>NC_057852.1:63076924-64345107 GCF_015237465.2 Chelonia mydas | reverse complement strand
ATGGAGGGACAGTTGAGTCCCACATCCCCTTTTCCACATTGAGGCCATTGTTTCCAGATGAAAACTGGCACTGGGATGGTTGTGGGGCACTGTTCACTCCATAACATAAACTACTGTTTATGTTAAATAAATTTCCAGCTTCTGCATTTAGCTACTCTGCAGCATCCAATGAAGTGAGCTTGTAGCTCATGAAAGCTTGTGCTCAAATAAATTTGTTAGTCTCTAAGGTGCCACAAGTCCTCCTTTTCTTTTTGCGGATACAGACTAACACGGCTGCTACTCTGAAATCTGCAGCATCTGTGCATCATTTCTTCTATGTCCTGATCATTTTTCAGTATGTCCTTAACTTCCAAAACCTTACTCTTGTCCTCTCTAAACTAACTTTTCTTGTTCAGGCTAAAGAATCCTAGTCTCTGCACTCTCTCCTCATATGGCTTACATCTAATGATTGTTCAGTCTTGTGTAGGCCTTTCCCATTTCCCTTTGATCATTCTATAGGTGAGACAATCCATTCAATATTGGGCACAGAACTACCGAGCATGTGCCATTGTCTCATAGAATAACATTTTCCATAGTTCTATATTATTTTTACTATTTCCAAGAATTGTATTTCCTTTAATTGCTGTTTCACACTGTGCAGACCTCATTACTGAACTCCAGGATGGAATCCATGCTTACCTCTACATTTTTCCCCCCCTCACAGAATCCTTAAAGTCAAAATCCCTTCAAGCCAGAGGCAAATTTATTGCCAAGGTGCACTGGAGTGGGTGCAATTTAAAATATTTCTTTTTGCATCTTGGTGCAATGTTATCAGTTTGAGTGGGTATTCCCTCTGAATATAACAGGGTATTCACTAGAACCAGTAACATCTTATACACAAGTTAAAAGGTAAAAGAAAAGATTTAATTGTGCCCATTGTCCCATGTTTAAATATGTTAACCTGCTATTCATTCCTTCATAGTTTTTTAATAACCAAAATAATTTTGAGTCATCGGCAAGATTCACCAATTTTCGCTTCCTCCTCCAAATCATTAGCAAATGTATTTTTATTGAAATCCTTACCTCTTAGTTACCCACATACGATCCTTATCCACAAAGGAAAGCACAGTCTTGCATGCACTTCCCTAGATACTGCTAGGTGTGTCTTTTACACTTTTCCTCTGATGGAATTAGAGCAGGCTGTGGCCAACAGGATATCAGCTATGAAGCAGAAGAATGATTGATTGCTCATAGATGTTTGGATATCTGGAACCAGACTTCAACATAGGTGTGGCTGTTGTGTTCTTTACACTGCCAGGATTAGCAAAAGGCATTTGACCTTGTGTGTCAATGTCTGAATCCCCTAGGACAGGTTGTAGTTTGTTAAACTTCTCCAGTACAGCTCTCTTAATACCCAAGTTGATGTGGCCCTGTCAGAGTTAATATGCTTTTTTGTCAGAATGTCATTTACAAGTATGATCAAATTATTTTTTAGGGTTGAATCAATCCCAAAAGTAGATATATTTTCCTCCAGAGGGATTGGAAAATAAACTAATTTACACTTCAGTGCTCTGATAAGTTCTTTTAAAGAAACACTGCCTGTTTTAATGTTCAGCTGAACAAGAGTGTGAAGAAGCTTCATGGTCTGGATAACAATTTTCTCAAACAAATTTGGATCCTAATTCTTTTTGAAATTGGATTAATCAACATGCCAATATTGACTCAGCTGGAGAGCCATTTGTTTTAATTCAGTTTTATTAAGCAAAAATGACACAATATCAATTTGTTCTCAAACTGCATTTCATATCTAAGCATTAAACAAACAAATAAAATGAGTCCAAATTGAATTCACTTTGATTTTTGAAATGCTGTCCACTAGTTTTGCTACGTTCTTATGAAAGTCATTCACACAAGTGGTAAACATGCTCACATTTTACATGCAGTCTTTAGCTGTGCTTTTCCAGGACATCTTGCTCAGACACACAACTAACAAAGTACTGTATCCATAGTGCGTGAAATCCTGGCCCCATTAATGTCAAGAGGAGTTTTCAGAGTAACAGCCGTGTTAGTCTGTATTCGTAAAAAGAAAAGGAGTACTTGTGGCACCTTAGAGACTAACCAGTTTATTTGAGCATGAGCTTTCGTGAGCTACAGCTCACTTCATCGGATGCATAGCATATCGTGGAAACTGCAGAAGACATTATATACACACAGAGACCATGAAACAAAACTTCCTCCCACCCCACTCCCCCGCGCATATCGTGGAAACTGCAGAAGACATTATATACACACAGAGACCATGAAACAAAACTTCCTCCCACCCCACTGCCATTGACTTCAGTGAGATCAGGATTTCACCTAGTATGTTCAAGCTGATCAGTTATTTCACAGTTCTCAGCTGTGCCCAGAGTAATAGGTGCAGCTGACGAGAGGGCCTCGAGGCTGCTCTAAACTATACTGTTGTCATTATCTCCAAAGAACTTTTCCAAGATTGCCTCGACCTAGAGACATGCTGACCATGCCTCCTTTCCCCCAAACACAGCTCCTTACATTGGAAGACTGTATCGCAAGAGCTACAACAATAACTGATTTCAGGGGCATTCTCTAATGGCTGACTTACTTCCTCAATGTTAGGGAAGCTTGCTGTGAAACTGGGCCCCAAAAATCTGTAACAGTCTTAATGTATCCTGTTGGGAGGAAAAAATCTGCTATTTGGATCACCCTGTCCTTCCTCCATGACATATTACAGCCTTGGAGGCTTCTGCAGCCTCAGGATTGCATAACCGTCTCCATAGCAGCTCCATAGCTTTCTGGGAGGATTCAGCAATGGTACCCAGGATTGTGGGTAAACAATGTAAGTGGAATAGAGGGACCTTGCAATGAGGTGAATTACACAACAGTTTAAGCCTAGAAGTGAAGAACAGCAGTTAGCCAATCAAACCTGCAGAAAGATTTTTTTTAAATGGTTTGGTAAAAAAGAAATTAATACCGTCAAAGAAAAATCTTTAAAATGCTTGTTTTCTGCCCTTTTGTGGATGAACCATCAGAGGAAACAAGACCTAAACCAGTCGGACATCTCATGGGAAAGATATGAATTCTCAAGAAGTAATAAATTCACAAACAAATATCCTTAAGATTGCAGCTGTGTTTCAGAGGAGTCCTACTCACACCCAAAAACAATATTACACTTCCTTTACAAAAATGTACACCTCTGAAAAAAATCTCAAAAGATAGAAAGTATGGAAATGAACATCTTTGGAACCAGCCAGTTCCAGGTAGACTTTCATCCAACTTAAACCATACCTACAACATATCTTTGCCTCTTTGTTTCGTTGTATGATCAAAATATGCTATTGAATGTGTGTTGTAAATTTTATATGTTGCTTATGTGTAGTAAAGATTTTGTAAGGATTATAATCCCAAGGTAGGTTAATTTCTGTCAGTTATTTAAATTTTCTTCAAATGTGATTTGTTGGTGGAGAAAAATATTGCTTCCATTAAAATGATGGCAGAACTCCCATAGATTTCAGTGGGAGTGGGATTTGGCTCTTCCCTTATGCAGGCTGGCAGTGACTTTTGTAAAACTTCCCAAGAAAAGCTGTAAAAATCTCAAAGACAAAAGTCTGCTTTTCAGTTCCTATTACATAAAATTTTACTGCATAATACATTGCAGGAAATATAGCTTAAAATCTAAAGGTTTCCTTTAATTCCCACCAGAATCCACTGAGCTAACATAGGTATCGTCTCAACCTGTGCTCAGAGAAAAATCAAACACAGAGCTTTCTTAAACTGTTTTCAGTCTCACTTTTATAGCCACGATTCTTGTTGTTGCTAAGATCATCCACACAGAGATAACAGATGTTTGCAGAATTGGACTGCTTATCAGAGGAGTACTCAAACTGAGCTCACATAATTTTGGAATGGATTTATTTACTTGCAGATCTTGTAAATATGAATCAGCTTGCAAACCTATTTTTGTTTGGATGAAGCTTGCATAGGTTATAAAGTATATCAGGCATTTGGTTAAAGAGGTGAATCTTTGAACTACAATCTCTCCAGTAAATTTAAAATATTTTTTGGATGGAAAGACACTGAGGGCTATATTCAGCCAGAGTTTGAGTAGTAACTAACTTTGCAAGTTGTCCCATGAAAATCAATGGGGCTACTCCTGGAGGAAGGTATTTACTCGAGTGGCAAAATCCGGCCCTTAAGGAATATACACGTATATATGAATCTGGAAGTGAGCTCCTCCAGCTTTTTCATATATTCTCATAATTAAAGATTAAACTCATATGTCTTACAATTGTATTTATGAGCAGAAGGTTTTTTGAAATATGAATTGATTACACTGATTATTGTGATTTTTGTTTTAGTGAATCTGGCATCAGTTTTATGCAGTGGCTCTAGCAAATTTCTCATCCCAGCTGTATCATGCTGTGCCAATGGAGATAAAATATATTTGAACAGATAGGAATTTTAGTCAAAATATGCACCATTCAGCTAGATCTGGCACTTGCTACATTCTGGGATGGCCCATGGAGTTGACCCTATCTTACTATAATTGTAAAGTTTAAAAAGTTAGCCCTGCATATAGTTTACAATTTATTGTAGAGTATATGTACCAGCTCTGTAGCAAAGTCAGAGTGGACAAATTCAATCCTGGAGTAAAGCAGGTGCAACTCAATTTATTGCTGTATCTAATTTCTATAACTGAAGCCGATGTTCAGCTGTATCATACTCTGCAAAACTTCAATATCATTCAGTGCTTGTTTTTGTTTAAGATGTCACAGACAAACTATTGGATGTGAATGAAATCTGATCTAGAGGAAGGAGGGATAGAAGCCAGTTTATACCCTTTTCATCTGTCAGTAATGTTTGCAGTTAAGGCAGTTTTGTCTTGTTAAAGTTAAATTAGTTTTATTCATCTGAGTGAATGCAAGTGCCTAGATACTGATCTATTTTGCCAGCGTGTAGTATAAAAGGTAGCTATTCGAGTCCCAGCATAACTTTATCAGGAAGTGGCTCTGAATACATAATTTCAAGGTTGCATGCATCTTGCAAGCAGATTTGTAAATCAGCAACAAAAGTTAATTTCTATGGAAATCAGAAGACCCTGAAGTGGTCTTCTGCCCCATTCCCAAACAAACATCAACAGAACTTTGTAGCATTGGCTCAGTAGTCGTCTTAGTGTTATAAAATGTTGCCTGTGGCCTTCTGTATAAATATGCAGGCAAAGAGTATATTGCATTTTGTATTCCATTAATTACAAAATAAAGCAAGCAAAAACTGATGTATTTAAAGTGCCTTTCACCAGTGAAAAGCTTTGTACAGTTTCCCCTGGCTGTAGCAAATGAAGTCTATTTTCTTGTGTATCTGCCTCTGTTAGTACTTTTAAGTAGATAGAGAGAGAAACTATTTTTGATGTAAGAACCGGATGAAATGTCAGGGCTGTGATTTCCAGCCCCCTCTTACTTTAAGAGTTGGCACTGTGCTGAAGTGGTCAGAGGAACACAGCTCTGGAGAGTAGGGAATGGTTACAGCAGGGTTTGTTGCTCCTAGAAGACTCTTCAGTACCTTGTACAATGTCATTAATACTTATCTTCCTACTGTATTTTTCACTGCATGCATTCGATGAAGTGGGTTTTAGCCCACGAAAGCTTATGCTCAAATAAATTTGTTAGTCTCTAAGGTGCCACAAGTACTCCTTGTTCTTTTTATAAATACATCTGTATCCCTACTGGAAATACCTCACCTAGGATCCTCATCCTAGGATCACATTTGCCTTTTTTTCCACAACCAGATGGCACTTGGGCTCATAGTATTCCTCTGATCAATCCACACACTTAGGTCTCTCTCCTCCTCTGTTGCTTCCAACTGATGAGCCCCTAAGTTTGCAGCAGAATTTCTTATTATTAGATCTTTTGTGCATGATCTTGCACTTTGTACTATTGAACTTCATCCCTTTGCTATCACTCCAGGATTCAAGGTCACCATTCTAGAGCTTCCTATAGAATATTCAGATCCTCTTGTGTGTTGATGATGCCTCTCAACTTTGTATCATCAGCAAATTTCATTAGCACTCTCCTAAGATTGGTCCCAGGACAGATGCTCGAAGAGCTCCACTAGTAACCTCTCCCCAATCCAATAATTCTCCTTTCAGCACAACCCATTGCTTTTCCACCTTTAGCCAGTCCCTTATCCACTTTACAATATGATCTCCTCATATTCCCTAATTTAACTAATAATTTCCCATGAGGTACCATGTCGTATGCTTTACCAAAGTCCCAGTATATTACATCTATGGCACTTCCCTTATCTAAAAAAAAACAGTTATTCTCAAAGAAGGAAATCAGGTTAGTCTAACATATCTACCCTTGGCAAACGTTGGCCTACCAGATTTCCCCATGTGGAAAATGGATGATTTCTTTGTTTCTTGGTAAGTGTATAGAAACTTTTATTATTTTTATATGTTTTCTTTGTAATGCTTTTGTACTAAGAATAAACATGCTTACTTTGGGAGAACTGGGTTGTTACTGGTAAAAAACACTGTTACTGTCCTCAGAGAGAAAGCAAAGTACAGACTCTGGTTGTTAAGTGGACTGGCTGGATGGTGATCTCATAGTATATGGCAGGAGGCTGTGCAGTCCTTAAACCCCAGTCAGAAGGAAGTGGGACAAGGGTCCCACCCCGAGACAAGTGATGACCAGAGACCTGCCTGGGCACTCCTGGAGTGGACCATGGGGAACACAGATTCATTTACCTGAACACGGAGGCGGAGTGATGGTGTGGCCGCCGAATTGCTGCCAGCGATCGAAGAGTTGCGTCCCCGCCACCAAATTGCCACCGAGCGCGAAACGCACTGTGACAGAGCGGCCGCCAAATTCCCGCCGCCGCCAAGGGCAGATTGCCACCCCAGAGCCTGATGTCCTGCCACCCCTTTACATTTGCTGCCCCAGGCACCTGCTCGGTTCGCTGGTGCCTGGAGCTGACCCTGTGTACAAGTCCATGTGGCCGGATGCAATGCATATGAGGTGCTGAGAGAGTTGGCTGATGTGATTGCGGAGCCATTGATGATTATCTTTGAAAACAACTCGTGATGATCAGGGGAGGTCCTGGACAATTGGAAAAAGGCAAACAGAGTGCCCATGTTTTAAAAAGGGAAGAAGGAGAATCCGGGGAACAACAGCCTCACCTCTGTCCCTGAAAAATCATGGAGTAGGTCCTCAAGGAAACCATTTTGAAGCACTTGGAAGAGAGGAAGGTGATCAGGAACAGTCAACATGAATTCACCAAGGGCAAGTCGTGCCTGACCAACCTGACTGCCTTCTATGATGAGATAACTGGCTCCGTGGATATGGAGAAAACTGTAGACATAATATACCCTGACTTCAGCAAAGCTTTTGATACAGTCTCCCACAGTATTCTTGCCAGCAAGTTAAAGAAGTATGGATTGGATGAATGGACTAGTAGGTGGATAGAAAGCTGGCTAGATCGTCAGGCTCAATGGGTAGTGATCAATGGCTCGATGTCTAGTTGGCAGCCGGTATCAAGCAGAGTGCCACAGGGGTCAGTCCTGGGGCCGGTTTTCTTCAACATCTTCATTAATGATCTGGATGATCGGATGGATTGCACCCTCAGCAAGTTTGCAGATGACACTAAGATGCGAGGAGAGGTAGATACACTGGAAGGTAGGGATACGGTCCAGAGTGACCTAAACAAATTGGAGGATTGGGCCAAAAGAAATCTGAGGAAGCTCAACAAGGACAAGTGCAGAGTCCTGCACTTAAGACAGAAGAATCCCATGCACCGCTACAGGCTGGGGACCAACTGGCTAAGCGGCAGTTCTGTAGAAAAGGACCTGGGGATTACAGTGGATGAAAAGCTGGATATGAGTAAGTAGTGTGCCCTTGTTGCCAAGAAGGTTAACTGCATATTGGGCTGTAGGAACATTGTAGGAGCCAGCAGATCGAGGGAAGTGATTAATCCCATCTATCTAGCACTGGTGAGGCCACATCTGGAATAGTGTGTCCAGTTTTGGGCCCCCCACTACAAGAAGGATGTGGACAAATTGGAGAGAGTCCAACAGAGGGCAACAAAAGTGATTAGGGGGCTGCGGCACGTGACTTATGAGGAGAGGCTGAGGAACTGGACTTAGTCTGCAGAAGAGAAGAGTGAGGGGGGATTTGATAGCAACCTTCAACTACCTGAAAGTGGGTTCCAAAGAGGATGGAGCTTGGCTATTCTCAATGATGACAGAATAAGGAGCAATGGTCTCAAGTTGCAGTCAGGGAATTCTAGGTTGGATATTAGGAAAAACAACATCACTAGGAGGGTGATGAAGCACTGGAATAGGTTGCCTAGGGAGGTTGTGGAATCTCCATCCGTAGAGGTTTTTAAGGTCCAGCTTGACAAAGCCCTGGTTGGGATGATTTAGTTGGGGTTGGCCCTGCATTGAGCAGGGGGTTGGACTAGATGACCTCCTGAGGTTTCTTCCAACTCTAATCTTCTATATTTCTATGATCTTTACTAAAGGCTCTGCCCACATTAACTAACCACAGCTAAGTTTATACACAAAAGTGACTGTCAGGGTTCTCTCACGGTTTCACTAAACAGTACAAACAGGAATTTTTTTCCTACAAACCATGCTATGATCTACCTAGCTCTGAACTCCCTGCAGTATTCTATAACATAGTTGTACAATACAACACAGTCCACTAACCACAGTGTTCAGGGAGACTATACTAGAACCGTGTAGGCCATGATTTCAAACATTGTGTTGACAGGGCCTTAAAAAAAGATATTTGTTTTTCAAATTTCCAAACCTCAAACATGGGAAATGCTTTGAGTTTAAGACCTTTTATTAATTTAAGCACTGTGAGATCAATTCATGGTTGAAAAGGAGAGAAACAGCAGCTAAGTGAATAGACTGTAAAGGACAAAGTTTCAAATTCAATGTAATGGTTTAAATAGTTCTCTGTAATTCAGCACCCAACTCCTGCATTAGGGAAATAAAACAAAACTCCATGCAAAATGCAAGACAATCTCCCTCTAATAGTACAAAATTTTCTCTACAACATGAATTTGAGCAACAGTATTTGCTTTCTATGGAGATAAAGAGGGAGAAGTCAGACCAGTCTTGAAGGAGAATGTAAATCCAGTGTTAAAGTCTGAAAAGAAAAGCTCTGTCTGTGCTGCCTCATTAAAAATTGCTGTATTTTATCCTGCTTTCATTGAACAGCAGAGGTGACTTGGGAAGCCTTTTTATTCAATATTGGGGATAATTAAGGAAAAGAAACATAGCCTGGGTGACTGCGGGCTGCTTATTACTGCGTGCTGAGCAGGAGGAGGGTGCATATTTTAAATTTTAAGAACAGATTATTTATTCGTTTAACTTTGAATTTCAAGGGCACAGATGGAACCATAACTAGATTAATGGACAAAATATTTTCTGTACACAGCCAGTTTCCATATTTTAACAGCTCCATGTCTGATGACAGCATTGTATGGGGTACGGTTTTTACTGAAAAACAAAATGATTTGGGTATAAAAGGATTTCACAGGTAATACTCCTTCAAAATGTTTCCCAATGTCTTCTGATTTATTAATTATACACAATTTTAAGGGGGTTCTGCTGCTCATATATCAGTGGCAGTGTTAATTTTTTTTTTAAACAAATTAGCCTCCCCTGGGTAGGAGTGGAAGTTATTACTTACACATACAATTGTATCATACATTTTCTTTGAATACACACGCAGCTTTGAAATTCACCTTTCTATGAACAGTTACGCCAGTAAAAGATAGTCACATGAATGAGCCTAGAAAGTAAACTCAAAAACAACACAAGCACAGCCAAATAACATTTTAAAATTGGAATGAACAGTCACCCAGCTCTGCTGCTTACCAAAAACCTTAACCCAAAATTAAGATTCTTATACAAAACTAGGCAAATTTTCTGAAGTTATTCACTGTTCTTAGAAATTGTACTGTGGCCTTAGTTAAAATTATTCATACTTCTCTTCCACCAGATCTAATGCCTTTACCAGAAATGGCATCTTAACTCTAATACTCAAATACATAAAATGTTTGTTTTATTTGAGATTTGAACTGTCCTTGTGATAAAATGTAAATTACTTGTTCACACCTTTCTACCCCCACCCGGCCAGAGAATGGCCACTTAAGCAGGTGATAGTCCATTAACATCTGGCTGTGGTGGCATGTGTATATGTCTCTGCCACTGCTTTGGGCCTACTTTTCTAACTTGGAATATGTGACAGCAATGTTATACAGTAAAATCTAACAACTTTACATACAAAGTCGGTACACACATTTTACCAGGGAAATAATGTTCAGCAGATTATGAATTTTCAAACGATACCTCACAAGACATACTTTGTTCAAAATTTGTCATAATTCTGTAAAAGTGATGAACATCATGGTATAAACTGTCACAGAGTTATTAATGATTTACACTGGTGTAAGTTAGAGGAGAATCAGGCCAAATATATTTCCGCAAAGATGGACTTTGAAGGAATCTGCTTGTCTACCTTAGGAGTTTGCTGTAAGCAGGCAGATCATTAAAATAAATCCTGGTGTTTGATCTTGGAGATGTTTGAAGCCAGCATCAGAGGCATTCTATGTTTCTAGTGTTCTGTATGAGTCTGGTACATATCTCTCAAAGTAGCAACATGAGAATATTTTTTGATACCATAAAGAGTAATATGGGGCCCACATGACCAAGTTTAGCTCCATATCACAACTTTTCCAATGTACGGGGTTGTTAAAACAGATTTTGCTATGGACCTCATTCTAAGAATGAATAATAATGTGGTCTTTTAGCAATACATTTTCCCATTACTGGTAGAGGAGTTTCCATATAACCTATTACTTTTATCTTTGACATCTCTAGTTTTCTTCCTGTGAGTGCCAGAGCTTGTTCAGATATGATATTTGCCTGAAGTCAAGTTGAAATGAGAACATTTCTCATTCAGTCGTAGACAGGCTTTTCAATAGTTATTCTATTTTCTATTATATTGGCATGGAGTTCTTCAAATGCACTTCCTTTAGTTGCTTCTAGTGTACCTTACTTCACTGAATCTTTGACCTGCACAATTTTGAAGATATATTTAAACTAATATTCTTGCAAAATTTATTGAAAGCAGGACCATTTTTAGGTCATTGGTGTCATACATCTATTCTGCCTGATGAATTTATGTGACTTGCATGACAGATTCTGCATAATATAACCTTTCATTTAGAAAACGTTTAAAGCTCACAGCAGCAAAAATAACATTTCAAATGTAAACTGGGTGTAAACCATTGCAGGGTTTTGGGGGAGGGGGGGTTGTGGATTTGAAAAGAAAGCCTGAAAAAACGGCTCAGTGATGTGATCTTTCCCACACCCTATTATTCTTATTGAATTATTAACTCTAAAACCTAATGATTACACATTTACATTTTGTCACTATTTCATCACTGATCTTTTTAGCAGATGGAATGGAACAGGGCTGGAAACAAAGTCATTTGGGATGGGAACCAGGAGTTACTTCAGAGAAGGAAATGTAGAGGGAAGACCCAAATAAAAGGAAATGGTAAAGAAAGGAAGAGAAACAAAGGGCAAAAACAGTCCTGGTCCTAAAGGTGAACATATTTGTCATCTGAGTGTGGCTCATTGTGACAATAAGATTCTGATCAAACAACAACAATGGTCAATCAAGGCCATATCCTACCTTGACCTATGCACAAACATCCCACTGATATTCGTGAGAAATCCATTCTAGACTGAAAACAACAACATGTGGACCTAAAAGGCCCATAGACCATAATTAACAATAGAATGTAGTCCTTTATACAGAAAGAGTGACCACTCTAGCTTTAGGTCCATGTTACATTCCACAGCAGCCACATATCCTGATTAATTTTTTATTCCTTTGCACTTACTTTTATTTTTGTGCTTTAACAACTTTCCACTCCTTATGAAGCATGAGAATGTTTCCCTTTTCATCTGTCTCTGGTTCTTTCGTTTGCATTTGAATAATTTATGCTGATAGGCAGGATTTATCTGGTATCAGCTCTCCTTTACAAACCACCTTCTCTCTTAACACCTCATCTAGAATTCCAGAGATTCTTCTCTCCTTTATTAGTGAACCTGTCAGCTCACCAGACTGTCCATGGTGCTGTGTCCCTAATTCTGTTTCATATTGAGCTATTAATTCTCCATTGTTCTGCATGTATGTGAAGAATCTTTGATGTCCAAATGTCATATCTTCTTGAGATGCTACTTTCTATAAAATTCTCCATGATATTTAATTTTGGTATTTCTCCTTCATCCTATTTAAAAGACACTGTAAATGATTCGTCTCCTAAAACATGGATCAGGGAAAGACTGATATCTTAACTTTATCATCTTTTAATCTTCACCTAGTTCTGCTAAATAGATTTCAAAATTATGTTTAAAATATTTCCAAGTTTCTTGCAACATTATTGGACAACTATACATTAGGCAGCAGGTGTGATCTATCCATTTTAAGTTTAGCTCACTTAGATTAAAATTTTGCAGCTAGACGCATTGATCTAAGATCAAACTTTGTCTCACACTTAGTTACAGCTTCAGTATGTGCCTTCCAATTGCCTTTTTATTTAAAGGAACACCATAAACTAAAACAAAGCTCACTTGACTGTTTTTTGTTGTTGTTGTTTTTTTAACATACTGTTATTGTAAGTAGCACCTGAAATTACTACAACCAGGGATTAGGGAGCGTTGGGATTCCCTCTGAGACCTTTTCCACTCAGTTTATCCAAAACACCTTTTCCAGTTCTGGGAGAACACTTCATCCAGTTCTCTGGGAACCAAAAACTCAGTTCAACTCCAGATTACATCACTGGGGTTCCTTTATTTGGCGTACAGCTACATTACACTGAGTTGATTAGACTCAAACACAGGGGGTGCATACAAGGTAAATCACAGCTCCAAAGTTACACAGAAAACTTTTCACTTTACATACATTTACACATCTCATTGCATTTACTATATATATCATATCACACATTTTTGGATTGACTTGGTTACTTTGCAGGTACCAGTCCCAGTGCAGCATGCTCTGTCCATGCTCAGCTTATTCCTTACCTCATGTCTACATTCCTAGTGAAAGGTTCCCTTAGTGTTCTCCCTCTTATCTGAGCTGGCTCAGACATTCTGTCTTCTTCAACTCAATGATCTCTATACTTTCCTAATTCTATCTTCCAAAAAATGAGGCATCCCTCCATGTGTTAATTATTGGTCACAGGCCAGGTTTGAGCAACTGGGAGAGAGATTATTTTTAGTTTGCATACTTTATGCATTTCACAGCACTTTGGCCATAGTCAGTTTCAACATTCCCCTTTGAATATAGTCAGTAAGTTTACTCTTTGGTTTGTATGTCATTATCATAGTAAAGAAAAACTATTTTCATATACAAAAAAATGTGATTGCAAAGCAGACAAGAAAATTCGAAGCATTACTTGAAACTACTTTTTACTTACTGTTTTTGAAGCTGCCCTTTTAATCCTTTTAGTTGCCTCCAGTGACCCTTTCTTAAAATTGGAATGGGCTCCAGATGGAAAATTCTAATCTAGAGTAATCCAAGTTTGAGGGTCTTCAAATCTGGGACTCTCGTTTGTGCAGTTGAAAAGATAGTAGATAAAAGATATTACCTCACCCACCTTGTCTCTCTAAACTTCTTGGGGACAGTACTGTCTAACTGTGTTGTGAGGCACCTGTTACACTCTGGATGTTTTAACATTAGTAATAATAAATGTATATACCATAGGAGTCATGTAATTGCGTTTGCATGTTGCAGAAAATTAGTTGTGTGGATATCATCTATTCTCACAAATGGCGAAGAATATTTGCTATAGTTCCTGACTACTAAACTCAGATAAATTTATTCTTCAATCCTTTGTCAAGTTCATCCAAAGTCCAGATCGCTGAAGTCTGCACTTTTAGAGCATTCAATATTACTGTTGACATTCACTGCGATTAAGCGAACAGCCTTCCCTAAAAGATGGCATTTCAAAAATTATTTTCTAAACTAAATGGAACAGCACATGAAGAGCCAGATTCATCTCTTTTTAGAAAACTAATTTGAAGTCCTCGATACCTCACATTAATCTTAATGGGCACATTTGTGCTGCAGCCTCTCTCAGAAGTCCTAATCTGAAATGATGAGCTATATTAGAAATACAGGGAAAACTCTATTACAGATATAAATAATACTCTGAAAGTATCCATTTCTTCCAGTCTACACCAACTTCCCAATTTTTTCTTCTGGATATCTGGCATATTACACATTACCTATTTATAATGGGTCCCTTCAAATAAGTGTTGATACTGGAAATAACCACACAGTTTCACTCTCACACTTATACACACACACTCCACCAGTTTTACATGCAAGTTCATTAGTTATTCCTTTGTATTGTTGATGAGTCCAAAGATCACTTTTCAAAGTCCTTCATTATCATGTAGATAGGAGTATGACCTTTACATGAGCCTAGCTCAGGAGAGAAAAATATTTTAAGAAGCATAAAGACAGAATACTCTTTATGGAAAAGTGCTCGACAGAATAGAGTTTAACAGAAAATAATCTTTAAAAGACTTTTTTTAAATCCTATATAATTTAATAGAGAATGATAGACCTGCTATGGAGTTCAATAAAAAGGTTTTAAAGAACCTATAGTGAGGATATCACACACAGTTCAATTCTATAGGAATTGAGTAATTTCTAAAGAACCTCATTATATTTCTATAGAACTGTTAACAAGGTGGCTGGCTTCTTCAGTTGGCTCAAACCATTAATAGTTGTTGGGACGTTACAGGGAGATGCTGACAGATTCCTGCTGACACAGTGTGGCTCATTAACCCCACCATGGATGTAAGGAAGATAGGGCATGGCTGTTTGTGCAGAGGTAACAGGGTCTAGGATATAGAAATCTCTGTACGGAAACCCTAGAAAACAGCCTTGCCGGGAGTGGGGAGGGGGGAAGAAGAGAGAGAACTGAGGCTGGAGTTAACTTTTATTTCATTTCAGTTACCAAAGTCCAGGAAACAGTTACGTTTGGAGTAAATATAGTGTGAATATTCTCTTCAGAACAAGGCGAGAAATCCACCTGCTTACAAGAACTCTGTTGGTGACAGAAGGGGACAAATATCAATACATTTGCAGTAGGTGAACATTACCCCAAATACTAAGGGCAGAGTCTCTCTGTTATACTTTAAAAGCAAAAGCTAGTAACTAATCTTTTTAACATAAGATCTAGAAAACCTGTTTCAAAGTATTCAGGATTTTTTTTTAATTGTACATCTAAATGCTTTGGGCCAGATTGAGAGAAGCCTTTGCTTAGCCATGAAGCAGAAGAATGATGCAGAAGATCCTCTCCCCACCTTGTGTGGTCATGAAATGACCCCTCACAAAAGCAGAAATGAGCAATGCTTGTGCTTCCAGGAACAGAACACCAAAAAAAGAGAGGGGAGGGCTAAAGTCATAACCCCATCCCACCCACTCCATACCAACCCACAGTATGAAAAGACCCATGGATGCTAAACTTCTTGAACTGTTTAACTCATTTTAAATCAAACTAATTAATAGATTTGCTTGTACATTTGCAGAAAATTAATTCTATACTCAAAGAGTAAATGCTGTAAGTTTGAGGAGGATGCACTGTATTCTTCATACAGAAGAAGGAGAATCCCTGTTTTAAAGTGCAAAACAGAACTCAGCCTTTGCTATGGAACTACAACCAACACTTCCATAATATACCCAAAATATGTAGGTTGTAGGCAGTATCTTGTCTAGCCATATCTGCTTTGCATGACAAAGGATCCTCACATGTGACTATCATGCATTTTAATGAGGCATCCTGTGCAAATTCTGTAAGTCTAATAAGCATGCATGCTAAAAGCAGCCACATTGTCAAGGTGCAATAAATGAACTGTACTAAACACTGTTTACTGGAATTGCTGTACTTATTATTCAATGTAATAAATATCACTATCACAGGGAACTCTGACTTGCATTATCTTTATGTGGTTATAATTCCTCGTTTATGCTAAAAATGACTAAAGTGTGGCCAAAATGATTATATTTTTCACCTTGACGGTCTACTGCTAGATACAATGAATGTTTCTATTTAACAAAACAAATGTCGAGCATCCCAGGCTGCATTGTCTGTAGCGATATTCAGAAAAGTGGAGGAAAACTAAGGGTCAGGTTAAATGTACATTTTTTCCCCCCAACAGAGTTCCTCTCCCTGCCCCCCCCCCCTTTTTTTTTTTTTTAAATGACCCCAAGGCTTTGGGTCAATCAATAGACATTTTGCTGTGAAGGAAACAAGACAAACATGGGTGCTCTGAAAGTTGCTTAGAGAATACTGAATACTTTTTGCTCTGATGCAACATAAGGCAATAACCTCAAAGGAGAGCCTCACAATTGTACTTCCCAGCATATGGGGAAGGAAATGGGTCAGTAGTAGTCATTCTTTTCATTCATAGATTCATAGATATTAAGGTCAGAAGGGACCATTATGATCATCTAGTCTGACCTCCTGCACAGTGCAAGCCACAGAATCTCACCCACCCACTCCTGCGATAAACCTTCTTCTTTAAGTTTCTCTCTAGTTCCTCTCCCCAATGAGCTAGTTCCTCTCCCCAATGAATATTAGGGTTACTCATAGAGATTATGGGTTTTCTTCTCCCCCATCATCATTTTTCCAAATAATGGCAAATACCAACAAATATTCAGTTTAATTCAAAGATGGGACCAAGTCACCATGTGAAGTTCAGAACCCAAAATTCCCCCTAATTCAGGATTGCTTAAAATCTGGCTTTTTGCTTTGGGCCTATTTATATTTTAAATGTCTAATTTAAAATATGTTTCAAATACAGATGGTTTTCTTTCCTCTCCAGATAAACTGATCCTTACACTGCTGACATGGTGACAAGTGCTCAGAACTCTCACTAACATATTCACTGAGAGAATCCTACGTCAAACAATCTGTAATAACCCCCTCATTGACACGTCTGCATTAACCTTTGAGATGCTATTACAGCATTGTGAAAACCCTTCTGTGTTAAATAGGAGCAGCAGTGCTTGGGTTAAACACATTGCTTCAACTTTTCAGCCTCAGAACATGATTTGTTTTATTTAGCAAGTTTCTCCACTTCCCACTGTTTAACAAGCACCCACCGCTACACAACTCTCATCTCCTTCTCCATTCCTGCTGTGTAAACTAAAGCAAAATACTGGGGAGTGGGGCAGGTTGGTCTAAAGTGTGCACGGCATTTGTTAAGTTTTGTCAAAATTAAGATCAGCTGATACACAGAGTCAGACGTAACCAGGAGTAGGATTTTGAAGACGTGAATTTTACAAAAAGCCGTAGTGGTAGTGGAGGGGGTTATTAAAAGTGAAATGGGTAACAACCTGGATAGTACCATACAAGTTGATGCACTAACCTACATCAGTGCAATATTATGACTGAGAATTTAAATCCACTTTAACATTTAAAAGTCAGGAAATACTAAAAGTTATGGTTCCCACAGCCATCATAACTCACGCTCCTTGCACACACCAATCATTTTGTATTACGTTCTGTTAAATTTATGTGCCATGTGGGTAAGTTACAGTGTTCTGGAAATAATTATTTTGAACTTCTTGACTAGGGCACATTAAGTCACACAACAGAGGGCCAGTAATGCGATATTTAACTACAAGCTTTACTGAGCATGTCTGCACTGTGCGCGTCTACACAAAGGACTCTCTAAATTCAAAGTGTGGTCCCAACATGCACTGGGCTCAGTGAAAAACCTGAATGGCTTCTGTGGACTTGTCTAACTAGGAAATGATATTGTGCTATTGTAACATATTAACTAATATGACAGTAAATGTGTTAGCAGTCCGTTTAGACAAGAACTGTTGTGTTTCACATCATGTCTCTAGCCTTGATTAACCCGGGGGGGGGGGGGGGGCAGGGGGAAGCAACGCCTCCAATCTTCCCTCCTCAACCCCAGAGTACCACCTGGACTTGCACCAGTGGGGAAAAGAATATCCAGTAACTGGCAATACTGTACCATTCTTGACTTCCTCTATCTTCACCTGTGAATTGGTCTGTAGATGGCCTTAATTTATAACAACATCCTTGCCAAGTCATTGATTTCAACAGTTTCTTTACAAGTGCATTTGTTATCTCTCAAGTGCCAGCACTCATTAGTTTAGAAAAACTGCCCAGGGCAGACCAACCTTGCACAACGAGGTTATGTTGTTTTTACAATGCTTTTATAAGCAAGCTGTGATATGGCTAGTACATGCAACAAAAGAATAATGTGTAGCTTCATGTTAAAGCAGTTACAGTAGTTCACTGCTACACCATGGAATACACCCTAATGCTGTGGTACTATATTCTATACAAAAAAATAAGTTTACATAATAAGAGATACACACACATTTTCTAGTTGCTCCTTTTTGCTAAACTATTATTTCAAGAAATGCCTTTTGGGAGAGGAAGAATTTCTTCATCCGTCAGTCATTCTGTTACAACATCTGGTGATGCCCTCACAGTTAAGCCAGTACGCGCATTGTAACTACCCACTGTTTACATGACTTGGCAGATAATTAGTGCAGTGTCGTGGGAATATCTTCAGATTCCTATCCAGAATACTGACACAACCAAAAAGGAGATTTTCCTCAAAAAAGTTTATCTATACTTGGATATGACATTGACAGTGTTGCCAAGACTCTCAATATTTGGTGGTTTTTTTAATCTGATTCCAGCTGCTGGGGCTTTGTTACTTTAGAATCTCAGCTTTCTTTAAAAAAAATAAATTTCTAGCCCCCTGTGGCTGTAGAGAAAAGCTTGAAAACATGCTAATACTTCAACAACAGAAGGGAAATAAAAAAGAACCCAACATTTATTTCTGTTTATATCTCATGATATTTAAGGCCCAAAGTATGATTTCTGAACTCTCAGGCTGGCAATACTTCATTGTGTTATACCCACGTTGATCAATATTTAACACATTAGCACTCCATGTAGAGAAGGACTTGTTTAAAATAATGTCAGCTGTTTCTCAGCTCCTGAGAAAGAGAGGGAGGCCAGATGTGTCCCCAAGACTCCAAACTAAGGAACTAGAAGCTTCCACATCAACGGTTTTATTATAGGCCCATATAAACCCACTCCTGATAGAGCTGGGTGGAATTTTTTGACCAAAACGTCTTTGGGGAAAAATACAAATTCAATACCACCACATTTGGTCAGTAGGTGTTAATTCCGCCAAATTCTTTCCACTGAAAAAAATCTTTAAAAAAATACCAAAAAATCAAAACTGTTGGTGACATTTGCTAAACAAAACACCGAGAGCATGCTACAGAAATTAGTCCTCTTAATATGCAAGGTACAGTACTAAGACAGTAGTGATAGAGAATCAGACTGCATATGGAACACAAATGGCAGTAACACACAAAAATCTGAAGAAACGTTCAGCAAAGTGCACCAATTCTCAGAAAACAATATATATGATAATATAAAACTGAGGGAAATCAATTAAGTTATATCACATGGTCAGTGCACATCAGTCTAGGACAGAGGTGGGCAAACTACGGCCCGCGGGACTGTCCTGCCCGGCCCTTGAGCTCCCAGACCAGGAGGCAAGCTCCCGGCCCCTCCCGCACAGCCTCAGCTCGCCATGCCATCGCGCTCTGGGCAGCAGGGCTGCGAGCTCCTGCCAGACAGCGTGGCATGCTCTGGCCAGACCGTGTGGGCAGGGATGAAAGTAACTTAAAAGACTTACCGATACTCCAGAGTCATGAGCAGGGGGGCATGGCCTCGACTGGAAGAGGTGGGGCCTTTAACTACCTGGGCCCTTTAAATCAAGATTTAAAGGCCCCAGGGCTCCGGCTGCAGCTGGGAGTCCCTGGGCCTTTAAGTCACCCCTGGAGCTGGCAGCTGGGAACCCCAAAGCTCAGGGGCGATTTAAAGGGCCCCAGGCTCTGGCCTACCACAGGCTCTGGCCTACCACTACCACAGCAGAGTTCCAGGCCCTTTAAATCACCCTCCGGAACCCTGCCACGGCTACCCCAGGGGCTCTGGCAGCGGGGCTCGGGTGGTGCTTTAAAGGTCCCAGGGCTCCAGCCACTGCTGGGAGCCTGGGGCCCTTTAAAGTGCCAGCCTGGGGAAGCCAGTCCGGTCTGGCACAGTGTACCGGCTCTTGAAGGTACACTGGACCGGACCGGCTTACTTTTACCTCCACGTGTGGGTGCCAGTCCTGCTGCTCTGAGCAGCATGGTAAGGGGGCGGGGAGCGGAGCATTCGATATGGGGCAGGAGGTCTCAGGGGGCAGTCAGGGGACAGGGAGAAGGGGGCGGTTGCATAGGGTGTAGGTTCTGGGGGAGAGGTCACAGGACACAATCAGGGGACAGGGAGCAGGGGGGGTTGGATGGGGGTGGGGTCCCGGGGGGGGCAGTAAGGGGTGGGGGGTCTTTGGAGGGGGCGGTCGGGGACAAGGAACAGGGGGGGTTGGATGGGTTGGGGGTTGTGAGGGGGGTAGTCAGGGGATGGGAAGTGGGAGGGGGCAGAAAGGGGGCGGTGACCAGGCTGTTTGGGGAGGCACAGCCTTCCCTACCTGGCCCTCCATACAATTTCAGAACCCCAATGTGGCCCTCAGGCCAAAATGTTTGCCCACCCCTGGTCTAGGAGTTCAAAGTTGTATACATAAAGTTAAGCATCTCAATTCATATTTAAATACCTAGCATGACCTGATTTTCAGAGCAGGAGTGCTGGAACAATTTAATGGTGGGGGTGGTGAAAGCCATTGAACCAAACTGTAAACCCTGAATCTGATGGAAACCACTTCAAGTCAGGGTGTGCAGCAGCACCTCTAGTTCCAGCACCTATATTTCAGGTGCACCTATATTGCATCCACCGCATATACCTGAAGTCAGTGGAAGCTGAGTATTCAGCACCTCTGAAAATCAGATCACTCATTTATATTCAGACATCTGAATACAAGTGCTTAACTTTCAGCATCCAAGTTTAAAAAAAATTCAGCCATAATGCATGACACATTACTTCACGATGTCTCAGTGAGTGAGTGGCAGACTTTGGAACAGACCCCAAGAGTCAGCCTTCAAAGTCTCCTGCTGTAACCGTTAGACAACACTTCTCAAGGGAGCTAATCAGTACCAAAGGAGCAGGATCAGAGTAGATCTGGAAAAAAAAAAAAAAGCTAATGTGTGATTTATGCAGTTTAATACAAACACATGTGATGTAATTAGCTGATTAAAAATGGCAAAATGGTGTTTTAATTGAGCTGGACATGAACAGGTAAAGGGACAAAGACATCAATTTAAGGATATTTTTAATCACAGCAAGAAAATGAACAGCAATATTCTGCTTACATAAGGAGTCAAAGGAAAAAAGGATGGATGATTCTAGAAAATCATTTCCATTGGAGAATGGGAAGGAAATGTTAGAGAGACCTCTCAGAGACATTACAGAGAATCCTAATGACTTCAGTAGGTTTTGTATCAGGCCCCGAATGCCCAAGAGCCAGCCTGAATTTAAAGGAGAAAAGTTTTGATAAGAGAAGGGCAATATCTTGAGATATTAAAAGTGGTAAACAGCCTTAGTGAAGGGTTTCTTTTCTATTTTCATTACCCCTCTTTGAATGGGTTTAATATGACACACAATACAAGACGAAGGATGATCTTATGGTTAAGACTCTGGAGTAGGACTCAGGAGACAAAGACTCATTACCAGATCACCACAAGTTTTCTAGCTGACCTTGACCAAGTGACAGGGTGAAATCCTGCTCTCATCGACTTCAGAAGGGATAGAATTTCATCTCTGTGTGCCTCAATTGCCATCCACAAAATGGGGATAATACTTGTCTGCTTTGTCTATTTAGATTGTAAACTCTCTTACTGTGTGCACGTACAGTGCCTAGTACAAAGAAGCCCTGATGAGGTTCATGCCCCAAGGTACAACACAAATCAGCAGGGTGCTAATGTGCTAGTATAGAATTTGTCACAGTTCAGAGCAGCTGCACCTATATTTCCCCTCCGGTGGCCCACCAAGGGCACCCACTCTTAGGCTTCCAGCTCCTCAACCGTCACCTGTTGTGAGAGGTACATTTACATAACTTCCCTTTACAGATTTCCTGAGAAACCCACCTAACTTTGTTTGTCCCAAAAGGTCACATTTGTCTGGCATGTTGTTTAAAATAGTCCTTTTGTGAGTTGGTAAGTCATCTCTGAACTAGAGCCTGATTAAGCCACACACGGTGAATAGTCATTCTTGTGCTAGGCTCTAGCCAATCCACAAGCTGGGAGCTGGTCTGGTGACCCTCAGGACAGGTATATAAGCCTCACAGGAGAGACAGCAGTGCAGTTTGCTCAGTGTCACTTCATGGTTTGGAACTACCTGCTGCCTGACAGTGGTGAGAGACTCCACAGGCATTAGCTTGCTCCAGTCCTGCTCCTACTCCAGCCTTGTTCCCAGTCCTGCTCCAGCCCTGCCCTTGCTCCTGTCTAGCTCCCAACCCCAACTCTTGATTCCTGACTCTGGCTCCGACCTGTGGCTCTGGTTCCTGGCTAGGCTGCCATAGCACTGATCACTAGAGCCAACTGCCACTGCTCCAACCCTTAGACCCAACCCTCCACCTCTTGGTTTCTGACACCTTCAAAACTCATATCCCTTCCCAGGATTTACACTGGCCAGATCTCCCCCGCCCTCCCAAGAAGTTACATACAATCCCACAATATACAAACTTTGAATTTTTAATACAATGGACTCTAAAGCTATTTAAACTTAATTCAATACAATCTCTAAAAGATATTGCAGGAAATTGCCATATCTGTCACAGGGTTGCCTAAATTAACATTCTCTGAGAGAACGGTGCTTCATCATATGTGTGCTGTGTACATTTGTGATTCTAATAAAGATATATTAGGATTTGTTTAATGGCAAAAGGGATTGAGCACTAACTGGTCCCATACTGCAACATACTAACTGTCAAGGAAAAAGATTTGAAGGCAACCGTGGATCAGGAAAAAAAAAAATCAAAGCCATGGCAGCTTTGAGAGGGCAAACAGAATACCTGGATGGATCAACAGAGGAATTACACAGATAATAATTAATGTGTGTAAATTGCTATGGTACAGACAGCAACAGAAGCTGCATCCACTAAGGTATTCAAAACAGAGTTAAACAAGCACTTGCAGGAAAAGATATTACTATAAATACCAGCTAGCAATGTGGATGGACCTAAATGACACCCATGTCCTCCCACTTTGACAAAAATTCTTGCTATTACTGTTCAAAATACTGTACAAAGCAGCATCAGAAATATGTACTGTGGACTAGATCCAATATCATTAACTTTTAAGGTTAAACACCTTACCGCTAATGTAATGTAAATTACATTAAACATTTAAAACAACCTTTCCAGGTTACTGCATTCATGAAGGTTAAACAACTGGAATTCAATATAAATTTTTAAACCCTGGAGAAGGGGGGTGGTTGAGAGACTTAAAAATGTCGGAGAGAGGAGCTGAAATCCTGCAAACTGAAAAGTTTAGGACATTCAGACAGAATCTCAACTTCCACCAGTGTTCCTAAGCTCCTACTTAATGAAGCAAAGAGATCCAGAATGTTATTGGTTAACGTGGCGTTGCAGCATTGGATTGCCACACCTTGTGGAATTGGGACATAATTACACAAGTGCTTTTTAAAGTAAGGGAAAGCCTTCAGACTTCACCAATAAACATTAGAGTAACATTGCAAGAATTTAGTTATGACATATTCGCTTACTTCCATAGAATCACACAACTACCCACCCCTCCCCCACCACACCCCCAATCCCATCCACACATCATGCTCCTCTTTAAGAATGTAACTGAAATAAGGAAAACCCCTATGTAGGATTCAAATGTGTAAGCATCACCCTGTAGCGTGGGACAGAATATAAATTTGAAGCACAAATGACTTTCTGTGGGCCTGTCTCTAATTCTTAGTATATTATGTGAATGGTTGGTAAGAATTAATTTTGATTTACTTTGAATAGTTGAGGCAGAGAGATAGTCTCTGTGTTAATTGTAATGCTTAATAAATTAAAAGATTATGATAATTATATTCAGTGAGGTAGAATGTTTTTCTTTTCAAAGCACAGGCAAGAATATTAAGATCCTAATGATTGTTTGAATGATACTTTGTGCTTATTATCCCCCTAAAAATGCTGCTAAAATGATTTCATTAATTTTTAATCTAAAAACACTTAATTCAGGATGTAAAAGGTTAGTTTTGAAATAAGGTCTGATACAAAGGGGATGGGAGGCACCCCGAGGAGCAGCAGATTGGCTCTGATCTTTCGCAATCCAAGTGAGATGATGATGTTCTGCTATGGATGAAAGGGCTCATTATCTCAAAGATAATTGCCCAGATGCCACACCAGTGAGGTCACACTAAACAGGGTTGTGGTTTCCGAACCAGCGTTGGAGCTAATTAACACTTAACGCTATAGGCAGCCATTTTGTACAGACCTCCATGAAGATGAATAGGTTTTCCACCACGTCAGTTTTAACCATTTGCTCACCTTGGTTTTGCTGCTTAGTGAAAATATAGCTTGTACTTTAAAAAAAGAAAATCCTTTAGTCCTATTGTTACAAAGTTAAAATCTTTGTCGTTCAATCATACTGCCCCACTATCCTCCATTTTAGTTCCAAAGTTGCCTACATTTCACACAGATATGGTCTCTCTCCTCCCTTTTACTGCTGAAAACTATTTACATCAGAAATGAAGAATCATAAAACTGAGGTTCTAGAAAGTTGTTTACACTAAAGGAAGGAATACCACAGAATTTTAAGTAAAGCTGAGGAAAAAATATTCAGATTAAACTTTCTTGCCAAAATATGCAGATTCAGATTGACCAAAGAATTTCACAAATTTGTGTCAAATGTGCTGAATTATTTTGGGGGAAACAATTGAAAAAAATGGAAATGTTTCGTTTTGACGTGAAACGTTTCAACTTTTTTATTCAAAATTATTTTCATTTTGAATGTTACCTCAATTTTATTTTTAAAAAACACTCAAATGAAACATTTCATTCTACCAAAAACAAGGGTATGTTGCTTTTTTTACTTTTTTGGTTTGCTAAATAAATTGAAAAAATTTCGTTTCAGGTTGACCCAAAAATGATGATTATTTTATTTTGTTTTTATTTTTTCTGTATGGCCAGCAAACTGACAAATCAGTTATTAGCACAGCTCTAATTTTAAGTTTCATGCCTGAATACATTTTCTTGCCTCTCTCATTTTGGATTGTGTCACACACAATGTCTCACATTTGGACCTTGGCAATTGAGAGATCAGAATTTAATAGTCTACCACCATTGTGGTTGTAGACAGTGGTCACTATTTTGCCACCATTAAAACCACAGTGGTATCTTAGTCCCTAATGCAGACCCCCACTGACTTAACTGGGGGCTCCCTGTGGGTGTATGTATCTCTTCATGTGCAGCTCATTGCAAGATGAGCATATGTAAGATACATATGTATATATATATCATCATCAACTTAATTGAAACTCCATTTTGTGATAGGGTGACCAGATGTCCAGATTTTATAGGGACAGTCCCGACATCTGGGGCTGTGTCTTATATAGGCTCCTATTACTTACACACACACACACACACACCCTGAGTTTTCACACTTGCTGTCTGGTCACCCTATTTTGTGAATACTCAGCAAGGGGAAACCTCAGAAAATTTCAGTTTTCCACCTCCTCCTGTAAAAATAATTAGCACCTGACGCATACAAAGCTCTGCAAAAACACTGACCAATTAAGCTTCACCCTAAGGTAGGTAGGTGAATATAAAATATGGACAATATTTTAATTTGAGGAAGCCAGGCAGAGAGATGATGTAGTGTTCATGATGTGCTCATGTTCACAGCACATACACACCTGAGCAAACCTGCCACCTGAGGAGTGCACTCGTGAGCGCCTCAAAGGGGTCAAAAGTGCAGCTCTCCCTATAACCGAGTCTAGGGGTCTGCCAGGTTTGTTTGACCACTTATAGATGTCACCAGCCTTCACTGGATGGAAAAAGTCCAGGCGAAGGCAGTAAAAATGGATAGTTATGACAGATCCAAAATAAAAGTTTCAGGAATGATTGCAGGTACCAAGGGACCCCTCACTGAAGGCCTTCCGTTGGGTAGAGTTTGCAATGCTGGCAAGGGAGTAAAGGCAACTATAACAGTGTTGGCAATAGAATTCTGCACATTAGTCCAGCCCTAGAGAGACTGCCAAGAATGAAATCATTTATCCCTGAAGAGAGAGTGTTCAGATGGGAGCCTTTTTGTGGTATATAACATTTGGAATGATATAGTGACCACTGTCAACCTTAACAATGGAATTCTAACTCCATGTCCTTCATACACATATACATAGAGCTAAATGTGTATTTGCCGTTCCCATTTCTATCAGAGAATCCCAAGGTGCTTTACAAATACTAATTAATTCTCACATCACTCCTGTGAGGCAGATAAAAGTGAATGTCATCCTCATTTAGAGATGGAGAAATTGAGGCATGGAAAACATAAGAAGTTTGCCCAAGGTTACAGAAGAAGTCCCAAAATCACAGACCCAGAAATCATCCAGTCACAGTCCTCAATTGTAGTCCTCACCCACTACATCAATTTTTATGTTAAAAACACATTCTGTATAGTTGGGTTTCAGTACTTCTTGGGATGGGTGACCTGAAGACATCACATATAGGGCCTGAGGTAGACCTAAGAGGGTAAATTCTTAACTTACCTAAGGGCTGCTGAATTGCCTCCAGATCCAAGTGGTATTTGCCAATTCAATTTGTCAACCTATCTCTAATGAGAAGTTCAGTTCATTGGCAGAGTGGATTGCTTGCTTCTTAAATGTTAGAGAGAGTTTTGAAAAGCCTACTTTTAACAATTATATTTGCATTTTTACTGTGATATTCAAAATGTTTTAAAGATTCACACAGCCTCCTTTTGAATAGAAATGAAGCCTGAGTTTTTAAAATGAGGGTATGTTATCGAAGCGAGGCAAGCGCCAGACTTTCCATGTTTTAATGGTGTTATATCTGATATTACACCACTATAATCTAATATACTGTTATGGTGTGTCACAACAACACAGAAAAATCAGAGCAATCTGATTACAGATCAGCAGGGACACAAGCTCTGACAAGATCTGCTGTATACAAACAGGGGTAATGTATACTAGGAACTGAAAATGTCTGCAAGTCTATGCAGTTTGCTTGAAAATGGGAATGAAAGGCACAAATATATGTCTTTGTACAAGGTATTGAATAGAGATCCCCATATAAACACATGCGTGCTCCACATATAAAAACACACACACACACACACACACGGAGGAAATTGGTATATTAGAGGTTTATTATTAATGGATTGCTAGTGAGAGGTAGTAAGGCTGGACTCTCAGCAACAGGATGGATTTGAGACCAAATATTTGTAATGGAAACAATAGAATGATCGTATTTGTTACTCTATTTTTTACATGATTATGGAGATGAGCACCACATTACTGCAATGTTTGGAAACGACGAACAAATCTTAGCAATAAATGCATGCAAACTAGAGCATAGTTAGCTTCAGAAACCATTAGGTGTTAATTTCAAGAATGTGTGTAAAAAGGGTTGTCTAGAGGTTAGAGAGGGCATTTGGGATCCAGGAGTCTTGAGTTGTAATCCTGGTTCTGCAATGCCTAACTGTGACACCTTGGACAATTCATTTAATCACTCTCTGCTCTCACTTACATATGGGTAATATGGATTTAAAAATATTTTTACCACACAGGTCTGTTATGAGGCTTGATTAAGCCTCCCTTAGATTGTGAGCATGGACTATCCTTTTGGATAACACGTAGCAGATACAGGGTGCTACCGTGAATAAACATTGATTTTTAAATGCTTTGCAATTGTTCAACAAAAGGTTCTATGTAGGTGATATGCACCTTGACTAAATTTCTTACGAGATTGGTGGTGAATTTGTACACCACTGGCCTCGTCTCGCCTTCTGTGGCCTGGTTATCCTACAAAAAGAATATAAGGAAAATAGGATGAAAAGCAGCAGGACATGAGGATGGAGTTAATGCCAGTCTAGAAGTGGGTTGCAGTTGTCCTCTGGGAGCCGGCTGCTGAAGATTGGTTTCAGAGTAACAGCCGTGTTAGTCTGTATTCGCAAAAAGAAAAGGAGGACTTGTGGCACCTTAGAGACTAACCAATTTATTTGGGGATGAGCTTTCGTGAGCTACAGCTCACTTCTATGCATCTGATGAAGTGAGCTGTAGCTCACGAAAGCTCATGCTCAAATAAATTGGTTAGTCTCTAAGGTGCCACAAGTCCTCCTTTTCTTTCTGCTGAAGATTGTTACAGATATGTAGCAGTTGGCAAGCCAACTGTTAATGCTGGGGTGATAGATGTTTGCATCCACAAGGGTGAAAGTGGGCAATGTCCTTGAAACAATTGCATATAGTAATATATGAAACAAGTTCAAATTAAAGAACCTGGGCTAGATTCTCACTGCAAAATGAATGTACAACACTGGTGATCTGATTTGGTAGCATTTTACATCTGCTTTGCACATGGGTAAATGCCTACACAGGCTGCATGGAAATGGACAATCAGGACAAAACAAACCCATATCTGTTCTTTAACCAGACTCAGTCCCTTTTCCTTGAAATCTTGTGTAAATCTCCTGTTACTAACACAAAAACACCCCTTTCCCTCTCTGTACATCCACCAGGGTGAAAGTAACTTAAGGGACTTAGTGGTACCCAGGGCCAGGGTCCTGAGCAAGGGGGGCGGGGCCTCAGGCAGAAGGGGCGGGGCCTTTAATTCCCCTGGTCCTTTACATCACCGCTGCTACCCTGGGGCTCCAGCAGCAATTTAAAGGGCCCCGTGCTCCGGCAGCAGCAGCCAGGAGCCCCGGGCCCTTTTAAATCGCCGCTGGAGCCCCATGGTAGCGATAGCTATGGCAGCAGACGGGAGTCCTGGGGCTCCAGTGGCGATTTAAAGGGCCAGGGGCTCTGACTGCCGCCGGGAGCCCAGGGCCCTTTTAAATTGCTGGCCTGGGGAAGCTGCTGGTACAGTACGGTACCAGCTTACTTTCACCTCTGCCACCCACCCACTTTGGTTTGATGTCACTACTTGTTTGCTACCTGTTTAACTGATATTCCTTGGAGCAGGAACCTTGTTTCCTCACATATACATATAAAGTGGCCACGCTCACTTATGAATGAGATATTATAACAACTTTTGCTTCACAGGGGATATTGAGAAGGAGGTGTAGGTTTAGCTGTTTTGTTTAGTTGATACATCCTGTTAACACACATGGGGGAGCCTTAGAGTTTTCCGATCAGTGACTCTTTTTGCGTATTTATACACTGAAATACATAAAAACAAATACAATTAATAGCAGCAGTAATAGTGCACTAGCTGACTTTCTGAGATGCATAGCAATGTGTGTAATGAGAGAGCAGGAGTTGGATTAATCCTACTGGCCAGACAGAATATCCTATTTTATATTATTTAAAATGTGAAGAATAAAACAAAATTAGATGAGCCTGATCCAGACTTAGATGTAGCCTTTTTAAAGAGACATTTTTTGGGGTGGATTTTACCCTTCATAAAAGCGAGAAATGATGTACAACACTAACTTGGCACCAGGTACATTGTATGCAGGTGTTAGGTAAGTTTTCCACTCAGGTCTGCCTTGTGCCCCTCAGTCTGATGTGTCACCACCTGTCCCTTGCTATTACACCACTGGGCCTATCTGCAATAGACACTGTCATGCATGCTGGAAAAATAGGATTGGCACCTCTTTCAGTGAGTTTTGGATCAATTTAATCAGGCTAACCTCCTGGGTCATTTCAACTCTCTTTCCAAACCTGTAATAATTACAGCTTTTGAATCAATCATTTCCAACCAGCTGCACTGGACTTGGCTCATAATTAATTCTAATTGAAATAATTGTAGTTTTTGAGTCAGTAACACTAGGATCAGATGAACTAAAGGACCCGCTACAAAAACCCAATCATTAGTACAAAACATTTGATGAATCTTTGTTTCCTCCTTGCTCAGAACAAATAAGAAGGGATCATATTAAGTTGCCCGTGGCAAAGAACATTTATTCACAGACCTACGTGCTCTGAACCATTTCATATTATGGATCTAACACCATAGCGAATGCTGCTTCTAAAACAGAAAATAGCATTTGGAAATTTAATCTACATTGAGTCAAGTAGCATTTATATTTCTTACAGGACCTATCATATCAAGAAAGCCAGACACTTAAGCCATAGCCTCAGGCATGCCAAAGGGAATGGCACACTAGAGGTTAATAAAATAATTCATAGCCATTGGAACTCTCCAGGTTTGTGCAAAGATTTAAGGAAATCCTCTGGCTTGCAGTGCCACTTTACCAGCCTCTCTCTTCATGGCAACCCCTAAGAAAACTAGTGAATCACAACACTTTAGCCTGAAAAAAGACCGTCTTTACAGCACTCCCCTGGAAAATAAATCACTGGGGAAAGGAGGCTGTGTATGTATCTTAACTAATTCTGCCTCCCCAGAAGAAGCTGATTCTTGCCAACTATTCCCAAAGGGCAGATTTAGGAGCAAGCCCCTTCCCATCTCCTTGTCCCTAAATCTCTCTCTCTCCTCCCTAAGCAGTCCCCATCATCACATACTCATCCACACAGACAAGAGGCCCTCAAGCTCCTGTTTTGTAGGATGGCCAAGCAGAAGCTGAACAAAAAGAGCTCTGTGCTGCATCCAGCTGGCCTTGCACCAGAGAACATGAGCTTTCCAGCTGCTGGAAGCAAGGGGTATTGGCCACAGCAACTCTAAACCGTCTCCACAAAATTCATTTTAATAGCAAAAACAACCTGCACGTACTTTGTCTAGCCCTGAAAACAAGTCGATTTTTCACCCTGGCACTATTCACGCTAATAGGCTGCAATGATTTCAGTTCACACTAATGCAGTGTTATGTGATCTATTTATGATCAGTGTTTACCACAGCGTTTGGTGTGCTGATGGAAGAAACAATTGCTTGGTTTAGTATCAGTGAGCGCTCTCTGCTGACCAGCAGTAGGTACTACAGTCTCTTCTCATTTTCGGCAACACAATGAAGTCAGATTTAATTTCAGTTATTTAAAAAATAAAAAAGAATCCTGTAAAGGAAAATTATTTCAGTATCCATGTGAGCCTCTATATTTACATCTATTATGCTCTAAATATCATGTTAGCTTAAACCAGCTCACTTTCTAGAAAATCACTTATCATGGTCATGAAATTCAGGAATTTCTTGAGAATTTATCATTTCATTCAGATATCATAAGGAGAGGCGGGAAAGGGTGGGGGATCAACCCTGACCTCTGTATCCCCTTGTGAAGAAGTAAAGTCAAAACCAAATACTTAAACCACAGCATTCGAAAGCAAAGGCAGCAGCACTGAATAGCACGGGCATAAATCCACAGCCTACAGCATCTCTTTGCTGAAGATACATTGCCACCTCGCAAAGGCATAATGTAATCTACAGCACAGACACTGTCAGCAAAGGCTTTAAAACATCCTGACACTCTGAAGAATAACAGGTCATTACTTCTGTGCTATTCTGACTATAAAAGCTGTGGGTAAAGAGACATGAAAAAAGGTGAGGAGGAGGAGGAGGAGGAGGAAAAGGAGAGGTGAACACAGACATCAAAAGAAATATGGGCAGCACTGCACATTTTTCTGAAGTTTAAATGTATTGTTTGTATCTGTCTCTCTCATAGTTTCAGAGTTGTTTCCAGTTGTTTCATGGAAAAGCCTTTCCCCTATTGGAAGCTGGCTGACTGCCAGTCCAAGTGGTGGTGGCGACCAATGGCTGTTTGGTGGCCTATATTATCAGATGCTTTACCAGTACAACTGGTATCCTTCATGGCAGTCCCAGAAGAGATACCAAAGACATGAAAATTAGAGTAAATTTTCACACTTCTGGGTGCTGCAGCGTCCTGACAGGACAGGGTGGTGCTGTCCTGTTCTGTGCATACCATGCGGATGTCATTAAAAGACTCAACATTACCCACCTGAAATATCTGCAATAACTACATTAATCCTGCAGTCCAGCACCCAGGAAGTTAACATATGCTTTGAGTATTGCCTGGGACCATCTCTGCCTGATCTGTGGCTGCTTTATGCTGCTGCCATGGCACACATGGGCTGGGGCAGAACAGAATATCATACTCACCTTAGTTATATTTTCTGTTTCTCATGTGCCAGAAACCTCATGATTATACACTGGTCTAGAAACCCATGGGCACTATTTTCTGGAAAAGCAAGGATAGGGAAAAATACAATTTTCATTCTCCTACTTCAATTTTCATATTTTTTAGTTTTTTTAACGTCCTGCTTCTTAAGTCAAAAGATATGGAACAACAAGTAACAACAACATCTTATATTTTAAGTATCTTTCATCCTAAATGATTGGGGCATTGGGTGCTACTGGGGGGGAAAAAAAAGCAACAGCATCCCAGTTATTTACAAACGTATTGTATATTGCTACGTACCTGGATCACTTCAGTGGCCACTCAAATGTAGCCAATTATGGGGTGAAATTTGGCAATTATTTAACTGCACATCCACATCACTTAACTGTTTGGAACTGGATACAGGAATATTTTATCTGAAAACTATAAGAAAGAGAGAGAGACCAGAACTGCCAGAATTCGAATTAGATAAGGACACCAGAGTTTACCATCCTCATTCTTACTAAAGGTGCTAAAGGATGGATCTTTAATTACCATATTTGGCCAAGAGTTTGTTTTCACATCTCATACAAGAGATGGCATCACTAGCAGCAGAGTGCCCTCTAAGACCAACCTGTGACATTTGTTCAATACTGACTCAGGACAGAATGTTGTCCTCTGAATCAGGACCACCACCTCAGACAGCATTTCAGTGTTGACTGGAGGGTGCTGAGGGAGTTGTTTGATGTGATTGCAGAGCCATTGGCTATTATCTTTGAAAACTCGTGGCAATCTGGGGAGGTCCCGGATGATTGGAAAAAGGCAAATATAGTGCCCATCTTTTAAAAAAGGGAAGAAGGGGAATCTGGAGAACTACAGACTGGTCAGCCTCACCTCAGTCCCTGGAAAAATCATGGAGCAGTTCCTCAAGGAAACCATTTTGAAGCACTTGGAGGAGAAGAAGGTGATCAGGAACAGTCAACATGGATTCACCAAAGGCAAGTCCTGCCTGACCAACCTGATTGCCTTCTATGATGAGATAACTGGCTCTGTGGATATGGGGAAAGCAGTGGATGTGATATATCTTGATTTTAGCAAAGCTTTTGAAATGGTCTCCCACAGTATTCTTGCCAGCAAGTTAAAGTATGGTTTGGATGAATGGACTAGTAGGTGGATAGAAAGCTGGCTAGATCGTCAGGCTCAATGGGTAGTGATCAACTGCTCGATGTTTAGTTGACAGCCAGTGTCAAGCAGAGTGCCCCAGAGATTGGTCCTGGAGCTGGTTTTGTTCAACATCTTTATTAATTATCTGGATGATGGGACGGATTGCACCCTCAGCAAGTTCGCGGATGACACTAAGCTGGGGGGAGAGGTAAATACACTGGAAGGTAGGGATAGGGTCCAGAGTGACCTAGACAAATTGGAGGATTGGGTCAAAAGAAATCTGAGGAAGTTCAACAAGGACAAGTGCAGAGTCCTGCATTTAGGATGGAAGAATCCCATGCACTGCTACAGGCTGGGGACCAACTGGCTAAGCGGCAGTTCTGCAGAAAAGGACCTGGGGATTACAGTGGATGAGAAGCTGGATATGAGTCAACAGCCTGCCCTTGTTGCCAAAAAGGCTAACGGCACATTTGGCTGCATTAGTAGGAGCACTACCAGCAAATCGAGGAAAGTGATTATTCCCCTCTATTCGGCACTGGTGAGGACACATCTAGAATATTGCATCCAGTTTTGGGCCCCCCACTACAAGAAGGATGTGGACAAATTGGAGAGAGTCCAGCGGAGGACAACAAAAATGATTAGGGGGCTGAGGCACATGATTTATGAGGAGAGGCTGAGGGAACTGGGCTTATTTAGTCTGAAGAAGAGAAGAGTGAGGGGGGATTTGATAGCTGCTTTCAACTACCTGAAGGGGGGCTCCAAAGAGGATGGAGCTTGGCTGGTCTCAGTGGTGGCAGATGACAAAACAATAAGCAATGGTCTCAAGTTGCAGTGGGGGAGGTCTAGGTTGGATATTAGAAAAAAACTATTTCACTAAGAGGTTGGTGAAGCACTGGAATGAGTTACCTAGGGAGGTGGTGGAATCTCCATCTGTCATAAATATAAAGGGAAGGGTAAGCCCCTTTAAAATCCCTCCTGGCCAGAGGAAAAATCCTCTCACCTGTAAAGGGCTAAGAAGCTAAAGGTAACCTCGCTGGCACCTGACCAAAATGACCAATGAGGAGACAAGATACTTTCAAAAGCTGGGAGAAGGGGGAGAAACAAAGGGTCTGTGTCTGTCTGTATGCTGCTTTGGCTGGGGATAGACCAGGAATGGAGTCTTAGAACTTTAGTAAGTAATCTAGCTAGGTATGTGTTAGATTATGATTTCTTTAAATGGCTGAGAAAAGAACTGTGCTGAATAGAATGACTATTCCTGTCTGTGTGTCCTTTTTGTAACTTAAGGTTTTGCCTAGAGAGATTCTCTATGTTTGGAATCTAATTACCCTGTAAGGTATCTACCATCCTGATTTTACAGAGGGGATTTCTTTACTTCTATTAAAAGTCTTCTTGTAAGAAAACTGAATGCTTTTTCATTGTTCTCAGATCCAAGGGTTTGGGTCTGTGGTCACCTATGCAAATTGGTGAGGATTTTTACCAAACCTTCCCCAGGAAGTGGGGTGCAAAGGTTGGGAGGATTTTGGGGGGAAAGACGTGTCCAAACTATGTTTCCCAGTAAACCCAGTTAGAGTTTGGTGGTGGCAGTGGAGATCCATGGACAAAGGATAAAATTAATTTATACCTTGGGGAAGTTTTAACCTAAGCTGGTGAAAGTAAGCTTAGGAGGTTTTCATGCAGGTCCCCTCATCTGTACCCTAGAGTTCAGAGTGGGGGAGGAACCTTGACACCATCCTTTGAGGTTTTTAATGCCCGGCTTAATAAAGCACTGGGTGGGATGGTATAGTTGGAGTTGGTCCTGCTTTGAGCAGGAGGTTGGACTAGATGACGACCTGAGGTCTCTTCCAACCCCAATCATCTGTGATTCGCATGCAAGTATTGGCCCAGTAATTTATCCCTACAGTTCATAGAGAAGAAGTAGAGAATGTATGCAGCTATTGTAGTGAACAGCGCCCTCTGTTAGCAAGGCCCAGGCACATTTACTGAGGCTAACACATTCCAGCAACCAGCTTCTAAGACAGAAGTGAACAACATTCAGCACTATCATTTGGAAAAGTTCAAACCGGCAAAGAAAGCACTTATCATAGACATGGATATTGTTTACTGGGCTGTGCACTAAATCAACTTACAATATAATCTGTCTTGCAATTCTTACTAGAATGCTTTCCGTAGCCACACATTTCAACAAGTGATATTACGTACCTTAAAGAGAGAGTTGGATTTGAACTATTTATTTCAGTATCTTCTCAAAAATGCATTAAAAAATCCTTCATCTGAAATTCTAGCCTCTTTGACCTGTCTCATACACCATTCTAAAAAGAGTGACATCAAGCTAAAAATCTGAATTAAGGTATCTTCAAGTTACAGATGCTTCTTCAGTTATACATTGAGCTGTCTCCAAACTAACATTCTGTGCCCTTTTGAACTATGTGAACTGAGGAAGTGCCACCTTGCACATAACTGAAAGTAGCTATTTCATAATATAATAGAACCTTCTTATTATGAAGTTATTTTTCCACAGCAAAACTTTGGTCTGGAGCATGTCAGCCTTACAGACTATGGACACAGAAGGCCCTGCAGGGAGCAGGAATCAATCTAATTTAGGAGTAAGGGTGAGCAAGATGCTACAAGCCTAATAGGGGATCTGTAGTCTATACCATATCCCAGAACTAACCTTTGAGGTTGGGAACTCCTGTGTTGTGCTGTAGGGGAAGCTGGGGATGTGGCAGACAGAAGGATAGGGGAGTGTCCAAGGAATCTGCATTACACAGATCTATCAGTCAATCCCCGCACAGCATGGGAGTACACCAGCCTTGGGAGCTATTGTAGATTGCCATGAGGGAGGGATTGCCAAGATCCTATTTCAAAAAGTTCTGCTCATATAGGATGGATAGATAACACAAATGACAAGGGATAGCACAGAATAAGGAAAAGTGAGTAAGCCTGGGATCTGTGATTTTGGTTTTTCAAGGCTTTTAATGTAGACTGGCATACTTGGGACTGTGACGTTGTCTTGCAGAGACACTGTAGATATGCAGTAATCCCACTGAAATGAGGTGGAGTATAATTTATCATCTTGCTATCTCATGGAATGCTAGTAGTTCCATAAGAGGTTCTGTAGTAGGCCAGAGGGAGGGACAGCCTTGGAGAAAAAGGAAAAAAGCTAAGAGAAGATATCCTGCTTCCAACAAATTATGAAACTAAGATGATAAATGCTCCATCTGAATGAAATCAGATGTGTATTTGTCACCATAAAGACAGGCTTCACTCAAACCATGTGAACATATAAAAAGTAGGAAGTGGGGTTTGGAGCTTAATGATGGGGCACAGATTGTAACCAGCCAGAACAAGCATGATGTATCATAGGACGCTTGAGGTGACACACTCTTGGTTACTGGCTGCATATAGACTCACTCATGGACATCCTTATAAAAGAGAAAAAATATAGTTCTATACACACTGCCAATGGCATTACCGCCTATTTAGGGACCAGTCACAAATACAGATAGCATGGTAACTATAAAGATAGAAGTTGTCGGGTTACCTACACACATGCTTGTAAATTGCTGCTCTCTTCTCTCTTTACTGAAAGTTTGAGGGCCAGATGCTGATCTCTCCAACACTAGTGTAAACTCAGTAACTCCGCTGCAGCCAACAGAGTTGTTCCAAGAGAAAACTGATGCTAGTGAGACCAATATCCAGTCTTTAGTTTTAGTTCCTTTTCTCCCAAGAGTATGGCACATTTGCCTTTCATTTCAGCTGCCTTTTAAAATGCTCTGGGAGTGGGTATCTTTTTTACCTGAGACACTGCAAAATGCTATTTATCATACATTAGGGGCACAGTCTTTCCTGTTTGTTCTCAGTGTTGTCACAAGTATCCTGTGAATAATGTCCATTGGGCGTGCAGGAACCCAAGGAGAATAGTCAACAGCCTATTATCAGCTGTCTTGTGAGCACAAGAGTTAAAAGCACAATGAGACAACAGGGCTACTAAGTCTCTTAGGGCATAACTGCCACCTGTAATGCAAAGTTAGATTTTAATAAAACAATAGCAACTCATGTCTCATAGAAATTAGTCTTTTAATATGTCAGCTGAATCCTTAGCAGACATACATGCTTGCAATCAAAACAATGGTTTCCTATTACACTAATGACTATATCATTAAGAGAAATGGCAGAGAAAGATGCCATTAATGCATTATAACTTTGTGCCACATAACAGCATTCATGCACAAACCAATTTGTCCAAATGTGGTAGGAACACATTTAGTAGGGAATACTACTACTTCGTTACTGAATGTATACATTAGACTTTCTAAAAATCAATGTCCAATTTGTCTGTAGAAACAATGGAGACTAATGATTAATTACAGATATTTGCTCCCTTGGGCTATAATGCCATAGTTAGAGTGGAGAAGAGTTTATATTTTCATAGATACTAAGGTCAGAAGGGACCATTATGATCATCTAGTCCGACCTCGTGCACAACGCAGGCCACAGAATCTCACCCACCCACTCCTACAAAAAAACCTCTCACCTATGTCTGAGCTATTGAAGTCCTCAAATCGTGGTTTAAAGACTTCAAGGAGCAGACAATCCTCCAGCAAGTGACCCATGCCCCATGCTACAGAGGAAGGCAAAAAACCTCCAGGGCCTCTTCCAATCTGCCCTGGAGGAAAATTCCTTCCTGACCCCAAATATGGCCATCAGCTAAACCCTGAGCATATGGGCAAGATTCACCTGCCAGATACTACAGAAAATTCTTTAAAACCCTTCTTTCTGTTGCTTATAATCAGGTTTGTAGCAGACATGCAAGCTCTTGAGGCAGTGACTGACTTCTTTATGTATATACAGCACCTAGCACAAATGGGCCATGATCTTGGTTGAGGCCAGTAGGCCTTACTGAAATACAAATACAAATAAATAATTAGAAAGGAAAAGCTTGCCTGTCCTCTCCCTATACACAGCATCAGCCCACATCCACTATGTCCGTCTCCCTGCAGTTAGTTCCTGATGGGATAAGTAGTTCTCTGTACCATCAGTGGGTCACTCAGCACAACAGATACTTAACAGATAATGCAGCATTTATCCATAGTTACTTTTGGTTCTGCAAGCCCCAGTGCAGCTATGCTCCTGCTTATAACTTCTGCTAAAATCTGGGCATTTAGAATGTTATGCTTGTGCAATTGAAGAAAGGTCAAAGCTAGAAACATTTTATTCATTTGAAGTAGTACCCCTTGGGGGGAGGGATAGCTCAGTGGTTTGACCATTGGCCTGCTAAACCCAGGGTTGTGATTTCAATCCTTGAGGGGGCCATTTAGGGATCTGGAGCAGAAATTGAGGATTCGTCCTGCTTTGAGCAGGGGGTTGGACTAGATGACCTCCTGAGATCCCTTCCAACCCTGATATCTTATGATTCTACTACACACTGGGCACTTTCTAAACACCTTAGGACAACCCCTGCTCAAAGGAGATCACAATCTAAGGATAAACAGATAGGTGAGTCTACAGGAAGAAATAACGTTCAACAAATTACATCTTATGAGCAGCATCACAAAAGTGAGTCTTTAAGGAGAACTTAAATGTGGACAGGGCAGGGGCTTTGCAGATGAGCGCAGGTATGGAAGTGATTATCTTTAACCCTTTAACTTAGTTATGTCCTATATGGAGGAAAGAACTAGACAAGGCTGAAAAAAATGGTGAGAAAATTCCTAAGTTAAGAGGTGAGATTTTGTGCTATGCCCCTAAGACAGAGTCAATGAAAAATTACCCTTTCCCTGCCTATTTCCCCAGGTGGGGAAAGTATATATCTGACATGCCCCCAAAGTCCTCCTGGCTCTTCCCTTCTCCTCCCAAATGAGAGCCCTTCCCATAGTCCCAAGAAGGAGGAACAGTGCCACAGAGAAAGCAGACTCTCCCCTTCCCCATGAGCAGGCCAATAGAAGATCAACCTAAAATTCTAAAATTTAACAACCTTCAGGGCTAGCCCATTTGATGCAGCTATGTTTTGTAACACTGTTGTTGTGGTATTTGGATAGGTTTCTGGGTGATATTGGAACAGAAGATAGCTAGCTGTCTTTTCCAAAGTATTTTTAAACTCTGAATAGCTATCAGAAACCTTACAAGACTGCAAACCATTGAGGCTGGCAACCACCCAAGACTAGCGTATGCAAATGCACTTGTCTTTACTGTTACCTGTTCTCCACTCTTCCTCCCATTTGTCTGTTTATTCACCTGTTGCATGCATCAAAATCCTTAATTGTGAGCCCTCTGGAGCAAAGGTTGTCTTTGTGTTACTTACTTGTACCGTGCCTCGTATCACAGAGCCCTGATCCCAGTCTGGAGTCTTCTCAGGGACTACAGCAACCTTTATACTAATAACACACACACACACACACACACAAATATATATATATTGATTACCCAGATATATGGACTTTTCAGGAAAACTTGGGGGTAGGGGAGAGAACTGAGCCATTTCTCAGTGGCCCATTATGAAATTATTGTCTTTTGAGCTTATATGCACAGTAATTACACAGTAGACTAGCAGATGTATTGGAGCATAAGCTTTCGTGGGTGAATACTTCCACTTCGTTGGATGCACGAAAGCTTATGCTCCAATACGTCTATTAGTCTATAAGGTGCCACAGGACTCTTTGCCACTTTTACAGATCCAGACTAACACGGCTACCCCTCTGATACATTACACAGTAGTACAGTCTGATGCATACAAGATTGATATTACATGTAAAATCATGTAAATTCTAATTTCCTCATATACTGTATTAACCAAATAATACATAATGATGCAAAGAGACCATCTTTTAAACCAAATGCACAAGGTGGTTTGAGCATTGATTGAGGCCCAATTGTATTCGGTGATCTAGAGGCGGAGTAGGATAGTCCCTGTCCCATAGAATTTACAGTCTATGAATTTAGCTTAGCAAGCCAATCTGTTGACTGCCTATTACTTGACAATGCTCAAATGTTGTCAAATATTCCAGCAAGAATACCCTGATGTAGGTGGCAGCCTAACTTTTTGATTGTATCATGGTACTATTCTCTTAGTTTTACACAGGGGTGAAAATAACTTAGGCCTGGTCTACACTGGGGCGGGGGGAGGGGATTGATCTAAGATATGCAACTTCAGCTACGAGAATAGCATAGCTGAAGTCGACGCATCTTAGATCGACTTAGAATCACTTACTTTGCATCCTCACGGCACGGAATCGATGGCCACTACTCCCCCGTCAACTCCACTTCCGCCTCTCGCCATGGTGGAGTTCCAGAGTTGACGGCAGAGCGATTGATTTATTGCGTCTACACTAGATGCGATAAATCGATCCCCAACAGATCGATCACTACCCACCGATCCAGCGGGTAGTGTAGATGTGGCCTTAAATCACTTACCGGTACTCCGGAGTCCTTAGGAGGGGGCCGGGCCTCTACCGGAAGAGGCGGACCTTTACATCCCCGAGCCCTTTAAATCAGGGGGCTGGGACTGTGGTAGTAGCAGCAGCTGGGAGCCCCGGGCCCTTTAAATCGCCACCAGAGCCCCCCTGCCGGAGCCCCGGGGTAGCAGTTGCAGCCGGGAGCTCCGGCAGTGATTTAAAAGGGCCAGGGGCTCACAGCTGCCGCTACCACAGCAGAGCCCTGGGCCCTTTAAATTGCCGCCGCGACCCCCGGGGCTCCAGCAGCAGGATTTGGGCAGCCATTTAAAGGGTCCAGGGCTCTGGTTGCCGCTACTGCCCTGGGTCCTTTAAATCATCCCCAGAGCCTGTCAGAGCCCTGGGGTAGCAGCAGGTGGGACTCTGACGGCTATTTAAAGGGCCTGGGGTGGTAAGGGCGGCCGAAGCCCCGGGCCCTTTAAATCATTCCTGGAGCTCTGCTGCCGGAGCCCTGGGGAGGCGGCGGCGGGGCTCCGGCAGCTATTTAAAGGTCCTGGGTCGGTAGCTGCGGCAGGAGCCCCAGGCCCTTTAAATCGCTGCCCGAGCCCCACCACCGCTTTCCCAGGGCTCTGGCAGCAGGGCTCTGGCAGTAATTTAAAGGTCCCGGGGCTCCAGCCACTGCTGGGAGCCCCAGGCCCTTTAAATTGCTGCCTGAGGAAGCCAATCTGCCCCATACGGCGCACGGGCTCTTGCCGGTACGCCATCCTGGGGCGTACCGGCTTCCTTTCACCTCTGGTTTTACAGCTTCATTTCATTGTGCTCCACATTTTTCTGAGTTTAAAATATCTCAGTTAAGTAACTTGTTTTTTATAATTAGCCATAAGTATCTTTTTAAGGCAAAATGAATTGGAGACCATGAAATCTTACTCTGAAACCTGTATTTTTTGTTAGTTACTGTTCTAATAAATCAATGTTTTAAAATATTTGACCATTTTTGACATTTGACCGGTCAGTTGACCAATTATTTTTGGACCAGTCAAATGTCCAACCCTATGAGATATTTCATGATTAAACTACTTTTAATTAGCGGCTAGTATCAATAATTTCTGTAATTTGAACTTTCCGTGGTAAGGGATCTATTATGTAGCTCATAAAAGTTATAAAGTAAATTACACTAAAACTGTGTGTTTTGGTCACTGTTACTTCATTCATTCTTCATTTCGTTCAGGGTACCAGCTTAAGTGCCTCTGCCTGCAGATCAGCCAGTCTGCAAGCCACCACTTTGTGGTGACTGTTACCCGTCAGCAAGAGGCAGAAAAGCAGCTGTTATTAGAAGAGCAACTGGCAACTAGAAGGGAAAATTAATAAAGCCTCACAGAAGCCAAAGCAAACATAAACTCTCTCTCATTACTGTCATATTACTAAAACACTTTTCATTATGTTTCAAATTCTGAAAGCAGGCAGGACAGCCAAAAGAAAGTCTTTTAAAGAGGCAATAAATGGGCCAGGACTGTCACCGAGTAATTGTTTTCAGACTTGAATCCTGGCTGGTGAGTTTGCACCATGCTTCATACTCCAGAGAATGTGCTACCCCTATATTAACAGTTATACTTTCTGACCTTAAAAAAGGTTGCTTCTTAAATATCATTGTTAATTGTATTATTATTGCTATTGATTTCTAGTACAGTAGCACATAGGAATCCTAGAACAGGAGCGCAATCCAATTTTGCCCCAATCCTGGCTTACAGTCAGTACCCCTGTCAAGGATCCTTCCCCACTCTAGGGTACAGATGTGGGGACCTGCATGAAAATCTCCTAAGCTTACTTTCACCAGCTTAGGTTAAAACTTCCCCAAGGTACAAATTAATTTTACCCTTTGCCCTTGGAATTTCCACTGCCACCACCAAACTTTAACTGGGTTTACTGGGAAACATAGTTTGGACACGTCTTTCCACCCAAAATCCTCCCAACCCTTGCACCCCACTTCCTGGGGAAGGTTTGGTAAAAATCCTCACCAATTTGCATAGGTGACCACAGACCCAAACCCTTGGATCTTAGGGCAATGAAAAAGCATTCAGTTTTCTCACAAGAAGACTTTTAATAGAAGTAAAGGAATCACCTCTGTAAAATCAGGATGGTAGATACCTTACAGGGTAATTAGATTCAAAACATAGAGAATCCCTCTAGGCAAAACCTTAAGTTACAAAAAGACACACAGACAGAAATAGTCATTCTATTCAGCACAACTCTTTTCTCAGCCATTTAAAGAAATCATAATCTAACACATACCTAGCTAGATTACTTACTAAAAGTTCTAAGACTCCATTCCTGTTCTATCCCCGGCAAAAGCAGCATACAGACAGACAGAGACCCTTTGTTTCTCTCCCTCCTCCCAGCTTTTGAAAGTATCTTGTCTCCTCATTGGTCATTTTGGTCAGGTGCCAGCAAGGTTACCTTTAGCTTCTTAGCCCTTTACAGGTGAGAGGATTTTTCCTCTGGCCAGGAGGGATTTTAAAGGGGTTTACCCTTCCCTTTATATTTATGACAACCCCTCCTCCTTGTGGCTATGCCTCTTACCCATTGGACCAGCAGCCTGTTTTCTCCACTCCATGCAGGGTGATGGGGCAGCTGGATCTGCCCTGACAGTGCACCCACAATAGGGTTGCCAACTGTCTAATCTCAAAAATCCAAACACCCATGCCCCACCCCCTCCCCACCCATTCCCTGAGGCCGTGTCCCTACCCCACCCCTTCTCACTCCAGTCCCCCTCCCTCTGTCACTCGCTCTCCCCCACCTCACTCACTTTCACTGGGCTGGGGCAGGGGGTTGGGGTGCAGGAAGGGGTGTGGGATCTGGGAGAGAATTTGGGTGCAGGAGGGGCTCAGAGGTTGGAGAGGGGGTTGGACGGATGGAGGGGGTGAGGGTGGGGGCTCAGGGCTGGGGGTGGGGGCTCCGGTCAGGCAGTACTTACCTCAGGCAGCTCCTGGAAGCAACCAGCATGTCCCTGCGGCTCCTAGGCTCAGGGGCAGCCAGGCAGCTCTGAGTGCTGCCTCTGCTTGCAGGCACTGCCCCCACAGCTTCCACTGGCCAAGGTTCCCGACCAATGGGAGCTGCGGAGCCAGCGCTCGAGGCGGGTGCAGCGCGTGGAGCCTCCCTGATTGCCCTTGCACCTAGGGGCCGCAGGGACATGCCGGTCGCTTCCAGGAGCCGCATAGAGCCAGAAAAGGTAGGGAGCCTGCCTTAGCCCCGCTGCACCACCAACCAAACTTTGGTCTATTAAAATCTCCCGGATTCCTTTTGGTACCAACCGGGAGATTGAGGCCGATTCCGGGAGCCTCCTAGATAATCCGGGAGGGTTGGCAACCCTAACCCACAACATTGCTCTGCATATTAGCCTGTTCTGCACCAGCAGAGTCAGTCTCTCTCTCTCTCTCACACACACACACACACAAAATCAGGAACTAAAGCTACCTGGACAGCTGCTCCACCTGTAACTTTCAACACATGGTTTAAGAGGTGCACAGAGATATTGTATAGACCCTACACCCCAAGGTAAACATCACCATAAATTATTGAAATATTTGGGATTTTGGAAATGAACAGTCTAGTTTGCTTTGATCACTATATTATACAACTTGCATATACAGTGTTAAGGTACCAGATCAATCTTCCAAAACACACTACACAGATTGTAAGAATCACTGGGCTTCTTTCAGCTCCCTTTGAAGTTCTCAATAAATATTAATGAGATTAAAATCCTTTTGAGGGAGGCACTGTGTCTTGATATGTTTGTACAGCGCCAAGCACAACAGTGTCCTGACTGGGATCTTCTGGGCTCTACCACAGGTGTATTTTGAATAATGAAGATGTTTGAATGCCAACTTCCTGCTTATATACTGCTGAATGTGCACTAAAGATGGCTTTTTGGAGCCAGTCATGTTGCCCTTTGTTCAAAATCCCTACTCCCTCAGACGACAGTGTCCCATAATGTTAACTGAAGGTACTTCCTTATTTCCTGGTGATATTCTGCCTTACGGACTAAAACTGAGAGCAGTGCTACTTTGTATGGGTTTTTATGGTGGTCTATGCTCCTTTGCCTCCTTGAAACCCAGGATTTTACTCTATATTTTATATGGGTGAAACTAACTATTATGGAACTAGAGGGCTGAAAGAAAAAATGAAGAATTGAAACTAAAAATGGAAAAACAAGCTTCGGAGTTACTAATCTGTACACCTGAACATCAGTAAAACATGGGGGAAATGAGATTGAAACAAATCGCCTCATCTAAAACAAAGCTTGATAATAATAAATACATGGGTAGATTGACTTAGGCAAAGCTTTCGCAGTTAAAGCATTGCGGATCACGAAAGAGAGTAAAAATATATGCTAATCAGATTTAAGTCCCTGGAGGGGAAAAAGAGTGAGAAAGAAAAAAGAAAAGGCTAAATAAACCACACTCGCTATGCATAATCCTATTTTAAACAGATTAAGAAAGTCATTTATTTACATTAACCATGTCCTCTTCCCTTCAGATTGTCACATAGATGGCACTGGTAATTCCTGTCTGTCAAAAGGAAGTAGAACTATTTGACTCCATGTCAGCATCATCTGCAGTGTTACTTTTACTTACTTTTTCATGAATTTTCTATTAATTTTCACCAAGAAACAAACAAAAAGATAAAACAATTTACAGGTCATACATTACCAAATACCACTCATTTCACAGGATAGCCAATAAAATTATGCACACTTTAACTTACTTTAAAAGTGTATAGATGGATGGATGGAATCTCAAATCCAGTGAGGTTTTTGTATTTAACAATTACCTTTTTCACTACAACCCACCATTTCAACACACACCCCAAATATATTTCACCATGTACACACACACAAAACATACAATTGCATTTTCATTCATTTTATGTAAAATGAGTAACGTTGAAGAGACAGATTTGGGTGATGTGTTGTACCTCTCTTTGTTTTAAATGTGTCTGCAGGGAGAAAGTAAAGAACATCCTCTGTTTGACCTCCTGATGTACTGCCAGCTTCCCCCAGTAGGCCTAGTAGGGACCTGCTTGTATGGTCACATTATCTACGGAAATGACTTAACAAATGGGTTTTCTTGTGCTGCAGTATGCACAAGGTAAAACTTTTTAAAACAGGTGCCTATAAAATATTCTCAAGTCAAAATTTTTCTTTTTAAATGGCAGATTCTATAATGTAGACAAGATCTATATATTCTGAGCCCCTCAAATTCTGGCTACTATATGCACTGACTAGCTTGGTTCTTTAATGGCTTGCAAGCCTTCCTCATGCCATTTAGCGCTAGCAGCCTCTGATCTAAAATACATGGGCTTGTCTGCATAGAAACCTAGTGCATGGCAAGCTGGGGTGTGAATGTTGGCTGCTAAGTGCGTGGAAAGCTATGTGGACCCTGCTATGGTATACTATAAGTGCTGTCGGGCACTTTGACACACCGTTCTTTCAAATTAGTGAACTGTAGATTTACACCCTGGTTTGCCATGCACTAAGGGTTAGTCTGTGCCGCAGCTGGGAAGTGCAATTGCCAGCGCAGGTAGACGTACCCGCACAACCTCACGCTGAGCTGGAGCGCTAAAAATACCAGTGTGGATGTTGCTGTGCTCATGGAAGCTCAGTCTAGTAACCCAAGCTCAGGCCCCGGGGGTCAAGCGGGCTTGGACTCAGGCAGTAAACCAGTGTCACAACATCCACGCGGCTAATTATTAGTGGGCTACTTCAAACTGAGCTAGCACGACTGTCTACCCTTGCTGGGAATTCACCTCCCTGCCGCAGCGTAGACATACCCTACGTCTCCGTGTGGACAAGCCCATAAGGGAAGGGAGCACAAAGCAGAAAACTGCACTAGCAGATGATCAGGTGATATGTGGTCAGTTTCACATAGTGTCAGGAAACAACCCAGCATGTGAGAGATGACAACAGATGTTGGATAGAGAAGGAACTGTGTGGAGATGAGAGAGAAGAGGAAGGGATAAAACAAAAACATAGGAATAGAGCACAATGAAAAAGAAGAGGAAGTGACTAGAAAGTCAAAGTCTGTGAAGAAGAAGGATCTGAACAGCTGTCTGATTCAGTTTTTGTCTAGAATTCTAGAAAAAATGATTTAGTTAACAGAACATAAAATCTAAATAATTAAGACTCAACCCAAGACAATGCAGTACAAAAAGGGCTTATTGAAGACTTAATAAAGCCATAATGCAAACACTTATGATTGGAGAAAATAAGGATAGTCCTTCTAAAGAAAATGTAGAATGTTTTAATCAGAATTTTTTTAGAGTATTTCTGTGTTCAGGGGTTGAATTTTTGGTGGCACATTAGAAAAAATCCATTAATTGTCCTGACACTGGTAAGCGATGAATCTGCTGTTAAGTGAGTGGTCAAGGGATTTTCATGTTGTTTAGAGGTAGAAGGGAAGTAAGTTTTTTTAGTTGAGTTTGAGAATGAATCTGCTTTTTTGTAAATACTCTGAAAATAAAGCCACAGCAAATGTTTAAAAGGACTTGTGTGTGCGTACAAATTGAAGATTTGGCCATGCAAACATCCTCGAGCTGCACGTGTGCATCAGATGCTGCAAGCATGAAATGGTACAGAAGTTTTACTGCAGACACTTGAAAATCTGAGCCACACACAGTTACATGAAAAACTTTCACCCAGCCAACTGTCCTTACAGAATTCGTCGTCAGTCCAAAACCTAAAGAGCCTAATACATTAAATTAAAGTCAGTAATTTAGTGTTAAATAATACTAATCCCAGCAAAAACTGGGGTGACACTAATTTGCTTAGTGTTGTATTTCATTTAGTCTTTTAGAAAGTTATTACCCCAATAAAATAGTTCAGTTATGTATTATTCTTGCTTTAAAACAAGAGTCTTTTGATATCTTTCAATAGTCACCATATACCGGTACATGAAGCTTTTGACTCTATATAATGAATCTGTTATGCTAAAAGGAGCAAGCTGGCTACCTCCCCAACAGCAATAAAGATGTGTACAGTGTGATGATAATATAACAGATTGTAAAACAGAAGAGCTGGATTCACTTGTACACAGGTCTTGTAATAGGCCCCCTTCTCTAATGCAGGAAATTTTCTCAATTTTTCTGAAAACATTGCCTACAAATGTTTTAGGTGCCTACAAATGTTTTAGGTGCCTGATTATGCACACAAAATTAGTCAAGATACAATTTGCCAATATTGCATACTTTCAGCAAGCAAGACCGCATGTGTGTATACACAGATGAAAAAAATCGTATGCACAAGAATTTGGCAGGCAGGTATGCAAAAAGCTATTCAGCATGCGAGGAAACAATTAATCCGCCAATATCACTCAGCTATAGGCTTAAATGTAATAACTTTCAGTTGTTCCACAGGGATAGCCTGTGTGTTTAAATCCCAAAGGTACTGAATGGCTTTATTTTCTAGAAGGTGTTGAAGAATTGTAGCCATTCTGCTGAACAGTGTTACACCTGAATTTATGACCTGTAAAGCTGCTGTTCTCAGTTTTCTGGACAGAATGCAATGCCACTCTTTAGCCACAGCTGTCAGTATTTGTCAGAGGTTCACTGATGTATTTCTTAGTTTGTATTTACTGACATCAATAATGTTCATCAGCTCACTGTTCCTATGTGCCTTCCACGATTGAGAAACCTTAATCTTGTAAATTTGGTTTGCTTCCACAAGAAGTGACTAACAGAGTGGACACCAGCTTGGGAACAAAGCCACTGAGAGCACATTCCAATTTGTCAAACGTCTGCATGTCAGTCCTCCTCCACTCTGGCCTGACGACCGCCAGGAAGAGCCCTGCAGAGCACTTGCTGCTGGCAGAGCAATTCAAAAACCACCACCACCTATTGCCTCTATTAACAGCTCATAATTTTATCCTGCATCTCGTCATGATACTGTGTGTTTTTCCCAAAGCCCCAGCTCCTGGAAATGTAGTTAGCAGAGAATCTCAGCTTTCTTTTTTAATGTAACCCTTCTGCCAGGTATTGTCAGCTGCAACAAGGGCCAGGTTCAAATGCCTAAGGTTCAAACACCTTTATAACAGCCACCACCCGCCTTCCCTAAGGACCTTAACCAGCATATTTTCCTAACTCAGAACACAGTTTGTGTATAAAACAACAAAGTAAACTTTTTTAAGGGGAAAAGGAGCCCTGCATTAATTTGGTAAAACACAACAGCAATAAATCAACTATACATTTATAGGGATAGCAAGTAAAACACCATCCCCCACTGAAACCTTGGTCATAGTCCTTTGCCTCCATTTCTGATGTGAATATCCTATGGATAAGCATCCCTTTGACACTTCACTCCCCATCTTTTCCCCTCTGATGTGCCCACTCACTGCTTGTCATCAGTAATTAGTGAGGTCCCAGAGCCTGGGAATGCACTTGAACAGGTCCATCTCCATTGCTTAAAGGGAAGGGCCACTGGCTCTAGCCATGGTGTCATTTCTACCCCGTCATCTCTCACTGTGCCACTGCCACTAACTACAGTGCTGTCTCTTCACCATCTTGGCCGCATGGCAACAGCTGAGAACGATCGTCATCTCTTGCCACAACACCAAATCCAGATTCTAAGGCTCTGCCCCCTAGTCCGGTTATAGTGAAGGTTATTTTGGATACAATCACAGGTTGGGTTTTTTTCTTGATGCACCTTGCTTGCACTTAAGATTGTCCAGGTTCTGCCTGCCATGTCTTTGTTGGATGAATCTAACCGAGTCCATCCCTGGCAGCAGAATACTTTTAGTGGAGGGTGCTAGCCAGTGGAACTCTGTCTTTAGGAGTCAGCCGGAGCCCAGGCTTGGTACCTTCAGACCATAGTGGAGGCATATTGATTTAATTTGCAGTTTGCTTAAATTCCTGCCCTCACCCTTCCCTTTCCCCCACCATTTGGGGGAATTCTACTTGCGGTAGTTTTTAAACCGCCTTTTCAGTGGCTTTATCACAACCATTTCTATTATGGTAGTCCCCAAGAGACATCTGAGAATAAGGCCCCATTGTGCCAGTGTTATTTTGTGTGCCTTACTCCTCTGGGACTAGGGATTTGGAAACTGACTGCTGCCGTTTGCTCTACAGTATTTGGAGATGGATATTCCCTGCAGATTTAACTGAAGGTCCAAGTTGAATGAACAAACACAAAGCTTTAAAAGAACCCCCCTCAACTCAAAAAGCTAACTTTTCTCTGCTTCTCCAGTTATCTCCCTCTTAACCCTTGGTGAGGACTGCTTCCCATCTGTGTGGAAAACCTCAGTAGTCCATATTCACCAAGGCAAAGACTGTTAAAAAACAGGGGCCTAAGCCCATGTTTAGATGCCTAAATAAGTTGCCTGATGTTGAAATGAGCAGAACATCCAGCTGCTCTCACTGCCCTATTTAGATAGGGTAAAGCTGCTAAATTAGATTTAAAAACGGATTTCTCCTATATTTCCTGATTTAGCACTTATTTAAGTGAATTAGATATATTTTTGTAAGCCCTTCCTGACAGGCACTCCACCCGTTTCCCATCTTTAGGGTGGGACATCTGGGCTACTAGATTCTCATGTGGGCTTTCTGAGAGCTTCATCAGACTGCTTATGAAGGCAAGCACTAAAGGTGACACGGTCAGACCATTTATTTGTAACAGGTTGGGTAGGAATGTAATGCAGACAAGAGCACTGAATTCCCAACTCTCCTGCACTCCACAGGCATGCTAACTATGGATACTTCCTCCCTCTGCAAGATCAAAGCAAGTCCTACAAACAGCAGTAGGTGATCAACCAAATATTTATACAAAGCCCTCAGTGTTCTGACAAACAGACTGGGAAATTACTACCAAATTCTGTCAGATTAGGGGGTTTTGTTTTTTTAACACTAAAACTGCAGTACCTGTGAATAAGCACACGAGGTCTCCTATCACACACAAGTTGGCTGTTTACCTCCAGTAATATCCACACTCCCTTCAGGCTGTAATAAAAGTAACACTGCATTGAGAGATTAAGGATCTCTCAACTGTTCTCTCAAGATCTCGACTTGCGTAAGTAACATATCAAACCCTCCAGTCATGAGTTTGGCAGGAAAGAAGTACAAAGCTGCCAACACATTGTTGTTTTTAAAAATATGCAAAGTATGACTCCCTCCAGGTCAGGGTGGAGGCATGTGAGCCGGGCGGAGTGGAAAAGTTTGCACTGCTACCTTGAGCTTTTTCCCTCCCTGCCACACCTTTCCCTCAGACTGGGTTTCTGCTCTGGAATTTACTCATGTATTGCCCATTTATGATGAATTACATGCTTAGTTTACTTTGGTTTAGGTGGCTACAGGTGCTCAAGCACAGACAGGTGGCCGGAAATTTAAGAACATGGTCTTTATTCACAACCCTGCAGGTTGCATTGTTGCTCCTTCTCTCTCACTGGGGTTCCAACTTCTCCCTGGGGAGAAATTTAAATTGCTGTTGAGATTCCACAAGAATGTTGTCAGCCCTGAGTTATGCCAGATTAAATCATTGTAACACATGGTTGAATCTAGCAGTATTAATGAAGAATTCCACAGTATTTTAAGAGTAACAGCCGTGTTAGTCTGTATTCGCAAAAAGAAAAGAAGTACTAGTGGCACCTTAGAGACTAACCAATTTATTTGAGCATAAGCTTTCGTGAGCTACAGCTCACTTCATCGGATGCATACAGTATGCATGGTTAGTCTCTAAGGTGCCACAAGTACTTTTTCTTTTTACAGTATTTTAAATATATCATATCCGTATATGTTCTACACCACGTATTGCATGTCCCACCACGGAGAAAAATCAACTTTGCCTCTCTGGTTCTGGGTCTTTTAAAGTAAGATGATCTTGTTTTTGTTGCATAATCCTGTGAACAAACATTACAAGGAGACGGCTCTGAAAATTGGTCATCGTCATACCCTAGATGATGATATTCCACCCTATCCTGATCTATGAGAAAAAAAAGCCTTTAAATTAACACAGTAAAATAGATACAACTTCTAAGAAAAGAATTTTCTGAGTTTGTTAGAGATCACCAGCAATCATTTAAAAGTGACTTAGCAAATTATTATAAAATTAACCTTCACTGACAAGCGAATCAACAAAATCAGGAAATAGGGTTTCTCATAGGTTTACTGACCTAGGGCATGATCCTTACTCTGGCCAGACTCCCACTGAAGTATCTGAGGCTTGGTCTGAGTATGTGGTTTGCCATTGACTTCTACTGGGACAAGAACAAGCCCTTAGACTAAGCAGAGGTGCATATAGAGAATTTCTATATTTCTATTCCTTTGGATCCCACAATATCCACGTCTGACTTCCTGAATCTTGCTAGTGTGCAACTCTTTGCCCTTTTCTGAATCAACCACCACCAACACACACTACTATCCAGTCTTTTTTCTCCAGTTAGTCCGTCTATCCAAAAAGTTTTACACATAATTTTTTGAAATGGGTAAGAATCTGATCTTTTAATACCTTTGTCAATGAAGATTAAGATCGGAGGAAAATTGTACTGTACTTTCCTCAAGCTCAGTTTGTTCCATGAACTTATTTATCTCTAAACAAACTGTAGGTGGAGATATTTCATTACCTACTACCCGTCCGATCAAAGGGAGTCCTTTAATGAGATCAAAGATCACATGGCAGAACCTGCCTCTCCTAACTTGATTTATAATCAAAGCATAATTTCAGTGCTACATTTGTTAATGAATATAGACTTCTTTACAGTAAAAGCACAGAATTACAAAACTATTGCCCTTAGTTGTTACTGCTTCTGACACCTAGCACTTTTTAAAAAGGTGGCATGGGGAAGAAACATCCAAGTTTCTCTCTCAACATGGTGGTAGTCTTTCCAATTATCTTGGTTTTGGTTGTTCTTTTACACTGGTTTGTAACAATGAGGTTAATTATTCTATCTTTTATTATTTGTGGCAATAAAGAAGTAATGGAAATGGGATCTCTAATTTCAGAGGTCTGATCTCAAATTACTAAAAGTTTCTAATGCATATGACTGAAGACCAAGAACAAAGAGGAATGAATTGCAGATACGAAATTTCATGTTCCTTCTGGAGGATAGTTTTGCTTCAAGATTATTACATTTTATGTTCATCACTGCATACGTTCACGTGTTGGTGGGAAGGACTGGCTTGCATGCACCTATATGGAATGTCAGATTTGTTGAAGTTATATATAACCATTTTGCATACTACCTTAACTACTATAATTTAGTTCAATGAGTTGAGGCAAACGTTTTTGTAGTATAAGGTTGTGAGCTTTAACATCAGTGTCACAGATAGCATATAAGATTAGTTGATATTAGTATTATCTGTATGTATGCCATATCTTCAGATCATTACAGTAACATGGTGCCTCATCAGTTCATTATTATCTAAGGGATATTTTTCCTAAATAGAGACAGATAAAGAACACAATGCTAACTAATGTCAATAATTTAACTGAATCCATATCTGTGTAAGGTTTAGAACAAACCACATGGCATTAGAAAAAGAGCTACACAGCTAACAAGCAATTCTGTATTAAGCACATCCTTCTGAGAGATTTGTGAGGCATATTGATTGGGTGCATCTGGCCAACTCCATGTTTTTAAAATCCCAGCACATTTCATTTGTAAAGTCATTTTTCAGCAGAAAGCAAGTGACCTTCACCAAGCAAACAATATTTTTTAATACCCATTTGAGCATGCATCCATCCATAATAAGAAAATCTATGGGGAAAGGGCATGTTTTAACCCTGACTATGCAAAATACGTTTTCAGAGAGCAAAAAAAAAATAAGTATGTTTTAATCATTTACTCATTGAGTAAAAGTTATTCATGCTTATTAATATTTTTAAAGACATGGTCCCTGTCTCAAACAGCTTGCAATACAAATTAAGCGTTGTACATGATGGAACAGGTGAAGGTAATCAATAGGAATGGAATGGAGTGAAAGTCACATGGTGCTGAAACAGAATACAGAGCTTGTACAGAAGACAAATAGCTGTATAAGTTAAATATACAAAGATACTGAGGAATTCAGGTCTGACAGGAGAAGGGAGTGAAAAATAAAGCAAAATATAAACCCATCAACCAAAGGGGGGAAAAAACAGCAACAGCAATTTCTTTGACAATCCCAGGTGACTAATAAGAAAACAACACTGATTGCTTGCCTTAGTCAGCCTTTATATGTCCTCGTCTTAAGAACAGAGCAGACAGGGATTCATAACATACTAAAAATGGCACAGCCCAGGAGAGAGCCGGCACCCAATCAAACCACAAGGACAGGATACAATTGTCAAGCATGCTCACTCAGTGTGAAAGGGAGACATGATCACATGCAGCTGTGCACACACTTAAATATGGAATTGACGTAAGCAAGCACTCCAAGAAAGGAAAATTTGGCAAAAATATTTTGTTGAAATACAATTTTTTTTTAAAAGTGTGACCACTTTAGCAATCTGGCCGAAAAACAAATATTTTTCACAAGCATTATTACGAAGACGGTCAAATTTTTCTCCCTGTTCTAGGGGGAGCTCAGTGTAAGCAAGAAATCCAAGAGTACTCCTAAACCATTGACTGACTTGATCAATTGTAGATAGTTATCAGAGAAAACTGCTCTGATGCTGCAAACTCCTTCCTATGCCAAAGTATGCCTTTTGTCTTATTGAAGTTTAGTCTCTTCAACCAACTGTTCTTCATCCATGAGTTTATCTCAAGTAGCTTGGTCACAGTGGTGTTATTGTATGCTGTGAAGGATAGATGGTCCTAAACTTTGCTGCGGGCAGCCCAGGAAATGAAGGATATTTCAGGCTGAAAGGAGCAGAGACAGAGGCACTTCACAGGGTCCCTCTTGTAGCAGAATCTCTGAACTGCAGGAATCAGAGTCCCCTTGTGGAGAAGACGGGTGAAAAGACAGACTTCCAGTTAGGAAAAGAGGCCACTTCAATGTGGGGGTGGAGTGCCTGCTGCTGTTCTGGGTAGAGGGAAGTCCCTGCCCTGCACAGCTCCTGATTAGTTAGATCCTAGTGGGAAAGGGGCAGGAGAAAGAGAGAGGGATGGCCTGACAGGATATGGGGAGGGGTGAGGATAGAGCTATCACCAGGGGGTCTTAAGATCCACAAACACTCACAGAGTCAGGATCAGCAATAGAAAACAGTAGAAAAAATATACTGCCCCATCCCAGCTGACATGTGTTAGGGATGTGAGCAGAGAGCCTAGAGTCAAGGAACCCTATGCCTGACCATGGCCAAAGAGGCATCTAGCTACCCAAGTTCTTTCTGAGGGCTGGGCTCAGTGACAGGACCTCCATTTTTCTGTGTAGAGGAGTTTGTTGTTGACATTGCGAGAAAAAAATGCTACTTATCTGTACATTAGCTATTGTTCTTTGAGATGTGTTGTGCACATGTACATTCCACTGTGAGCATGCGTGTGACCACTGCACTCAAGGAAGAGACTTTTGCCAGCAGTATCACTAGGTGGCGCATCTGCCCCTGGTCTCCACATACTCTCAGGTGTTGCCCTAGTAAATGATGGCACTGAATAATTTATAGTAAAGAACAAAATTGTCAAACACATAGATAAACATTGTTTTTGTAAAGGGAAATCATGCCTCACCAATCTACTACAATTCTTTGAGGGGTTCAACAAAGATGTGGACAAGGGGGATCCAGTGGCTATAGTGAACTTAGATTTTCAGAAACCTTTGACAAGCTCCCACACCAAAGGCTTTTAAGTAAAGTAAGCAGTCATGGGATAAGAGGGAAGGTCCTCTCATGGACTGGTAACTGGTTAAAAGATAGGAAACAAAGGGTAGGAATAAATGGTCAGTTTTTAGAATGGAGAGAGGTAAATAGTGGTATGCCCCAGGGGTTTTTACTGGCACAAGTCCTATTAAACATAATCATAAATGATCTGGAAAAAGGGGTAAGCAGCAAGGTGGCAAAATTTGCAGATAAAACAAAGCTACTCAAGACAGTTAATTCCCAAGAAGACTGCAAAGAGCTACAAAAGGATCTCACAAAACTGGGTGATTGGGCAACAAAATGGCAGATGAAATTCAGTGTTGATAAATGCAAAGTAAAGCACACTGGAAAACATAATCCCAACTATATATAAAATGATGGGGTCTAAATTAGCTGTTACCACTCAAGAAAGAGATCTTGGAGTCATTGTGGATAGTTCTCTGAAAACATCCATTCAATGTGCAGCGGCTGTCAAGAAAGTAAACACAATATTGGGAATCATTAAGAACGGGATAGATAATAAGATAGAAAATATCATATTGCCTCTATATAAATCCATGGTATGCTCATATCTTGAATATTGAGTCCAGATGTGGTTGCCCCATCTCAAAAAAGATATATTGGAATTGGAAACGGCTCAGCAAAGAGCAACAAAAATGATTAGGTGTATGGAACAGGTTTCATCTGAGGAGAGATTAATAAAACAGACTTTTCAGCTTGGAACAGAGACGACTAAGGGGGGATATGATAGAGGTCTATAAAATCATGACTGGTGTGGAGAAAGTAAATAAGGAAGTGTTATTTACTCCCTCTCATAACACAAGAACTAGGGGTCACCAAATGAAATTAATAGGCAGCAGGTTTAAAACAAATAAAAGGAAATATTTTTCTTCAGACAATGCACGGTCAACCTGTGGAACTCCTTGCCAGAGGATGTTGTGAAGGCCAAGACCATAACAGGGTTCAAAAAATAACTAGATACGTTCATGGAGGATAGATCTATCAATGGCTATAAGCCAGGATGGACAGGGATGGTGTCCCTAGCCTCTGTTTGCCAGAAGCTGGGAATTAGCGACAGGGGATGGATCACTTGATGATTACCTGTTTTGTTCATTCCCTCTGGGGCACCTAGCATTGGCCACTGTTGGAAGACAGGATACTGGGCTTGATGGACCTTTGGTCTGACCCAGTATGGCCATTCTTATGTTCTTATTTCACGCAAATGCCATTTTGTTGATGATCACACTTATAGTAACATTAAGACACACATTCTTTTTCCAAAGCAGGTTACACAGAAACTCCTCTCTTTCTATATGGATTGAAGTGACTGCTGATAAAACTATAGATTTAATTATAATGATACAAAGAAGCCAAATAATTAACTACTGATAAATACCAAGCATCTTAGGCCCATCCAATTATCAACCCATGTGGCCAAAAAGGTGAGCTATTAAGCGCATTTCATACTTAGAGTCTAACAGATAAGAAAAAAACAAGCATGAAGAATCAGTCAATGGAATACTTTAAAAGGCCACAGGTCCAGCTGACATCAGTTCTGGAGCCAAGAAAACCTGAGAAACAGAGACTGGGTGTGGTGTTTTACACCGTACTTCATCGGTAGTCAACAGGCAGACTGTGGGTCAAATCCAGACCAGCAGACACTTTTGAACGGACACTGAAATCTTTTTATTTACTTATTATTATAGTTTTTTATTATTATTATTTTCTTCTTCTTCTCTGGAGTCTGGACTTTGACTATAACTTGATCAAGAAATTTGGACCCTGACAAAAAAAAAACTGACGACCCCTGTCCTACGTTACGTAGATGTCCAGATGTATATCCATATTTATCCTGTAGTATACCAATTACTACAAGGCTAACATCTGCTCCCTATCCATCTGTGGAATTCTGGGATCTATAATTAACTTTAAGCATTAATATTCATAATTTGTGTCAATCATTTCTTCATTGTTTCTTAATAATTCCTATGCATCAATGTGCATTAATGCCTAAATAGGGCCTACCAGCCTAATTGTTAAAGATCGCCAGAACTCCCCTTCTTGCGGAATCTTGTGGTGTACTGTCCCCTTTGTGGTAACTTCTTTATCTCTCAGAATGAACGTGCAAAATCCTTCACCCAGAGTTATCTCCTTAACCTACTGCACTATAGTCAAACCTCTGCCCCTAGCATAACTACCACAAAAGGCCTCAGATTAATACAACATGTCCTTACTTATAGCAAGCTTCATAACCAGGTTAGGTACGGTCACCTATTTGACCCCATGCATATTTCAAACTAATAAGCGAAACATAGCTGTTAATTGTATACCCTGACAGTTTCATTGCACTTACAGCAAATACAATAGAAACAGGGTAAAGGTCATAGGTCAACAGTCGCCCCATTGCTGGGGCAAGAGGTACAGTTATTACCCCTGTACTGTATTAAGTACTATAAGATGGTACTTCCCCAGGAAATCCTAGTCTAGAGGCAAAGCTATCAGAGGTCAGACAGATAGCTCATGGTCAGTGAACCAATACTGTCTTGGCCACGCAGGTGCAATCGGGATTAAAGTTTGTCTCTTGTCAATTTCCTGAGTATTCTCAGAATGAGAGGAAGTGGAGGGAGATGATTAGACCTTGGAAGAAGAAAGGCATCTCTGATGGAACCTGGCCTGTGGCTCGACCTGGAGCAAAATCTTGTGCATTTGTTGTTCAGGATACTGGGTACTCCTAGCAGTGGGAAAACTGGAGAATGTGACAATCAGGATCCAGATAGCCAAGGGGAGAACAGAAGGTTTAAACCTCAAAAATGAGCAGCTGAATCAACTGATTGAATACTGGATTATTATATTATACAAGTGTGTTGAATGTGTTTTTTATGAAAGCTTGCAATCACAGAATATCAGGGTTGGAAGCGACCTCAGGAGGTCATCTCGTCCAACCCCCTGCTCAAAGCAGGACCAATCCCCAACTAAATCATCCCAGCCAGGGCTTTGTCAAGCCTGACCTTCAAAACCTCAAAGGAAGGAGATTCCATCACCTCCCTAGATAACGCATTCCAGTGCTTCACCACCCTCATAATGAAAAAGTTTTTCCTAATATCCAACCTAAACCTCCCACACTGCAACTGGAGACCATTACTCCTCGTTCTGTCATCTGCTACCACTGAGAACAGTCTAGACCATCCTCTCTGGAACCCCCTTTCAGGTAGTTGAAAGCAGCTATCAAATCCCCCCTTACTCTTCTCTTTTGCAGACTAAACAATCCCAGTTCCCTCAGCCTCTCCTCATAAGTCATGTGTTCCCGTCCCCGAATCATTTTTGTTGCCCTCCGTTGGATGCTTTCCAATTTTTTCACATCCTTCTTGTAGTGTGGGGCCCAAATCTGGACAGTACTCCAGATGAGGCCTCACCAATGTCAAATAGAGGGGAACGATCACGTCCCTTGATCTGCTGGCAATGCCCCTACTTATACAGCCCAAAATGCTGTTAGCCTTCTTGGCAACAAGGGCACACTGTTGACTCATATCCAGCTTCTCATCCACTATAACCCCTAGGTCCTTTTCTGCAGAACTGCTGCCTAACCATCCTCTAATTTGTCTAGGTCCCTCTGTATCCTATCCTTGCCCTCCAGCGTATCTACCACTCCTCCCAGTTTAGTGTCATCTGCAAACTTGCTGAGGGTGCAGTCCATGCCATCCTCCAGATCATTAATGAAGATATTGAACAAAACTGGCTCCAGGACCGACCCTTGGGGCACTCCGCTTGATACCGGCTGCCAACTAGACATGGAGCCATTGATCACTACCCACTGATGCTGACGATCTAGTCAGCTTTCTATCCAACTTATAGTCCATTCATCCAGCCCATACTTCTTTAACTGGCTGGCAAGTATACTGTGGGAGACTGTAACAAAAGCTTTGCTCAAGTCAAGGAATAACACAAAAAGAACAGGAGTACTTCTGGCACCTTAGAGACTAACAAATGTAAGCCCACGAAAGCTTATGCTCAAATAAATTTGTTAGTCTCTAAGGTGCCACAAGTACTCCTGTTCTTTTTGCGGACTAACACAGCTGCTACTCTGAAAGGAATAAACACATCCACTGCTTTCCCCTCATCCACACAGCCAGATATCGCGTCATAGAAGGCAATTAGATTAGTCAGGCATGACTTGCCCTTGATGAATCCATGCTGACTGTTCCTGATCACTTTCCTCTCCTCTAAGTGCTTCAGAATTGATTCCTTGAGGACCTGCTCCATGATTTTCCAGTGACTGAGATGAGGCTGACTGGCCTGTAGTTCCCCGGATCCTCCTCCTTCCCGTTTTTAAAGATGGGCACTACATTAGCCTTTTTCCAGTCATCCGGGACCTCCCCCGATAGCCATGAGTTCTCAAAGATAATGGCCAATGGCTCTGCAATCACATCCGCCAACTCCTTTAGCACTCTCGGATGCAGTGCATCCGGCCCCATGGCCTTGTGCTTGTCCAGCTTTTCTAAATAGTCCCGAACCACTTCTTTCTCCACAGAGGGCTGGTCACCTCTGGGAGCTGACCTTGTTCGTGAAGACAGAGGCAAAAAAAGCATTGAGTACATTAGCTTTTTCCACATTCTCTGTTACTAGGTTGCCTCCCTCATTCAATAAGGGGCCCACACTTGCCTTGACTTTCTTCTTGTTGCTAACATACTTGAAGAAAAAACCCTTCTTGTTACTCTTAACATCTCTTGCTAGCTGCAACTCCAAGTGTGATTTGGCCTTCCTGATTTCACTCCTGCATGCCTGAGCAATATTTTTATACTCTTTCCTGGACATTTGTCCAATCTTCCACTTCTTGTAAGCTTCTTTTTTGTGTTTAAGATCAGCAAGGATTTCACTGTTAAGCCAAGCTGGTCGCCTGGCATATTTACTATTCTTTCTACACATCGGAATGGTTTGTTCCTGTAACCTCAATAAGGATTCTTTAAAATACAGCCAGCTCTCCTGGACTCCTTTTCCCCTCATGTTATTCTCCCAGAGGATCCTGCCCATCAGTTCCCTGAGGGAGTCAAAGTCTGCTTTTCTGAAGTCCAGGGTCTGTATTCTGCTGCTCTCCTTTCTTCCTTATGTCAGGATCCTGAACTCAACCATCTCATGGTCACTGCCTCCCAGGTTCCCATCCACTTTTCCTTCCCGTACTAATTCTTCCTGGTTTGTGAGCAGCATGTCAAGAAGCACTCTGCCCCTCGTTGGTTTCTCCAGCACTTGCACCAGGAAATTGTCACCTACACTTTCCAAAAACTTCCTGGATTGTCTGTGCACCGCTGTATTGCTCTCCCAGCAGATATCAGGGTGATTGAAGTCTCCCATGAGAACCAGGGCCTGAGATCTAGTAACTTCCATTCATTGCCAGAAGAAAGCCTCGTCCACCTCATCCCCCTGGTCTGGTGGACTATAGCAGACTCCCACCATGACATCACCCTTGTTGCTCACACTTCTAAACTTAATCCAGAGACTCTCAGGTTTCTCTGCAGTTTCATACTGGAGCTCTGAGCAGTCATACTGCTCTCTTACATACAATGCAAGTCCCCCACCTTTTCTGACCTGCCTGTCCTTCCTGAACAGTTTATTATATCCATCCATGACAGTACTCCAGTCAGGTGAGTTATCCCACCAAGTCTCTGTTATTCCAATCACATCATAATTCCTTGACTGCGCCAGGATTTCCAGTTCTCCCTGCTTGTTTCCCAGGCTTCTTGCATTTGTGTATAGGAACTTAAGATAACACGCTGATCATCCCGCTTTCTCAGTATGAGGCAGGAACCCTCCCCTCTCGTGCTCTCCTGCTTGTGCTTCCTCCCGGTACCCCAATTCCCCACTTACCTCAGAGTTTTGGTCTCCTTCCCCTGGTGAACCTACTTTAAAGCCCTCCTCACTAGGTTAGCCAGCCTGCTTGCAAAGATGTTCTTCCCTCTCTTCATTAGGTGGAGCCTATCTCTGCCTAGCACTCCTTCTTGGAACACCATCCCATGGTCAAAGAATCCAAAGCCTTCTCTCCAACACCACCTGTGTAGCCATTCGTTGACTTCCACGATTCAATGGTCTCTAGCCGGGCCTTTTTCTTCCACAGGGAGGATGGACGAGAACACCACTTGAGCCTCAAACTCCTTTATCCTTCTTCCCAGAGCCACGTAGTCTGCAGTGATCTGCTCAAGGTCATTCTTGGCAGTATCATTGGTGCCCACATGGAGAAGCAGGAAGGGATAGCGATCCGAGGGCTTCATGAGTCTCAGCAGTCTCTCCGTCACATTGTGAATCCTAGCTCCTGGCAAGCAGCAGACTTCTCGGTTTTCACGATCGGGGCGGCAGATACATGACTCAGTCCCCCTGAGGAGGGAGTCCCCGACCATCACCACCTGCCTCCTTCTCTTGGGAGCGGTGGTCGTGAAACCCCCATCCCTAGGACAGTGCATCTCATGTCTTCCAATCGGCGGAGTCTTCTTCTGCTCCCTTTCCTCAGATGTATCGTCGAGTCCAGTGCTACTCAAAGTGGTGATCTGTGGACCAGTGCCGGTCTGCGAGCCATTGGCTGCCAGTCTGCGTGCACATTGGAAAAAGAAATTGCCGGTCCTCCACATCAGATAGCTTGAGAAGCACTGATCTAGTCCACTCCCCACATTAGTACCTGTGGAGAGAACATGAAAACGGTTGCTTACCTGTATCTGCATTGCTGGTACATGGACGCTCCCCTTTCTTCTTCTGGAAGTCACATGCTGCCAAATTTCTTCACCGTCCTTCTGTCCCCTTGCGCAGCCCGCTCTGAATCTTCAGAATATTGTGTCCACAGAAGCATATCCTGACGTCTGTCCAGGAAATCTTCAGTTTCTCTTATGCAACGCAGGGTCGATACTTGTCTCTCCAGACCATGAACCTTCTCTTCCAATATGGAGATGAGCTTGCACTTTGTACAGACAAAGTTGCTTCTGTCCTGTGGAAGAAAGAAACATGGCACATCCTGTGCAAGTAACAACATCTGAATGCTCACCATCCATATTACCTTCCTTCTACGAGCTTCCTCGGATGCTGTAGTAACTACTCAGAGAAGCCTGCAAGATGAAAGCCTCAGTGGGCTCTCCCCAGGCAAACTCCCTCTCTTAGTTTCTCCACTGTTCGCCTCACAGCTGACTGGATTTTTATAACAGTCAGGCCCACTCAAGGCTCACCTGGAACAAAGCACTCCCAATTCACACTTTTCAAACAATCAAGCACACGGTCAAACTGACAAACCGTCCCCGCAACAGACACTCAGATACTCACCAACACGGCCCCCCAATGCAGCACTTAGCGTACCTCCTCTCGGACAGATCCCAGGCAAACTTCCTCTGTTAGCCTCTCCGGTGTTTGCTGCTGATGAACTTGATGGTCATTACGAGAAATGTATACAGCCTGTAGTTATGAATCTATGTACTTGTGTATATAGAAAACTGTGCTCATAACCTGTATTATAATTTCATCTACACCTCACAGCAGGGAGAGTACCTCCAAAACAAGATGTTTACAGGAAGCCAGCTCCAAGTAAGACCCATTGTCTAGCAGGAAGAAACAATGGTGGACCATTAGAGTTAATGGAAAGACATTGAGACATGCTGGCTCTCAAGTTAAGAGGACATTTCAATACCCTAAGTATGGACTAAGAGGAAAGAGACAAGAGGGAGCGGAGAAGATTTTTACAAGCAGGCTTGTATCTGATGATATTTTAAATCTAGAAACTGAGGGACAGCATTTAGATGTTAAGCTGTCTGTGAAATATTGAATCCTCTCTATGGCTAAGGGCACATTTTGGGAAACTGTTTGAAGGCAATAGGTAACTTGTATTAGAAAAGGTATTTTATCTAATATAGAAGTATAAGCCCTGAGGTCACATCTTTATGTTTATTTTCTGTGTAATCTGTGCATATTTGCTTTCCCTTTACTATTTCATCTTTGCATCTGTGGCTTTGCTGGTACATAAATGTTTTGTTTATTCTTACCCCAAGCGGGTCTCTGGGTTGCAGACTGTGGGGAATGCGGGTGCCAAAGTGAACTCATAGCTGCGGGGCTGGTTTTACAACTTTGGGGAAGACAAACCAGAGGGAAACAGTCCAAGTGTCTAGTAGTTAAGAACTTGGACAGGATGGATTTGGGGAGACGTGGGACTTGAAGGGCTGTTGGTATCACCCTGCAAGAAGTAACTAGGCTGCTGGAAACTAGGGTGAGACATTATCCTTATGGGCAGGCTATTGGTGTCAGAGCTCTGAGCCATAGCAGCAGAGCATTAAGGCATCATAGGTTACAGGGCAAACGGTAACAGAACCTCTCCCTGGTCTGGGTGATCCCCAAAATGTCACAGTTGTGTAGTCATTACAGGAGTTGCACCCCAATATCACTCCAAGCACTCCACACAATGGCCTAACAGACCCTAACAAATTCAAAAGTGAGGGAGCAAAGTACAAGCTTACAGTTTATTATTTTCTTTTGTTTATTTTAGGTTAAGGGAAATAGAGCAAGGAATGGGGAAAATGAGCCAAAGTCTTTGGACACAATGGATTAAAAAACAGCTTGGGAGCTTATATTAGAAATATGGTTTACCCCAAAAGGGAAAATCAGCAAAGGATCTGAGTATTATAAGCAGGAAGAGAGTACATGAGGAGATGTACCAGGGTTGGGACACCAGCCACACCTTAGTCTCCTGCAGGAGAGGGCCACTCAGGTACTGCTGGCCACATTGCAATGCCACAGAGACAAGGAGGCGCACAAGCACCAAGTGCAGATGGTAGAGCTGAGAAGGCAGGGAATGAGCAGGCAGAGGAGCAGGCCCACCAGCGACAGATGGAATCGAGAAGGCACTTGAGCTCAAACTACTGGAGCAACAGAAAAGTATCCCCCAGCCCATAGGTAATCCTGCCCAGAACTCAACCAGCTGGGGCAGACTTTGTCCAACTTTTAAAGACTCAGACCATACAGAAGAAATGTAACTGTTTTGAAAAAAAATATACCAGGCCAATGGCATCCCGAAAGACAAACAAATGTCTGTACTGGTTCCCAAAATCTTGGGGAAAGCTTTCCAAGTCTTTATTGGCATGGACAAGAGAAAAGCTATGAACTGTGATAATATAAAGAAGCCATGTTGCTAAGGTTTCAAATTACTCCAGAATCATACTGCTTAAAGTTTAGCGACTTACCAAAGCATGACAATATCAGTCATGACGAGTTTATGCATGAAATGCATGATTATATGAGAAAATGGGTAAAAGGTAACATGGCATGAGGGGATTATGGGAAATTGATTTATTTGCCCCAGAACACTCCTTTATTGCTTGTTCAGATGAAATCAGAGCTTCCATATGGGAAAATTCTCCTGAAACAGTAAAGGTGGTCATTCAGGCTGCTGATTTGCATGTGCAGGCCAAATGGGTATTGAAAGAAAGCCATGAAGGAAATGACAAAGACCTGGAGTAAAAGCGGGGGAGAGCTCCCAGATTCATTCACAAGAGGAAGGAGGGGAAGATGAGACCAAATACACCCCAAATAGGCACACTCTACATCACCCCCGTTACAAGCCCCCAGCCCAGGACAAGACCCCAAGAAAATAGTGTCTGTGTTGAGCACATAAGGAGACATTGCCCTCAAGCCCCGTCCTGCCCAGGTTAACACAGCTATGGTGAGCTCAGGACACACACAGTTATCTGAGGAGGTGTTAGTAAACTTCATATGGTCTGAACCCATGGAGGCAGATAAGATGTTCATCAAAGATGCCAAGGTTAATGGCAGGATATGCCAGGTATGGTGAGATACTGCTGCACAGAATTCACTGGTTAAAAGGCAGATGGTCAAAGAGCTTGACACGCTCCCAGGGGAAAAATGTAAAGCTCTTTGTTTTGGGAACTTTTGAAATCACAGCATCCTTAGCTCACATACAGCTGGAGTTGGAGGGGGTGAAATATGATTTCAAAGTGGGAATTTGGGACAGTATTTTTGGTTGGAAATTATATAATGTGTCCAAAGTTATTAATGTGGTAACTGACAGCGGACAATCATGCACCCCAAAAACTCCATTGCCTATCCCAGGGGATGTAGAGACAGAGGGAATGGGAAGGACAATTTTGCCTGCATAGCAGGACATGGGCACATTCCTAGGATGGGGGAGCGGAGGTCACCGCCTACTACATCAGCCCTCCCAATCAGCCAGAGGCAAGCAGACTTTGTTAAAGAGCAGGACACAGACCCTTCCCTAGGGAGCATTACGGAAGCAGTTTGTAGCAATACCCCTATAAGGGATAATAGGGGAAGGGGTGTAGGGTAGGATATTTAGGGAAGCCTCAGAGGTAAGAACAAGGGCTGCTGGGAATCCCACAAACAGCTCCTCGTGCCTAAAAAGCACAGGACATCATTACTACATTTAGCCCATTTGCTGGATACCTAGAAGGAGAGGACATTTGAAAGTCTTCAGAAAATTTTTTTATTGGCCAGGTATAATCCTAGAAGTAAAGAAATACTATAAGCCCTGTGACTTGTGCCAGGAGCAGAAAGACTATAGGTGCCTGCAAAGCCCCACTGCAACAGTTAAGAACTCAGGGAGAACTGCTCTGGGGAGACTTGGGACTTGAAGGGTTATTGGTGTCACTCTGCAAAGTGTAAATAGGTTGATGGAAGCCAGGATGAGACCTTATGCTTTTGGGCAGGCTATTAGTGTCAAGGATCTGAGCCACAGCAGCAGAGCATTAAAGCACTCAAGGTTACAGGGCAGATGACGACAGAACCCCGCATTGGTCTGGATGATCTTCAAAATGTCACAGAGAACATCCTTTACAACTGAGCACTCATGCTGGACTATGAAAACCCTGCTGATGGAATCTACAGGTGTGTTTCTCACTCCCAGAAGGTGAACAGCCTTCAGGGAAACATTGTGAATTGATGATGAATGCATAAAATCCATAAGAGGATAGCGTCCTTGCACAGTTGGGGCAATCTTGTACCTCCCTGCTTGTTCATGTAAAACATGGCAGTGGCGTTGTCTGTAAGAACTTGTATCACCTGGTTCTCCAATGGTGGACAGACATCTTGTAGGCCCAACAAATAGCTCAGAGCTCTAACATTTATGTGGAGCAAAACTTCCTGGAATGACCAAAGAGCTTGTATCTGGGGTTGGCAGAGATGGGCTCCCCAACCCTTGGTAGATGTATCTGTTACGAGAGTCAGTCATTTCTGGGAACAAGACTGAAACATCTTTGCACACATTGTGGGGACTGAAGCACTCGTGATGTACACAAATCCACACTCCCAGAGGGTGCTCAGACGGACGATATATTGAACGGAGCCCAGCCAGCAAACAGCAAAGGTGAAGTCTGGTATGTGGAGCTACGTACACACACAAGGCCATGTGGCCTGGAACCTGAAGGCAAGCGCACACTGTTGTTGCTGAGTAGGACTTGAGGCTTTCAGAAAGGAAGACTATACATTGATAGATTCTGGTACAAGTAACCATGAAGTATTAGCAGGAGTGTTGTAAGCAAGACACAAGAAGTAATTCTTCCGCTCTACTCCACGCTGATTAGGCCTCAACTGGAGCATTGTGTTCAGTGCTGGGAAAGATATGGACAAATTAGAGAAAGTCCAGAAAAGAGCAACAAAACTGACTAAAGGACTTGAAAACATAACCTATGAGGGAAGAGTGAAAAAATTGGGTTTGTTTAGTCTGAAGGAGAAAAGACTGATGGGGTCATGATCAGTATTCCCTCTAATTTTTTTCATCCACGTGTGGAATGAATTTTGTTATGTGCACCATATTGAGGTAATGTGCAGATGTGTGCCACCAGTAGATACCAAAAACCGAGATATAATATATATTTTTAAAAAGCTCCCACAGGGATAGTTACTCCAGCTGGGACAGGTTAGGCATTTTAGAACTCATTACTCATAGAATTAAATTTAAGTGTAAGAGAGAAATAAAAATTATGAAATGCATAGACCAGCCAAAAAACTAAAACAACACACTTTGAAAGAAGTATTAACAACAATAACACCACCACAACTATGTGTTTGGAGGTGAGTGTGAAAGACAGTGTGTGTGTTACAGAGACACATACCGTGCGTGCAAGACAGAGACACACATCATGCATGTGTGTGTGAGAGACATTTGTTGCCCCTTTAAGTACGCTGAACCCACTTTAAGTGCGCTTCCCTTTTAAGTACATCAGCAAGTTCAAACACAGCAGCAGCTGCCAGCAAGTTTGTTCCATCCTGAGCCCTATCATGTCCTCCTTCCCCCCGACCCCCAACTCTATGGAGATGGGGTACAGGGGCGGGGTTCTCCCTGACATCAGCCCCCCCCCCCACATTCTGCACAGCAAGCAGGAGGCTCCCAGGAGCAGCTCTAAGGCAGAGGGCAGTAGCAGCACAGGGAAGCGTGGGAAGGGACACCTGAACTGCCTGGCACTTGACAGCCTCCTGGGCGGCCACCCAGCCATGCAGCTTTCAGCAAACTTAGGTCATGAGAACAGTTTTCAAGTACATAAAAGGCTATTACAAAGAGGAAGGAGAAAAAGTGTTCACTTTTACCTTTGAAGATGGGACAAGAAGCAGCGGGCTTACATTGCACCAAAGGTGGTCCAACGTGAACTTTAGAAAAAACTTCCTGTCAGGGTAGTTAAGCACTGGAATAAATTGCCTAGAGAGACTGTGGAATCTCCATCACTGGAGATTTTTAAGAGGTTAGACAAACACCTGTCGGGGATTGTCTAGATAATAGTTAGTCCTGCCGTGAGTGCAGGGGATTGGACTAGATGACTTCTAAAGGTCCCATCCAGTTCTACACTTCTATGATTCTACAAGTAGCACAGTATCCTGAGAAGGGTTCCTGAAGAGAGACGGGGAAGATGGGTTGGGAAAATGGAGGGTGGTAAATTTGATAATATACCCTTCTTTACTGTACTGAACACTTCTCTTGTCTGACATGATGCTTTCCCGAGCACAGTGAAAAAGGAACAGGTGTGATCCGAAAGGAAGAGATATAGTTGGTGTGCTGTCCTCAACCAATAAGTCAAAATGATTACTTGAAGGATGCAGCTGTCTGGTGCGAAGGGCCTCCCACTGATGAAGACTGCTGGCAACGGCACAGAGGTCTTGACCTTCTCTTAGATGCATACTGTAACCTCTGGTGGAAAGACTGTCTGCGGTCAGACTGCAGCCTAAATTGTTTTCTCTTTGTAACTGGAGTACAGATTCCTAACAAATGATGCGTAGCATGAGATTCCTTGAGTATGAACATACAGTTGTCAGTTTCAGAGATAACAATTTATACCTTCAAAAGGTAAATCCTCTATTGTGTTGTGCAGCTCCCCTGGAATACCAGAAGCCTGTAGCCAGAAAGAACACAGCATGGAGATTGCAGTAGTTATGCAAAACAAGGCCACATCAGAGTGTTTATTGCTGCCTGAAGGGATGTATGAGCTGTAAGAGGAACCATGAAAACCAAAGCTAAAAATTGTTCCTTATATTCCTCTGGCAACTTGTTAGCAAATTTAGAAATTGCAGAGAAATTAATAAAATTATTTTTTGAAGAGAGCCTGACAATTAGTGACACATTTGAACAGTGGCATTGGACTAAACATTTTGGCCATATAAATCCAGCCTTTTAAATTCTTATCCTTGGGAGTGGCCATAGCAAGGGATCAACAGGACTGCTCATTAGCAGCTGTGACCAGCAAAGAATCAGGAACTGGATGGGTAAAAAATAGTAAAATACTTGCTCAGATACTTGGTACCATCATTTGGCCATAGGAGGTATAGAGGGGTTGAAGTCTGCCAAAGTATTTTTGTTGGCTCCCGTAACCCTTCTTTGATGGGACTCACAACCCTTCCTGGCGCAGGTGCATGTAAAATATCTCAGACTGTGTGGTTTCTATTGTAAAAGTTCTGCTTTCACCCCTAGAGAAGTGGCCATGCTCCTCACGAGGTCCTGAAAAACTTCAAAGTGCTTTGAAGGGAGATGAGGGAAGACGAGGACTCTGGAGTGACAGGGTCATCTGGTGAAGATGAAGGAATGTGTGTGTCAGCAGGAGCCCTGGGAGATCTAAGGGTTCCCTCTCACTAATTTTCCCTCCTCCATTGGGCCCAACTCACTGGGTTGAGGGATGGTAACAAGACACTAAGTAGAGGTGTCCTGAAGTCGGGAAGTAGGAGACTTTCTCCTAGAGTGTGACCATGATGGAGGTCTAGAGTCTCTTGAAGCAGCTCAAGACTGTTAAGGCCATGGAGGGTACTGCATAAGCTGAGCCAGCCACAGTGGAGGACAGCATGCTGGGACTTCTCTGTAGGAAGACCAGTCCTGACCTTTAGGTCTCGTAGCTGTCAAAGACTTGTAAGATGACCTAAATGATCATGAAGGTGAGACAGGTTCCTCCCTCTCAGAGTCGGAAGAAGAAAATAAAGCCCTCTCAGAATAGGGATGAGCAGTTTCCATTGGGGTTCTAGGTGGCCTAGTTAAAGGAGATATATTAGGTTCCAAAGAAAGCAAGGGCTCGGGTAGATGGAAAGTCGATCAAGTGATCAGTTCAGGTGATGCTGGCATAACTGGTTGGAGAGATGACTAAGAGATTAAACCAATGGTGCCGGGTGTGTTGACAATGCCAAGAACTCGATCATTTAGTGCAACAAAGGAAAGTCCAGTCCGGGGGGGGGGCGGGGGGGAGATCCCTTGAGGACAAGAAAGCCTGTGGGATGGAGGGCAACTCAAGTAAATGTGCTGCCAATGCTGATAAAGATGAGGCAGACAGAACGGAGGAAGATAGGGCCGGCAGAGTGAAAACACTGATATCAGCCCTGAAAGAGCCAGAGTCAACAGCGCCATCTCTGACAGGACTGTGAGTGTTTGGGTTTGTGAAGCCTCAAACTGGTACTGGAGGACTTACCAGAAGATTTTTGGGGCTAAATGTAAGGCTGCATGCTTTAGTCATCATTGGAATGCCTGGTAGGCTTCGATGAGGCTGACAGACCAGACGAAGCATGACATCCATCACCAGACTTATGCATTATATCAGAAGTTGCTGAAGAGGCACCGCCAGTTAATTCTGAGTGCCCTGCCTGAGGGTGGGTTCTTGACTCAGATGCAGGATGCATTACCTCTTTCACAAGGGGATCTTAAGATGAAAGTTCCTCTGTTTTTCAGTCCTGGTGGGAAAGAAGGTACAAATAGAACATTTGTACCTCACTTGGCCCTCACCCAGGCAAATCAAGCAGCTCTTGGGACTGTCTGTACCAGGGATAACAGCCCTGCATGTAGCACACGGCTTAAAACTTGGGAATTTTTTGATAATAAATCCTCCAGGAACTACTAAACTAAACTATACCTACTAACATTCTGAAAGCTGGCTAACTGAAGAAAATGTTACAGGGAGCTCCAACTCTTGCCATACATGGTGAGAAGACACTGAGGAGGCGGCAGTGGCTACATCTTTTATATAGCCTCTCCTGAGAGCATATTGAAAGCATTAGTGATACTGCGGCCAAAAGTCTGACTCAAGTACACTGAACACGCAAAGGCCTGCAGTGGAACATGGATGTGCACAGTCACTTGAAGGAGAACTTGATATTTTTTGTTCAATTGTGTTTTTGAAGATCAAGTATCTGACAGCAGATGCATTGTATATGTAGAGATCAAGCAATAACTAGCATCTGCACAAAAACTGCAAAAGAATTGAACAAACATGTTTCCATTGTTTTCTTTTTCTGTTTCAATACAAAAATATTTGAAAATTAACCCTTAAGATACTGGATAATACTAAGACATTAATGAGTTAAGGACTGGCCAGTTCCTTAGAGTTGGATTGCAGCATCTTTGCAAGTACAAAAGGCATGAGACATACCATAAAAGTACACGACATTGTCTTGTTTTGTTTTAATTTAAACTGATCATTCCCTTTCGGCACTGTTTCCAGCTGCTATCTTGGAACACCCAGAAGGGACATGCTCCAATCTCCTTCCTCCTCTACCCAGCCCATAAGGTTGGTGGCCTCCCTGCGTTCCTCCAAGATTAATCAAATCCTCTCCGCATACACACAATTCCAAACACAGGGGAGGTGTTTGAATTTGGATGTTGGCCTAAACAAGATGGAATTTTTCTGACATCCATTCTAGCAATGTCAATGTTGTTGGTGAACTTCTTGTTCATTTATTTTGCTGTAAGACATGACCGTTTGCCTTCCATACATTTGGTCTGTGGTGTTCAGTGATTACTCACTCCTTAAGGTTCTTGTAAGAGATCTACTTCACTCTGGTTCCAAGTGGCTGTTCATAACAACAGCTTCACAGAGTCCCAACACAGAATCTGTGTGAAGCTCAGTCCTTAAAGACCTAGGCCCCCAATACCACATCTTCCCTTCGAAGCCAAAGCTTAACACTCAAAAGCCAACATCAATATAACACACAACTACAAACACCCATGGACTAAGGGTGTTTGTAGTTGTGTGTTATATTGTGTCTCTATTTCAGCCTGCCGACACTCAAGTTTTGGTTTGCGCCTATGATGCACAAGCCACTGGTCTCCAGTTTTGACTATATTGTTGTAAAAGGATTGCACCAATACCCTTGTTAGAAGCATCTGTGGGCAATTTCATTTTGAATTTACTGTCATAGTACCTGAGATCAAGGTCCTTTATAATTAACTCCTTCAGTTTCTCCAACCCTTTATTAAGACTTGCATCCCATGTCCACTGGACATCTTTGCACAATAGAGCTCTCAGGTTGCTGGTTCAGGCAGCAAGATTAGTGACCAATATAGGGAAATCTGTGCCTATTGCAAAGGAATATTTGTACCTCTTCCTTGTCTATTGGGGTGGACATGTTGGTGATAGCCTCAACCTTACAGTGCTTTATCTATATACCCTTCTGCATTAAACTTCTCTCAGGTACGTTATTTCCATTACACTGAACTTGTTTGTTTAGCTTTGTTCAGCAGCTCTGGCTCTTTCCAATACTGCTCAGAGCCTCCGGTCAAGCTTTTCTACTGTTTTTCCCCAGATTGAAACCGTCATCTATGTAAACCTTAGTATCTCTGTGCCATCAAAAATGTGTTGTACTTTCCTGTGACATTCCTCAGGTGATGAATACAACCGAAATGAGAGTTTATGGAAACAGTCTCTTCTAAAGGTGGCATTGAATGCACATATGCGATGTGCTCTGTTTCATTAAGGGCACTGCTAGAACACTGCTAATGCATCGAATATAGAAAAAATACTTGTCATCAAGTGTCACCAGCCACCTCTCCCAGAATTTCTCCTCTTTCCAAGTAATGGAGAATGTTCCCTTTTTACATATTTATTGACCCCCAGGAGAACCCAATACCTAAGTGAAGGTTCCATTTTCCTTTTCTATAGTGACCAACAAGTGTACCCACTTTAGTAGTTCTTCTACTCACTGTGACTCCAGAGTAGTGAGACTATGCAGCTACTCTTTTTGCCTCTGCTTTAGTGCGAGGGGAACTTTTCTGTGATCATGAATTGTCGGACAGCTGGGCTCTTTTAGCTCTATTCTGGTGAGAGCTTCCCTACTCCCTGGAAGATGTCTTTAATCTCTTCCTCAATTTTTTTGGTCGCCAGTCCCTCCAAATGAAGAGCTTGACACATTTTTAACTGAACAGGTACTCTTTTCCCTGCTACTATTACAAATTGTATAGTTTCCAATTTATCTACCCATACATTTAGTTCACATCCTCCCTTAGTGGGGATAAGCTCTCCCCGAGTTTTACCTATTTAACCTTCTACTGGCTCTGGCTTTTCTTTCACTGCCAGTTTCAGTTTCTGACACCACATTGGCTTGTGTACCTATATCCTTAAAAATCAATAAACACGCCATTTGCTTTCAGGTTGATAATCCATTCATCCTGTGCTACAAATACTGTCCATTGCTCCTCTGAAGAATGCATCAGAGTCAGTTGTGCTGCCATCGCATCTTTGTCCATGCTGTGCACACACTGTTGAAGTTCAAACAGCAGTTCTTGCTTAAAGGGGACAAAAAAAACAACCCTGATCCAGTTGTATGAACTTTGAAACTTTTGAACAGATTGTTCATGGCATGGATGAGAAGGGTCACGAAAGGGACACGCAGCAGTGCCGTGCTAAGATCAAGGAGCAGAGGCAGGCGAACCAGAAGGCAAGAGAGGCCAACCATCACCCTCGTACAGCACCGAAAACATACCGCTTCTACAAGGAGCGGCCCACCATCCTCAGCAGCGAACCTACCTCCACTGCCAAGAGCCCCGTGGATACCTGGAGGGGACTGGAGGCAGCGGCCAGTGAAGTCAAGCCCAAGGACCAAATGGCGGACAAGGCACTTGAGTTAGAGGAGGATGTGGAACAGGAGGCAGACTCGTCCAGGGACATGGTGAGCCAGGACGTCTTTTTGACTCTGGAGAGGTCTAGCCAGTCCCAGCAGTCCAGGTCTGGCATGCTGGAAGCAGGAGAGGGGAGCTCTGGTAAATACTCATTTTGCTTTGATACTGCACAGTTACATGAGGCAGAGGTGTCCTTTATTTTGTTACTTGTTGCATGTAGAAGAGATTGAAATGAATACTGCTGGGTACTGTTTGCATCTGCTTCTCATTCCCCTGTGCAGCCATGCAGTGGGAACCCTGTGGAAAAGTTTGTTAATGCACACCGAGATCTCCCAGGAATCCTCCACTGAGATCTCTAGGAAACTTTCCTGCTGATACACTGCAATCTGCTGCCAAAGGTTCTTTGGCAGAGTGGCTTTGTTTCTTCCCCCGTTGTAGGAAACTTTGCTGGGCCAATTGGCAATTACTTCTGCAGGAACCAAAGCAGCACACAGACAAGCAGCATATGGACCCAGTCTGAAGCCGCACGGATGCAGGAGATGCACCCTTGCATCTTCGGTTACCCTCAGTAATGCGATTTCAGCTTCAAGCACCCCAACCTCTGGAAAATGGTGCCAGTATTTAGAATAGTGTCCCTAGGCACTTGTACTGATCCCCCTCTGAAACCATCCAGACCCTTTGTCCCATATTGCACCTCCTCCCTACTCTTTGGCCAAACTCACCACGTTTAGTGCTCTGGCCATACTGCGTGCTTGCCAAGGAAAGTGAGAAAGAGGTGTATGTAACTTATGAGTCAAGACCGTGAGTGCACACACAATACTGACTCTGTGTATTGCTTCTGCAGATGTTCCCTTGAGGGCCTGCTCCTACACACTGGCAGAGCACCTCCATCTGATAAAGAGGTGAATGAGGAGGCGGAAGGAGGATGTTTTGCAAAGTGCTGCAATCAGATCAGGCCATGAATGTGGAGAGAGACAAACAAAAAACTAGAAATGGACAGCCAGGAGAAGAGACAAGGTCAGGAACACAGGGTCATGGAACAGATGATAAAGCTCAAGGAGGACCAATCAGAAATCCTTTGGTCCCTGATTGCACTGCAGTCGGAACACATGTATGCTCCACTCCCTCTGCAGCCAATACAGAACTGCTTTCCATGCCCTTCCCAAACTCCCCCCAACACATTCCTTGAATTTTCCCGGCACTTAGCAGTACCCCTTGCACTCCACCACAAGGGACATTTTCCATAATGTCTCAGCTGGACTTACACACAGCTGTGAGATCCTCACTTCAGTGAGTGCTGCTTACTGTCATGTCCCTTGTAAGAGAAGTAAATTTGTGTATTGCTGTTTAATAAAAATTTAGTCTTACAAAGACAGCGATTCTTTATTTGTGACCTACACAGGTTGGTTGCAGCACAAATTCATACACAGTAGCAATCAGCACATTTGCAGTCTACAATTAATGCTCAGGCAGGACTCATTACAGGGGTCATTCAAGGTGGCAAGTAAACAATGCCTGGCTGAATGCATTACAGAAAGACACATTTTAAAATGCTGCTTTAAAGCCTCCCTTATTCAAATAGGCCACCTGTTAAGCCCCTCTAACAGCCCTGGGGTCTGGCTGCTCGAAATCAGCCACGATGCGATCCACCTCAACGCTCCACCCCGGCGAAACCTTCCCCCCTTGGCTTCACAAATGTTATGAAGAGCACACAGGCTGCCATGACCATGGAATATTTTCCTCATTGAGGTCAAACCTTCCATAAAGCCAGGGCCAGTGACCCTTTAATCTGCCAAACGCACATTCTACCATCATTCTGCACCTGCTGAGCCTGCTGTTGAAGCGCTCCTTGCTGCTGTCAAGATTTCCAGTCTATGGCTTCATGAGCCATGGGAGTAAGAGGTAGGTTGGGTCTCCCAGGATCACTATGGGAATTTCCACATCCCCTATTGGAATCTTCTGGTCTGGAATGAAAGTCCCTGCTTGCAGCTTTCTATACACACCAGTGTTCTTGAAGACGCATGCGTCATGCACCTTCTCTGACCACTCTGCCTTGATGTCAGTGAAACGACCCCACTGATCTACCGGCACCTGCAATATGATAGAGAAGTAGCCCTTTCTGTTGATTTACTCTGTCGCAGGATGGTCTGGGGCCAAAATTGGGATATGCGTGCCATCTATCACCCCGCCGCAGTTAGAGAATCGCATTGCCGCAAAGCCACGCACTATTTCCCGCACATTGCCCAGCATCATAGTCCTTTATAGCAGGAAGTGATTCATGTCCCTACACACCTGTATCACCACAACCCCCAACTCCAAACTGATTTGCGATTGGCTGGTAGCAGTGGCTGGAGTTGCCAGCTTTTCCACCATGCTTTTCCACCATTAGGGCAGCTCTCATTTTGGTGTCCTTGCGCTGCAGGGCTGGGGCGAGCTCCATACACAGTTCCAGGAAGGCGGCTTTGTGCACATGAAAGTTCTGCAGCCACTGCTTGTCATCCCAGACTTGCATCACAATCTGATCCCACCACTCAGTGCTTGTTTCCCAAGCCCAGTACTGACAGTCCATCATGTGCAGCTGCTCCGTGAATGCCAACATCAACCTTGAATTGTGTCTTTCCATAGCGCACACAGCGGGGCAGGCAGCACGGATTCCTGTTCAGATACACAGCTCATGAAATACTGCAGGATCAACCGCATTGTGTTCATAATGCTCATCACAAGAGTGGTGAGCAATGCAGGATACATACTTTCAGGCTGAGATGTCGGGTGCAAAGCATACAGGGGCAGTTGAAAAACCACACAAAACGTAGTTGGAAGCCCTTGGAATTATGGGACGGAGAAAACTGCATCGTGAGGCAGTGATCCGCTCCACGATGCGCTATGATCCATTCCCAGAACTCCTAGCAGGAGAAAGTGGCAATCTGCACCATGGTACAGCTACCCACGGTGCACCACTCTCTCTGTTGCTGTTAGAGCACAGACTATGGACACACTCCACGGACACAAGGAGCATTGTGCGAATATGCACACGCGATGTAATTACAGTGGTTTATGACCGTTGACGTAAATCTGTAGCATAGACATGGCCAAAGACTTTCTCAACATTATTCAAGAGAAGAAAACAAACCTGCAACCAAGCAAAGCCAAATTAAAATTATATGATGACATGATCATGATACCATTAAGAAAATGTAAATTACAAGCAGAATACTAAGAAAAAGTTCAAAATTTCAGGTAGTACAAACACCACAGAAGCCACCTAAAACAACTAATGACCTAGTGACACTAAACCTGGGACAAACAATTATACAATAGACATACAAACAAAACATAAAACATGCAGCGCAGACAGCTCAGTGGCATCCCTGAAGCAAAGCTGCTAAAATATTACCCAGATGTTTTGAAGGACGAGGATAACTTTCAGGCATGCTACACCCGGAAACACACAAAACAATTCAGCCAGTACGGGGGAGGTGGGGGTAGGGGAGAAGCATACCAGAGAATGAGCTCCAGGGGATCATCCTGACTCTAAGGTACAATCAACCAACTTTGGGGAATATAAGGCAGCAAGGAAGATACCCCCCTTTTCCTGCACCTAGGAAGTACAGTACGAGTACATGAAAACAGGACCACAACCCATCTTAGCTGAAATGCTACAAAGGACTTTTGGGATGACAAACTTCTTTAGACAGAAGGTTAGCCTGTTAAGTTTAGTCTAGTCTCTAGAAATTATGTTATGATTTTATTTTATATGTAATCCTGTTTCCATTATCCTTACACACGATCTCTTGAATCTCAAACCTCTGATGATAAATTTACTGTTTTCATTATATCTGGGCTAAGCTGTGGTATTATACAAGGAACTGATCCTGAGTTGAATCAAAGCTGATGTCTACACTGTTCCCTAGGAGACAGCAGACCTGGTATTATTCTAAATGTTCAGTGGATAAAGGGCTGGAAGGCTTCAAAAGGACTTGGAGAACTGGGGAACACCTATTGTTAACCTGCAAGGCAAAGCAATGGGCTGGCATAGCCCAGAAAAGATTGTTTGGGTGGCTAACTGGCTGGTCCAATCAGGGAGCTGACACACTGTTAAACACAAATAAGTCTTCCAATCTTGCCTTGGCAAAAGAAGAATTCTCAGTCTTGAGCCAAAGACATTGCAAACGCTACTGGATAAGGAAAGCAGCTACCTCATCCACCACATTTTGGACATCACCAGGTAGATACAGATGGTTGAGAATGCCGTTGGGGATCCAACCTGCAGTAAAAGAATAATCAAGCAATAAAACAGATGCTACAACTAAAGATATTAAATCAGTTCAGAGACTATTAGGATTTGTAAACTATTTGAGAAAATGTCTCCCAAGGCTCTCAGATCAACGCGAACGCCGAAGGTGATTACTGAACAAAGATACCGCATGACACTGGTTACCTCAACATGATGCACCCATCTTACATATCAAAGAGCTGGTAACCAGCTATTCTATCCTGAAATATGGTGTAAATGAAGGGACAACAATATAAGGTGATGTCAATGAGATGGGACTTGGAGCATCACTCCTACAAAAGGGACTGCTGGCAGCTTTCCCATTAAAATCACTACCACCAATGGGAGAGAGATATGCCCAAACTGAACAGGAATGTCTTCCAATAGTATTCTCGTGAAAAATTCCAAGCGTACATTCCAGATGGAAGACCATTCAAGTGGGAAGTAATCATAAACTACAGAAAACATTTTTGGTTTTATGAAATACCTTCAGCACATGCTTCTGAAACTGCAACACAACAAATTCAACGTACACTACAAGAAAAGGACTGAGATGTACATAGCTGACTTCTTATTCAGAGCTGCCTTGCAGCATGAAAATATGGCAACTGAACAAAAATATTAGAGCCTCAATGTGGTAGAAATACAAATAACACAAGAAGACATAAAAAGCAAGAGCCAAGTCAATCATGTTCCAGTTTCAAGGCAGAGGATGTCCATCATTTTACCAGGATGGCCAAACACCAGCGGAGAAGCCCCTCTTGCCTTCCACGAATATTGGAACTATCGGGATGAGGCGGAGTATTCAAGATAGCATCAATATATACAGGCAAGTTGAATCACAATACCTAGATCACGGAGAATAGAAATTCTCTCAAGAATACATCAGAGCCATTATGGAATGGAAGCATGCCTCCAGAAAGCCAGAGATGCCACATACTGGCCAGGGATATCTGAGACCTCGTGAGCAGCTGTGATATGTCAGGAAATGCAGGCCAAGCAGCAAGAAGAGACAATGAAAATGCACAGCATCTCCAACAGATCTTACAGCAAAATAGAAATGGTTCTTTTTGCAGCAAACCATGCAAAACTACCTCATTACTGTAGACCATTATTCAGACTTCTAGGAACTAAATGAACCATCAGATGCTACCACAGTGACCATCATAGACAAAGCAATGAAGCATTTCAGCCAAAAGATCTGTTCTTGTATCTACTCTCATGCAAAGCCCTGGAACACAATTCTTTGGGCTTGGCAGTTCTAGCTCCTCTTCCAAGCTCATGCTCAGAGGGGTGCTTCTCCATAAGGTGTTTCCTCAACTAAAGCTCACAAGCTTCATATGTTTGCAGGGGAAATGAGTGGCAAATGCTGCACTTTGCAGATCAATGTGTCCCACGCAGACCCAGACAGTCGGGGATCATCCCTCACGGAGAAGGAGCAAGGGCAAGAAAGACAACTCTTGAATGCCAGGGCTCTGGGACTCCCAGCTGGGGAAAAAACTAAGCTATACTACATAAAACTAACTATGCTAAATTTTAAAAACTATTTACAGGCTGGTAAGAAAGAAGCTGGACCCAGAAGATTCTAACTCAGACCATGTGGCGGCAAGAAGGAACTGGCGAGGTGTCAGCCTGTCACCCTGATCTGGAGCACGAGGACGGCATGAGAGGGGCAACTGTACATGGGAGAGGCCAGTGGACGTTGCTTGCTGAGCATCTCCAGACTCAGGAACTTGCATATCCACATGTGGAATACACACAGGGACCAACACTCAAAGAAGAAGAATATTTATTATTTGTATTGCAGTAGCCCTTGGGGGTCCCAAATCAAAATTGGGGCCCCACTGTGCTAGGCACTGTACAAACATATAACAAATATTCCCTGCCTCAAAGAGTTTACAATCTAATATTTTTTCTCTCTAGTGAAATATGATTTATCTTGCCACTTCAATCCATGCTCTGTGCAAACAAACATACCACAGAGTACATTCAGCTTATTATTAGCTTGTCTTTATAAAAACTCGCTGTACATCAGAGCTTCTGATTCTGTTGGAGCTAATTGATTTCTTGATTGCTATAACCAAAAGCCATCCGTAAAGAACTCAGCTACAGTTGTGGGTCAAATTTACATACCTATTACTCTTTTGTGAAGGTTTCTTCCGAACGGTTGTTCTAGAGCCACCGAATAGAAGAAAGGGAAGGCATAAATTAGAGAGCAGTGGATCCGTGTAATACTGCAGTCTGACAAACATGGAGCAAAATGACTTACTTGCAAGTGAATCACACACACCACCACACCGACTGGGGGAAAATCACTGTCAATCAAAAAAATCTGTCATGATGAGTATTCCCTAAGAACCAATGTTTGCAGGAGAAATATTTATAAAGTATTGAATGTAAAACAAATATTTATTCCCTTTATGTTAATGTCATAAGAAAAGTTATTACTGTGATAGCCCTGATCTGGCTTATTGAAATTTACCCAGCGGCATGAGCCACAGATTAAGATGGATTAGTTACTGAAAAAACAACACACCACCTCCCCCTAAAAATCCAATCCTACTTAAAATTTACCAGGCGTTAAGGGGCACATATTCCAGAGATGAAAAGTAACTGCAATGATCACTTGACTCTTACATGTCCAGTGTTCTTTTATGAAAACTGGTACTATACACATTATTTGAGCCTGAGTGGGGTGTTTTTAGGGTCACATTATGAAGGGTTATAGTGAAAATCCAAACAAACCATTTTTTGCTCTTCTCTCCAAAGCAGTAACTTTCATTTGGAAATAATACTTGACTTTTTTTTTTTTAAAAAATACAAGTCAAATATAACCAATGGATAGGCTAAGAAAAAATGTTTTAAACCAGTCTCTTGTACCCAATTACAAGTAGCTTACAGTTCACAACATCCACAAAAGAACAAACACTTGGGACATTATATAGATTACAGCATCTGGCTTTTGTTAAAAGGGACACTCTCAGGTACTTTTCATTACATGCAATAGTTTCAAGTTTCTAAGAAGGTAACATGTCTTTCCATCTTCTCCCCACCCCAAATTTTGTAAATATGGATTCATTGCCCCATGAGTCTCATGGAGTCCCAAACCAACATGGCCCTCCTTATTTACCTTGCTTGTCTGTGTATCAACAGCAATGATGTCAGCAAAATCCTTGCCACTCTAATGCCTCTGCTGGCCATTTTGGTTTAGTAATGGACATACTAATTTATTGGCAACACTACAGTGGGTTTAAAAAAATCTCCACTTCAATTTTGTGCCTGTTACTTGACAGTATCCCTTTAATATTCATGTACAGTGAATTATTTTCAAAATTGAATTTGCTCAAATATGATGAACATGTAAAATGTGTAAGAATCAATATGGACTGCATTAATGGACTGTTATATTTATTTATTTTTCAGCTTCATACAAATTGGATGTAGAAGCATAAACATAGTACATTTCTACCATTTTCAACAAAAATATAACCAATATGTACAATTATTGTATTAAAAATACAAAAGGGATACAGACTCCACCAATGTCTTTCTAAAAGACATACAGGTACAAGTAGTATCAAAAGTATGAGGAAATCACCAGTTAATTGTACATTCTGCACTTGACATCACAGAGTGAACTGAGATTAGCAGTCCTATGGTCTACAATTACTTAATGCTTATATAATATTTGTGCAACTTGTGATAGAGCTAGGTTTCTGTCTTTCTATATGCACATGAGGTCCATAGCCTATATAATAAAACTGGCAAATAATGCATATTACATGTAAAATTACAAATTCATAATTGACAATGTGATATATAAGCAAATAGACAAAAGCCATGATTACAGGAGAGAGAATAATTAAATAAAGCACTGACATTGTTTGATACAGTGAAAAAACACTGCAATTTGATCTTTAAAGTTGAAGCTATTTACGTTTATCTACTGATCAATATGATCAGCTGAGTTCAATGGAAAAAAAAAATCCAAGACCAGCAGTTCCTCACATTTGAGTACTACTCGGATTGGCAGCCTTCACTTTTCCGGAGTCTGTGCAAAAACAACACAAAAATAGAAGGGAAGGATCATTTCAGTCATTATAGGGTTAATAGCAGCTGTGAGCAGGTGGTTGCTACACATTGGCCTTCTCTACACATGCAGTGTTCCATAAAGCCATTAACAGTTGTGACTATTTCTGCATTGCAAAGGCTGGCGTGTCTAAATGTGTTTTTTTCATAATTTAAAGGCTTGTTTATTCCCTACTGCCAAGTCAATAGAGAGAGATTATTAGATCAGTAATAACAGCTGACATTAGCTGTGACATCCCAAATTGCCTTCACTGCAATGTTATCCAGTTAATTTTTCTCTTAAAGTAACTAACCTTCTAACCATAGTAAGACAAAAATATAATTTAAAGGTGGGGTTTACCATCTGTCTCTTTTTTTTTTTAAACTCTGCCATCCTGTATTCCACAAGGCACAGGTATACAAATTGTATGGTACAAACTATACAAGTTGTCCTGTTTTCCTCCATCAGATAGCTGCAAGTACTTACTTCTGCACTGATGCTAGACCCATTTCAAAATACTATCTTATGATTTACAAACTTCCTAAGACTCCAGGGTGGGGCACTTTAAGAGTGGAGCTAAGTGGTCAATGAAAGGCTGTATCCTATAACCCGTTCTGCCCTGCTCAGCCATATCAGTTTTGTTTTTAGGAGCCCAGGCTGGCAACCCTACTAAAAAGTATGAAATAATACTGTAATTATTATGCAGGTGTAACATTTGCTCTCTGAACACAACAACATACAGCACTGTAACAAAGGCATTGTAAACAAGCAAACAAGCATTGTATACTTGAAGGATTTCAATGCATTTTTCTCTTTGTACGTTAAAGGCTCAATGTCGTTCGACAACTAGCGTATCTCATTATCCCAATGAGATGAAGTGCTAGGATTGTGATTAAAATCTAAAAGGAAGATTTCAAAACCCTTCCAGGCATTGGGAAATGCAGCCAGAGTTAATCATCTTGATGTGATGATCTTGGAATTTGGAATGATACTGTGTGATGTGGCAGACAGCGACAGCGGTAGCTTGGAGATTGCTGCACTGTGCATTTCAAGCAACACAGTTTGAAAAGTGCCAGGGCGATTTCTTCACAGTATTTCACATGCAAGGGGAAAGGGGGGAGGAACGGGGGAGAAGAAGCCCCATGCTGCTTTAAGGCAGGGAAGGAGGCAAATAGGTCTACCATCCTTTAATTATAGTTCCAAGGCTCCTATACTAGGGACGTCTTCTTGTGCTCTCCTTTAAGGTGGCTCACTCTGGATCCAGAAAAGCCCCAATTCTTAGACGGCAGAGACTTGTTCATCTTCTGCAAACAATAGGATGGGGGGAAAATAAATTTTAATCAGTTTAAAACTAGATTGCTATTGAATGAAATAAATTTGCTGTGTTCACACATATTCCATTCCTCTGTAAAAATTAAGCATATATTTATTTGCTACAGGTAATTATTTTTCCCTCCCTTTTCCCTTAAGGTAAAATAATCTCAAAATCATAAATTCAGAGCATGCTTTGTTATTTTAAATGAAGCAAGCCAGCTTTAACTATAGAATCATCAAGAGTGTATTTCTTTGGAATGTATTTCCAAAGAAAATAAGACACAGAAGCACCGTATCTGGGTGGGCTTGGCTTTCCCTCCTCCTGGAAAACACAACATTTAGCCAGAGACTACTAAATCTCTAATAGCTTAGTGAGGTATCTTGTGGTTGGCCCTGGTTGTAGTTGTCCACAAACCACTTCATTTTCAAATGCTTTTATTTAAATTAAAACTTCTGAGGCCGAAGTTGCTTATAACAGTGTTCACTCGTGGAAATGTCAGAACATCTGTGGGCAAATTCATAAATTCTCTCAGTCACATTAAAATTTGGGGGAAAAAAATTAATGAAGCTTGAAATATTTCCTTGGTATGCTCAGCTGCAGAGGTCAATTGAATAAAGACTGCACAAAACTTCTAACTCAACATTTTTTAAATAAATTAGACTCTGGCATAAGACAGTTAAGTTAGAAACAAAAGGTAAAAAAAAAAAAAAACCCTAAAAAATCCATAGGTGGAAAAACAATTACATTTAGGGCCAGAATTTCCAATGCATGTGAAAGTGCTCATGGACTGTTTAAATCTAGCCCTTAATTAATGTTTTGAAAACATTAGAAATTTACCATCCTCCTCTGTGGAAAACCCTTGAGACTGATAGTGAGCAAGACGTGGGTCTGACTCGTTTGGTTTGTGCCACTGAGGTTTGTTCACAGGCCTGCTAGCTGAGTGACCGTGTGATTGCTGCTGCAAAGTTGAAGTCCCCTGGGTCTCACATGTCCGTGCTAACATCCTAGACCTCTGAAGTGCTACGTTGTAATCCGGAGGTTTTCTAGTTGGATGGGAAACTCCTTCCGCAAAGTCTGCAATAGGTATTCCTACATAACCAGGGGGAGTTGGAGGTGGTTCTCGATATCGACCTTCTTTTCGTGCTGCAGAAAAATAATACACTACTATAAGAGACAGTAACTAGGGAAAATATGTTCAAAACCGAATTTGAGCAATGAGAAAAAGAAATATATCAACGAAATCGAGACAAACAGGAAAAGATTTAAATATTATACACATATCAACATTATATCACCTTAAAACAGAAATCATGTAAGAAATACTTTTGGTAAAACACAGTATATACAGCATGACTGTGCTTCCATCATGCAGGCAATGGTTATGCTTGGCTAAGCCTCTAACTTTCAGTACAGGACAAAAATATCTTACTGTCCATTAAACTGTACATGCAATAGAATTACGCAAATTAAGTGTCGTCTCCACTAAAACCCTGAATATGCAAGAACTTATATAAGTCAATACAATTACCCATTGAAGTCAATGGGACTGCTCACAGCACATGAAATAAAGCACATAGGTCTCCACGGGTCCATACCTGATATACTATACTCTGAGCTTTTAAATACTATCAATCAAGAAAAAAAGGGAGCACTCACAAATTCAAACAACTCAAGTCCCATCATCTCATTTAAAAAAATATGTAGACTGCCCAGATAAAGGAGCAATGGCACACATTCAGTTGTGAACAAAAGTCCTTGAATCTGGAAAAATTCCCTCTGCTTATTCAGTTTTATGCTAGCTTCTTATTAAGATGTCTTTCAGGCTGCAGAAGTTGCTATACCTGCCCCACAGGTGTTAGAAACACAAATCAGATAATGAGACAAGTAGTTTAAAAACTGTGAAATTAAGCAATTGAAAAAATTTTCAGAGGTTAAAAAACCCATAGACATGAAAACTTTAGTCAGGGAGTCTAAATCTCTTTAGAGTAACTGTTTTCGTTAGGTGCATATTCATTAAGATCTCAAGAAAATCCTTTCTAAAATCAGTCATGACGTGGGACAAGACAAATCAACAATGGGAAAAATCTGCATTTCCCCATTTAGGGTCTTCCATTGGTTTTGTGTCATCTACGGAATTAATTCTGTCCTTCAAATTCCTCCCTAAAACACACTTCTACTGTACCATTAAACTTTTAAAAAATGATGACTAATTATTGTTTGCAGTGTTGTTGTTTCAGTGTTGGTCCCAGGATAGCATTGGTCAATTTCCTAATGTTTGTAGATAGTTTAACTCCTTAGGGAAAGGACAGCATATGTTTGTACAGGAGTGGTTAAACTGTCAACACAGAGGATAAACAAAATGCACATATACTGAAAAAGAACTTTTAGACCTCTGGTAGAGAAGACCAATGGTAGAGTATGAACTACTACAGTATGGTGTTTTTGAGTCTATATTTGGAAAAACTTCACAAGGGCACCAAGGTGGTCACTTTGACTCTTAATTATGAGCTTTTAAATTACAGTGTTGACACTAAACATAGAAATATTAATAAACATGTAGCCAATGCATTCATCTAGTGTGACAGAACAGATCTGTTAAACCTTTCTATTTACAGTATTTGAAAGGATGATGCATAAAGGCTGTTTCTTTCTTTCTTGTAGTTCAGAGCATGGTGAATCTCATGGAAAAAGCTCCCTCAGAATTATTTAATGTGAAATTCACCATGTTAAAATAATAGGCACTAATCTCTAACATAAGGCCAATGGTATTGAATAACTGTTTGAACAGTGGCTCTTTTCCAAATGCAATTTAGGCGGAGGGAGTGTGGAAGAAATTTTAAAGAGGTTTTAAGAGTTTCTGAAACAGATTGGTATCTTAAAATCTCAAATATAACTTTCTCTCCACCAACATTAAACTATTCACTATTTTTTCCTCTGGCTTCTGTTACAAATTTTCTGTGCCTTCTCCTACCTTCAATTTCATGTGTTTGTCTCTTCCCTTCCCTCCTACTCTTCTTTTTTCTCACTCTTGAAAACATAAGCCATCTTGTTTTCTCTTAACCTCTTTCCTCACTTGCCTGTTAGTGCCCAAAATCAACTCTGATGTGCTGCAACTAAACTAGCAGGTTGGTCCCACTTCACCCTACCCCCATTTGTTTCCTTGTTTTCTTTCACTTTGACCCCACTCACATCTTGTCCCCAGAATTATATGAGTGCTCCTGTTCCTGATCACAGTACTTCATCAGCTGCATAGGACCAATATAGAGTTAAATTGATATGACCATGGGAAGATTAATTATGCTGCTTCTGTGGGGAAGAGCTGTGCAAGGATAATAATAATGAAGCAGCAAGTTTCTACTGATGCTGAATTGGATGGAAATGAAATGGCGGGAATTTTCAGGCTTCTCTTATATTTCTGAAATCTTTATAAACTAGATTATTTTAGAAACAGACCTCTGAGTGGCATGGTGGGATGTTTGCTGCCTTGCTCAAGAGCAGAGCCTGGAAGCACATTTGTCAAGCCTGTCATTCCACATGCTAAAGGAAACTACATGATGTGAGTAGTATTAGAGATAGGCCTCAACCAAAACATCTGTTCTCTTTCATCCTTCAAGGAAATTCAAATCTGCAGATCAAACTTTGGGGGCTGGGCCCATTGCTAAGTAATATATTTTGTCTCTGAATGGAAAGATGTTTTTCATTATGCCCTAACTACATTGTCAAGCTGGCAGACCAGATAGTTCTTACGCAGTGCCATATGTTCCTTCAGGATGAGGGTAGACTGAAATGGGGGAGAGATTTGAGGGAATAAAATGGTTACAGAAACCAGCGGCCTCAGATTGGCCAAATCTATCTTGCATAGGTAAAGAGGGTGATACCTGGACAAAAATTCAACACAACAAAAAAATATTTTAAAAAGTAACCTCACTTCCTTTAGCAAAAGGTCTGTCCTAGTGTTCCAGGTCCTTGATTTCCTAGGCACCAAGGCAAACATCTTCAAACGAGTGTATCTGAAGTTTTTTTTTCATAGATACTAAGGTCAGAAGGGACCATTATGATCATCTAGTCTGACCTCCTGCACAACGCATTTATTTAGGCACTAAGAGTGACCCAATTTTCAGAGGTGATGAACATCCACAACTACCACTGAAGTCACAGGGACTTGTAGAGTAGAACACTGAAAGTCAGGTCACATTTAATGAGATCCCTGCTTACAGACTTCGGTACCTTACTCCAGTCACCCAAGCTTGAAAATGGTGAGGTAAATACATTAGCATCTAAAAAAACTACCATCAGTTTAGTTGAATTCTTAATTTTATGGCACTTGGGAAGGAATACAAGAGGCCACATAACTCAGGAATGAGTATCTACATTGCAAAGTGATGCTTTTCGCAGCAGCATACACACAATTGAAGGGCAAAATTTGAGAGAAACTACAAATTGACTGTGCTTTTTGCTTTAAAAACAAATCAGATTAAAGCAAAATACTTATATAGTAAATTCACATCTATATGTAAATGAACAGGATACTTCGCGGTAAACAAAATATAACTTACCAATAAGCCCCTTTGCACTACTTGATGATACAGTTATATGAGAGGACATGGGAGCTGGCTTTGACTCCTCTGCTGTTACAGATGTTATGCTACTTGTTTCAGCTTCAATTGAAACATCCTTCCCACCCCGCCGCTTTATGGTACCTGTATCACCTTCTGAGTCCTCTCCCCAGTAGCCTGTTGAGGATGCCCAGCTTGCTCTGGACTGTGCTTGATCAAGGCCCTCCCTACCTTGACTCTGCCTGCCATATTTTGTGCCATGATCGGGGAACATCATCTGGTCCATATGACTGCCTGAGGCCCATAATCCTGCCCCATCGCCTGAACTATCGAAATGAACATGTCCAAAAGGAAGAGTCTCCCAGCTTCTCTGGTGTTGTATTGTCTGTATGTTGTCATGAGAACCGCTTGAGCAAGAAGTCCAGCTGCCGCGGCCACTGTCTGCAGCATCAAGTGAAGCGCGATCCCCCTGATCCTGTGATAGCTCTTCTGTACTGGGAGAAGAAAGCACAGTTGCTCCAGCATACAGGCCTCTATTCTCTGACAATGGTGCGTATGAACTAGATGTAAAAGACAGAAAGAAAGGAAGAGAAATTTTACAATGATATCATAAGTGATAATCAGCAAATCAGAACGGTGAAACTTTCATTGCTTTACGAGCCAAGAGAATTTGATAGCTAATGAAAAACAGTCGATACAAGTATCATCTACAGCATAGATTTCCTATATCCAAAGTTTAATGTAATCAGAACTAACTAATGACTTGGTCAATTCTGAGAACAGGGCATTCTTTTCGTAAGGCTATTCTTGACAACAAAGCACATCAGCAGTTACTAAAAAAGGTATTGATGAAAATGTGGCATACTTTGGGATTCAGTTGAAAGGTTTCCATCTGTAAAATAAGGATAATACTGTACTTAAGACACTTCTTGTCACAACACTAGCCTGCCACAGGGGTGAGGATCAGCTGTAGCATTTATAAATGCTCTAAAGGTGAAGAGCAGGTGCATGTAGTTACTGGCGCTGCTGTAGACATTAGAACAATGTGGGATTGGGTATATTTTCTCATCTGAATGTAAAGCATTATAAAAACAGGGGTAATATAGAAGTGGTGCCCTAGAAGGAGAGAGGGGAATTTTTCTTTCACAGAAGGGAGGAAATTTCTACAACAGATGCAGAAGAGAGTTTTTTTAAAAAACATAAATATATACAATTCCTACCCTAAGCTGTATTGATCTGGTTCAATCATGGCTCTTCTATCAATTCTCCCCACACCAAGATTAGTCTCCACAATGCTGACAGAATGCCTCTGTCTCCTCTCATCATGCAGTGAGACTGGCATGGAGTCAAATGAAGAATTGCTGACAATACTAGATCTGGAAGAAATTTCGCTGTGACCAGAATCTGAAAAGTTATCCACTGTGCCACTAGGAGCCAAAGTATAACCTGCATAAGGACCAGAATAACATTAAATAGACATTCCAAATTTACAACCAGAAGACTTAAACATAAGTTCAAGCATTAGCATAGATATTCAATATCAGTGCTATTGGAGCAAACAATTATGGACACACTTCATCAAGAAGAGCAGTACTGTATGCAACAAAAATATGCAACAAGACCATCATTCAAATGCGGCTGTTTTATTTCTGAATGTAGGTTTAAAGATCAGTGGCTACATGAAATATTTGTATTTAGAAGTCTTTACAAAACTACTGCCAAATTTATCACTTCCTGTCATTTTTGGATCTCTAAAATTATATTAAAATATTTCCCTTTGTAGGACTTAATACCCAGTCTTGCAGTATTGTTTATGTCTATGTATGTTAACACAGACTATGGGGGGCTTGGAACATAGGAACTGCCATGCTGGATGAGGCCAGTGGCCCATGTAGTCCAGAATCCTGTTTTCAACAGTGGGCCACTCAGGGAAAGGTGCAAAATACCTTACAGTGTTACCCTCTGTCCCTAGAGAAAGTTTCCTTCTAACTGCCAATAGTTAAAGTTTGCCTTCAGTCCTGAAGTATGAGGAATTATATTCCTTCCAAACCTTTAAGTATTTGCTATAACAACGCTGGAAATACATGTTATCTGTATAAATATCTTACCTTTTTTGAATTCTGCTATGCTTTTGGCCTCAGTTCTACCTGTAACACATTCCACAAGCTAGTTGTGAAAAATGATTTCCTTTTACTAGTTTTGAATTTACCAGCTTTCAAGTTCATATTATGAAACAAGGTGAACAGAAGATCCTAATCTACCCTCTCTTATAAAAGTTATTTTTTATCCTATCCCTTTTTATTCATCTCCTTTGTCAGGTAACCAATCCTAATCTTTTCAATCTCTCTTCATAGGAGAGTTTTTGCATTCTCTTAATCATTCCCCTCACCCTCGGCTAAACCCCCTTCCATAATTTTTTCATAACCCTTTCGGAGGTGGGGTGACCAGAACTAAACACACTATTTTAGATGAGGATTTTCCACTGAATTAGATAATGTCATTAAAGTATTTTCCTTATTCTCCATCCCATCTCTTGGTCCCATTCTAACATTTGGTTTACTTTCTTCACCACTGCCTGTATTTCTTTTGGACAAAAGAAGTCAAAACAAAGCAAGTGTTTTGGAAACACCACCATTTAAAAATGTTATTGGGGATTTCTGTTTGATGACAGAAGGTAAACAATTTTTGAGCACCTAATTCTGCTGTTTGAAATTAATTCCAATGTATATGTGTACAGTATAGATAAGACAAACTAACAAGTTCTGCTCTCTGTCTCATATCACAATGAAATTAAGCATTTGACAACATTTGGAAAAATTCAAGAGTGGCAAATTCAAAACTGATAATCGGAAATACTTTTTCACACAGTGTGGAACTCACGTGTGGAACTCATTGCCACAGGAAGTAACTGAGAAAGTAGCAAGAAAGTAGCAAGAATTAAAAACGGATTTGACATTTCTTGTATAATCGAATATCCAACAGTGTAACAGAGTTACAATAATTAATGATAACAGAAATTTTGGATGGGATATTGAAGTCTCATACTTCAGGGTTTAAACCAATCTCTAACAGAGATCAGGATGAGATCTATGTGGGGAAGCAGATTATTCCATATGTACGTACTGCTGGTTTCTTAAAGGTTCCTCTGATGCTTCTGGTAATGGCCACTGACAGAGACAGAATACTGGATCACATGGACCTTAGGTCTGATAGTATGGCAATTCCTACATTCCTATGTACCATTCATCTGACCTTCACTATCTGTCTTATCCAAACAAGTTTCCAATGTATGCTCCACTTATGTGAGGTGCTACAAGAGTCATTCTCTCCAAGACAAAGTCATTTACTTTAGCATGCTCCCTCATTTTGTATCCACATTTTGAGCAACAGAGTCAAGAATACTTTGAATGTAGATGATTGATCACCTCGCAATTATGGGCTTTGATTATAGCACTGCATGAGAGATTTGTCAGCTAAACCTGAGCTGGCCATCTAATCCTTTGTTTTCAGGCAGTTAACATTTTCTAGGCTATGGCTACACTAGACAACTTACAGCGGTGCAGCTGCACCAATGCAAGCTCTCTAGCGCAGATGCTCTGATGGGAAAGAGCTCTTCCACTGACTTAATTAATCCACCCCCAACAAGAGGCTGTAGTTATGTTGGCGGGAGAAGCTCTCCCACTGACATAGTGCTGTCCACACCAGTGCTTAGGTCAATGTAACTTATGTTGCTCAAAAGGGTGGCTTACTCACATCCCGGAGGGACTTAAGTTATGCCAACATAAGTGGTAGTGTACACATAGCCTTAGAAAGCTTATCCTAAAAGCAGTTCTTTAGGAAGGTAAATTATTAAAATGTAATTTTGTGATGAATGCATTATCAGCTATTATTTTTATTATAAAATATTTGTATTATTGTAGTGACCAGGAACCCTAGTCATTGTGCAAGGTGCTGTACAAAAAGAATTTAAAAGATAGGTTACAGGCCATTCAACAACATACTTTTGTATGTAAGCATGCAATTTTTATTTTTAGTTTGAAAATCACCATTAAGCTTCAAAGAGATTTGAGTGGAGCTACACAGTTCATACTAGCTGAGGATCTGTCCCTAACACCGTCAAATCTGATTAAAGTTAAGAAAGAAAACACATTAGTTCATGGTGCCACTAAATCTTGGAAATGCTTTGAGGTTAGAACCATTTTCATGGATTGCTTTACCAAATATACAGTACTACACTTCCCCTCCATTTATCTGATCCTGATTCCTTTTTCAATAAATGCACTGGCCTTGATAGAATGTGATCAAATTCATATAAATTCACACCTTGCTAAAGTCTATGAGATAAATTATGCTGAGATCTTACAAAGACTCGAGCTGATCATCAAAGGATTTTCTGCATAAGAACCTCCTCTATCTCACCCTTAGAAAAGCTCACTTCAGCAGTGCTTTTGGATATGTATTTGTACTTTTGAAGGACAGACCCCTCATCCCTTTTAAAAACACTCATTAGCCAATTGTACTTGTGATCTTTTTCCTTTTGATTTTGTAAACCCCACCTATCCTATAGGTCCGTGGTGCATTGTTATTCTTGTTACTGTTCTCACTTCCAAGAGAAGAGGAGGAACTGGTTAGATCCGACTGTCTGGAGCCATAATATCTCAGTTGATTGCCACTGCCACCTAACAACAGGATGAGAAAAGAGTTTAGATATCCATTTGACAGAGACAGGAGAGATACCCAGATGAAATGCACAAAAGTTTCAATTTCTCAGCATCACAGTGCAATTTGGTGGGAGTTATTACTACAGTGAAATCTAGAACTGTCCAAGCTCTATCACAAGACTGAGCTCTTACTGTGTGGGGCTCAACTCTGACACAGATTTTTTAATACAACTTTCTCTCATGCAGCCATTAAAATTGATTTCTATGTTATTCTGAAAAGGATAGCAGGAGAAAATGACCTCGAGGTTACCTGCGATAGGAATATGCTGTATAGTGACAATTTTATTTTTTTTTTAAAAATACAAGAAAGGCAAGTGCCTGCACTTGATCTTTTTTCTCTTAATTAATAACCAGAGCCAGTACAATGAAAAAGGAAACAGGACAGAAATTCAGGAGTCTTAGATCATCTTGTTTAAACTCATTTGCAGTTTTGGCCAGTCACACTGGACAGTAATCTCTACCAGTATATTTTAAGACAGTTTCTATGAAATTATTTAAAATTAACTCAGCAAAGAAAGCTTCGTCGTGCAAAGCCATGTGTCAAACTTCCACCTTGATTCTTGGGATGACTAAGGTGTTCGCATAAAGGAAATGTAATGCTTTAGTGATCTGAGCCTTGAACACTCTAGGGAAAATCTTGCCGTCTTGCATGGATCCCTCTCCATCCAGCACAATTGCACAGCAGGCAGGAATGATTTTAACCTAGTAATTCCTTTAGAAATCAGCAGAGGGCTTGGTTATTATACCCAATGATGCTCCAAGGTGCCACTATGAGCTCTGAACTACTGGCCATGTATACTGCCTTTGGTAGAAGGCAACTGAAGGAGACATGTTTGTCTGAAGTAGCAGTAAGGAGAGTTGCTTAGTGCGATGGCTCCAGGATACTCTAAACCCATCCTCCTGCGCTTTGCTAATAGGATGGCTCCTGAGCATCCACTTGGGCACTACTACTCCACTCCCCTGCCAATCCTCATGTGGCAGCATAAGTAGGAAAAGATTTCACCCTTAGGGCTTATCTCGACACACAGGTAGCATGTGGCAAACTGTGGTGTAAATCTACAGTGCACTAGTCTGCTGCACGCTAAATGTCCGTGTGGACCATGCTACCACACACTGAAAGGGCATTTTGACTTACTCTGCTTTGAGATGCAAGTAGATCAGTGTGCACTAGTGAACTTTTAGTTTGGTAGCAGAGTCCACATGAACAGTCAGTGTGCTGTAGATTTACACCCCAGCTTGCTGTGCACTAATTGTTCATCTAGACAAGCAATTTGTCTCCAAGATCCCCTCAGTTATTTTTAAGCCTGCAGGTTTCAGGAAAAGGAATGGATAGTGTTGCACATCTTATACCTTTCCTTGGAGAGGTCTGTGGTGATGTGGGAGGAGAAGACAACTGTGAAGATGCATTTGATATTGTGTCTTCAGCTTGTTTCTTGTGACGGTCCAAACTTCCTTCTTCAGACAATGAAAGAATTTTCTTTAAAGCTTGTGGGGAATTAATGCCTTTAAGGAAGAATGAATGAATTTATGTATTTATTAAGCCGTAAATATATACACCTGTTAATTTTACAGTGCGTTATAGGGACACTGTAAAGATAAAATATTTATCTTCCTTGAGTTACTAATATCACTTTTACCAAAGCAATCACTCTATATCTGACCTATCAGTTCTGATCCTCACAGGAAACCTGCACAATACTTTCAAAAGATGAGCCTGGGAGCTTAAATTCATAACTTCACTAGACTCTAAAAATCATGGACTGAACAGAGACACTGGATTTATGGCTTATTACAACTATCTACAACTCACTAACAACCCTTCCAGCTGCTCCCCTTTAGCCCCTCCCCACTTTCCTTTCCTCCCTGTCACTTGAAGGGAGTTAACAGGCCACTTCACCTTGAATGTTCCCTTGAAACATGTGTTAACTACTTATGCTAAATGATCTGTTTCATCTTGTATTCAGCTGTGACACACTGATTATGGCTATGTCTACTCTAGCACTTTTATTGGTAAAACTTACATCACTCAGGGTTGTGCAAAAACAAACCCTTGACCAACGTAAGTTACAATGACAGAAGCACCAGTGTGGACAGCGCTTTGTTGGTGGGAGACACTCTCCTGCTGACATAGCTACCGCCGCTCGTTGGGAGTGGCTTTATTATGCTGACGGGAGAGCTCTCTCCCATCGGCATAGAGTGGATACATAGGAGACCACACAGCAGTACAACTGCGCCGCTGTAAGGTCTCTAGTGTAGATATAGCCTAAGTTTTCCAGACCTGAAGAAGAGCTCTGTGTAAATCAAAAGCTTGTCTCTCTCACCAACAGAAGTTGGTTCAATAAAAAAAAAATTACCTCTCCCACCTCATCTCTCTAATACCACTTTTAATAACCTAAAATCAAAAAATTAACTTACTCCTCTCTATTTACACTATGTTGTTTATTTCTGTATTTTACTCAGCTTGGACAATGAAATTGGACCACTCTGTTTCAGATTCCAATTCACATCTACTAGCAAAATATTGCTGTGTCTGGGTTTCTACCTGTTCACTGAAAAGATTCCTGTAACTCATGTTCCAGAATATCTTCTGTGCAGATCTACCACCTGGGAGAGGATGATGAGTACTGGGAGATCAAAACTAGCAAATGGTGGAGCTGTACAAAATCCCTCAGAGACTCCAATGTTTATTGAAAGGTTACATAACAGGACCTCAGCTGCTCTTCAGTTGCTTCGGCTATTCAAAATAGCTTAGAGTATCACCAAAGAAAGTGATGCGGGAGGTTGGGCAAGTGAACACCTGCTGGGGCAATATATTCCTAAAGTAGGCTTTCTTCCTTTCTCCTTTGAGAACTGTCTCTGCACAAACTCTAGACTTTGGGAGACTAGCAGTAGCAGTAACAGCTCCTAGGAAAGACCTAGAGGGCACAGGCTGAAAAATTGCTCTCTTGAAACAAACATCAAGTTTGCTGATTAAAAGTGCAGATTGATCTACATGTGACAGCTTTGCAAATTTCAGGGGTGGAGTTATTTTTTCAAGCATTCTATAGAATTTGCATTTGATCTAGAGGACTGCAGTGTTGCAATCAATAATCCAGAATTATTTGATTAACATAGTTTATTTGGTCCTCTAGACAGCAGAATCTACAGAACTAGCCTAATACTACATTATTTCTTGTTTATTTGGTTTTTCTAAATCCCTCTTTTGTAGCTTAAACAATAGGTGTGAGAGACCCTAACAGCAGGTGGAGACAGAATAGAGCAACGTTTGTGGAAAATCACTCCTTGTATAAAGAGGATAGCTAGCGTATCCTGCTTAGAAACAAACCTGAGAATATGTTTTTAATTCAAATTAAATATGGAAAATTTCAGACGACTTCATAACACTGCAACAGGATGCCCTACTTTAGCTGCCAGAGAGAGATTTGGAGAAATCAAATTACTTATAAGAAACTACCATTCTCCTGTTTCAATCTGTAGCATCCCAAACAGTGGAACTTTAGCACTGCAACAGAAAAAGATTTGGGGGACGTGGTGGTGAAGGGCAATTGTCAAATGAAAAAGTTAAAAACTACAGCCCACATTTTCAAAATGATTAGTGACTGGGGGTACTCAACTTGACATACCTTGGACAGGCCTGATTTTTTGGAGGGCAGATGCTCAAACACTTTTGAAAATCAGGCCCCTTTATGGTATCTCAGATTGATCACTCAGAAATGGAGGCAAGCAAAATCATTAGTGACTTTTGAAAACTTAAGCCCAAGGCTCTAGTGCACCAGCCAGAAGAGCAATTATCACCAGATGGAAACAAATCTACAACTGAAAAGGATAAACCAACCAGACCCTTTACTAGGAGAAGTTTTCTCCTGTTTATCTGCTATTAGGAGGATTTATATATGCTGTCTAAACTGACAGAGGGATAACTGAGAGCACTAACTTGAACTAAATGTTACAATATTTCACCAGTTCAAAAATACTCCTGCTTGAACTATACAAAGAAACATCTAAACATTTTTAACGAAACCCACCCGCCCTCTCATTTCACTTACCAAATGGTGGGAGGTCTTTGACTGGTACTTTCTTGCGAGAGGGATAGAGGGACACAGCAGGGACCTGCAATGCTTGGTTTATTTTATGCTGCTGCTGCACCTTCTGCTGAATTCCTGCCCTAGGTGCCACTGGTGACGTTTCCTGTTTCCCAGACCGTTTGTCCCCTGGATTCTTCGGTACTTTGCAATAAATGGAAGAAACAAGGAATTAACTATTTCAGCAGTCTAAGTGGAAGGTTCAAAACTTCTGATTTTAATTAAAAGGAGCTTAGATACAACAATTAGGAGTGTGTATTTATTTAGAGAGGCAAAGGAAGGGAGAGAGCTTTAATTCCTTTAAAACACATATTGTTTTTAATTATAAAATCTTTGCTGACCTTTACGCATAACAGAGCTCAGAAAACAGACATATAAGTGACAGGAAGATATAGCCCAGAAGTTAAGTTACATGCAGATATAAGCAGCTATTTATAATGCTTATTTAATGAAAAAGCTCACATGTGTTGGTGGCTGGCTCACACTGCAGAGACAGTGTCTGGAGGCTCTCTTCATCCATTTCCAGGTCCAAGTTAGAGAGGTACTGCTTCACTTTTCGTGCCATCTGAGCATCTTCATACAGTTTTTTGGCATTGAGAAAGGAGCTGCGACGTACCCGCTTTTTGTGTCCCCCTGTTTGTGCAACATCTAGTACTGCTGCATTTGTACTGCCCTGGCTGAGAGACCTGGAGTGAAGTGGGAAAGAGGAGGAAAGACAGACTTAGTCCAGCAAAGTATCACTTCATGAACTGGAAACATGCAAAAGGTTGCATGAATGTCAGTCTACGGTCAAAGCTTACATGCCTCATTCCAGTAAGTCAAACAAACAGCTATAATAGACAGAAGATGAGGATCAAGAAATCTCTTCACTTGGTTAAAAATAATAATTTATGTATAATTAAAATAAAATAAGTTCCTGGAACCTATTCTACTCCAACTAGGCAATCTCTCTTTTCATATCTAGAAAAGCATTCAAGATAGCTCCCTCACATAAGTCAGCTACTGAGAAGGTTGGAGCATTAAGAAAAGCTCATGCAGCAAGGCAACGCTGACAGACAACTGTAGCTGAGCCTCCAATTTAAATACAAATTATCTAGAAAGTGTTTTCAACACAGTGTTAATCTGGGTTTATAAAAACCTCAATTTCAATAGTAATGAAGAAAAAAAATCTTTTTTCTATTCCCTAACTTGAGTATGATGAGCTTTTTGTTAAACGAATGATCAATTAGTTAATGAGGAAATAAACGTCATGCATTTCAATTTGTGTATGTATGTATGGAAGCTATTTGTGGCTTCTGATTTGTTAAGAGTAAAAAATGGAGGCTGGATTTAGAGTGAAAATATAGTTAGTTGAGCTGTAAAAATCATGGTACTTCAATTTTTAATATCAGTGGATTTCATCTTCACTCATTTATCAGGCATATGTAAATTTTAGTTGTACAGCTATCCCCATACTATTTTGGAATTTCCTTTCTATTACAAGCCAGACTGGTTATATTAAAGTCAATTTTATTGGTGTGTTAAATAAACAACCCTTCCCCAAATCACACTCAAAAATATCTGTAAATAGTTTCACAGCTCTTGTGTTTTTGACCTCAAAAGCAAAAGCACCATTGGATTAAACTTATTGTAAGTACAAAAGGGTTAAAAGAAAAATGTCAAAGCATCAGAAAATTAAAGATAGCAAGTAGAAAAACAATGCAAATGGTCAGAAAAGAATGTTTGTCTGTGTGCGTTGTCTCCAACCACTTACCCCAAACTCCTCCATTTCTTCTTCCTGCAAGTGAGAGCCATGAAGAGTGAAGCATGGGTTTAGGAAGAGATAGAGAAAGATCACAAGCTCAGAAAGAAAAGACCAGACCTCAGGACAAGCAGTACTAGAAGCCCACAAATATTAAAACAGACTTTTCTCAGGCGCACAGTTGGATATTAAAAACTCTTCTAGTTCAGATTAAGCGAGAGTGCATTATGCTGTCTCTACACAAAACCAAACAGCAATCACTCCACATTCTCCTGCACCATTGATTTATGCTGAAGTTCAAATATTCCTATTTGTAGTAAACTGTGAGCAATTTAGATTGTCCTGTGCATCAACATTTCATACGATAAACTTTCCTCTACTACAGTATATAGTGAAATCGAATATCTTCATTCAGACTATGAATTGGTGGGATCTCATCACGGAATCAGGCAAATTGGCTATCCGTGGGAGAACATAAAACACTGTTCCCTCCATGGTAAGATCTAGAATTACTTTCCTTTTTAAAGCTGTTTTTAAAATGTGGATACAGTACATAACTGTGATTACCCAAAAGTGGTACAAGGTAGTGAATGAGACATCGTGCATCTAAAATGCTGCAATACAACCAGTGATACAGAAGTTATACAGTCCAATCTTGCAACTGAAACCTCCCATTGACTTCTATGAGTGTTCCAGGCATGGAAAGAACAAGAGGCCCCACAGGTGGGAAGATAAAGTCTCATCTTTCATTATTTAATTTGCAGTGTTTCTTTTGTTAAGGACTGTGGAGGGGCACTAGAGAATTACTTATTTTATTATTGATACTCAATTTTTTGTCTCAATCAATTGAAGCTCTGTTGAAGACAAACCTACCTAGTCCTGAACATTACAGCAGGATCCATGTTAACAGAAGCCATTCGACCAACATGACGAATTTCTTTTGCAATCATTCTCAGTTTCTCAAAATTGACCAAGCCCTCCACTTTTGAGTCATTTCCTATATTTAGTAAAAAGAAGACAAGTAAATAGTAATAGTATCATCTACTAGGCTGCAAAATCTATTTTCTGTGGAGATAAAGAACCATGCTATTTTGCATTTACCTTCATGAAGGAAAGTAAGGTCCTTTTTGATAACCGGGAAGAGAGGAATAATGGGAGGCTGTAGGTTTTGGCTGTTCAGGACATTACGATATTTTGCCATGTTCCTAGATGGATCAAACAGGTCTTGAAGATCTTGAAACAGCTTCTCATATTTGCTTGGAAGTTTTTCCCAAGTAGTGCGAAGCCTTGCAACCGGTGCCAAATTCAGGCCACTGAAAACAGTTCATTAGGGTTTTGTTTTGTTTGTTCAATTAAATACAGACTATGCAAATTTAATAGAAAGAAAACTGCAACACCCAAATATAAAACACTATACAATTTTGTGTAGCAGAAATATCATCTCCCATATCAGGCAAGTGTTATCATACAGCAATATACCAATCAAGTGCAAATATTGATAAGTAAAAATTGCATTTTGAAAATGTGCATTATAAAATCTATACAATACATGTTATGAAAATGTATATCTCAAAGCTATGAATTTTATATTAACTATAATGACTGATGGAATCTATACAATGCAGTATACCCAGATAAAACAGGTAATGCCTGTGAATTGAGGGAAGCAATTAGGGACTATGACTGAATTGGTATCTGCCTCCACTATTGAGGAGTTGTCTGCCCTTTACCATGGAAGTTTACAATCTATAGGTATATCTGGACTCACGGTCTCTCCTGGATTCCCAGACTGTGTCAGTGACCAGGGATGCTTTTCTCCAAACCTATACCTGGTGATAGTACTAAGACCATTTCCTTTGCCACAATCCATGTGCCATGACACCTCCAGATGGATTTGCTGAAATAGACTCTATACCAGGGATCGGCAACCTTTGGCACGTCGCCCATCAGGGAAATCCGCTGGCAGGCCGGGACGGTTTGTTTACCTGCAACGTCCGCAGGTTCAGCTGATTGCAGCTCCCACTGGCCAATGGGGGCTGCGGAAAGCAGCACGGGCTGAGGGATGTGCTGGCTGCCGCTTCCCGCAGCCCCCATTGGCCAGAAACGGCAAACCGCAGCCAGTGGGAGCTGCGATCAGCCGAACCTGCAGGTAAACAACAGTGCCAACCCGCCAGCGGATTTCCCTGATGGGCCGTGTGCCAAAGGTTGCCGATCCCTGCTCTATACTTAAGGATATACAGAAGCTGCAGCTGGCTGAAAAAACCTGTGGTCCACTCCCTTACAGCTGTTGGTAAAGGGAGTACTTTACACCAGTGGTACTGACTAACTATTCACTTCTGGCTGTAAAGGAGGTATTGATATTAATTGATAATGTCAGTTTTTGTTCAAATTCTAGCTAACTGACAGGCTGCCTCTCACCCCATACTCTGAAGCAGGACTTAAGCTGAGATGAAGTGGCTGAACTAAGTTCCTAGATTTAAATGCCTCATTGGAGCTAACAGATTCCTAGCCTCTGGGGGTCTCTGATTTTGGAGAATTTTCTTCTCCTTCTGGTCTGATGGGGTTCAAATCCACTGAACTTCAAGACAAGTGGCAGAGCTGATTTTTTCTTTTTAACAGACTTTTGCATGAAAGGGTGATAACAATGTATGCCAATGGCCTTTTTTGTAGCCTGTGATATTTACATTTCTATTACTGTGGTGTTATATATATTTATTTCTGCAACCTGAAGTATTCTGAAGGGTGCAAGAGTGTTTAAGTATGTCTTTAATACAGGTACTAGACATTTTCTACTTTTACATTCTGTAATTTAAAATTAGATTACTGTAGGGATTTTTTTAAAATTAAAATACCTTAATCTGAGGAATTTTATATCAAATTTCCCCCAGCTGGATTTTCTGCACATGAAATACAAACCCCTGAGAACAGACAACAGTAATACAGTAACCCAAATTCGAAGAACTGCATTCTTATTGCTTCTATTACTTTCTTCAGCTAACATAAGGTTAATAGTACTCTCCCCCACTGGGAACAATTTTTCTTTTGTCAACAGCCTAAACAGTTGATAGTACAAAACTACAATCAATAATATACCAAGACTCAATAAATGCAGGGTACTGAGCACCTTCTATGAGGTAATGCACATCTTAACTCCCCCAAGAAAACAGGGGGTGAGGTCAAATAGCACTTCATGAGATGAACTCGGTATCTTGTAAGGATCAAGCACCAAGACAAAAAATACCACAAGCCACCTGCTTTCTTATAACTGCAAATTCTTTTTACTATTCACCTTCCCCTATTACCTTTCCCACAGGCACAACCACAAGAGCAGAACAAGGGGATACGCAATCCTTTTGATATCCTTCCTCCATGCAGTTGCTGGACTTATTCTCACTCCTGGAGCCTCTTACATTTTTTATTTTTTTCCTAAGTTTGACTATCTCTGACTGCCATCCTTCTCAAAAATCTCTTTCCTCCCATGCCACACAAATTCTTTATTCCCTAATTCCTCTAGTTTCAGTTTTTATAAAGGTGGCAGAGTTCCAAGGATTATTTCAAAAAACATTTTAATATCAGGATATAAGATTATTTGGGGGGAAAAATCTTTTCCTATCTTTTTAGGAGTGTCTGAAGCTGGCGGTAATAGTATTAGTCAGCTCCCTTTCTGTTTAATGCAAATTTCTATTCATTTTGACGTATTACCCCTGAGTAACCTGAACTGAATTCACTGTTAAAAAAACCAAAAACAAACAAACAAAAAAACCCCACACAAACCTTCCCCTATTTACCTGATAATTGCAAACATGGAGTTGAAGTTCTTGCATTCCCTGCAGTGCAGTGCTATCTTAATGAAATGTTTAATGATCTTCATTCTTTTAAGCTGGTTGGTTTCTCTTAGAATCTCAGATGCTACCCAAAATGTTTCTTGGTTTATCACTTCTTCAAACTTTTTCAAGTTAGTACAACTGATTTTAGATTTGAGTTTAAACAGGTCGTCTATGTATTCTGTGGGTTCAATGTTACGAAACAGCTCAAAGTTTCGCATGGAGAGCTGAGCAGCCATCTCAACAGTACTGAGCTGCAGTAGGGAAATTTGACTTTCCCGTAGTAACTCCTGAGCATCTTCATCTGAACACAGTGTTTCTGTCTCCATGTTGTTTTTCAGATAATACCTATAAAAATAAAATGCCAGAAGAAAATTGATAGCTAAGATTATCATATACTAGAGAAAAGTTGCAGACTGAAATAAGTGTATATGCTCTAACTAGCTTAGAATAGTAACCTTGAAGTTGAAATATTTTTGGGGAGAAAACAGACTGTCATAAGATACCCATATGCATCAGAATTCTTATTAAACTTACATAATATAAACCATAGTCTCACCTGCCACTTAGCTGTATCCTATCAGCAAGCTTGGATAGCTGATCTGGAAGCCTCCTTTGCTTGATTACACCCTCTGGAGTGACAGAGACTTCACACAAAGAATATGCATCGGGAGTAGCAGTTACAGCAAACTCTCTAATTGCCTGAATGACCACTTCCTTTGCTGTTGTGTCCTTACTAATCATAATATAACGACTTTGCTGGTCTGCCTTGAAAACCCTCAGAACTTGGTCTGGTAAGTCTGAAGAAGAAAAACAAAAACAAATGCAGGTCAAAAAACAATGACGTGACGACACCACAGGAGTATATCTGCACAATTACTTCTGACATCAGGGTCACTGTATTTTCATTCTTCTCCCCTTTCCTCCCCTGAAATTGTTTTACAGGACATAGCTCCCAACTGATATGCATCTGGTGGGTCTAACCTGAATTTAGACCCAGAAACTTCATCTACAAGAGACCATCTCAAACCTACTAATATTGTAGAAAGTCCCAGGCTTAAGGACTCACATATGGAACCTTTAAGATATTAGATGAGTGAGACCTGCATAAGATTTTGTGGATGTAGTAGATTAATTTGGATCCACTACAGAGGGTAAGTCATGCAGCTTGGAAGTCTGGGTTTCTCTGATTGATAAAATGGAACTGCTCCGAGTCTGGATTATATGCCGCTTTTAAATAGACTCTGCATCAAGACAGCAAAATCAACTCCCCATCCCAAGTCCTTGACTCATATACTGAGAGCCCAAAGAGTGTGTTTGTTTTGTTGCCTTAGAAAGTTTGGGATTTCTGCAAAAAGTGAATATGTTAGTGCTGAGTTTTCCTCCCCATTACCCCAAAAATGGAACCTTTTACAGGTCAGCAGAGCAGCACCTGCAAGGAGGTGTGATTCAAATAGCTTCTTAGGAAACTGGTCCTGGAACAAACTGGGCAAGAGACTCACAACCCACATTTCAGTCTCTCTGGTTTGGGATCTTTGCATTATGATGCTGCAAGGACAAATACTTGGGTGAACATTTCCAAATGCGGGAACCTAAAATAAGGAACCTAAATTCACATTTAGACACCTGAAAAGGTGTATCCAGGAATTCCACTCCAGTCAAAGTGAGCTGAAGGTGCGCTGCACATATGAAAATCAAGCAATTTTTTCAGGTGTCTAAATATGGATTTAGCTGACGAAGTTCAGGCAGTCAAGTTTGAAAATATTGGCCTTTCTGAGAATGATTTTCAGAAAGTTAATTGTAGAACTGTATATATAACTGTGCACTTAACTTGTGTGTTCAATCACAATTCCTTGTACAAACTGAAGATCCGGGTGTGTACAAACGGCCAGCAAGATGGATAGATAAGGAAATGTTACTCACCTTATGCAGAAACTGGAGTTTGAGATGTGTGTTCCTATGAGCACTCCAGTTCAGATGTGCTTTGACCGGAGATTTTTGATAATACTGCCCACCCGGCCTGCACATGCACTCTACACATCTTCATGCTCTGCACTAAGTATATATAGGCCTGCACTGGTAAACTGCCCTCAGTTCCTTTTCCATTGCTATGTCCCATAGAAGACACTTGGAAGCAGAGGGGAAGGAGGGTGGTAGAGGAACACCCATAGGTACACACCTCGAAGAACTCAAATTACTGCACAAGGTGAATAATCTCTTTCTTCTTCGAGTAGTGTTCCTTTGGGTGCTCCACTTCACAACAAAAGGAGAAAGCTTCAGAGTCAAGTTCAATACTGAAGACAAGACTGCTTTCCCAAGGACAACAGCTAGAAGAATAAACCATCATGTGGTGCATGGAAATTATATGTATTGAAGACAAAGTTGCAGCTTTGCAGATCTCAAGAATGGAAATGTTTTTGAGTAATACCACAATGATGGAGAGAGAGACTGTGGAATGGGCTAATACACCCTACGATAACAAGGAAGAATACATCCAGAAATCCATTTGAAGAGTCTTGGGTGGAGATTCTGGACCCTTTGGACCTCTCACCAATTGATACGACAGTCTTGGAAATTTTCTAAATGGTCTGCTTCAGTCCAAATAAAAGGTCCTCATCCTCCTTATGTCCAGGGTATAGAAGGCAGCATCCTTTGTCAAGGTGTTTCTGATCCTTATCGTAAGGTGTGAATTTTATGTGCTACTTGTTCATTCACTGCTTCCACAGCCAGAGAGTTAGGCTCAGGATGCGAAAATAAAAATAATTTTGCTAGGGTCTAATAGGCACTTAATCTGCAAGCTAACATTAGCTGAAAGTGACCATTAAAGAATATCCAGGAGCTTGACTGTGACTCTCTGACATCCTCTAAGGGGACTGGTAAAGAGTCTGCAATACATTTCATTAACTGTTTGAAATCATCAGCCAGAGAAAGTGGAGGCAGCATAACTGCCTCGTCTGAAAGACGTTCATTTGCAAAGAATCATCCTTATCTGCTCCGGCCTCCTGCTCTTCAAGGGATTCCTGTACCTGAGGTAATCGAACAGGGATAGATAAAGTAGGAGAATGTCTCTTTCTGTGGTCCCACACGAAAGACTAGGGACTCATGAAAATTGCTGTCGACTTGCAGCCCAAGAATCTCAGTATCATCACTGAGGGGGTCAATAAAGTATGGTAGGTGACATCCAATGGTGCCAGAACCAGTGCAAAGGGGTGTGGGTTCATCCTGAATGTAACTCTTCTCTCTCCCCAAAACAGTCAGGAGGGAAGTCCCTTTGGTAAGTAGAGGAATCATGTACTGAGATTTGTGCAGCTGTAGAGAACTCCCCCTCATGTAAAGGAGGAGCTCTGCCACTCTGAGGGTACTGGACAATTGAATCTGGATATGGAGATGATCCCACATTTTATCATTCTGGCAATTTACAGTAGAAATAGAATATAAAAAGCAAAGCTGTAGACTATCTTGCAGTTCTTTGCCACTGGACTTACAAAAGGATACAATCCAGTCCCCCGTGGTATTTTTCATGATAAAGGTAAGCACTTCCACTCTAATCTTTTAACTGACCGGGGAAGTTAATATATTTTTCAGAGGTAAATAAGCTTTGATATTTGTGCGCGTGTCATGGATCTAAATTCCTGCTCTGTTTTTCATCAAAGTAAGAGGAGGTGCAATTTGTATTTTTATTCTGAAGGACATAAAGGTCGTATGAACAACATGAAAACAGAAAGCAAAAGAGAAGTCTCCTGGATCTAGTGCCAAGACTAATACTTAAATAGACTGATACTGATAAACCAACTGCTAGACAAAAACATTTCCTTTGAAGAAAAGGAATCTTATTTGGCAGCAATTCACAGAAAAGGGAATTTACTATTAGACCTGAATGTGCACTACATGTATATTTTGTTTAAAAAAAAACCCCTACAAAAACACATGTATTCATCAACAGAAGCGTCGAGATAAAAACAAATATTACAGAATGTTTTCCATGTTTATTACACGATGTAACCAAACTAGTCAATTTAGGGAACATGAGACTTCATCTCTCTCATACATGGCTTATTTTATATAGTGATATACCGTGATCACTACTGGGACATGCACATTTATTCACTGTTTTGCAACTTGAAGAACAGAATGAAAAAATATTAAAATTGACTGATTACATCATACTTTACATATTCATTAGGCTAAATTTAGGCCAATTCAGTAATTTCCTTGAATTTCATATCCCAACTACAATGATTCAGTAATGCCTTTATGTAACCATATTTCTAAGCCTATTTTAAAAATTATTAATGTATGATAATCAAAACAAAGCACTTTGTTGCTATGCCAAATATTCAGGTATCCTAGAGCTAGACAAATTGCAAACTCACTCTGCCTTTCCCTGGAGAGTGAGGGTCCAATATGCTTTGCACATTACTAATACAGCTCTTCCTTCTGTGGACAGAGGTTCCTTCAGAAGAAGGCTTTCAGGGACAGAGCGTGTTTCCGTAATTTCTCGGTTGCTCTGCCATCTTGGGAGGAGAAGCAGTCAAACCCTGAAGGTTTGAGATTAGGCACTGTGTCCCAAATAATGCCCTACCCATTAAGAAAGAAAAACACGTAGGAAAAGGAAAAGGAAAAAAGTGCTCAATATACTACTTTGACAAAAACCATAAAATAAACATTAAACACAAAATGGAAGTTCTCAACTATTTTACTGTGTGCCACTGCAAACTCAACTCCTAGTGAGAGCCCACTGATTGCATTAACAGCCTCATCTTTCTCAAGAGGAAGGTAACCTGTTCTTTAGGATTACAAGAGTCAGTATGAAGAACAAATACCTGATCAGTGAAAAATTAAGGTCCGCTCCGGTCCTATGATTCTAAGACGCAGATAAAATACTTGTGCAGGCTTTTTTCACCTTGTGACTAGATTACTGCAACACCCTTTTCTCTGGCCTTGACAAATGCCATCATGCCCCGCTCATATCCATTCTGAACGTTGCTGCAAAGATCATTTCCCCAGCCTATCATTTTGACCATGTCAATCTTCTCTTTGCCTCCACTTCATTATCACACGAAACAAGCTGCTTGTCTTCATTTTCAAGGCCTTTCATAGCCTATCCCCACCTTTCTGTCATCTCTCATTTATTACCAAGACATCAACTCCCACCTCTAATTGCCCATGATGCCAGCCTCCGTTGCCAGCTTGTTAAGATCTGCAAGCAAGCAGACTTTTTTGTATTTTTTCCCATGCTGCCACTGGCACTTGGAGGAGTTCCCCATAAACATCAGCAAAGCTACCTCATTATCCTCCTCCAAATGTCTCCTCCACCATGATGCCTAAAAAAAATCTTCATAATGATTAGGCCGTTTGTGAACTGAGACCACTACATGTCACGATGACCAATACTGTCTCAATGTTTCCTTGTATTCTCCTGTCTATTTATCTTCTGTCTCTTGTTTAATACTTAGACTGTACACTCTTTGGGGCAGGGATTGCTTTTATTCTATCTTTGTACAATGCCTAGCACAATAGTTCATGACTTGGGTTCCTAGGTTCTATGATAATATCACCACCACCACGGCTTACTCTTACCACAATTTTTCATGTCCAGTACAGGTCTGAACTTCTTCTAAGTAGTATCACACCCTATATAAAAAGCATACAGGATTTTTAAATTAAAAATGCAATCTAGAGCTGATCTTGATCCGAAGCCTCAGATCCAAACAATCCCAAACTTCGAGGCAGTTCAGATCCAGAACTCAACAACGCAGATAACAATTATCTCATGATGGGACAAATCTTACCATCCCCTAACTTTGGCAAAGACAGATCCAAACTGTGTGGCTTGAGCCAAGCCCATCCCTAGTTTACACCACATTGAAAACTAAAATAACTGTAAATCTTTCCATACATTGACTATTCCCCTAAAATGTAGTTTTAGATTAATGTTAGGCACAGGGAGAGTGTCTCTGGAAAACTGTGCTCAAGATCTGTCCGATTGCTTTGTCGTAAGTGAAAAATGACATTCCAGTTTCCTTTCCTCCATTCACTCATAGGAGGGTTGCATGTGAGTAAAGTCAATGGACTAGCATTCGTGGTCGCAAGGGGCACAGTCGCATTCAGATAATGAGATGTTTCATAAGGTATTGTTGTTTTTATAAATTAAGCATGACTTCTCAATTTTACTACTTGACAGCTTGTACAATTTTTTTCCATCTTCCCAGAAAGAAACTGGAGTGGAGTACTAGGAAAAGCCTTGCCTTGTAGATAAGAATCTAGTCTACTTGGAGTTTCTATCTGAAGGTAAAGGGGAAATTAAAGGTGATGAACACTCAGTTAAAAATCATAGTATACTCATGAATCCCAATCAAATACAGCCATGAGAGCAAAAGTGTTATGGAGTATTTGAACATTTAAAAATAAACTGCTATTTAAAAACAAAAACCCTACACAAAGCAGTATATAAAACAGATTGTTGCTGGCTTCAAGCTTCTAGAATGGGTGTTTTATTTCCCTGAAGACTACTCTTCCAAAATGTTGATTTTCAAAGCTTACTTGAGCAATTAGTTTTATGTCCCATCCTGAAGCATAGTCCCTAAGGCCTTAAAGGATGGCAACTCCAAGAGGCTTTCCCTTTCTACTCCAATGCATTCAATTTTCTGAAAACTGCCCATGTCCCCATCTTTTATTTAGTCCAAGGTAACATCCAAATTAAAAACTGTAAGCTTTAAAGTTTTTTCAAGTCTTCAGGTACACTGAAAACATTCAATGGCTTGCGTCTATATCCCAAATATTCCTAAAACCCTTAACATATCTGATCTAGTAGGAGGGGTTTTATTTTTTGTTTGTAGGGTTTTGTTTTGTTTTTTTGGTTGGTTAGGAAAAAAGCCAAGAATTTTTTAAAAACTATTTGGAGCATATTTGTACAAGTTTTATTATAATACAATAAATTACTAAGTAGCAGCCTGTGATGCTGTATGATTGGAACATGACCATTTATATCATTAATATTGCTGCTGTCAGACAATTGCAACAAATCTTGAACAAAGTATATCATGTACGGTATCAATGGAAAAGTTACGACTTGCTGAGTATGATTACCCTGTTTATATGCATGTATAATTTTTGTATCTGAAGTTATGAATATTGGCTACATAGACCTATATTTCAAACGTGTTTGCTCCTGGGATAACACCCACAGGGTAATTTATACGCAGTCTGGCCAGCACATTGTGAATAAACTATTCAAGTTGATGGCCCTTTAAAGAACACTTAAATCTCATAATGGGCCAAAAAAGAAGACTGTCCCCACCCAGTTGGCTTCCTGTGGATGCTTTAGCCAAAATATGAGTAATGGCTGCTCCTATGAGTCATCAAAGCATGCAAGGGCATGTGACCTGCTCATGTGACCCTGGATGCCATCTTGTGCCTGTATTTTTTCACAAACTAAGACTGAGAGCATCCTCTCCACCTGGGAGAAGGTATAAAGGACCCTGGAAGCATCTCCATTTTGCCTCTTTCCTGTTCTGATCTCTGGACTATGGACTTACATGAACAGGAGCAAATTGACTACGAATTGAGGGCCTTCCAACCTTTTGGAAGTTACCTAAGACTTTACAAGCCAGCAGTCTGTAACATCACTGCTAAAAATCAGATCCAAGAAATTTGCAATGAATGTGTATATGTATATATGACTTCCTTAACCATTTTAACTCTCTCCTCTTTCTTTTCTCTATAAGTAAACCTTTAAATAGTAGATACTAAAGGATTGGCAACAGCATGATTATTAGGTAAGATCTGAGTTATATATTGACCTGGCTATGCGGCTGATCTCTTGGGATTAGAAGGACCCTTTATTTGATTAAATTGGTTTTAAATAACCACTCATCATAAAATCTAGTGTCTGGGTGGTGAAATTAGTACTGGAATACTTAAAGAGACTGCATTTCTGACTTCTTGTTAAGTCAGAACAGAAGTTTACTTTTGTACTGGATTGGTATATCTAATGGAAGAATAAGCACCACTTTGGGGTGAATCTGTCCTATTTTTCAGCAGTTTGCACTGAATCTCGTATCCTCAACTGTGACCCACTGAGGCATGGTGACACTTTTTGTTTTCCTAAAAGTCACTGAGGTGCTGCTATAATGCTAAAGCTAAAGCATTATTCCACTGTTCAACTCACATTTATCATATCTAAGACAAAAGCCTATGAATACTTACTTTCTTTTTTAAACTTTCCTTAGCTCTTCTGACGCAGTTTAAGAATTGTGCTAGCTTCCATTTCAAGGCATGAAATTTGTTTGATGTCTGTGAGCCACATACTACGACTACAGTGATGCCTATAGGCTGGGAGACGAAAGATTCATTGTGCTAGGTGCTACACATACACACGGTAAGACAGAGACTGTGACCCAGAGAGTTTATAATCTGAAGAGACAAGGCAGAGCAAGACTGGGAGATTGTCCCCAATTTAAAGATGAGGAGGCGAGGCAGAGAGATACGAAATGACTTGCCCAAGAAAGTCTGTGGCAGAAACAGGAATTGAACCCTAAATCTCTGCAGTCCCAGTGCTAACTTCAAGACCATCTTTCCCCTTTAATGAATGTATTATAGTCTACTTTAGTATACGGTTTGTGTGTGATATTGTAGATTACTGCAGCCTTGTACAAATTACTGCCTACCAGCTATGTCTGTGTAACTAGAAGACAAATTAGAATATACCACGTACCTGAAGTTTACACTGGTTTTATATTATATATATTTATTTTATATGTAATTCAGGGTATTGTATATAAATAAATTTATATTGTATATAAATAAATAAATTTATATTGTATATAAAAATAAAAATATACTGAATTACAGACAATACATTCTGCATACAACAAAAATATATACATATTTGCCTGGAGTTGAAATAAACTGGAGCAATGACACAAGAAAGAACTGTATATTAATACAATACATGATCAGTCTATAGGTTAAAACATATGTTAATACAAATTGATGGGTAGATCCAGAACAATGAGTACCTAAAAGTAAAGTGTGACTAGAGGAAAATTAGAGGTAAGAGTAAAAAAAAATTGATGCTCACCTGGAGTACTATTGAAGTCTAAGATGCGGTGATGTGACTGCAATAAATCTGGATTACTGGATGACAGGGTTCCACTGACAGGTAAAGCAGGAGGAATGTGTTTGGTCTGCCTCAATCCTACAATGCTGTCATCCTGCGACTGGCCAATTCCAATGTCACTGTGCCAAGGGGTAATGAGAAAATAAGAAATTTCAGAACTTAAATCTTCAAAGCTTTAGTTATGGCTACAGTATTTGCCATTTAAATGTTAATGGTCCTCAGAAAGCAGTAGCCATCTCATAGTTTCTTTACGGTGCATTTAGCCACAGTACCCAAGTGCTACGTAACAATAAAATTAGATCTGCTTACCAATAACCATTGAGGATTCTGCTCTTTGCCCTTCCTACTTCTGGAAAAACGGCTAGTTTTTGTTATCTCAGGACTTTATTCAGGGTGGGGAAGATTTATTAAAAAGGGGTAACATGCAGTGCACTTTAAAACTAATCAGACTTTGGCTCAGTCTAATCGCCTCTTGTAACTCATTCCAAAAAAAGATCCCCTCATCCCAGAATATTATTTCTCCAGCTCTCAGGCACTTTATTTTTGGTGAATTGCATTATTCCAGAGGAACAAAACAGTATTAGCAGATCATAGATGGAGAGATGTCATCTAATGATGGGTACTATTGATGGCTTTGAGTGCAGGAAGAAAATCTTAATTGGAAGCAGTGGAGGGTGTTGAAGCCAGGGTAATGTGCTCTTGATGAGGAGCCAAACTGTTGATTTTACATACATGGATGTATCTGAGAACTTCAAATACAACATTTTGGTGGGCAAACTTTAAATGTTTAATGATAACCGTTGTAGCAGAGGGAAATATTTTTAAAATTTAACAACCAAATACCAAGGTTTTCAACAGTGAATGCCTAACAGACTCCTAAATCAATATTAGGTTGCTAAATAAATAAGTCAGAACTGCTGGATGCCCAACACACCTTTGAAAATTAGGCCACTAAATTAAAGTACCTGAGGTACTCATTTTTTAAAATCGTGGCTAATTCGTCAACAAACAGAAAATCTACATGGATTCCATAGGAAGCATTTGACTCTTATCTATTACTTACATTTTCATTTAGAGTTGCCATTGCACATTTAGCCATGCCATTTTGTGCTTAAGTACAAGTGTTTTGCCCAGTGCACATAAGCCCCACTTTCTTATGGCCAAATCAGTATTTTGATGAGATACCGCCACACAAAACCTAGAGTGCTGTGAAAAGTGGTGACAGCAATTCAGTAGATAACACTCTTTCCTTTAAGCTACCACTCAACAATATTTGGTAGGTTGTTGCCACACATCTACGCTGCTGGATGTGTTGTCTTTCAAGTGCAAACCCCAAGAATGCAATCACTTCTGGTGATAACTTACCGCAGTATTTTTCATAAGAGTCGAGGTGTTAACAACGTTTTGGCTATATTCACGCTGAGGTAATGACACTTTGCCTAACTAAATGCCTCTTGCAGTTTCAATGAGATACTGCATTCATTTTTACTTCCTGTCAAACTGTTTAGTTTTACTGTATATTGTTAAACAGATGCTGTATTCCATACCAGATATGGCTTCACTTTGGTGGCTGTTCTTAACTATGGTCTTGTTAGGAGTAAACAGGTAATATTTCTAAAGTGCTTTAAGAGTCTCATATGAAAGGTTATACATGAGCAAAAGTATTCACTTTCTCTCTTATAAAGAGCCTAACCTAATTTTTGTTTTTAACTACATCAAACTTCTATGAGATTTGAACTGTTATAAACAATAAGTAAAAACCAGGAAAATCGGACTTTAAAATGGCAGTATTGCAAGATCCTGGGTGCCACTACAACATACCTATGTCCGTGGGTTTGGGGAACATACATTGTTATACATAACACAGGGATTAAGGCTAGCAAGGGAAAGGATTTTAGATCAACAGTATTTTTTTCTGACTCTTACCCAAACAGTCCCCTACACAGGAATTAGCAAAGTGCAAGGAGGAAGAAAAAAATGGAGAAAGAAAAAATAAGTGACAAACTAAGAGAAATGAATTTGATGCGATCAGTAAGATTAACAGAGAACAGTACAAACTCCAGCGAATGATGTGTCTAGTTCATCAGAGAACTAAGAGGCACAAATATGCAAGAATGGTTATATAGAGAATGAGAAGTAGTTAAGAGTCAGATAATATTAAATGAGGCTCTTTTTATAAGGATTTACACATTCTATTTCATCCACAGGAATCAGATATGCTAATTTCTACTGTAAATCTTATTTTAACACAGGGACTGGAAGGGTGAACACAATAAAAGACCATGAACTAAATCATTACAAAAGATTAAAACCATGCATTATTTCAACAACACACATTGCTTTATAAATTTCTGAAACCTTAATTTCAGTGGCCTACCTCCATTTTCAAGACAAATTCATTTTAAAGTTATACACTATTTGCATTTTATAATTTATGCTCAATTTACCATTTATAAAGCAAGAAATGTTGTTCTTTCTTCCCTTGCTGCCAATAGCATCTTCACTACAGTGTTTGTTAGTTTTTAATACCTAAACATTAATTGAAGCAGTTCTGTTCTCAATTATTACTACTGAAGTAAAAAAATCTGAGCACCAATTATCCTCTCCATTACTGTGGGCAGAAAGACAGCCTTCCTATGGGATACAGAAGAGAAAAGTGATGCTGCAATAGGAAGTATTGGTTCCACTGGATCATCTACTCATCTGGGACCCCACAAAAGCTCCTTGTCTGGAGATGTGGAGGGTTGGTGTTTCATTGTTTTCATCTTCCTACTCCCTTTCTTCAAGGATCACCATTAGGCTCCCCAGACTTCTACCGAGAAAGACTGGAAGAGACTCCCATAAAACAATGTCCAACTCATTCCTCAATTGGTCGGGACACAGTTGTTTACCACCACAACACATTCCTTCTATCTAGGGTCTTAACACACCATTTCTAAAAGGCCCCATGCCAGTGTAGGGCAAGAGAGACTGTGGGGACCAAATTTAGTCTTTGTGTAATCGTGTCCAACTCCACTGAAGTACCTGGGTTGAAAATTTGGTTTTGGGATGGTAATTTGGTCTCCCACGTGCTAATGTGCCGATCACACTAGGCCAATGGACTGGAGAAATCCACAACTTTTACAGCTGCTATGGTCAATTGCAAACACAATTTGTTTGCCCACCTATACTCTCTAAAAACAAATTTAGCTCCATAAGATACTGCCTTGCTAATATTCAACTTAGAAAAAAATTCTAACTGATGTAAAACTATTTTTCAAACCAGCAATGCAGTGATGAGAACAGAAACTTGCACATGCTGGCATCAGGTATGGTGATGTTAACAGCTGTGAATACTAGTAGGAGAATTGCACCTTCTCAACCCTGGTTGGCCCACAATTGTGAAACTCCATTCCACCAGACCTCAGACCAAATCTGCTACATTACAAGCAAGATGTTTGCCACATTTTTGCAACTGCTTTTCATAGAATCATAGAATATCAGCGTTGGAAGGGACCTCAGGAGGTCATCTAGTCCAACCCCCTGCTCAAAGCAAGACCGATCCCCAATTAAATCATACTCTTTTTCTCAGAGTAACTCCAGGAGTAACTGAATGTGGCTGGGAGACAGAAGAAAAGGAGTACATAGAAGAAAGACACACAGAAGAAATATCAAGCACACACCACAACTGTGTTTAGGAGGAGGGAATGGAGAACAGTCAGAAAAGCTTGTATGCTTATATAGTTTATTAGCGCACTGATACCTAAGGTGATGGAAACATACACAAAGTGGGCAGGCACATTTCCAAAAGGAAGAGTGACCAACCCAAATATCTTAGTTAACGAGTCATAGTTCATAGAGAAGAGAACCACCTACATTTTGCAAATTTAACATTTTTGTCTTAACAGATCTGTATCCTTCTATATAAAAGTTCCAGCAATTCAACAGTTTTAAAACAAAACATTTTAGAGGAGATTAAGAAATGCTCACTTGTATGGTTTCTGAGGCAGGATACTGATTCGAGTTTTGTCAAGTATCTTCTTTAGTTTGTTTCTCCCTCCAACAGTATTGGCTTTACTTTTCTTATTTACTTTTTCTAGTCCTATCACCTGCTCCACATCAACAGCAAGGTCTGGGATGGAGTAACGACTGGCCTTTTTAATATCACCTATTTTAGGTAGATGGGGAGCACCATTTCTTTTTTCCTCTGACAATCTTGTTAGAAGTTCTTTAAAAACTGCATAGGAAGAAAAAGGTTAAACAGCGTATTTTAAAAGAAAACTGAGTATGAAGAAAGTATAAAGCACCATGCCAATCTACTGTTAAACATTATAGAGAAGTCTGCTCAGCAAATTCTATCAAATCATTTAAAAAACAACCTTAATTTTAATGTAAAAATGTTTACATGCTCATTTTAAAAATCTGAAAAGAATATCCCTCCTCTGTCATAATAAAATAGAAGCATACAAGTAAAGGAGCCTGATCCTACAAGGGCTTACTTCTGGGCATAGTGCTGAGTCCCAAGGATAGTCCTATTGAAATCAACGCACTCAGTCTTAAGGATCAGACTCTAAATTATTAATTTCTGATGGAAGTGTGAGACGATGTCTATGTACCACTAGACATTAGATGTTTGCGACTGGGATTTGCAAGTGGGGGAAATGAGTGAGTTACAGTTAATTTTTTCCACAGGTAGGTTCATATGGCTTCACGGCATTTACTTTGGGTGAGGACTGAAAGAATGTGAGCCAGGCTAAATACAAAAAGAGAAGGCAAAGACAAGTGAAATGAAGACAGATCATCTAAGTTCCAAGAGAAGTCTGTATCCAGAGGAATGTTTGTGCATATACACGTGTTAGCAGGTCAGAGGAGAGGGTTACAGGGGTTATACAGTGGTTCCTATTGGCCTTAAAATCTCAAAGTGAGAGTATAACCTCTTCATATGTAAGATAATTTGCATTTTTTACAACTGTAATGTAAATTAATTAAAAAATTGGTTGTGTTTTCTCTCAGCGATTTCCACTAAAGATAATTTTAAAAAATAAGAAGTGTTATAAAATGCTTTGGGAACCTAAAATTCTTTTTGTGGTCTTCCCATCCCTAACTCAAATGCTTTAATTACTAATTTTTCTTTCTGCATTATACATTATTTTCCCACATTATGCGTACATAACACGCAAACAAAACTAAAGGCTTAATCTGAAAGACTGAATATAGGATTACTAGAGTAAGACAAAAAGTAAAAGGTGCACTCAAACCTACCAAATAAGTTGGTTTTCACAGTGATAGATAAATGAGTATTATTTCTAAGAATTTCCATGGCTTTTGACAGCTGAATGTTTTCAAAGTTTTGACCATTCACCTCCAGTATCTAAAAAATGTAAAGATGACAATTTACTATTTTTATTTAATGACACACAGAAACGTGAGAATCTCTGTCTCAATGTACAAAGATGTATGCAACAAGTTACATTGTAGATCTATATGACATATAACAGCACTCATGGGGGAAAAAAGGAATAAAATAGCTCAACTAAAGACATTGAAATTTCAAGTATACACTTGATAAACTTTAAAATTATGTACCTGGTCACCACGTTTCAAGCCTGCTTCTGTGGCTTTGCTTCCTAAATCCACACTGTCAACAAAGATTCCAAATCCCTTTTCTGACCCTCCCAGCAAGATAAAAGGCAAAGGGGCTTCTCGAGATGGCTTTGTTAACGTTATCAATCTTCGTTTAGCTTTAGCAGCACATGCAATATTTAATAGCCTCAGATGTCCACCCATTTTCTGCAGGGGGAAAAAAAGTAGCATGATGATGACACACATTATACCCAGTAGCCTGAATACTCCTCCTCCCCAAATTTTTCTTCTTACAAAACCCCATTATTCTTACCTCTCTTTCCAAATTGTTCTCAAATTCCTCTAGAAATCGAGTCATAGCAGGATCTCCTTCAAAATCATTGAAGTGATTGTTCACCCACAACAATACTACCCGTGTAACCTGTAGGTCAATTAATAATATAAAACTTTATCCTGGTACACACTCAGAGAACCGTTCTATTTCTAAAGATTTAAACAGGTTATTTTCCAGTTTCCATGTACTTTAGTTGTGAAAACTGAAAAATTTTGCTGAAGGCCAACTCCACTGACATGTAACAACATTTTACCAGCAGGTCACCAAGGAGACACAAAATGAGCAAAGATCTAAAACCGTGCTTGGAAAGTTCACAGTTGTTCAAAATTGTAGCATTGGTTACATCAAACTTGTCAGAGAGTAGAAAATTAAGTCTGCATTTACATAGTTCACTACAATTCCTGACATGTAATCAAACAAGAATTGGTGCTAAAGCCTTTCTATGCATGTGTTGTTGTGGTAGTTGCTTATCAATGCACTATAAATTTCTTGCATTTTAAGAAAATGGCAACTTCCATAAGGAGGCAGGATTTACTCTACTCTCTTCTAAATCCTTCAGTATTTTATTCTCTAGCCTTTAGACAAAAAAGCCATTAACTTCATAAGGAGTGTGCCTCTGTAAGAGTGTGTAAAATTGGTCTTTACAAAAGGCAGAAGAGATAAAATAGCTCTATTAGTGAATGAATTTATTCTTGTCATCTTTACAACCCGGGTTGGGTTGCTTTCTTACATTATCCTTCTGACACCCATTTTGATCAGCAGTTTAGGAAAGATCCTTTTGTTCCTTCCCATATTTTAAAACTACAGTATAAGACTATACTACAGCAAAGACTCCCTTATGGCAGCACCACTATAGCTAAACATCTGTCAGCATTTGAAGCACAATACCACTACCTATAAGTTTCAGTCATCAGCATTTCCCCCCCATTGATTTAAAACCAGATTTGGTTCAATCAACATATTTTATGTTCTTAAAATGCAAAACAGTAACCCAAAATGATGATTGTATTACTTCTGCTATGTTGGCAAAGTGAGTTACTGAGGGGAAAAAAAACCCACTAAGCATTACCAATAGCTGCTTTTCATTAATAAAAACTTGTGCAGATTTTAATCATATGAAGACAATACAACTGCCACCTGCATGCACTTACACAATACCAAAGCCACTTTTGTGTCAATGATCTGAGATTAAAGCACCCATAAATAGACCTTGACATGATTTGGAGCTGTATGGTTGTCTACTGTGTTAAGGGTTCTCAGAGTCCTCAGGTAGATTCCTACTTATCTACAAAAGCAAGCAAATTTAGCGTAATTGTTCAAATTGATAACACTGAAGACTAATTAACTATTTTAGGTTTTCTAACTATTTTAGGGGTTCCTAACAATGAGATAATTGCACACGTGTGCTGCAGTTCCTAAGCAAATGATGTGGGATAAGGACAGGATAGTAGCTTTAGCAATCCACAGCCATGCTTTTCAGATTTATCTCTAAAACAAGTCACACTTACATGTGGGTTAAATCTTTTTAAAATTTTATGGATATATATATAATTCATTGTTTTAACTGAACAAAACTTGGCATTTCTATGTTGTAAATACAAGTAGCCACAGAATCTAAGGTTTATTTTTTTATTTGAAAACTATTGTACAAAAGCAAACAAGAAACTGCTTTACAAAAATCTTTTAAAACACTAAACTAAATTTTAGTGGTTTTATTTATTTTTTATTCGATGTGGCAGGGTTGGAGAGAGGAGGAGGACAGAATTTCACCGCTTTCCTTTCTGACAATGAAGTATAATCAGCGCCTGTGGTGCTCCATGATTTCATGGAATTACTGTCCTATCCTAAAATCACTGCTGAATGGGCCATTTACACAAAATTCCTAGTTCTATTCTAAGGCTTGGAATTAATTTTTTTTTTAAATATTCCCCACCTCCCTGTTCAAAATTTGAGCTACTCTTACTGCAATGTCAGCCATTGTCGAATCTCACATTTGAAGAGATTAATATGGCATCTCCAGGTCATCATAAACTTCATGTTTTAATTTATATTTTCTTTAATTTATTTTGGGAGGGGAGAAGAGTTATACTCTACTTATTTCATTAAATGTATTTTACATTTTAAATGGTTATTTAAAGGATTTTCTTGATCTGTGTTGAATGAGGTTAGATGGGGAGAAATTGTATATTGCTTTCATAATATTAAACGGTAGTGTGCTAAACTATTAGACAAGAATGGACAAGTTTTCTGTATCAAAGTTAATTTTTTTATGAAAAGGTTATTAGACATCACAGTAGATGTCGTAAGTTACTAACAAAATAGACATTGCACTCAAAAGAGGTGTCTACTGATGGACAGAAGGGGCATATACATATATTACACATTAAAAAATCCCTATGTTCGAAGAACATAACATAAGAATGGCCATACTGGGTCAGACCAAAGGTCCATATAGCCCAGTACCCTATCTTCCTATGGTGGCCAATGGGAATGAACAGAACAGGAAATCATCAGGCGATCCATCCCCTGTCGCCCATTCCCAGCTTCTGGCAAACAGAGGCAAGGGACACCATCCCTGTCCACCCTGGCTAATAGCCATTGATGGACCTATGCTCCATGGATTTATCTAGCTCTTTTTTTAACGCTGTTAGAGTCAAAGATCGTTAAGGTTGCAAAGTCAAGCACCCAAAAGTTAGCAAAGATCGTTTTGTGCAACCTTAATTCAGCCCCCTTGTACCTCTCTGACCCAACTGGCTCCCAGTCCCAGTCTCCTCGGCCCAATTCCCAGTTCTATTTTCCATCTCCTCTCTTCATGTGTCCAGGCTCAGTCTGCCCTAACTCCCAGGTGTCCCTGTTCTAATCTATTTGCCTTTGCTCCTCTCTCTCCAGGTCTGACTCTTGTCCCCTCTGCATTTGAATAGAGGACCTCCCTCCTCCACACTGTCTGGGTTTCAGTAGGTGGTGATTACTGAGCACCCAGAGGACACGGATTCATTGTTTTCAATTCTGGTGCCAACACCTGCTCAGCCCTGGTCTGGAGCTCACTCAGTGCAGAGGGAATCTTCTGCAAATGTGGCATTGGAGCTCAAGCAAATACATACTAAAAATCTGGGGTGGATTTTCATGGGACAGCAAAAGCCACATTCCTAGGGTTACCAGATAGCAACTGTGAAAAAACGGGACAGGGGGTGGGTGATAACAGGTACCTATATAAGAAAAAGTCCCCAAAAACGGGACTGTCCTTTTAAAAACAGGACATCTGGTCACCCTACGCATCCCTCACATGAAGGCCGAACAAATTTCATGGCAAATTTCAAGTCCCTAATCTGAAGTGTGGGGGACACTAGACCTTCTTAAGGAAAAGATCATCCTAATTTTTTAACATGGGCAAACACTATATTTTCTCTAACCTTGTTTACAGAAACAACTGAACTGTTTTAGTTGAAATTCTTCCTCCCCGACTTACCCCTGCAACTTCCCCTAAAAAAAAACCAGCCTGAGGTAAATATCTGGCATATGCAATTTTCACCCAAACAGTTAAAGTTTGGCGAAATTATAAGTATAAAGTTTGGCAAAATTATAAGTAACTGAAAACAGGATTTTATAAAGTGAAGTGCTGGGCAAATTTAACTGTAGGTAGTGTTACCTGCCCCATATATAATTGGATATGGTGGACCTGATTCTCCTCTTACTCCAATTTTATACTCTTGATTTCATAGAATCATAGAATCATAGAATATCAGGGTTGGAAGGGACCCCAGAAGGTCATCTAGTCCAACCCCCTGCTCGAAGCAGGACCAAGTCCCAGTTAAATCATCCCAGCCAGGGCTTTGTCAAGCCTGACCTTAAAAACCTCTAAGGAAGGAGATTCTACCACCTCCCTAGGTAACGCATTCCAGTGTTTCACCACCCTCTTAGTGAAAAAGTTTTTCCTAATATCCAATCTAAACCTCCCCCATTGCAACTTGAGACCATTACTCCTCGTTCTGTCATCTGCTACCATTGAGAACAGTCTAGAGCCATCCTCTTTGGAACCCCCTTTCAGGTAGTTGAAAGCAGCTATCAAATCCCCCCTCATTCTTCTCTTCTGCAGACTAAACAATCCCAGCTCCCTCAGCCTCTCCTCATAAGTCATGTGCTCTAGACCCCTAATCATTTTTGTTGCCCTTCGCTGGACTCTCTCCAATTTATCCACATCCTTCTTGTAGTGTGGGGCCCAAAACTGGACACAGTACTCCAGATGAGGCCTCACCATTTCAATGGAGCTACCCCAATTTTCACCATATAAAGTGAAGGAAGAATCAAGCCTGGTGTCTTTTTGCTTTTATTTATATTTAAGAAAATTGTTAGGAGAAAGTGTTTTCCAAATTGCATTAAACCATTATTGTGCACAGAAAACAAGGAAATATTTTCGGCCAATAATTTAGGCCCTAAGTTACCACAGAACTATATTGGACTGCCTCAGGGGTCAGTCCTGGGGCTAGTTTTGTTCAACATCTTTCTTAATGGTCTGGACAATGGGATAGATTGCACCCTCAGCAATTTCACGGATAACACTAAGCTGGGGGGAGAGGTAGCTATGCTGGAGGGTAGGGATAGGGTCCAGAGTGACCTAGACAAATTGGAGGATTGGGCCAAAAGAAATCTGAGGAGGCTCAACAAGGACAAGTGCAGAGTCCTGCACTTAGGACAGAAGAATCCCATGCACCGCTATAGGCTGGGGACCGACTGGTTAAGCGGCAGTTCTACAGAAAAGGACCTGGGGATTACAGTGGATGAGAAGCTGGATATGAGTCCAGCAGCGTGCCCTGTTGCCAAGAAGGCTAACGGCATATTTGGCTCCATTAGTAGGAGCATTGCCAGCAGATTGAGGGAAGTGATTATTCCCCTCTATTTGGCACTGGTGAGGCCACATCTGGAGTACTGAGTCCAGTTTTGGGGCCCCCACTACAGAAAGATGTGGACAAATCGGAGAGAATCCAGCAAAGGGCAATGAAAGTGATTAGGGGGCTGCAGCACACGACTTATGAGGAGAGGCTGAGGGAACTGGGCTTCTTTCGTCTGCAGAAGAGTGAGGGGGGGATTTGATAGCAGCCTTCAACTACCTGAAGGTGGGTTCCAAAGAGGATGGAGCTTGGCTGTTCTCAGAGGTGGCAGATGACAGAAAAAGGAACAATGGTCTCAAGTTGCAGTGGGGGAGGTCTAGGTTGGATATTAGGAAACACTATTTCACTAGGAGGGTGGTGAAGCACTGGAATGGGTTACCTAGGGAGGTGGGGGAATCTCCCTCCTTAGAGGCTTTTAAAGGCCTGGCTTGACAAAGCCTTGGCTGGGATGATTTAGTTGGTGTTAGTCCTGCTTTGAGCAGGGGGTTGGACTAGATGACCTCCTGAGGCCTCTTCCAACCCTAATCTTCTATGATTCTATGACTATAGTCTACTGAAATGCTGCAGCAATGCCCCTCTGCCATGTGCATTGGCCAAACTGGACAGTCTCTACGTAAAAGAACAAATGGACACAAATCAGACATCAAGAATTATAACGTTCAAAAACCAGTCGGAGAACACTTCAATCTCTTTGGTCACTTGATTACAGACCTAAAAGTGGCAATTCTTCAACAAAAAATCTTCAGAAACAGACTCCAAAGAGAGACTGCTGAATTGGAATTAATTTGCAAACTGGATACAATTAACTTAGGCTTGAATAAAGACTGGGAGTGGATGGGTCATTACACAAAGTAAAACTATTTCCCCATGTTTATCTCCCCCCCTCCACTCCCCCCACAGCTGTTCCTCAGACATTCTTGTCAACTGCTGGAAATGGCCCACCTTGATTATCACTACAAAAGGTTTTTTGCCCCCCAGCTCTCATGCTGGTAATAGCTCACCTTACCTGATCACTCTCGTTACAGTGTGTATGGTAACACCCATTGTTTCATATTCTCTGTGTATGTAAATCTCCCCCCACTGTATTTTCCACTGAATGCATCCGATGAAGTGAGCTGTAGCTCAGGAAAGCTTATGCTCAAATAAATTTGTTAGTCTCTAAGGTGCCACAAGTCCTCCTTTTCTTTTTTCTTGAAATGCTGATGACTTTTTAAAAGGATGATTGATACTTCTACAACCAATTATTTAATATACAGAGTTGACAAGCATGGATACATGAGTGATGAAATACCTCCCCTGCTCCCCCTTTAGTGTTTAAAGGTAGTGCCTTACACTTTTTTAAATAACTATTCGCCTGATTTAACATACATTTTCTACAAGCAACATTTCCTCATATACTATTAGCTGGTTGTTCAACCAAATCTAGTTATACTTGTTTAAAGATAAAAATATTTTTGTAATTTGTATTTAGATCGTAATATTTTATATTTAAATACATGTGAGTTCACAATCGTAGTTTTAAGTAGTCATTTTTTCAACCTTATCCCTGAGGCTAGGGTCATTGAACCACTCCAACAATTTCTTGCCCACTTCCATTGGGCTGGAAAGGAAGGTCCTGTAGGTCAAAAGGAAATCCTCAATAAACGTCGGATCCACCACTGAGTGCTCTTCCACCAAATGCATTGTTAACCTTTCTGATGTTCCCTATAACAAATAAAAGCTTAATTATTAACTAGCATGAATGCTTTTTTATTTTCAGCTAACATCTTGATGGTACTGTAAACATAACAGTATCATTAAGCCTGTTTAGTCACCAATGTGCTAAACAATAAAAAAATAGCCTGACCATTGTAATAAAGAGATTGATAAGCTTTACTAAATTAAAACAAATCAAAAAACTTTCAAACAGCAGCATTTTTTTGTGTTTAATTTTGAATAGTTTTTTAGCTCTTATTTCAGAATCTTTGGAAAGCTTATATTTCAAATATATGACTGAACTAATTCTGGACTTTGCTCACCAAGGAAGATCTCATACAAGTCTACAAAGCATCTGTTTTTTGTTTTTTTTTACCTTGATGACAATGTGACCCTTTCTTGTTCCAGTGCGATCAAGCTCCCTGTGCTCCTTCACCATAACAATCTCCCCCTCCTCTTCTACCTTCTGCATGTTTTTTTCCACTTGATTGAGGATGCGGCAGTAATCTTGTTGGGCTATGCAGACAAACTGGAAAGAATTATCAAACATAGATATTAAAAGGTACAGAGTTCTGAGACCTCAGAAAAACTGTCTGGACTTAAAATACAAGTATTCTATGATTACTGAAGATAAAGTAACTTCTCAGGCCATGGATGGCCAAAATTGTCTTTCCATGAGCTCTGCTATAGTAAACAGCTGAATCAGTAAGTGTGATAAATTCCACAATAATTTTTGCCTCAGGAGAGTGCAAGATTCATTGATTCAAGATGATTTAATATCTCCATAGAATATTCATATAGTTGCATTTTCTCCACCAATAAAAGTAAATCCCACTTGCAAAATTTTCCTCAAGGAAACCTCTTCCTCCTCCTCTTTAGGGCCATTTAAAAAGGGAACAACGATAGGAAAGCCCTATCGATAATTATGGTGCCACTATTTCTAAGGGTGAGCAAACTTTCACTTTTGTTCTTTGAGTAATCACAAATATATTAAGCAAGCCATTAAAAGAACTTTACCATTTTAATTTATGAGTAGCATAGATACACAGAAAACAATTTTAGATGAAAACATTTACATTCCAACATGGACCATTCCCCTTCAACATAAGACATCTATCTACCTAATATGCAGCATTTTAAGGGAAACTGCCACTTATAAAAGAAATCAAAAGAATCTCAATTTATATTTAAGCCAGCAACAAAAGTGCTATCTAAATACGATTAACACCACTAGTAATGTACTTGGATAATTTAGATATTTACAATACACTTCACATTACGCTAGTCAAAATATCAGACTGTGTCCACTGGACAATTGGCATTTCTCCAGAAATTCACTACAAGTAAAATAATTTGACAAATGGTCCAAACGGAACCATAAATCCTTTTCCTTTTAGACCCAGATATTTTTCTCTTGGGCTTTTGGCCACATAAATCCATTCATGCAGTAGCTGTGCATTACATTTTATTACCTGGGGATGTCAATCTCCAATTTGAACTGGAATCATTTTTTTATGAACAATTACCAAAAACTGAACTGACATTTCATTTGCAATCATATTAACCAAACATGAGGGCAGTGATAAATTATGCTGCTTTTTCTTGATGGGTCCTCTGACCTTGTGTATTTGAGACTTCTGATTGATTGCTTTGATAAACTCATGTGTTACCTTTATATTTTGCCCCAATATGGTTCAACATGAATTTAGGTTTTTTTCAGGTCATTTAGTAACTAATATCAAATTTCCAGCACACAGTACTAAACAGAATACTTTACTTCACCTTTGTCTATGAACCCATTAGAAAAGTGCTTAAAGACCTCGCCCCAACTAAGCACAAAGCCATTCCTGCATTTAAAATGAAAGAAAAGAAGGAAACTGATTTTTGAATAAAATTTATTGGAGAGAAAATATCCCTGTTAAAATTACTCTATTGAACAATTCCAAGGCCTGTGTCTGCACCCTACCAGGTAAACTTAACATGAACTCTGCCACAAACTTTTTTTAAAATGCAGGTCCACTTGTAAGGACAGTACTATATAATTTATAATTGTGTTTTGCAAATATATATATGGAGTAAAATACTCTACCTGGCAGTCATCCACTTTGGTTCTCATCACTCCTTTCATGTATTCCTTGTCCATAGTAGGGGAAACACCAAAACTGTTTCCCATACACAGTATCTCTGTTCTTCCATCAGGATATGTCACTTCCACAGAACCATTCAATATAACTGACCAGGAGTCCAGCTAGAAATTGAACAGTGCAGGATAGGTGAAAAGAACAATCACCTACTCACTTAGCATTTTAGCATGGTACTGTACAAACACTATTCCCAGAATTGCTTATAAATTTTTAAAAAGTTTGTTTATTTTTAGCAACTATTTATGAAAACAAGAAAGGAGGAGGATGAACTAGTTTACCTGAAAAATTATTATAATTCCTTCCATCTCCTTAAGGAATCTAATATTTAGCCTTTAATTAAATCTTGGAATTATAAAACCTATACAATTCATAAAACCCATGGCAGTATTTAAATCATACTGAAAGATCAAAAATAAAAAGCGTTTGAAATCAGCTCTGATCATTAACAATACATGTGCTTGTGTAGCCTTTATTGAGAACATTTTCCTAAGTTCTACTGCATGTATCTTGTAAATTGATCTGGGTGTTTAAACTGAAAAACCATTTGCAAACTGAACTGAATAAAACCATAATCAACACAACACAAAACAAGCATACAAACCATTTACTTCCTTGTGCTACTTTCCAGCAACTAGAAATGAATTTCCAAACTTCAAAAAAAAGTTCCCACATTTTTTGACGTCTGCACAAAAGACGATTCAAAGCAAATTCTACTGACCTCTTCCCCATCATTTAGTACTATGGTTCCTGCCCTCTCCACAACTGCAAATACCATCACAGCACAAAGTTCTCTCCTCACTGACATTGTCATGTTGGCAAAAGCAGGCAACTGATGCATGAATTCCAATAGTTGTTCTGAAAGAGGAAAAAAAAGCCCACTGAGTCATACACATCAAAACAACAAAGCTAAGTAAAGGCAGCTCTTCAGAAAAATGCTTTAGGGTTCTTTAAGTTAAACTAGTGTACAATGCTGTCTGTATACTGATAAATAATGTACAGAGAGCTGTTATAATTACTTGGGGTTTTTTGGAGACAGATTAGCTTATTATAATATCAATGAAAGATCTATAAAGTAAAAGCCAGTATAATGAAAATATTGTAATGTAACCATGTGCCTTGAATACATTCAATGAAATCACAATGACTCCACAGAGTCATTGTAATAGTTCTATTAAAACCATGATAGGTCCTTTTAATCAGAAGAAATTAAGTTTTACAAAGTATTTTTGTGGCAGTATCATACCCTTAAGCTGTCTACAGGACATTTGGATCCAAACAACAAAAAAGTATAATATATAACTAATATAAATCCATACAAATAAGGACATTTAAAGACATATTGAGGCAGGGGTGGGTAAACTTTCTGGCCCAAGGGCCACATCTGGGTATGGAAATTGCATGGCAGGCCATGAATGCTCACAAAATTGGACGTTAGGGTGCGGAGGAGGAGGGAGCGGGAGAGGGGTTGAGGGCTCTGGGGTGGGGCTAGGAATAAGGGGTTGGGGATGCAGTAGGGTGCTCCAGATTGGGACCGAGGGGTTAGGAGGGAAGGAGTGAGATCAGGGCTGGGGCAGGAGGTTGGGGCGTGGGAGGGGGTCAGGGTGCAGGTTCCAGGCAGTGCTTATCTCAAGCAGCTCCCAGAAGCAGCGGCATGTCTCCCCTCCAGCTCCTGCACAGACGGGCGGCCAGGCGTCTCTGCACACTGCCTGTGCGGCCAATGGGAGCTGCAGGGGCGGCGCTTGGGACAGCGGCAGCGTGCGGAGCCCCCTGGCGGCCCCTACGCATAGGAGCCAGAGGGGGGACATGCCGCTGCTTCCAGGAGCCGCGCGGAGCGAGGCAAGCCCCAGACCCTGCTCCCTGGCGGGAGCTCAAGAGCTGAATTAAAGCACCTGGGGGGCCAGATGCAGCCCCCGGGCTGTAGTTTGCCCACCCTTGTATTAAAGTAATAAGATGAGAGAAAAGGAGTACTTGTGGCACCTTAGAGACTAACCAATTTATTTGAGCATAAGCTTTCGTGAGCTACAGCTCACTTCAACGGATGCATACTGTGGAAAGTGTAGAAGATCTTTTTATACACATGCTTTGTGTGTATAAAAAGATCTTCTACACTTTACACAGTATGCATCCGATGAAGTGAGCTGTAGCTCACGAAAGCTTATGCTCAAATAAATTGGTTAGTCTCTAAGGTGCCACAAGTACTCCTTTTCTTTTTGCGAATACAGACTAATACGGCTGTTACTCTGAAACCTAAGATGAGAGACAATTTCATAAAAGCAGGCAAATTCATATTCCTAACCTTAGCCAGCCCTTTTGGGTTTAGGTTTTACAATGATGTGCTGTACAATATCACACAATATATAAACACAACCCTGTTCAGAAGGACCAGTTAAAAGCATGGTTACAGTAATATGAAGTGACTCTTTCAATGTCTTATACTTCATGTGTAATCAAGTTCTATCTGATCCCTTTATTAACAAAAGTAAGCCTGTACTCTTTTTTACTCCTGTTAGCACTGCAGAATCAACACAGACATGAGAGAGAGTTGGAATCTGACATGAGACAGAGTTGGAATCTGTCTGATCTCAGCTAACAATTCTGCTGAGGATTCACAAATGTAGCACAAAAGTCTAGTTCTAGCCACACCTGAGCAACCCCAATAAAGAGACAACATTTGAAGGAAATGGTCTTGCACAGGTATAACTAAGGGTAAATAATCTGGTCTGAAATACTTGTGATAACACATGGGCGCTCCCAGCAGCACAGGGAAGATCGGACCCACCTCCACAAGTCTCCTCCAACTGCAGGAACCTCTGGAGCTACTGCCCAATCCCAGAGCATCCTGCAGCAGGGGGAGGCACCCAGAGATGGGTCTAGTCTTCCTCTCCTTCCCTCCAGTGGCTGTGCAGGGGATGGACAAGTCCTGTTCCTCCCCAGCCCAGCCACAGCTAGTAGGCCCCTTTGCTGGGGCACTCCTACGAACAAGGGGACATCGGATTTCACAGGGAAGGGCTTAATTTCACGGTCCATGACGTGTTTTTCATGGCTGTGAAATTGGTAGGGCCCTAACTGTGATCAACAGGAATTAATTTTCATTGACTTGATATGCAATTAGTATTTCCATTGTTGTGACAATTTTTGTTAATTTCAAAATTCTCTAGAACTTCGTGAAAGCCTTTTCAGTCACCAGAGATTCTTACAAGACACACAAGTCTCTGGTGTCAAATTACAATCTGCAGTCTCTCAGCTCTAGCAGACTCCAAGCATTAATATACATCAATAGCACATTTATTTCCCGTTTTTTCCTCGTACCCACCCACTTTTTTTCTTAAACAAGCATCTGTAATATACTAAACTCGTAGGGTTGCCAGGTGTCTGGTTTTAGACCAGACTGTCTGGTCGAAAAGGGACCTGTACAGTGTCTGGTCAGAAATACTGATCGGACACCAACAGTCCGGTTACCATGGGGGATTGGGAGAGGCACTGGGTCATCAAGCCATGCCAGCCCCTGCTCAGCCGGAGCCACCTCCTATCTGCATCTCATGGGCGGGCAGGCTCCATCTCAGGCTGCAGCTCCTATCCTAGCCCAGGAGCAGAGGGAACCCATTTCGGTGGGGGTGGGGAAGGAGGAGAGCAGTGAGCAATGGGGGAATGGGGAGAGAGGAGAAAGCAGGGGCGGGGCCTTGGGGGAAGAGGCAGAGTGGGGTATGTGTCTCCAGTTTTCAGACATTAGAAAGTTGGCAACCCTACACTTGGGAACCAATAGCTTAAAAAAAAATCTAACAAATAATTCAAGAAGTCCATTTGTACTGTGGAAGAAGAGGAGTATCTTAAATCATATCTTGCTATTTTCATAAACTTGTGCTATAACTGAATATTTTCTTCTCTTTTAGGTTAATAGTATATTTTTGTGACATTAATTTGCAACCTAAAATCTGCATCTTATCAGTGAAGTATCTAGTTTAAAATTAAATTGAGTTGCTTCATTAATTTTGTTTTCAGCTTAACATCTGTTATTGTTAACATAATTATTTATTCCAGTTATCCAAATGTAACCTGTAAAATCAATCATTTGGTATTTTAAACAATTATTTCACATGAAGTTAGATATTTGCTACACAGATTCACTCTAAGTTTGGGACCGAGAAACAAGTTAGAAAATGTTAAATACTATTAAAGTGTCCTGAGGCTCAATTTCCCACTTCCTCCAGCTAGTTTTCATGCCAACTTACCAATGTCATCATCTGTCCTGTCTATTGGGTCTTTCTCCAGGCAGTCTCTAACAATATCCCTGCTCATCAGAGGGTCTGACGCCCTCTCAATGTCTTCTTCATCATCATCATCCTCAGAATCCACTGCAGTCTCTGGCAATCCACTCAGATCCATATCACCAGCCTCACTTTCTGTGGCCTAAATACACACACAGATAAATCAAATTAAAACATTTAGATATGTCCTCAAAAGCCATTCTTTTCCACTTGAAATATGTAAATGAAGTGAATTTTACTCTGCTTTGTAGAAGATCAACAAGTCAATTTGACATATCACTTTTTGTTCTGATTTTTTTCTTCACTATATTTCTAAAGAAAAGGAAGCCAGTAATTTTTTGAAACAGAATGTCTTTGGCAAGATTTAAGACTGGTGTGAATAAAGTAAACATTTATATAAGCATGTTATGTGACTTTTTAGGAAGCAGGTTTAAGGAGAAGAAGAGGGCAATTTAAATTCACTAGGCCAGTTCTTTTACAAAATGACTAAAAAATTAAGTTGTTAAATAAAACTTTAAATTAGTCTTTGCAGGAACCTATCAATGTGGTATATGTAATACTGTCATTAGTTCACAGAGAATATTGGTATCAACCAGTACTATCAAAATACCACTAAAGACTAAAATAGCTACTGTCTATATAGAAACTGCGTAAAAGAGCTCAGCTATGAAGTAGTGAAGCTAAGATTTTTATTTATTTATAAGTATAAAGGCATAAGAATTTACAGATGCGGAAAACATGTGAAGTCAGTGCTGGAGCACCACAGAGGGAATACACAGAATATCTACCAAACTTAATCTGCTTTAGAGCCTATGAAAATGAACAAAAACCAAGCCAACACACAGCTAGAGGTCATTAGTATAGTACCCAGAGGTAAATCATAGAATATCAGGGTTGGAAGGGACCTCAGGAGGTCATCTAGTCCAACCCCCTGCTCAAAGCAGGACCAATCCCCAACTAAATCATCCCAGCCAGGGCTTTGTCAAGCCTGACCTTAAAAACTTCTAAGGAAGGAGATTCCACCATCCTCCCTAGGTAATGCATTCCAGTGTTTCACCACCCTCCTAGTGAAAAAGTTGGTCCTAATATCCAACCTAAACCTCCCCCACTGCAACTTGAGACCATTACTCCTCGTTCTGTCATCTGCTACCACTGAGAACAGTCTAGAGCCATCCTCTTTGGAACCCCCTTTCAGGTAGCTGAAAGCAGCTATCAAATCCCCACTTATCCTTCTCTTCCGCAGACTAAACAATCCCAGTTCCCGCAGCCTCTCCTCATAAGTCATGTGTTCCAGTCCCCTAATCATTTTTGTTGCCCTCCGCTGGACTCTTTCCAATTTTTCCACATCCTTCTTGTAGTGTGGGGCCCAAAACTGGACACAGTACTCCAGATGAGGCCTCACCAATGTTGAATAGGGGGGAACGATCACATCCCTCGATCTGCTGGCAATGCCCCTACTTATACATCCCAAAATGCCATTGGCCTTCTTGGCAACAACGGCACACTGTTGACTCATATCCAGCTTCTCGTCCACTGTAACCCCTAGGTCCTTTTCTGCAGAACTGCTGCCGAGCCATTCGGTCCCTAGTCTGTAGCGGTGCATGGGATTCTTCCATCCTAAGTGCAGGACTCTGCACTTGTCCTTGTTGAACCTCATCAGATTTCTTTTGGCCCAATCCTCTGATTTGTCTAGGTCCCTCTGTATCCTATCCTTCCCCTCCAGTGTATCTACCTCTCCTCCCAGTTTATTGTCATCTGCAAACTTGCTGAGGGTGCAATCCACACCATCCTCCAGATCATTAAGGAAGATATTGAACAAAACCGGCCCAAGGACCGACCCTTGGGGCACTCCACTTGATACCGGCTGCCAACTAGACATGGAGCCATTGATCATTACCCGTTGAGCCCAACAATCTAGCCAGCTTTCTATCCACCTTATAGATCCCTAAATGTAAAAATACATTTTAATCATTCAATTTTAAGACCAAACATTTAATAAATCCCATAAACATATCTGCCTGTCATTTCAGATTGAGCTGCTTTTTTCTCAGAACCTGATTTAATACCACAGCAGCTGCTAAACCTCTCTTACTGTGATTTTTTTTTTTTTTTTTTTTTTTTTTAAGAAACATAAGCTGCTAATGAGAATATTCTAAGCCACTGCTTCCCAAATCAGCACTCTCCACCCCAAAGGAGTGTCAATTTCAGAGATTCTGGAGGTCAACAACACAGCCAAATGCATTAAAAAAAAAAAAGAATCTGGACATAGTAGACTTTATAGTTCTGATTCTCAAAAACCATCCCTTGTGCGAACAATGGGCTTTAAGTTGAAAAGAACTGAAGCCGTTCTCCAAAAACAGCAAAAGGGGAGATAGCTCTTGCCTGCCAAAGACATAAGCTTATATTTGTCTTCTATAGCATCGTCTTTCTCACCTTTACGTCTATGTGTTTTTTGTTTTTGTTTTTTTTTTCACTATTTAATACAAACAGTATCTTCTTTGATAAAATATAAAGTAAAATAAAATCATTTTTACTTTATTTCCCTCTATTCTGATAAAAATAAATCAGTCTTGGTTTAGTGAGATTGCTGAGTATAAACCAATGGTACATTTTAAAATGGCAGCCAGGTGGCTCAACAGCTTGTTAGACAACTTTGGAAGAACCTCTGATTCTGAAAGTGTCAATTCAGGTTACTGAGCCACAAACTAATTAATTGGTCTGATTTGCAAATATTGATCTTGCTAGCAATTGTCATTCCTACTGGTCAGGACAAGGTTAAGTTTTTCAAAAAGCATCATGGTTGACATGGATGCTAAATTTCAGTTAACCCCATTATACTAAAACAGAGAAACAGGAAATATTTTGTTACAAATTGATTATTTAAAACCCCTAATATCATTGTAATAATAAAAAAGCAACTAATTTTTGAGGGATCACATGGTGCTCCAGCCCAGGGAACAGTGAATTATAGGGGACTGTGTCTTTTATTATTTAATTCTTTTGCTGTCTTAAGACTGCATTTTTTTTAAAAAAAATGCAGTTTTTCCTGCTTTTTTCTTAGCTAAAACTATTGTGATGGACATAACTCTCTCAGGCCATGAGATCCCCTTTTTCCTGGAGAACTCTGTCATCCTTTGGAGGATTATGACTATAACACTGTTTGCGGCTGACAGCCTATTGGGGAGGGACAGAATGATCGAATTCAATTTTTAAGACTCAGTAACACTGTGCTCAATTAGCAGCTGGAAGATTTGCAACTCAGGTTTCAGCTATGTCACAATCCCACCCCTCAAATAGAGGGTAATAAGGATCTGGTATTTCTAACATAAAAACAACTAGGAATGTGAGGCCATCATTTTTATAAACCACAAAGGAGCTGTAAAATGATTATTTAAAATTATATTTCTTCTCTTAGTAATTCTACTGATATTTGTCTTCTTAGGTTAGACAACAGGCTTGATTCTGTTCTCCGAAAAGCAGATGCTTACTGAATATTACCATTTAGCAGAAGTGAAGAAGTTAAATAACAGGAATGGTCTTTTAAGAAAAAACAAGAAAAAAAGTGTCATCAGTACATGGAATAAATCGCAGCAATCATTAAGGAATTGAAAGCTATTATAATATAGGAAGACACTGGAAAACTGGATTTTTAGCTTTCCAAAGAGGCATAATGGATTCATTTCCAACCCTGGTGGTCAAGAGATATGAGGCCTACAAGGAAAGTAATTGTGATACCACCTTGAATACCCCCTTTGAAGGAAAGTTACTCACCTTATTATAACTGGAGTTCAAGATGTGTAGTCCCTGTGGGGGTACACAGGAACTCTAAGCGCTTGAGAAGGAGAAGTTATATAGCAAGCTGTTTCTGCTGACCACACCTGTGCACTCGTTATCCTTGTGCTCCACATCGAGGGTATCAGGGGTAGGGCTGACTAAAAGCCTCTCCAGTTCCTTCTCTACCACAAATCTCGTCATGATCCAAAGCAGAGGGAAGAAGGTCGGGCAGCTGAATGCAGACAGGGACCATACATCTGGAAGAACTCCAGCTACAATAAGGCCAGTAACTTCCCTTTCTTCCACGAGTACTGGTTCCTATGTACAGTCGACTGGGGGTGACTCACAACAAGCACTCAGGGGAGGGGGGCATGATAATGAAGTTTATAGAGCTGCTTTAGAACTGCTGCCCAAAGGATGTGTCAGCCAAGTAGTCTTGGGCCAAGGCATAATGTCTCATGAATATGTGGCTCATACTCCACATAGCTGCCCTGTAACTATCAAGCAGGGACAACTCTAGAAGTGATGCTAAATGAGACTGCATGTACCCTTCTAGAGTGAGCCCTTACCCCAAGAGGAGGAGGAAATTGTGCCAACTAACAGAGTAAGAATTAGAGATTCTTTGAGAGGATATAGCTTATCCTCACACTCATTCTGCTTTGGCAACCAATAGTCTAGGAGATTTCCTGATCTGTTTCATTCTCTGCAGGTAAAATGCCAATTCTTATCTCATGTTGAGGGAATGAAATCTCTAGTTGCTAGAGGCATGGGGTTTCAGGAAAAACACAGATATGTGAATTAACTGATTTTTGTGAAATTCCTAAACTATTTTAGGAGTGAATTTCGGGTTTAGGTGTACCAAGACTTTGTCCTTGTGGAATATTGTTTATGGTGGATTGGCCATTAGGTCCTCATGTTCACCTACCCTTCTGGGCAAGGTTATGTCAGTGATGAACACGACCTTCACTGACAAGTGAGACACAGAACACATACCTAATGGTTCAAAGGGTGGCCTACTGAATGCTGAAAGCACCAAGTTAAGATCTCCATGAGGGTTGTCCCCCGCCCCCAGCAGCAAGGTTTTGATCGGACCCCTCAAAAACCTGGCTGTTACTGGATGAGTAAAGATCAAGTAACCATCTATTAGCAGGTGACAAACACTGACTGGCCAGATGTGAATCCACAGCAGGCTTTGGGAAAGGCCTGTCACCTTGAGTGCAAGGAGATAATCCAAAATAGCAGACTTATCCACTATTTTTGGTGACCAAGTTTTGCTGGACCCAGACAGAGAAATATATCCATTTGGCTAACTAACATTTCCTGGTGGAGTCCTTTCTGCTATTAAGAACGGCTTGCACAGCATGAACGTTTTCAGTGTGATGCCCATCCAAATACCAAGCCATGAGATGAAGAGACTCTGGGTTGGGATCCTGGCCTTGTCATTCTCCTTGGTCAGAGATTCAGGAGGAATGAATACTGATGGTCAGATGGGTTGACATTTGTCAGGGACTTGGGAAAGCAGAACTATCTAGGCCATTTGGAAGTGATGAAGATAACTCATACTCCGTCCTGTCCAATGCTCCATAGAACCAGAGATAGTTGTAGGATGGGAGGAAAGGCATAGTTCAAGGAGAACATCCTCTCTGGAATACTGTCATTGAACTCCTCTTGAGCAGTATATGCTGCACTACCTGTTTGCTTAGCAGGCAACAGGTCCTAAGCGGGGATTCCCCGCTGAGTGAAGATGCTATCCACTACTGAACTATGTAATTCCCACTTGTGGCAAAATGCCTGCTGAGGCTGTCTGCCAGTGAGTTTTGGGCACCCAGAAGTTAGACTACAGACAGAGTGATGTGGTTCTGGATACACCAGTTCCATAAATAGACCACTTCTATACACAGTAGAGGGATCTCACCCCTCCCTGCTTGTTTATATAGAAAATGGTTGTTATGTTGTCCAATATTATCAGGACATGCTGGTAGTGTATGAGTGGTAGGAAAACTTTGAAGGTTTCTCAAACTGCTCTCAGTTCCAGAAGAGCTATGTGCTTTCTGACTTTGTGAGGTGTTAGAGTACCTTGCACTTTATGATCATCTACATGGGCTCCCCCAGCCTATCAGAGTGAATCTAATCATCTTGTCGAGCACAGGGGAAAGAAATGGAACTCCCGCACACAAGTCCAGGCCCCTCCACAACGTCAGTAAGGCCCTGACCTTGAGGGGCTTGTTCCTATGGTGTTCATGCTGTGCTTGCTCTGTGTATATACTGTTTGGATCCAAGCCTGCAGGCAACGAATGTGGAGTCTGGTGAATGGTGTCATATAAGTACATCACACCATATGCCCCAAGAGAGGCAAACTGAGATTTGAGGGCTGTGTGTAACTAGATCTATCAGAGCGCTCTTGATGTGAAATCTGTCCTTGTGGAGATAGGCCTTCATCCTGATCAAATCTAAGGTTGTTCGTATAAATTCTATGGTCTGAGTAGCAGTCAAGTTAGACGTCTCTATGTTTATCCAGGATCCTAGGGACATTAGATGGTGGAGCAGCAGCAACAAGACAGATGCTAAGACTTCCAGGCAAGACCTGCCAGTCAAAAGCCAGTCATCCAAGTACGGGAAGATGGGGGAGCTGCCTCATTTGAGCTGAACAAGACCTCTGCTCTCTTTACCAGGACAAAGTACTACTTTTCTTCCCTCTTGGGAGTAGGGGCATAAGTAGCCAGTGTGAGCCATACTGCCATTGACAGTTCTAATATGGTTTCATTTACCGAGCGTACAACCTGACTGGATCCATTTGGCTGTAGGATATCCAGGTCCTCCTCTAAGAAGATTTGGAACTATTCTACCACTCTCCATAACAGCTCCTGAAATTGTCTACAATCATCTAGGGGAGATGGTGAGGATGGAGCAACTGCCTCATCAAATGAGGAGGATGATACCCTGGTTGGTACCGGAGGATTCAGCTCATTTTCCTCTTCTTCCATGAGCTCAAGAGGCAATCCTGGGTTGACGCTTTGGAGGAGAGCAGCGGTAGGACTCCTTGCTGGATCACACAGATTCCAGACAGCATGCATAAGTGTTGCAAGGGACCCAATAAGGCCAGTATGTGTAGCCAGACAGCCAGCCCCCCCCCCCCCCCTCAGACCAGCATTGCTGGAAACACACGGGAGCCAAAACACCAGGGCACTCCAGCACAGCCTTTGAAGCTGTGAGAAGCACAGGTGTGCTGTGACAATGTGCCTCTGGGAACATATACAACGATTAGGCTCACAGCAGGCAGAGGCCCTGTGACAGACATGGCTCTTAGCCCTTACTAAAACAGCATGATGCACACACACCAACATCCTAGGTGGGAAAATATTTACCCTGATAAAAGAAGTGTCCAGTAGTCGAAACTTATTGTTTCTCCCTTGCAAGTGTGAACTACTCTTGCGAGAGCTGGCGTCACCCCGACAGACCAGCCCCAATTTAGCATAGAAAGGAGAAAGAGAATAAAGGAGTACAGAGGTATAAGTAGGGGACCTACAGCACCATGATTTTTGAGTGCTTTTCACTATCTATCTGCTGGTCAGATAAGTGACAGCCTCCCAAGGCTTCTGCAGCTAAGAGGGTCCCTAAGCCTTGTCCCTTATTCGTCTTTCCGCGGAATTGAGTGACCGATCCTGGCTTGGCACCGCTGGAATCGAGAGATGCAAGGAGGGTAAGAAGCACCCACACCTGATCTCCTATCTTTAGTGTACACATATTTTGAAATAGAGCTCTATACTTTGTTTTCTTTCTTTGGGATTGTGGCTTCAGTTTTTGTAACTTGTTTGTGTGTGTAACATCTCTACATTTAACTAAGTAGGCACTAGCAATTTTTGTAACCACATGATTAGAATCTAGTTTAATAAATTTTGGTAACCATTGTGCATAAGCCTGACTTGTTTCTCTGGTTTACTGTAAAGCAGCCAACACAATTAAAGAACCTCAGCCGTTTTGGCTATAAAGCCTGGCCATTAGGTGAGAGTACTAAGAGCCTAGCGTTGAGTTGTGCCGCCTCCACGGGGCAAACTCTTGGGGCACCTGTCAGTCAATCCTGACTGCCCGCTGCGAAGGAGCTCTGAGCTCTAGCAGTTAAAGTCACGGGTGTGGAGAGGCTCTGAGTGCTGCCATTGGGGCACCTGTCAGTCAGTGTTGACTGCCCGCTGCGAAGGAGCTCTGAGCTCTAGCAGTTAAAGTCACGGGTGGTTAGGACCTTGGGGCATCCGTCAGCCTAGCCCGGGCTGCCCGCCGCGAGGGGACAGTGCGTCCTAGCGGTTAAAGTCACGGATGGTATAAACGGGCATAGCTGGCACCTCACCAAACATCCCTGGCCATCGGCTAACAGTATGATAGGTCAAAAGTAGATTCTGGTGGCCCCCAAAGCATTGGGTACCATCAATCCTGAGGAGAAGGTCTCTGCTGGTGTGGCAGAGGCTGGTTCCTGGAGACCCATGGTCTCCTGCCTGGGCTAATCTCTCCAGGTGGAGGTGAAGCTGGTTCCACTGGTAAGTCCAATTCTCCTGACAACTGAAAGGTTGGATCAAGTTCCATTAGCAGTGCTGTTGGTCCCCATGAGGGGAAACTGTGGCTAGTGGTCAGAAAGGAAGACAGAATTCTTCCAGAGTACTTGATTTCTCCTGGTGTTAGTATCTCCTTGGTGAGTATTGTTCCCAATAAGAAGAGGAGGATGAAGATATCCTCTGGAGTGGTGTAACTGGCCCTTTCGGACGTTGTGTCTTATCATTCCATACTGCCAGGTAGATTTAGATGTTGGTTCCTTATGGAGCCGTGACAGTACCATCAGTGAATGAGTCTCCAACCTGGTGTTTTTGACAGCACCAGCAGTTTCCAGTTTTTCAGGAACCAGTGTTTAATTTTAGTTAGCACTACAATTAGTGTTGAAGGTGATGCTAAGACTAGTGCCAAAAGAACCTTGCTTCTAGGTGCCTTCTGATCATGCCCGGGAGGATTTGGAGGACCTCCTAAGTCCTCCTCTCTTGGGCGCGAAGGCTCACGCAGCTTGGACAAGACTGGGGACAGATCTCCCGTCTTAGAAGGTCTCGGAAGGGATCTGCTTTTTCGTTTGTGAGAATGCCCCTTACTCTCATGAGTGGGCCCATATGAAAGTTTTTTCCTTCTGCTAGCTTTCTGCATTGGAGTCAAACACAGTACTAGGGGGGCACATGATTTAATTCTTCTGGCTGAGGTACGGGGGCAGCCTCCCCAGTCTGGGTCTGACCGACAGCTAACCGTGTGCTCGCTAAGGTGCTTCTGAAGCCAAAGTTCTTTCACCTGCCACATTTAGCTGGGAAAACAGCAGCAGATTTTGCACTTTAGCTGAGATATGAGCTTCTGTGAGGCAACAAAGCAGTGGTCCCCAAACTTTTTACCTTGTGCCCCCCCCCTTGAGCCCTGTCCACACCCACCGCCCAGAGCTGGGTCTGGGAGTGGGTCTGTGGCTTCAGAAGGCGGGGGGACACAGACAGGGGTAAGGGACCAGACTGGGGCCACAGCAGATACGGGGATCGGCCGCTGGGGCCAGCAGCCAAGTCTGCGGCCAGGAACGGAGCTGGGTGGCACTCCCTTCCTGCCCCGCGGGGGGCTGGCCCGGGCCCCAGCCACCCCCCACCCTGAAAATGTTCCTCTGCGCCCCCTTAAGAGTGCGCACCCCACAGTTTGGGGACCTCTGCAATAGAGGCACTGTTGGTGGTCGTCACTGACTGAAAAGGAGAAGGAGAGTTTTTGAAGCCTGTATCCTAAGTGTAATTTAAATACCATGCTGGGAGACAGGCAGGGTTCCCACGGTATGGATTCTAACACTGACTAACTGGGGAGCTATCAAAACACTAACAAAAAACACCCTAAGAATATAAAACTGAATATTTACAAGAGAAAGGATCAGCTCTGGATACTGGAGAATTCCATCTCAGGACATATAGCGGTCAGAAGGACCTAGAGAGGAAGCTAGTTCACCCTGCCTCTTATACCTTCAGTGTGGAGCATGAGGAGAGCAGGGGCACTCGCACGGACCAACAGACACTGCTTGCAAGAATTCCCCCGTCTCAGGAACATGGACCACATGCATATCCCCACAACGGAATACACATAGGGACCAGCACTCTAAGAAGAAACACACACACCAATTCTGACATTTTAGCTCTCATGAAATCAAGAAGAAGTAGAAAACGCTCATTCATACCATCTGATAATACACCATCTTTATAAGATACAGATCATTAATCTCTAACATTAGCAGTTCATGAGATTCCACTCAAATTCATGTCACACTAAAGGAATCAAAAACAAGAGCAATCAGATCTTTAAAATAATCACTTTACCCATCGGGGATAGAAATATTTTTGCTGACCACTGCAAACACTTTGAGAAATAGTAATTTCCCCCAGCCCACCTCTAATGCAAGAATCCTACTCTGATGATCAAAAAGAAAAAACTCAAGATCAACCATTTATTTTTATTTTTTTTAAGTCTCTACAAAAGTACCTAAAATTAACTGCTCCAAATAGGGAGCTTCAAAGACTGTTTCAGACATCTTTTTATCTGAAAATAGATGTTTGACAGAAAAGTAAATATTTACTCATCTCAAGCAGTCCAAGACATTACCAGGTTGGCCACATCCAAATGCTTGCTTTTGCAGAGGTATACTAATTAAAACTAAAGAATTGCCTAAGGAATTTTTCACACAACTGAATTTAAATGTAACTTCACAACATACCTCGTTAGTGCACGCTTCTAGATATCAAAGAATCTGCAACCAGACGCAACATAAAATATATCTGTGAAAGCAGGTTTTACAAAGTTAATTAATCTCTTCTACAGCTGAAATCAGGGGTGGATGAATGTACAATATCCCCATAAGGAACAGAGCAGCAGGCCTTAATTTATTAGCTGCAATCACCATAAATTAGAAACTTGACACTGATTTTTAGAATCAGTGCAGCTCTTAACTTTGTTTTAAAAAGTAAACGTATAATATGTAGGGTAAGTATTGTCACCTGTTTTCTGTACTGAAAACTGCTGAATGCCCTTGTAAACTGATATTACTAACCTGATCTCTCACCTGTGTACAACAGAAGTAGATCCACCTGAGTCAATGGATAGAAGCAGGCCCAGTAGCTTAGTACAGTAAGATCTAAATAAAAAAATCTATAATTTATTTATTTAACTCAATTCTGAAATCTCTGGAGTGTTTATTTTCAGCTATGGCATACTATATGTGAATCCTATAAAAGGGGCTGCACTTATAAGCAAGGTCAGATTACTGTTCAATATTCTTTATGTAAAATAAGCTTCCCATGCAACATCACTGCTAAAATGTCCATCTTCTGACCCACTGTAAATTAGAAAACAAACAAAATTAGACTAAGGGGGAACCTGATAATAGTCTTCAGACATGGTAAGGGCAGGTAATAAAGAGGATGATGATCAATTGTTATCTATGTCCATTGCAGGAAGGACAAGCAGTAATGGGTTTAATCTGTAGCAATGGAGATTCAGGTTAGAGATTAGGAAAAAACTTTCTAACTAGGATAGGTTTCAGAGTAGCAGCCGTGTTAGTCTGTGTTCGCAAAAAGAAAAGGAGTACTTGTGGCACCTTAGAGACTAACCAATTTATATGAGCATAAGCTTTAGTGAGCTACAGCTCACTTCATCAAATGCATTCAGTGGAAAATGCAGCGGGGAGATTTATATACATAGAGAACATGAAACAATGGGTGTTACCATACACACTGCAACCAGAGTGATCACTTAGGTGAGCTATTACCAGCAGGAGAGCAGGGGGGGCGGGGGGAGGGGGGGAAGGACCTTTTGTAGTGATAATCAAGGTGGGCTATTTCCAGCAGTTGACAAGAACATCTGAGGAACAGTGGGGGGTGGGGGTGGGGGGGATAAACATGGGGAAATAATTTTACTTTGTGTAATGACCCATCCACTCCCAGTCTCTATTCAAGCCTAAGTTAATTGTATCCAGTTTGCAAATTAATTCCAATTCAGCAGTCTCTCATTGGAGTCTGTTTTTGAAGTAGGGGAGTTACGCTCTGGAATAGGTTTCCAAGGGTGCTGGTGTAGTCCCCACCATTGGAGGTTTATAAGTACAGGCTGGATAAACACCTCTCAGGGATGGTCTAGATTTACTTGGTCCTGCCACAACACGGGGCTGGAATTGATGAACTTTCAAGGTCCCTTCCAGCTCTACATTTCTATGATTCTAAGCTGTTTAGACCACGGATTGTCTTCTACTGTGTGCGTGACAGTATAATAATGATCCTGATTTCATGACTCAGACACAGTGACCACTGTGGTCTAGCTAAGAACAAAGGGGAATTCACAAACGCAAATTTAACCAATTATATTTTGTAGAAGTAGTAAAATGTGCTATTTTATACTAGAATGTAAATATCTTTATCAGATTTTTTTAAATAATGAAAAATGCTAAAAGCAACTGATTAAGTGTAAATAATTTCTCAAAAAATGGTAAAAAGTCATAAAAATATAATGACTAATTAAAATAATTCCACACAAACAATAAGCACTCAAAGTGAAAGGAATTTTAGTTTCCCCTCAGACCACACCTAACAAGTTTGCACATGCCAACACATATATTAATTTACTGTCAGAATACACAGTTGTGTATTTTGGTTTCCTCCTTACTAGAGCCACTCCAGAATTTCTTCAAAACTACACTGCAGACAGACAATGTAAAGTCCTTCAAACTTAATGGATTCAATTTGACATTACAAGTTTGCAGGATCCTCTTTCAGGCATATTCAAATATTTCAGTCGATCTGTTTCCAGATTTATGTCTGCATGAATGTGTTATGAGGTGAGGGGAGTACCTGTATGCGGACATGAAGATGTGAAGTGGTAGTAGCATGTTTTCCCATGTGTTGTAGGGGGAAATAGTTGGACTGGTCCCTTTGAGTATGTCTATACAGCAAAGAAAAACCCACAGCTGGCGTATGCCAGCCGACTTGGACTCTCAGGGCTCGGGCTGCAGGACTGTTTCATTACTGTGTAGACTTCTGGGCTCAGGCTGGTGCCCGAGGCCTGGGACCCTTCCATCCTGCAGGGTCCCAGAGCCTGGGCTCCAGCCTGAGCCCGGAAATCTACACAGCAATGAAACAGCCCTGCAGCCCGAGCCCAGGTCAGCTGGCACAGGCCAGCTACAGGTTTTTCTTTTGCTGTGTAGACATACCCAGCAGTTCCTTTCTAAACTGGTTTCTGTCAGGGCCTAGAAAATCCAGAAGGCCCCATGAAGATATCATATAATATATGCTAGACTTCCAAGATGTTCATGATCAAACTCCACAGAAGCAAATGCATTCTCTAAGCATATTGTCCTCTCTGACTAAAGACCTGGGAAATTTGAAAAATAAATTAGCTTTCTAAATACATTAAAAGCAGGCTACAATTTGTTTCAAAATAGAAATCTGGTTACAACCTAAACTGCAAAGTGAACAGTGCTTCTCCATAATCTGAGGTTTCTAGACCAAGCCATTTTAAAGATACGTCTTTCCAGAGACGAGCAGAAGACTTTTCCAAAAGTGAAAAGTCCTTTCCCATCCACCACAAAACAGTTCCATATCTCAAGAAGCTCTGCCAAATGAACCTTAAATAAAAAAAGAAAAATTTCAGCTCTGATGCAATAATTCATGACAAATTTTAGAAACAGAGGTAATATGGGGTCTGGAGGACCTCCCAGGTAAGTGGGAAGCAAGGACGACGTATAGGTAAACTCTCCTGTCCAGGGAACTAAGAAGCCATCCTAAACCCAAGCATTTAGGTTGGGGTACCTCCTGCAATAGCTCTGGAGAATGTGATTGGACTGTGATGCAAGCAGGCCCAAAAGGGGAAAGTCGATGCAGGAAACAAGACTGAAATGATGAAAGACTTTCCCACTGAATAACTATTCCCCTGGATAAAGAATGGATTTGCTCAACAGTCAGCCTGGGGCACAGAAAGCTTTCACAGATGAGATGTTCTTCTTGGACCCTTGGAAAAGAAGAGCTGATTCCAGCAACAGGACTTTGACCTCTGTTTAGTCTTGTTTGTTGAGACCAACAACCATCACTGGGTTTTCTGCTCTCATAAAAGTGATGCGGCCTTTTAAGAACTTCTCAAGGAATAGAAGGGTTAGCAGGATTGCCTGAAGCTCCAAGATAGCTTTGTACATCCTTGGTTCAAAGGAAGACCCTTGTCCCAAGACAGTCCTGCTTCAGATGTGCCCCCATCCCAGGAGATTGGCAATAGTTAGATGAAAATCAAAAAGATATTGAAGGGATGACCTTTCAGGTGTGTGCTTTTTGACCACTACCAAGAGTTTCTCTTCTGGATCCCCTGGTTGGAAAACTACAATATCTAATGCATTACTATGAAGTTCATTCCACATCTAAACAATACATGTATGTCATACGTGGATTATGCAGTGTTGTAACTGTGTTGGTCCCAGGATATTACAGGGACAGGGTGGGGGAGGTAATATCTTTTATTGGACCAACTTCTGTTGGTGAGACAGAGAAGTTTTTGAGCTTACACGGAGCTTCTTCAGAAAAAGATCTCTGTGTAAACTTGAATAAAAGATATTACCTCACCCACCTTCTCTTTCTAGTATGTGAATTATGGTTATCAAATATTTTTTTCTCCATGAATAGCTGAGGATAATGTGAATGACGATGCAACCATGAAGCTGACAGAAATCTAAATTTTCAGTCCACTCAAGTCATACTGACACAATTATGTAATCATTTAAGCAACTAATATCTGTTATAGGAGTGAATTTGTTTTCAGCTGTATTCTCACTTCAGAATCTAAAAGAACATGCTCCAGGAAGACTAGTCTTACCTCCAGCTATCTAACAATTTGCTTTTTTGAGGTAGCATAACATACTATTCACTAACACCTGATGCATGTCACACTACAACTCTGACTGCCAAAGGCTGATCTGTTTTATTAAGGTCTCAAAGTGAGTGTGTGTTTTGTACTTGTATAATACAGAAGCAGGGTTTGCAAAGAGATGGGTTAAGATTTTTGGTCCTTTTTTTGAAGAGCATTTTTTCGGGGTGGAGTGCATTTCTTTTTTTCCTCTAATAGTCATAATAGTGAGAAACAATCTCACGTCTTGAAAACCACCAAGGGATACGTGTATCCTGGGAGGGTCACAAAAAGGATGTTAGCAGTTTCCTTTGCTGTTCCAGACAATTTGGAGCAGACGCAAGAGGGCATGTCAGGCTAACAGGAAGCTGTGCAATCTGATTGCAGGATAAGGGAAAGAAATGCTGCCAAGAGAAAGAATTAATAATTTTATTAAAATGATGTTAAAATAAAAAAAAAATGGTACAGAGTTTAAGCGTAGAAGTTTCTGGTCATCAGGGAATAAGGTACAGATTATCAAGGGGTGCAAAGTTCGATCTAAAAACAGTTTCCACCTTTTCAAAACAGAAGGAGGGGAGAAAACAACACAGCACCCTCATAGGCTCACGTTTCTTGATTGCCAAACTTGGCTTGTCAGCTGGCAGCATAAACCACAGGTGTCCATAAAGGAAGCAGTTACTGCATGTGAAAAGCAGTAGTGAAAGGTAGTTTTCCAAAGTCAGCACAAGACAGAAGTGGGTATTATGGTATGTATAGGCTCATGTGTGCGCCAAGAACAATCTCTTAACATCCAGTCTCCCCTCCCTCCTCAAAAAGCAACATTAAATAGTATGGCACTTTATAAACCTGCTTCCTGAAGTAAGGTATAAAACAACATTAAGAAGTCTTATTCAAAGCACCCCAATGATCTCTATCTCAGAAGAGGCAGGAGAAAAGATCACATATATCATCCTGGCAAGTAATACTTGTCCTAAATGAATTTATCTTTCATGTGCAGCACTTGACATTTAGATTTAGTTATGACATTAATATTGAAACAGGAATATTCTAAGATCAATGCTGAAAGCATCTGATGATTCAGCTTCATGATTTATTCAAATTTAAAAAGATCTACGAATCTATTTTCATTACAAACAGCAGCTCTTGAGGTTTCACCACCACCACCTCTGTATTTGCTAAGAAGCAAATACAGAGCTACAGTTAACTGAGAAAATGTGTGACACCATACACTCAGATTTGCAGTGAAGGGTTAGTTAATAATACACTTCACAATTAAACAAAAGGGAAACATTTTATTGATTTGTACTACCCATTTGAAACAGGCGGCCTCTTTAAGCCAACAATCTTGCTAAGCAGTTCTTTTCAGCATTATCTATTCTAGAAAACGTATAGATGTCCATTTTAAAGAAAACACCATGATATCAGATCAAACCAGAGCAAACAATGCTGATTATCTAATGCCCAATATATGATCAAAACCAAGATACAATAACAAAGTTTATGTAAATATAAGTTTTAGTTTACAATATTTTGTTTTTAAATAAAAATGAGAGAGAGGATAAAAATGAAGGTAACAGTCCGTACTTATGAGAGACTAATTGTACTAGTGTCTCAGTTCTAACCAGGATTTTTCATGGATTATTGAGTCTTTGACTTGATTCAAATGAATTGCAGCTGCAAAAAAAAACCCAGTAGTCTTCTAACCTATGTATCCACTGCAACAAGATGCCACGCTCATTTCCTTTACAGACTAAACCAGAGGTCAGAGACTAATGATTTACCCTCACCTGTGAACAGTCATAAAACATACCCTTTTTCTACCCTGTAGAAAATAAATGAAGTATGTAAAAGTTGTAAAAACGGTGGTTTTCAACCTGTGGTCCATGGACCCTTGAAGGTCCGCAGACTATGTCTACGATTTCCAAAGGGAGTCCGCCCCTCCATCTGAAAATGCTATGGGTCCATACATGAAAAAGATTGAAAAACACTGGCGCAGAATATCTATCTTGAAGATCTATGCATAAGAATGCACATCACTGTATCTGAGTGCATACACAGTTTTTTATTTGGAAAAAGCACAGCTTGAAGAGTATTCGCACAAAAATAAAAAATCATGGAGTAATATTCAATTTTATATTTTCAAGTTATCTGAATTCTTTATTATACAGTGATTATGGGTTATTAAAATAACAGTTTTGAAAAGTTATCTTACTACACAGTAGACTGAACGAATTTGGACACTTTTAAAAAACGCATAATTTTAAGTCTCTCTTAAAAACAGGCACACATGAATAATTGCAGCTTTCAGGTTAAACAATTGAGACAATATATTCCTTAAAATATAACGAATAATAATGTACCTGGAACTAGCAGATTAAAAGATTAATTTAAGAAAATGTATTTGAAAAAAAATCTATGGATTTATAGGTATAAAATCATTTGGAACATAAAAACCATCAGCAAAGAGTTAGAAATTGCTGAAAAAGGGTAATTACAAGAGAAGTGCTGACCCAGCACTAACTATAGCAATTTCCCACATCATCATTTCAAAACTCGGAATCCCAAAAATGAATGATATTTTTGGCTATTCACAGACTGAAATTCTCCCCTGCACAGAAGGCCTGGCACTTCACTTAAAAGCAAACTTCAATGGGGCTTAAGCCTTACATAGGCCTCTCTGCACCACGGTAAATTTCATTTCCTACTGCATGAGCTTTAATTTTTCTTTCCCGGTGAAAAGTATTTGACACACATGAATTTGTTAGGAAGAGATACATTATTTGTAACAAGTGTCCACAAAATCAAAATGGCTTTAATGTCAGTGACCACTTTCATAAATTACAACTTATTTAAGCGCAGGCTATGGACCACCCTTAGCATAACTAAACTAGCCTCTTAAGTGAGGCCTTTTAACAACTTCATTTACACAGAGTGGCATGTGCAGGATTCAGAATAATATTAAAGTTTGTATGTGAAGGACTTTTAGATGGAGTTTTTTCATGTTCTAGAATCTAAATAAAAAAAATCAGCCTCATTTACAACAGAGCATTTAAAGAGTCCTGGCTCAGATTTTCAAAGGAGCCTAAAGAAATTAGTTGCCAAAAGGCCATCCCTAACTCCCTAAGGTTCATTTGAAACCCCAGCCATATGCTACATAAAGGTAATTCCATTACTGCAAACTTACCTTTAGCAGATAAGTTCCATGCACTGGAAAATAAATACAGTAAATGCTCTGTTATCCGGCACTCAATTAAGCAGAAAGCTCAATTAACCGGCATTTCTGATATCTCCCAATACAAATCTTCAATCTAGTAACCAGGACTAGTATACTGCCCAGCACGTTATGTAATTGCATATTCTGCACTCTACTTTTATGCAAAAGGGGCAGAAGACAAGTAAGCAAGCTAAAATCAGGGGAAAAAAAAAAAAAAAAAAGCAGCTTCCAGGGTGTGTCACAGGGTCATTACAGATTCAGCCCAATCTCCTACACCTTCTACATAAATGATAATTGATGTTGATAAGATGACCCTGAGGCACTGCAAGATCCTGAAGTGCCTTCTGAATCATCAAAGAAAGATTAAATTATGTTCAGTAATAGTTTTAGTGTTAAGTGTATTTTTAGTGATCTGGGTGTACGCCACGTGCTGCCCATACTGATACGTAGGGTCATAAGATAACCTACTATATAGAAAACTTTACCTGTATACACCTAAGCGCTTCAAGAAACCAACCACTCTGCAGTGCAGTACTACTAGTGGATTGGTGAGTACCTGTATACTATCTTATACTTTATTCATTTTATTGTGTTCTAATTCTTTGAAAATTGGTATTCAATTGGTAAAGTATAACTAACTCTCTGTTAACCAGAATATTTGATTAACCAGCACCCCCTATTACCCCAACATGACAGATAACAGAGCTTTTACTGTAACTATTCCTTTGTAGCTTCTATGAACATGGGATTTTGAATTCCGTGAAGCTGAATGTAGGAAAGATCTTTTGGATAAAACTTAAAAATCCAAAGGTCTTGTCTCCTCTTCATGACCATTAGAGAGCCATTGATACAGGTCTGCTTAACACTCTGCCAAAATTTCGCTGCCATTGTTCAGTGCAGTACCTATGTCCTTGTTGTATACCTAAATTCAACCTGTAACTAGCTTCCAGAGACAGATGCATTTCATTGCTATTATGTGAATAGAATTTGTAAGGCACTGTGGAATCTTTAGAATAAAAGCACACTTAAACAGTGAGACAACGAATTAATTCCTCAATTCTACTCAGTATAACCCCAAATCCTGACCCAGAGGCACCATTCTATTAGAGAGGCAAAAATTCTGATTTTTGAAGGTAAATTCACTGTATTTGTCACGCATTCCTAACTGTACAGTTACTTTAGTAATTTTGTTAAAATAAGTCCTTATGATACTGTGATTACTGTCTAAACTGAGCTGAGACCATGACTTTAGCCAGTCTTCAATTACAAAGAAGATTCCAGGTTTATCCACCAAATCAGACTATTGCTAAAACCTAAAGTAATTATATGTAATAATTGTTCAAGTTCAAAATTGCCTATTAAGGGCAGCCAATAACAACAACATGCATCCTGGAGAACACAATATCAAATACCAAGGCAACTAAAAATCTATGCTTCTGCATATATAGATTTTCTCCCTTAATCTAAATTACTAATTTTTTCTAATCTGCCCACAACTACTTTCTTACCTATGTAAACTTCTGATCATTTTGTAAGTGACTTGATTGCTCCTATAATAGGCAGAAAGTGGTTTTTGAAAAACTAAAGCATGAGCAGCACTCCAAACTACTTTTAAGAGATAACTCCAATTAAAATTAATTCATTTGTTTCAAATTCACTCATGCTTCCCTACATACACATTTAAAACTGTACATTTTCCTATTTATGGATATAAATTCTTCTCTCCAATACTTGCCTGCAATTCCTTGATTTCATTGGGAGTTGCACCATGTGTGCATCAGACAGAATTTAGGAATATGACTTATTTTTGTTTTTATTTCAAATATTTTTGTTATTTAGATTTATAAAACATGCATTTACCAAATGCTTTGAAAGCCTTTAGATAATTTTCACAATAAATTGTTGACTATTCAAATCACTCCAAAGATATACAAATATATCCCAGCAAATTTATGACAAAAAGCCCTCCACAAGAGGCATAACAACAATTTTAAAAATCCCTCCAACTCTTAGCCTGCCACCTCCCCAAATACCTAGAAGAACAGATGAGCTATGCAAAGTCTTAAAATCAAGTTCTGATAGACTAGGAAGACTGAGAGCAAAGTCAAAGACCCTCAAAGTGCACACTGTTGGCAACTCCCTCTTTACACTAAGTGTGTTCCAGCTCAAGAAAACCAACTAATCTCAACTGTGGCAGTCTGGCATCAGGAGAGAGGCAGTCTCTCACATACGAGGTCATAAACCTTAAATTTTAAAATTTCAGAACTTCCAATCTAACATTGGATGAAAACATTTATCTCCAAAACTATAAATTACAAATAGAATCAATCAAAGTTCATACAGAACACGTTGGCTTGTATTATGGTCATTTCTCTAGATGCTGCCAAGTGGCTCTGATAGTTACAAGTAAACATTAAAGCCAAGTCTATGCTACAAAGTTTTATCAGCACAGCTATGTGGGATAGGCGTGTAGGGGGAAAACAAAAACATCACTCCTAAACTATGTCCACTACCTCACCACCCAATACAGAGACAATTATACCAGCAAAAGGACTCGTTTTGCCAGTATATGCTGTATTTCCACTAAAGGGCTTTGCTGGTATAGCTATACTGGCACAGCCTTTGTAGTGAAGACTAGATCTGTGTATTACCTTCAAATAAATAGGAGAATGTGTATCAGATTCATTAGGTTATCAACCATGAGTTACCTTTAAATGTTAGACTAGTATATGGATCAAAATCTCAAATTGCTCCATTTTCAAAAGGAAATTGTACTTTCTTATAAATAATTTGGTTTTTCTTTTGTTTCACTAGATGAATAGTGACAAATAGCAATGAAATGTACATTCAACATTAGGTGCATCAAAATACCTACATTACAGTTCATGTAATCACTTCTAGGTTGACATTTTGGAATTAAAATATTTATCTTAAGAAAATTGTTTGAGGAGCTGGTATTATGAAATACTGTCTTACCTGGTAGATATCAGAAAGGCTGCTGCTTCCAGAATCACTAGTGATGCTACATCCTGAGTGACTAGAGGTAACGTGGGTCACCTGTGGGTGGAGACTGTCAGTAAGATGCAGTTTTGTGAAATCTGCAGGAAGCTACAGATGGGGTAGAAAAAGCAGCATTACAATATGGATCAGGTATGCACTCCAAAACACATTTAAATTGTTCATGCCACATTTTACTCCCTGCCGGGACCAAAACCTGGACAAACCGTATTAAGGCGGCCCTTGGGTTTGAGGATACAACTTGCAACTTTAAGATTTATGGTTGTTAAATTTGCTAACAGTTCAACAAAGTATCACAGGAGTAAAAAAAAAGAAAAAAAAATTTCTTCAAATTTAACGAGAGACAAAGACCATATCTAAAAACAAACACGGATGAACAAAATGCATTTCTATTCCAATGCTATGTTTAGACATAACTAAATTCCGTGAGAGAGCCTTTTGTCAGTTTAAACAGTAAGGGTTTCTTGAAGGATGGGATTAGGAATGACCAATGTTATACAGTAATTCCTCACTCAATGTTGTAGTTACATTCCTGAAAAATGCGACTTTAAGCGAAACAATGTTAAGCAAATCCAATTTCCCCATAAGAATTAACGTAAACGGGGGGGAGGGGGGGGTGGTTTAGGTTCCAGGGGAAAATGTTTTGCCAGACAAAAGACATTATATGCTGATTGATTCACAGCTGTAACTAGGGTAAGTGAATATCCTCTGGCCCCAGGGTGAGGGTGTGGGCCAACACCACCCTCCCGCAGGCCAGCAGAGTCCTCCCCGTGCAAACTCTGCAGGTTTGGGCTCGATACAGGAGCCAGGCAGAGCAGGCAAGCAACAGCACATAGGAAGGGACACTGTGCTGCATCCTTCCCCGGCACCCGAGGGGGATGTCTCTGCTGGCCTCTGAGCAGCAGATCTGCTGTCACAAATGAGCACAAATGTCTGCTCCAGATAAGTCACTGAATGCCCGCCCACTGAGACGATCAGTCCTCTCCTAAAGGAACCAATCTGCCAGGTTTCATGGTATGCTCACTCGGAACACACAACGCAGAGGCACTGGGCCTCTAGATCTCTGCAGAGCTGGAGACAGCCATAGGCTTCTGGCAGACCTTCCTGTCAGAGCGGCAACTAATCACGAGAGGAGCAGGTGGAGGGAGCAGCAGCAGCAGCGATCTCGCAAGAAGAAAGAGCAGCCCGGAGGCAGCCGCTCAGCTGGGGCAGGCTACCCTTGGGCACTGCAGCCTGGGAGCCGGTCAGAGGAAAGAGCCATGAGCGATGGGGTCCCAGGACAGCTTGGTGCTAGTGCAGGGGGTGTGTCTAGGCGCAGGAAGTCTGACATCAGATCAGCAGCTCTCTCTCAGCTACCAGGTGAGTAAAGCTGTCCTAGGCAGCAGGGGAGAGAGCCTGTAATCCACAGGCACTGACTTTGTAAACTGACGCCAGGGTGATCGACCCCACCCCGTCTCTTCCCGGCCCCACTCCACCTCTTCCCACTCAATTCGGCCCTCTACCCCCAGCATGCCATGCCCTCACACCTCCCCCGTCCCTCCGAGTCTCCCTGCATGCCGCGAAACAGCTGACTGCGGTGGGCAGGAGGTGGGGGGGGGGAGGCACTGATCCGCGGGGGTGGGGATGGAGGACGTTAGAACATTGTGCAACTTTAAACTAGCATGTTCTCTAATAGAAGAGCGATGCAGCAACGAAAGAACTTTAACCGGGATGATTTTAAGTGAGGAGTTACTGTACACTTTTCAGTAGTAAAGCACTTTGAATATGGATTTTCTATACTTCTGTGTCACTGAAATCAATGATTATAGCACAAGTAAAACCTACTTGAGTCAACTATCCGTCACTCTTTAATCCATAAACTCAGAAACACATAGGAAACAAAGAAAAACTAATAATTTTTAGAGCTACAAAAATTATTCAGCAACCAATGTAAGTTTAAGCAGTTTAAGCGACTGCAGAATCTATTTGGTCACATTCCAATAAAGGAATATACACTGCTGTAATCACTTCAACACCACCACCAAACTGATTAAAACCCTAGCAACTTAAACTGTTTATACACCAAACAAGCCCTTACTCAACCCGAGCTACCCTCCATTCCCTAAGTTTAAGGTCCGTATTTTAATGTGGTTCCACATGTGTAGCTCCCATGGAAATCAATGTAAATTGTGTATAAAAACTGATAATTGACTAAAGACCTTCACAAAGGGAAACAACAGCCAACCTAATAACAGTACGATCTGAAGAAATATTTGAATGGTTGGACAGTCATATTACTGAAGATCTAATATCCCAATGCTACCTACCCAAAAGCATAAAAGTCTATTCCCCATTTACACCATACTACATATTGCAGGCAGGCAATTTAAATATTACACTTTTTGTAAATATATACAGCCAGTAAATATTACAATGATATTGGATATTTAAACCATTTTGTGTGTCCAGCAAACTCTATTACAGTGGTTTTCAAACTTTTTTTCTGGGGACCCAGTTGAAGAAAATTGTTGACCCAACGGATTTGGGGATGAGAGGTTAGGGGTGTCGGAGGGCTGGGGCAGAGGGTTAGGGTGCAAGGGTGAGGGCTGCAAGGTAGGGCCAGGAATGGGGGGTTCAGGCTGGGGCAGGGGGCTCTGGGCTGTGGCAGGCATGTGGGAGCAGGTCAGGGCTCTGGGCTGGGGGTGAGGGGTTTGGAGTGCAGGAAGGGCTCAGCTGGGGCACAGGGTTGGGCTGCAGGAGGGGGTCAGGGCTCTGGGCTGGGGTGTTTGGGGTATAGGAAGGGGTTCCAGGTTAGGGGGGCTCAGGGCTGGGGCAGCAAATTGGGGCATAGGTGGAAACTTACCTCTGGCAGCTCCTGGTCAGCGGCGCAGCTGGGGTGCACCGCAGACCGCACCGCACCTTGGAAGCTGCCTAGGAGCCAGACCTGCTGCTGGCCAAGGCTCACAAGTGGCTCTGTGCAGCTCTCACCCACAGGCAGTCCCCCCTCCCCCCCCCCGCCCCAGTTCCCATTGGCCAAAGTTGGTGCTCGGGGGGGTGGGAGGGGAGCACCGTGCGTGGAGCCCTGTGGCCCCCTTGCCTGGAAGCCAGATTGCTTCTGGCTGCTTCCGGGGCACAGTGCAGTGTTGCAAAAGGTAGACACGAGCCTGCCTTAGCCAAGCAGCACCACTAACAGGACTTTTAACGTCCCGGTCGGCGGTGCTGACCAGAGCAAGATGAACCAGGACCTTACATGCCGTGACCCAGTACTGAGTCGCGACCCACGGATTGAAAAACACTGCTCTATTACATATTCCAAATAAGCACCAATGTTATTATGGGGGCATTGATATGAACTCTGAAGTTGAAGTTGCATTGAGATTCTCACTTAAACACAGGACTAAACTTCTGTTTCACAACTCAATGTTTGATTTAAATCTCAAAATTTGGCACATTAACTCTTCAGAAGGCAATTAATTTACAATAATTCTTTTAAATAATATTTACTCATTTCTGCCAAAAAAAATTAAAAAAATTAAAAATTAAAAAACCAAAAATGATCCATATTCAAATTTGCTTTGTATTGCTCACAATTCTTTGGGACCCTCTAGCTAACCAATCACAATCTGCACAAACTCAGAACGTCTCACACGGTATCCTGATTGGAGCTGTGTAAGAAACTGATTTTTCTTTTGCATCCGATGAAGTGAGCTGTAGCTCACGAAAGCTTATGCTCAAATAAACTGGTTAGTCTCTAAGGTGCCACAAGTACTCCTTTTCTTTTTGCGAATACAGACTAACACGGTTACTCTGAAACCTGTCATTATGCAAGGCACTGCATTTAGCCGTATGGAGTGGAAATCTATCAACTGCATGAAAAAACTTGCACAGATACAGACAGACATCATCTTCCTTTCCAAATGCAAACAGATGGACATCGTACCAAAAGGACTGAAGGTAAAAAATCCATTACAATCTACATACCACACAGACTATGCTGACAGCTTGTGCCACACGCTCTCAAAGAAACTGCGGAATCACCTGATCAACATCCTCTACAGCAAACAGGGAAAGATTAAGAATGAGCTCTCAAAACTGGATACTCTCATAAAAAAACAACCTCCCACACAAACTTCCTCGTGGCTGGAATTTACTAAAACTAGACAAGCCATTTACAACGCATACTTTGCTTCTCTACAAAAGAAAAAGGACACTAAACTTTCTAAACTACTACATGCTACAAGGGGCCACAGCAATGGTTCCCTCAACCCACCCAGCAATATTGTTAACCTATCCAACTATACTCTCAGCCCAGCAGAAGCAGCTGTCCTATCTCGGGGCCTCTCCTTCTGCCGCTCCACCCCCACGAACATGATACAGTTCTGTGGTGACCTAGAATCCTATTTTCGACATCTCCGACTCAAGGAATATTTCCAAAATACCTCTGAACAACATACTAATCCACAGAGGCCTCCCTACCAACATTACAAAAAGAAGGATTCTAGGTGGACTCCTCCTGAAGGTTGAAACAGCAGACTGGACTTCTACATAGAGTGCTTCCGCCGACGTGCATGGGCTGAAATTGTGGAAAAGCAGCATCACTTGCCCCATAACCTCAGCCGTGCAGAACACAATGCCATCCACAGCCTCAGAAACAACTCTGACATCATAATCAAAAAGGCTGACAAAGGAGGTGCTGTTGTCATCATGAATAGGTCGGAATATGAACAAGAGGCTGCTCGGCAGCTCTCCAACACCACTTTCTACAAGCCATTACCCTCTGATCCCACTGAGAGTTACCAAAAGCAACTACAGCATTTGCTCAAGAAACTTCCTGAAAAAGCACAAGATCAAATCTGCACAGACACACTCCTGGAACCCCGACCTGGGATATTCTATCTACTACCCAAGATCCATAAACCTGGAAATCCTGGGCGCCCCATCATCTCAGGCATTGGCACCCTGACAGCAGGATTGTCTGGCTATGTAGACTCCCTCCTCCGGCCCTACGCTACCAGCACTCCCAGCTACCTTCGAGACACCACTGACTTCCTGAGGAAACTACAATCCATCGGTGATCTTCCTGATAACACCATCCTGGCCACTATGGATGTAGAAGCCCTCTACACCAACATTCCACACAAAGATGGACTACAAGCTGTCAAGCACACTATCCCTGATAATGTCACGGCTAACCTGGTGGCTGAACTTTGTGACTTTGTCCTTACGCATAACTCTTTTACATTTGGGAACAATGTATACCTTCAGATCAGTGGCACTGCTATGGGTACCCACATGGTCCCACAGTATGCCAACATTTTTATGGCTGATTTAGAACAACGCTTCCTCAGCTCTCGTCCCCTAACGCCCCTACTCTACTTGCGCTATATTGATGACATCTTCATCATCTGGACCCATGGAAAAGAAGCCCTTGAGGAATTCCACCATGATTTCAACAATTTCCATCCCACCATCAACCTCAGCCTGGTCCAGTCCACACAAGAGATCCACTTCCTGGACACTACAGTGCTAATAAACAATGGTCACATAAACACCACCCTATACCGGAAACCTACTGACCGCTATTCCTACCTACATGCCTCCAGCTTTCACCCTGACCACACCACACGATCCATCGTCTACAGCCAAGCTCTGCGATACAACCGCATTTGCTCCAACTCCTCAGACAGAGACAAACACCTACAAGATCTCTATCAAGCATTCTTACAACTACAATACCCACCTGCGGAAGTGAAGAAACAGATTGATAGAGCCAGAAGAGTTCCCAGAAGTCACCTACTACAGGACAGGCCTAACAAAGAAAATAACAGAACGCCACTAGCCGTCACCTTCAGCCCCCAACTAAAACCCCTCCAACGCATTATTAAGGAACTACAACCTAACCTGAAGGATGACCCAACACTCTCACAAATCTTGGGAGACAGGCCAGTCCTTGATTACAGACAGCCCCCCAACCTGAAGCAAATACTCACCAGCAACCATATACCACACAACAGAACCACTAACCCAAGAACCTATCCTTGCAACAAAGCCCGTTGCCAACTGTGCCCACATATCTATTCAGGGGACACCATCACAGGGCCTAATAACATCAGCCACACTATCAGAGGCTTGTTCACCTGCACATCTACCAATGTGATATATGCCATCATGTGCCAGCAATGCCCCTCTGCCATGTACATTGGTCAAACTGGACAGTCTCTACGTAAAAGAATAAATGGACACAAATCAGATGTCAAGAATTATAACATTCATAAACCAGTCGGAGAACACTTCAATCTCTCTGGTCACGCAATTACAGATATGAAGGTCGCTATCTTACAACAAAAAAACTTCAAATCCAGACTCCAGCGAGAAACTGTTGAATTGGAATTCATTTGCAAATTGGATACTATTAATTTAGGCTGAAATAGAGACTGGGAGTGGCTAAGTCATTATGCAAGGTAGCCTATTTCCCCTTGTTTTTTCCTAACCCCCCCCCCCGCCCCCAGACGTTCTGGTTAAACTTGGATTTATGCTGGAAATGGCCCACCTTGATTATCATACACATTGTAAGGAGAGTGGTCAGTTTGGATGAGCTATTACCAGCAGGAGACTGACTTTTTGTGGGTGTGGGGGGGGGGGGGTAAGAAAACCTGGATTTGTGCTAGAAATGGCCCACCTTGATTATCATGCACATTGTAGGGAGAGTGGTCACTTTGGATGAGCTATTACCAGCAGGAGAGTGAGTTTGAGAGAGTATGGGGGTGGGGGGGTGAGAAAACCTGGATTTGTGCCGGAAGTGGCCCACCTTGATTTTCATACACATTGTAAGGAGAGTGGTCACTTTGGATAAGCTATTACCAGCAGGAGAGTGAGTTTGTGTGTGTGGTTTTTGGAGGGCGGGGGTGGGGGTGGGGGGTGAGAAAACCTGGATTTGTGCTGGAAATTGCCCAACTTGATTATCATACACATTGTAAAAAGAGTGGTCACTTTGGATGGGCTACTACCAGCAGGAGAGTGAGTTTGTGTATGGGGGGGCGGAGGGTGAGAAAACCTGGATTTGTGCTGGAAATGGCCCAACTTGATTATCATACACATTGTAAGGAGAGTGATCACTTTAGATAAGCTATTACCAGCAGGAGAGTGGGGTGGGAGGAGGTATTGTTTCATGGTCTCTGTGTCTATAATGTCTCCTGCAGTTTCCACAGTATGCATCCGATGAAGTGGGCTGTAGCTCACGAAAGCTTATGCTCAAATAAATTGGTTAGTCTCTAAGGTGCCACAAGTACTCCTTTTCTTTTTGCTAATACAGACTAACACGGCTGTTACTCTGAAACCTGTCAAAAAATATAGGCACAAGGTCTAACTGATAAAATATGGTGTAAATAAAAACAGACCTCCTGAATTCCTAATATTTTACTAATGTAGGCTACTATTTATGCCTATACTCCAGCATGTAGTCAGTTCTAAAGGAGCATATAAGAAAGTTCTCCACACAATTAAAGTAAGGTAGTATTAAGGGATTAGAATATTTCCAAATAAAAAGTCAATCTGAACTAATGAATATCATACCTCTTCATTCTAACTTTTCAAGAGCATTCAAATAAAATTATGTTTATTACTAAAATATCCATTCTACAAAATTAGTCTATGTAGAAAAAATAATGCACTGATTATAGCAAAATTCACTCAGTGCTTTTTTTGCAGTTCAACACAACATGCTTATACATTAGGACCTTTCTTATTCCTTATTTTCTTTAGACTAAATGTGTACTTTCCAAGATCTAAAATAATTTAAATGAAGAGGACTGCAACTTTTACATGCATTCTATGTGCTTTTGAACATAAAGTTACAGTGTAGTCCCAGGGCAAAGGTTGGTGAGTCAGTTTCAGTGAAAAAACATTGTTTTTTTTAAACTCAGCCATCTATCAAAATAGTCATAATTTGTCCCATGTTTACACAACAAGCACGTTACTGTATCTGGAAAAAAAAATATTTTCTGTGCTGTAATCTAAGAAAACACCAGCAAAGGCAATTTCTTATGTACTACTGCTACTTTGGGGAAGAGGCTTCTCACATCTTTTTTCCCCTTGAATGTTCAGATGTGAGAAGATGTAATACTATTAGGGGATGTGAAAGAATATATGGCTGACAGAATTGCACAAGAGGCAATTTAGGAAAATCATTATAGTATCCATTCTTACACATATCTAACTAACTCTGACATATCTTTATTACACATGCACCAAATTCAGTTATTAATTTTTATAGAGTTGTTGACAAGTTATCCATTTTCACACCAAATCTACCTGTCAGAGAACCACACTGGTTACCTAGATAGATTTTTAAAAATTAAGATAATGGCAAAGTGCAGGGGAAAGTCTACGGCCTATAAGATACTTGAGAAAAATGGATTCCTACTGACTAAAGGAAAAATGAGCCCATGAAAATAAGTCTATTAATTTTCTACTAGGGATTACTAGAAGTCAAAATATCATTTCACATGCACAGACACTGTTCTTTCAAATAAAACCACCACCCAGCAAATGGAGCATACATCCCATTTCGGAGAACTCCTTAAGAGAATCAACACATTTCCTTTTTAAAACTGTAAAATGAAATAGTACTTTTTCCATTTTCTTTACCAACAATTGTGTGAAATTATTGTCCTTGGGACAAAAACTATCTCAGACATGAAATAAAAAGCATAAACATATAATCACAACATCAGTAATCTTCCTACCCTTAAAGCAATATTTTACCACCATCACTCTCAAAGTGAGTTACTTCTTATGTGAGTGCAAAACCAAATATTACTTCTCTCTATCGATGTTCCTCCTAGTTTAAGGAGAGCATGATCTTTCACATCCTCTAGAACACGCCTTGTCTATGCAACAAAAGATATTGTATAGGACTTAATATATCCTGTATTCTAGATCATAATGGGCTTCACCCTGGGTTTCTTATTCATTAACTTCAGTGTCACCTTTGGCCAAGTAAGGAGCTCAGGATTGGACTCTTGCTGAATATTTCTTCATATTTTTTAATACTATGCTTCCAAAAATATTACAAACACAATGTAGAATATCAGATAAATCTGAAGATTTACAGTCAGTGGAACAGGAAAAAAGACAGCAAATATGCATTTGCAGTGTGTATGGTAAGAGAAAAGGCCAATGCAATTTTCTACTACATAAATAGTCCTCTAAACGTCTTTGGTAAAAACCCACATATAATGTTGTATTCAGTTCTAAGAACTAGATTACCAAATAAATAAAACAACAGGGACAAACAGGAAAGAAGTTCAGTGAAGAACAAAATATACCAAGAAACTTGAGGAATTAACTTATAAGAAAAAAGAGTTAAATCCATATAAATTGACTCATATATAACTAAGGGGTGGGGGAGTGCTAGAGACATGTTATTAGCCTAATGAGTATCAAGAAAAATGTCCAATTACAAAGTGGAATACCCTCCTTAGAGAAATGACAGAAACTCCCATTCCTTGAGATATCAGTCTCATGGTATTTGGTGCTTTTCTTCAAGTTCCAGTTCCTGGAATCAAGTGATTTTGTGAAAATCTCAGCTTTTGTTTAAAAGAAAGACAGGAGGAGGAAAAAAGGCTCAAAATCCAACAAAGAAAAAACTCTTTTTTTTAAAGTCTCATGATTTTTTAAGGCAATATCATGATTATTTGGGACTTGATTCATGATTTTGAGCATTTGGTGTTGTAACAGATATCCTACACTAAACTGGACAAAATATTAGAAATGTACAAAACAATGCTGCATGATTGGGGATGGAGAGAGAAACATGACAAGAAAGGATTTTTTTTTTAATCTTTAATTTTTAGGCCCATGACAGCATATTCCAGTGGTGGCCAAACTGCAGCTCTTGAGCCACATGCGGCTCTTTTGCAGTTAATGTGCAGCTACCCCCATTCCTCCTCCATTCTCCACCTACCAGACTGTGGCAGTGGGGAGCTCGGGACTTCTGCCCTGCGGCAGGGAGTGGGGCTAGGGGCTTCTGCCAGTGACGACTGATGCCTACTGGGGGGGAGGGCACAATTTAAAGGTTTGCCCCTCCCAATAGCTTGAGTCATGCCCCATCCCTCCTCCCCCTCCCGCCAGGCATGCCCCCAGCTTACCCTCAGCAGCCCTTCCCTGCAGGCTCCAGGTGTTAGCTCTGCATGGAGAGGCCATGACAAACAGGTGGAAGCTGCAGGGAGGGGCTGCTGTTTTAGCTCCTTGGGAGAGGCAGCAGCGACTCCCAACAGTTCCCTGCTGTTTGCCACTGCCTGCCCCCACGGCTGCAGCTCCCAGCTTGTTGGCTCCACCAGTTGCTGTGTAGAGAGGGGATCTGGTTGCACCATGTGATCAAGTGGGGCCAGCAAACCCTGGCAAAAGTCTGAGGGGACCTTCTGGCTTCTGCTCAGTGGGGAGGAGGGTCTCAGAGTTTCAGCTCCGTGGGGCGCACCTGCCAGAGCTTGGGGCTTCAGCAGGAGCAGGGCTGAAGCCTCAAGCCCAAGCAGGCACCTTCCACAGTTAAAGCACCAAGACCCCCTTCCCTGCAGGGCTGAAGCCCCTAACCCCACCACCCCACAGTGGGGCTGAAGCCCTGAGTCCCAGCAGGCGCGCCCCGGTTCTTGAACTTCTGAAGAGTGTCCTATGTGGCTTGGAGGGTCAGTTAGTTTCGCCACCCCTGGCATAGTGTGTATATATCTATACACACACACACTCCATCACTGTGATATTAGACTATTGTGCTCAAAGAAAAAATTTTTCCTAGGATTTCCAACAGAATCAATGATGCACTTTGCTTCACCATTGAGCCCTCCCTCAGGACTTAATGAAGACAATCCCTTCTCAGCAAGCTCTGGAAAAAAATCCTAGTTGCCCTTAAACTTTTGAAATTATGTATTACTGGTTGCTAGTCAACTGAAAATTTCCCCTCTCATATAATGTATTCTAAAAGAATGTATCTCACTTTTCAGAAAGAATGAGCTCTTTTACTTAGAGAAATAACACAAGGCAGTATATTTATGTAACCTTCCTTCAGCCTACACTCAGCAAACAACTCCTTTCTACTTGTAATCAACCTATCCTACAAGGATATCACAGTGAGTTGATGCTTCTAAAGATGTATTTATTTATTGATATAGCACTGAAAGTGTTCTGTTTTAATGTAAAACAAGTGGATTACCCTTTGTTGTAACTGTACTATATATAACACTTTGTGTGAAGTAGAATAAACAAAAGATACTCCACTTTTTTACATTAAAACTGAAACCTTCAATGCTATATTTATATAAAATTCACATGGATTTTTTTCATGTCAAAATTTGTATTTAGTTAACACACACAGGACAGGGTGCAAGTTGTAGTTCAATATCCCATTCCCAGGAACTACAATAATACAAAATAATATAAAATGAGTTCATATGAATTGCAGTCATTTGCATTTTTCAATTGATAATTACTGTAGTAAGTGAAAACAGTGAATACTAGAGATAAAAAAAATCTAAAATACATTTTTCAGATGATCAGAAAAGTAAAAACTAGAGAGGTCTTACACATCATTCACTTTTAGATTCACAAATGGCAATAGTTCATAAACATGGTCTTCAGTTTAAGGCTCATCAGCACTTCACCGAGACAAACAGTTAAAAACTTTCAAAGCAATTTAAGTACATTACTGGTCTTGAGAAGGTATGAAAGCAAATACAAAATATTCTCTTATTCATCACTGCTGAATAGCCCTATGGCATAGTTTAATAGGACATGTGCATCATGGTTTCATGAGAAGATAAACCAAGCTATCCTCTTTTTATGGACTACTATTTCAGTTTTCAGAGTAGCAGCCGTGTTAGTCTGTATTCGGAAAAAGGAGTACTTGTGGCACCTTAGAGACTAACAAATTTATTTGAGCATGAGCTTTTGTGAGCTATAGCTCAGAGCTGTAGCTCACGAAAGCTCATGCTCAAATAAATTTGTTAGTCTCTAAGGTGCCACAAGTACTCCTTTTCTTATTTCAGTTTTGATATTCCAATGTATTAAGCAAAGAAGGTACCATCCCTTCAGTACTGATTCTTCAGCCCCAAATATATTTGTAGATTAAAGTTTATTCAGTACTGTACCTTTAATTTGTACGAAGAACATTTAGTTAACAGTGAATGCATCCAAAACCTATTTAAATGCTGCAAAAAGAATATCAAGTACCACCACAGATACTGTTTATAAATTATTCCTTTGGTCCATCCTAGTTATCTACTTCACACATTAAGATTATATCAGAAAGATATTTAGCCTCTGGCTACATGTTTTTTGTGGACGACCAACCCTAAAGTAACTGAAATGCAACAAAGTCATCTCAGTTTTCTGTCTCACTGAAGAACAAATTTTTTTCTACAAGATGACATTGGTCAAATAGGGAGGGTATTAATGGTTATTCCATATTCCTTTCTCATTACTACTAAAGGAGAAAGAGAGGAGGAGGAGGAGCTGCAGCGTATGATTATTTTTATGATTTGTATTGAGATAGCACTGTGACTCCAATCAAAATGAGGGTCACCTAGACATTGTATGAAGACGGTAACATAAAACATTTCATTCTTTGATTCTTCCACAATGCTAATACATTTGCTTGTCACTTATAAGAAAACGTTTATAAATATTTGGTTTGTTACATTAACCAGCAGAAGTGAAATGAACAATACCCAGACTGCTGGAATAAGTGTAATAAAGATGATGGGTATTCATCTCATCGGCTACTTCAATATAATTCTTTCACTAACCAAGGGAGACATCAAGGGAAACATTAGTTCTATGGTTCAGTGATTTTAAAGGCAGCAGTCAACATAAGTAATTACAGAATAATAAACTAATTTCTATTGATTTTTGTCTACAGACATGATGCAGACTGACATGTGCAGTGCAGTGTTAAATTTAAAATAAATATCTAAGTTATACAAGGTGTCCAACAAGGATTCTACTCCCTAGTGAGTCTTTACTCATTACACAGCTATATTGTGCATAGAATTTGCTATCCTCCAAAAATGGAACACTCAAAATTAAGATCAACACACTGCATGATTATTTTTAAGCAAGTTTTTCATCTCTCTCCTGCACTGGTAAACATCTATATTATAAGCACACTCTAAAAAAGGAATACAGATGTTGAAATTAAACCAATGGCTTATGGCCAGCTGATCTAGAAGATATGCAAACAGTATGAGGAAAGCTTGAGTTTTTTCCATCCCAGGTTGTTCAGGGCTGAGGACTGCTACATACTATGCACCTCTTAGTGCTCTGCAGTAACCTTTACATGAAGTTAAGCACTGAGTACAATTTTCCCCAGTCTGAAGGACTGACCTGGTTTTGGTGTTTGTGGGGGGGGGAGGGATGGTAAAGTAATTGAAAAGGGTGTATTCAGGGAGAGAAGAAGAGAGTTCTTGTGAGCTCTAAGGGGTAACTTTCCTCAAGGGACACAATTTATGAAGTGCATCACTGGAACTCAGTATTGTTCATTCATTGTATAAATCTAAATTTAAGACAAAAAGCTCTTTGATTATCTCTATTTTCTCTGTGCTTAATCATCACAGGTAAACTCCTCTTTTTTTGTATACAGTTTTTCAGTCCACCACTGCCCTTTTTTAACTTGTTTTTTCCTTTGCCAACATTACTGACACTGCTTTCAAAACAGCGATTAGCATTTGCCGGTTCATGGAGCGCAACAATTTCTTCTTTTGAAGAGCAAGCATAAACGTTCCTTTCAGCATACACAAAACATCAATCAATGGATGGAGAGCACCTTATAAATGGGTTAAACCCTCCCCATGTTTTCTCACACAAGCAATTAAACTGAATGTGAAGAGATGACACAAATAATGCATCAAACCTGAGATTGGGGGGAGGGGAGGAAACAAGTTGAAAGAGTGCAATTACCTCAAATTAAGGTTAAAGTGATAACATAACATTGAGATCTTTTAAAACTAAAAAACAGCTTTCTATTGTACTTGTATTGAATGGCTACAATTAAATGACAAAACCATTTAATGTCGGTTTTTATGCAGCTGTTAGTCTTGTTTCCGCCCCCCCGAAGTTATAGGATCATGTTTGTCCTCAATACATGGGTACAACTCCCAGTCACTTAAGTGAAAGTTACACTCATGCTCCAACAGAAGAATTGGGCCAACCTTCACAGCATTTTCTAGGACATGTAATAATCAGATTGGAGTCATGATTCTTTCATACAATGTTATTTACTACTACACCATAAATAAATGAATTAGCCTCCCATGAGTGCACATGTAAGCCACTTTCTGTCTCCACCGACATTTATATGGCAAGGGAAAGCAAAAGTAGAAGTTTTAACCATATGTACTGGCAGCAAGCGCAACCAGGCAGTTGGATAGGTGCCTTTTTATTACTGTATCAAATATAATAAAACAATAGATAATTTCTTGTTCTTATTTATATTTTTCATTTCTGTTTTTCCAATGGTGTACATACGTACAATTTTGTATTTGGAATAGTACATAAGGTGGAACGAGTGAAGAGAAGTTTGCATATTTTTTCACAATTAAGGTATAATGCAGAAGAATATTGTAAAAAGTGTTGCGTCAGAAAATGCTTAAATTAAAGGGGAGAGGGTTGGATTAAACCTCTGGAAATTTTCTTAATGCTGATTGCAAGGAGGTTAAAGAAATCATTGTAAAAATGGTTTTTAAGAATCATTTTAAACAAATATCACATTTTAACTCACATTTAAAATTACCTGATTGGGTTCTTCTCTGATATGACCACAATGAACAATTTAGCATTCGTACATGAGAATTTAAAGTTTCAAAGCGGCAACAACTCTCGTCATCACATTAAAAATCCCAGACGATTTTCTGTTTTCCAACCATTTTGATTTTAGGTGGCATTTAACAATAATGTATCAATTGCATGACACCCTCAATTTAGGTGGGGGACCAGATCCTCCCCTCATCCCAATTCTCTCCAGCATTTCTCAATGAGCTTTAGAATCTTACAAAGCAGAGCCAGTTGGTGCCATACATGCACCCCATTGTGGCAAACATTCAGAGCTGAGGCTACAAAACGACTGTGCTGTGTGCAGCCCAGGTTGTCTCACTAACCTTTCCAACAACTTCATACATATGTTGGATAATATGGGGAAAAAACTGAGCCTTGTGGAACTCCACAGGTGAGGGCTGTGAAGGTAGAGGAACAGATATTCATAACAAGCCACTGGGTTTAGTCTGAAAGGAAAGACCGTTTCAAGGAGCTGACATTCACTCCTGAAGCTTCTTGAAGAAAGTATAGAGCACGGGTATGTATTTTACTTATGAGTTTCCTAATCATTTCTACCCTTGGCTGGTAACTTTCTTCCTGTTGTGATTGAGGAATACATAGTCCCCATTGGAAGTTATTGTCAATACTACTCTGTAGAGAAGGTAGAAATATCTTATTGGAGAATACATGGCTGCAAATCAGGTGTAAAAAAATCTAAACTGCAATGAAATAAGTATGCCCTATTCCTTTTTTTTAAAAAAGCTATCAAATTAATTTATGTTTTAAATAACTGTCCTGAACATTTACTGTGAAAAACAAAGCCAGACTAATTAGTGGCCTCACAACAGTGCACTGAACAGTCATATGGGAGATCCAGATTCAATGCCCAGTTTCTCACTTGTGAGCAGGGATTCAGAGTGCTGTAGAATCAGCTTGCTAAATCTCAGGAGGGAGAGGAAGTTCCTGGCATAGCAATTGCTCTGATCAGTTAAAGAGCAGAGATGATAAACTCCAGAGGGAATCCCATGTAGCTGTTCTCAGTCTAAAAAAAAAATTACTGCAACAATACTGTTACAATGATAAGGGTGGAAAAGCGAGGAAAAGGAAAGAGCACAAGAACGCCAGTCCCTTCTTGTGAGCACACGCTCTGTTCAGCCATTTTGGAACAAGATGTTTTAAATATACCACTTAGTTTTGCACTCAAGATAAAATATGCTTAAAACACATGATTTTCTCATGTACCTGCACATAAATGTATCTCAGAGCATTAACAGGCTAAAACTGTACATTTTCACTTTTGGCATGATCAAAACGTTAATCAAATTCTACACACCATAAAATGGAGGTTTACTCTGAAATCATATAAATAATATTACAGCAATGCAAATAGTGCTGCTAAAATAAGATCTACACAATAGAAAATTCTGCTATTGTACTACTAAGATTGTCTCCACTCATTTGCCCTCCTCCCTGAACAACCTTTCTAGAACAAACTAATACAACTCAAATGTATTATAATTGAGTGAAAGGCATCTTTGCTTTGGGTTGGCAGGCAAACAACAGATTGTGTTTAGCTTCAGTAGCGCTAATACACCAAACCCCTCCCTACCCACTTACAGAAGTAATTTAGAGTTCCTGTGACAAAATCTGCTGCAGTTTATGCAGCATGATTAACCAGATCCCGGCTGAGTATCACCCCTGAGTGGCTACACGGATTAGCATAGACCACAAGACACTGAATCATCATACTCAGCCTTTGACCTCAAGTTAAGGGCGCATCTGCCATAGATATGGTAGAAAGGCTCAGTGTCTATACAACTACTGACTGTTCTACAGAAAGAGTTTCACATTTTAGATATGAAATTAACTTGCATATTGAAATTTAGTCAGTTAAAAGGTTAAGTTTGTGTAGTTATTATACATTATGAACCTTATATTGCCTTTTTTGAATTGCCTGAAATTCAAGTAGAATGGCAGATGTGTAGTCATTTAACATGTGATGGTTCGGTGTGTGAATCCCTCTTAACACAACTTAGCACAATCATTTTGTTTAACTCGTATATCAAATAAAATCATCTAGTTTCAGAAAAAAGGAACTTTGCTTCTGAATATAAACAATTTTTTCTTTATAAACAAAGCTGTGTGGGTTATATGTTGGGCAGGGGGGGACGATATTCAGGGATTCAGTTCAGTGGGAAAACTATAGACATAAAATTTGTCATTTTTTAAGGTTTTCCTACATATGACACTTCAACTGTTCAGCCTTATTATTTTATCACTTATAATGCATCATAAATATGTATATTTTCCTCTTACCTTTAAAAGTGTGTCTCAGTTTATGACACTTTATTAATCACTGGGACATATGTGATCATTAATACATTAACCTAGTTTACCAAATTCCCTGGGAAAGTTTTATGTTCATAATTAAGCCCAGGCAATGAAAATATATCTGGCTATATATTTACACATCAGTCTCTCATAATAAATGCAGACTGAAGGAAAGAAGACACCAGTTTTCCTCTTTTTTCGGAAAATAACTAAAGTTTTTGGACAGACAACATACCGTCAGCAGATAAGGAAACACTAAGTTTCATCTCTTTATTCAAGTGGTATTTCAGACAGTATTTCATTAAAAACATCACTACTAACATTACCCATCTTTTCAGGATTTTTTTCCTCTGTACTCATCCCACTGTTTCAGAACAGCTGTATACGTGAGCAGGCTAGTACCGTGTACAAGAATGTGGTTTTTAAACACACATCTAGGCTAAACTGGGGGAAGAGAATTTTCCTGCAAAGGGTATTATAGTAAGACCATAGCAACAGCTATGCCCGTGTATGTCATTAGTTTGCTGAAACGAGTCTTTATTTTCCTATACTTGACAATCAATCCTCTAAATGTTTCAGCTACTAAGATCATTTCTTGAGGAGTTTCAAACAGCAGGAGGCAGATCTGATACCAGGCACTGATTTATTTATTTTTTAGATGTAATGAAGGGCCTACTCCTTTCTCCTGAAGGACGTCATGTTGGCAATTCCCTGTTACACCAAGTAGGCACCAAACCAGGTGCCTTTGCTCACTACTGAGGACAAAAGCACTGTCTCTAATAGGCAGACCCCAAAGCATTTAAGGCCTTATAGGAAAAACCAACATGTGAAATTCTACCCAGAAATCAGTAGACAGCCAATGTAGATCACAGACTACTGGTGTTGTATGCTCCTGGAAAAATACACTGTAATCGGTGCCAGCTTCACTAAGTGCATAAGCACGTAATTTGTTCAAGGCCTAACACTTCATATTAGGCACAGAAGGAGACTCGTTATCTCATTCAACTAGGGTATTTATACTAGGAAGGCATAGTGTAACCATGCAATAATATCAGGTGGAATGAACTGCACTAGGGGCCTTGAAAAGACAGTTACCTTTTCTGTAATTGGTGTTCTTCGAGATGTGTTGCTCATGTCCATTCTATATTACGTGTGCGTGCTTGCCACATGCACCGGTTGGTGTTGGAAGTTTTTCCCTTAGCAGTATCCTCAGGGGACCGGCTCTGGCACCCTTTGGAGCGGCGCCGGCTCCCCACACCCTCAGTTCCTTTTTGCCGGAAACTCAGACAGTGGGGAAGGAGGGTGGGTTGTGGAATGGACATGAGCAACACATCTCAAAGAACACCAGTTATGGAAAAGGTAACTGTCTTTTCTTCTTCAAGTGCTTGCTCATGTCCATTCCATATTAGGTGACTCCAGTACCCCTGGAGGTGGGCAGGAGTTCACGGGATGTGTAGATTGCAACACAGCTCTGCCAAACCCAGCGTTGTCCCTGGCCTGCTGAGTGATGGCATAATGAGCAGTAAATGTGTGGACAGAGGACCACGTTGCAGCTCTACAGATGTCCTGGATAGAGATGTGCACAAGGAAGGCTGCCGAAGATGCCTATGCTCTCATGGAGTAGGTTCTGACGATTGGCGGCGGCAGAACCCCTGCCAGGTCATAGCAGGTCCTTATGCATGAGGTGATCCAATTGGAAATCCTTTGCGAGGACACGGAATGACTCTTCATCCTATCCGCTGTAGTGATGAACAGTTGAGTCGATTTACGGAAAGGTATGATATAAGTAAAAAGCCCAGGCCCTCCGGACATCCAGGGCGTGAAGATGCCTCTCCTCACTGGTCTTGTGCAGTTTGGGACAGAATACCGGAAGGAAGATGTCCTGGTTCATATCGAAGGTGGAGACCACCTTTGGCAGGAAGGCTGGGTGGGGCCGCAACAGAACCATATCTTTGTAGAAGACTGCGTACGGCGGTTCTGAGGTCAAGGCTTTAAATTTCCGAGACCCGTCTCGCCAACACCACCACCAGCACCAGGAACGCAACCTTCCGTGACAGATGGGAAAGGGACCAGGAACCTAGAGGTTCAGAGGGCAGGCCAGTTAGCCTAGAGAGGACCAAGTGAAGATCCCATTGCAGGACAGGAGCCCGCACCTGTGGAAAGTCTGTCTCCAGCCCTCTCAAGAATCTGACCGTCATGTCATGGGAGAACACAGTCTGTCCTAGGTCCTCCTGGACCTGTGGGGTCTGACCCCCTGAAGCCTCGAGCACGGGAAGGGGGCGGGATACCGAGGCTCCTGACACCAATCAGGCAGCCTGGGAAGGTTGGGTGAACCCCCAGAGGTTCCATGAGTACCATGGTGAAGGCCATTGTGCTTGAGGCCATGAGGCAGGTTTCAGTGCTGATAATGTAGTTGGCACCACTGGTACTGGGGCTTGTCCCGCACGCCAAGATGGAGCTACCAGCAGAGCGGTCGGTACCAGGTGACCAGGATCGGGCTGAGCGGTGGGGCGGGCTCTTGTCTGACCAGGGCCTATCACTGCGTCCCGAAGCTGACCTGTCCAAGCGAGATTGTTTTGGTCGGGCTCTCGGGCACCGACGGCGTACAGCGGATCTGCGTCAGATACCTGGCGATCCACACCTCACGCTACTCGACCAGTACCGGGACGTTGAACGGGACCGGGAGCTACTACAGGCTGGTTGCTGGGAGGATCGTGCTGAGTAGGGCAATCTCCTTCTTGGAGATGGGCGATGACAGCCCCGCAATCGGCGGTCTCTGGTGTCAGATAGATCCCGGGATTGGTACTGGGCCCTTGGAGACTGTTGGGGCCAGTCCCAGAGTTCTTTCCACATGGCGTGTGCCCCAGAGGATCTGTGCCAATCCACGGGCAAGGTATGTCTCAAGTCCTTCAATCGGTGCCCCAGGTGTGGGGACCGAAGAGGGCTCAGCTGAACCTGCCTCTCTAGCCCTAAGGCATGATGGCTTCGGGCAGGCAAGCGATGATGGGATGTCCCTCTCAATGGGGAATGGTGCCGCTGAGGTGGGGACACACGTATAGGTCCCAGTGCGGGTTTTTTCTAAGACTGGGGTACCGCTGGAACCAGTGTGGGTGGCACCGGGAGGATTAAGATCTCCTGAGTCACTTGAAGGGCTTCAGGTGTCGACGGCACCTGAAGCTGGCCCGGGTCCACACCGCTATCCAGGGTCGCAGGCAAAGTATGGGATGGGCTGCACCGCTCGACCTGACCTAGGGCCCGAGTTCCCAATGGGGGCGTTGAGCTGCCCGGCACAGGTCATGGTTCGCCTCCAGCCCACTCCGTTCCCTTACGGCAGGTAGTAGATCTTCCCCTCACAGTCTTTTTTGGCTTCTTCACCAGAGCTGTCACTATTTGAATAGTGACAAATTTATTCTTGTCAAATTTCCAGTCACTATAGTGGGATGAGTTGGGACACCTCAATTCTGAATTGCAGCAGTTTATGCTTTCATAAACTAATTGGACTAACATATATTTCAGAATGCACTTGTATATTTTCAATTCATTTTGATTTATTTTACTATTAGCTTTAATTTCATATGCTAATGTAAAGACAAAAAGCCAAAACGTGGCTGTCCAATGAAGCAGTGTTCACCATGAGTAAAACTTTTAAAAGTGCATGTGAAAGTACTGTATTATAGTAAGATGATCTCAAAGTCCTCTCTTTCCTTTGAGCATAAAATGGCAAAATGTATTCTGAAGTCAACAAACATTCATGTGAACAGGAAAGAGGCTGTCTTCCCTCAAAGTTAAGTCATTCATATAAGAAAGATCTCATGATGCAACTTGTTTCCTTACCAATGACTGTGTAGAAACCTACAGGGTATGACGATACAGCATCTCAGAGTGAGAATCCCAGTCCAGGTCAAAAGACTCAGGTAAGCAGGTCTGACGCTAGCACTTTAAAAATAGTGGCACAGCCAGTGTTTTGAAGTTGCGGCATGGGCTAGAACTCGAGCTCTGAAGCCGTCCGCTCCCTAGGCTTTGGAGCCAGAGCATCAGGCTGAGCCACAACTTCAAAGCACTGTGTCTACACAGCTATTTTCACAGTCCTAGACGAACCCGCGAGCCCAAGTCTTTTGACCCAGGCTGGGAAGCTCACTCCAAAATGCTGTGCGGACATACCCAGTGAGGCCCAAAGAATAAGAAACAATAGCCAACAAAATGGCAGGTTTCAGAGTAACAGCCGTGTTAGTCTATATTCGCAAAAAGAAAAGGAGTACTTGTGGCACCTTAGAGACTAACCAATTTATTTGAGCATAAGCTTTCGTGAGCTACAGCTCACTTCATCGGATGCAACCAAATGTTCATTTTAGGTTTTACTACTAAGATAGATGATCTCTTAATATACAAAATACATATTTCTTTTATATTTCTAAGAGGAATGATTAAAAAAATTAGGAAGTTTCCTGTGCAGTAAAGAAAGTTTGAGGTTTTAATTTGAATAATGAGACTTTAATTCCCGCCCCCCCCCAAAAAAAAACCCTAAAATATATTAGTTTCAAATTTAAATGGAGACATGAGATAACCAATTAAGGACAGCTCCACAACAACAATGTTTTTAAGTCTGTTTAAATTCCAATAAGTCTGCAATCACAATGAATGTCATCATCAAAGAATCAGTTTCAATGTCATAATCTTAGCTTTATGATAGCAGGGCATCATTAAGCAATTTGGAATATTTTACTCAATAGGAAAGAAAAACAATCCACTGATTTTAGGAACCCGAATTTCCCATTTCCTTTATTAATGCCTGCACCATCCCAATTTATATTCCATGTACTTATGCTTTGGTGAGATTTACTACACTGTGCCTCCATGTTAAATCACTATTTGGTTCTCTAAAGACAGTCTCTAGCTGAAGAGAAGGCACATACCAAGTCTGCAGTCACCCACGTATTCACTTTGGTCCACCAGTTTAATCTACATTCTTATACCACCCCTACATAACCCTTGCTAATGCATAAATGTGTGTTAGAATTCGTAGAATATTCAGTCTTACCAAGTGAAAGTGTACGGGGGGAGGTTTAGGTTGGATATTAGGACAAACTTTTTTACTAGGAGGGTGGTGAAGCACTGGAATGGGTTACCTAGGAAGGTGGTGGAATCTCCTTCCTCAGAGGTTTTTAAGGTCAGACTTGACCAAGCCCTTGCTGGGATGATTTAGTTGGGGATTGGTCTTGCTTTGAGCAGGGGGTTGGACGAGAAAACCTCTTGCAGTCCCTTCCAACCCTGATATTCTATGAGTCTATGATTCTACAGAATTAAACTACAAGATTTACACGATCACACACAAAAGTAGATAACAAAACACGCATGAAAATCTATTTTAAAAATGCTCCAAAAATAGCACAATCTAAAATAAAGCAAAAATGCAGCTGCTGCACAATCACCATATTGAATCACCAAGTGCAACTTAACAGGGGAGGGCAGGAGTGAGTACTGAATCCCTAAATGCATAATACTGGCATTTCAAAATAAAGATGATGGACACAACATTCTTGTGTTTATATAAATTATGTTACATTTTGAGGGCTAAAAGGGGAAATGGGCAGATAACCTCCCCTTCCCTCCCCTACCTTTTAAACATGATTAAATAACCTGGCCTTAGAAAGAATGACACTTTTCATTATAAAGTCCACAGGAAAAAACACATGTATATAAAAATAGCATGCAAAAGCTGAAAGCAACGATTTGTATTCATATAAGAAACTAGCATGTCCTGTAAAAATGTCAGATTGCTCTTCAGTTAAATGATCTAAATATACCAACCAGGAAACATAGTTCAAACACATTTTTAAAAGATAAAGCAGCTTCCTTTATACATCACGAATATATAATCAGAATAAATATTATCTTGTTTACGCATTCACTCTGGCTAATTTTTTAGGTTTGACTTCACAAAATTAAAAAGCTTACAAAATGTTGTAGCTATTTAAAGAGTAATAGTACTGTAACTATGAGGAATAGAACGGAAGTTTTATTGTAGGACCAGAGGATTATTCGCTTGTTTTGGGTTTTTGTCCCAGTACAGCAGCAAAAGAAAATTCATGAAACCATCTAACCTTCATTTTGCAACAAATTCTTTAAAAATATGCATGGTAACAGGCATCCCTACTACCTACAATAGTTGTCCTATTCCCTAAGCCGGCCTTACAAGACTGCAGTGAACATCTACTACGCTAGACAAAATCCACTTCCCAATCCTTACCATGATTATAGAAAAAATTAATGAGAATTAACCCAATCTTTAAAACATGTATATGCTCTTCAGGTGAGTGAGCAAGTAGAATTTTCCAAGGCTAGAAAGCTCTTCCCCAAATGGCACAGCAGCAGGTATCAAACAGGATTTTTAAAACTTTGTTCTGAGTGGTATAGGTTAAGTTTTCAGTTCTTTATTCTTAGTCTATAATTTATTTTTTCCAATTTAGTAAATTAAGAAGCACGCGCACTTAGACTCAAGTGCCCTGACAATTATTAAAAATAAATAAATCACAAAATCAAAAACAAATTTCAATCACCCCTTCTACCAACCAGCAGCTCTAAACGAACACACCCAACACGTAGGCCAGTACTTCACTCTCCCTCAAGTCTCCCCAAAATACCAGGCAAAACAAATAGTGCTTGTAGTGTGCCCTGAAAATCAATAAATAAACCCAGCTATTTGAGACCAGAAGCAGGAAGGCATACCAGAGGCCTACGGCCCTTTGGAAAAAATCTTGCCAGCATCCCCAGGAGGTGAAACACAGAGCGAACCAGCATCAGTGTCACTGCTGACCGCACCAGTAGCAGTGCATCATGGGGATAGAAAGGTAGACCTTCAAGCAGATTTGTGACTGGTCTTTTAGGGCATTATAGGTCCAAACAAACATCTTAAAATCTACCTGGAATCTCACAGGTAACCAGTGTAAATCCTTCAGCAACTGTGTCTTGTGTTCTTTACAAGACACTCTGATTACCAAGTGGACAGTCAACTCATGCAACAGCTCCAGTTTCCAAATCAATGCAACATTTAACCACATGTATGATCCGCATCCAAAAGATAAGGCTGAACTTCTTTCTAGCTAGGCGTAGATGGTGAAACACCTTCTTAACCCTGCTAATATCCAATTCTCTAAACCAGCATTTCCAGAACTGTGGGTCATGACCCAGAAGGTAACAAGAGGGTTTCAAGACTCTTGTGGTTCCCATCCCACAGGTCTGGCACGGCTTGGCTCCCCTCTCTACCGCGTTGTAACCTGCTTCCTGGCACGTGGGGTCGCAACACCATTCACTCAAATTTGGCCCAGCCTCCCCCATCAAGGAGGCCAGCACAAATCTGAACAGTACTGTGACATGAATCCATATGCTGGTGCCAGGTTGCAATACCCAGAGCAGAGCCAGCCCTGGGGGACAGGAGCCACCACTGTGGGGTCAGTGCAGGGCAGGCTCACTCTACAACTCCTGCATGGTCTCCTATGCCCTGGGGTTGCATCTGACCCTCCCAGGCCTGTCCACCTGGGGGCAAGACCCAACCTTCTTTTGCCACTTAAAATGCTGACACACCTCTCAAACACCTGAGGGTTCCATTAACAGAGGTGAGCCTGAAAGGTGTCGCAGCATGAAAAAGTTTGGGAACTACTACTTTGAACACAGCACTTGGTCTAGCCAGAACCTTAAGAACCTAAGTTATAAACTCTGATTGTCATCAACCTTAGGGGCAGTAACTTCTGTTTTTTTCTGCTAAACTCAGTTTTATTTTTACTTCTTCCACCCCCCCTACCCCATCCCAACTCCTGTTGGTCTTTGATCTACCTGTTGAGTCCTATCTGAAATACAGATGAGCTCTCTGGGGCAGGGACTGTCATCTCTGTTTCTTGTCCACATAGTACCTAGCACAACTGGATCCTTGATTGGGATTCTTAGATATTTCTGTAACACAAATAATGATATAATGGGAGGACTCATCAGATGGCACTGTTATAAATAGTCTTCCAAGTTCTTTTTCTTAGCATGTGAATGAATATTCAGTCCTTGAAAAATACATGTATTTTAGTTTGCTAATGCAAGAGTCCTATGTAGAGGAAGTTGTTGCAAGCAGCAAGAAAACTGGCTTTCTGCTAGGATCAGCTCTTGGTGCAAAGTTGCTTCCTGGAAACCTGTCGTTGGTGTGTGGGCTGAGATTTCTGGAAGAAGGGATTGTACGCATGCCATTTGCAAATGTCTCTCTTCCAAGACTCGTGTACCATGTGAAAATAAAGCACGTTTCACTTAGAATATACCCATGTCACCAATTTCCCCTCCACTGGGAGCCAATCTGTGAGGCCCTGTAATTGTGCTACTGCTCAGCAGAGGGGCAACACTAGTGTCAAAAAGGAGGCACTGGTGTTGGAAAATGAGGCAATAATAATGAGATATGATCTCCACCAACCTGTGATTTTCTCCCAACCTACCACCAGAACAGTCCTTTTTTAATTAAGTTCCAGCTACCTCACTTGAGAGAAATCAGTAGCTCTGAGACTCAGTAAAAAGTTAACTTTAAAAGCTAATAAATCAAGCAATTGTGTTATGATTGCTTTAAAAATGAAAAATCAGTGGCCATATCTGTGCTTAAGCAATTTCTACCACTTCAGAACTCATCAGAGCTTCTCTTCAGAAAGTCCACTGTATAGTATTAATTAAGAAAAGGAGTACTTGTGACACCTTAGAGACTAACAAATTTATTAGAGCAGAGCTATTAGAGCAAGGTGTCACAAGTACTCCTTTTCTTTTTATGGATACAGACTAACACAGCTGCTACTCTGAAACCAGTATTTATTAAAGGTTTCAAACTGGATGAGAACAAGGGAAGTGTTGATTCCGCTTCAATTTTATTTCTCTGTCTAAATCTGGAGGCTGGTCAAGCAATTGTCTCTCTCCAGTCATAACTTAAGTATTGAAACACAAATGTATCTTGCCTGTGTTATCAACACTTTGGGTTACAGTAGAACCTCAGAGTTATGAACACCTCGGGAATGGAGGTTGTTCATAACTCTGAACAAAACGTTATGGTGTTTTTTCAAAAGTTTTCAACTGAACATTGACTTAATACAGCTTTGAAACTTTACTATGCAGAAGAAAAATGCTGCTTTTAACCATCCTAATTTAAACGAAACAAGCACAGAAAATTTCCTTTCCTTGTCAAATTTTTTTTAAACTTCCTTTTTTTTTTTTTTTTTTTTGTAGTTTATGCTTAACACAGCACTGTACTGTATTTGCTTTTTTATTTTATCTCTACTGCTGCCTGATTGCATACTTCCAGTTCCAAATGAAGTGTGTGGCTGACTGCTCACTTTGTAATTCTGGTGTTCGTAACTCTGAGATTCTACTGTATTGGAATTGAAAGTTTTAAAATGCCAATACACCTCTCACTATTTAAGATGGGTTTGGATTTTTGTTTGTTTTGGTTTTTTTATTAATTTTCTGCTGTTGATTTGTATCTTAATTTCACTGAAGACAATGAAAATCAGTGACACTCAAGTTTTCACAGTTATAAAAGTTGGACTGCAAACACTATTGGGGAATATTAAAAACACCAAAAACAAACCCTATAAATTTCTACAGTTATATTTTGTAACTTTTTAAAAAACAAAACCTAAAGTTTGAACCAAATTTGAGGTGATGGTGTCTCTCAGTATTCTTCCCAAGACCAATGAAGTAATTGAGAATCTTGTCTTTACATTGAATACATTGGATCTTGGATCAGATCTATAAAAGGTAGAGATAATTAACGTATGTCTACATGGCAATGTAAGCCCAGGGTTAGTAAAACTCAAGTTAGCAGGTTTGTTTACTGAAGGCTTGAGCATCTACACTAATTTGTAACCCCAGATTTGGAACTATTGAACTCTGGTTTCCAACCTGGGGCTCCAGCATTTACACTATTATGCTAGCCTAAGTCCAACCATCCGTATCCCAGACTTCCTAGTGCCCTCCCGAAATGAGGCTGTTTTAGCCCTTTGTTCATGATGCAGTGTGGGAAAACTTGACCGTCCATCAAACTTGACTATCCAGAGGACAAAGAAAGTCATGGGATTGTAGAATCCTTTTGGCGGACTCCCAGAACACAATTCCAGTGATGCTGTATCTATACTGCAAAGCAATAGGGCTTGAACCCAGGGTCCCAGCTTGACTCAGGCTCAGACCCTCCACTTCTGTGAGGTCCTGGGATAACACAATTTGTGTATTGAGCCTGTGTTCAAACCCTGGGCTTGCACTGCAGTGTCAACATTGCATTTTTTTTGTCTAAGGTAACATGACCCTTCAGAGGTATGGTATCCAGAATATTTTCAACATTCTGAGTCAGTCCCCATGTTCCTTCCTTAAGTGAAAGGTCTACAAAAAAAATCCATACAGCAGTCTACACACCCAGCTCTGTGAGGAAGGCTTGATGCTGCTACCATGAAATACTTCTTGGGCCCCTGATCCTTTGGGGATGAGGGGTGGGGAGGGGGAGAAAGGCTTTGACCTCAGAGATTCCCAATTCACAGGAACAAAAAGATACACAAATCAGCCTGGAAACACTGGGATTGCTTGTGGTCTCAGCAGTTTGGATCCCATATCACAAATGACATAGATGAAAGAAAAAAAGTTCAGTTATCTAAGACAAGCTACACAGACCAGGAAATGTACGTGTGTCAGCTATTTCAGCAGGTCACCTTCCAATTGCCAGACAATTTATGACTCAGATCCTAATTACTGATTTATAACAGGGTTAAAATGGCCATTCCAGGATACTCCATGCTGTGGAAGGTTAACAAAGTCATTTGTGTTTTCAGATTCTGGAAGGGCAGCACAGCTCTGTCATCTGCTATATTAGCCACATCAGTTCTTGCAAATACACATGCTTTCTAGACAGAAATGTCAGTTATAGTCTAAAACCACTATTTAAGAAACCATATTTAGGAACCTCAGGAATCCCGTTGCTAACTGAAATAATCACAGCCCTTTGCTGTGATGTGCAAGAGGGAGCTTCATATCTCCACGCTCATGGTGATAGCAAGCAATAGGAAAGCAGGAGAAAACAGCCCAGCTGCTAAGCAACTAGTTCTTTGGCAGCTCTGGGTGAAACAGAAAAGCACAGAAGCCCCTAGAATCAGTCACCAGGACCTACATGTGGACGAGCAATCTCCTGAAGAGTCTTGCTGCTATGATTCTGTGTGCACCTCTTGGTAAAGCAAAGTGAACCTGTCATGGAATGTCAGGAGGAAAACTGAAGGTCTCAGGGGGTAGAGTACTGCCTCTTACACACCACAATTCCTGCTGTCCATAAAGGTTCCTAGTGCTGCTCCCTTACCCTGTCCCCACTGTGCTGAACAGCTTCACTTTTTAATAGTTGGGGTCTCTTCCCCTATTGCTACCATGAAAGAGCCTGTGATCTGGACTTATTCCTATGTAGGCAGGGTTACCCACAAAGATTCCTAAAAACATCCCCAATTTTTTAAACGGATATATATTGGGCTATTACTGGGCCCCAACTTCTCTTTTTAAAGTGAGAGTAAAAAATAAAAATGAAGATAACCACCCTTAACTGTCATTTAAGAAGATTTCAAATGTAAGACTTACAAGATTCCATGGCAGTAGTTTCTAAAAGAAACTATACAGCATCATAAGAAGAATCAAAATGTAGTTATTTTTCTATTCCTCTCTGACCAGAAACCTGAACTTTATTTCTCAGAAGGTATAAATATAGTACCAAAAAAAAAAAAATCTTAAAGGCAGACCAAAAAAACCCCTACTTAAATTTCTTTTGTCCGGCCCCACTTCCTTTAGCAAATGAGCTCAGATGGACTGTGCAACAGGCAGGGATAGACATCCATGTTTGGGACACACCATAATAAGAGCTGTGGCAAAAAACAGTGTTGACTGAGCAGTCTGGAATGAAAGAGTTAAAATTTGCCAACTTGTGATTTTTTTGAAAAAAAGTTCCATCTAGTTATCTGTAGAAATTTGAGCCCCACCCTGGTCAGAGGGTAACCAGAAGCAGAACAGCACACCTTATGGGTGTTGAAATACTTTTGGCTGCTTACTTGAGAAAAAGATGAAGGACTCAAGAGCACAGTTGATACAGGTGGGTGAGGAGGAAAAGTGTCTGAGAAGGGTTCCCAGTGCGGGGGAGGCCAGCCTTTGAAAATCTGGGAACTGAAATTTAAAGACCAAATTCCACTCTAACAGTGCTTCTAAACACAGCACTGTGGGTTTTCATGTTTATTGTATTTCAATAATTAATTTACCAATCAAATGTGCTCAGTTTACAAATACAATCTTTTTTCTAACTGCCAGCCCCTACATTCTGAATGTAGGATCAGTCTCCCCAACTGTGTTCTCCTTCTCAAGTGTCATCTCCTGTAATAAATGTTCTGCATGTCAAATTAGGCTATATTGACACCTGTGTAACTCCCAGAGCATTCAACAGGTTTGCAGAAATGTGACAGATTGGAATTTAGTAAGCAATTCTATTCACGGTGTAGAAAGATTCCAGCTCGCACACTTGGCTCTACAGGGCTCAAAGAAGCAAAAAGCAATAAACTATTTTTAACTCTAAAGCAAGCAGACGTGACTGCATACACAAAAGGACCAGACCTGCAAAACAGCATGATGTAATTTATATATCCTCAACTTTTCAGAATTGAGATACGCTTTCAACTGTTCTTCCCTGCTGTAGAGTCACAATAGTAGCGTCGACCTTAAACTAGTAAATCCAACTCAGGTGTGTGTCCAAGTGGCTTATGCAGTGCCCACAGAGACTGGAGCTTGGAAAAGAGCAAGCTGGGTGAGACTTCAGACGTGAAACTGAGGATATAGATTGAGTGCAAGAAATGGCAGAGATTATATCCAAATCTTTGACTGAGTATGTCTGCTGTTTATTATCCGTTACCAGAAGGATAGTCTACAAGTGCCGAAAGTGCACCTTTCTGTAATTAGACTGACAAGAGTCAAGGAGATCAACTTCGTACTTCAGAATAATTTCCTCTGTGATCTTAACCAAACACAAACATGTGATACTGGCAGATAGTTACTTGTATGGTTAATATCAAGCATTGGTTTCTTGAGCCAGACACACAACAGCTTCCTCAAGAGAAGCCAGCCCTCCTTAATGAAAGCACTGAATCTCCACCAGAAGTGGACCCAGTCCTTCTCTACTGGTTCTCTCTAGTCAAGGACATAAATCCAAAGAAGAGGTGACAAGACGAAGTGCTTCTACCATCTCTGATAACTTATTGAACGTCAATGGTCTAAACTCAGTTAAAAAAAGCCTGACATTTGTCCTCTCAAATGTTTTCTCCGCAAGCAAAGCAGCGCAGCCCAAATCTACACAATTATATACTGTTGGACACAATGAGCAGCACAATAAAGGTTACAACTGGTCACTGAGTACTAATACAGTCTGGTGCTGTGGGTCACTTAATACTTTTGTTGCAAGAAAGAAACATTGATGGTTTACAAAAAGATGCTTTAGTTTCAAGATAGGGTCAAGACGATGCATTACCAGGTTCATATGCTGGAGATCATCTGTATAGATCTTTGTAATACAAAATGTATCATCACATGAGTGACCAATATTTTTTCATTAATTCTACAAAGTGAAATGTATCAGGTGCAAGATATTTTCATCACGGCTAAATCCTGAAATATTCATATTTCCCAATTTTCTCTCCTAAAACACTTAACATTGACTCTGTTCAACACAAAGTATCTTAGACTTGTCATCAAATACTTGTAGATAATGAATTCTGGCAACAATTTGTGTTTCAGCACACTTAAATGCATTATAAGCTTCTAAGCGGCACAAAATCCAGAAAAACTGTGTAACATTACTCCCACTAACCGCAACATCTCCAAATTGAAAAACAGATTACTGAGAAATTCACAGAAAGGCTTCATTTATTATGTTTTACAGAGTAAGCATTTTACCTATACCTTATTTTCTACAGCACTACCTGGGGAATCAAAAACTTAAAATCCTCATAGGCTTTATTAAAGAATTCTGATACCCTGAGAAACTTAGTTATATGAGTCTGATATAACCAGCCTATTAAGTGCTTATTATGAGAAGCTAGGTTCCAGCACCTTCAGTAAAATTAGTGAAAAAGCTGACAATGAACATTCCTTATACTAAGGGGCTCGTGTTACAATTTATTGCCTTATAATGTGCTAGTTAAGAAAATATTTATTGTGGAACACGTACTGATTTCTTTCCTGATAATCACTTCTCTTTGACGAACATTAACAAATTTGGATTTAAAAATTTCCAATGTATAATCCAGGAATGACAGAGATGAGGTTAATATAGTATAGATATTTAATCAATCCAAGTTTATAACTCATAAATATGGTTCCTCAACGGATAATTTGTCAAATTATGAGCTATACTACATTTTGATATACTGCAGTTCATCACGTCACTGATTCTGCAACCAATTCACATACCCAGTAAGATCAGAGTTATGATTTTTCAGATGTAACAATGATGCAACATGATATACAGTATACGAAGAGTACAAACCTTTTGACATGTGGGAAAATGAATAATTAGAAACTGAGACACAAGACTTCAGCTGACTAGTGGCTGCTCTCATCTCTAACAGACATTCTGCTGCTTCAAGTACATAGTCTTTAACTGCCAGTTTTATTTGCTGGTACTTATTTATCCTGTACTTTTTTTTTTTTTTTAAAAGCACAAAACACTTCATTTATTTTTTGCACTTGGGCTTGTGATCTGCTTTTGTCCTTATTAACCTGTGCAACAGAAGCAAATTAAGAGAGGCAATTACATACTGAGGGATTTGATTTTCAGAGGTGATGAGCACCTGCAGCTCAGATCAACTTCACCTGTATTTGCAAGAATAGTAGAACCTCAGAGTTACAAACACCTCCGGAATGGCGGTTGTTCATGACTCTGAATAAAACGCTATGGCTGTTCTTTCAAAAGTTTACAGCTGAACATTGACTTAATACAGCTTTGAAACTTGACTATGCAGAAGAAAAATGCTGCTTTTAATCATCTTAATTTATATGAAACAAGCCCAGAAATTTTCCTTATCTTGTCAAAAAAAATTTTTTTTTTAATTTTCCCTTAATTTTTTTAGTAGTTTACATTTAATACAGTACTGTACTGTATTGGCTCCCCCATCTCTGTGGCTGCCTGATTGCGTACTTCCAGTTCCAAATGAGGTGTGTGGTTGGCCAGTCCGTTTGTAACTCTGATATTCGTATCTCTGAGGTTCTACTCTAAAATTAGGCCCGATGTTTCTACAACTTATTAACCATCCAGAGTCAGCCTCTAAGACAGTATACTAGACTAGGTGGACTTCCCATGTAGGCCCATTTCTACATTCTGAATACTGAAATATATATGTACAATAGTCACTGTGTGGGAAAGATGTGAAAATATCTAATCCACTGTGCATTCTTATAAACCTGACTGCTTAGGAGCACTTAACACCACTGGATTGGCCATGTATGATATCATAAGAGTGGCTGGTAGCACCACTTATTATTAAGGTAGCCCAACACTTCCCATTATAAGACTGTTTTTAGTTGCTTATATCTTTGCCAAACTTTTAACCATTTTGCCTGAAATGCGACATCTGCCTCAGACTGAATTTTTTTGGAAATTCAGTCAAAAAAGTTCCGCCATTTCCAAGAAAGAGGCTAGGGAAAAATACATTGTTTTGCCCATGTTAAAAAATTCTGATGACTTTGTACTTAGAAAGCTCTTACACCTCCAATGCTCTGAATCAAGAATGTGAAACTTGGCAAGGGATGGCCTTTATGTCAGAGATGTGCCCATTGTTGCCCTTGTAAAAACCCACACACATTTAGCCAAGTTATAAACCTTTGTAAAATCACGTTATAAGCTTTTCAAAAAAAATTGCAGTAGAGACCTGGATTTTCGCAACTAAAATTCCAAGATTCCATCCTCACTGAGTATGCTTCAGACTCCCACAGCTCCTAATGTTGACCAGACTGCACATGTGCCATCATGACAGAGCACATGAGCATGCTCCAGCCCAGGGCTACAGGGGCAAAGCCAAACCTTCCCTGTTAATTGCTGCACCAGGCCAGGGTAGAGCTAGACACCAGAACTGAATGCAGGGAGACAATCTACCATGGGCTTTCAATAACCCCCTGCTGCCTCCCAGGAATGTAGAGGAGGAAACCAACCACTAGCTAAATCCAAGACTAATTTCATTGGCCTTAAGAGAGAGACTATTTCAAAGTGAATATAAGAGATGGATAAGAATAAGTGGATGGGACCATCCAATCTGGATGCATTGTTCAGTTTTTGGTGGTAAATAAGAGATGTCAAATACACAAAAATATCCACAGCAAGCCCCAATGCATATTTCATTGAGATGAGCAAATATCAACCAACAGCGATAGCTACACTGTGCAGCAGAAAACAATAGTGGACTTTACTGAACTTTTTTAATGTTCAGGTAACAGCTAATCCATGTGACCACATGATTATACTGCAATTCTTGTCCTCTCCCCTTCATCTCATACTACATCACTCATGTATTACATTCACTTTTCTGGAAACAAAATGTATGTATGAATAGCCATTTCTCCTCTAGCATTAAAAAGAAAGGTTTTCATTTCCTCTGCACAGTTTTGTGTTTAAATCTGATTAATATATGTGCTAATCAATAGTCTTAAAAGAATGTACAAAATTAGAATAGGAAATAAAAATTCTCAATTGACACAATGCTGACTAAAAGACTCTTTTCATCTCCTGACTCAATAGCTCACTCTCATTCCTGTAAAAATAACCCATAATACCCCATATTAGGATTTCAGATCCACGCTCTGTTGGACCAAAAGAATGAGGTGAGTCAGATGCAGAGCTGAGGACCTCACAACACTCTGCCAGTAGCGCCACCAGTTTATACCATGCACCTCATATGACTGCAATGGCTACACAATCACACAAGGAGAAAACAATTGAGCTAATCTGCCAGTGAAACATGCCCTTCATTACTACATTGTATTTCAAAGCAATAACTTTTATCCATTATTGTGCACACATAACTCCAGTGTATCCTGCAATTCATGAGTTAGTCATCATGTATGAACAATAGTGTATAAATATAATGGTTATTTCATACCCCAGTTTTCAGAGGAAGATAGGAATGGGCTTTTTGAACTTAGTTAATAAAGTGTTAACATTCCATAGTTAAACAAAAAACAAGACAGGGAAAAGATAAGGTTCTCAAAGTAACATTTAAATCACTCACATTGTACATGCTGTATATATTTACATAAACTATGTTTAACAGTAGATGTGTAACTAATTTCCAAAATACAATATGGAGGCAGCATGGATAAATGAGCATTATATGAGAACCTTAACATTTGCATCCCTTGACTGTTTGTTTAAATACACAATCTTAACACTGAATTATTATTATTATTATTATTGCATTATTATTAATATTGTTTTGCATTTCCTTGACTTTTAAAAAGAAAACAAGACACATAAAAGGCTCATGGATTCTAGAATTTAAGTGACCTGAACCAGACTTTGTAGTACACACCTAATTTTGATTAGTTCTAGGGATTAATTTTCATAACTCACTGATGTATGCAGTGTAGTTGTAGCAGTGTCAGCCCCAGGATATTAAAGAAACCCAGCTTCTGTTGGTGAAAGAGAGAGAACAACGTTTTGAGCCACACAGAGCTCTTCTTCAGAAATGTAAAACCTGCACAACACTTTCAAAAGGTGAGCCTGCAAGATGGAATTCATAACTCTGATAGACACTAAAAATCATGGACTGAATAGACACACTGAATTTATGACTTTTTGCCACATTCTGTAACCTGCTACCCCCCCTTTTTTTTGTCCTATGACTGCAGAGGTGCTACTGGGCCACCCTACCTGGAATGGTCCCTTAGAGTATGTGCTAACTACGTATGCTGAACAATCTGTTCCACCTTGCATTTAACTGTAACACTGAGCGTATAGCTACACTGCAAAGAAAAACTGCAGCTGGCCCGTGACAGCTGACTCGGGCTCCTGGGGCTTAGACTGTGGGGCTATTTCACTGCAGTATACGACTACCGGGCTCAGGCTGCAGCCCGAGCTTTGCGACTGTCCCCACCTCACAGGTCCTAGAGCCAGGGCTCCAGGCTAAACCCAGAAGTCTACACTGCAATTAAAAGGCCCCTTAGCCAGAGTCAGCTGGCATACTGCAGGTGTCTAATTGCTGTGTAGACATCCAGACTTGAAGAAGAGCTCTGTGTAGCTCAAAAGCTTGTCTCTCTCACCAACAGAAGTTGGTCCAATAAAAAATATTACATCACCCTCTCTAATAACTCACTGTGGCAGAAGTGATAAATTTGAAGCTTTGTGTTTTCTATTAATTTCGGTATTAAGACATTTTTCTGCAGCAGTGGGCTAACAGAGCAACAATACATCTGGAAAAGAACTATAATGGTAGGAACTAAGGGTATATATCTACACTGTTTTAAAACCATCAGCAGTAAGTTGGAGCCCAAGTCCAAATGTCTACACAGTTACCTTTAGCACCATTGCGTGAGCCTGAGGCTGTAGATCTGTACTCTGAGACTTGCTGCCTCGGCTTTTAAAATGCAATAAAGACATACCCTAATTTAAATTCTTACACACAGAGCTAAACCCTGTGAATCGATGAGACACTTGCACTCTGCCACTTGCAAATTGTTTGAGCAAGTCAAGCTGGGAAAGAGTACCCTAGGATGTCACAAAGGGGATAGGGCTTCTTTAATATGACATAAAATTTTGGCATATGCTAACAAGGCCTGCTCAGCAGTGATTTTTCAAATCAGAACATTTTCATATTTATTTTACTCGCAGATCCTGTCGCCTACCAATAAAAATTATGTGCATTTTTTTTTTATAATACCAAGAAAAAAATGTGTATCTTGAAACTTTGAAGTTCTTCCCCCCACCAATAACTCACTAACCAGTTTTGAGATTTTCCCTCCTGTTTTCCAGTGAAATCACCTCTGAGCTGAGAACAATCATGGAAAGTTTCAACCCAAAGAAGAAATGTTCATGTTATGAACATGTGACAAAGACTTAAGCTTACATCAAGGCTTTCATTTTAACTAATGCTTTTGTTAATACAAAATATATATATATATATATAACCTTGGACTAGGATTATGTCAAGAAATATGATTCTTCTAATTTTACATGCATATGGTGATCTTGTTAGAATCTGATTTATCAAGGTATCATTTGAGGGTTTAATTTCTCACTCCTATTTTCAATTTTAAAAATTATCTAGAATATATTCCTTACAGTGAAATTCTTAATCCATGTGATTACATTAATTTGAAATAACAATATTAGATTATAAGAGAGGCACAATTTATAAAAATTTTGATCTGCAGAATAACAAGTTCATCCTTTTTTTCCCCGCCACCCACAAGTAATGACTGCATTTTCTTTAGACTCCTACTCTATTTCTACAGCATATCTAGAGCCTTGAAAGAACATTCTTAGAGGGAGAAGTGGGAGGAACAAGGAGACTAATGAAGATGAAAACTGAGTGAACACCAGCACCAAACACAACGTTATCATTTTCAATTCGATTTGTAATCTTACAAACATCCTCAGTCAGGCCTGGTAGAACTTATTTAAGAGGGAGAAGTAGCTTAGTCTCCGTGATATTTCAATCTTTTCATTAGTATCAAACTCTTTAGCGCACCATGAACAGCCAAGAGTTTGGTAATGTGAACTCCTTTATAAGGAGAATGAAACAAGACCATTAAATTAATTACACTCAAGCTTAACAGCATGAACCAATATAGTTTTCAATAGGAGGTTCCACACTATGTCTGCTACATACTTTACGGAAGTCTATTCAACTTTTTGTGAGGCATTTCTAGATGAAATGCTTAGAAAAGCAGAAATTAAAAGTCACTGCATCTTACCTACATTGAATGTATGAATAAAATATTTCCATATAAAGTTCCTCCCATCACATCCTTCCAGGACTTTTCATCTCTAAACGGGTCTCATACACAGTACACCACTTCTGTGTACTGTATATTCTACTATATTACATACACATGTATGTCTATACACGTTCACACTATCTGTAAAAACCTTTCTAAATTACTGAAGAGACTGAAAATTGTACTGCATAAACTGATAAAGCTGTGTGTTTTCAGCATTAACTGTTAGAAAATGAATTAAAGTTTCCAAGGTTTTTCTTTTATAAGAACAGTCTACCAACTCACATTTTTTGACACCCGAGACTCAGACTCGTAAGAGTTGCTGTTCTCACAAACAACAAAGAGTGGTTGCCGATGGGATTACAGCATGGCAAAAGTGTAGCTGACTCATGGGATCAATTATAAAGCACCAGTACTTATGGCTTTTGTTCACTCTAAATTATTCTGAATTTTCACCAATGGTTTTACATTTTTAAGCAATTAGTGGGATGACCATATTAGACACATTACCAAACTAGTTACTAACGCATCCTCCCATGCTAGAAAGCTATCACATTCTAGCACCACACGCTACCGATCAAGCTCACCCCCACAATCTCCTAAAATATAGGTCACTCAGTATACACCTGATGTATGCTTTTGAAAAGTTATGAAATACACAAGTGAAAAGTTGAAATAGAATGTTTATAAGCCGCAACTAAGACAACTGTCTTAACATTTTTTCATTTAAAATTAAACAATTTAAAAGAATCAAGTGATTTATGTCTTTTCTAAACAGTATGAAATACAACCATTTAATAAAAATTTTAATATTGTCACAGGTGCAACTTTTTTTTCCCCCGAATACCACCATTAAAACTGCCATTATTAAAGCAGATCAGCAATAAAAGAAGCAGCTCCAATTTAAAAGCAGTTAACTGTGACAGGTTATTGACAGAACAAACAGAATTTGCAATACTTACTGAATGTTTCTCCTGCTGGCCCATAACTCCATGGTTAGCTGGGATCGCTAGTGGTTTCATAATGAAGAAACATATGCTGAACTGAATTTACACATCATGTACCAATTTTTCATGGATGGAAAGTCACCCTCTATAGCATTAAATTACAAAAAGAAGGGGGGGGAGGAACCAAGCTGGAGCTTAAAGTGTCACTACCACTAAGCTCAAAAAACCTCTCACACTTGTAATACAGAAAAGCAATCCAAACAACAGCGTTCGTCTCCATTTTTGTAACACTGAAAGTCTAAGCATGTCAGGATGTAGGGAGTCTGATGAAGCCCTAAACATCCAGCATTCTTCCAAGTGAACAAGATCATTCCGTGAGACTGAAGAATGGGAGGAAAAGAAAAAGGAGGAAAAAAAAAAAGCTAAAATGGCTGACTGCACAGAGACTCCCTCAAAAAGGCTTAATACAGTATTATATTAGGTTGTTAGAACCAGCCTCCAGCATTCAGTCAAGCATGGTTAATAAACCTGTTTCATTTACAATCACACACACACCCCTACACAGCACACCCCCAAAAATCAGGACAGAGCATGTGCATAGGGACCTCCTCCCTGGCTGCTAATGATGCTGACAGAGTGGTGACCAGTGATCTCTGTTCCACTCAACTAACCAAGTTTGCACAATTAATCTTAGCAGCATGACATTGATGGACATTTAATTTCATGATGTCTGACCCTCACATTCAAGGCAAGCATGTCTACTACCGAGAGTCAGTAACAGAAATACAACACAGTTACACACACGAAAACCTAGAGAATCATGAGTCTGAATGTAATATGCCAATATAATTACGTTATTGTGCTTACTTTGGAAGACCATGGCTGCAGGCAGTTGGCATAGCAACGCACAAGGAAAGCCATTTCCTGGGTAGAAAGAATGCTTCCTTTTCTAAATAAAAAATTCCTCTTAGGATACAAACGGCATTGCTGCTTCCTCCAGAAAGCAAAGACACTGTAGTCTGTCTCTTAACCTGCACAGACAGGCACTCTCAATGCAGTTCTAGTGATGTAAGTCGATTTCTCTCCCTCTCTCCCTCCCTCTCCCTCTATACACGGAAATTTCGACTCAAATGGAAGACACATTCCTTGAGGCTCACCCCCTCAAATACTTAAACCATTTCACTCATTAAGGTAGAGATGGACAAGTCAGATAAAGTAACAAGCTCTTGCCTGTATTGTATCAGCTTCTGTAGGTCAAGCAAGTCCCAGAGGGAAGGAATCCACTGAGTGCTCGCTCCAAAAGAGTATAACTGAAGACAGGGTGGGAATAAGGAGCAAGACTTACTTCAACACAAGCTCTAGACTAAATATGATTTTTCACCCAGGTGAAGATAAAGAAATGTGTTAGCCAACACCTTCTCCTTCACTCACCCAAACATAAAATTGCTGCAAAGCTGTAAAACATCTCTGTCGAGTATTTATAAACAGCACACTTGACAAGCTTTCATGGATTTTGAACCGTTTAAACACTACTCCAACTCCAAATATCTTTGGACTGGTATAGGTAAGATTCTGAATTTTCACAAATACCAACAACCATCTTTTTGAAAATAGATTATACTTCTATATGGAAATTGAGTAATTTCCATTAAAACAATGGAGTGAACAATCCAGGAGATATAAAAAGACTAACTTTGACAGTTTCAATCATGTACATGGTGCATGAAAATTACATTTTAAAATGGAGCAGTTTACCCAGACACTCCCATAGAAAACACATTACTTCCAGTTTTATATCTGCAGCATCATGCTACAGAGAAGCTATAATGCAACAGGGAAAATACTCAAGCAATAAAATAAATGTCATCTGTGTACAATACAAATTTTTGGAGGGTCACAAACTGATGACAGTGGAGACCGAGCCATTGCCAACAAACAGAACCTGCTACTCGACCATTAAGCTGTCATGTTGCTAGAATTTGATCTATGCTACGCATTTACAATAGATTCCTTAAATCAGAGACCACCGTTGATGAACTAAACAAAGAACTTTTTTGCTGCTGCTATTGTAAAAAATATATATAAATATGCAGTCTATGAAGCTAAAAGCTATTAAACATGCATAAACACACATGAAAGATGAATCCTGAAAAATATTAACATGTACTTTACAGCTGTCTCCACCAAAATAACTCACCCTATGTTAATTCGTCTAACTTGCTACATAGTGATAATTTTCTGTACTGACGCTGATTGTTGGCAAATTAGGCTAGACGCTTAGTGAAAATTAAGTTTAATAAAGAAGGATTCTGAGGCAACTAAGAGCCACAGTCTATTTTTATAACATTATTTTAGGGAAAAATTTATTTAATATCAGGCCGTTTTTAAAGGGAATATATTTACCTTTATGGGCCCATTTAATACAGCACACATCTCCTTGATTTTCTAATACATGCTAAAAGTAATTCTTTTAAAGCTGAATTATGTAAGTTCTTCTTGATACAACTCTCTTTTATAAACAAATTTCTGCAAAGGGAAAAAGTGTGGGTATTTATAGTAATTTGTAAATGACCCTAACATTCTTCAATAATTGACTAAGAATTTTAAAATGTTAAATTTAAGTTTCATTCTTGCAAATGCCGAGCATGGGCAGTTGTAAATGAAGTTCTGCCCACTGATACTGTAAATTATCCAATTTATGAAACTTATAAAAAGTAAAACAAGATTATGAAGTAAAGCAAAAATATTACTTCTCGTCAAAGTAATTAAAAAACACTTTTAGTTTGGCTTGATGGCCTTGTGGTTAGTGCCAAGCACTAACGTGAGTTTGGTGTTTCAACTCCTGGCTAGTAGGTGATGGGAGTTCTGCCAAGGCAAAACATTTCATGCCTAGGTGGGGAAACAGTGCACCAATCACTGCAGCTTGTTATATATTAAACTGTACACGTACATGGTACTTTATTATCTGACTTAGCAGCAAAACTGATGGTCCTCAAAAGGAGTCCGCCTAGCCATCTGTGGTAAAACCCTTGAGAGAAACAGGAAAATATGAACGGAACAAAAAAGTTAGAAGGGTGGGAGAAAGGCAGGGAATTCTCAGACAACCATACCACCCCCCTCCATCTTAATTATTGAAAATTACCAAATCTCCACTCTCACATGAGAAAATAAAGCACTGACTTTATAGAAGGGAAACATAACAACCTAGCCAAACTGACACTTAGTTACTGAAGCAGTTTTCAGTAGCTAACACTTTTATGAATTGCAAACCCAATAAGACTGTCTCTTAAATTTGACAAAACCTGTGCCACCGCCCTTGCTGTAACTTAAACTAATAAAACAGTTGTTTACAGTTTCATGTGCAGGGCTTTTAACTATCTTTGGTAGTTACTTTGTTGCTTAACATGTATAAAACATAAGATATCAAGCCTCTTGTTTCTTTCTCTCCCTCCCCCAAGCCCATCTCCTGAATATCAAAGCATCTTCATATGGAGTAATTTTATCTACAATTGTTTTTAACAAAGTAATTAAAATCCCGTTACACTTTACATAAAATGAGTAAGGCAGAAATCTCACCAACATTTTATAAGTTTTAAATCCTATTTCAATATAATTGGAATTCATTTAAGGACCTCTAAAAAGTTCATATACCCTGGAAAGTATCCTATCTTAGATAATTATGAACAGTTAAGTAAAATGCAACTTTGCTTTAATAACAATATTCAAATGATGGCTAAAGATGAAAGGGAGCGAAAAGCAATATTCAAGCCAAGTTTAGTTCTCAGCGTTTTAGTTTGTCATAAGGTAGTTATGAGTCTTAGTCATCCAACACAAGTTTTCCATAAGGAGGACTAGAGTTTTACAGTCCTCCTAGAAAAATTGTGTTCTGCAGAAAAATTTGAAAGAGATGAGTGGAAAGAATGGCAAACGAGGTCAGGGACAATATGCAATGAGGGTATGGGTGGAAAGAAAAGGAGACTTGTTAGTTAGGAGCAGACATTAGCAACACACTAAATTTTCTGAATCTAGAAACAGAATAACCCTTTAACAAGATACCTGTTTTTTATCCTTTTCACCCATTCTGAAAATCTGCAGAACACCAGCAGCAACAGTAGTACATCATCTTAAATGAATGCATGGAAACGTTTCCTCTTTAATACAGTGAAAGGCAAAGGACAAGTCTAAAAACTAATTTTTTAAAAAACTCAGTGTTGTTGGACACAAATTTCCTGGTGCCCACAGGAATATCAAACTATTTCTATATCATTTTTCTCTCTCCCTCCTAGCCTTCCCCAATAATTTGTCTCCTAGGATATGACTGATAGGAGTAAAAAGAGCAGGGGGAAGTGGGGAAGAAATTTGCTCTGAATGCTGCAATAAGGAATAAGTTTAAATGCCTCATATACCACACAAGTAGAGCCATGGACCATGTTTGCAGATTGTGGAGGAATGTGGATCCAAATTTTATATCTAGGAGCCCTGCAAATCAGCAGCTATTCGCTTTATATCTGCAGACCATATTTGCAGATCACAGATAGGCTGTGGATACACATTTTGTATCCTTGTAGGGCTCTACACACAGCGCTTTTTCTTCTAACATGCTGCAGTAGATTTAGAATTCACAAACACCTGTGGGACTACTTCAAATTTACCCAAAACTTTTCTCTAAACACTCAGAAAACTTCACTGAAAAAACAGTTACCTACCTTTTGTAAATGTTGTTCTTTAATATGTGTTACTCATGTCCAATCCCAGGAGGTGTGTGTGCACTGTGTGCACAGTCGCCAGAAGGTTTTTCCCCTAGTGGTACCCATCAGGTCAGCTTGGGAGCCCCCAGGAGTCACGCCTTCATGGTGGTGTATATATGTCTCTGCCTATCTGCTGCCTCTTCTGCTCCTTCTTACCAGACACTCCAACAGAAGGGAGGCAGGTGGGTCTTGGAATGGACATGAGCAACGCACCTCAAAGAACCTCAGTTATGAAAGGTAGGTAACCTTCTGAGATCCTCTATGATGGCACCCATGGCGAGGAAGCGAAATTCCAGGAGGAATTCCCTGGCCTGACTGGAGTCTAGGAGAGCTCTGGGGAACTCTATCCTTTGAGTGGGAGTTATGGTTGACACTGTCAAGTTCAAACTAAGGCCGAGCCTGTGGAACATTGTCCGCACCAGGCTCATGTGGGCCTCCACTTGGGCCTGGGAGCGGCCCTTGATTAGCCAGTCATCTAAGTACGGAAATACTTGCCTTTGCTGCTTCCGCAGGAAGGCTGCATGCACTTAGTGAACACCCGAGGGGCTGCCAAGAGGCCTAAGGGGAGGACAGTAAACTGATAGTGGGTGTTGTGGACCACAAAACCTAAGAACCATCCGTGGGATGGGATTATGGACACATGAAAGTACGTGTCTGTCAAGTCGAGGGTGGCGTACCAGTCCCCCGGATCCAGGGAAGGAATAATGGAAGCCAGGGAGACCATGCGGAACTTCAACTTCTTTGTGAGTCTGTTTAGGTTTCGCCGGTATAAAATAGGCCTGAGCCCACCCTTGGCCTTTGAGATTAGGAAATACTGGGAGAAGAACTCCAGAGGGACCTCCTCTACTGCCCTGAGTTATCGGAGCGTTTGCACCTCCTGAACTAGAAGCTGTTCATGAGAAGGGTCCCTGAAGAGGGAAAAGAAGGGTGGGTGGGAAGGCAGGAGGAAACAGAATTGAAGAGAATATCCCAATTCTACCATGCTCAAGACCCACTGGTCTGAGGTATTTGAGCCCAGGCATGGTAGAAATGGGATAGATGATTCACAAAGGGAGGGGAAGGATCCAGGAACTGAACTGGTGCATCGCCCCAGGTGCATGTTCAAAAGTTTGGTTTGGAGGCTGAGGGCTGCTTTGCTGTGCCTTGGTCCTGATTAGAGAAGGACAGAGGGCCTCCACCTATTACTCCAGCACTGCTTCCTGCTGTAGTCCTGCCTAGGAGGAGCTGAGGAGAAGTGAGGGGTGGGTTGTGGCTTAAAAGGCTCTCTTTGGGGGGGCTGGCATATGAAGCCCCAGGGGCCTTCAGGGTTGCCTGCAAGTCTTTCAGGCTGTGGAGCCTAGTGTCTGTTTGCTCAGAGAAAAGCCCTGAACAGTCAAAAGGCAAGTCCTGGATAGTGTGTTGGACTTTGAGTGGGAGTCCCAACACTTAAAGCCTTTAGCTCCATCTCTGGAGCTATCACAGTTGCCATCATCCGGATTGCTGAGTCCACCGAGTCCAGGGAGAGACATAAGGAGGTCCTCACAATGACTCTGCCCTCCTCCAGGACAGCCACAAACTCCAAGCAGGAGTCCGCCAGAAGTTCCTGAAACTTGGACAGCATGTTCAAGCAATTATAGCTATAGCTGCTAAGGACTGCCTGCTGGTTGGCAACATTAAGCCGGAGTCCCCTGGTAAAATACACCTTCCTACCGAAGAGATCCAGCTTCTTCGTCTTTTTGGATGTAGGAATCGGACCCAGTTGTCCCTCCCTTTCTTTCTAGTTGGCCGCCTCCACTACCAGAGTACCCGGCTGAGGATGAGTAAGCAGGTGCTCGTACCCCTTAGAGGGCACAAAGTATTTCCTCTCTACCTCTTTAGCCATGGGGGGAAGAGAGAAGGGTGTTTGCCACAACATCTTAGGGGTGTTATGGATAGTCTTCATGAGGGGCAAAGCCACCCTCAAAGGACCTTCAGGGACCAGAGTGTCAACCATATCGGTCTCCTCTGAGACTTCCTCCACCTGCATGCTTAAGTTTTGAGCCACCCTCCTGAGCAACTCTTGGTGTGCCCTATTGTCCATGGAAGTGCCCACCACTGCTTTATCCAGGGAAGATGTGGAAGATGCCTCCAGAGGCACCAGGTCTTCCTGCCACTGGTTCGCAGGGATCCCCTTATGCTGAGCGGTCCTGGTTCCTGGGCCTATCTCGGTACCGGCACCGGGTCCCACAGCAGACTCCCTGCCGACCAGCGTACCCATCTCCTGCCCTAGCAGAGGATCCCGGGCTACCGATGTTGATGATGGAGGGATCCGTGCCTCCAAAACCCCCAACAAGGATCTGGACCCTGGCCCTTGGGCATGGTGGTATGCCCACAGGGTTCAAAAGGGCCATTGAGCTGGTGCCTGCCACTGCGGAGGCCAGGACATCATGGGTAGTGGCTGCCCTTCCTCCTGCCTCGGGCAGTGCCAGGAGCAGTGCCAGCTTCACCCAGAGGCGTACGACTCCACCACCGAGTCCAACAAGGACTCCAATCTCAGCAACCAAAGCGGTGTGTAGCGAGACGGTGCTGAGGAGCGGTGCCAAGGTGAGGGCGAGCAGTGTCTCATCATCGTCAGCTTGCCCCTAGAGGGCATGGTGCCTCTTTGCAGTGCTGGTGCCATTGCAGGTGCGGGGGACTGCACAGTCATTGCTATGAGGTCCCTAGCCTCCTCAAAGGCATCCGGTACAGATGGGAAGATTTATGTCCTCCTTCCGACACTCCCACACCAGGGAGTCCACTAGAACTGGACTCGACGGAGCTCCCGGTGAGGCCGGAGTCAACGGTGCCAGCTGAGTCAGAGCAGGGGAAAAGTCCACTAGGGGATCATTTGCTGTTAGCAAGAGAGGGCTGTTCCAACAACAGTCACTGGCGATAAGAAGGAACTGAAGAGGCAGCGGGTAGACAGGAACCTAAATACACCGCCATGAAGGTGCCATGAGGGACTCCACAGCTGACCTGATGGATACCGCTAGGGGAGAAACCTTCCGGCAACTGTGCATGCGGCGCACACACACCTACTTGGAATCGACATGAGCAATCACTCAAAGAAGAATAAACAGAATCACAGAACTGGAAGGAACCTCTTGAGGTCATCTAGTCCAGTCCCCTACACTCAAGGCAGGACTAATTATCTATTATTCCTGACAGGTGTTTGTCTAACCCGCTCTTAAACAAATTACTTATCAAATTCACCACATAGAGTTTTTCTTGTTAAAATGTTATTACTTCAGCCAAAACATAAAGGATTAAACATGATAAATATCACCAATTCACCTTTTAAAACAAACAGACAGGCAGTGGCATTGTTAAATTAATGAAGCTCATTGCAACCAATTAATATCCTGGCAACACCAAAGCTACAGTTACTGCATTGTAATGTCTGCTATTTTGATAACCCATTTACTAATGTTACAGAACATTTGAACAAATGCCCTTCTGTTGAGCTATTACTGCAGATGAATCTATAATCCGGAACTTTAATATAAATGACAAGGCCAGAGTACAGTCAGACTGGTGCCTCAGTTGGGCTTGATGCATTGTGGTCTGCCAATCTTCCCTTTGATTACAGACCGATTTGTCACCTTGTGTACTCAGCTCTCAGTTTTTAGTAAAGAAAACATTCTTACCTTTGTATGTCATATTCCTCAAAACATCAGCACGGTGCAAAATGTACGAAAAGTATTCTACAACCATCATCAAGTCTTCATTTCTGACAGCTGACAATTGCTTTGGAATAGAAATATGAAGCAACTGTGGAACTTCTTGTGGCACTCTTGTAATGAGCGTGTGTGTCCCATTTTCAGGATTTATAATTTAGCTGGAAAAACCTATTTTAGATAAAACCTTGCCACAAAGACTCAGCATGCAAAAACACTTGTACTTTATTTTTAATTATGCTTTATTCAAAATGTGTTTTTGCACTAGTGACATTTTTTCCATTCACTGTTTTGCACTCCTGTAACTCATATATCATGGTTCCACTGTCTAAATTTTTATTTTAAAAGATTATCTAAAACATATGCCATTAATATTTGATATATACTCAATGCCATTCAGTCATTTATTTAAAAATTTCATCTATTCTGATTTTAATTTTACAGTCGGCTTCCATAAAAGTAAAATTTTACCATCTACATAAATCTAGATGGAGTTTAATGCATATTAACAACATTATTGGTTTGAAAGGAAATATAGAATAATTTTAGATTTATGTATCTGGCCATAAAGACATGATTAGAGTTTTAAAAATAATTTTCTCTTCAATCATTACCTACAATAACCCCTTTGAAAAAGAAACTGTTTCTTCGCAATATTTTTTCTTCCACCATACAAGCAGATTGCTTCTCTATACTAGCACTTTTTTTAAAAAAAAATATCAATAGTCCTTTAGCCCTAGGGTTAGTCCATCTTAAGGGAATTCTAGTATAATGGCTAACTTTAGAGGAGCAGGCTCTGGGCATCTATTACGAAATCTGTCCTTGACTAGTTCATTCTGAAGTGGATGGCTATTTTCTGGATGTCAGTAATTACTGTGCAGGAAGAACTTTGTTGCTTTAACTCTCTCCTTTCCATATCCAAACAGATAACTGGAGTCTCATTGAGTCTGGATGGCTATGAGGTCACCCCATTATTTAGCAGGTTCTCTCAGCTTGGTAGGTGGAGAGTAGCTACAAGAATGTATTAATCAGATTGGAAAACAAGGATCTCAATGACAGAATAAAAACACTAGAATTACTGTGCCTTCTTCTGCTTTCTAACTGCGAAAAAAGTACAGGGTGTGTGGGGGGGGGGGGGAGGGAAGGCACACGTGACCCTCTGAGGCCAAGATTAATAGAGGACATTATAAATTCTTGTGTCTTGAAAAGAATGTGGCATTCCTCTTTGGGCAGAAGGATAAGTGAGAAGGCTCAGTAATAGAGACCCAAATCTCCATGTTGTTAGCTTGAAAGAGGATGGGATAGAACACCACTCCACTGGGTCCTCATCTGGTCTTCTATCTACCTGCTATGAAACTGAGGTCTCCAGAGACGTGGAAGTGCCCAAATGAATTTTAGCTTCTTCTCTACCCCATGCATAAGAATTGTCTTGTTGAGAGTGGATGGCTGTGTACCTCCTTGCTTGTTCATGTACACCACAGCTGTTCTGTTGACTGTTGTCACGAGGATACAGTGGTAGGATATTTTTGAGGACCAGGTGGATTGCCCTGAACTCTAGCCAATTTATGCTCTCCACTGCTCCCTTAGACCAGAGTATGTGTGTTAATCACTGGGCACCCTAGGCTCATCACCCAGACAAGGTGGCTTCCTTTATTACTGTGAGCCTGATGGTTCTGAGAAAGTTCAGACTTGAACCTTTCCATTTGAGACCACCAAGACAGAGAGGAAATGACCTTGTGGGCTACCAAAACGTTCTTTCAGAATTAGATGGAAAAAGGAGAGAGTGTTGTTCTCTCTGGTCTTCCTTCCTTCTCTCTTACCCCAAATTTTAGTCAATGGGACATTGTTTCTAACATTTGAGTATGCCTTGTTGGATTTTGGATAAGAAGAGACGTATCTGAAACTCTTATTACATACCCTAAACAACTCAGTGCTGTGTTTAAATGGAAGGGAGTAGTTACCCCACTTAAGTTAATACCAAGCTGTAATGCACTTTTGTGTCTTTAGAGGAACAAATTAACCTTATTATTTCCCTGAACTATCCAAGAGAGGGCTGGACATTGCAAAGCACATGGTTTTGGTAAAATTCAGGACTGAGTGTCCGTTGGAATCACCTTGCTGGTCGTAGCCAAGTCTGATGGAAGCAAGAGTGGGGCTATAGACAGGCTGCTAGGGTGAGAGCTGCTGAAGCAGGGCTGTCCAGCACACGGACACTTCAGGGTGTGACCTAGATGCTCATAGGCTGGTTATGAGCATACCAGGCAGGGAGCTTCAGCAGCAAAACATTATAAAGATACCCAGGGTTGCAGGGCAAATGGTGACAACCCTTCACTGGACTGCCCCCTCCAGTAACAAGGTCAATGGGTTCAAACATCAGTAACAAAATATAGTTACGGTACATTAACCATTTTAACTTATTTAAAAGAATACTAAAACACTTTGCAAAATCTATAATCTATCCATGAAAAAAAATCAAGTAAAATCTTAGTCCTACCAAACATAGAAATTGTGACAGTCTAGTTTTAATTCTACACCATTTTGTTTTCTGTTATTTATTGTCAGGTATGCTAACTTTAAGTATCTTTCCTCTACTGTCATGGATATTTCCAGATCTTTCAAGACTCACTAGGTAACTTGGGGGAGGTGAAAAAACTAGTGAGATACAATAAAAATTAAAAATATAAATTGGCACTTTATCAAATTATTTTTAGCCATTATACTCTAGTTTTCATATCTTAACTACGTTCATTGATATAGACAGCACAATTGGTTGCGCTGGTTTTGTGCCAAGCAGCACTAAAATTGTACTGAATCTATCTGAAAGTTTAGACAGAAAAAAGACAATTTCTAGATGAATAAAAAAAAAAAATCTATGAACGTAAGTTACTCAAATATACTACCACAATTAGTTACACCTGACAACTAAAATCCATATTTTATTCATTTTATGTGGTCATCTTAACCCTATTTAGTGATATGGATTAAAATGAGTTTCAACAAATTCATGAGAATTATTTTTAATTTTGTCGTAGTACAAGATACATATAGACTTTTAAAAAGTTAGAAGTTATTAGTGCTCTGATACACATGGGTGAAGTTTACAAACTTCATACATGTCATACACTTGATCCACATTGATAACAAGTGCCTGCAATATATTTGTAGAAGTTTGATTTACAAATAAAGTTTTAAGCAACTGAATATGTGTTGACCATGCATATTGCAGTACTACATTTCATCTTTGTTTTCAATCTCAGCATTTCTGTTTGTAACCATTTCTTTACACTAAGGCAATTTCTTCATTGAAAGCTATATGTGGATTGAAGATTTTTTTTCCTCCTAAAGGGGATATTAAGTAAAATTTTTGAAAATACCTAAGTCTTATTTACAAAACAGTCTTAGGCCACTCAAAAATTTTACTTTACATCTTTATTCATGGATAAATAACTCAGATGGTTCAACTGATTTTTGTTCAGCACTTACACTAAATATGCACTTGTGGACATGAATTTCTGCCCAAAATTTTACCAAGTTAAGACTCTTTGGAAACAAAGGTTTATAACGGAATGTGTATCCATGTTTAAAAGTAGATGTGATGTCACTCAACCAGAGGAAGCAGCTCTCTGAGTTGCAGACATCCTAAGGATTTTAAAATTTGGTTAAAATACAATGCTAATTACATGTTTAAGCAGCTGTATTTCCTCTTTTGGAATCTTACAAACAAGTGTTTTTGAACACCTGTGATTCACCCTTAAATACCACTTTTAATCAAATACAGCTTCTAAATAAAAGAGATGCAACTATATCCCACTAAAATTAATCTGATTCCTATTCATGTTCTGTAATGACTCTCACTGTGCAGTAGTACATCACAAATGATAAACTATCCTGCTATCAACAACCTTAAGGATCCATCCTGAATAAACCTTAAGCAACTTCTTTTATATTACTTCAAGTCAGACATGCTCTGGACGACCGACACCAAAGCAGTTGATTGTAAGGATTTCCTTATGTTTAATTTTTTATAAACTTTTAAAATAATTCCTTCAGAATAACAAGAAAGCCTGAAAAATACAAGGGAGCACATGAAATACAGGGCATATTTAGCCCAAATACATGGAATATCCTTGTGACCGTGCACTGTATTGGACAGGGCATTAGATTGGGAGCTGGAGTTCTAGGTTTTGATCCTGGCTCAGCCACTAATCTATTACCTGACCTTGGGTTAGTCACACCACCTCTCTGTGCTTCTGTTTCACCTTCTACCTTGTGTGTGTCTTACCTGTTGAGACTGTGATTTCTTCAGGGACCATCTCACTATGTGTTTGCACAGCACCTAACAAAACAGGACCCCAATCATCGTTGCGCCCTTTAGGTATTGCCATTAAGGGCTAATACTAAGTAGGCAAAACAGAGTTAGATAATACTGATTTTCCTCTGAAGTATTTGACAGTTGCAAGAACTGCAAAGTGCCACTGTTCTCAACCACTGTTAAAACTTTGAAACTTGGGAAGAGAAGTATCATATGCTGAGCTTGAGCCAAGATCTACACGTAAAACTTAGGGCTGGGTCTTCACTATGGGGAGATCATTGCTGTTGCAATCAATGCAGCAGGGATTTGATTTAGCAGGTCTAGTGAAGAGCCGCTAAATCGACAGCAGAGCACTCTCCAGTCGACCCCAGTACTCCAGCTCTCCAAGAAGAGTAAGAGAAGTTGACCAGAGAGCATCTCCCATCAATGCAGTGAAGACACCGGGGGTAAGTTGACCTGAGCTATGTCGACTTACCCAGGTAGCGAACACAAGCCCTTAGACACACAAAGACAGACATAGCTATGTCAGTCAGGGGTGTGGAAATGGGTGGTTGACAAAATAATTCTTCCATTAACTTAGCCCTGGTCTATACTGGGGGGGGGGGGGGGGGGGAAATCGATCTCAGTTATGCAACTTCAGCTACGTGAATAACGTAGCTGAAGTCGACGTACTTATATCGACTTACCGTGGTGTCTTCACCGCGGTGAGTCGACTGCTGCCACTCCCCTGTTGACTCCACCTGAGCCTCTTGCGGTGCTGGAGTGCAGGAGTCAACGGGAGAGCACTTGGGGGTCGATTTATCGCGCCTAGACTAGACGCGATAAATAGATCCCTGCTGGATCGATCGCTGCCTGCCGATCCGGCGGCTAGTGAAGACATACCCTTAGCTACTGTTGCTTGGGGAGTTGGATTAACTACAGCAATGGAAAACCCCTATGTCATGGCACGACAGCAACATAGCTGCAGCAATGCCCTCCCGCAGTGTGGATATGCCCTAAGTCTTGGTAGTAGGTGAAGGAGGAATAGGTTCTCTAATACACTGTTCTGAAATGTGATGGCTTGTGCATTTTTAATTGTATATTTTGTTAGTGATGCTCAGTTTAATTGCTTAATTAAAACAAATATTTTATAAGAGCTTTGAACTTTACCGTTTTAAGTAAATTCTTTCTGTAAAATGGTAAGTTAAGAAGATTCAAAATAACTCAAAAGCCACCTTAGGATTGGCACCCTTGTTAAAAGTTTTTAAAGAGAGAGCAAGTATTAAAGGACCAGGACATTTATTACCTTTCTATTTATCTAAATGGTGTTGACATCCTAACAAAGTCTGCAAATTTTAAAGAGCTGTGCAAGCAATATAAAAAACCCCAAGTCTATCCACACGTAGACCACCTCCACATACCAATAGATATGTAAGGTAGTAATTGTTTGATACTGTATAACCTTAACCTGAAGGTAGACATTCTATACTAACTGTTTAAAAACAACAAAAGAAAACATCGCAATTAAAACATTTTAATATTTCTTGCACCTAAAGATAAAGAGCAGAAATTCTAGCTATTTTTTCTTTGGGAATGATCAGCTTAGGAAACCAGAGTTATGCATGAGAACTTGATTTTTCTGTTGAAAAAGTGAGCATACATTTTAGTTTTAAAGATAAAGCTAGCATTTAATGCTACATCAATATCCCTATGTCAGCTAGACAAAATTATACATTGCAATAGTAAAAAAAATCCACCTCATAAGACGATGATAAAAACTCATCCTTATTGTGGTAAATCTACATTTTCTTGAGAAAGTTTTTACATGTTCACAAACAGCATTGTCAATATTCACAAATTGAAAACAGAACCCAAACTGGCAGTATTATTACTGACACCAAAATTGCCTGAAACACCGTATGACATGATATACAGCACTCTACTTTGAATTTCCAAATGCAACCAAAAGATGCGTCCAATTATGACATCAGTACAAGCTCTCTTTCCAAGGGGAATGAAAGAACGGCAAATCCCAATGGATACACAAGTTCTGCAGCAGAGATGATGTAATATATAAAAATAGACATCCTCAGACAGAAGCTGAAACTTGGATAAACAGCACACTGCATACAATTCTGAACTGCTTTGCATTAATTTGCAATTGCATACCATTAACAGGAAGAAAGAACAATCTCTGTTCTAACAGACACATTTCTGATTTACATTACCTGTTTAATTCATCACCTGTATATTCTATGGAATAAAATGATAATTTTTTACATCCTGATTAAAAAACAGAAATACCTTAATATAGTAAAAAGACAGAAGTACATCCTGTTAACCAATTCTGAGGCTAACAGGCCATGATTTCCTGGAAACTGCAGCACACATGGAACGGTACTGTATGTGTGTGTGTGTGTGTGTGTGTGTGTGTGTGTGTGTGTATATATATATATATATTCACCTATTGTTCCTTGGCATCTCCACAGAGGACCATTGTATTGCAATTTCTAGACAAAGCAGGTTAAAGCTGCTGTACTAGCCTCAGAAATCCTTTGCTTTCTGGGCGAATGGCAGCGCAATCCAGAATTTCCTCGTTTTTGTGAGTTTATGTCTCACTCTTAAAGATACACACTCACTTATACAGTACATACATACACTTCAGAAACGAGTACTTTTAATATTATCTATACACATTTAGCATTTGATTATTTATGTTAGAGTAAGTTGAATATATTTTATCTTGACAATCTGCAAATTTGGGGTGACATCACCATGAAATGCCATTAAAAAAGCTGGGAAAAAACAGAAGAATGTTTTAAAATTAGATTTTTTTTAAAAAAAAAAAAAAAAATTACTCGGCATAAATATTCTTCCTGCTAGGTTCTACCGCATTATGGATCCACCCTCACTCCTTTGCCAATAGATTTAACCTTTAAATAAATTTAAATTTTTACATTTCAGATGTTATATAGACGTTTACACAAATATGTATTCATGTACAAAAGTGTGGGCATTACACCCCCTGAGAACTGTGTTAAAATTGTAAGCTAACACTTTAAATTCCCCAGTGATTTTCCTGGTCCTGCTTGCATGCTAGGAGGCTCTGCACAGCCATGGCAACTTATTTACTCATCTTCTGCAAATAAACTCAGTGAGAATGGAAGAACCACATATGAAATCAGCATTCTGGAATGAACACTCACACCTGGTGTAAGGATTTTTAGTAAAAGAATCTATATTAAAATAAATAAATAAAATGCATTAGAAATTTGTTAAGATTGTGAGGAATATGAAATTGAAGCTGCTGGGGTCTTGGAGACTGACAGTGATTTCTTCATACTAAACTCATTTCTTGTGATTTATATAAAGTGCATGTGGGCTGACAAATCACGTTCTTAGATTCACTTTGATACAAACTATAATGGCTGAAATTACATTAAAATCAAATTGGAAAGTCAGCTTTAAATATATGACTATATTGGCATCAATTTACTGTACAGAATAAGGAGCACTGAAATTAGCAGACAGAACATTTGAGTTTACAAGCAAGGTAATTGCATTAGTGAGGCATATTACAGTGCCATAAAGTCTGCATTGTTGAGGAATATGCTTTGCATTCTTGCCTATTAGAAGTGAATGCATTAATTTCTTTAAGTTTGCTTTCTTTGTAATTGGGCTTAGTGTTCCTTTATAATATCCCTTTTCTAATCCCTCTGTTCTTTTATTCTGATCCTTTATTCTTTTTGTGTGTGGTGATGGTGGCATTTCCCTGGGATCTGAACAGGACCTTTCCCTCATCCCATATAGTCCTAGCTAAAATGCAAGAAAAGGCCCTGGACTCCTCAAGACAGGAATCAGGGCTGATCTAACCAGGCATCACATCCCTTAACTCTTCCGAAACTCAATGTGTTAGAGGGTGCTCATGAATGTCACAGGAACTCCATCCATCCTAAGACTGGTAGCAATACATCTATAACCCCCATTCCCTATATCTATCTAATCCGTTGATATCCACACTTCTATTTTAGGTTTCAGAGTAACAGCCGTGTTAGTCTGTATTCGCAAAAAGAAAAGGAGTACTTGTGGCACCTTAGAGACTAACCAATTTATCTGAGCATGAGCTTTCAATTTTTTTCTATATAATTATATAACAAATCTTTTCCTCCTGTTTAAACTTTACATGTATGTGCTACTCCAAAAGCTCGAGAGCTAAGTAAACATTAGCAAATATCACAAGCATTTGGACTGTCCAATTTTTTTAAAAGCTTGAGATATTCACAGTGTAGTTGGATCAGCCAGTCATGTAACTCTTATTCTTTTAATATTAAAATGTCTTGCCTAATATCCTATAGGAAGCCTATGACAGAGTCTGGAATAGAACACAGCTCTCCTGGGTCCTATTCCAGTTTATTAAATATAAGAGAACATCCTTGGTCCTGAGCATCATTCACAGTCTATCCTGTGTGCTGAATGAAGCTGGAATCCTACAGAACAAATAGTATATGATCACGTAATTAAAGGCTATCATAATGTATACACATAAGGCAGATAAATTAAGGTTGCCCGGGCAACCTTAAACCTGGTGTTCCTAATCACTGGATGCTTGAATTTGCAACCCTTAACATTTTTAAATGTAGTTTTCTGTATTTGATTTTCTAGGCTTTAGAAAAAGAAAAAACCCCAAATTCCATCATATAGACTCCTACGGACACCACAGGGGTCATTAACAAGTGCTTGAACCCAGGACCTTTAGAGCCAAAGCAAACCTCTAGGCTGTTATCTTCTATGTGGAACAACAAACAGAGCTAGATACAACATACATTTTGACAGTGATTTACACCAGTAGTTCTTAACCAGGGGTACACCGAGGTTTTCCAGGGTACATCCACTCATCTAGATATTTGCCTAGTTTTACAAGAGGCTACAACAAAAGCACTAGCAAAGTCGGAATAAACTAAACTTTCATACAGACAAATGACTTGTTTATATGACTATATATAGTATACACTAAAATGTAAGTACAATATTTATATTCCAGTAGATTTATTTTATAATTATATGGTAAAAATAACAAAGAAAGCAATTTTTCAGTATTAGTGTGCTGTGACACTTTTGTATTTTTATGTCTGATTTTGTAAGCAAGTAGTTTTTAAGTGAGATGAAACTTGGGGCTACGCAAGACAAAGACTCCTGAAAGGGGTACAGTAGTTTGAAAAGGTTGAGCGCCAACGGTTTACAAAACCATTTGCTAAACTAACAGTTGAATGTCAGGATTCCTGGGCTCTATTTCTGGCTTTGGAGGGGAGTGGTTCTGGTTATAGAGTACAGCTAAGTACACAGATTTGATTTATTTATTCTGAAAGTGTTGCTGAGGATGAGACTTGGATCTGCCATGTTAGAAACTCTGTTCTGTTTCCAGCTCTGCTCAAAGTGACCTTGTGTGAACTCTCATTTGAAAAACTGAGGGAGAGAATGATATTTGTCTGCTGCCTAAGAGGTAGGAGGGCTGGCTCACTAATGAGGACTGTGAAGTTTATAGAAATATTAAATACCTTTAAGTGAAAGAGCAAAGACGAGAATTTATGACTCCCTGCCCACCACTCCTTCTCATAGGCCAATGGATTGGCAACTGCAGCCATCGCTTCTGGAGCTCAAGCTGGGTGGGTTGAGGAGCATGCTCAGTGCACTAGGAATTCTTCCAAAGATTGTAAGCAGCTAGCTACTAAAAGCTTTATTGATCACGTTCAAATGGCAATTTTCAGTCTTATAACTTGTTCCAATCTGAACAGATTTTCATGGGGACAGCAAAAGATATCTGACTGACCCAAGCACTACCCCCCTGCTTATGTTTGTGCTCCAAATCATAGATGCACTATACCAGGGGTAGGCAACCTATGGCACACTTGCCAAAGCAGCACATGAGCTGATTTTCAGTGGCACTCACACTGCCTGGGTCCTGGCCACCAATCCGGGGGGCTCTGCATTTTCATTTAATTTTAAATGAAGCTTCTCAAACATTTTAAAAACCTTACTTACTTTACATACAACAATAGTTTAATTATATATTATAGATTTATACAAAGAGACCTTCTAAAAATGTTTAAATGTATTACTGGCACGCGAAACCTTAAATTAGAGTTAATAAATAAAGACTCGGCACACCACTTCTGAAAAGTTGCCGACCCCTGCACAAGACTGTCATGGTTACTGGCGCAGCTGCACTTCTGTCCCTTTCTGCTCGCTGAGTGCAACCCCTTCAGGTGTCAGGCCTCATGCCTTTACCTATTCCGGGATATAATTCTGCAATTCTCCCACTCTTAAATCAAACCCTAGGCTACAGCGCCCTGTCCACCAGCTATGTTTAACCTGCACCTGCCGTTTGGCACTTAACGTTCTTCATTTCAAGACATTGAAACCATACTTTACAGAACTATCTTCTAACACCAAAGTATTGTTTATTTTAGCAGTGGGAACAAAACATGTAGAAAAAAAAGATTTTAGAACAAAAGCAGTCTATCTGCGTATCTACCTTACCTAAAGGCTTACCATTCCATGGCGGTAACCTAGGAACACCCAACTTTTTCAGACACCACAGCAGGTACCTTTGTCAGCTCAATTCCCCCAAACAATCCCCCCTCTCAGAGAGTCCCTTTTTAAAGGCTGCTACAATTCTCTTTCCTCTTGCATATTCACACGTCCTTTCCTGTCCAGGCATTGTCTCCTAAGAATCCTCAAGTGTTTGTGAACAAGTGGCTTATCTTGAGACATTCTTTTTCCTGCCTGCTTGTGTTTTCTTACAGACCCCATTAATCTAAACCAACATATTCAGACATTAAGCAAACACCAACAGAGTTTTCATAAATTGTTACAAAGCAGCCCCAATTCTGGCACAGGGGAACTAGAACACCTAAAAAAATGATCAGACAGAAATTTAGTTTTGGTAAACCTATCTAATTTTCCCTAATCTTATTAATGGAAATGGCTGTTTTTGCGGAAGTTTTTTTAAAAAATCTCAAGCAAATACAAAGCATGAAAAATTTCAGCCCAAATGGTTAAAGTTTGGCAAAGTTATAAGCCACCAAAAATAAAGGCTTATAAAGGGAAAATGCTTTGTTGAGCATCCCTAACTTTAGGCAACCAGCTCTGACTAGAATGCATACAAAGACACCAAAATCCACATTTTAAGATCAACCTTAAGCATTCCACTGGTTAGTTAAGTATGCAAGAGTTAATATTAATCTATCTGAAGCTAGCCCTAGAATCCTTCTCCGACACTGTTCTTTTCCGATCCTCTTAAAAAAAAATGTCTAGAAAACTACATCAATTTTTAAGGGCCATACTCAAAATCAGAATCCTGATTTATTTCATATGATCATTCATATTCATGTTTAAGGCTATTAAACCAACATATTGATGAAGTATGCCCCCTTACATTCTAGTAAGAATTTGAACTACCATAGTTAACACTGGAATGAATTTCCCTACTATTACTGTGCATTTAGGGCTCAATTTTTACCCCGCCTAAGTCAGCGGGAGTTTTACCATTGATTTCAAAGAGATGAGGACTGGGCTCCTAGAAAGATAAAAATATATCTTGATTGTTACAAAAAGATGGTATTTCAGCACAACTGGCTATTTCACAACTCACAGCTTTGTAAGAAACAGCACTGAAGCCCTTTTGATAATTTCAAAAGAACAAGAAACCTTGAAACACACAAATGCATTGAGTGCCAGTACAATAGTTCATTAGTAGTGTTAGCTAAAAAACAGTAATCAAATTTTCTGCTATAAGATCAGCAGGATAAAACAAAATAAAAAGAATATTTTGCTCGAAGTGAGGATCTTAAAGAAACTTGTTCTTTTAATTTGTCAACCAAGCTCTAAGTACCAAAGGAATTTCTTTGTGTTTTACATTACTAACTCTGTAGCACAAAATATACCAAATAAATTCCTATAAAGCATCACATATAGTATATGCATAAGTGTTTTTTTTCATTTGCATCAATGTAATTAAAAATAAAATTTAAAATCATAAAGCATGACATCTAGGTCTTCAAAGTAGGTTGGTATTTAAGAGCTGATCTGAGACAGAAATCCTACAATCTTAATTTTTGTTCAAGTGAGACTGGCTCCAATCTAGAACTTTGCTTATTCACTCAGACATGACTTCCCCAACAGCGATTCTTCAACATGTTCTGGTAAGCTCATTCAGGCTTCTTTCTCATTTCTATCAAGAGCAACTGAAGAGTGTTGTAATAAAGTCTAATCTCACTGTCTCAGGCTGAATCAAACAGCAACAAAAAGGCAAAAGCTAAACCTAAACATTTTCAGCTAACGAAATTTTCACTGCCCACTTTTTCATTTCTCCAACTTATTTTCCTGACCTTACAAAGTGCAAGTGCAAAACAGCTACAAATGGACTTTATTTTTGGAACCAATACAAAAGTCTAAAAGTCTAAAAAGTTGGAGACAGATTCACAAGCAAAGCTATGAGCTCCCACTGCCAGCTCAAGATAGCAGGAGCAAGAGCAGCAGCGGGGTCTGCGCTGCTTTCCTGTAAGCCATGGGTGCGGTTTTCACCATCTCCTTCCCCTGGCTGGGAGAGGGGTTGCTGTTTTCACCACCCCCTCTCCCCGCCGGGAAGGAGATGCACTGTTTTCACCACCACCACACCCCTCCCACCCCACTGTAGCCGGGGGACAAGCTTGTGCCGGCGGGAAAGAAACTGCCTGAAAGGAAGCTGCCTAGCTACCTATGGAACCTGGCCCAGAGTGTGAACTCCTGGAGCCAGAGCTGCATTTTGTTCAGTTACGGAACATTTCAGTTACGGACAACCTCCATTCCCGAGGTGTCTGTAACTCTGAGGTTCCACTGTAATCACATTAAGGAGACTATCACCATATCCCACATTTATTTGAAGCACTCTCACTATAGGAGAAATATATAAAACATCAATATAGAAAACACAGATAGCACACAAATTTTGCCATAACGCTGCATTGGTATTATGAATCAATTAGTCACACTGCAAACTTACAAGTAAAATTGTTAGTGGACGATACATATAAATTACAATACCTGAGGTTTAGTGCATTCCTGTGAGCCAAAATGAAATGAATGCCATATAGGAGGAAAGGAAAAGATGAACATAATCAGACATGCTATAGTACATACCACCATGAGATAATGTTAAAATTATTTTAAGGCGAGTCCTGTTCCCTGATAAATTGGCTGTATGTGTAAATGTTCTGTAATCCATGCAACAATTAAACATAATGCATTTAGCTTTATTTACAATTTTTGCAAAGCATTGTCATGCATTTTCCATTTTAGAACTATCTTTATATAATTTCATCTACATTTTCACTATAGCCAACTTCCTTCAGAGATGCTATTTAGCATGTCATTTTTTGACTATTTTGAACACCGGCTTTCTAAGTACACAATCAATTGGGCCAATGTGAAATAAAATATTGATACTCTTTCAGCAAACATTTCAGTGATATGGTAAGTAAGGAGCTTGTATAAAATAAAATTCAAGAACCTAGTTTACTCTAAAGCTATGCAGTCTATTTTCTGGATGAAGTTATTTTATTTTATTTTTTTATTATTGATCTTAATGTATTTAACACGCAAATCAAAACATACCCACAATTAGATCATGCAACTGAAGACTAATCCAATATACTTGACCATTCATTTCATATGCGGTTTTTCAAACTTTTTTTTTTAAAATGTGTTAGTTTATTCATACCAACTTCTAAATTTTAGATAACTGAAGGCCTGATCCTGAGAGATGCTGACTTATGGGAATTGTGAATGGTCAGAACCCCTCAGGAGATGTACTAAAATAATGCACTTTGCATTCCTATCAGTTTTAGAGAATACATTTCAGTACCATTTTAAAGACACATTTAGATTTTCAAACAATTTTGATTTTAAAACAAACAAAAAACCTTTTGGGTGGCCAAAAGGCAGGACAGTGAGGAAGAGACAACCTACACAGATGTGAGTGACTGGAAAATGCATATTTTTAAATATAGAGAATATAAATAATATCAATGTGATAGGAATGTAAACAATGAAGATTACCAAGCACTATAAAAATAAAAAGTCTTCAATTTCCGTAATTCCAATTTGAACTTGCTGGGTTTAATATTTTCCCTAAAAAGGGATCTCAAGTAATTAAATAATAATTTAAATTATACGTTGATTTAAAAAAAAATATTTTAATTGTCAGTAATTATTTCAGCTTTTACTGACAAGTCTACCTGGTATTCTCATAATGTATTTCCCAATAGACTTGTACAACCATTACGAACTTAAACTGAATGATTAATGATGAGCTTTTGCTCTTCGTACTGGATTTAAATCTACACCAACCCATTAGGTATTCTTAAAAAGTAATTTATACAACAGGTGTGGCCCTCCTATAGCAAATGACATTGTCAAGTCTAGTTACCATTTTTCGAACAGTAGATTAGATGTATAAGTTACACCTAAATAAAATCCATCAACAATTCCTTCCTTCACTTGTAGCATGACTGACCCAAACATGCATGCCACATAAAAGTGGTTTGACACAAACCAGTATAATCTCTTATGTTAAAACTCCAAAGGGTTTCATGAATAAGCCAAAGAAAATGACTCAACTAAGAAACTCATAATAAATTTGGAGAAAATCAAAATTGAGCAGAACATTAACCCATTAAAAGGAGCCTGTTGTATAAACAAAATACATAAAAAGTGTTGATGTAAGATATATGTATTTAACTCAGGAGGAAAAACCTCCAACAGTGGATGTAATCAAACAGCTACACATTTACAGTCATGCAATGGATTACAACAGGAAATTGGCAACAAGTAAAGGAATATGGATGGTAGCGAGAAAATGAGGGGAAAAAAAACCCACTACTTCACATCAGAGACAACATTTTTAAAACAAAGCCCTGATTCTGCAAACACTTATGTGCTTGAGTAACTTTATACTCAATATGACCAATCACATTCATAAAGTTATCTATGTGTGTACTAGTACATTTTTGCAGGTTCAGGGCCAAAAAAACAGCTGAGTACAGGATTTGAAGGCCACTTACTTTTCAGAGTATTTTGTATGCTGTTGAAGTTAACAGCAAATCTAATTACTCTTATCCTAGCAGACCCTTGCTCAACAGAAAAATAAAATAATCTAACAGATTATTTTGTAGAACACGTTTAAAATATTAATACTTATGATGTTTCCTCTTTTATGAAGGAAACCTATAACTTTCAATCTGTAAAATTACACAAAAACTATTTTGAAGAAAACTCTGACTATGCTTTGTCTGATGATAAAGGACAGACTGCAGTATTTCACTCTGGGCAAAAATATCATGATTCAGACCAAAACTTCTGGTCTCGTATTAGTCAGCAATAAAAGTTAGTTTAATATTTCAAGATCTGGGTCTTGCATAGAGAAATGACAAGCCAAAATCATGGACTATTTCTACCACAATGCAATACAGGTTTTTTGAGAAAACAATTGCTACACATAAAAATGAATGCTTTACTCATTAGCCACAGGAACACTGTACACCAAATATTTCTATTACATTTTCAATTATTGACAGGAAATTGGAATCACATGTATTAGGTAACTGATTTGTTTCAAAGTTGCCAAAAATAACTGGAATAGCAAGGAAAGATACGTGCTGTCCTCTTGCCAGCATTGTTTAACAATAAATGTGCAACAAATTAAGTATTCTCAACTCTCAATCTGAGTTATGAAGCAAATTACATGGGCACACGTGTGCACACACTTTGGGCCAAATTCACTGATACCCTAAGGAGAAACTCCCACACCGAATTCCACCTGCTTAGGCAAGCAGTGAATTTGACCTTTCAGGTGATTATTTTTGTAAAAATATTTTTCCCTTGTCTTGTATTTAAAACAAATGTAGGTAACTTACCGTATGATAACCTCTAGGTAAAGGTGGCTTCCCCACAGGATAAGGATCCACGGTATCAATAATGGTTTGTCTTTCTCCTTTTTGATTGATTTTCCTAAATCTCCTTCTGGATTGTCTATGGGAAGCTTGACGCTGGAAATATTCTTCATTTTCATCCATATAGTCCACCTATAATAAAATAAACAAAATGAAGGGTCATTTCCCTACAAATGAAAGTTACCGCATATTCTGCAATAAAACAGAAGCCTATCTTTTCTTCTGCTCTTAGCCACGTGGAAGCTTTTATTTTAGACAATCCTTAACTATAAGTGCCACTGCTACTGAACAAGCCCACTTCAGTTTAAGATTTAGTTTATGAAAGGGCACTTTGAACTCCATTTCAGAAAATGTGGTTGGTTATGAATTTCCTGCATTTTTAATAGTGAAAAGCATGAACTCAGTGCCAAGAAATCAAATGTCCGCAGGGATGAGAAAGAACAAGTACCACTATGAAAAGAGTTATTGAGCAGACACTTTCACATATTTTATAAGTGCCTTACTCTATTTAAAAAAAAAGTTAACATCCTTTTCCTCAATTTTTATTCTTACACATAGTGATGTTTTTGTCTATGCAATACACTGGCAAATGAAGCTCTCCCATGGGAAGGAACTTATAGCTTTCCTACAGATTTCAACGGGTCACTCTTGGGACCTTCCAATCCCATCCTGCCTCTCTTCAATGGGCAACACTGTTTTAATTACATATTTTAAATATTTTGAGACTTTTAAAGAGGAATTTTCACAACAGAGAAATTTGAAAAAGATTAAATTTACATAAAAAGCAATTTACTTTGTAATAATAGCAAAGGAAAAAACCCCAGACATTTCTAGTAGATGAGTGTCTGAATAAGGAATTTCCCGCTCAGCAATACCAGTATCCTCTCTCTGTTCTGGAGGCTGCAGCAAAGTCACAGGCATGTTACTACACAATAATGTATTGCTATGAAAATGTTTTTACAATTCAGAATTCTGGCTTTCATGCAAGATAAGAAAGTTGTAGTAATTTGCCTTTCTGTATCTCTCTCCCCTGCGCCTATCTTACTACTAAAACGCCATCATTTCATGCTAGAATTACGCCACATCTACAAGGAAGCAGAAAGTGGCGAAAACTGTCCAGTATTGTCCTTAGGTGCAGATTAAATCCATTCACATTCCTCAGTCTGTATCCCAAGGCCAAAAAGATTGTTCCCCAAAAGAAACAGGACGTAAGTAGTGATAGGTGGGTTAAGAAAAGATGATGATGACAAACTACCACCATGCAGGTGATTTTTTCCTTCTCATGTTTCTTTTCACCATCTATACAAATGAAACACCATTACATTCTGTTTTAATAAGAACTAGTCCTACCCGAACCAGTTGTATGAAGTATGACTAAACATGACTATTAAGGGTATGTCTACACCACAATTAGACACCTGTGGGTGGCCCATGCCAGTGACTCAGGCTCATGGGGCTCGGGCTAAGGGGCTGTTAATTGCAGTGTGGACGTTAAGGTTTGGGCTGCAGCCCAAGCTCTGGGACCCTCCCACCTCACAGGATCCTAGAGCTCAGACTCCAGCCCAAGCCCAAAAGGTCTGCACCGTAATTAAACAGCTTTGCCCAAGCCCGACTCAGCTGGCACGGGCCAGCCACAGGTGTACTGCAGTGTAGACATACCCACAGACACTTATGGTATGCAACAAATGTGTGGTGATGACTTGGTAGCTGCTCCACATGCTGTCCTCTGAATCTTGAGTTCTTTCCACTCAAAGTGCAGTCAGTCCTCTGAAAGGTTGGGCCAAAGTATACTTCAAAGGTTTAACTCAGAGGTTCCAAAGCTCTTCGTATTCATGACCTACTTTGGATGGATTGCCAGCTAAGTGCCCTCATTCAGCACCCACCACAGGCCCCGCTCATCATGCCCTGGTCCAGCTGTAACCTTTTTTTTTTCTGGTCTCTTTTCCCTATCACCCTGCTAGGCCCCTTATTTTCTCTGTCCTCACCCTCCTCCCCCCACCCGCATTTTGTGTCCCTCACTTTCCTCCCACCCACCGAAGAGCTGTGTACCAAGGACATCCATTGGTACCACCCAAAGCTAAAGATGGGTATCATAGCAGCAGGAATTGGGGATAGCAAGCTGCACCCAGAGCCTGCATCATACACAAGGTACAATGGGAACAGGGAGCCAAAGTGGGTGGATTCACACCTTGAAAAGAGCTGACTGCCACTTTCCCCACAGCAGAATTATGGGATTTGAATTGGAGGGCGGGGCGAGGAATGGGCATTTCTCATTTCTACTTCTCTCTATGCTGTGAAGTCATTAAAACAGAATGCATCAGAGTTTTATTAGCAGGACGGGGACAGAGGAGGAGACAGATGACAAGGTAAACTGCTATTACACAACCAATGTTGTATTCATTTAGAGTGAAAGTGGCAAAGAATTTTTTAACTGCATTCTCAAGCCTTACATGTCTCGAATAAAACAGAATTTAATCAACTGTTAATAACTCTTAAAATAAACTCAGTTAATCAATTTTAAGCAAAGATGCTTAATTACATATCATAAATACTCGTAGATAATCATAGTTGCCATCTCTATTTTAAATATGATTGTCTTAACCTTACAGGCATTTTTGAACTTACAGTTTTTTAAACTTGCAGTTTAGCTTTATTGAAAGGTTTATTTCATTCATTTAATTAAATGGCATTTCCAACTTTTGTGCTATGTATAATGATTGCAAACTAGGGCATTAAATTAAAAAAAAAAAATCACACAATAAATTTAGTCCTATCTTAAACTGAGTATAGCGTAGACAATTCAAAGTAATTTCAAACCCTTACTGAATTTTGTCTATGCTTAATGACAACTTGAAAGTGTAATTTAATTTGAAAAAAATACTGTTTGAAAGAAATTGGCACCACAGTCTTACCACAATCATTTCAGATGGCTCTAAAACAATGCATTCACAGCCACGCCTGAAGCTTCCTGCAGAACGCTTGCCAAAACTGAGGAAGAAAAACACCTAATCAGAACAATATCAAAACTGTAATACAAATCAAGAAAGTATTTAAAAACTCTCCCCAGACACTTAAAAAGACATAAAAAATACACACATGTCGAGAGCAAAATTGTCGTGCAGATTTCCCCCCTTTGATTAACTGATAAAAAGAATGCCAATGCCAATACACTTTTGATTTGTAGAATTTAGGAAGAATTGTTTATACAGCACCTAATACAATGAGGGCTCCTAGGTGCTATGATAGCTATAGCAGTAGCAATAATTGTAGATGTTAAACAGTTACACTGACATATATGCAAATAACCAAGTCACAATGCACAAAAATTACACTGATATCAGAGGCTTTCTAACACCTATATCTCCTTCATAGTTAAATATAATGTGCTACATTAAAGATTCTTCTTATAGCTGAATGGATGGGGTTAGAAAGCTTGAAAAAAAAATTGTACTTCTCTCATCAAAACAGTTTTATCCAACAAACCTCAAAATTTTCAATAAACATTCTCCTTGTCAGAAGAGGATCATAAATTTGAGTGGGAAAATGGGGATTAAAGACATTTTGGGAAAAAGGTGTCAAAAATCAAGCTTACTGTCCCGACCTTAAAAACAGAGTGACTAATGTAAGTCAAGCCTTTGAGACTGCACCTATTTATCTATTACACAATGATGCTGCTATGCATCATTTACTGTTTTATTTTTTTTTTTAAAAATGTATGCCAAGTAATGCTTTCTTAATTTTTCTCAATTTCATAATGAGGCCAACTAGGAACTTAATGTCATTCTTAATGGTATTTCTAGTGAATCTACTACTACCCTCCTGCCCTGCAGCGTGATTAGTAAAGAATGAAAAAATTCACTTGCTGCCCAAATGGTGATTCCTGCACAAGAGCATTTCAATAGCTTGCAAAGAAGGCAGTCAAATATTGAAAAGCAATGCCAGCTGTGCTCCTTCACCATAACCATGTACATATTTAATAGTACATGACGCTTTTACAATAGACAATGATTTTACAAAATACTGAGCCTTTTTAAAGATTCAATAATAAAAAACCCTAAAATCTGCTCAATAAGATGCACACATTTCCAGAGGCAAAGACGAGCATTCTTCTATTACCTAATACTAAAAGAATGTGTCCTGCCTTACTCATCAACACATTCTTGAATTTTATTCAAATTGCAGCTACCTTTAAAGGTAGAAGGGAAAATTAAACCATTACTTCATTAATGTTTTGAAAAATGGCTTTAGAATCTAAACTACTTGATTTTTTGTCATCACCCACACCAATAACCAAAATAGCTACATAAAAAAATCTCAGGAAAAAAAATCACCTAATCAATTTATTGTAAACAAGACAGACATTGTGGTGGCAAGAATGTAACTTTGTATCCTAACTGGAAAAATAAATCAAGATAAGATCTCTGTGTTTCCCTATCATACCCCCAAAAGACTGATTTCTAACAGTACAGTTTTTACTCTAGGTTATAAATCTGTTCCTGTCACTAGGTTTTTAAATATAACCTCGAAGTAACATTTTTGAATACCCCAGAAAGTGAAACAAATACTTGCCTTTCCACTCCACTCTCGCCCCTCTTCTTCTGGAGATTTTTTGCTGTCTCTTATGGACAGGAGCTTTTAGTTCTCAACCACTAAATTTGGCCTGACATCACCCTCTTACCTAATTTTTAAGTTTTAGGAAACCAAATACAGGAAGACAACACATTCCAAAACTCACTCCTGCTTGCTTACTTACTACATGTCTGAATTACCTGAAAGGGCTTTAACAAACAGCACAAGGGAGAAAACAGTCAATACATTAAGGCAGAAAGCATGCACTGAATCAACACTCGTGAAAAAAAAGTCCAGTTTCTAACAATAAGATCGGATGTTAGGAACTGACCACCAGTATATTTGCCAAAGTTTCGCTGTTGCACTTAGGAATTATCAGTAATATGTATACAGTTAAAACATACTGAATTACTCACGTTCAACAGGGGATATACCGCAGGCATGTAAATATAAGCGAATTAGGGCTGTCCATTAATCGCAGTTAACTCACGTGATTAACTCAAAAAAAATTAATGGTGATTAAAAAAAATTAATCGCACTGTTAAACAATTGAATACCAATTGAAATTTATTAAATATTTTGGATGTTTTTCTACATTTTCAAATATATTGATTTCTATTACAACACAGAATACAAAGAGTACAGAGCTCACTTTATATTATTTTTGTTACAAATATTTTACTGTAAAAATGATAAATAAAAAATATTTTTCAATTCACCTCATATAAGTACTATAGTGCAATCTCTATCATGAAAGTGTAACTAACAAATGTAGATTTTGTTTGTTTGTTTCATAGCTGCACTTAAAACCAAAACAATGTAAAACTTAAGAGGCTACAAGTCCACTCAGTCCTACTTCTTGTTCAGCCAATTGCTAAGACAAACAAGTTTGTTTACATTTATGGGAGATAATGCTGCCTGCTTCTTATTTACAAGATCACCTGAAAGTGAGAACAGGCATTCGCATGGCACTTTTGTAGCCGGCATCGCAAGGTATTTACATGCCATATATGCTAAACATTCGTATGCCCCTTCATGCTTCAGCCACCATTCCGGAGGACATGCTTCCATGCTGATGATGCTTGTTAAAAAAAAATGCGTTAATTAGATTTGTGACTGAACTCCTTGGGGAAGAACTGTATGTCTCCTGTTCTGTTTTACCCACATCTGCCATATATTTTATGTTATAGCAGTCTCGGATGATGACCCAGTATTTAAAAATACTTTCACTGCAGATTTGACAAAATGAAAAGAAGATACCAATTTGAGATTTCTAAAAATAGCTGCAGCACTCGACCCAAGGTTTAAGAATCTGAAGTGTCTTCCAAAATCTGAGAGGGACGAGGTGTGGAGCATGCTTTCAGAAGTCTTAAAAGAGCAACACTGCAATGCTGAACCTACAGAACCCAACCCATCAAAAAAGAAAATCAACCTTCTGCTGGTGGCATCTGTCTCAGATGATGAAAATGAACCTGCCTCGGTCTGCTCTGCTTTTGATTGTTATCGAGCAGAACCCATAATCAGCATGGATCCATGTCCTATGGAATGGTGGCTGAAGAGGAACGGACATATGAATCATTAGCACATCTGGCATATAAATATATTGCGACTCAGGCTACAACAGTGCCATGAGAACACCTGTTCTCACTTTCAGGTGACACTGTAAACAAGAAATGGGCAGTATTTTCTCCTACAAATTGTAACCAAACTTATTTGTCTGAGCAATTGGCTGAAGTAGGACTGAGTGGACTTGTAGGCTCTAAAGTTTTACACTGTTTTATTTTTGAATGCAGTTATTTTTTGTACATAATTCTACATTTGTAAATTGAACTTTCATGATAAAGAGAGAGCACTACATTACTTGTAGTGAATTGAAAAATACTATTTCTTTTGTTTTTTACAGTGCAAATATTCATAATAAAAATATAAATATAAAGGGAGCACTGTACACTTTGTATTCTGTGTTGTAACTGAAATCAATATATTTGAAAATGTAGATAACTTCCAAAAATATTTAAATAATTGGTATTCTACTATTGTTTAACAGCACGATTAATATTTTTAGTCGCTTGACAGCCCTACATAGAATCATAGAAGATTAGGGCTGGAAAAGTTCTCAGGAAGGCATCTAGTCCAACCCCCTGCTCAAAGCAGGACCAACACCAACTAAATCATTCCAGCCAGGGCTTTGACAAGCTGGGCCTTAAAAACCTTTAAGGATGGAGATTCCACTACCTCCCTAGGTAATGCATTCCAGCGCTTCACCACCCTCCGAGTGAAAGAGTTTTTCCTAATATCCAACCTCGACCTCCACCACTGCAACTTGAGACCATTGCTCCTTGTTCTGTCATCTGCCACCACTGAGAACAGCCAAGCTCCATCCTCTTTGGAACCCACCTTCAGGTAGTTGAAGGCTGCTATCAAATCCCCCCTCACTCTTCTCTTCTGCAGACTAACTAAGCCCAGTTCCTCAGCCTCTCCTCATAAGTCATGCGCTCCAGCCCCCTAATCATTTTTGTTGCCCTCTCTCCAATTTGCCCACATTCTTTCTGTAGTGGGGGGCCCAAGACTGGATGAAATACTCCAGATGTGGCCTCACCAATGCCAAACAGAGGTGAGTAATCACTTCCCTCAATCTGCTGGCAATGCAGACCAATATGCCGTTAGCCTTCTTGGCAACAAGGGCACACTGTTGACTCATATCCAGCTTCTCATCCACTGTAATCCCCATGTCCTTTTCTGCAGAACTGCCACTTAGGAAGTTGGTCCCCAGCTTGTAGCAGTACATGGAATTCTTCCATCCTAAATGCAGGACTCTGCACTTGTTCCTGTTGAACCTCATCAGATTTCTTTTGGCCCAATCCTCCAATTTGTTTAGGTCACTCTGGACCCTAACCCCATCCTCCAGCATATATACCTCTCCCCTCATCTTAGTGTAATCTGCGAACTTGCTGAGGGTGCAATCCATCCCATCATTCAGATCATTAATGAAAACATTGAAGAAAACTGGCCCCAGGACCGACCCCCAATTAGACATCAAGCCGTTGAGCCTGATGATCTAGCTAGCTTTTTATCCATCTTACAGTCCACTCATCCAATCCATACTTTTTTAATTTGCTGGCAAGAATACTGTGGGAGACCGTATCAAAAGCTTTGCTAAACTCAAGGTACATCACATGCACTGCTTTCCCCATACCCACAGAGCCAGTTACCTCATCATAGAAGGCAATTAGATTAGTCAGGCATGACTTGCCCTTGGTGAATCCATGTTGACAGTTCCTGATCACCTTCCTCTCCTCCAAGTGCTTCAAAATGGATTCCTTGAGGACCTGCTCCATGATTTTTCCAGGGACTGAGGTGAGGCTGACCAGTCTGTAGTTCTCCAGATTCTCCTTCTTCCCTTTTTTAAAGATGGGTACTATATTTGCCTTTTTCCAATCGTCTGGGACCTCCCACAATCACCACAAGTTTTCAAAGACGATGGCCAATAGCTCTTCAATCACATCAGCCAACTCCCTCAGCACCCTCAGATGTATTGCATCCGGCCCCATGGACTTGTGCATGTCCAGCTTTTCTAAATAGTCCTTAACTATTCTTTCACTGCTGAGGACTGCTCACCTCCTCCCCATACTGTGCTGCCCTGTGCAGCAGTCTTGGGGCTGACCTTGTCTGTGAAGACCAAGGCAAAAAAAAAGCATTGAGCTTTTTCCACGTCATCTGTCACTACATTGTCTCCTCCATTCAGTAAGGGTCCCACACTTTCCCTGACCACCTTCTTGCTGGTAACATACCTGTAGAAACCCTTCTTGTTACCCTTGACATCCCTCACTAGCTGCAACTCCAGTTGTGCTTTGGCCTTCCTGATTACACCCCTGAATGCTCAAGCAATATATTTATACTCCTCTCTAGTCATCTGTCCAAATTTCCACTTCTTGTAAGCTTCCTTTTTGTGATTAAGCTCACCGAAGATTTCTCTGTTGATAGCAAATATGGCAGGCAACCAGCTTGGCTTCTTTCTGCACATCGGGATGGTTTGTTCGTGCGCCCACAATAAGGCTTCTTTAAAATACAGCCAGCTCTCCTTGACTCCTTTCCCCCTCATATTAGCTTCCAAAGAGATCCTGCCCATCAGTTCCCAGAGGGAGTCAAAGTCTGCTTTTCTGAAGTACAGGGTCCATATTCTGCTGCTCTCCTTTCTTCCTTTTGTCAGGATCCTGAACTTGACCATCTCATGGTCACTGCTGCCCAGGTTGCCACCCACTTCTACTTCCCCTACCAATTCTTCCCTGTTTGTGAGCAGCAGGTCAAGAGGTGCATGGCCCCTAGTTGGTTCCTCCAGCACTTGTACCAGGAAGTTGTCCCCAACACCCTCCAAAAACTTCCTCGATTGTCTGTGCACTGCTTTATTGTTCTCCCAGCAGATGTCAGGGTGACTGAAGTTCCCCATGAGAACCAGGACCCATGATCTGGAAACTTCTGTTAGATGTCTGAAGAAAGCCTCGTCTACCTCATCCTCCTGGTCTGGTGGTCTATAGCAAACGCCCACCACGACATCACCCTTGTTGCTCTTGCCTCTAAACTTAACCCAAAGACTCTCAACAGGCTTTTCTCCAGTTTCATACTGGACCTCTGAGCAATCATAATCTTTCATCCAAAGACCTCAAAGTACTTCTTAAGCCCGAAACATGCTTCACATCGTCTCCATGAAGTACTGTATGCAAGAGATGAGGAAATGATGGCAAAAAGAAGATTAAGTGTCTTGACTATAACCACTGATTTGCTGTGACATTGACAAGAACAGAACTCAAATCTCCTGACTCCCATCCCCTGATCCGGCAGTCTCCAATAAGGAGTAACACACAGAGGAGGGAATGGTGGAAGGCAGATATATTGCACCTTGGAAAATTAATCACAATCAAAGAAATTGGAAAAGACTTAAACAAGCTTGTCTTAATTGAACATTAGTGAATAGGATTTTAAAAATTCAGCCTAAAAGATACAGTTATTCATATACATTATCAAGCAATACAGGCAACTCTCAAAATTGGTGCTCCATTGAGCTGATTATAATACCTAACGAAGCCTTATGTAAAATGTTAGGAAAAAACCCTCTACAAGAGACCCTAATCACCAGGAAGGTCTAATTTCAACAGAATACAGGTATCCAGCAGGTTAAACCCTTTACCAGAGGGTCTATCACTAGATACCTGTCTTCTGCAGTCCTTTGGTTTGCTGGTTAGGTGGAGAAAATTAAGGGGAAAATTAGATATTAGCCCTTACAGACTAGAGATGCAACATTAATTTATTCCCTCCCTCCTCCAAACATGGAATGATAAGGCTGCTAGTAGATGGAGTTTCATCCTCTGCTGTTGCTAGGGAGCCAGAGACCCGAACAGCATTCTTTTGTTTCAAACTGAAACACACAGTTCTTTCAATTCCTGCTGTAGAGACTTTTGCATACTACTACTTTGCATTTGGTTATACTGTATCATTCATGCACATGTGACAACACATAACACGGACTGAAGTGATTAAAAGCTAAAAAGCATCTCTTCCTACCCACGACGTATAAAAACTTTTCGTTCCTAAAATAACTCATTTTCAAGTATGCTCAATATAGAACAGACTCATGGCCTAAGGAAAGGTAAGTCTAAGACAGTATTAAGCCACCTTTACGTTCTCCCAACCCTGAGCTACCCCAGAGACTGAAGAAATCCTCATAGTAATTGCTGTGGGGGCCTAAATTACAGCAACCATAGTGCAGACCCACCTATAATATCTAGTGCACTGCATGCTACATGTCGCTGATGAACACAGTGATACTGCCAACAGAGAGGCTTGTAAATGCTTTGGGGAGGAGGGGAAGCCTTACAGCTGTCTTCCTCTAGGTCAGTGGTCCCCAAACTGTACGGCATGCCTCCCTAGGGGGCGTTGTGGGGCCCAGACCAGCCCCCGGGGGGGTGAGGAGGGAGCACCACTCAGCTCCACTCTGCCTCAGCCCCACTCCCACCCATGGGCCCTGTTCCTGGCTGTGGCTCCCAACCATGGCTCCCAGGAGGAGGGGGTCAGATTCCATTAAGGGTAAGGGGGGAGCATGACAGAAAAAGTTTGGGGACCACTGCTCTATGCTGGGGGAATTCCTCCTGACAGCCTCTTTATACGGCTCAAGCTCTTTTACCCAGCATGAAGAGGCTACAGTGGGTGTGAGAATTTCACCCCAGTTATTTAAATATTTGTTACAGTTTTAGAAACCAAAAAGGCCCATATCAGCAAAACCCTGTATTAGCTACAGGCACCTACTTTACAATCAAATACCAGTTAAATACTGTGATGTGTAAAGTGGATAAAAAACAAATTAAAATGACTCAATATTAATTGCTCTCTGAACAAGTTTTGGCCATGCTATTTCTAAAGTTATATGTTTAAAATGAAAGCAAACTTTCTGTACGCATAAACTTTTTCTAAATAAGTCTTTAGGAAATATTATGGAACTTCAGTCAAACCTCCATGATAAATTTCTTATTATAACAATAAATATTAATGCAAGTACATGAAATATTAGCTATTAAAATCTTCCAACCAAACACTGGAAATGGAGGACAAAATTATAGTTTTCAACAAAATTTTATATTTCTGTCTCCTCAAGACTATGTGATCCCACAAAAAGAATTTCACACATCTTTTCTAGTTAACCAGAAGACCTGTAATTATCAGACACAACTAACTAAATTTTTTAGAAAACTCCAGACAGTCAAAAACTTGTAGCAACGAAGGCGAGCTGTCCTGTCTGCCCATGCTATTTATAAGCTTCATGAATGTGGCAGGACAAAGCAGGTTTCTCCAAATGCAGTCTCTGTCCATTTAGTCAAATTCTGAGAGATGTTGGTACATACACTTTTTAGGGTTGTCAGGAAAGAAGATAGTGGCTGATCACAGAAGTCTCTCCTGTATTCAATACTGTTCCCTTACCAGGGGCCTCCACATTCTATTTTTCACATCAGACTAACTCCCCAAAGGAACATCATTTCTCAGCACTGGAATGTAAACGTATTCATCACAAGCAACACAAACTTGAAAAACGCTCCACTACCTAGAAATACTAAAAACATTCTACTAACATTATTCCAATAGATACACATTATAAAAAATAGGGTTAACTCCTTAAATTGTTCCAAAAAGCCCACTTTTACTTTACTGATAACTATAGAAAGATGAACATATCACCAAACACTTACAGGGTTTTTCCCCCTAAACATATCTGTTTTTAATTTTTTATCTTTCATTCCAATGGCAATGAATGGTTCATAAAAAGAACAAACAGCAACATAGCATCAACAGGTGCATAAACAGCATTCAAGAATATTTGTAAGTAGGGTTTAAAAAACATTGTGAACGCACCTTATTACACCTATTATTTAGAGTGAAAAGACACTAACTTTAAAAAGATGTAGTGAAGAAAAATATACGTCTTTTTAACTGATTTTATTTATAGTCATTCCATGTATACTTTTGTTGTAGATGTTTATTAAAAATTGTCCTAAAATATCAAACTAAAAATGTAATAAAAACAGATTTGTAATTATTCCAATTAAATATTAACCAAAATCCAGTAATTTGATGTACAAAAGCTTAACTACCATTCTCTGAAGCCCTAACACTGGATTTTCACAAGAAGTGTGTACTTGAAAATTAGAGCTGTGAAACTAAGTATTTTTAACACTTGCTGATCAAAACATGAAATTTACCATACATACTTCCAAGAGCTGTGTGTACCAAAATACAACACTGGGGATTAACATAACTAGATTCTCCCCCTCATTCCCCCCCAGTTACATTTTTTTATTATTATTCTGCATTTTGAAGTATTCTAAGAGTAAGTTAGTATCTTTCTTGCTTAGCTTTCTCAGGCCATTCACGTATTCATAATAAAAAATAAGCCAAAAAAAGATTAAAGTATATATTGAGCATTTCATGCTCACCACTTCATATCCAAAAGAGCTAGATAATTATCTACAAACCTTTTTTCCTGAATGTTATATGGCTCCTTACTGCTCCTTATTACACTGCTGTAGCAGACAGTAACTTCTGAGTCTCTCTCAGTAGAATATTAACAAGAAAATTTACAGATATCCCTTGTTTATGACTTTTAGAAATTAAAAGTGGTCTACCCTGTAGTGGTGGTCTTTAGCTTTCAAGAAGCAGCCATGCTGCTGCTATTGCTATCTACACAAACCCATTCTCTTCCCATTTTCCCTGTGGTTTTTTTTTTTCTTTCTAAACCTGAATGCACAGAGGAACAACATTCTTTTTGATGGTTAATTTCCTGCTTGGGTGACCCAGCCACCCCTTCTGCCTGTAGATATGTGCTGCATGTGTCATATAGGCAGTGCTTCCACATACCAGCTTCATGACCTCAACCACTCCCAGACAAATGCTTTTGATAAATTTCTATTAATTTATTATTCTTTGATAATGACGTAGTAAATATGGGGATTTGGAGTGTCTGATCTCTTCAGAATCCCAAGGTCAAATCCTGGCACATGATCAACAACAAATTTACTTATGCCATGCTATAACCAGAGACCACTAGAGCAAGACAGACGTAAATTCCAAAACAAAGCATTCTGATTTCTGCCATGCTAACTTCCAAAATAACCTTAAATTTTTAGGCCAGCAATTTAAGTGACCCCTGGGAGAAACCAGGGTCTCTGTTGCTAACCTGCCATTCAGGTTCTATTCATGGGTGGAATGGATTCAGTGCAGCTTTCCCTTTCCCCACTGTTTTATTTGACTGATGCCATATCTTCACTGCTTAAAAAAAAAAAAAGGTACCGGTACTTTTTTTAACGGACAAATGACACACAACACATCTTTTTATTCTAGGTTAGACCTATCCTGCTCTTCACTGCTAAAAAAGGTGTGTTTTTAAGCAGGGGGTAACTAAGGCTACATCTACACTGCGCACCTTACAGCGGCACAGCGTAGCCACTCTGTTGGCAGGAGAGCTCTCTTCTGCCAACAAAATAAAACCACCCGCAATGAGGAGCGCTAGCTTTTTTGGCGGGAGAGCATTTCCCATTGACAAAGCGCTGTCCACACCAGTGCTTTTCGTCGGTAAAACTTTTGTCAGTCAAGGGTGTGGTATTTTTACACCCGTGAGCAACAAAAAATTTACCGAAGAAAGTGCAGCGTTGGCATAGCCTAATGCACAAGCACTATTCAGAGTGAAAAAACAAAGACCAGTACCGTGAAGTACACCCACCAAGGTCAACCCCAGATGCAGATGCAGGACAGACCTTGATGAGTTTACCTCACAGTAAATCTAAAGTGCCTGGTCTTCAATGTGTTTTTACCTTGGGGCAGCTCATGAGCATTAGTTACACTTCCTTTTTAACAGGGAATACAAGGCCTGAGAGAAGAACACTTTTCACTTTGGATAGGTCTAAATTAGAATAAAAGATGTGTTTTTAAAACTTGTTAACTAACAGATTTTAATTAACAATTAAAACCCCCTACTGTAGGCAGAAATTGTGTTTTAATGTATTAGCTGGTTGAGGTGAACCTGGAAGAAGACAACTGCAGTTTAGCAGGGAGATAGCCCTCAATGAAGAGCACCAGAGTGTTCTGTAGATAAATGGATTTGGTATTGTTAGCTTATGCCCCTTGTAAAAAATAATCACACTTATAAATCTAGCAGGGAGAGCATTAGACTTCTAACTGAGCACCTAAGGAAGCTGGCACTGGGCTTGCATATAGCCAACAGAGCTGCATACTGGAAAAAAATATAGCAAAAGTATACATTCAGAGATTATAAGGCCATAAATAGGGCCCTACCAAATTTACGGCCACGAAAAACGCATCACGGACCGTGAAATCTGGTCTCCTGTCTGAAATCTGGTCTTGTGTGTGCTTTTACCCTATACTATACAGATTTCATTTTGGGGCAGGGGGGTGGGGGGGAAGGGGTGGAGACCAGCATTTCTCACATAGGGATGTGATGTAAAAGGGAGTTGCAGGGATGGTCACAAGGTTATTTTAGGGGGTCACGGTATTGCCACCCTTACTTCTGTGCTGCCTTCAGAGCTGGGTGGCCAGAGAGTGGTGGCTGCTGAGTGAGGGCCCAGCTCTGCAGGAAGCAGCGCAGAAGTAAGGGTGGCAATACCATACCATGTCATCCTTACTTCCGCACTGCTGCCTTCAGAGCTGGGTGGCCGGAGAGTGACGGCTGCTGACTGAGGGCCCAGTTTTGCAGGCAGCAGCTTTGCCTTCAGAGCTGGGCTCCCAGCCAGCAGCCGCCGCTCTCCAACTGCCCAGCTCTGAAGGCAGCACTGCCGCCAGCAGCAGCACAGAAGTAAGCATAGCTGTACCGCAATCCCTCCTACAATAGCATTGCGACCCCCCCCGCCCACAACTCCTTTGGGTCAGAACCCCTATAACTACACCACTGTGAAATTTCAGATTTAAACAGCTGAAATCATGAAATTTAAGATTTTTAAAATCCTATGACCATGAATTTGGTAGGGCCTTAGCCATAAGGGATCATTATGATCATTTAGGTAGATATCCTGCGTAACACAGTCCATAGAACTTCCCCAAAGTAATACCTGTTTTAACTCTGCATATCTTCAAGAAAAGCAGTTAAGCACGCAATGAGTAATGCAGGACTAGTAAAAGAGGGAAGAAAAAAGCCCTATGCAGTCAGCACCAAAGTGGACATCAGTTCTATAGTTAAGTCCCTGGAATAGAGTTGCCAAATTTCTACTTGCACAAAAACGAACACCCTTGCCCCGCCCCCTGCCCCACCTCTGAGGCCCCGCCCATGCCCTGCCCCTTCTCCAAGGACCAGCCCCCTGTTCACTCCATTTCCCGCCCCCCCCCCATCACTTGCTCTCCCCACCCTCACTCACTTGATCATTTTCACCAGGCTGGCTCAGGATCCTAGGGTGCGGGAGGTGGTGAGGACTCTGGCTGGGGGTGCGGGCTACGGGGTGGGGCCAGAAATGAGAAGTTTGGAATGCGGGAGGGGACTCCAGGCTGAGGTAGTGGGTTTGGATACAAGAGAGGCTGAGAGCTCCAGCTGGGGGTGCGGGCTCTGGAGTGGGGCCAGGGATGACGGGTTTGGGGTGCAGGAGAGGCCTTGGGGGTGAAGCTGAGGGGTTCGGAACATGGAAAGAGGCTCTAGGGCTGAGGCAGAGGCTTGGGGTGTGGGAGGAGGTACAGGCTCTGATGTGGGGCTGGGGATGAGGGATTTGGAATGTAGGCGAGTGCTCCGGAGGGTGGGAGGAGGATCAGGTCTGGGTCGGGGGATTGGAGGGCGAGAGGGGGCTCTGGGGTGGGGCTGGGGATGAGGGGTTTGGGGTGTAGGAGGGTGCTCTGGGCTGGGACTTAGGGCAGGAGGGGGATCAGGGCTGGGGTTGGGGGGAGGTCAGGGATGCAGGCTCCGGGCAGCGCTTACCTCAGGCAGCTCCCTGAAGCAGCCTGCATGTCCCCCCTCCAGCTCCCACATGGAGGCACAGCCAGGCAACTCTGCGCACTGGCACACCACTGTCCTGTCCGCAAGCGCCACCCCAACAGCTCCCATTGGCCACAGTTCCCGGCCCATGGTAGCTGCGGGGCAGTGGTTGGGGCGGGGGCAGCGTGCGGAGCCCCCGACTCCCCCTACACATAGAAGCCGGGGGGTGGGACATGCAGGCTGCTTCCCAGGAGCCGCATAATGCGGAGGCTACAGGGAGCCTGCCAGCCCTGCTGCGCAGCGCTGCCAGATAGTCAATGGTACTCACTGGAGCAGCCAGGATCCCTTTTCGAACAGGCGTTATGGTTGAAAACTGGACACCAGGTCACCCTACCCTGGAATCTTAAGTGTAGAAGACATAATTTCATTCAGTGATAACTTCATTGAATTAAAAATTGGGGTTTATAACGAATTAAATGTGAAAATGGATAGTAAGAGCGGTACAATAACCACTTATGTATTTTTACATAAATTTTGAAATTTTAAAATCAACCATATTTTCAGCATTTGATATGCCACAGGTTTTTGGACTGATAACATACCTGCATTGTAGAAATTGTTGACGGAAGGGGAGGAGAATTTCAGCAACTGGGTCTGAGATATTTGGGGCCTTGATCCTCTGAAGAGGCATGTAAAGCAATTTAGGATTACAGGATAAAATGATCAACAGTGGAATAGTGTTGAAACTTAAGTTTTCATCTTCAAAGTTCAGTTAACACCCCATTAAGATGAAAAGGGCAGTTCACACCACTCAGCTATTATTTCAGGCCCTACAGACCCAGGAAGACACCACTGCATCCATTTACACATTCCAATAACCTTTAAAACATGATTGAATTGCCAGATCAGATCAGACCAGCGGACACCGAGTCTGGTAGATTTCTGACAGTGGCCAGCACTTTTCAAGGGAAGGTCTTAGAAAAACAAAGTGGACAATCTGAAATTAGGGATTCTTCATAATCCATGTCCTTTATCATATATACACTCATGCTAGTTTGAATCCAGCTAGCATGAGTAACAACAGCAGTGAAAAGAGCACAGAAGGGGCTTCAGCATATACGGTAGAAGCTCAGCATGGACCCTGGGTAAGTATTCTGCTCATTAGCCCATGCTGCACTGTCTTCACTGCTATGGTTACTCGCACTAGCTGGATTCAAAATAGCTCGAGTGGGCTTGCACTGCTTTGCTGTGTAGACGTACTCAAAAAACTGACTGAATCCCTGAAACATACGAATTTACTTTTCTTTTAAAAAGTCCTATCTAATGAAAATGCCTATTTTTATCCAAACAATGTTTAATCCCTTTTTGAATCCTACTAAGCTATTGGCTTTAATATAGTGTGGAAGTAAGTTCCCCAGGTTAATTCTACATTGTGTTTAAAAAAAAAAAAATTTTGTGTGTGTCAATTTTATACAAGCTGCCTTTCATTTTCATTCATCATTGAATGTCCTTTGGTTTTGCAATTACTACAGTAGTTAATCTGAAACATTGCAAAACTCTGAAATCTACAGATGAAGTGCTATAAAAGCCTATGTATTTGTTTTTGCAAATCTACTGCAGATGATGGTCATCTGTCTACAGACTTCAAAACCAGCAGGTGACCTTGGAAACTATTCAAGCTGCAATCGCAAAACAGGGTTCTTTTTATGACTGTTTCAAGTATTCTAATAAGAGACTTATTTTATGGCAATCTTCAGTGAATTTTTAAAAAATGCATTAATCAGCTGTACAAACATCTGGAAAGTAGTAGTTATAGCAACCACAACAAAATTTCCAACTTGATCAAGTAACTAAAGACTGCAGCTGAGAGTACAACATACTAGAAGTCAGCAACACTCATCAGAATAAGGTTGAGAAAGAAAGCTCTTAAGGTGCACTAAATAATTTAAGTTTTATAAAAAGGGGGAAATTTTACACTACCGCAAACATGGAAGACATTTATAGCAAAAAAATTTGACCAGTATTATTGGAGATATTTCTATTTTGATAAAGACATTGATTCAAACAACCCAGCTTCTGCCTGATCTTGCAGAGAAGTCATGTGCTTATTTCATGACATCAGTGTTACCATGGAAATAATGTGATGTCACAAAATAAGCATTATGAACTTACTGAAGGACAAATAGTAGTAGGAAAAATATTATCTGAGAAGCAAGACCTTGTCTGAACACACAGTTAAACTAATTAATACACAGTAAATCCTCCCCCCCCCGCATTGTGATATGCATTTGAAATTTCTCAGCCGCATGAAAATTTTTAATTCAAAGTTGAATATTCACTTATTTTTAAAATCCTTTCTTCAGCCTACAAGTCCCAATTCAGAAGATAGAAATAAAAATTGATCAAATGTTTTTCAAAAGCTAGAAACTGAGTAAGATTAAGAATGACAACTCAGCCAAGATTTTGCTAGTAAAACAGAATTAGGACATTCCAAAGAGAAGGCGAAAGTGCACATGCTGACCACATTAGTGACAATTCTAATTCATTTAGATTAAAAATCATACATATTAAAATCACAAATCTCAAATAGCCCCAGACTCTGCATTTCACCCAGAGTCTGTAGTTCTCTAGATTTCTACTCTGTATTTGGATATACATGCACTCAAATAAATCCAACTGCACACTGAAATAAATGTTCTATATTCAATTAACACAGGAGTAGTAAGAAGTCTGAGAGATCAGCAGTTGTATCAAGTGTAAACTAAATTCCTTTCTGAAGGTAAAATCAGAGGGGTTGAGCAATGGTGGCTGTCCTGCTCTGCCTCCTAATTACTGCAGCATTTTGTAGTGAGAGGTGCTTAATCTTGGCTCTCAGTTCCTACCAACTGTAGGGAAACATTAGCTCCAAAATTACAACGTATTTGTTGGTCTGAAAAGCTTCTCTTTTCAACGGATGGACTGACTTCTGCCACTTGCAGATGCAATGAAGACCACTTATGGGACTCTCTCTTAGATGTCATCGTTGGGGACAGCGTTTACCCCTTATAATACAGGAAGGACCCCTAAATTACCATGCTTCCCCTTTTCAAGAAGCTATCGCCATAATGGTCTACTCCGAGTGAGAGTTGTAGGTGCTCAATGGGTTACTGTAGTTTCCTTCTCTCCTATACACCTTGTTTTGGCACTTTTTCCACTACCACCATTTGGATTGTGTGTGTTTATGTTCCTGAGGCCCTTATTGCTGCCATTTTCCCTCATTGCCACCTCCTTCTCATCTGTATTTCAGTTACCCAGTACCATCAGCGTGTCTGTGTTTATACAGCATGAGTAATCTCTGCCCCAAGGAGATTACAGTCAGTTTTACAGACAATGAAGTTTAGCCAATACACCAGATGACTAAATAAAGGTAAATCTCTAAACAGTGACAATGCACCTTTTTAAACATCTCTTTATTGGCTTATTGTTAAGAGCTTCCTGGGAAGAAGTGTGTTTCATAAAAGAAGTGAAATGGAGCAGAATTTCAAGGGGCAAAACAGAGGTAGTCTTATTCCAAGCATAAGAGGCAGTTTCTAATTTACTGCTTGATATTCCACTTCATTTTATTTTTAAAGGAGAATGGAGAGGGTGGTGGGGCTTTGTTTTCAGGATCCCTACTGTCTTTCCCTAGCCACCCCAAAAGCACAACATGAGGATTAATCTCCCACAACGTGAGCGTCAGAAGTGGCTTTTGGTTGCTAGCTGATGTTGCATCTCCAGACAGAAGTCAATAATAGGTTGACACAGAAAACACTCTTCTGCAGTGGTGTGAAGGTACAACTTACTATGACCTTGTTAGACACTATAGTTGGACCATCTATATGGCACAGCTCTCATTTAGTCAACATCTTCCCTCCATGTGTGGATTTCCCTTCTACCTACATTTTTCTTCTGTATACCTTCCCTTCTGTTTCTCTCCCTTCCCAAAGCAATGTCCAGATGCTATTTTTTTTTTTTTTTTTTTTTTTTTTTACACAGAGTTCACTTTGTTGTTCCTTTCGGGGAAATGCTGACTAGTAGCATGTCAGTTTCACTCTGATTCTGATCTTATCAGGGACCCCAGGAAAGTACAATATGTATGATAAGTAATACAGCTGAAGTCCTCTCTTCAGTACTGAGCAAGTAATCTCTCAATGCTGGTTGCTGCAAGTAAACTTTAATTTTTACAATCCCAAACTAAAATTTAAAATCCTTATATTTAAATCTAACCTATACTTTACCAACGTCTTTGGTAATTCATTTCAATTGTTAAACCTCGTACTTAAAAAAAGAAAATGAAAGAAAAAGCTATCCCACTTTGTCATTTCTCTAAATTGAACATATTTAAGTGTCTTAATATTTCATGATACATTTTTATTCAAATATAGCACCAATGTTTTTTATTTTACAAAAGCAACAATGACAAAAGTGTGTGACTTGCTGTGATTAAAGAGTTATCCATATAATCTATGAAGTGCCTGAAAATAATAAAAGTGAGTGTCCTGGACAGAGTTATACAATATTTCTGAAACTGATAGAGGTTATTCAGAATAATTTTCCTCACCTTAAATAGTGATATTTCCTCTGCCAATAAAGCTGTGCTATTAGCATTCTAATTTTAGGTTCCCTTCAAAAACATCTTCAGAACAACTGCCGACACAACGATTCTAGGTAAGAATCTAGATATCTCTAGCAAAGATAAGAGATTCATCCACTACTTCAAATGTTTTTATTTGAAAATTATAAATAGGATAGATAAGGAGTGACTTTTTAAATTAGAATACATCCAAGGCTTTTGTGGCCCAAACTCCTACAGATTTGGTGTATACTTCTGACCAAACTATTTAACAGCAAAGTCAGCTTACTAAAATATTTGTTTAGTTTGGTTGTTGCTTCATTGGAAATTCCAATTTGTGTCTGATTCATTTGGCCCAAAATCTTAGCCCTGTGCAACCAGAAGCAATTTGAAAGGGTCAAATATTAGAAAATTCACCTTCTGCAATTGTTGATCATCTATCTGGTGTGCATTTCTTACCAGCCAAATACAGACAGTGTTCATAGTTTTATTTTGTTTTTAATATTTTTTCACTCCATCAACTATTATTGGGGGAAAGAGGCAGAGCGGGGCCTCATGGCGGAGTGCAGGTAGGGCCATGGTCCAGGTGCCGGTAGCTCTCCCACTTCTCAGGAGCTTCCAGCAGCAGCACTCCAAAGGCAGCACTGGACCTCCAAAGGGAGGTGCACTGCATCTGGCATTTCTTGCCCCGTTTGGGGAGAATTAGCCTCCCCAAGCCTTTTACCTACCGCCCATGTGTGGAATGTGTTCTGATTGAGGTTGTCTATCATGGAGTTTGTAAGATAAATCTATATACTCTGAGATTCATTTAGAGAGGTGTTGTTTTGATTTTGCCAACCCGTCGAGCAGAGGTGATGGCGACAAGGAAGGACATTTTCATGGATAGGTGTACACAAGAGCAGGTTGCCATTAGTTCGAACGGGGGCCTAGTTAGAGAACGTAGGATTAGGCTGGGATCCCAAGCAGGGGCTCCGGGGATGGTCAGGGAATAGGGAGGTGCAGGGGGGGTTGAATGGGGGCAGGGATCCCAGGGGGCCAGTCAGGAAAGAGAAGTCGGGTTGGATGGGGCGGTGGGGGACAGTCGGGGCAGGGGCTCCGGAGGTGGTCAGGGGACAGGGAGGGGTAGATGGTGCAGGGGTCCCAGGGGGGCCATCAGGGGGCGAGAAGCAGGGGGATTGGATAGGGGGCGGGGGCTGGGCCATGCCTGGCTGTTTGGGGAGGCCCTCCATACAATTTTGGAAACCTGATGTGGCCTTCAAGCCAAAAAGTTTGCCCGCTCCCGGTATAGAAGATACCATCAGGGATGCTTAGTTTTGCAGTTCTCAAACTGTGGATTTGTGTCTCCACAGATAACATGCTTGTTAACAAGCAAAAATGTTTTAAAAAAAAATACAGATGTGAGAAATAACAGACCTCGACCCTATTGTCCCTCTGCAAATTTGTGTACACAGAGTCAATCCCTTACCTCTCTCTAAAAGTGCAAAGTCTCAAAAAGTTCAATGAATAGAAGATTGTTGGGGACAGAAGAGATCTGGACAAGGAGAAGAAGTCTGGAGATAAATGTGAGAAGGGAGGAACAGGCAGTAGAAACAAAAGTGAAACTGGTTGAACAGCATATTCCAGACATCTTAAGGTCTTTCTTAGTGTAGCCTTCATTGATGTGAGATCTACCATACATTCTCTCACTAGAAGAGAAAACCTATAACGGCAGCAGGCCGTAAAAGAGACCCAGTTTGCGAATATTTTAATGAAGTTCCTCTACCTGTGGGTAAGACAGCCATGCGGGCAAAATGCAAACAGTGCAACGAAGAAATGCAAAGCCTGGTTGCCCGAATAGCACAAGATTATGAGAAGTGTTCCTTCTCAGGAGGAAGCTGCATTGAAGATGATGAAAGGAACATGCAGGATCTTCAGGTTAGTAAACTTTTTTATTTCATACTTCTTTCTTAAGGACTGCCTGTCTGCCTTATTCTCAGTTCTCATGTTTGAGCAAAAAATACAGTTGTTACTCTATGGTACTATCATTTTAGATGCAGTTGTGATAAAAAATAAGTAGCTGAAATAGGCAGATCTTCCTTTTACAATTTCACCTTTAAAGTAGTACTGAGTGTCAGTGAATGCAATGCGTAATACCAAATGAGCAGTATGTTAATAATAATTAAATAACTGCATTGACTTATTTTGTTTAGAAGAATCCATTCTCAACATACAGGATTCTGAAGACTATCCACCTTCAAGATCACCATCATTTTCTATAGTTTCAGAGTTATCTGCCAATGATAATGTTTCAGTAACATCATGTATGTCACATAGCCACAGTATATCACCTGTAGCAAAAAGAAAAATAAAATCTCCGTCATCCAGAAACAACCATAGATAAGTTTGTGATAAGAACCAGCAAATTACAAAAAGAGGGAACTGATGAAAAAGTTGCCCAGTTTGTTTAAGCAACAAACTCTCCTTTCTGTATGATTGAGAACCTACACTTCATTAACATGGTTCAGCCGTTAAGACCAGGATACAGTCCACCCAACAGAGCAGATGTCACAGGCAAATTGCTGGATAAAGTGTATGAAAGAGAAATTGAGCAGTGTGCAAAAGGTCTAGAGGGTGAAATTGTTAACCTGAGTCTTGATGGGTGGACCAATTGTCCACAATGATCCTGTTGTATGTGCTTGTCTGACAACAGAAGAAGGGAATGTGTTCCTTACAGAAACAATTGATACATCAGAAAATGCACACACAGCAGAATACTTACAAGCGGGAGCAGTAAAAGCTATAACAAACGGTGAAAAAAAATTCAAATGTCTAGTACACAGCTTGGTCACAGACAATGCTGCAAATGTATCCAAGATGAGAAGAAATTTAGAAGAGAGTCCCAGGCTAACAACATATGGTTGCAGTGCTCATTTGATGCACCTCCTAGCCAAAGACTTCAGTGTTCCAGAAATAAAGGCTAATGTTGTTGAAATTGCAAAATACTGTCCTAACAACTGCTTTGCAGCAGCTGCTCTGAAAAAAGTGGGAGGAACCAAGCTAACTCTCCCACAAGATGTGCGATGGAACTTAGTAGTGTACTGTTTTGAGCACTATATCAAGAACTGGTCTAATCTGATGACAGTTTGTGAACAAAATCATGAAAAAATAGATGGCACTGCCACAGCCAAAGTTCTCAGCATTGGGCTTAAGAGAAATGTTGAACACATGCTGAGTACCCTGAAGCCTATTTCTGTAGCCTTGAACAAAATGCAGAGAAACAGCTGTTTTATTGCTGTCGCTGTTGAAATTTGGAAGGAACTGAGTAAGATCTTAAAAAGAGAAATATGCAACGACAGAGCTAAATTACAAGCATTAAAAAAACGAATGGGACAAGCACTATCTCCAGCTCATTTTCTTGCAAATATTCTCAATACTCAGTACCAGGGTCAAACCTTAACTGCTGAAGAGGAGGAATTGGCTATGACATGGACATCCAGCAATCATCCCTCCATAATGCCAACTATAATAAACTTTAGAGCTAAGGGTGAACCATTCAAGAAATATATGTTTGCTGATGATGTTTTAAAGAAAGTCACACCAGTGAACTGGTGGAAGGCACTTAAGCACTTGGATTCAGAGACTGTTAAAGTGATAATCTCACTTTTAACAGCCGTAGCTTCTTCTGCCAGTATAGAAAGAATATTTTTTTCCTTTGGACTAATTCATTCCAAATTGAGAAATCGTTCGGGACCCAAAAAGGCAGGAAAGCTTGTTTTTCTTTTCCAGATTATGAATAAACAGGAAAATGAAGGGGAAGATAACTGAGTTAGCAGCAGAAGCCAATATTTTAAGTTTCTCATGTTGACCTGGCTGACATAGTGGATTTAATTTTTATTGTTTTTTTTTTAAATATTTCATTTAACTAGTTTAGTTAAAAACAATTTTACTGAAAACAAACCTGATTTAAAAAACCTTAAATGTTTAGCTAAATTCAAGAATTCATACGCTTGTTTTGTTAAAATATTATATGTTTGCTGTTGAAGAAAAAGATCCAGAATACATAACGTTGTTGTTTTAGTTAAATAAAACAATTTACATGTCTGTCTGGTGATGTTTTCCTCCTAATCCATCATGGAAAGAATATCCTCCAAATATTAATGATTAACCTGTTGAATTAGAGATAGTTCACCTCCCAATGACTACATAAATATCTGCTTCAATTATCTTTGGTAAATGAAATAACCAAACAATCATTCATTTTCTGATATAGCTGTAAAACTAATCTGAAAAGTTTTCAAAATAAATCACTTTAAAAATGTATAGTGTGTACCTTCTAAAAATGAAACCTACATCTATCTCTGAGTTGTGAAGAATATATAGTAAGGTTATAACAACCAACAAGAATGCACTTTTATATAGAAATCCATGATTAAAACAAGTCTTCCTGACTAGTGATTTAAATCAATTTAATTTAAATCAAATCCACCTGGATTTGAAATGAATGCAATTAATTTAGTTAAGAGTGGCTCAAAGTACAGTTGGTTTGGGTGCTGATAACCAAGTTTACTGCAGTTAAAACCTTTCCTATAGCTATTTAAAGTGAGGAAAAGGAAGAGGAGGAGCAGGGAAACCATTGTATGTAACCAAACACTACCAAGCCATCACCTGAAACAAAGATTTGGTTGATGAAAATGTAGAGTAACAGGTTTCAGTGGTGACCCACCACGCCAGAAACTAACCTCTGAGCATTTAAGATTAAGGAGTCTTTAGGAAGGGGAAACAAATCTGAAACCACAAAAATATGTTTAAGTAACTTGAAGAATCTGCCAAACCCATAAAACCAAGTTAGAGGATGAAAGTCTGACCTTAGCTCACCTGGCAACAATTTAGGAAATTTGCAAGGTCCTTATATCGATACTGTGCCAGCATGTGCTGCAGTATCAAATTGAAATACAGCAAGGTAACCCAGATTGTCAGTACATTTCCAGCATTCAGTGAAGGGTCTTTGCATTTAAGAGCTGCTATTAATTTTAAATAAATTGCTCTTTCGGGGGGTAAGAGAAATAGTAATAACTTTAGGATACACTAAATTACTCCCAAATTATGTGTTTACCTGATAGGTTCTTGAAGGAGCTGTTATCCACTTCTCTGGACGCAAGGTCAATGATAACTAGACAGACACACACTTTTTGCCTAATTCTGAGCCCAATTCCCTTTGAGATTTGTGTCCTAATGGGAACTTGCAGAACCCTACCATTTTGTATTTGCAGTCAGAGAGCAACAGCAAGAACACACACTGTTTGTTAAGGAGGGAACTCCTCCCCATTGCAGAGAAAATAAACACTTAAAATCACTCCCTCCTGCTTGATAACTTGTCCTGCTTTGGGTTTCACGACACCATTCTCTCTTTGCTTTATCTCTGGCTGTTCCTTCAGTCTCTTCCAGAAGCTCCTTACCATTTCTGCTACACTTATTGTGGGTTATTACAGGGCTCTGTCCTAGCCCACTCCTCTTCTCTCTCTCTGGATGATCTAATCATTCATGTTGCTTTAATTATGATCTCTACACTGATGACTCTTAAATCTTCTTCTCCTAACCAATGGCCATCTAGCCAATCTCATATCTCCTTGTTAGTCTCTCACTGTTAACTGAAAGTGAATTCATTTTTCCTCCATTCTCTATCACTGTTCACAACTACGCTCTATCAGGCACATAACCTGGGTATCATCTTTGACTCCTCCCTCTCCCTTGTCAGAGTCAGCCCATTTCCAAATCTTGCTGTTTCTTCATACACGAGTTATGAAAGTCCTGACTTTCTCTTTTTTCCTTACACCTAAGACTCTTGCTGAAGCTTCATCTACCACCTTGATTACTCTTTCTCCTTTCTGTGCACTCTGACACCAACAAAACATCCTCTACCTATCATCATCTTGCCTGTCATTTTGGACTGTTCTTCTTATCCCAACCACATCAAGTGTAAGTTTAACCTTGCCTTTCAGGACCTGTTACACCACCTGTTACACCACCCCTTGCTACTTATAGAACTGTTACACCACTCCTTGCTACTTATAGAACTTTGCTGCCCGCCCCCAGGGATGCCAACTTTTGCAGTCCATCTATATATTTTCTTCCACACCATACCTTAGGCTTTGAATACCCTTCGAGAGCTGGGTGAAAGCCGTATAACATTCAAACCTCTCCTGACAAACCAAATCTATGACAACTACAAGAAATTAGTCAAGTATTAGTAAGACAGAAGGGCAACGGAGAGAGTTTATATTTCTAATGCAAAACAAACTGCATTACTAAAAACGTCATATCGTCAAAACATGTTAATCAAAACCGTAACCACTACATTTTTGCTGTACCCATTCTCCTATTTTTGACTCTCAGGCCATAAACTCTTAGTGATAGGGACTGTGATTTTCCTTCTGTTTGGCACAGTGCATAGTTGACTACGACGCTATCAGAAATAATAAATACAGATTTCAGCGATGTATCATTGACTCAAAATGTTTCTAAGTCTGTTACTTAAATAGACAAAAAATGTTTAATAAGTGTAAATTCAATCTAAAACAATGTTACACATCCTTTCTATGCCACTTTTCTTGTTAGACTGTAAGCTCTTCAAGGCAAGGACTGCATCTTTGTATCTGTTCGACATATGCCTAGAACAATAGGTCTCCCAATTCCAGTTGTGTCCTTTGAGTACACCACTACAAAACATATTTTTTCTGTTTTCCAACTTGTTTATTTTTGTGCATTTAACAGCACCTTGATGTCTAGTCAATATCTCCCTCTGTGTGGGTCTTTCAGAAGAGAGATATTTAGAAAAATGAGAAAATAGGATTGTAAAACTGCAAAAATGACAAGAAATACTAAAGGTATAACCTGAGTACTTTTTAAAAAACTGACTAGAATTCCATTTCATGGTGTTCCTTTAAAATATACAGATATTTAAATAGATATACCTGCTCCTTGGAAGAAACATAGACTCTTTGATGAACACTGAACCAGACAGCAGGATATACCAACAGGTGCCAATATCATCAGGGCTGGAATAAAGAAGAGAAAATGATGAGAAAAATAATTTAGATACTCGGTAGACATTGCAAAAATATGTTAGGAAGAGCATCACAAAACCATGAGCCAAAAATGCATAACAAACTATGAAGGAAAGCTAGTGTTTAATCATTTGCATCAAAATTCCTTAAACAATTCTAATTTCCCCGTAAAAACATACATCACCAGAACACCTTGAATTACCTAACAGATTTTTAAAATTACAATAGTTGGTAGCAGTAGCCCACAGCACACAATCACAGCAGCCCAATAAAATAAAACTGCACCTGATTATAAAAGATCAAAAACAAAGTCAAGCCTAGTAATATTGGTTTGTATTCTGCAGAATCTCTTACCCTTTGATGGAGGACAGAGCCCCTAGCCTTCAACATGAGCTCCTTCCCCATTTCTGCATGGTCCCTTCTTCCCATCCCCTCTTCCAAAAAAAATATTTACTCACTTCATGGCTCTGTCTTGCCAACCACAGTGCAGACAGAGGGCTCACATTCCAAAAGCACCTCCACTCATTTGTCAGCCCGCCCACACCAAACAATTCTGGGCTGCCTGTGTGTCTGGTGCTACTTTGTGCTGCTGTTCCATGCTTCTTCCTAGCACAAGAGAGGGTGCTGCCGCAGGGAAAAGCAGCTTTTTTTGGGGGGGGTGGGGGGGAGATCAGGACAAGTGATAGTGATTAGTTACTAGCAGGAAAGGAGGAACAAGTTGCAATTTGCTTCTCTCAGTGATCCTGACCCAGCTTATATCTCAGCTGGCCTTCCCGCCTGTACCACCCCTTCATTGCCCTCAGAACCTCCAAGAAACATGTCTGTAGGTGACACCTAAATGGGGGATTAAACTAGTTTCTAAAGATTTACAGGGAATAACCACATTAGAACAGCAAGTAGTTTGTGCCATCTTAATTGGTGTAGGCTAGGCTGTGACCATTCATTCTTTGCTTCTTCAGTTTTCACCACTCCTACAGCTTGTTGCCCAGATGCTTGAATACAGTCAATAAATGTACATAACATTTTCATCAAAAATCAAAATTACTGAGGTTCACTCTTAAGGATGTAGAATTAATCATTCTATAGCACTTCCTACTTAATTCTTTAAATTACAAGCTTCAAGTTTTTAGCAACAATTAGCTTGTTCAACCTTCAAGCAAGCCTAGCCCACGTATCTTTTAACAAAAGGTGACAGCATAGTTATTAAAATACAATATTTAAGCTAAGTAAGCTATTTAAGCTAGCTGCACATTTCTCATTTTAAAAAGCAAAGCTGAAAGTACATATATAACTATGTCCTCAAAAAAGATAACTGAGATACCACAGTGATGAGCGCTGTAGAAATGCATGTAGTAATTTTTAAAGAGAGAGGATGATGTGAGACAGAAACAAAGCAACAATCAGAAAAATGGCTAGAAATTATTAGAAAAGCATATAAACGACAGAGTATTAACATTCATAGTTAGGAAGTTAATTCTCTTTCAGTTCTTCCCTGAACATATAGCCATGATAGAAATAAGTCACTCTTGCAGACTTAATAATGAAACTGTTTGCCATGAAGAGACATCAGATACCTGGATGATAAACAAATAGATCACAATCTCATTTCCCTCAATGACCAAGTACAGAACAATTGACTGAGATGGCCATGTGGCCAAAAATAGTTCTTTCTTATTCTCACCAAATGGGCAACACTATTGTGATATGGGAAACTACACGCTACAAGAACTTATCCTGGAAGACAAATTCCAATGGGGGCAAATTAGAGCATCATCACAGGACAGAAGAACAGAAATTAAGATGTGTGTCAATGGCAACATGTCGTGCTTACTGTTCCTTGCATACCAGGAACAAACTGGTGTTTTCTTCCCAGGCATGTTGTCAAGGATATCTATTCTCTTTTTTTACTGATACTAATAGGCACTGAGAAATGGTGACAACAAAAGTTTAAATAAAACTGAAAACAAATTAGGAAAAATAAAGAAAGCTTCAATCTGACTGAAAAGCTGAGTTAGAGTCAGACTGTAGAGGATATAGAAACATGAGCATGAACTGAGGGAAAGAAACATGAGCATGAACTGAGAGAAGCTGGCACGTTGCAGTAGAGGAAGTTTGCAAGTACACAAATTGATCTGTGAAGGCAGACAGCAAAATATGAAAATAGGACTTGGAATGACTGTTTTAAGATTAATTTCAGAGTAGCAGCCGTGTTAGTCTGTATTCGCAAAAAGAAAAGGAGTACTTGTGGCACCTTAGAGATTAAGAAATTTATTTGAGCATAAGCTTTCGTGAGCTACAGCTCACTTCATCGGATGCATTCAGTGGTATTTTCCACTGAATGCATCCGATGAAGTGAGCTGTAGCTCATCGGATGCATTCAGTGGTATTTTCCACTGAATGCATCCGATGAAGTGAGCTGTAGCTCACGAAAGCTTATGCTCAAATAAATTTCTTAATCTCTAAGGTGCCACAAGCACTCCTTTTCTTTTTGTTTTAAGATTAAGAACTTCTCAAAAATGGAAGCAGTCGAAGGAAGAATTCACGTTGCACATTGAAATCACAGTTTCTGAAAAGGAAAAGCTGAAAGTCAAACTTAATTATTTGATTGTAAATCAGGATAGGGATACTTCAAATATCTTGGGCCCTGAACTGCCCAGAAGCAACACAAATTAAAATCTCTGTATATGTCTTCACTGCAGAGTACTAACAAGCTCTCTTATGGTGATCTCCAGGTAGAAGAAAAACTATCTTTACAGTTACCAGTATGCACAAGGTTGGGCTGTTTTTCATCTTGTACCAGCCTAAGGCTGTAAGTATGCACAATCCAAGGGGCGTTTTGATACACACACACACACACACACATATATATATATATTTGAATTTTAAGGCAAGTCTTTCATGCCACTCTTTCTGTGACCACCAACCTCACTTCCCATAATAAATGTTACGTAGCCAATGAGTAAAGAACCTGTTATTAGTGACTTGTGCAATCTGCACCCTAAACTTATCTAAAGCTGGAATACACTGGACTTGATTCTATTTCACAGCTATATTTTTGGTACTGCTCAAGATTATCTTCTTTGTGATGGTTTGTGGCATCAATTAAGAATATTGAATTATCAAGCAAAAGAAAGCCATAAAGGAACTGATGCATAAATAGATCAAAGTTTCAGGAACAATCACTCTGAGACATGGCAAATTTTGACATATAATCAACATCTGGACATCTGATTTTCTCTCTGCTTCCTCTCCTCCCCGCCCATTTCCCCTACACCCATCACTCCTTTTTCCAACATTGCCTCTATGAGGTTTAACAGAATCTAAACTGATTTTTTCTTTAATTACAATTGCTGATTTTGGATGTGGGTGAGACATTATGGCAGAAGTAACTGGCAGGTAGGGATGCTGGGTAAGGAAGCTGCTGGTAAGAGTTATGGAGGGAATTTCTTGGCTGTTAGGTGGGACAGGATTGCCAGTGGGGTGTCTCCACTTCACCCCAAACCCCCACCAGCATAGTACTGTGTTCCTAGTAGCCCTGGTTCAAGAGGCTATAGAGCCAGCTTTACAGCCTTTTGAAATGGTGCTTCCCTTGGACGATAGCACTGTGTACGTGAGAAGCTGCACTTGAATTGTGTTGGAGAAGTGATGGAGTCTGGACAGCCAGAAAGCAGCAGAAGGGGGGAAGGGCAGGGAAAGGAGCAGAGCATCTCCATCCCTCCTTTACTCTTGCTCCCTGCTTGGTTTTAACACGAATCATTTCTCAATGTGTGGGGTGCAAACAAGTGGGCAGCCTTCTCATTACCCACTTCTGGAGTCACGTTCCAGAGTTTGGAAGTTCTGCTCTCTAGACAATGTATACTCTAGGAACTCTGCAATCACAGTCCCCCTTCTCCCCACTCCACACTTGCCCTCCTAACCGCCACTCCACACATGCCTTAGGAAATCCACATCTACAAATTGTGGGCTTCCGAGAATAATAATTTAACAAAAACAACTTAGGAATTATGCATGGTGCAACAGCTCCTCTGAATTTCTTATGGCACACATGGCAGTTATGCATGATGCAAGAACCTCACATCTGGCTACAGTAGACTTAATTGCACCCTATGAATCTATGAAAATAGATAATTGCACCCTGTGAATCTATGAAAATAGCCAAAGCAAGACAAACAGTTTAAAACAGATCTGGAGTATTTAGACTAAGCCATTTTTGAGCTATGACCAGACAACAGATTAACAACAAAATTTTGCCTACCATCTGTCCCAAAGATACCTTCTAATCTCCAGGAAAAAAAAAAATCTAACCTGGCATAAAATCTTATTTGTAAAATCTCTTGTAGACTGGTTTCTTTTTGGCAAAAAGGAGTGCATGGGAGAAGAGTATCAAAACCAGTCCTATAGCATGTGGACAACATGCATCTCTCCCTTAAAAGCTATTGCTGCACTATTATAAGTTACACAACAAGTATATTCAATAATATTGCAAGGAAAGTTTTCCAGGCATTTAGGGAACAATAAGCTTTTGAGAATATGAAAAACTATTGTTTGTAGTTAGATACAGTCTTTGAAATAACAGATCATTATTGCAGAAACTCTAATATTACAGTATTATGTTCTAGATAGAAGTACAGCATTGTGCAAACACAGGTTTGGAAGCAGCACTAAAATGGGCACAACAAGACAATGCATTTGTAAGTTAAGCTTTCTGACACAGAGGTTTGTGCATTAATAGCCCACTCCTGCAATATACTGAGCACCCACAACTGACCTGACCTGCTCAGCACCTTGCAGGATCAGGCCCAAAGTGAGGAAAAAGCTTTTAATGATGCTGTTTGGAAATGAAGCTTTTCAGTAATTCACCTGTCGCTGAAAAAAGCGGCTTATTCAGACCACAAACCAGTGAAGAATCCTCTAGTTCCCCAAACCAATTCTCATCAGATGTTACTCAGATTACACAAGTAGGTGATATAACAAGGTCCAGGTGAAAACAAAATATTTATTTTTATTTTTTTTAAAAACACATACTAAACCAGGCATTCTTTCTTGTGGACAGTCTAATTCCTATCTCATTCACACTAGTTTTACACTGACTTTAGCTGAGGTATTTCTGAGTTACACAGCTGAAGTACAGTAGTAAGGCACAGAACAATGAGCAAATGCTGAAACAGACAATATGTACCAGTAGTTGTTCTTTGCATTAAAAGATTGATTAGACTAAGTCATCTAGATAAGGACAACCATGAGAATCTGCAATTACTAAAAGAAATCATTCTGTAAATACTATTATCCTCTAATGCAGGTGCACAATCAAGGCCTCATGTATTTTGTATTAAGCTTGATCCTACTTCTGCGGCAAAACACCTTGCATTCTGCAGCACTTTTGTGCATAAGACTGGAGATTCTGCAGCAGCTTCAGGTAAATTTTAAAAATTAGGTTAATGAATATGAAAATGAATATAATACTAAATCCAGTTTATTTTACGCTACTACTTCCTTTTTAATTTTCAACATAATATAGAATTTTGTAGTGTAAAAGTTTATTTGCATTTTGGAAGTTATTAGCAGGAAGCTGGAGATTTTGGCAGTTGGATAAGACATGTCGAGCTTCTGGTGACCCAATAGGCAGTTTGCGTTTGTAGAATAAACACATTAGCTAACGGTTAAATTATCAGCACTGAAATAGTTAACAGTGTCACTGATACCTGCATCACTAAATTAGCACCTCACTGAGATGAATAGGAAAGTTCAGACCTCTAAGAGCTATTGTTCCATGACGCATGCAGACTCTGGCAGATAGTACTCCACCTGTTTATACTGTTCATATTTGGTAGGTTCTCTTTGCAACCACAATGGCTACATTTTTTAAAAAACGGGAGCTTAGAAGTGGACGTAAAATTCTGGAGCGTGGGTAGCTTCAGTGGAAAATTCCACAGCCACAGGTTGAGTATATGGGGTGTTAAGTGTAGTGCTTGCCCAGTCAGTCCACAGTTAGGGGAGCCATTACAGTTTCTGCCAAAAAAACCACTCTGGCCAGTTGATCAGAGCAAATTACAAGGCAGAACATTCACAGGCCCTTTTTGTCTGAGTCTCTGTGAGCACCCATTAATCTGGAGTTAGCTGAGGCAGAAGGCACACTGGTGGCCTTTCCAAAAGTATCCACTACAGGGAGCTTCTTGAGGTAAATTATATGGAGTCCAGTAATAAGTTAACCTTTCAGTCAATTTGATGTTAGAAAATCCATTGACCTAAATTACTGTATGGGAACAAGGAGACATAGTCCTTCAGATTGTGACATTGCTTGAAGACAAAAGATGAGACTAATATTACAGAAAGGAACAAGTGTTTGACATATGCTGGTCTTTGTTTTTCTAAGCACACACTTCTCACTTGCTCCATGTTACATAAATTCCAAGTGGTGGAATTGTTTGATACATCACCAGACAGAAATGGCAACTGCATGTCTGTTTTAAGAAGAAGGTTCCAGATTCTTCTGTATTTGTGGAACTTCCAACAGCTACCACAGTGGACAGTTTTTATCGATACGGGTAATCGAAAGTCCACGGAGGCATTCTGCTGGTGGAACAGTGTCAATAAAGGGGGTCTGTCATTCTGTGAGGAGGTGTAATTTGACCAACTTGAAGTCAGAGTTTTATTGATAAATGTCAAAATCAGATGTGGATGCAGGCAAGGATGTGCCAAAATATGGCAAGTTTTGCCAACAAAATTTTGGCACATAGAGCAGCCCTAACAGTTGGAGAAGAATGGGTATGGACCTGGGAAGCGAACTGCCCCAAACTCAGAAATATCCAGCTAATGTGCTTATCCCATGATTGCAAAATGCCTCCCATATACTCAAATGCAAAAGGTGCAAGCTGCCAAAAGCACCAGCTTCCCGTTACAACTTCTACAACGCAGACTACATATTGATAAAAATCTGCAGCATTCTGAATGCAGTGTTGAAACAATGTAAAATTGAGTATAACATAAAAACACAAAACTGCTATTATGTTGATTTAATTCATGCTTTATATTCAATAAAGTAAGATTTTATTTTAAATTAAGCAATTGTGGAATTTCGATTCTATTGTAACACAACATTGCAGACACCAGGGGACTTGCTGAAAAATTTAGATTCACCTTGCCTCAGTGTATGCAAATCCTTGATTTACAGGAATTATGGACTTGTAAAAGGAACTCCAGAGTCAGGGTTCTAACCTGCTTTCCATTAGATGCACGACTATGGATCCCTCTCCAACTTTCTCAAAGAAGTCCTTTCTACTTGAATATGAGGTCAGTAGCTAGAGGGAAGTTGTTGGGGTTGTTTTTTTTTTTTTGCACCTGCAAAACTTGAGATAAATCAGACAAGTCATTTCTGAAACGTGGAACTTTGAGACATGACTTTGTGAAGTTGTCACACAAATAACTGTTTGAAAACTAAGGGTTTTTTTATTGAACAGTCCCTGATGACATCAAAAGCACACTTCTAACTGCTGATAACGTCAGATGCTTTTTGGGGGACTTCTTCACAATACATTTCTAATATATGAATGCTCTCCCAGATACAGAGATATTCATAAATTTCAAAGGTCTGGTAGAGTTTATAAAGCTCTGCCAACATATGGCTATACTGGCTGAGTTCATAAGCTCCACTTATCACATTGCTGTGATTCAAGGAGGTTGTAGACTCTCCCATTGAGCCTGTAGTATTCAGACAGCCAAACTGATCAAGCTGAAGGAGGTTAAAAATTCTGCTGTGAGAGTATCTGATTTTAATATTATATTGTCCTGTGTTTAATTGAAAAATACGTATTTTCTTTACATCATGAGTTGCTTGCCCAAGTGATGCAATAGCTACAACTTCCACCTTATCCCCACAATCTCTGGAACAGATACGGTACCTGAAACTACTTTAAACATTTTTCAGTTGACTAGGTTCAACATAACTGTTAAGGTTCGAGGTCAGTTTCTATTTAGCAGAGTACATCATAATTCCAGGTTTCTGAAAGAGAACCCATACAACATTTTAACTTTTATTATAAACCCAATCAATGCACACAGCACTCATGCATGTTTTCCTTGGGCAAGCTCACATTAAGGCCAGGGACTGCAGACAATGGCTCACATAAAATAGTTTTAGCACCATCTGTAAAATTATTTGGATTTGTTATTTGGATATTCATTCCTTCGGTAAAAATAGTCGCCTCACCTGGGTGATAGCCAGGAGGCTAAATGCTATAGTTTCTGAGCCAGAGTGATTCAAAATTATAACCAACCCTTGACCTTCAAGGTTCTGGACCGTACAAACTCCTGAATACCCTCAATCTTTGGGAAGTCACTTGAAATTAAGGTACTGCTCAGTACCTTGCAGGACCCAACAAATTACTTGCGTCATCTCTAGCAAGACTTCCCTGAACATGGCCTAAAATTTCTTTTTCTCTGTTAAAATAGTGCCATAGATTTAAATGGCCCACTTCAATATCTGATTCTCCACTCCTGCCACAAATGGCATCAGTATAAATACAATCTTTGCAACAATGGATTATGGGTTAGGTCAGTACTGTAGTAGAACTGGAGATAAGATATTTAGGACCCAATCTTGCAAACACTTAAGCACATGCTTAACTTTATGCATGAGAGTTTTCCCATTGGTTTAACTAGGATAACGTCTGTGTAAAGTTAAGCACATTTATGAATGCCTGCAGGACCAGGGACTTAGTCTGATGGAAATCAAACCAGAAGAGGGCTTTCATGTATTCACGCCCTGGATTATAAACTTGAGAATCTCTACCCTGAAGGGGATGGAGGAGGCTTAAAGAGATTTATTTTCCCTTCAAGTTTTGTAACCCGGGCTCCACAAAGACCACCAACTAAATAGCATACCCATAACTTCCAGAAGACACTGAGAGAATCAGTCCAAACTTTAAGAGGTGGTCTTGTATTTCCTAACTCATTTCCGACTTGCAAAGATTACAAGAGCGGCAAGAGCCTAGAGAAACATATCTTCCTTGACTCTGGCAAGAAAAGTGGAACCCTCAGGAAATCACTATGGTTCCTACAATCTAAAGGTTTGCCTATACACCAAAACTGTACCTCTTAACCATAGAGTTATAGTTAAAGCAGTACAACTCCACTAGTCTGCGACTGCTGTTATCCCAGTGCTTTTCACTGGGAGGTTTATTGATTTAACCCCCCCACACACACACCCCAAATAGTGATACCAATAAATATGTTGTGCATAAACCAGGTCAGAACACCTGAGCACAGCTTCAAGGCAACAATTGAAGTTGCCCCTCAGTTATATGGACTTGGATATGTATACCCAGATTCCTCTTTCTTGAGAGATGCTTGGAAAATGAGAAAAGACTACTTGTGTTCCAACATCTATTTTGAATAAGCAGAAAAGTTGGGAAAGAATTAGTCCAAGCCATAGGAGAAAAGCGGACATATTGGAAATGAGAAACACCTTTCCAGTGTAAAGTATTAGACATTACATGATGGAATTAAAAGAGAGCTTACTCTATAAAACCATACTCCGAGGGTGTTAGTTTCTTCAGATTCATCTCTCGTGTGTTTGAGTTGAGTTTTCTTCACACATATGCAGTTCTGAAGATAACAGCTTTTTCCTTGCCCATCTCATTATAGTCAACATCTGTGTGTAGACAGCTGTTTTCGGGCCCTCCTTTGTTTATGTAAGCAACTACTATAGTATTAGACATTTCCCTTGAAGTGATTGGTGATGTTGCATTGCAAAAAAAACTTCCACATTTTTCAATATTTTCCCAAGTAGTCAGCTACCATCTTACCTGAGTTGTTTGATCACTGGCACATTATCTGCAATCAGGTGGTGAGTTATTCACATTTTTAACTGGTCTGTCAACTAACTGATAAATAATAATTGGCCATCGGATATCTGCCACATCACCACGCTTGAGCTCCTGATGCTATATGTAAGCAGTGTTTAAAGAATAAGATACATCCCAAACAAAGAAATATGACGGAGTATGTACTGAAGGTACAACTGATGGTCTATGTGTCAGCTACAACCCTACCTGCCCTCCCCCCCGCCCCCCGCCAAATACCTGAACATTTTAACTTGATGTATATTAACCAAATAATTATATTGCTACTGTATATTTCTCCTTATCCATCAACCTCATCCCAAATTTAACAAAATAGAAAGATCACAAATATCAGAAGGGCAACAAAAAACGGTGTTCCTAGCTATCACTAAACTTGTGATTTTTAAGTGGCATTTTTGTTTAAACTGATGTCCACAATTGTGACTCGCTGATGAAATGAGATGAAAGTTGGCAAAATTTGGCTCTTGGTATCTAAAAATGTAAACACAGGACATACAAAACACTAGGCCAACACTTCAGGAAATAATTTATTTGTAGATTTCTGCACACATAACCAATGCATCTTTCTCTGAAAGATCTCAACAGTATTCTTCTATCTTTTTCTAATCACCAAAAATAGCACCAGTTACTGCAAGAACAGCATAAAAGAGATTTTGTACTACAAAAAGTAAGCCTCTACAGAGACAGGTGTTTGTAAAAAACAGCTTCCATAAGTCTGTTTTTAGCAATTAGTGAACAAGCTTTTTCGTACCTGTCTATAGACAATGATCAGCCACGTTTCCCTGCATAAATAACCTAACACTGCATAAGATTGATATTAAAATTTTCAGCAATTATATAGCACATGAGATTACGGATAGAAATTCAGGAAGAAAAAGCAGTAGACTCTTTTCTTAACAAAATTCCTTTCTAATTTACTGGCAAAACTGTGATGGAAGTGGTATATGATTACATAATCCTACATACAGATTTTGTGGACACAGTCTACTACTTAGTAATCCTATGCCCTGGCATTATTTCTCTAAACTACCTCTTACTCCCAGCACTGCTGCAACAATAAAAATATGACTGTCTTTAGTCAAACATTTATTGTAAAAAAAGAGGGTGCAACCTATAATTCTTGTAAAAGCCTTAATTTCAATTTGACAAAAGGCTCACAAAGCATGTCGAAAACTATAATGAAAAAAATCTAGTAGAACTCATTGTACTACAATGAATTGTCTATACTATTAAGTCTTTATTCAATAACATTATCTACGCAGAATCAACTATCAAGTCCTTGAATGTATTTGTCCTAACGGCAGATGTTGGCTAAGAAGCTCCCCATGGCAAATGCCCTCCCAATAAAATATATAAACAAGAAATCCTGATTTACTGCAGTGCAGAGCTGGCAGGATCCCAGTACCACTTTGCCAACTGTCTGGCTATCAGAAGGTATAATACACCTTCAGGAGAGCGAAAAAGCAATAGACCAGCCGTTCAGCAATGACTCTCTGCATTATTAAATATCCTGTTGGATGACTTTCACAGGAACCTATGGAAGTACAAGGAGAATGAATATATATTGCCTGAAGAGGTCTATCTAAAAATCAGTATGCTGATCCAGACAAAAGTTTCAGAACAGACTTAATCTTGAGTATGATGTTTATTTAGAGGGGTTTTAATCAAACAGATGCAAAATGTCTTCTGTGCCCTTGGAAATACAGGGGTTAAGAGGAAATCTGTTACTAACTCTGAAATCAAGGATCTTCACTGAGCATTAAGAACAGTAAATTCTGAAATATTTCCAAAGCCTCCATGAAGAAACACACGATGTTCGGAAAAAATAAGTTTAGAGTAAGAGTAGAGCAAAGCGTCAAAGAAAACAAGAGGAAATAACTATACTGGGAACCTAAAATATCAAGCATGAAAATTTTGACTTCTCTCAACATCCCAGACCTTTCACCAGTATGTAAATGGTGCACAGTATAAGTCTGGACCATTAAATGTTAATTAACAAAGCATTAAATTTAAAAGTAAATTGAAAAAGAGCTATGTCTATTTAGAGTACGCTGTCCAGGCTAAGAGTCACCACAAACACTAAGGGCCACATTATGCCTTGCATGCATCCACCTCCCACTCTATAGCTATGTAAGACTATGCACACATGCAGGGCCTCTTTCATTAGCCCCCCTCTCTTGCATATGCTGCCTCTGTGCTATTGACCAATCCTGAAGACACAGGCTGGCACGGAGGGGCTATGAAGGAGCTACTGGCTGCTTTACTGTAGGAGCCAAAGAATCACTCTGGGAAGCACATACAAATGAGCTCCCCACACTCATCCTCAAGAACCCTCTAAATCTGTGCCTCGCCTCTCATTGCACAGCATTCATGGATATTACACAGATCTACAGCTACAATGCAATAGCTAGGGTTTGGGGTTTTGTTTTTAAGAACAGCTGCTACCAATTCCACAGCTACTTTTCAAAATGTTTTAATACACAAGTTCCAAAATATATTAAACTATATTAATTTTGATTCTATGTAAAATCTTTATTTCAATTAGATTTTGCTTATGAGAATTGGAGAGGACAGTAGTTAGGGAGCAAGATCTGTGAATAGGTCTTTAAGCATGCTTCCCTCTCCTAAACACCATCCTTCTCCAGGGGTTGCTGGGGTCCGCATGCAGATATGAAACATCCAATGATCACTTCTCTTACTGTTTGTAAACAGCTACATTTTGGGGCTGTCAGCTAGTAGCACTCCATGGGCCTTTTAAATTACTTCATACCTTCTTCTCTGCCATCCCTCTCTCCAGCTAATTAGGGTCTACACATATGCAGGGCATCCACAATTTCATTTCAGTGGACCCAGAGACTGCATGCAGAAGGAAAAGGGAAGATTTTGGCAGCTGCAAAGACACTATGCCACATAATGCAAAAGGGCTAGGGACCTGACCTTACTTACTTACTGTCCTGTAAAGATCCAGTAGCAGGATTCACTGAGTTGCAGCACCCCAGACGATGTCATTCTGTGATATCACAGCTACAGAACGAGAGCATTTGGATCTAATCTTAGAACACAGAGCTGCCCAATGGGAGCAGAAGTAAAAATCCTTTTCTCCCCATATATATTATATTGCTTTCAACGTATTAAAAATTAAAACTACATTCACCACAGAAATATAATTTACCAGCAGCTACCAACCATACTGTAATATTAGCAATTCCATAGTTATTTCTTACTCCAAATAACACTATACTTTTTTTTTTTTTTTAAGAAGATGTAGGAGGGGGGAAATGAAAGATGGGAGACTGAGATATAGTTTTACAGCTAAACATTTCAATAAGAGATACAGCGTACCTTAATAAGAAATTCAGCCAACAAATTGTAAGTTCTCTTTTGAGTACCTGAAACTGTGGACCTTCAAAAAGAACAGGAGTACTTGTGGCACCTTAGAGACTAACGAATTTATCTGAGCATAAGCTTTCGTGAGCTACAGCTCACTTCATCGGATGCATTCAGTGGATCTTCAGTTTAGCAAAACAACTGATTCGACTCCCCCTATCATTTAGAAGTCTTCTCAAGTCATCATTTGTATAGTAGTGTATGTATTTAATTTTTTAGTTAAATGATGTCCATCACTGAAGACAGATTAAGGGTTTTTTACATTAAAAATACACTTGGTAACAGAACTAATGGAGTATTGTATTAGAAAAAAATAGGAAAAATTCCAAATTATTATATTAAAAATTAGGGAATTTTAGGAAGTGTTGATGGAAGAAGATGATTCTTCTTTAAAATTAGTTCAAAACATTTAAAAGGTGGAGAACACTCATCTAAGGCATTTCAGTTTTAGGAGGCAACCCTATTGAAACCACTAATCTATAACTTAACAATCAAACTCTGAAATATTTTCTCATTGGCAAGAATTTAAGAAGTATTTATCAAAGAGATCAGTCTTGGAAATTTTGTATTGGATACTCATTCTCAGAAAAGAAGTTGGAGAAGGAAGGAGGAACTAACAATCATGCAGTGGCTAGGAGGATCCTCTTATCAAAAGTCACAAAGTATCAGAGCAACCTGCTTTTTTTTTTTTTTAATCAATCATAAAAACTTAATGCAATAAATTCATCTATAGTTTAATCCACTGAAGTCAAAAACTAGAGATCAATTTGGCCCAAAGTACCGAAGTCATTGTCACCTCCCCAGCATATTTCAGCCACATGTGAACTTTGTCGACTTTAATCTCTTTAGATGACAACCTGCCATCAAAATTGAAAAGTTTTCTGTCAACATAACTTATTCCGTAATGTATTCAAAGGGGATAAGAGAAGCATGCAAGTTATTTAAGTTATTTGAATACACACACATTGGTTCCATATAGTTTTCTTATAAGAATAAAAACTGCTTCCTAGTAAAACAGAACCTTATTATTAAAACTTTATATTTTAAAGACTCGGCTTTTCAATCTAATCAAAATTAAAATTGTAGGAATAGATCCCCAAAATCATTTTTGGTACACCGGTGGGACATGGCTCACTCCCTTCCTCATAACCAAAATCATATATACAAATGTCGAACTGCATAGCCATATACCACTTATCAACCATGTTCACTGAAAAAAAAATATTTAAAGTTGGGGTCTTTTGTATTTGTATTTTTTAATTCAGAGAAGTTTAAAAAGTCAGAAAGATCCCTCATTTGCCAAAAGTTTTTATAGTCACAAAGATCCTTCATTTGCCAAATATGGCTGAGCTGATTTAATCTAACTTGATCATAAAAAAGAAATTGTATTTTGGCTGCCAAGGTTAAGCCTGACAAATTAAATGGCAACTTATACAACTATTAAAAATTAGGTTTATAAATAAAAGTGCTGACCAAATCTCATCTATGGCAGTGCCAAGCATCAATATGATGTAGAGGTGAAGAACAAGAATCTTTTTAACAAGTACTTTGACAGAATGTAGTAAGCAGCAAAAAAAAATTTTTTTTAAATCAGACTTTGGGGTAGGAGTGTCTTGTCAAACAGGTAAGAAAATCAGGGGTGTGAGTGGGTGGAAAAACCTCAAACCTGAATTTTTGCTTCAAAGGTTATTTTAGCCCTTCTATCATTAACTTCACATCAAGTGAAACTAGTAGAGAGGTCTGGCAAATGAAGAATAACTGGAGCTGAACTGCCACTTTTAATAACCTAGTTCCCATGTTAAACAAAGAGATAGCCCTAGGGTTTGAGAATTTGTTGCAGGCACATACACCCGCTGATAGTAAAGTAAATGCAGATGAGCTAAGTCAATTTTAACAACATGCTCTGTTTTTCCCTTTTAGCCATTTAAAAAAAATTAAAGATTTATATAGATATTATGAATTCTTACAGCTTATTTGTTTTAGGACAAAGGTAAAAATGGATAGCATGGTTTTTGATGAACATGGATAATTTTGTGTGTTACATTTTTAAATGTGTACCTCATAACTTTAGATGAGAAAATTGGTGCCTCTCCCCTCAACCCTCCGCCCATGTAGTGCTCTCTCCCGCCCTACGTGAGAAAACAAGGGTTCAGTCCTTTATTTAGAAACATGATATTTACAGTGAATATATGTTGCTTCTGTGGGTAGTTTGTTCCACCTGACAGCAAGTATATTGGTTTTCATCTTCACATGAAGAGAAATAAAGATTTAGCTTCCCAATATCGATACATTAAGTTGTGCCTGGGGGAGGTCACTCATATATACATGGGAAAAAAAAGAGGTCAATCAATCATTTATAGCTCAGTCATAGTTGCAGCTACTTCCATAGAGACTTTTTTTTAAGTGTATTTTAGAACTTGTGACAAACTGTCACATTGACAGCACTGAAATCATTGTAGCACTGTACTGAACAGGTAGGAGTTCAATCTCCATGCCTACTTAAATCCTTGGCCTTTGAGACTACAAAACAAGGGCTACCAGTTGTGAAGTTTTTCAATGTCCACTAGAAAACTGGATTGATGTCCATCTCATTTCATGCAGGTCAAAAATAACTTTTTTGGTCACTACTGACCTAGAAATAAGACGGTCTCTATCCCATTACCTAACCCTTGAAACACATAGATACAAGGGCTAGTGAATGCATCTTTTACATTTTAATTTTACAACCCTCAATAATACGCAGATGTGTCTTGACATACGTATGCTAAGCTTAGAAAGGACACAAATGAAGAACAAGTTCCCGCCCCATGATATTACCATGCCAAAAGAAGATGGAAATTAACTAAACGTACAAGTGTACTGAAAACACCAGAATTTCAGAGCCACTCTCAAGTAGGGATGTAGTGAACATATGTAGTCAAGGAGAATTTCCTGGATTTCCTTACGGATCCATCTTTGATCTCACAACAGGGGGGAGGGATAGCTCAGTGATTTGAGCATTGGCCTGCTAAACCGAGGATTGTGAGTTCAATCCTTGAGGGGGCCATTTAGGGACCTGGGGCAAAAATCGGGAATTGGTCCTGCTTTGAGCAGGGGGTTGGACTAGATGACCTCCTGAGGTCCTTTCCAACCCACATATTCTATGAACATATCAAAATGCTAAACTACAACCTAGACAGACAAATTTGTGTGTATCTGACTTGACAAAATTTCAACAATTTAAAAAAAAATATCCCAGTACTGTATAGGTTTTCATAGAGTCCAAGCGTGCACAGACTGATCATGCTAAAACCAAAAACATTTTGCACTTGTGTGTATAGGAAGAAATTGCCAATTAGACTAACTGAATGGAGTGCAAAAAGAGGGTCAGAAAGTAAGTAGAAAGGACAAGCAGAAGATCAAAGTGAAGATAAAGTCACATGAAAGATCTGACAAAGGGAATCAATGCAAAGGAATGGGAAAGGCACTTCAAATTAACCCAGACTTCAGGATTTTCCACTTGCATGTTACATTTTCTCAGAATATACAACCTGAATCCTAATTTAAGGATAAATTCTGTGAATAGCAGCATTTATTTTGTTCACAAAAAAACAAAGATGGGGTGTCTATGATGCCTATTCTTTGTTTAAACTAATGATCAGGTAAAACTCCTATTCCTGAGATTTAGAGTCTAGATGATCATTATTAAACATAAGTACACACAAAAAAGGAATGCAGTCAAACCAGAATGTAACAAAAACTGCCACCATAAGTTTCCCTGATAAAATAGTTATGGTACAATCAATCATTTGAGATTACGCCAGCTAGATACTGATATTAGAGTATGTTAGTTTCCACTGATCTTTATTTTCCAGATACCTTTCTTTAGATACAATTGTTTAGTTTTTCCAGTTTCAGACATTATACCTACCTTGCAATCTTGAAAATTTAGCACATAAGTATGTTCACCATTCTTTGTCATGATCAATAATGAAAATACAGAAAAATTATTTGCCTGTGCAAAAACAAAATTACAGGCTCTGGGCCAGTGGATTAGAGGAATTTGCAAGGCTGCATTATTCATACACTTTTCAACTCATCCACTGATGAACACTATACTGCATTGCATTGCATTACATTACACTATACTGCTTTACGTTAAAAATCTGAAAAAAAATTAGCCCATTGGGGGGAGGAGGGGGAATTAATGGCACACTTAAGGATTTGTGTTGTTAAGAGATCTCCACTGTGTCTGAAATGACATCAATTCACATCCCTGCTAATTATCACCCATGCTAGATTTGTTGATCTGCCACCTATGGCAGGAAAAGCTGGTCACTACTGCTTTATCTTGATTGATATAAATCCAGATGACAGCTTAATCTGAGGAGATGACATTCCACATCCACTAATTCTCTGCCCTTTCACTGACTACAAAGTTACAACAATGCACATCAGCTCTATCACTGACACCAGTTTGAACCTGTACATTTCTATGCTACGTGATGAAGTTAAGGTGTCTCATTTGTGTTTACAGAGCACACTTTTAATCAGCAAGTTGGAATAAACACACCCTTTAGCACTTTCGGAAAGATTTGGTTCACTGAACTGCACATAGTAGAAAAGAGGAAACACTTACTAGTACAGAACTTCGTTTGCTTCATGCCTTTCATATCTCACAGTCTCACACATCAGTCTGTAAGAGAAAAAAATAGGACATTTTTTTTCCCCTTTACCATCTTTATAGTTTATCATTCAAAGGAGGCCTCAATGTCTGGAAAAAGTTTTATTAAAATATTTAATGAATATTTTCACATTTATTCTCAGCCCTTAATGAAAATAATATATGTTTAAGTTGTTTACCGACGTATTTCAACTGGTGAGCTTACAGTACTGAAGTTGCCAGTTTACCTAGCTCACCTTAACTGATCACTTCTATAATAGCTCACCTTAATTGATCACTCTCCTTATAGCGTGTATGGCAACACCCATTTTTTCATGTTATATATATATATCTTCCTACTGTATTTTCCACTGCATGCATCTGATGAAGTGGGTTTTAGCCCATGAAAGCTTATACTCAAATAAATGCGTTCGTCTCTACGGTGCCACAAATAACTCCTCATTCAGTTTACCTAACGTGACTATTAGCGGGATGTAACCTCTCCCATGAAATGCTTAGTCTCTGTAAAATGGGGATAATGATATTGAGCTCCTTTATAACATGCTTTGAGATCTGCTGATGAAAAGCACTGTAGAGGAGTTAAGTATTATTTCACATTTCAGTGTAAGATAGTTCAGAATATAAGGCACATTTTAAGAAAAATAAAGCAATATGCAATACTGATCAGACGTCTTTTGTGAGATTTCCAGTACCTGTTTTTTCAGGTCAAGCCAAATATACCTCAAAAAAGTACCTCATGTTGACACTTCTGCCCTTGGCTGAAATTTTGAAGCTTTAGCATTAAAATCCCTTGCTCATTTCCAATTCCAAAAGGGCAGTAAGTTACAAAAGGTGAAGAGATTTTCCTGCAGGAAAATCCTCTCTCCAGACTTCAGGAAAATCCTTAATGCCCCTTTCACATCCAATACATGCCACTTTTCCTTCAGGTGCACTTATTTCAGACAAAACAATTTAAGGGAATTTCCTGAGTCCTGAAAATGGTAACCTTCAGTGATGAAATCAGTGATGATTCTTAGAACCACTTTATCTTCATGAAATACACAGCATTGTGGCTCAGTGTCTTACACCATTTCTTTCAACCCCCCCCCCCCCCCGCCTCCCCCCAGTACATATTCTATACTTACAGAACAAACTGCTAATAGAAAGGCTACTTGATGGACAAGTATAAGGAGATTTGCTTAAGAAGCTAACGTGAATATTTTATTAAACCAGTAGGAACTATATTTGAATTCCAGGCAGAAATTCTCAGTCCCTAGGGGTGTGATCACTTCTGTTGCAATGAGATATCTTGCTATGTGAAGATGACCCACTAGCTTCTGATGACATATCAAGATAAAGTTTCCCAGCACTATAACCTTCATTCCACCAGGGTGGCTAAAAATTGATTTTTTTTTTTAAAACAAAACTTTAAAAACCGGATTTTAATTTAAGTTATAAGCTTTTTCTCTTTAAAAACAGACATTTTAAATGAAATATGAATTTAATTCAAAATATGTTAAGGCCTAAATTTATTATAATCTCTTAGAGTATTTAAATAAATATGCTGAATTGAGGAGCCTCTATCAAAAGCTGAGTTAAAGTTTGTTTTTCTATGTAAAGACAGGATCCAGGGGAAAACATCCAACTTTTGAGGTCAAAGTTTACAAATATCACAACAGTTCAGCCTAAGCAATTTAGGAGACTGTCTCATTTTCAAGAGACAGAGATGAGACTAAGAATTTAATCTGCAGACACTTGTATTTAGGCATATTTGAAATTTTTTTCTAGGCTAACCTGAAATAATCAATTTAATTCACTGACTACAGTTAATCCCTCTGGTTAATTTAGATGAAAAATGTGAAACATGTTTTGACAAGAGAAGTTTATGCATCCTAAACACTGAGGTTGTTTTGCTTGATAAAAATAAATTGTATATGTTGTTGTGTGTGTGCAGTTAAAATTCCAGTTGCTATGCTAATGAAGCTTGAGACAAACTCATGAGCAAAAAGTGAATTATCTAATAAATAAGCAATATATCATTCACCATTTTCTAACACTCAAAATTCACCATTAATAAGAATTTGAAAATATTAAGTTACATAATTTCTTAATTAAATGTATACAATTATAGTATACCCTTGTAGTAGCAAAAACATGTACCAAATCTAGTGTACAGGCTCCATTTACTTAAAATGTTTTAATGATTTTTAAAGGTGGAATGAGAATGCACCTTTCTTTAGAAAATAAATGAAGTACAAATAAAGTTGATTAAAACTGATTATTTAAATTGAGGCTTCCCACTTGGTAATTCAAATCATGATTTAAATCAATCCACCCAGCACCCCAGGCAAGTGGGGAAAAGTCTGACAGCCTGGCTTCCCAAGAAGTGGAGGGAGAAACTGGTTTGGGCCCCTGGATCAGTTAGATTTTTCTGTAAAATGTGACAAGGTTTCCCTACAGCCATTGCTATTCCCTCCTAGCTCCAAGGCCTCAATAGCCAATTTGGTTCTACTAAAATTACCCCTATACCCACTCTCTCACCATAGATTGTTAACAACCTTGGCTAGCGAGGGGAAACAAGGGAGTTTTTCCTGTTGATGGACAGGGCCTGAATTTTTCTCTGAATTTTTTATGAACAGAGGGGGCTGTGACCATTCCTTCCCCTGGCAATAGACTATCCGCTCCTGAATCAAACAGTCCACTTTGATGTTGAGAACCTCTCTGATCTGCATCTCCTACATCAAGAAAAAGTTTCTACTCACTGGAAGGGCACTTTTGCTTCCTCGTGCAATGAGAAGCTTATTGGGCCTCACTACTTATTAATACACCCTACTGCTGAAATATTGTCCACTGTATCACATGGCTTTCCATGAGAAGATCCTGCAACCTTAAAAAAGCCAGATGCCTGCCCTTAGTTCTAGGATCTCAATCTTCAGTTATTGAGCCTCTTGGTTTGACTTGTCATAAATCAATCTGCAGAACAGAGAAGCTAAGAGAAGGTACAGAATAGGAAAATCACTACTTCTGGAGCTAAGGTTTAAAAAACATGAAATATTAATAAAGGAAACTGATAAGTTCTTCTCTAGCCTCTGCTCTGCTAGCAGAGTTCTGTGTGATGCGCAGGCTGGGATTAAGGAATTATAGGAGACTCTGGTTTCTCAGTGACAGTGCAATTTTACTAGGCACGTAAATTCAGCTTTGATTTGAGTGTGGGGCAAAGGTTGAAATCCATTCCTCCTTTAGTCAGACAAATTCACCCTTCCTTAGTAGCAGTATGGCTGAATTTTCTGTAGATAAACAAGTAACACAATCCTCTTGCAAAAGCCGGCACAGTGTTTCTAGTAACAAATGTATGTGTTTTGTTATAATTAAAGCTCTTTCATAATAGGCAGTTGATTACTTCCTTCCTATATATGAAGTTTCTGACCAGTACTGTGGGTGTGCTGATATTTATTTGAATGTTACATCTATCTCCTACATCACAACATAATTTAGTCAACCAAGTTCAGAACCAAAACCAACCTCAAAAAACCCAAAACTTTAAGATAGTATTTTTCAGTAGTGAACAAAGCTATTTTAGAAGAAAAGCCTGCTGTTTAAAAAAACTCACAAAAACAATTCATCTCCAAAAATGGTTTACAAACTAACAGGCACAAAAAGAGTGTTACTATCCTGGAAAACGCTATAAACATGAATCTGGATGAAGTCAGCCTTTTCTATGTATGGTATTGTAAACAGAAGCTCTCTACTAGGAATTCTCTGTGTTAATAAAGTTAACAGGACAAGTTCCACACATTCCTTAGAAAGAATCTCTTGACTTAATTCCAATTTACAAGCCAAAGCCATGCATCAATGTATCAGGCCACGATGATCTTTGTTTACAAGTTATAAGGCCAATTTAAGCCTAGTATTCTCAAACATGAATAAGTGTGCTAAAAATGTTACATACAATTTCATAATAATTAATACTGCAACAGTTTGTGAGTGATGAAAGCTCACCTTCCAACAAAGTGAAGTGAATTCTGTACCTACATACAAGTTGCAAAACATATTCTGACTGCTCTTGGAGAAAAAAAAATCAATACTTGGATAAAACTGCATAAAATGACATGTGAAGGACAAAGTAACAGTCTATAGACTAAAGATTAGCATCCAGACCATAGATCTGATTTGTGTCAAAGTTAATTCAATGCATTAAAATAAGGTAACAAAAGTAATTTGGCTTGCCCCTCTATGTTAGTTTTTGCACTGTAACATAGTAATTATTTATTCTCTATTAAAAATCTAATGTTTTTACAAAATTGAAATATTAATTTAAGGAAATTGAGTGTCAAATAAACCAACCACATAAACTTTACTTGATAGTACCACTGCTGCATTAATACTGAAACATAAAAGCTCTCCCTCCCCAGCCCTGCCCCAGTCACCCCACTCCTGGGGCCCGGCTCTCTCTCTCCAACATCCTGCCCCAGTCGCCCCCTCCCCCATCCCTAGAGCCCTGCTCAGCTGGCAGAGGGAGGGTAATAGAGAGAACAGGCAGGGACAGGGTGGGGAGAGAAGAGGAATGGGAGCAGGGCCTCAAGGGAAAGAAGTGGAACAAGGGATGGGGCCTCGGGGGAAGAGGCGGAGCAGGCTCCAGCGCTCAGTGTCTGGTTTTCATAAATGAGAAAGTTGGCCACCCTACTTCTCTCTAAAGTTCATAAGACTATCAGAACCAGAACAGCATCACTTACTGCAGTGATTATGATGGTATAGGACTAATTAAGATTGTGCACTAATTTTACTCGAGACCACGTACAGTAACTGCTCACTTAAAGTTGTCCCAGTTAACGTTGTTTCATTGCTGATCAATTAGAGAACATCCTTGTTTAAAGTTGCACGATGCTCCCTTATAACATTGTTTGGCAGCTGCCTGCTTTGTCCACTGCTTGCAAGAAGAGCAGTCCGTTCGAGCTAGCTGGTGGGGGCTTGGAACCAGGGTGGGCCGCCAGCCCCCTATCAGCTCTCCACTCCCCTAAGTTCCCTGTGTGGCAGCGCCCAGCAGGCTATCATTTGCCAGGAGTTCAGCTGTTCCTCCCGCCACTGCTGTGTGCTGCTCCTGCCCTCTGTCTTGGAGCTGCTCCCCAAGCCTCCTGCTTGCTGTGCAGAGGTGGGGGGGAAAGGAGTGCTAATGTCAGGGTGTCCCCTGCCCCCCGCTCCTGTACCTTATCTCCACAGAGCAGGAGGGGTGACACAACAGGGCTCAGGATGGAGGGAGCTTGCTGACAGCAGCTGCTGTCTCATCTTGCTGATCTACTTTAAAAGGCAGTGTACTTAGAATGGGGTCAGCGTACTTAAAGAGGCAAGGTGTGTGTGTCTGTCTCTCGCTCTCACACACAAACACGGTGTGTCTCTGTCTCTCTCTGCCATGCTGTGTCTCCTTCCTCCATTCATTCTTCCTTGTAGAGTGAGGCGCTACATTAACAAAAATGTGTTAAACCTTGAGGGCTCAGCTGAGTGCTAGTTCATCATTTAGCAGTAAGGCATTCCCTAGGAAATATCCCACCCTCTGACTCCACCATCTTAACCAAGCTTCACAATAATCATTGCTGTGTACAGTATTAAATTGTTTGTTTAAAACTTATACTCCGTGTGTGTGTTTGTTTTGTCTGGCGGAAAAAATTCCCCCCGTCCCCACCACCACCACATTTACATTAATTCTTATAGGGAAACTGGATTTGCTTAACATCAAAGTAGCATTTTTCAGGAACATAACTACAACGTTAAGTGAGGAGTTACTGTAACAGTGAAAGACACTTATATGAATAACACTTTCAATTCTGTAGCAACCAGTCCAAATGTTTAAAATGTGGGCAAAAAGCACCCCCAGCAAGAGTGGGAGAAAGCAATAGGAGATACACATAGAACATGAGCCACTAGTATACTATTTTATAAATTATTTTACGAAAAAATAAATAAAATGTGGCCTCTTTTATACAATTAGTAAAAAAGTGGGAAGATTTGAGATTACGTGCATGTAACTGACCTGATTTAAAGAAATCCTTGAATATTTTTTCCTAGTTGGCATTGTATTCTATGGACACATCAGGAAACGTTTAAAAAAATTTAGAAGCATTTAACCGATTTCTAGATTGCCACTAGCTTAACCCTTCACAGTATGGTACTGCTATATCCTCGAACACCTCTTCACCCAGGGCAGGATTTACACTTTACATACCCCTAGGCACAGCATCTTCAGCACCCCTCTTCCCCCCTCCGCCTATACCTGACCTTCATAGTTTTCCATAAAAAATTAAACAAGAAATATAAAAAATAATTTAAATACTTTTTAACTTTTAGGCACCCCTAGAACACCAGCACCTCTAGTCTCGTGCCTAACTGGAAATCCAGCCTTGTCTTCACCTATAACTTATGTTAACGTAAATTATTTTTATTAAAACATGTATTTTCAGAAGTGCTCAATTCTCTTGACACTTTTTTTCAATTAAAACTAAAGATGATGTATTGCACTTGCAAATGAACAGGTATTTAAATACGATGGAAAGTGGTATTATAACTGCTCCTATAGTGGCCAAGGACTCCTAGCTTTGCTTCAGGCCTCCCTTTGCTAACACTACTCAAACAATGTGATTTTTACAGAATAGCAGTAGTAACACTACTCATGTCAAACTGTACACATCAATTATAAGAAATCATGTCGCCAGCAATTCAGTTTTAATTAAGTTTAGAATCTGGTGCTGCAACATCCAAACAGCTATTTTTAGCACACAGACTTGAAGAGTCCTCCAAGAGGCAGTGCAGACATACCCTTAGGGCTTGTCTACACTTACATTTTATATAGTGCTCTAACTTGCTGGCTCAGGGGTGTGAAAAATCACCCCCCTGAGTGCAGCAAGTCTGAGCGCTTTAAAGTGCTAGTGTGAACAGGCTAATCCCCTCGTGGAGGTGGATTACCAGGAGCGCTAAGAGAGCTCTCTCCTAGCGCTCACGCGCAACCACACTCGCACTTCAAAGCGTTGCCACCGGAGCGCTCCCGCAGCAGCGCTTTGAAGTTTCCAGTGTAGCCATGCCCTTAGTGACCGCCTACAAACAGTTTGGTTTAAGTGACTTGCTCACACAGGAGCTTTGTGGCACAAGTAGGGATAAAAATCATTCTCCAAGGCAGTATTCAACTGCCTTAGCCACAAGATCATCTCATCCTTTTCTCCCATGCATGCTCCTGCATCACTCACCACACACTTCGCAACTTCAGAAACAAATGAGGCAGGAGTCCTATAGACAATAACCTCGCTGACTACACAACTGATTCATTCCCAGCACACAGTCCGTTGCGGGAACTGAATGAGGCAGGGGTCCTATAGAAAAAGAGTTTGTGATCATATAATTAAAGACTGTATCATAATACATACAGAGCAGGGGGCCAAATTAATGTTGCAAGGGCAAATACAGCTGTAGCATTTTCTAACTTCTGAATATGATAGAATATACCTGTGTTCACACCCCATACACTGTTATGATGTTTGTACGAAATATGCCTTGTAAAGTATCATTTGAAAACTCAATTTGCTGATCAATGATATCATGGCAAAATGCACGCAGCAGCGTTATATGTGAAGTTATAAACAAGCTGAAATTGTAACTAAAAGTACAGTAGAACCTCAGAGTTACAAACACCTCAGGAATGCAGGCTGTAACTCAGATGTTTAACTCTGAACAAAATGTTATGGTTGTTCTTTCAGAAGTTTACAACTGAATATTGAGTTAATACAGCTTTCAAACTTCACTTTGACGAAGGAAAACGCTGCTTTCCCTTTTTTTTTTTAGTAGTTTACATTTAGCATAGTACTGTACAGTATTTGCTTCTTTTTTTTTTCCGTCTCTGCTGCAGCCTGATTGCTTACTTCCAGGTCCAAATGCAGCATGTGGTTGACTGGTAAATTCATAACTCTGGTGGTCGTAACCCTGAGGTTCTACTGTATGTTTCTCAGATAAACCTGGGGAGTGGCCAAACCAGTTCCTCAGAGACAAAGGGCAAGCTGACGCCTCAGCCAGCTGTCAGCTAGGCCAATGGAGCATTACCTGACAGCAGGAAAGGGGTCAAGGGCAAAATTCTACATTTTGGCAAAGAACCAGTTTCCTTCCACACAGATTGCTTGTCACCTTGCTCCCAGCTGGAAATGCTTCTCAAAGTGGGACAGGACTATAAAAAGAAGGGGCAGACACTGCAATACACTCCTCTCTCCGCCCCCTCCTGCCCATCTTATTCACTGCACCTGAAGAGACAAAGGAAGCAGCTGTTGGACTCTAGGGGAGGGGTCCTGACCTGAGAGTTTGGTCAGCTGCTAGAGCTTGTGATGAGAAAGTTTTCGTTGCTTAAGTAGATACTAGTAATCTTTATTTTTCTTGTAAACATTTCTGACTTTCATGTCTGATTACTTGTACTCACTTAAAATCTGTTTTATTATTTTATCTAACCCAGTGTGTTCAAGTTCAAGTGTGGGGGTAACTCCATTTGGGGTAACAAGATATGCGCATATTATTGCCTTTAAGGAACAACAGACTTAACATATTTGTATTGACCAGGAGAAGGAAGACCTGTATAGGACATACGTTTCTGGGGAAAATCTGGGACTGGGAGTGTGTTGGAGTCACTTTGTGGTAAGAGTCAAGGTGTGGCTGGCTTGCTTGCAGCACACACAGATATAGCTGACAGCGACTTACATGCTGCAGGACAGGAACTGGGTTGTCATAGGGGTTTCCTTAACTCTCTACTCCTTGGGGTATTTTTGTGTGTGTCTGTATTGTTACAGACATACTTGCTGACAGGTATTTTGAAATAAATTACCAAAATAATTGAAACTGGCCTGATTATGGAGTGTTATTTTGACAACTAAAATTTGCAGAATTTTAAAATATTTTGCACTGATTTTTTTTTGGCATAGAATTGCCCCAGAAGTAAAGAGGTCCTCTGCAGCCAGAACCAACTGCATGAAAAGCTCTGTCCAGACACAGGTTGGAGCTCACGCAGTGTGGTTAACACAGAGCTCTGTTCAGGTGGAGCATACTCAGAGGAGACAATGTTCACAGAACTTTGTGACATTTTCTAACAAATCAGTCCTCATCATATACAAACAACTATTTTCAGAGACTTAAGTTAGCCAAATTTGGATAGATTTTAATGGGGATAGCAAATTGTACCTCTCTAAAAACAAGGCAACCCTCATGGAATTTCAAGTCCCTTCTCAAAAACATGGAGGTGCTTACAGGTTCCTAAAATAGCTGTAGGAGTGTAACATTAGGAAAAAGTTTATTTGTTTCCTCAACTTTATTCTCAGAAGCAGTTCAACCATTTTGTCTGAAGCAGTCCATAAAAATTCAACCTGAGACAGATAGCATGGAAAATTTCATCCTAAACAGTTTAAAGTTTGGCAAAGTTACAGCCAATTGAGAACAGGGTCTTAAAATGGAAAGCATTAGACAACCTTAGCTATAGTTGGCACTGCCAGCTCTGCCTCTAATACAAGTTAAAATTTCTGGAAGTATTTAATCTAAAATTATTCACTGAAATATTTCATATAAACTGAATTTATTTAACTAAAATACACGAGTGGTGAAAAAAATCTAGCAACCAGTCTTCTACAAAAGTTTATTACTCTGGTTTTAAAAACTCTACATTTACAGCTGATTGTGCTGATAATGCAGATTTTTAATTTACTAAATATTACTGCCAAGTTTATAAGATAAAAGAAATCAAGTATTATTACAAGTATGAAGATATTTATCACCACGATATCTGGGTAAAAAAATATTTTCTAATTCACAACTAACAGATGCCTCTTTAGCACATAAATAGCATAATATTAGCGTTAAAATACTATACCTGAGTTGGTGTTCCCTCAGATTAGACAAGGCTTCCATTCCATGTAAATAGGAATACACTATCTCCAAATCCTGCAAACAGATAGAAAACATTTATTATGCTTCTTGTATCGGTGTAAGGTATTAAAATTGTTACCATCTTCACAGAGCTCCCAACAGTCTTCTACTGAGTTTGCTCGAAATATTACTAATACATGTTCCAAACAGTCAATATTTACATTAGGCAGAGCGTGAGAGTTTTGTTAGTGTTCTGCATTTACATACCACAAACTTCTAATGGAATGTTATACACAAGTATGCTTTAAACCTCACTAAAAGTATAAACAAAAAGAAAATCCTTATGTTTTTGCTGTGGTTCTTCTTGTTTGACTATAAAGACAGAAGTCTGGCCCATGATTTTAGTTGGCTGTTTAATTTAACAATTCAATTAACATCACAATTCCTCCGCTTTCTTCTATTAAAATATTTTAGGACCTTCATTTCTTTTGTGAAAGCAAGCTCAGGGAGACTCAGTATCTACAACGGAGGGTATGTCTACACGTACAAAACTGCAGCGCAGCTCCAGATATCTGGTGAAGACACTCTATGCCGATAGAGAGCTCTCCTGTCAGCATAAGAAAACCACCTCCATGAACAGCAGAAGCTATGTCAACAGGAGAAGCTGCCCACACTGCTGCTTATGTCACTGTAACTTATGTCCCTCACGGGGGTGGTTTATTCACACCCCAAGCAACATAATTTCTGCCGGCATAAGCTGTAGTGTAGACATATCCTGAGTGTTTTTACTGAGGGGAAAAAATCAACACTTAAAAAAAAATGTTAACCTCATGCCCAATATTCTTCTTTCCATCCCAACCCACTTCTCAGTGTTTCTAAAAATAAACACTACTAAATGAGAAAGCACAGTTACAATCCTAATGACATGAGAAAGCTTGAAAGCCAGGGCTATGAGACGATCAACCAAATGAATTACCATAGCCCTCAGATATCCAATTCACTAATATAGTAATGTTTAAGAAGATAAAAAGCTACTAAACATGCCAAGATTTAATTACGGGAATACCAGCCTGAAGTTACAGAATTTGGATCATTCCTAATCGTCATCCTCTAAAAAACAGTACACCCAAGGACACTTCATTCAGGCTCATTCCATGCCACAGCTGGCACTATTTAACTATGGTGGAGGGTTTGATATTGTTGTAACTGTCCACTTTTTAAATGGAACTTAGTCATAGGGGACAATCACTTGTCTACTCTTCTTAAGAAAACCACAACAGAAGCTTGCTACCTGAGGTTGTGGCAGACATGACTTCAACTATAGAAAGGAAATGCAAAAGTAAGATTTCTTCTCTAAAGTAGACAGTTGAGAATCAGTCAACATCAAAACCACATACCCAGCTAGCCCATTGCAAAAGACTACGTTAAACAGGTGATAAGCCATCAATATGTAATGTGGGGACATTTTTATTCTTGTTGGTTTGGTTTTGGGTTTCTTTTTTTAAAAAAATTGATGTACATCCTGCTATATATTTTTGAGAATGCAAGGTTGAAGAAATATGCCTTGCACCTGGAGTAGAAGATGCAAGGTTTTTGATGGTCCTTAGTTCCTGTGGGAGCTTGTTCCTGTCTTAGACTGCCCTGGGAAAGGTCTGCCTCCTGCAAAAGACTAGCTTTTGCCCTTATGGCAACCAGTTCCATTGTGCCTAAGGAGAAGAGCTGTTTACCAGAGTCTTCATCCCAGAGTTTTAGGTCATCTTTTAGATAGGCTGTGCCCAGGTCACTGACCAATTTTAAGATAAAAAGCTGGGACCTTAAACTTGACTCAATATTCTACAGAAAGCCACTGCAGAGACAGAACAGGATTGATGTGCTCACAGTAGCCCATGTTGCTGAGAAGATGAGCTGCAGCATTCTGTAGCCGCTGGAGTTTTCTACAGACTGATGGCTTCATGGCTAGGTGTACTGCATGGCTATAATCCAGATGGGAGTTGATGAAAGTGTATAACTGAGGCCAGGTCATCATCCACCAGGATAGGATAGATTCTCAGGTCAACCAGAGGACTTTCTTCTGCCCCCAGCATAATCTCTGCCTTGCTTGGGTTGAGCTTCCACCAGCTGCTCTCCATCTATGAGCTGGATCTCATCTAAGCTATGGACCATCTTTGTGGTAGCAGTATGATCGTATATGCTGAAAGATAAGTAGAGCTGTCTCTCATCTATATCCTGCTGGCACTTGAGTCCATGTCATCTTATCAGTTCACCTAGTGGCTGCATGCAGATGCTGAATAGGACTAAAGAGCTACTGAACCTTGAATGCATCTGATGAAGTGAGCTGTAGCTCACGAAAGCTTATGCTCAAATAAATTGGTTAGTCTCTAAGGTGCCACAAGTACTCCTTTTCTTTTTGCGAATACAGACTAACACGGCTGCTACTCTGAAACCTGAACTTTGTGAAACTCCACAAGTGAAGAATCTAGTGCTACAGGTCCTGTTTCCATTTACTGCCCTTTGGGTGGGACTCAGAGCAGTTTGGCACATTCGTCTGGACCACTGCCACCTTTCTCAATTGGGATCAGCAGTACCTCATGGTCAAATGCTTCTGAGAGGTCCATGAGAATGGATGTTTGGCCACCAACTTCATCTTCTCTCCCAACCCCAACAAGCTCCTAGCAGAAACTAACATTAAAATTATCTGCTGACAAGATGTGTCATAATAAATTAAGATTGAAACAGAAATCTCTCCACACAATTCAGAGATATTCCAAGAATCATATTTTAACTAAAGGTCAAAGTCAAGACCTGTATTAAAGCCATCACAATAGATTAAAATTAAATTTTTTTTAAAAGGTGGATGATTTTTTAAAGCAGAATTTTACTTAGGTATTCACCAAATCAAAATCAGAATTGTTAATACTTACTGGATGGTAGTTCCCTTCCAAAAAAGGAAAAGACAACTGGAGTGAGATAGAGATTTTAAAGGGTAAATTTATATTTAGAGCACCAATGCCTACCACATTCTGAAGGTACTTTGTGCATAGTAAGAGATTAAATAGATTTACACAAAAACAACAAGGGTCCAAAGAGGCTATAAAGGTCAGCATTGCATAGCCGAAGAAAAAAATGCAGGCTGATAGATTGTTGAAAGAATAAACTGAAAAACACTGACATTTAAGTGCGAACCTAAACTTGAGGAATATATAGCATGAAGGGGAAGTTCCAAATATTTGTCTCTGCAATTTCAACAGTAAATTTCCTCACTTTACAAGTAAAGGAATGGATTTAGTGCTCAATCCTTCTAATTTCTCATTTATTTGTGGGCTTGGGGGGGTGGATTTCTGCTTCACAAATTTGTACTTGATGGTGCAGAAGCCATATTTACATGGCACCACGATGGCTGCTGCCTGGGGCAAAAAGGGGAGAAAAATATGGAGACAGCCCACAAACAGGGATCTGAAAATTGTCTATATTTTGGCATGTGAAAAACAAGCAGGAATGAAATAGCCAGTACATCCAAGCAGCAGAATCCTATGAAAACAAAACAAACTATTGAACACGAATTTCAGCTGATGCTTGATTTAACACCATTGCATGACCAATTCCTTGCAACACTGCTGTAACCTATTTTACAAGCCGTGTCTTTCAAGAGAACGAAGCTGCTAATAGGAAAGAGCTCCCCCTGGCATTCACAAAGAAAATAAAGTAAAAAAGCAAAAGCTTTTCACAATATTCTCCCTTAACTTGTCAAGCTCTGTTAAACCCATAGAATGCTACAATTTATGGAATGATGCAGCAGAGCCAGACATGAGGCTGAATTCATTTATATCTGTTAGCAATATATACTGTCAAGCTTCAGAAGGATAGCCGTGTTAGTCTGGATCTGTAAAAGCGGCTAAGAGTCCTGTAGCACCTTAGAGACTAACCAATTTATTTGAGCATAAGCTTTCGTGAGCTACAGCTCACTTCATCGGATGCATACTGTGGCATGATGAAGTGAGCTGTAACTCACGAAAGCTTATGCTCAAATAAACTGGTTAGTCTCTAAGGTGCCACAAGTACTCCTTTTCTTTTTGCGAATACAGACTAACACGGCTGTTACTCTGAAAAGAATCCTGTGGCACCGTATAGATGAACAGACGTTCCAACGAAGTGGGTATTCACCCATGAAAGCTCATGCTCGTCTGTTCGTCTATAAGGTGCCACAGGACTCTTTGCTGCTTTTACAATATATACTGTGTACACTTGTGTGTGGTCTGGAACATTGCAGTGCTAACAGGAGAAAAACACAGTTATAACTTTAAAAATTCAGGAAAAAGTTAACTGTAAAATCCTCATTGAACATTATATCCACCACAATCTCTCACCAACAAGAGGATAACTATACAGTCCCTGAAATTCAATCACCAGATAGCAATCAAATCAGCAGACAAAGGGAGTGCCATTGCAGTCCTTAAGTGTGATGACTGTGTCATGAAGGCCAGCAGACAACACCCTGACTCCATGGGTTTTTACCCATGAAAGCTTATGCCCAAATAAATCTGTTAGTCTTCAAGGTGCCACCGGACTCCTCATTTTTGCACCTACTATAAAGAACTAAAACCAATAGTAAAAGGTTCTATAGTCATATAAATAAGAAGAAAACAAAGAAAGAAGAAATGGGACCGCTAAACACTGAGGATGGAGTGGAGGTCAAGGATAATCTAGGCATGGCCCAAAATCTAAAGAAATACTTTGCCTCAGTCTTTAATAAGACTAAACAGGATCTTAGGGATAATGGTAGCATGACAAATGGGAATGAGGATATGGAGGTAGACATCACCATATTTGAGGTAGAAGCGAAACTCAAACAGCTTAATGGCACTAAATCGGGGGGCCCAGATAATCTTCATCCAAGAATATTAAAGGAATTGCCACAAGAAATTGCAAGCCCATTAGCAAGAATTTTTAATGAATCTGTAAACTCAGGGGTTGTACCGTATGACTGGAGAATTGCTAACATAGTTCCTATTTTTAAGAAAGGGAAAAAAAGTGATCCGGGTAATTATAGGTCTGTTAGTTTGACATCTGTAGTATGCAAGGTCTTGGAAAAAATTTTGAAGGAGAAGATAGTTAAGGACATTGAAGTCAATTGTAAATGGCACAAAATACAACATGGTTTTACAAAAGGTAGATCTTGCCAAACCAACCTGATCTCCTTCTTTGAGAAAGTAACAGATTTTTTAGACAAAGGAAACGCAGTGGATCTAATTTACCTCGATTTTAGTAAGGCACTTGATACCGTGCCACATGGGGAATTATTAGTTAAATTGGATAAGATGGGGATCAATAGGAAAATTGAAAGGTGGATAAGGAATTGGTTAAAGGGGAGACTACAACGGGTCCTACTGAAAGGTGAACTGTCAGGCTGGAGGGAGGTTACCAGTGGAGTTCCTCAAGGATCGGTTTTGGGACCAATCTTATTTAATCTTTTTATTACTGACCTTGGCACAAAAAGTGGGAGTGTGCTAATAAAGTCTGTGGATGATACAAAGCTGGGAGGTACTGCCAATTTAGAGAAGGACACGGATACAGGAGGATCTGGATGACCTTGTAAACTGGAGTAATAGTAATAGGATGAAATTTAATAGTGAGAAGTGTAAGGTCATGCATTTAGGGATTAATAACAAGAATTTTAGTTATAAGCTAGGGACGCATCAATTAGAAGTAACGGAGGAGGAAAAGGACCTTGGAGTATTGGTTGATCATAGGATGACTATGAGCCGCCAATGTGATATGGCTGTGAAAAAAGCTAATGCGGTCTTGGGATGCATCAGGAGAGGTATTTCCAGTAGGGATAAGGAGGTTTTAGTACCGTTATACAAGGCACTGATGAGACCTCACCTGGAATACTGTGTGCAGTTCTGGTCTCCCATGTTTAAGAAGGATGAATTCAAACTGGAACAGGTACAGAGAAGGGCTACTAGGATGATCTGAGGAATGGAAAACTTGTCTTATGAAAGGAGACTCAGGGAGCTTGGCTTGTTTAGCCTAACTAAAAGAAGGTTGAGGGGAGATATGATTGCTCTCTATAAATATATCAGAGGGATTAATACCAGAGAGGGAGAGGAATTATTTAAGCTTAGTACCAATGTGGACACAAGAACAAATGGATATAAACTGGCCATTAGGAAATTTAGACTAGAAATTAGACGAAGGTTTTTAACCATCAGAGGAGTGAAGTTTTGGAACAGCCTTCCAAGGGAAGCAGTGGGGGCAAAAGATCTATCTAGCTTTAAGATTAAACTTGATAAGTTTATGGAGGAGATGGTATGATGGGATAACATGGTTTTGGTAATTAAATATTCATGGTAAATAGGCCCAATGGCCTGTGATGGGCTATTAGATGGGGTGAGATCCGAGTTACCCAGGAAAGAATTTTCTGTAGTATCTGGCTGATGAATCTTGCCCATATGCTCAGGGTTTAGCTGATCGCCATATTTGGGGTCGGGAAGGAATTTTCCTCCAGGGCAGATTGGAAGAGGCCCTGGAGGTTTTTCGCCTTCCTCTGTAGCATGGGGCACGGGTCACTTGCTGGAGGATTCTCTGCTCCTTGAAGTCTTTAAACTACGATTTGAGGACTTCAATAGCACAGATATAGGTGTGAGGTTTTTTTTGTAGGAGTGGTGGGTGAAATTCTGTGGCCTGCATTGTGCAGGAGGTCAGACTAGATGATCATAATGGTTCCTTCTGACCTAAATATCTATGAATCTATGAACTCAAAGGTAACCCCACACCACAGTTCACCCAGCAATTTAAGGATACCATCAAATCCTTCCCCAAACTCTTCCCAGAAAAACACTACAACCTCATCCCCCACAACTTCTACATGCTCCCCAAGATACCCAAACAAGGAAACCCAGGCAGACCCATCATGCCCGACACAGCACTCTTACTGAAGGAATACCAAAGCTCAGAAGCCATCCTCAAACCACTCACCACACAAAAGGCCAGCTTCCTCCAAGACTCTACCAACTTCATCCAGAAACTCTGCAACAACAGCCTCCCCCAAAACATCATGCTTGCCACCATGGAGAAGATCTCCCTACACATCAACATTCCTCACTATTACTGCATCACTACCTGCCTCAAAAAATCTACAAGATAACGTACAACACTCAGAAACCGACCCTAACCATATCACCCACTTATCCATTTCATCCTCACCTGCAACAACTTTACATTTAACAAACACTTTGTCCAACTTGTGTGTAACTCAGACACTCTGGTTCCCAGACCTGAAGGACAACTCTGAAGCTTAAAAGTTGGTCCCTTCCACCAACAGAAGCTGGTCCAAGAAAAAGATATTAGCTCACCCAACTGGTCTCTTAGAAGTTCAGTCAATTTTCTTGTTTCACCAGGAGGCAACAGGCTCAGAGCATTCAGAGAGCCAGCTGCTATCTCAGAAAGTTTTCCACTTAGCTCAGAAAAAGCTAGAGCTCCAATTTCTGTGATCCAGAGGATAGAGGGAAGTACAAACTTCAAATACTTCCATGTAAGTGTCCATTAACTCATCTTTTTATCCATGAGATATTTGTTTAAAAATTCCTTTTCAAATATTTGTATAGCAGCCTTTTTAACATTATGTATTCACAAAGGCACAGGAGCTCCACAAACTCTGAATTATACTGAAGTTACAGAAGTCATTTTATAAAACAACAGTGTAAACAATGACTATAAAAACCTATTAATTTTGATATTCCATACATAACTGCCAAAATATTAAGGACTATAATTCTCAGTAAAACTGCTTTATTTTGTCCTTCAAAAATATATTATGCAAATACATCCTACATTTATGAACATTTGACCAGAACAGTTGGGCAAAATCTCTATCTTACTGACGTTAAGCAGCTACTGAACTCAGCTACATTGTGCTTTATACAACTGTTCCAATGAACAAGTCATATTTCTGAAAATTGTTCTACAAATCAATCCACAGCCTATACAAAAAAAGTGTGCAGTTAACAGTCGGTTTGCTATATTAGTTTCCATAATGTAAACACAACTCAAATTACCACAAGGTGGCAGACTGAGCCATCTATATCCTTCAAGAAGTTCAGAGATAAATACACCTCCCCCACCTTTTAGACACACGGTTCTCCATCAGTTTTCTAATTAGAACTACGTGTACATAACTATCAAGAAGAGTGAGCTTTGCTTCTGTTCCCAGTGGGAATAAAATCACAGTATACATAGCTATGTAAATATTCTGCCAGAACTGTCACTTACTACACAAAGATTTCAGAGTAGCAGCCGTGTTAGTCTGTGTCCGCAAAAAGAAAAGGAGTACTTGTGGCACCTTAGAGACTAACAAATTGATTTGAGCATAAGCTTTCGTGAGCTACAGCTCACTTCGTTGGGTGCATTCAGTGGAAAATACAGTAGAGAGATTTATATACATAGAGAACATGAAACAATGGGCGTTACAACACACACTGTAATGAGAGTGATCAGGTAAGGTGAGCTATTACCAGCAGGATAGTGGGGGGACCTTTTGTAGTGATAATCAAGGTGGGCCATTTCCAGCAGTTGACAAGAACGTCTGAGGAACAGCAGGGGGAGGGAGGGGAGGAATAAACATGGGGAAATAGTTTTACTTTGTGGAATAACCCATCCACTCCCAGTCTTTATTCAAGCCTAAGTTAATTGTATCCAGTTTGCAAATTAAGTCCAATTCAGCAGTCTCTCGTTGGAGTCTGTTTTTGAATTTTTTGTTGTTGAAGAATTGCCACTTTTAGGTCTGTAATCGAGTGACCAAAGAGATGGAAGTGTTCTCCGACTGCTTTTTGAATGTTATAATTCTTGACGTCTGATTTGTGTCCATTTATTCTTTTATGTAGAGACTGTCCAGTTTGGCCAATGAACATGGCAGAGAGGCATTGCTGTCACATGATGGCATGTATCATATTGGTAGATGTGCAGGTGAACGAGCCTCTGATAGTGTGGCTGATGTGATTAGGCCCTATGATGGTGTCCCCTGAATAGATATGTGGACACAGTTGGCAACGGGCTTTGTTGCAAGGATAGGTTCCTTGGTTAGTGGTTCTGTTGTGTGGTTGCTGGAGAGTATTTGCTTCAGGTTGGGGGCTGTCTGTAAGCAAGGACTGGCCTGTCTCCCAAGATCTGTGAGAGTGATGGGTCGTCCTTCAGGATAGGTTGTAGATCCTTGATGATGCGTTGGAGAGGTTTTAGTTGGGGGTTGAAGGAGATGGCTAGTGGAGTTCTGTTGTTTTCTTTGTTAGGCCTGTCCTATAGTAGGTGACTTCTGGGTACTCTTCTGGCTCTGTCAATCTGTTTCTTCACTTCAGCAGGTGGTTATTGTAGTTGTAAGAATGCTTGATAGAGATCTTGTAGGTGTCTGTCTCTGTCTGAGGGGTTGGAGCAAATGAGGTTGTACGGTAGAGCTTGGCTGTAGACAATGGATCGTGTGGTGTGGTCTGGATGAAAGCTGGAGGCATGTAGGTAGGAATAGCGGTCAGTAGGTTTCCGGTATAGGGTGGTGTTTATGCGACTATTGCTTATTAGCACCGTAGTGTCCAGGAAGTGGATCTCTTGTGTGCACTGGTCCAGGCTGAGGTTGATGGTAGGATTGAAATTGTTCAAATCATGGTGGAATTCCTCAAGGGCTTCTTTTCCATGGGTCCAGATGACGAAGATGTCATCAACATAGCCCAAGTAGAGTAGGGGCATTAGGGGATGAAACTTTGTGAAACTTCACTTGAGTTGACTATAATGATTCAAGTCCTAACCCCAACCCCTACCCCCAGGTTTTGGCAACAGTTAAAATAATTTCCATGGAAACCCCAGAAACAAAAGTAATTTTGAATTAAAAAGAACATTTAATTGTTTATATACTACTTTAGATCAAGTAATAGGCAGGAGAGTTTGAGGACTGGTCTACACACAAAGTTGTACTGATATAACTAATATAAGGTATGATTTTACACCCATTCAGTCATATCAGTTTAAGTGTGTGTGTCGATATTCTTGTATCAGTTTAAGGCTAGCTCTATACTACAAAATTTTGCTAGCACAGCTATCTCAGCTAGGAGTGTAAGAAAACAGACCATGTAATCAATACTTATGACAGCAAAACCCTGGTATAGATGCAACTATACCTACAGAAGAGTGTTTATGTCACCTTAGCTAATGTCATTTGGGGAGGTGACACAGCTGTGTCAGCATCAGAATTCTTTCTGTCAGCTTATGTTGTGTCTACTCTGGGGGGTCTGCAGGCACAGCTATACTGGCAAAGGCTGTGCCGTGTGAACAAGCCCTATATCTAGCTTCCACCAGCTTAGCGGTGCACATTAAACAAAAAAACTCAGGCTTAAACCAATATAGAAGTGTCCACAGAGAAACATGCACCAGTTTAACTAAACTGTGTTAAAGAGTCCTGACAGAAGAGAGTGCATAAGGGGCAGGAGTTGCCATCCTACAGAACTGGGCAAAGATATGCTGTAAATATACTATTATTGGGCTGAAGTATGCCCCCCACCTCAACAGCTCACACCAAAGAAAAAGCTACCCTCTCTACTATACATGCAAAAATTGCAAAGCTATACTGGTTTCCATTCCTGCCTGTGCCAGGATGTGAAACTGCTGTCCTAGCTGAACGTTTTGTCCTTACTATAGTAAATCAAAATGCTTCCTTCTAAGAAATTCAATGCTCTATTGCTAAGACAAAACATACTCCTTTCTTTGCAAGGGTAATGTCAACTATCCATAAAGGAGCAAGAATGAAGCTTCCCAAATGATAGTTATTCTTTTTATTTCAATTTAAGGCATAAAAATGGAGTACAAGCTTATTTTCTTTTCCATCAATATCTGGAGAAGGTAAGGAACCACTAACTCCAAACCACCTTATGTTGCACTAAATGCATTATTTCTAAAGTAGGGGTATAGTTTCTATTTTTCAACCTAGTTAACTGATTGCCCATTACCTTGAGTTAACTAATAGCTTTGTAAGTGCTAATCCTTACTTTGTCTTCACTAGGAAAATAAATAATTTTAACCTATATTTAGATGACATGTTAAAATCCTAGTGAAAACAAGGCTGTTGAAGTTTAGGTTAAAACTTCAACAGCTTTGTTTTCACTCGGATTTTAACATGTGGTAGCTTAATATGGGTTTAAAATACACTTCTTTCTTCTGCTGAAGACAGCTTGTGTGTCTTGGAACAAATGTCTATGCAGTATCTAGATTAGCATTTGCAAAGGTGTAGGTTAACTCACTCGATTTAATATGCAATCAACTCAAGTTACAACAGGTGAAAAAATAGCCTAGAGGGAATCAACTATGATTACTAGAACCCACTCATCCCTACACACGCACACTGGAAGTAGAAGAGTGCCTACTCTCAATTTTCCAGCGAACAAAACTTTTACACCTAAACTGGCCTAGTCATGTGCATAACACCTTCTCAGTATGCTGCAAATGTCGCCTTAGGATGACAACTATGGTACACACACACACAGAGCTGGTACTCAAACACTATTAACAGTTCTTAAATAATGAGCCATAACAAAATATAAGGTGGGGGGGGGAGAAGAGCAGGACTAAGAGTTTGTCAAGTATGTTTTGGTTTTTTACATGTTATGGTTCAATCCTAGATTCTCCTAACTCTTTCTGCCAAGGTTGAGATCTACGGAGTTCAATAAAGTACTGGGTTTTTCAGACAACTCATTAAAAGCTTCCACAGTAGCTTTTTGTTCATGTTGTGGGTTCTTGGAGAAAAGAGATGCCTCTCCCCTACTGTTGTACTCCACTCCATAGGTGGCTGTCTTGAAGTGTTACTCTAAACTGGTTGAATGTATTGACTTTATGTAGGAGTGACACTATAGCCCACAGACACACAGAGGACCAACTGCTGGCAATTAAGGGTTATGGTCTGTTTTTGGAGCTGAATTCCCAGGGTTCTAGGTCACTCAAGTAAATACATGTGCACAATTTAGTCAATTGTTTGCAGCATGTGGATTCTTTACAGCTCACATGGACCAACAAACTGTGTTAAAAGATGTTTTATAAATGCATTTTATTGTTGAATTGTAGTTTCCTTTTCCTCCAAATCCTGGTTATAAGTCTCTCCAAACATAACATTTTAATTAACTGGGACACTAATTTGCAAAAAATTTGCAGCTGGTTGTTTAAATATTTGTGTGGGAGAAAGACTGTGAGGGAGGCAGTAGAAAAAGATACAATGTGAAGTTCCCACATACTTGACAGATCAGCACATTTTAGATTTTGTATACTAGTAAATATAGACAGCAGATTAAAGCATGGATCAGATGTAGTACTCTTTTATTATCTCTAAGATGTTTGAACAAGTTTAAAAATTATCAGTAAGTACCAGAAATATTAACTATTACAAATTTTATTTAGAGAAACATTGTATAGTGATACATTCACCAAACGTTTCTGTTTGGCAGGAGATTACATCATTGACATCAAAATTTAGGGCCTACTAAGACTTTACATATCTTGAAAAAAGAGAGAGGCAGGGTGGGTGAGGTAATATCTTTTATTGAACCAACTTCTGTTGGTGAAAGAGAAAAGCTTTGCCACCTGAAATAGTAACTTCCCTCACCCACCTATCTCTCTAATATCCTAAGACCAACATGGCTGAAACAACACTGCAAATATCTTGCAAAACTCATCTGGAAAGGCATCACATTACAGAATTAAACTTCTTTACACTTCCCTGGGCATGTTTCTGTGATTTGTCTTAAACTGAATGGCAGTTCTGTCTTCAATCATATTTATGAACCCAGGTAAGTCTCAAACATTTTAATATTAAAAAGATCAAGTGTGATGCATTTTGTGACCAAATGCTCTGAGTATTGCATAGTAACAACGTATTTGTCATATGCCACATATATTTGAGGCACTGGATGTTTCCATAACAATAACTTCCTACCCTCCCCCCCCTCACATCAAGTGTGACCATTTCTGCTAGGGCACAATCCATTTGAGGAACTAAGAGGCAGATGGACAAAACAAAACAAAAAATTCCACTCAATCCTATTAAAAGCCTTTCCTACATCAAAGGTAACAAGAAAAATGGATGTTCTTTTGATAAGGTGATGTGAATTATTTTAAGAACGCCTGGACTTTTCATCTTTTCCTGTCTTTACTGAACGATAGTTTGATCCAGACGTAGATAGAATGGCAGAATGGATTGCAAACAGGTGGCTAATATTTTTGCTAGGAACAGTAGATTAGGACTCACCAATAACATACACCTGTAATGTCCACATGAGGCAATATTTTTTTCCCTAACCTCAGGGATAAATACAACAGTAGTTTTCATAAACTGAGCAAATTCCTGCCCCATAGAAGAGCATTAGAGGTATCAGTGAAACAGCCTGCTAAGAACTCCTTAAATATCTTTCACAGTTCAGTTGGAAAGGCATCAGGCCTCCCTGGAGTTCTGCCATTCTTCACATTTGCTATTGCCTCTAGAAGCTCCCTCATTTCTTCATCTAAAGTACCTTTACCAATCTTATATGTCTGGCAAGCCTATACTTCCACATATTTTTCAATTACCTCAAGAGCTTGGAGTTTCTGAAGTGTACAGATCACTACAGAATATTTCATTAGGATATCTTATCATTGTTCTTGACTACCTTTAAACTTTTAAGACAAATAACTGTGTGTTTTTTACAAAAATCCTTTTTTGGGAGCGCTTGTTATCAGCATATTCATTTTACCCAGTATTATCCAACTGATTTGTTTTGAGCCTGCAGTTTTATGAGTTTGTTTTGAATCCTTGAGCTCATGTCTAATTTTAATTTTCAGCTGACCCCTTCATTTTGCTTTACACCTCCCACAGAAACCTCTTTATATGGTCTATCATTTTTTCTAATGTAATTGATAATTTAAAGTTGCTGCCGCCAAATATTTATCCCAAAGAAGCAAACAATTCATTCTTCAAAAAGATTATCTTTGAGACCCAAAGCCAACTACTGAATATTACTTCCAAATGGGCACGATCTGACCATGTAATACTGCCAATTTCTACAGATCTTGCCCACTACATTAAGGATTTAGAAATTAAGATTAAATATGTTCTAGTATATCAATGATATGGTGTAAATATATAGCCTCATCCTCCTATGCAATTTTCTCCAACAGTCAGAGATTAAACTGTTGGGATAAAGAGGTTAATGCAGTTGTTTCCCTATTTTCTCTTTTAAATTCAGATCTGTGCTAAAGCCATAGAACTTTTACACATTTAAATTTTACAGTACATTTAAACATAGGGATTGGGTGACGTAAACAGGCAATTTATCACACCATGTCCTTTAAACAGCATGGTGTACGTCTACACTAGATTTTTTTACCTTGAATTAATCAATTGCCCATAAAGTCAGCTAACACCTTTATAAAGACTAATCTGAACACGCCCTAAATATTTGTTCCAAGCAACAATCATTTATAGAAAGAAAAGGAGTACTTGTGGCACCTTAGAGACTAACCAATTTATTTGAGCTTAAGCTGTAGCTCACGAAAGCTTATGCTCAAATAAATTGGTTAGTCTCTAGGGTGCCACAAGTACTCCTTTTCTTTTTGCGAATACAGACTAACGCGGCTGTTACTCTGAAACCAATCATTTATAGTTTACCCTAGGCTGACACCAAGGATAAGCCAGAAAGTGGTTTATGTCTGATATAGACATACCCAGAGTAGTAACAGCAATACGAGTGCAATGTACTCCGGAATGCCCTTCTGCACAGATAGCACAGAGGAAGGAGGACTGACTAACCCAGTTACAGGGGCATGAAGTGGGGGAGGGGCACTCATTTGCACAACAAAACAGTGCTTCAGCCTGTTTATAGGGACACAACCATCTGTTAGTATTTCACCCCTGCCAACAGGCTATTAGCGGCCATTGTCAGCAACAGAATATTAGCCATGTCTGAGCCAACCATGTCTTAACTTGTCACATTCTATTAACATGTTAATACAGTCAATACCTGAGGAGTTCAAGCTTTCATTTAAGGCCAGACACTACACAAATTCAGAATATATTATTAATTTCTTTACAGCCGAATTCTGCATTAATTCACACTGCCTGCAATCCAAATGGCTTCAACGCATTGCAGAAGTTGTAAGTCATCCTGGAAATCTGGCTCTTAAAATTTGAGAGAAAAAATACTTACCAAATACACCAAAACTTTTTTTAAAAATTTAATGTTTTAAAATTAACCACTTGGAAATAGTCATGTAAAATCATAAACTCTTCAGAGCAAGAGTTGTTCTTATTCTCAGTTAATTGCAGGCTATGTAAATACAAAGAGCTATGAAAACATGTAAAAGTAATAAAACAAAATATATTTGCAGTAGGTACAAAAAATCAAATTGCTAAAATTGTGAACAGTCATCTACGATAAAATCTAAATTAAGAAGTATACAAGTACAAGTAAAAACATTTTGGCTAAGCTGTGCAATAAAGTACTCAAACATTTTAGTACAAGTCAAATATAAACAAAACAGAGGCCAAAATGGTCACGTGTATGAAAATGTGCCAAATATTCTGCACAGCTAGTATTCTGCAAATACAGTTTCTTAAATCAAATAATAAAAGATGTGAGTATACATTTCTTCCGAGAGATTTTTTTTAAAACACGTATTTGTAACAAATATTTCAAAATAAGTTATAATCAAACTTGAAATAAAATATATACAATAATTACAATCTACTGGTAGAGAAACAAAATTCCACATGTAAACTGGAACTGCTAATTGTTCATACTGGATTTAACTCAGTCATAGGATGGAAACCTTGTTGTATCCCTTCTGTATAGCAGCATTCATCCAACACTTCTCGTGTAAGTTTGACGCTTACAATGCTGGGGCCCAATGCCATAAAACGTACATACTACCAGAACCACATGATACTACATTGAATGTGAGTTGTTCCTGTCTTTGTTGACTGCAAGGCCATGGTCAACATCATGCTAGGTCACTGGTTCTCAAAGTGGGAGTCACGACCCCTCAGGGGGTTACGACATGCTTATGTAGGGGTCGCGAGCTGTGAGCTCTGACCCCGGCCAAAGGCACGGGGCTGCAAGCGTCCCTGCTTCCTCCTAGTTAGGAGCATGGTGGGTGGGAGCAAGTGATGACACAGATACTGCTCGCTCCCCTAGAGGGCTGTGAGGGAGGAAGTGAGGAACAATGCCAGAGCTCCCTGCATCCAGGTCACTTTCCCCACCTGGGCTGTGCTGTGAGGCAAGCATCAGGAGCACAGTTGCCAACTTTGACGCAGTAAATAAGCACCCCGACTTTCACAGTAAGCCAAAAATCAAGCTAATCCCATTTCAAAACAAGGCCAAAACAAGCCAATCCCTAAGAACCCCAACACTATTGACCTGATCCCCACAGTGTGCAGTCTGGGACTGTGATGGGCCCACTGTGCACCCCTGACTCTCTCCCCACCTTGCCCCTGCTTGCTGGGAGCTGATCAAAAAAAAGCAACAAGCTACAAGCCAAACACTAGACAACAAGCAACTCACAAGCCAATTAAGCCAAAAACAAGCCCAATTTCTGCACTTTCTTTGTGGGTTTGGCATGTCTGATCAGGAGCTGCCTCTCTCTGCCCTCCCCTTACACAGCCCAGGTGGGGAAAGGGACCTGGATGCAGGGAGCCCTGATATTGCACTCTCTCCTTACACAGGCCACATGGGGGGAGCGGGAAGCAATACCAGCACCTCCGTGCATGCAGGTCCGTTTCCCCACATGGGCATGGGGGCGGGGCAGGGGGAGGCACAGGGGTTACGGGCAAAGAAGGAGCAGGGAGCGTATGGTAGCCAGGGGTGAAGGGGGCACCCACATTTATTTATAAACATATGCTTTTAATTTCTAATGGGGGGGGTCACACTCAGAGGCTTGCTATGTGAAAGGGGTCACCAATATAAAAAGTTTGAGAACGACTGAATTAGGTAATGCAACTTTGAGGAGCCATGTTCTAACTCAATGTAGTCTTCTAGTAAAGATAACTATTTGATGACAACTGTGTTCAGAACTGATAACGTTTCATAGCGTTTTGTCTGACTAGGATAAAATGGGGGTTTTCATTTTTTAAACATATTTTAAGCCAACACAATTAGGATATATATCTACAACACCAAAAAACCCCAAGACCTGCAGTAATGAGTCTCAGAGCCTTGGTTAACAGACTCAGACTTAAAACTGGGCTCATACTGAGGGGCTAAAAATAGCAGTGCCGGTATTGGGGCTCAGGTTGGAGCCCAGGCTCTGAAACCTGGTGAGCGGAAGGGTCTTGGAGCCTGGTCCCTTCCTTTAAGACTCACTGCCACAGAGGAGTCCTTTGCCGCATAGACATACCCTAACTCCAGTTAGAAGTGCTTAAGAACAACTTGCCTGTCTATAAGTGGAGGTTACTTACCTATAACTGACATGTCTGCTCCCCAGCTGTTTTTCTCTGAGGGAGTTATGCCTAAGCACCATGCGTCCAGACCTGGAGAATTTAAAACTAGTAGTGTCCTTTGGTACACACTTACACCCTGACTCACCTCATGGTTTCATATGAAGCGACAAAGGACAGGACAAACCTAATGCATCTCCAGTTCCTTCTCCACCAGAAAGGGGAAGGAGGAAGGGAAGTGGAATAGAGATACGGCTCACACATCGCAAAGAACCTCCAATTACAAGTAACCTCCTTTTCTTTGAGTGATGGTCCCTAGTGTATTCCACTGAAGGTGATAAGCAAGTAGTACCTAATTCGGGGAAGGGTGCAAGGATGAAGATGGGAGGGCGGAGCAGAGGACAGCAGCACCAAAGGAGGCAACCACCACTTAAGCTTGCACCAAGACAATGCGTATCAAAGGTGTGTTCTGAACTCCATGTGACCACTCTACATATGTCCTGGACAAGCATCCTGCAGGGAGGCCATGGTTGAAGCTTGGATTCTCGTGGAATGAGCTCTCTCATCAGAGGATACAGGCAGGCCAGATAACTGATACAGTGTAATGGTACCCCAAAATCCACATGGAGATTCTCTGTGTGGATATTGCCTGACCCTTTACTCTTTCAGTTATTGCCAGAAACAGCTTGGGGGATTTCCTGATCGGTCTCATTCTCTGCAGATAGAAGGCCAAGGCTCGATGGACATCGCGGGAGTGGAGTTGGTCCTCTTCTCAGGTGTGCGGCTTGGGGAAGTGAATGGGTTGATTAACATAGGCTCTCATGGCCCCACGCTCACCTACCTTTTTTGCTGAAGCGATAGCAACAAGGAAGGCGACTTTCATGGAAAAAAGGGACATAACACACGATGCCAGAAGTTCAAATGCTGGTTTTGTAAGTACAGATAGAACTAGGTTGAAGTCCTACTGTGGAGCGATGGGTTGTATGGGTGTGAAGGTACTGGTGAGGCCTTTCCAAAACCTAGCAGTCAACAGATGAGTAAAGACGGAATGTTCTTCCATAAACGGGGGGGGGGGGGGGGGGGGGGGGGGGAAGAGACGGACAGGACCATACTAATTGCCACTACGGGACCTTGAAGGAATTGAGAGCAAGATCCGATGCCTTCAAGGACAGGAGGTAGTCCAGGATAAGGGGAATCCCCACCACTTCTGGGGAACATCCTTTTTGTTGTACCCAGGAAGCAAAGCATTTCCACAGCCCCTAGTGAATTTCCTCCTGCTGCTGGAAAGGATATTTGCACTTCTGCAAACACTCCTGTTCTACAGAAGATGCCCATCCAAATATCACGCTCTGAGGTGAAAGACTTGTGGATTGGGATGTCTTATCTTGCTGTTGTGTTGTATCAGCAGATTGGAGAAGGTGGAAATGGCAATTGGGGGACGGGTGGACATACACAGGACTTTGGAAAACCAGAACTGTCTGGGACAGAAGGGGTGATCAGGACGACTGTCGCTCTGTCACATCTGATCTTATGGAGTACTCGTTGTAGGAGTGGAAGAGGCAGGAAGGCATAGTTGATCTGATCAGGGGAGTATGAGGACATTTCCCTGAGAGTGATCACTCCTAGTTTGACCATACAAAAATTGTACTTCCAAATGAATTGATTGAGAAGACAGATCCGGAATTGGCCTTCACCCACCCTTCTTTTTCAGTATCAGAAAGTAAGCTGAGTAGAACCCCATCCCTTGGTATTCCAGAGGGACCCGCTCTATCGCTCCTCTTTGTAGTAAGAAGTTCACCTCTGGGGTGACAATGCTGTTGTGAGAGTGGTCCCTGAGGAGTGATATGGGAAAGCGGGGAGTGGTTGCGGATCAGATGGCGTGATGAACTCGATTGTATAGCCATGGTGGTGATGTTTAGCACCCATTTGTTCACTGTTATTGCACCCAAGCTGGTAGAAAAAGTGCTAGACGACCTCCAAAGGGAGTGGGGCGGCTGTATGGCAGTAGGCAACGTGGTTGATGGCTCTCTGTTTTCTCAGAAATATCTTTTCTGTGCAGGTTGCATGTGAGAGGAGGGAGGCTGTGAAGACAGACCCAGAGGGCAAGATCTTTGGGAATGTTGGTGCTTGCATGGTGGTTGTTAAGGCCTCTGATGGAAAAACTAGGAAGTCCTATAACGTTGTGTGGGTGGTAGGCAGTAGAATTTACACTTTGGCACAGATGTGTAAATACCCAAGGAACAAAGTGTAGCTCTTGAATCCTTGAGGGTGTGCCGGGAATAGTCAGTTTTTGGATTTAAAAGATAGGATTCATCAAAAGGGAGGTCTTCAACTGCATTTTGTACTTCCCTGGGGAAGGAGCGCAGGCAGGAAGTGCAGATTTTAAAGTCAGGGGTTTTCAACATAGTCCGGTAACGGTAAGGGGAGAGGGGGGAAGGAGTGGGATGGGAAATAAAGCCCCCAAAGTCCTTGTTCTACTCTAAATTCTACCAAAATGACTAAAAACTACTTAAAGCAGTAAAAACAGCAAAAATACTATAAAAACTAACTATATATAATTATATTCTTTTAAAGGCGTGTCACATTCAAGAGGACACTAATAGTTCTGACCCAGACCACGCAGTGGTGAGAAGGAACTGGAGAGAGGGTTGGTCCGCCCCTCTAACACCTCGGATGGAACCCTGAGGTGAGTCAGGATGCACACACAGACCAACAGACATTACTACCTTCAAATTTTCTGGCAGCAGATGCATGGTGCACATGCGTAAACCCCTCAGTGGAATACAATAGGGACCATCACTCAAAGAACAGAGAGTTTTAGAATATGTTAACCAATATGTTCATTTTACCCTGATCAAGACAAACCTATAATGTGGACCTTTGAATGAAGTTTCTTATAGTTTATGATGAAATTTGACTCCACTATAAGCAGGCTTCACAGTGCTAATCCACTTGGAAATCAAAATTTATCACCCAGCAGATAGGTTACAGAGCTGCATTCCAAAATGATTATTCACCTCCTCTGCTTAAGTTAAGCAAACTAGAAGGGAAATAGGAAAGTTGCAATTACCCTTTTAGAGATGTTGCATCAAACAATCCTTGGTTCTTTGTTTTGCTGCAGCTGTTCCCAACAGAAAATGAAAATGGGGCCTTCCAGAGACCCTAACTTTGCACAAATACCAGTGCCTTTAGCATCAGAGAGAGACATCCTTGGATGCAGTTATAGGAGGCTTGGGGATGGACAGGAAGAAAGGCAATCTTTCATCAAATAAACCTTCTTGTGCTATAATTAAACTCTGTTCACAGTTAGCTTTTTTGACAAAAATAAAGTAGATACCACTGTATGTTTATTTTATTACATTTACTCAATGTTTTTCTAATGCAAACCAGAGGAAAAAACATCTACTTCTGTTTTGTGTTAAGTCTCACTGGGTAACGTACAAGCATTAAGAATTAGCAGACATTACTACAGGTTTCAGAGTAGCAGCCGTGTTAGTCTGTATCCGCAAAAAGAAAAGGAGTACTTGTGGCACCTTAGAGACTAACAAATTTATTTGAGCATAAGCTTTCATGAGCTACAGCTCACTTCATCGTATTTTCCACTGCATGCATCCGATGAAGTGAGCTGTAACTCACGAAAGCTTATGCTCAAATAAATTTGTTAGTCTCTAAGGTGCCACAAGTCCTCCTTTTCTTTTTGCAGACATTACTAGTTTCTCAAAACCATTTTTCAATCTCACCAGCACAACCCATTCAAATATATGAGTGTGCTACTGGAAGGTTTAATGATCCACCCACACAAGCAGATTTTAAACATTCAAATCAACACAATTTATTCACTATATCATGCTGCTGCTGAAGCTTTTAACAGAATAAAGACGAAATTAAGACATTCATGATTATAATGATCCCATAAGATGGGGGATAAATGTGAAAAGGCTAGATGGGAAATTAAAGCCTGCCACCTCTTAAATTCAGCAAAAAACTAATGAACAAAGAAAATTATAGGGTGCAGTTGTGCATTTCTTGTCTGCTCTGGAGACTCTAAAAGTCAGACAAATGACTTAACAAAAAGGCACAAATTCAGGAGTTAGAGATCCGTTCTTAGATATTGTGTCCACCTATAGACAAAATGGTTTACCACAAAAGATGTCTCCTACTGACTGCACGTAGTCCATAATTATGAAGAGCTCTCATGAGTTATTGACAAATTTAAAATATTGTATGCCTCTCTTCCCTTAAATATCTTAATAACCGTTCCCTGGAATCTTGTAGTAAAAATGTTTTACCTATTTTTCCATCCACTGCATATTCATGCTGGTATGTTATTTTAGGGTTGCACTGACTTCTAGGTTCTGACTATGTGGGAAAAACAAAACTGTCAAGCTCAGCAGGCCAAATATTTGCTCCCCTTTAGTTTAATATCTGTTCAATGTCCCTATATCATTTATAAAGCTAGCTGTCTGCCCGCCCATTATTCAAGGAAATAAAACTCAAATATACTGACTGTGGAGGTCAAATCAGTGATAATAACCAACAAATATTCAAAATCAGATGTTCCAGAACTACTAACCACCATTTGTTTTTTAAATGAAAATTATTTATGATGGCAGAGATCTGAGCTTTCTACAAATGCAAGTATTTAAATAGATATAAATTTATGTAATACATAGTTACGTATTCTGAGCTGAAATTAGAATATTTTAAAGGTATATTTCATGCTACTATATCTCCATTCTAACCAAGGAACATTTGGCTACAAAGTCATCTTTCCCCAACAAGAGACATCTGAAAGTATTCGAGTAAAACTGCATTATTCACATTAGCAGAGCTAAATTCACTATTAATTTTACCAGTGCACTGAATTCAAATGCAATGTTGCTACATAGTCAACTTAAGTAAATTAATAGCTTAAGCATTATCTAACTTCTCCTCTAGGATATGAAAGCATCCACTCTACAACTTTAAAGATAAAACATTCTGAAAACAGATTCAACAGGATCCTTTTGGCAATTCCTAGAGCTGCTGTGGGTCACTGCCTCTTTTTCAGTACTGTCCTGAGTGCTGAAACTCAAACAGGCAACTTAACTACCTGTCGTTTCTACATTTTTCTTACGTGGATTAAGGGAAACACTTTAATCAGCGTCTAGAAAAATCAATCGTCCCTAGGAGTAGCAAGCACTTATTACTTCAGGTGTTTTCATACTTCAAGTGTGTTAGTGACCAGGCAGTGCAAGAAACATTTTTTTCTTTAAAAAAGAAAAGGAGTAGTACTTGTGGCACCTTAGAGACTAACAAATTTATTTGAGCATAAGCTTTCGTGAGCTACAGCTCACTTCATTAGTCTCTAAGGCGTCACAAGTACTACTCCTTTTCTTTTTGCGAATACAGACTAACACGGCTGCTACTCTGAAACCCATTTTTTTCTTTATAAGCTGAAGTTCTGCACAAGATACCCAAAAGGAAGAGAAACATTTCTATAAATTATATGTTAAGAAGAAGCAGCTGAGGTCACTGCACTGATGAGTTTAATGGCTGAGCACTTGCTGCTAAAATAGCAAGCAGGGTGATTTGCTGCCATGACAACTCTCTGAAACAAAAGAAATTAACATCTATGGTAAATATCAGTCACCCACCAGAGTTGCCACAAAAACACCACTATGGTGGTTTAATTACTACCAAGGATGGAAGGCCAGGTTTTAATGAGGCACCTAGTGGAATTTTCAAAAGCACCTCGGCACCTAATTCCCATTGACTTGTGAAAATCCCACTAGGCACTTAGTACGGCGCTAAAACACCTAAATATCTTTAAAAATATGACCTATAATACATTATGATTTTATACTGCTAGACTACAACAACAGTCAAAAGTTTCACCCTTCCAGCTCCTGACATGCAGGTCAGTACACAAATGTAAGTAGTAAAAGAGATGTCAGTTTTTTGTTCTGTAAAATTAACAGGAACTCAACTTAGCTCTCTTTCCATTACGTTTAACGAAGAAACCCCCAAAAATCGAAATACTGCAAAACACAGAAGTAGTATGGTTGGTCCACTACAATTAATTGTGCCGTCATTTTTTTCTTCCCAGTCATTACCTTAGTTAACATGGCACAAAGCACACTTAAATAGATGTTATTTCAGGCTATGAAACTTGTTCACATTTGAACATGCACCTTTTCATAGCTTACTTATATGCTATCAGCCAATTACACTTTTCATTTTTAAACATCAAGGAGCCATTTGACATGAGATTTTCTTATATTTAAATTTATTATAGCAACAGAATATTTTGAGGTATTTCTTTCCAAAGGACACTAATCTTACTGTGGGCACACTGTGGCACAAGTCACATGAAAGCAATTCCCGACCTATCAGATATGCTGTTCTGTCGACAGGTATGTAGTTTGCCAACTCCTCTCATGCCAAATACATTCTCAACCAAGAACACAATTGTGGTTGTTTGCTTGCCCCTATCTAACTGAGAAAAACATGAGAAAAAAGGTAAGGGGTAAAAATTAGACCTAGAAGTTGTCAAAGAGAACATGCAATACAAAATTCATGTAGCCATAAATTGCATATTCCAGAAAATTACTTCATCTGTGTGGGGTAAGTATAAACAGAGAATTAGCATTAGCTTAAGTTTGGTTAAGAAAAATACTATATTTGCTTTATAGTTTGTGGCTAGTAGAAAGAAGGCCCCAATCAGCAAGTAAAAGAAGACTGTGAGAATAAGAACTATTACTTGCAGTGTGGGAAGAATGTATGGTTCCAAAAGTAACTAATAAAATAAAGAGCTGCAGTAATAAAACAAAGAAAAACTGTCTCAAAAGAAACAAGCCCGAACCTTCCTTCCCACTGTTCTGCTGGTAAGCAAGGATTGCAGGAGAACAGTGTTGCTGGAACTAGGGGTGCTAGAGGTGCTGCCGCACCCCCAGCTTGAAGTAGTAGTAATACCAAATACCAAATGCATGGTTTCCCTCCATCAGCACCCCCACTATAAAAATCTCTGGGGGAGATAAGAAAGGCAAGGCCTTGGGAAGAAAGGAGGCTGTAAATTTTATTTGGATTAAAACAGGAAATAAGGGTGAACTGGCGCAAATTGGTTCTTAGCTGAAGTCACTAATTGGCAATGATATCACCTGTTTGTTAAAGGGTTCACTGCTAATACCTGCCTGACCATTTGGAGCTCACCAATAAGGATCTAAGCACCCCTGGGGTTAGCCCATTTGTAAGTATCTTGTCAATTGGTTATAAATATTTTGTTACTGTTTGGATGTAGTAAATTGTTTATTATTTAGGCATGTTTAGAGCAACTGTAAACATGGCCTTTGGATTTAATAAAGGAATTTCTGGTTAAATTAGTGTTTGGTGGTTTCCTATATCAATATTCATATAATCAAATATTAATAATTCCAACAACCTCTTTAGGCACTGCATCAGCCTAGCCAATAGAATCAACACTGCAGTAGCAAGAAGTGCCTATACAGGACAGAAAGTTGTCTTTACTTTTATGCCTTAAATGTTCAACTATGCAGTGGATAGGTTCCAAAGTGGTAGCCATGTTAGTCTGTATCAGCAAAAACAACGAGGAGTCCTTGTGGCACCTTAGAGACTAACAAATTTATTTGGGCATAAGCTTTCGGGGGCTAAAACCCACTACATCAGATGCATGGAGTGGAAAATACAGTAGCAGGTATATATACACATAGTACATGAAAAGCTGGGGCCGGCTTGCTGCACTTCCTGCCGCCAGTGAGTGCAGGCCCAGCCCTGCTGCAGGCCTCAGGGAAGTTGGGGCGGGGCAGGGCAGGGCTGGGGCGGAGCAGGGACGGGAAGGGGCAGGCCAGAGGCTTTGGGGAAGGCGTGGAATGGGGGCAGGGCTGGTGCGGAGCAGGGCGGGGAAGAGGCAGGGCGGGGGCAGAGCAGTGGCGGAGTGGGGGCGGGGCTGGGACCACGGGGAAGAGGCGGGGTAGGGGCTGGAGTAGCACGCAACTACATAGGGCACCAGGGAATTTGGTGCCCCAAATTTCCTGGTGCTCTACGCAGCTGCGTACTTTGCGTATGGGTAGGGACGGCCCTGCCCCCCGCCCGCTCCCCCCCGCCCCGCCGAGCCCTAACCACCTTCATCTTGATTCCCTCCAGAGTTCCATTACCTCTGCACCTAGAACCCCCCAACAAGTCCCTGTGCATCCAGATCTCCCACTGAGCCCACTGCACCCAGATTGCCCCACACAGAAACCTCTCACCCCACACCTGGATCCCCCACACTAAGCCAGTCCACACTTGGATCCTGCTGGGCTGAGCCTGCCCACCCACACCTGGTGCAGAGGGGCAGGGCCCCAAGGTGTTCCTGTGGCAGACCCAGCCCTTGCACTGTATTATGGTCGGGTGCAGCCTCACTGCTGAGTTCCTCTCACAGGGGAAGTGGGAGCTTCAGGGTGATGTTCCACCTCAATGCAGCCAGTGGCCTGTGCTCCCCACTGCAATGCTGGAGCCACATTTATTTACTGACAAATAAAATTTGCAGAATTTTAAAATATTGTGGTCATAATTTTTAATTTTTTTTGGTGCAGAATTCCCTCAGGATGTGGTTCTCTGCTGCAATTTAGAGCAGCCCACAGAACACTGTACCTATTCTATAGAGGTTCTTAAACCGCACTTATCACCAGAGTAACCAAGTGCCTTCCAGTAGTGCATTAAGCAATGTGACTAATATCCGTTGCTTCAATCTTCAGGGTCATCAAAATAACACGTTTCATGAACAGTAGAATGGAGATTTTCAAGGATGTACATGGGAACTAGGCGTTATCTACATGAGAAAGTTGCATCTGTTTAAACTTAAATTGTTTTCTAAATCAATTTATTTAAACCAGCATAAACTGCAGCATGGAAGCATACTTCAGTTTAAGAGTAATTTATCTGATTAGCATAAATGAATTTCTCACTGATTTGAGCTAAACTAAAAAAAGCCTGGCTTGAACCAAAATAAGAATATCTACTCAGGTTTTTTCATTGGTTTAATTACACTGATTTTAAATCACACCAATACACCTTTCTCATGTAGAAATGGCCTTAGTCCCTCACCTCTCATTGACTTACAATGGGATCACAGCTTAGCTATACCCTAAATTCATTAAAAACATTATAAAAAAAAACAGTCATTGACATGCAATACTGAGAGTTTATTGTTCATGTACAATAATTTATCCTGGATTTTCATTTTGGCAGATCTCTTGAATCAAACATTGTATTTCAGATGAATTGGAAACTTTAAGGTTTCTTCCTCAAAACAAAGCCAAGATATTTTTGGAATGGCTCATGACAGAGCTCTTAACTACAGATTAAATGCAAGAACGCTCATTGAAATTATTAACTTGGACTCTAAACCAACAGTTGTTTACCAAGCTGTTTTGATCTATAAGCAGTTAACTATTTACTAGTTTATGCTGAACTTTTACATTGTGTGCAATTCAAATGTATTAGCCACTGAAGTACACAACAGCCCCAATTATACTTCAGTGAAACAGCTGGAAAATAAATATTTGATAATTACAGACAGATGTATGCATCCTATTAATATAATAAGTGTGTTCCATAGATTGCTCTTTAAAAAGCTATTGATAACACTTTACTTTGGAGCTGGACACCTTGTCCTTTATCCTAATGCTTATTTGACAGTTGAGAAGAAAGTTTTTCCTATGTCATATACATTTTAGGTGTGAATTTAGTTAGATTTACTGCTTATAAAAGTGATAGTCTGGTTAGACTGAAATTTAACGTAGGCAGCCACCATTAAAGCCTTTTCACACAATACTGTTAACACAACTCATTGCTAACTTACAACACACTGAGTCGTAGGCAAAAATTGCCCACTGTAATGAACTGCAACAAACTATACTATATGGCCTTTTGGTTTTAAGATTTCAAGGTATGGAATGTATCTTGCTATGTAGTTGCCTCAACATGCCTGTGCATGGCGCTGTTCAAAATATTAAAGGAGGCGTGGTCCCTGCCCAAAGGATCACAAATGCAAATTCAGACAAAGACTTTCTTTCAGTAACAAAATGCACTCTGACAAATTGATGGTGTAAACTCAGAGCACGGCAGAATTTTTTTTAACAGTTAAACACTGTCTTTTTGGATGGGTTTAACCCTGAAAGGTCACATGAAAAAAACGTGTTAAGGAGAGACTTCAATTATGGTTCATTCCACCAGTAGAAAAACGGACTTCAGAACTAAGGAATAGAAAAGCAGGCTTGAAAACAAGTGGTAGGAGGATGAACAAGGATCACTATTTCATTAGCAACTTGAGAGGAACATAGGTTATGAGAGGGAAAAAGAGGATGAAACAAGAGCAAAGACATAGGCAGAACAGAAATGTGGGCCTTAAAAAAAAAAATCAGGAAAAGAATTCTAAACTTGATACAGATAGCAACAGGAAGACAGAGGAGGAATTAGAAAAGGGCAGTAACAAATGAAGTAACAAGTGGGGTGTATCTTCAGAACTGCATTTCATGTAAACTGATGGAGGGATCTATCCCTTCCTATTCGTTACAAAACTTTAAAAAAATATTAATACTTTATACCAAAACAGATGACTTGGAACAAAAATGACTAAGCTCTGCATTTTCATACTTCCCAAATTTAGTTGCATTTTTTCAGTGGAATATTAACTCCTAACATTCAGGTTGCGTCTTCCAAAGCTTTCCTGCTTAAATTAGTTATATGATTTACATTAGCTCCAGTTGAAAGGTAGCAAATATTTTTTGAAGGGTGGATTTTTTTATTTTATAAATATGAGGAATGTCTTACCTAGTTTTAAGGGAGAATTTCCTAGATGTGCACTGTGTGCCCTCAGATGATATTTGAAAGGACACGTTTGTTGAATCTTTGATAGAAATCCTTTCCTACGAAAGGAATCTCTCAGATTTCACTCTCACGGCTCTTGTGATCAAAGGGAAAAATATTCTGATAATATGGCAATAGGCAACTAAAATGTCAATATTTGGTTGTCTGAGAAAAAAAATTCCTGGCTGTGATCCCATTCTCAGGTAAAATGAAATACTGTTGCTGCCTTTACTGTTAAAAGGCATTCCATTCATTTGTACAGCCTCCAGATGGACACTGTCACATTGAGTGCTCATGAATAAGTTGTTTCTAGTCTCCATTCAACCCAACAAAGGAAAGCTTAACAGATCTGGAAAGCACTTATACTCGGGCTGTTCACATTATCTGCACCAACTCCTAGAGCGTGCTTTGCTTTTTAAGTGTGCACATGATTCTTTTGAAAAAGATAATTTTTTAAAAAATGTAAGTGTCAAAAAAGTCAATGTGGTGAGCAAAGCGCTTTACATTAAGGCTAGCAAATAAGTTGTTCTTGCGGTCAACAAAAAAAAAGAATCAAGACAGCACACTTCAGTAAGAAATGAACTTTCATATGTATCCTTTTGTACATCATTTTTAATTTGTTTCACTCTGTAGCCCTCTTCTGATTACTTAAACGTAAGTATATTTACTTACAAAAGTGTTACATTACCATCTGAACCCATATGATAATTTAGAAGACAAAGCTTTGACTCAGACCTTGTCTATACTTGAAAGATTTGCCAGTACAGATATATCATAGCTATACCTGCCAATTCCCCTAGTAGAGACAGCTTATAATGGCTAAAAAGTCCTTTTGGCAGTAAAGCCTTCCCTATTCCCAGAATGGAATAAGCTATACTACCAAAAGGACCATTTTAGTCAGTATCACCATCTACACTAGGGATTTTGCCAACACAGCTACGTCAGTTAAAGGTGTGATTTTTTTCACATTTTTACCCAGCTCAGTGATACCAATAAAACTTTCTAGTGTAAACCAGGCCTCAGACAGAGGCTATGTCTACAGTGTCACTTTCAGAGCTAAAACTTTTGTCGTTCAGGGGTGTGAAAAAACATCCCCGAGCGACAAAAGCTTTAGTGCTGAAAAGCGCCAGTACAGACAGCACTTTATCGCTGGGATAAAGCTACCACGGCTCGTTCGGGTAGTATTTTGTTTTAAATTGCTGGGAGAGCTCTCCCCCGGTGATAAAGCGTGTCTACACTGCCCACGTCACAGTGGTGTAACGTGGGCAGTGTAGACATACCCAGAATGTTGTGTTTAAGAAAGGCCAAGAAGTGCAAGTTTAATAACCTTTCTTGTAATATTTTTGAAGTGACCACAAATATAATGTAACCATAAATATTTTGCATCTGACAAGAGACAGTAAACATAAGAAAGCAATAGCTCATAAGAGTCCTCCACTGGATGTACCTTCGAAAAGCCAGATAACAGATATAGCACAGACAAAACACACACTTATTTTGAAAATAAAAAATAAGTTGCTTGCATTTTATATATACACCAACTATTACTGTTCAAGAGCACAACTATTCTAATCTTAGAAGGCTCTACACTGCAGGCCAGCAGTCTTCTACAATAGCCAATAGTTTGTTTATAGAGCTTTTTACACCCATTTACACAGGTGAAATAAATGCTGCCAAAGGGCTAGCCCCCACTCATTCACAGGACATCTGGCTGGCTCCACTGTTTCCTACTCTGCCCTCTGAATTCTCAGAAAAAACAGTAATCCTTTCAAGAACAAGCACAAAAATGTCCTAATTATTAGCCAATCCTACAATAAGGCCAAAGAACAGAGCAAGTTTAATACAATCACAAGACCCAGAGGGTAATCTCTATTTACTAAAGAATCTGTGAAACAAACCAGTTTAACACCAAGATTACTGAACTGAAACTAGATTTCTAGCAAGATAAACATCAAACACGATAAATGAGGGGAAGAGAACAGGATGATGCAAAAATCTAAGATAAGGAGGGCTTCTAGTAATAATAAAATATCTTTTGCTTCATTCTAGCCGTTTATAATTTAAAAAGCGGCTCAAAAATATACAGCATACCTATTTGAATGAAAGGATAAAAGCACTGTAGACACATTCTGTAGGCGAAATGACAACAGTACACTGCTTAGTACAAGTTTAAAACTGTTCAGTTTGTGATCAGATCCAAGACACAAGAATAAATGTTATACAATTAATGCCAGTTTAAACCTGGGCATTACTCATAACAGTGTCCACAAACTCAGAGCAGCAGAAGCAACAGCTCTATCCCAAGACAATTTTCAAATACCATAAAAATGGCAACAAAAAAAACTAAACAAAAACAAAATTACAATTGAAATCAACTGTAGAGAAGAAATCCCAGAGTTTTGAGAAAAATTTATTTCTGCCACATTTCAAATATACTATTAAAGAATGGTTTATGCCCATTTTCCAGAAAGGAAAAACAATGATTTGAGAACTAGAAAAAATGCTTTGTAGTGAGAAATTAAAGAAGCTCTGTCTATTTAGTTTATCCAAGTGAAAGTTAAGAAGTGATTTAGTCACCATTTACAAGTACTTACTTGGAGACAGGGTGGATTGATGTAAATCAAGGTGATTTAAATCAGTAATTGAAATCACCACATAACCTATATTCAAATCATGAATTTTGATCAAGTTTTCCATTTGTACTTCAGTTATTTTCTAAAGAAAGGTGCATTCTCACTGGTTGCTATAACCATTAAAGCATGTTAATTTACAACTAAATAGAGTCTTTACACTAGATTTGGTCATCTTTTTGCTACCTAGAAGGGTACACTATAACTATACACATTCATTTAAGCAATTATATAGCTCACTATTTTCAGATTCTTATTAATTGTACATTTTAAGTACGTTAGAAAATGGTGACTGATAAATTGCTTATTTACTAGGTAGTTAATTTTTTGCTCGTGATTTGTGTCAAGCTGAATTAGGGTGGTAACCGGAATTTAATTAAACACAGAAAACAGCATATATATTTTATTTTTATTAAATAATCTTCAAATGTATTAGATACATATACCCTTATCAAAAACATGTTTCACGTTAACAACGAAATTTTGGCCTTAACGTATTTTGTATTAAATTCAGATTTCATTTTAACTTATTTAAAGAAAAAATAATTTAAACATCAAAATAAAAAATACCTATTTGAACAAAAAATGTCATTGATTTTTATCCACTCTGCTTGGAGAAAGATTTCTGATAGTAAAGGTTTTTAATGTAGCATAAAACATAACAAGATCCAAAGACTGGAAGCTGGAGCTGGACAAATTCAGACTAGAAATGAAGGTTTGTTTTTTGGTTGTTGCTTTTTTAAAAACTGAGTGCAAACAGTCACTAAAATAACTTGCTAAGGAATGTGGTGGATTCTCCATCACTTTAAGTCTTTAAATCAGATATCTTTTTAAAAGATATGCCCAAATGGAATTACTAGGTGAGGTTCTGTGGCCTGTGTTATGCAGGCAGTCAGATCAGATCATCTGAATGGTCCCTTCTGGCTTTAATCTATGAAAAGTAGACATCTAAGGCCAAAGGTTTTGATCACCTATCATATCCACCACTTCTGCAAAATCAGGCCTAAAATTTGAGGCATCCAAATAAACAATACATATTAATATAGCTTTACTTTAATGACTCAATTGGACTGGTGTGAAGAAGGAAGAAAGTCAGGTCTGTTTGTGATGCAGGTTAGTGGGTGGAATTTGAGAAAGGGAGCACTGGAAGGCTGGCACATCTATGACGGCAGAGTTAAAATTGTGTATTGATATTAAGATATTGCTTTTTACACAGTATCCTTTTTACAGCACTTTGTATCATGTGAAACTTATAAATTGCAACTATTGAGCACTTCTTCAATTTAAAATTTGCAGCATTTGGGGTGTTTGTTTTCAAGAAGGTGTTTACTCTTTTAAAGTTCCTCTCCCACAGTATTTTAAATGTAGTAAATTCTTACTCTTCTCAAAGTGTATAGCATGAATGTTGAAGAGGGATATCCAACTTGTGGTTCCCAAGATAAAATGTAGTAAGAAAAAATGTGTTTAGTTATGAATTAAAACTCTGTTCCCTGAGCCATACACTGATTTTTAAACTGAAGTTACTGAATCCCAGTCATCACAGGGAAGAGATATAAGGGTTTACTAATGGGCTGTCAGAGCCCCAGACAGAATAGTATGGAAGCTCAGATAGCTCTCCCTGCAAAAGACAGCTTCCCTCTCCCACAGCATCACCCAGAGCAGACGAGTAGAGGAAAAACAAGGGCAACCCAAGGACCACCAACAAATTACAGCTCCCTAATTCTCTGACCCTGTTCTACCTTGGGCCAGCTAGCTATAGCGCCCAACAGATCATATGCATGTTGAGATAACTGGAGCACCACACAACTCCAGCCACACCACCTCCATCAACCCAAACATGTTCCCTGCACCAGTAGATGTAGTGGGAAGGCACAGAAAACAGGCTGAGCTGTTGTTAAGGCTATGCTGGCTGTATGCCTGCTAGGGACTCCCCTATACCACCGGAATTCCAGATAATGGACTTATAGGTGGTTTCCATTCTCTTGTTCTACCTGACTGATGCAAAGGGAGAGCAACAGGGCAATGAATCTCCCCTAAAGTATTGATCACAGCTCCCCTTATTTATTTATTTATTTGTAATTATATTTATTCTGAGGACTAAAAAGATTGGACATCAATAACATGGAGCATTTCTTCAGAAGATGATATGCTCAAGCAGCCCCAAGAGTGATGCAACACACAAAAGCAATTGTGAAGAACATAATTGACTAATAAACCTAATACCATATTTTACCATAATGCAAGTTCAGTAGCACAGATAGCCTAAAAGTTACACAATATTTTTGACACTCAATTTTAAGAACACAATCAAAAAGATTCCCCACCCTCCCCTTCCCTTTTGTGTGTTAAAAAAATTGTTTAATAATACCTCTAACAGTCCTACATTTTCCCACAGTAACACTAACCTGATGATTTGAGAACAGGATTTCTTGCATGTACAGGCAAAGGATGCAGCTGTTTCCACCTATAAATAGGATGTTTTTATATAAGATGTGATTGCTATTGTTTCTACAGTCCATCTTCCAATCTTCTCATGTAAAGGTCAAGGTGCATTTTTAAAAAATAAAAATTGAGTGCTTTTTTTTAAAAGGTAATAGGACTAAAGTAGAAAATATGGATTCAATAATTTTATGGAAATTTCCCAGCATCCAGCAAAGCTTACTACATAAGACTGACCTGACCTTACAACAACAAAAATGCAACATCTTTCAGAAGATTGTGTACACAAACCTAAGGCCTGGTCTACACTGGGGGGGGGGGGGGCAGGAGGGGGGAAATCGACTAAGATACTCAACTTCAGCTATGAGAATAGCGTAGCTGAAGTCAACGTATCTTAGATCAATTTAGAATCACTTACTTCGCGTCCTCGCAGCGCGGGATCAACGGCCGCTGCTCCCCTGTCGACTCCGCTTCCGCCTCTTGCCGTGGTGGAGTTCCGGAGTCGATGGCAGAGCGATCGGGGATTGATTTATCATGTCTATATTAGACGCGATAAATCGATCCCCAAGAGATGGATCACTACCCGCCGATCCGGTGAGTAGTGTAGACATAGCCTAAGTTACATTAGTCACACTGGTTCAATGTGTACAACAGCATTTTAAAGACACCAGATGCATCAATTCCAAACAATCCCACTTTTTAATATGAATCAGGACCTTTCGTAAGTGGGCCTCATATCAATTATGAATAAGTACAACATACAGAAACTATATTCACGTTTTACACTTGACCAAAGGTTTTAATAAGGAAACAGATGGATAAAGTAATAGAGTATAAGATCTAATATTATTGAACAATGGACACTGAGACAAAGTTAGGGAGCATCTTGAGGGCTACTGAACTTGCACCCCATACCACACAAATCAGGAGAGACCTGATATTTTATTGAGTTGACCTTTGAAGTCCTCAAAATTAGAAGTTTGGGGTGCTCACCCCATTGTGAAAGAATCTGAAACGGAAAATCTCAGCTATTTAAAGCCAAAAAGTAATATTTTAACCCTTTGTTAGTACAAACTGCTTTGTTTTATATTCAAGACCAAACTGTTGGAGTTGAAAACCTATCAAACAAGTTTCTGTGCACCCGTAAAAGTCCACTGGTGGCAACACTAACAGGCACAGACATTTCAATACTGTAGATCTGAAAAGGTCTTATACATGCCTATGCCCAGTTTACACTAGCACTATCATCTGTGAAGCTGCACTAGAAATAATTACGTTTTCAGCAAAAGGCATCCTCAGTTTACAACAATGGAACACACAGTCTTTTTACAGAGAACTATTTAGATTTTAGCTTTGCTGTGTGTCACCCAGAGGCTCCAATCAAGGTTTGGCCCCTCTATGCTAGGTGCTGTATGAATCCTGAAGAAAATGTCCCTGTTCCAAAAAGCTCACAATCCAATTTAAGGCAACAAACTAGTTCAACAAACAATGGCAGTCAAAGGAAAGGGAACACACAGGCAACACTAATAAATTTACAATCACATAGGGTAGTGTAGCTATGTGCACAATTTAAAAGTTTTTCCACAAAAGAAACATCCTCAGATTAGGGTTGTCAACTTTATAATATATAAAAACAGGACATTCCAGCAGAAGTGCCAGAACCTCCCCTGCCCTCCCTCCTCCCCCGAGGCCCCATGCCCCATTCTCCCTCCTCCCCCCCCACCCACCGCCCCACGGTCGCTCACTGCTCTTCCCCTCTCCCCCCCCTCCCTGCCCTGGTCTGAGGGACTCGCCTGCAGAGCCAGGGCTGGGAGCTGCAGCCACCCAATGCAGGTAGGAGGCGGCCCTGGCTGAGGTGATGACTCGGCATCTCCCCGCCTGCAGTAACCAGAATTTGGGTGTCCTGTAAGTAGATCTGACCAGACACTGTGAGGTCCCCTTTTTGACTGGATTTTCCAGTTTAAAAAAAAAAAAAAAAAAAGACACTGGCCACCCTACCTCAGACCTTTCGGAGGCTCTAAGCAGAGCACGGAATAGAACTAAGAAATAAAATGATATATATTTTATAAAATATCTTCAGTTTGCTATTAAAAGTTAGCAGGTGGAAATGAAGTAGCATTTCTGATTACATATTTTTCCAAGAACAACATAGAAGATTGTGAAAAACAGATTTTTTTTTTTAAATTACGGAAGTTATGATGATTCAAATCTGCCCCACTGGGGATGAAAGCTGCTTTTGTGGTTAATAAAAGGGAGGTTTGAGTTCTATTCCTAATTCTGCTGAGGACTTCCTAAATCAGCCATTGCACCACTCTGAATTTCTTCAATGCTGAGACTAAACTCAATATTTATTGAGTGTTTTGCAATATTCTTTGACTGGCTACTTTTCACATTTTTCACAAAAGAGGGCCAGGAAGAGTATGTACTTTTAAGGAACAAGTATGTTGCTTCCACAACACTCCCATCCTCTGCCAACTATCTGAATGAGGGACCAGACTCACATTCCAAACCTAGTTCCCTGTACCATCAATTCATTCCAGATAGTGTCAAATCATATCAATTAGCTCATCAGGCCAGCCTGAATAATTCCTTTTTAACTGTAGCCATACCACTTTGGAACTCATTATGTTTCACATATAAGTAAGTTTATAAACACACACAGAAATGTAATAAGACTTCCAATATGCAGCAGGTAAAATGCTGGTTAATGCATATATGGTTTGGCTTAGCGTAGGCCACAAACAAGACAAATGTACACACATACTGCGCACGGAGTGATTCATGTTTTCATGTCATCTCTTCAGAGAAAGACTAGACTTTTTGTTTTTAAAGTTTATTTCAATGACGTGAACACATACAATACTAATCTGTATAGACAGACAGAGCTTCCACCAAGTACTCAATTCATTTAAATGATTTCCAGCCATGTTAAAAATCAATCTTTGTGTACAGTGGTTAATTTTAGAGCTAAAGCTCAGATAAATGTTCTAGTGTAATACAGAGCCAAATATCTGTTTTACTACTATACCCAGTTGTCAAAGAATTTTCTCCCCGTTTCATGTAACAGTCCAGTATTTTATTACATAGGCCATTATAGGCCATACTTGTCATGTTATGCAAGTTACCTACCTCCTGTACACATCTGTATTTTGTCCGTTGAAAAAAAAAATCTGCTTACTATTAGAATCTGACACATTACAAACACAATAGAAACTACTGATAGTTTTGCAACTTCTCACTTACTTTCTTTACAGAGTTTTCTTTTGGAAAGAGCTGCTCTCTATACTAAGAAAAAAACCGCCAAATCTTAATGTCTGCCTTCAATATTTTTTTAAAAGTGATTGATCAGTTTGTTCAGGCTAGGGTCCTGATTGAAAAAACCAACAACAAAATTCTATCACCTGCTCTTCAGAAAAGCAGGCAACGGTCTTTTCGCTACTTTCCAGAAAATTTTATCTGATCAACAAAAAAGGTTAAAGAAATTACATGTTTTCAAAACAATGAGAAAAACAGAGTAATTACAATTTATAGTCATTTAAAATTAGAAATTAGAAATCTGATAAGCAACATTAGAGGCAATTATGGTAATTCTGGTAGTATTCTTCATCACTTGATTGAACAGAATATGTAGACTTCTTTCTGGACTTTTTGTTCATATATTCATTTTTATATGTTAATTATACTAGAACAACATATCAATTTTGTATTTTCAGCTGTCAAATGTATTTTGACCTCTCAAATGCTGGTTATATCAATCTGATTCTTAAGCAGAGGTTTGCAGTCCTACTATTTCTGCAGATGCAGTATTAAATAATTTATCACAATGCCAAAAAATAATACTAAACTCACTGCTAAAAGTGAACCATGATTTTTCACTACTTTCATTAGTAGTGCAAATGTCTCCTCCCCAGTTTTAGTTAACATTTGCATGCAAGAGAATAGAGATACTAAGAGGAATAAATGTGTGAATAATGTTTAGTTGCCTTCTAAGAATACAAGTTGTAAACATGAAGGTCCTATTCCCTTCAAGCTAATTGCTTCACCTTGCTTTGTAATTTGAGACATTATATTTTGCACATTAGCTGTCAAGAAAATTCTCCTCTCCCTCCCAGATTTTCACCTTCACAAAAAAAAAAAAAGTGATATGTGTTGCGCATTTTCAAAGGGAATCAGGCTCTTAAGAACAGTTTAAAAATGAAGGCATGAAAAGTTCCAGATGAAATACAAATTTGATCCCATCCATAAAAAAATAACTGATCTTGGAACACAACAGCTTCATACTGTAATCAAATCTAAAATCCAGGAAGACCTGTTCATGCCCTTTTTCATACATATCTGATAAAACCGAGCAGCATTGAGTGACTCCACTAATATTGAACAGCGGAGATCTCCTGCATATGATGAAAGCAGAAAACCCTACAACACTTAAGTTATTTATAGAAACAAGACAAAATGCTGATATCAAAATGGAGTCTTCCCCTTTGACAGTCATTTTTATAGAGAAAGGCAACAAGAGTTTACCAACAAACACCCACCTATTCACAGAAATGACAACTAAACTAAGCAGATGCATAATCTCAACTTGATTATCACTCAAAATGTTGAAGTAAAGGAAGTTAAGAAATAGGAGTGATCATTTATCCTGCTGCAACTAAAGGCATATCTATTACAGTTACACATATTACAGAACAATTTGTAGATGCTATTCTTAAAACTTCTGCCTAACAGTTGTTAGAATCAGGCAGGACATAACTTAGCAATTTTACTAAAAAGAGTTTAAAACTGTGTTGGGCAACTTTTTCCATCTCATTTTGTTGATAGGGACTTCTACAAAAGTCTCTGTCTAGTATCAAAACCAGTTTTAAAATTGTTGCAACAACAGCCAGCGCCACCAATCTACACCTACAAATGTAAACATGAGGATTTGGGCAACATCAAATAGAGCACCCAAGAAAGGGAAGACAGCAGGGGGACTCACTTCCCCCACTATACAATGAAATGTCCCCAAGGGGATTTGGGGGAGCATGGACTATGGCAGCCATTCTGCCAAGGGGAACAGAGTATCAGAAATTAACATGGTGGCTCGATCTCCATACAGTAACCCCAAGCTCCGATTCACATATCTCTCACTGCCAGCAAATTAGGAGAGTCTAGGTAATACTTAGTCCTACCATGAGCAAAGGGGACTGGACTAGATGACCTTTCAAGGTCCCTTCTAATCCTATGATTCCCCCCTGCCTGTTCCAGAGGGGTCAAACCGCATCCACAAAAATTAGAAGGCAAAGTTTGCATGGTGAATCTCAAGTTTCCTGGCTGTTTGTAGGGTTTTTTCCACCTGAACAAGGCACAATATACAGTAGTCAGGTTTAGTCACAGAATCAAAGTTTGTGCTTTTGTTCTGGATATGGATGATTCAACAATACACAAGAGTGTGCACAAACATTACTGCCATGCTTCATTTGTATCTGTGGTAGAAATGACCGCACCTTAAGTGTGGGGGCTGTTATCTGGCTTGCTGAGATAAAGGGATTACCTCTTTACGAGACAGAGAAGCATGGACACTGCTGCCTCCCGCAGAGCGGGTCAGCATGGGGACACTGACTCATCCCCCCAAGTGGCCTGACCAGAAGGGAGGGGAAAGTATATAGATGTAATCCAGGCAGAAAAAGCCCTCTCTCATTCAGACCAAGCAGAGCAGCACCCACTCCCATCCACTCCCATTCTTGTAAATAGAGAAATACCAGATTTGGTCAGGATCTGCTGTGAACATTACACTAGCCGCTCCTTTCTCGGGCGGCTGGGAATTAATTTTTCCTTCACCGCTAGATTGGCCATAGCAGAGTGGGGTGTTTTTGACTTCATCATGGTGGTTTTAGGGGGTGCAGTTGAGACAAGCATAGAACGGGAGTTAGGCTATGATGTCACAACTCATTATGTAAGTGTGTGGCAGATGTCCAGTGCAGGTACTCCACAGGAAAGGGATACAGTGTTCAGATAAATGGATTGGTAAAAGGAAATGTTTGTTAAAGGATCAGAAATGGGGGGGAGGGGTTGGGGGATCCCATGACTGGCACAGCAGGGAGCCAACCCCGCCCCCTTATAGCTCATCTTAACCCTCATTCGAGGGAGGGATGGTAAGGTTCCAACACTGAGTTGGCTGGGGACCAGGATCTAACAGAAGCCCCCAGGTAATATTGAAATTATCATGGATTTACGTGCACTGTACACAATCTGCCCAGTACTCCCAGATAGTTTAAGCTGAGGCCTAATTAAACCAAAACCAGTGACTCCTGTCCTCCTTCTGGTATAGCACACAAAGGGGGATGCATCACAAATGTTTGCAAATTCCACCTAAGTTGTTTGAATAAATTAATTATTTTCTAAAAAAAACAACAACACTATACTAATTTTTCAATCTTTAAATAAAACCAGAACTAAATATATTTACTCCAATAGTTAGAGCTGAGGTTGTAATTCTGTTTGTAACATCTATTGCTTCTCTTGAAATAACATTCCTATTCAAAAAGAAAAGGAGTACTCGTGGCACCTCAGAGACTAACAAATTTATTTGAGCATAAGCTTTCGTGAGCTACAGCTCACTTCAACAGATGCTCACGAAAGCTTATGCTCAAATAAATTTGTTAGTCTTTAAGGTGCCACAAGTACTCCTTTTCTTTTTGCGAATACAGACTAACACGGCTGCTACTCTGAAACCATTCCTATTCAAAGAATTTCACATCTAGTTACAACATACAGAAACAGGTGTCTTCTGAATGGTTTTTGTTCATCTGGGGGACATCTCTCTTCCTCTTCACCTCTTCTACAATGTGGATTGCAGATGATGAGACATTCTATGAAGTATACGTCATATAACAGGAATCTTTTTCCTTTAAAATTAAGAGCAAGTGCCTTACCCCTACATGGAAAGGCTACAGAATCTAGATTCCCTTTCAATTCATGCCACCCCGCTCTTCCTGCCCAAGTAACTGAAAATTTAGTTTCAGGTTTAGTATTATGAAGTCCCGGATTTATTACAAAACATTTCATTATGTTCTCCTCTTTTAACATAAGCCTTGCATCATTCTCCTCACCACCTCTGAGGTAAAAAATTTTTCTTGACATGCAAGTCATGTATTGTTCTCTTCAATATCATGGTGGGAAGGTCAGGAGAATACATTTTATGGCTAGGCGGATAAACTTTTACAAATTATTTTGTTTTATGTTGCACAAATAACACCAAGTGCCAACAAGCCTAGCCTACTTAGAAACAGATCACCCAGATCACCAATGGCCACTCTGCAACATTTTCCCCCCTTCTAGAAACACTGGACCATTATTTTTTTCTTCTCTACAAGAATGTAGGTACGTACTAACAATGCTCCTTAGATCACCCATTAGATCTTCTTTTCTAAAGAAAAGAAACACTTCATCTTTTTTTCTCCACTTGTCAAAAAAATAAAGAATAAAAACTATTGGAGGATTTATTTTACTGTTCCTAATGAAAAAAGATCACGGTGTAGCAGGCCAGCCACCACGAGAAGTTTAGTGAACGTAAGTACGTACACACTCAATAGAAAGTATAATATTTACTTTCATATTGTGAAACATTTTTTGTAGTGCTTAATAAGTTTTAAATAATAAAACTAGCAGAGTCTGTGCACATAAGTCAGCACTGCTAACAAAACAGGTGTGGTACTCTTGAAATACACACTTGGGGGGTATGGTTCTAAAGAGAATGTGCAAAAATATGTATTTTAGAGAACTGAAATGCACTATATGTTGCAGTTCACTAGGATTTCCCTATTACCCAAAACACTTTTCTTAAGTTTCATGGTCAATCTGCTTGGTATGTTGAAAGTCAACTCTTTTGTTGCTAACCACCTCCAGCATACTCTATACTGCTAATCTAAATGGCTGTTTTACCAAAATCGAGCCAGTGGTAGGCATAAGCAGAATAAGCGATTGCTTAGGGCCCCAAGCAGCTCAAGTGGTCCCCTCTATTAATTATTAGTATATGTTGTGTGTGTGGGAGGGCCCACAACAATATTCCTGCTTAGGGCCCCCAATGGAGTAACACCGGCACTGACCAAAATCATCAGATAAGATGAGCCAGATGTGTTTTCTCCCGAGCTCCAGGAACATCACATATCTGAACAGACAAGTAGTAAAACGGTTAATGCTTCCAAATGCTGACATGACACAGCAAGAAGTCAAAACATCTTCACAAAACTTAGTTAGGATTCAAGGGGTCTATTTCTATAATTGCTGTCAATATCCTAATTTTTTTCCCCTCTTCTACCATCTAATCTTGAAAGCAAACACTTAGAATTTTTTTTAAAAAATTTCTAAATAAAATTTTCTTCCAAGTTTTATTTTGACACATTGATCATTCTTCCAAGTGGTGCAAATAAAATTCAAGCATTTTAGAATAAATCCAGGTGCAGCCTACATGTTTTTAGACCTGCATAAAAAGAACTGTTAATTAAAAACTCTCTTCCTTTCTAGAAAAGGTATGTCAGTGACCAATATTTTTTCTTGAACTAAACATTAAGAGTATGCCTTACAAAACAGGTGATAATTAATTGTTGGCAATCTAAAGAGGCATTCCTTTTATAAATTGCTATGGCAATGAATGCAAAAGCCAATGGAAATCTACATATGTGGATTTTTCATTGACCGGAAGAAAAATTATACCAAACTTGCATCGTACGAAAGCCATTAAATACCCCAGAATACAAACTTTCTATATCCTAAGGCAGATGAACAATGTACTCCTCATTGTAGGCAACATTGTTCTAAATTATATTATGTTAAACAAGTAAAAACTTACGTTTTCAGCCTACACATTATAAAACCTCAATTACTTTCAAGAACTTTCAGCTACAATATTAGAAACTTTAAACAATATCTAGTATAATGAAGGGCATTTCCTTGGAATCAGAGATCAGCAAGGAGTAACTGGCTGAGGGCCATTAGTTTTCCTGGAAGTGCTATGTGTTAATATCATTAATGCTCTAATACAGTCTAAATTTAAATGACAAATATGCCCTACCCCATTCCTCTTCTATTTCGGTACAAAATTTGATGTGTGATATTGGCACCCACAGCTTGTCTACATGACATGTGACAATTATCCTGCACTACGGAAACTTTTTTTTAAAAAGCTGAGAAACAATTTTTCTCTTTAGTTGACTGTTAATGCAAACTGATTGAACTGATCAGTCTTAGTATATGTTAATTTATATCTTCCCTCTATAAGTCCAAGTGAACTATTTCATTGCTGGCAGGTTGCCACATGATGTTATACTTAAGCCACACATGCTCAGATATGAGGAGCCTCTTGGGGCTCAAGAGCCTCAAGTTGATGTCACTAATCTAAATACCAAAAACAAATTTAGAGTGGTGGGGTTTGTTTTCTACCTTCAACACATTCACAACAATTGTTATCAGCTTCTCCCCCTCCCCGCCCATTAAACCTTGAAAGAAATCCAGCTTTATAATCTGTGAGATACTTACAATAAACATGAAAACCTCTTGGAAAATAAAAGCAGACAAAAACATTAAAATATGGAGTTTATGATGAAGACTAGCAGCCAGCATGGATTTACAAAGAACACATCCTGCCAAACCAGCCTCAGCTCCTTCTTTGACAGGGTAACTGATTTGGTGGTTAGGGGGAATGTGGTAGGCATAAATATACCTGGAATTCAGCAAGGCTTTTGACACAGTCCCAACATGACATTCTGATAAGTAAGTGGGAGAAATACGAATCTGACAGAACCACCATTAAGTGAATACATAATTGGTTAAACAACCACGAAGAAAGAGTAACTATTAATAGAATGTCGTCAGATTGGAGGGAGATCTCAAGTGGGATTCCACAGAAATCTTTTCTGGGTCTGGTGTTGTTTAACTTTTTTATTAACAACCTGAATTGTAGATACAGAGAGCATATCGATCAAGTTTGCAGATGACAGAAAGCTAAAGGGGGTTACTAACACTTTGGAGGATAGAGCTAAATCCTGATGAACTGGAGAACTGGGCTATAGACAAAAAAGTGAAATTCAACAAAGACAACTGTAAGGTGCTATGCTTAGGGAAGAAAAATCAAATGCCCAAATAAAGAATGGGGGGAATCTGGCTTGGCAGCAGCACTGCTGAGAAGAATCTGGGAGTTGTGGTGGATCACAACCTCAACATGAGTCAGCAATGTGATGCTGTTGCAAAAAAAAAAAAAAAAAGAAAGAAAGAAAGAAAAGAAAAGCAAATGCAATTTTAGGTTGCATTAACAGAGACATAGAATGCGAGTCACAGGAGGTGACAGTGCTGCTCTACTTGGCACTGGCTGGGGCTCAGCTGGAGTACTGTGTCCAATTTTGGTTATCAACATATAGAAAGGATGTAGAGAAACTGTAAAGGATCTGGACACAAGTGACAAAGATGTTCAAAGGGATGGAATGCAAGCCATATGAGCAAAGGTTGACGGAACCAGGTATGTTTAGTTTGGAAAAAAGGCAATGGGGGATGTGGGGGGATGAGAGTAGTCTTTAGATACTTGAAAGGTTGCCGTAAAAAATACGGAGAAAAGTTGTCCTGCCCTCTGTGGCAGAACAAGAAGCAATGGGTTCCAACTACAGGATAGCAGATTTGGATTAAATCTCAGGAAAAGCTTCCTGCCTCTAAGAACAGTAGGACAATGGAACAGACTGCCTATGGAGGTTGTGAAAGCTTCTTCAATGGAGGTTTTCCAAAGGAGGCTGGATATTCATCTATCGTGGATCGTTAGACACAACAAAAAGTGCATATTGGCAGGGGTTAGACCAGATGACCCTGGTGGTCCCTTCTTACCCTATGATTCTAAGGCATGTTCAAATATTTTTGGAAGTTTTATTATTCATTATTATTATTATTATTTTGAAGGTACCATCACTTTCAGGTAAGAGGATTCTCCAGTTTCTCCTTCTTTTATAGTTACCCTTTAGGTTATGTGAGCTGAAATTCAAGTGATGAAATTCTTCTGGGCTGAAATTCAAGGAATTTTCTTCCCAGGCGCTGACTTCTGTCAATACAACCAATCTATCCACTAGTAGCCCACAAAGAAAAGAGAAACTCATCTCCCCTGTGACAATACAAAGCACCACCCTCCAGCCACCAAGCTGCCCAGTAATAAACTATTAAAGAAAATACAGTAAGTACATCAGATTCAAAGCACATCTAAACAAGCTATAAAAAGCTTGGCAATGAAGGTTTCATTATAACCAATGTTCTAGGTTGTATGTACATCACTTGTTTGAAATTGCTTTCTTGCTAATGATACCTTTGTCAAATAAAAACAGAGAACTTCAACACCCCATTATAAACAACTATAAAACAAAATGCAGGGTTTTTTGTAAATTTACTTTTAAAGCCATGTTTTCCAGAAAATGAATATCCACCAATTTATTATTATCTAAAAATAAAAATGTTCTCTACTCTCATGTTCAAATATTCACATATCCAATTTAGGGTGTTTTTTTTTTTCTTTTGCAACTTTCTCTCTAGCCATATCTTCTCACTTGAGACACATCAAAGAAAGTCAGCATTGCCATTTCCATGCCACACACCACCATTTAGTGGCAGCAGCAGCAGGATCCTTGCTCCATAGAAATTCTTCACTTCTCTATTCTACTAGGTTTCACTGGAGAAAGCACTATTATACTATCATGCATCATTTCCACTCCAGCACAGAATAGTAATATGCCTCAAAACAGGAGAAACCCAGAGAGAACGCTTGGACTGGAAAAGTGGGAACACAGTTTTGAGCGAAGAGGAATGAGGGCAAACTGCCACAATCTGGTACCGTTAAGGCTAAGAATGGTCTGTGGACTAGAAGAGGAAACAGAGAAAGAAAGTGTACCAGAAAATAATATGCAACAAAATATTATGGGCCATAATTCAGGCAGCAGAAGGGAGTGTTATTTTTAACCCAACAGTATAATAATGCTTATTATAGCTTAGTCCGAAGCATTTAGAACTGGCTCCATTTCTGCTATGATCTTGTTTTGCAGCCTGAAACAAACTAACAATGTCATGCACTTGCTTGCTGCTGAAGGCATTCTGGTACAAAAAGGAAGAATAAGGTTAGAGACTGAGTTTCCATGGCAACAGGGGAGTACTTGGGGGAGGGGGTAAGGGAGGAATGGTAGGAGTCAGAGGTTCAGACTGAATTCAGTTCTGAGTCTATACCAATCACTCAAGCTCACTAATGGGGTCTGTAACACTACTGATGTTTTCTGAAGGATGTTGGGGGAGAGGGAATACAGGAAAACTACACAACAAAGTTTTAAAATATAACTTTGTTCATCAGACTTCAGCTCAAACTTTATCTAGTTTCAGTTGCCTGCAGAAATGCTAAAGATAGCTACATTATAATTTGATCTGATAGCAACAAGACCCCTGGCATTCTAATTGGTCATGAGCCATGACGTGAGTTGGAATGTGATTGCTTCATAATATCTTTGTGGTGAGGTTCAATGTGCAATCTACCCACAATGACCAGCAGGAAAGCAGAATTCTCTTAATGTTTTTTAAAGTGCTAAAAAATTAACCAACTTACTTTCTGCATGACATTCATCTGATTTTTATATTTTGTTCCAACGACTCTCCTCCATCACTGTTTACAATTTTTAAGCCATTCACTGTAGACTTCTGCTTGCATTTCAGGGGTGGCCAAACATACTGACCCTCCGAGCCGCATACAATAATCTTTAGAAGTCCGAGAGCCGGGCACATCCACCAGGGCTCGGGGCTTTTGCCCTGTAGCGGGTGGTGGGGCTTGGGGCTGAAACCCCTAATCCCCTCTCCCTGTTGGGCAGAAGCACCTAGCCCCACCACCTGCCATAAGGGCAGAAGCCCCAAGTGCCCTCTGCCACCCCCCCCGAGTCTGGTAGGTAGAGAATGGGGAGGGGGGTATGGGGAGCTCCGCGAGCCGTACTTTAACTGTAAAAGAGACACATGTTGCTCACGAGCTGCGGTTTGGCCACCCAGATACAGATTTTATACCTACACCCAGGTTTAGTTATCCTCCCTCACCCCTCAACTCCCTCCAGCAGCTTCCTTTTTCTGGAACAGTATATCAAAGCTGAAAAAATGACCTGACTGTAGAAAAGCTAAATTACATTTTAAGAATTATACTTTTATAAAGTCATACAGCTACAAAAAGAGAGGAAAACACAAGCTGTGTTCATGTGCAGAACCTCTCAATATCACTTTCCCCTGGAAAAAGGAAAAATTCAGGGCCAAGTTCACTACAGCAAGGAGTTTTAAATGGCAGTGCATTGCAAATATCATTCCCCTAACAAATTTCTGAAGTAGGAAGACGCTTGTGATTTTGCCTATTTTTTTCTTTCTTTTTTTTTTTTTTTTAAACACTGTAGAACTATTTTATTGGCATAAGACTAAATGAAAGGAGAAACCTATTGGCAGTACAGGATCTATCAGGAGATTCTGATACAGCACCCTGCTGAACAACTCAGGGGAAAAAAAAGGTTAGAAACATGAAGTGGTTCCACTCATGCTCAAAAGAATAATCCCTCATCAGCAACATTGGGAAGGTCTCTAAAAATACACTGGAATAATTTGTGATCATCTATTTTGACTCACATATGTCTCAGTCTATCTTTGATACTTTGAGAGGTTTTTATTGTGCATTTGGGGAGATGTGGGATTTAAGCCACTGTTACTATGCAGACAACATCCAACAAAATATTTTCTTTCCCCTAATTTTACAGTGCATTTAAGAACTGTACCATCAAGATTCAAAATTGGTCAGTTTGAAACTGCCTGCAGTTAAAACACACCAAAATTGAAATGGTATTAGTTGGCTTTATCAGGAAGCACTGGCATTTGAGGGGGGGAAAAGAAATAGTAAATTTCAGTTTTTCCTATGCCCATTGTACACACAGTACTGCCACATTTGATTATTTCATTCTTTTGAAAGAATGTTGAATAAGAATAAGACTAGTTAATATTTAAGTAGATGACTTTCAACAGAGATTATTCAGTTACTTGATATACTTGTCATTGTCCTTAGTATTTAAGGTAAAAGTAATTAGATTGAAACTTTTTTGGACAGGTCTGCCATTTAGTTGTGTACAGTGCCTAGAATAATGGGGTCTCCAGGGCTTAGAGGTGTTAGCACAACATGTACACATAAACATTGTTTACACTGCCATCAGCAAAAGCAAGTACTAGAGTTCCACAGTATGAATTGTAAGACTTTTCTACAGATAACTTGTTCTTTAAAGTAAAATGTTCTACGAATCTACCACACAAATCTTCTCTACCTTCAATCAGGGTAACAGCCATCTTTCTGTAAGTAACCCCTCCCTAGATCTCTCTAGGCACTGCAGTTTACAGTGTGAAATGGACAACATAGCAGGACTAACACCAACCAAATCAAGAAGATGCAGTCATCATTTTCTAGCACTTTCACTAAACAGTAACTGAGGGTATGTCTTCACTGCAGAGTTAGTGCAGGCTCTTACCCAGGTGTCACTGCAATCCCCCTCCCATCCATACACAAAAAGCCTCTGAGCTCAGTTTAGCGGTATTTTCAAACCAGGTTAGTTGGCCCAGCTGGAGGTATTGGTTATTGTCCAGATTCTGCTTTCATACTAGCTCAGGGGTAGTCAATAGAAAGACCGTGGGCCAAACCTGGACTGCCAGATGCTTTTGAACAGACCCAGAAGTCTCTTTATTTACGTATTTAGTATCACTATTGATATTTTTTACTATTATTTTCTCTGGAGTCTGGACCTTTACTATACTTTACTTGAGCAAGAAATTTGGACCTTGACAAAAATAACTGACTACCCCTGCTCTAGCTGGAAACCAGTCCACTTTACAGTGACAACACAAGTTAAATTACTTGAGTACTGATAGTCCTCCAATCGCTTCCCAAAATTCCTCTTTTCCCCACACCAGAGTGGGGAGAAAAGGAATTGTGGGAAGGGACTGGAGGACAGACAAGTTCTCTCAAAATTCACTGAGAAAGAAACAGAGCAATTCAGCTTATAGCAATGCAAAGAACCACAGGTTATGCCCTCCGAAGTCCTAGCAACACACACAAGTGAATGCAGCACCAGTGAGAACTGATAACTCATTTATGGCTCACACCTGGGCTCGTCTATCTCAAGTGCTCAGACCCATGCACCAATCACCAGAGTTAATCCTGCAGTGAAGACATACCCTGAGTGAATCACTTGTAATGAATAATTTACTTGACCAAGCTCTGAACAATTTCCTACTACCAAATCTTTTATTCTAATTTATTTGATTTTTGGTGGGAATGGTGGGTCAATTACTCTTCGGAGTGAAAACCAAGAGTTCACCGCACAGTATCTGATATCCCATCTTTAAGGCACTACTTCACTTGAAATATTGAGGAAATTGCAGATCTCTCTATTAGACTTCCACCACAATTCTGATTTTAGTTACAGTATACCTTCACTAAAACGAACCTGTTGGGATCCAAGCCATTTGTTCATTATAAGCAGGTGTTCATTATAGAAAAAGAGCCCCACCAGGGGCAGGGAGGGGAAGGGAACAACTCCTCCAGCCCCACAGCTGTGGCAGGGGCTGACAGCTCCTCCAGCCCTGACACTGACAGATGCGCAGGGCTCACAGTTGGAGCCCCCACAACCCCACCCCAGCCCAGCCCCAGAGCTGACAGCCAGAGCCTGAGACAAAATGTGAAATAGCAGCAGCCATGAAACTGACAAGAATGTCAATTTCACCGCTGGTAGGCTCCCTGCTGTGAAACTGAGCCCCAGGCTGGGCTCACAGCTGGGGCTGTCAGTCTCAGGGGTGAGCAGGGTGCTCCAATTGTAACACAGCTGCAGCAAAATGTCTGGTTATCAAAAAAATTAGTAGGCATAACATAATACTTGAGTGTTTATGTTGTTCCTGCAAATATTTCTTAAACAAATAGGTCTCCTCTGGCTTTTCCAAATTACTGCAATCACTTTTCTGCGATTTCCCATGTGTTTGTCTGCAACTCAGCCGCAATTATTTCACAATCATCGCACAATTCAAGTAGGGCCTTACCTATATTTGAAATGCATCAGTCAGTTGTGACTGATTGTAAAGCTCACTTGATATAGTTTTGTCCCCTGACTGAACAATTGTAGTTTATCACAGTGAGAGTTTAAAGAAAGCAAAAAAGATTTGAATCTCTCAGAAAAAGGCAGATGTTTAGGGAGGCAGTATAAGGTACGTAAAATTTTTTAAAAATGTTTATTTTTCCTTCTGGGCCAAACCAGCCTTGGTTAGACGCAGACTTTAATTTTTGTCTTCTCACATTCACACAAAGTAATTGCACAAGCATGCATGATCTAGTTGTGAAGTGTGGTCGCATTCTTGTCTGGTTTAATTGCTTGCCTCTGCTGCTTCAGGTAGCATCCAGTCACATATAAAGTATCATTTAGAGTAAATATTTGAGCATGTGACTGTAAGATTCACTTCCACAGAGTATTTAAAAATACAAATAAAAAAATATATTGCTTAACTTCCCACGAAAAGCCAAATAAAATAGGGACATGAACCAAGAAAACTAATTATTCTTAAATTAGAATTAATAACTGCAGAATTTTTATTTTTTTGCAATATTCATCCAACTCTAGCTTTTATTGATTATTCCCAGGCATCAATTACGAAGTGCACAAAGTAGTAAGACACTGGCAAGTTTTGTGCCTGTTGAACTACAAACTGTTCCCTTTGAAGGAAAAAAAATTGGAAGCACTATACTTATATACAAGAGAGCAGGCATACAAAACATCTTTAGAAGGGAACTATCATACCCCATAAAATAATATTTTTAAACCATCTATTTGTTACCCAAATAATAAGGTTCAAATGAGTATTGAGTCATCTCATATTATAGTGAATGAATTCTGAACTCAATAGCTCCTGTCCACTCCAAGGAGTATCTTCGTGTTTGTTTTCAACTTTGTACTCCCCTCTGTTTGGCAATACAGTTGTTCAAAAGTCTGCAAGAAAGTATATATTGATGATAAGAGAACTGCTAGCTTCCTCTATTCTAGTTCTCTCCCTGTTAATCTGCTCTGGTAGGTTTTTTTTCTTTCTTCTCAACATAAATCATAGTAACTCTAGAGCTTTAAGGGGGACAGAGGAGTTGCTGATCCCCATCCACCTAGTGAGCCACCGGAAGATTGCTTCCAAAACTGTTAAGTTGTACTTAATGTCATCTTAACACTGACCTAGTGAGTCATTAACTACATATGCACACCACTTGTTAAAGCTCTAGAATTAAATGAGAAAACATTTGTATCAATTAATGTTTCCATTGGGTAGGATGGCTTAGTGGAAAGATTTCCAGAAGAAAATAAATTAGCAAGAGTATAAGTTTTCCATTCTCTAATATAGCTCTCCAGTAATCTCAATTAATGGGGAAGTATGCAACAGTGAAGATACAAGGGAGGCAAAGACAAGACCAGATAGAGAATTACTTCTGAATCTTATGGAATACCCAGCCAAAGCATCTCTATGGATGCTTGCTGATCTTGTTTATAACACATGGTGAATATGGGGATCGAAGAATAGATTACTGTTTACATATATCTTCCACTCCAACAGTTGCCATCACAGTCCAGGAATTGCAGCTTTGGGAAACAATCTTTGATCCCCTGGGGAACTATGTTCCCTAAGGACTTACATACATCTTCAATAAAACCTCTCACTCACCTTACTTAGAAAAGCTTTAAATGATTTCTTCCTTGTACATTGAGGGTGGAGTGATCAGAATAGAGGGAATGCTTTTATTATTATTTGTATTGAAGTGGCACCTACAAGCCCCAGTCTTGGAACAGGACTGGGGTTTGTACACAGGCACTGTATGGACATAGCAACAAGATGGTCCCTGTCACAAATTACTCACAATGTAAGTCAGTTATTTGAAGTTCTGTTCACTGCATGCACTCTTCACACATCTAATTTGTGCCATTCTTTGGATTTGGGATTGGATGCCTTTTGATAAAACTAAGGCAGAACACTATGTTGCAAAATATGGAATAGAGTGTTTACTTTAAGGGAAAAAAGCCAGGAGCTAGTCTAAAAGTAACCTATCCTCACATACAGTATAGATCTTCCATCGATGTGATCTCACACACTGCCTTTTGACACTAAGAACCAATAGCGATTGACAGCAAATATGGATCCCAAATGAGGGGTTCACCTGGAGCCTAAAAGGGAAATAAGGACAACACAAGGAATTACAGACCAGTCAGCTTAACTTCAGTACCCGGAAAGAGAATGGAATAAATAATTAAGCAATCAATTTTAAAACACCTAGAGATAATAAGGTGATAAGTAATAGTCAGCATGGATTTGTCAAGAACAAATCATGTCAAACCTTCCTTTGTCAAATACCTTCCTTTGACAGGGTAACAAGCCTTGTGGAAGCGGTAGATGTGGTAAATCTTGACTTTGGTAAGGCTTCTGATATGGTCTCGCATGACCTTCTCATAAACAAAAGGGGAATATAACCTAGATGGAGCTACTATAAGGTGGGCGCATAACTGGTTGGAAAACCATTCCCAGAGAGTAGTTATCAGTGGATCACAGTCACGCTGGAAGGGCGTAACGAGTGGGGTCCTGCAGGGATCAGTTCTGGGTCCAGCTCTGTTCAATATCTTCATCAATGATTTAGATAATGGCATAGAAAGCACTTAAAGTTTGCAGACGATACCAAGCTGGGAGGGGTTGCAAGTGCTTTGGAGGACAGGATTAAAATTCAAACTGATCTGGAAAAACTGGAGAAAGTCTGAAGAAAACAGGATGAAATTCATTAAGGACAAATACAAAGTACTCCATTTAAGAAGAAACAATGAGTTGCACACATACCAAATGGGAAATGACTGCCTAGGAAGGAGTACTGCAGAATGGCATTTTGGTGGTCATAGTGGATCACAAACTAAATATGAGTCAACAGTGTAACACTGTTGCAAAAAAAAAACAAAACAAAAAAAAAAACCCCATCATTCTGGGAGGTATTAGCAGGAGTGTTATAAGCAAGACACAAGAAGTAATTCTTCTGCTCTCCTCCACACTGATTAGGCCTCAACTGGAGTATTCTGTCCAATGTTTCTGTCTCTTCCTCTATTCCAGTGGTTTACATATACGTGTAGTAGACTCTTTTCTGGAAGATGCAATAGAATTTGGGTAACTTACTGTCAGTAGTACTGCTCTGATTAAAAATCACGCACACAAAAGGAGAAAACAGATATGAGAGCAGAAAGGTAATGGAAGCTAGCAACCATGTTTCAAAAAGAAAATCAATACAGTAAGCAGGAGAGCTAGAGCTGCTATGACCATTTCTAACAACAGAGACAAGACTTCTTGTAGTTTGCCAGGCAGACTGGAAGAAGTGTGCCCTGTTCTCAACTACAACTTTGTCCTTCTTTCCCACTGACACCTAACAATATATCCTTTTTTCTAACTCGTGTCTATAGTGAACCTGCCTTCAAAAATATTGCCATTAAGCATTAGACGTGCCCCCACTCCGACAATACAAGGTAAACCCATCACTAAGAATTAGTAGAGCGATTACACTATTTCCCCAACTCTCATGGCTCTTGTGATAAATGAGGGGGGGGGAACTCCCTTTCATGGACACCGAGCCAGCCACTTAGCTATAAAATCCCTGTTAGTAGCTGTTCTCTATTTGCTTTACCTGTAAAGGGTTAAAAAGTCCATAGGTAAAAGGAATGGAGTAGGCACCTGACCAAAAGAGCCAATGGGAAGCCTAGAAGTTTTTAAAATTGGGAAAAAAACTTCCCGTCTGTGTTGTTCTCCCGGAGAGCAGGGACAGGGCTGAAGCTATGCTGTAAAAGCTTGACCCAAGTATGAAAATCATCAGATCATACCTAGAAACTACTAATCTGAAACCCCAGATATGTAAATAGATCAGGAAATGTCTAGGAAGACGCGATTAGGTTTCTCTCTTATTTCTTTATGGCTTGTGGACTCCTCTGTGCTAACCCAAGGTGCTTTTGTTTTGCTTATAACTTTTAAGCTGGACCTCAAGAAGCTATCTTGATGCTTAATCCTTGTACTTTTTTTTAAAACATAGCAAAAAGCCTCAGTTCCAGATGTATTTTCTTTCTTTTTGTTTTGTTTTCTTTTGTTACCCTTTTTAAGAACAGGATTGGATTTGTGTGTCCCTAAGAGGTTTGTGCATATGTTGTTTAATTAGCTGGTGGCAACAGCTAATTTCCTTTGTTTTCTTTCTCAGCTCTTCCCCACAGGGGGAGTGAAAGGGCTTGAGGGAACCCCACAGGAAGAAATTCCCAAGAGTGCCTTTCTGATTCTCAAAGGGGTTTTTTCCACTCGGGTGATGGCAGCATCTACCCATCCAAGATCAGGGAAAAGCTGTAACCTTGGGAGTTTAATACAAGCCTGGAGTGGCCAGTATTAATTTTTAAAATCCACTGTAGGTCAGAGATCAGACTTGGGAAAACTAAAGCATGGAAGGCAACAGTTTCAGGGGAAAAAATGCAAGGACAAAGGTCTCAGGACCAAAATACTGAGGCAAATTTTCATCAATCTGTCAAAGTCACCAGCCCTTTGGACTTCAGCAGGATCTTCTATCTGCCGTTCCCAATTATTTAGAACATAAAACTGTCAAATTTAGCATTTGGGATGAATTTTCTGCTCAATGGGGCCGTTCCTCAGCTTGGTCACACTGTCACCACTCTTTTGACTCCCTAGCTCTTGCTTGATTTAGAGTACACAAGTGTTTTCATTCAAGGTCAGTGCCTGGAGGGAATTGTTCTGAAGGAACCAGGTTCTCCAAGATCAGCATTTAGTTACTCTGTAGCCTTCCACAGTGGAATTTTGAGGTAAAGGATTTTCAAGGGCAAAAATTTTTCTGGCCTTTAAGCTCCTCGGTAGTGGATTGTGTCCAGACAGCGGGTATCTTCGATCATGTACACCTGTTTTTCATCTCTCCTTTTTTACTAAAGGTATCCCACCCAGGGAGTCAACCAGAATTTATTTTGATTCAGTTCAGGTTTGGGTTCAGTTTCAGTTGAAGCCACCAGAAAAAGTTTTGATTTGAACGAGTTCAAACTGATGTTTCAGTTGTAGTGAAGTAAATTCAAAAAAGAAAGGTGAAATTTAAAACGAACTATTTTGTTTTTTTTTTTAATTTATTTATTTATCAACTTTTAACTCTCCATGAGCTTTCCTAGTGTTTTTGTGTTGTCAAATAAACAATTTGTTTGAGCTAACTGAAATAATATCTTATATTTGTTTTGTCATTTTGGACCTCTGTGATGAAAGGATAAATTTATGTTTGGGACAAGTGGGGGAGGAGCTGCCCCAGGGGTAGGAGAGGGTCAAAGGAGGCCTGAGGATGAGAAGAATTGGGGAGCCATTACTTTTTCCCTTGGGTTTGAAGAGTTATTTAATTCTGGGACTAGGGAGCATTCCACCTCTTTTCTCCCCAGGTCTCAGATGGTTCGTCTATCTTTGAGAGCCCCTGTTGTCTAATGTGATGCCCTAAGCTTCCCCTTTCCCTCCCTACTCCTGTGGGTTGGCCTCCTTCTATTCTCATTGTCGTCTCATTGTACTGGGGCAGGCCTTTCTGGTATCAATCACATGCCTACTTTTTATTTTATCTTGTTTGATAATGAAAATAAGGTCAGTTTTTTAAAAATATCGCATTCTAAAAAATGCTGAACCTTCATTTTAACCAGCAACCTTATTTATTTAAGTTCAGTTATTGTTCAGGTTCAGTAGGTACGACAAAATTAGGGTTCAGTTCCAGTTCAAGTAAAAACATCAGTTCAAATCCGTTCTCCAGTTCAACTCCATGATCCTACTGCCTCACTTTGTGGCGCAATCCCCATGAGGCAGTATTGCAATATAATGCAAGTGTCTTTCAAAATCCTTGTGATGATCCTTCAAGATTGAGTTCAATATCAGCTCTGCATGGATGGCTCAAGTGTAACCATTGTGGGGCAGAGTACTCCACAACTGAGTGACACAGAGCGAGACTGGCTGCTCAGAGTGTTTTGGAGTCAGCTCCCCATTTTAGCCAGTACCTGGAGTATATAATTTCTGGAGTTCACTTTCCTTTTCAGCTTCTTGATGTGCTCTTTCAATGTCAGCATGCGATCTAATATGACCCCCTAGGTACACTGCATGTTTTCATAGTGTTCAAGGATTGTAGAATTCCACAATTTCTGGAGTTTTTGCTTAGTATTTCATGTGAAATGCACACACGTGATGACTGCACATGTGTTATGCATTTCTATTCCACGCTGCTGCAGGGCATGAAGACGACTTTGGGGGTGTGACAGACACATTCATGTTGTGACCCCTGTTAATCTCCCACAGCAATTAACCATGGGAGAGACCAAATCTGACAATACGCACCAAGACAGTAATCACAGAAACTGAGAGACAGAAGAACTTCTATGTCATCTAAACCATCCTTCTTTCAATATACATGTAGGATTTTCCTCTTCTGTATATTATCAACTTATTTGCACAGTCAAGCATTACATGACTCATGCAATGTGGTTTCTACCACTTCCCTCAGAAAACCATTTCTAAGTGTAAGATTGCATTATTAGGAAAATGTTCCCCCAATATTCAAAATTAAATTTTCCTTTCATTTCCATTCCATTCCTGCTACTATTTCCTTCCTGACTCCTTTGTGCCATCCCCAAATTCCTCTTTCCCACTGATATTAATAGCCTTCAAAAACTTGCAAACTGTTATAACCACCTTCTCCCATCAAATGTTTTTCCAAGCTATATGTATTTATTATTTGATCTTCCCACAAATTAATTCCTCAAGTTTAGGATTTATAGGAACAGTTTTAGGGGCAGCATATGAGGCGAGTCAACTGAGTGCTGATATCTGGGAGGAGTTGCTGGCCACATGGGGATTCAATAGGAGAGAAGAAGCAGGAAGTTAAGTGCACAGATATATGGTGGGCAGGGTGAGAGAAAAATGAAATAAAAATAGCAAGGTGAATCAGAGGGATGAGAGCTATTGACATATTTCAGAAAGCCACCTTTCAATAGCGTGTTACAGCACAGCAAGAAAAATGAAATCCTTTGAAGCAGCACCCTATGCCAATGGCCACTAAAATGACTCAACAGGTTTCAGGGACAGATAGTTTTTGTTTTTCTACATGCAATTCACTTCAATTTGTCGGCACTATTGTTTAAAAAGTTAACTGTTTAAATGATTAAAATGATATCGGTTAACTGGTTAACCAATTAAAGGGAGAGGGGCTGGGGCCACTCTGGATGGCCCGGGGCCACTCTGGATGGCCCAGGGCTGGGGATTAACAGTTTGACTAATACTTACTGGTTAACCCGTTAATAATTTAAATATTTTACATCCCTAGTTTGCACCATTCTGACAGAATGCCACAATCATATCCAGTGTACTAGCCGTAGTTTTACCAGTGAAGTTTAGTGGGGGAATATTTCTCTCTAGTCTGCACACCAAGCCAAAAAGCACACTACTATTTTGGCCACTCTTGTGCACGCAAATTCAAGTTTGCGGTCCACTAAGTTTTTGTAGCATTACTTAAATTCAAGTTTCTCTTCTTATTCTTCCTCAAGACTTAGCCAGACAGACAGTCGGCCATAGCGATCATTCACCATTTGGTCTGTTCTTGCACAACCTCAAAGGCTTGACTGCCTGAGAGTCCAACATCGGAACAGACTTGATGAACCCATGGAATAGGGGGTCTGCCTCTGGGCTGCCTCCACCCCTCAGTTGGTGAAATTTTATCCCAGATGTTACAAGCCACCCAAAGAACGGCGTTCACTGGAACATCTTGTGGCATCCATGTCCGAAAAGTGAAAGGCGCCGCCTGCAGACAATGGCCCCAGTAGTCTGTAGACCCAAACGACCATGAACATCTGCATTACAGATGAAGTCATTCCACTTTATGCCCAATATACCACACTGACATTTTGTGTGAAAAACCTCCAGCTCTGTCCAGTCTGAGCAGCGTAGTGTCCATGTTTTGCAGCCATACAACAGTATGGGAAGGATACAGCTTGAATAAATCCTGAACTAAGATGATGTTGATTCTATATCCATTGTAAACGGCCCATGGCAGATGCTGCGATGCCAATTCAATGGAGAACCTCTGTGTGAGAATTGGAGGAACTGAGAAGTATAGAACCCAGATAGCAAAAGCTGGAAACTGATTTGGCGGTCTCGTTGTTCAAAGAGATTGGAGTTGCAGGTGAACCTGGTCCTAGATTTTGCATTTTTGTCTTTCACCATGAAACACGGATACAAATCTTAGCTGACTCCTCCCTAAGCTGGAGTGCCTCTCGAAACCTGTGGGGGCTCTATACTAAACAAACAACATCAAGCATAGTCAAGGTCTGTAAGCAAGAGATCACTGATCTCACTGCCCGTGGACCTGACAGAATGCTGCATTATGAAATCCGCTGCCCGACAAAAGAGTGTAGGGGCCAGAACACAACCCTGCCTAACACCAGATACGTTTTTAAAAGGCATTGACATCCGGTTCCCCAGACAAACACAGGCAGTGGTTCCATTATGCAGCTCTCTACTCAAGTCCAGCAGAGTGGTAGGGACACCTACACCCTTTAAGGCCTTCCATAACATGACACAGTCTATTGGATCAGATGCAGCCTTAAGATCAACACACACACTACATGCAAGGGCTTTCTGAACTCGCAATATATCTCCGACAACACACGAGCCAAGATGGCATCTAATGTGGACATGTTCCTCGTAAAGCCTGACTGCTGGGGATGACGCTGCTGATGTAGCAAAGGCTTCAGGTGTGCCAGCAAAAAATGTGTGAACACCTTCCCTGGAACAGAGAGCAAGGTGATCAGCCTGTAGCTCTTACATTCACTGCGCGGTTCCTTGCCTTTATAGAGTTGAGATCACAATACCGTCCTTCCAGGTGGTTGGCAGGGTTTCAGTTCTCCACACCAGATAAAAGAGGGCCAGAAGTGATTCTGCTGCAGGATCAATAGCACATTTTAGCAGTCCTGAGGGGATGCCTCAGCACTGGCTGTGTGTTCATTTTTCAGTTTAGAGATGGCACACTTCTCTTCATCCAATGTTGGTGCACTAGTAAAAATGTCTGGATCCGGAACCACAGTGACTGCCAGATCATCCAGCTCTGAACAAGCATCAGCTGGAGGATGGTTCAGGACACTCTGATAATGTTCCACCCAGCATGAGAGAATATGATCATCCAATTTACACGGATGGCCTTGGCTGTCATTCAGGATGCCGTTTGTAGTGACTACCTCTTGACTGCTGAGGTTATGAATGGCGCAGAATGCTGGCTTCAAGTCACCCCTGGCTAAGCCAAATTTGACATCCTCCGCCACTTGGTTATAATATGCTTCGCAATCGCGGAGTGCCAGGGTGTTAAATTTTCACTTCAGCTGATTACGAGTGTGCTTATCATCACGTTTGCGCATTCCATGTGCCAGGTTTAGCCAACAGCTTTTGTACTGATGTCAGCAACAGATTCTCAGCTCTAGCTAATCTGCCAGACGACGTAGCGGTTGCCTGGTCCCCGTTCACTTCTACCTTCAATCAACCTGCTGAGCAGACTACTGGCTATAGGCATCCAGAACGCCAACCATGGTTCTCTGTCTCATACTGAATATCCATGTTTTGGATTACTTTTCTAAATTCAATTCTGTTTTGACCATGTTTTTACCTTTCAGTTTCTTTGCATTAATTCTGTCCTCAGTGGTACTGACAAAGTCCCCCTATATTGCAGTATATTATATTACAGTATATTAAGCCAGCCCTTGCACCAACCTCTATAGTACCCCCGTATATGCTTTTACCAATATGAAATGCTTCTGTATCCTTGTATATTTTATATTATATTTATACTATATATATATTATATTATATATTATTATATTATATTTATAGTTATATTTCTCTCTTTCTTTTAACTTAAGAGTCCCTCTAAATGCTGTCCAACAGTGGAAAGACTAAAAGTTTGCTTGAAACAGTTGCAGCATTAGTGGGGTTACTACCAGAAACATTGACGATCCTTTTCATATAAGGGGGAAATAGATATACCTCACTTCGTGGCTGTGTATGCAGCCAAGTTACCTGTTTCAGGTTTATAGGCAACTGGTACCATAACCTTCATTCTCATGGTCCATACCAGACTCTCCACTACTCTGCACCAGACACCAACTTCAGTAACTATTTCTCTCTCTTACATGTGTTTGTGCCTTCTTTCATCCTGCTCCATATGCTTCGAGTACCGTTCCAAGTCTACATTTCATGTTTCTACTCTGCACTCATTGGAATGACTAAAAACCACTTCCAGAAATTCACATACAAAGAGTGAGTAGACTTGCACTTCAACTTTGAAAACAAAAAGCACTTTCGTACCATCAGGATACATGTATCCCTGAAGTGACTAGCCATGCAGTCATCCAATAGCCATGTCCTCCTCTACTCTTCCCTGATGTATATCACAAAATAACTTGTCTGTCAAGTCAATTATTTGGATTGCTAAATTCTTTAGTGTAGTAATCCATCTTCTGATCTTTGTGAAATTTGTAATTACCCAACACACAACAATTACATGATGCATGCACACTTTTCTCCATGAACGTTATTTTTAATATCAGGCCCTTAGAAAAAAACCATCACAGAACTGATGCACCTAAAAGTAGGCCTGTCAAGCGATTAAAAAAATTCATTGTGATTAATTACACTGTTAAACAATAATAGAGTACCATTTATTTAAATATTTTGGATGTTTTCTACATTTTCAAATAGATTTATTTCAATTACAACACATAATACAAAGTGTACAGTGCTCACTTAATATTTATTTTTGATTACAAGTATTTGCACTGTAAAAAACAAAAATACTATTTTTCTATTCACCTAATTCACCTAATACTGAAATCTCTTTATCATGAAAAGTTGAACTTACAAATTTACAATTATGTAGAAAAAAAACTGCATTCAAAAATAAAACAATGTAAAATTTTAGAGCCTGCAAGTCCCCTCACAGCCCAATTTCTTGTTCAGCCAATCACTCAGTCAAGCAAGTTTGTTTACATTTGCAGGAGATAATGCTGCCCACTTCTTGTTTACAATGTCACCTGAAAGTGAGAAAAAGATGTTCTCATGGCACTGTTGTAGCCGGCATCACAAGATGTTTATGTGCCAGAGGTGCTAAAGATTCATATGCCCCTTCATGCTTCATCCACCCTTCCAAGGGACACGTATCCATGCTGATGATGGGTTCTACTCGATAACAATCCAAAGCAGTGTGGACCAATGCATGTATAGTGCCCGTCTTTTAAAAAGGGAAGAAGGAGAATCTGGAGAACTACAGACCGGTCAGACTCACCTCAGTCCCTGGAAAAATCATGGAGCAGGTCCTCAAGGAATCCATTTTGAAGCACTTGGAGGAGAGGAAGGTGATCAGGGACAGTCAAAATGGATTCATCAAAGGCAAGTCATGCCTGACCAACCTGATTGGCTCGGTGGATATGGGGAAAGCATTGGACGTACTATATCTAGACTTTAGCAAAGCTTTTTATACGGTTTCCCACAATATTCTTGCCAGCAAGTTAAAAAAGTATGGATTGGATGAATGGACGATAAGGTGGATAAAAAGCTGGCTAGATCGTCGGGCTCAACGGGTAGTGATCAACGGCTCAGTGTCTAGTTGGCAGCCGGTATCAAACGGAGTGCCATAGGGGTCAGTTTTGTTCAACATCTTCATAAATTATCTGGATGAAGGGATGGATTACACCCTCAGGAAGTTTGCGGAAGACAATAAGCTGGGAGAAGAGGTAGATACCCTGGAGGGTAGGGATAGGATGCAGAGTGACCGAGACAAATTGGAAGACTGGGCCAAAAGAAATCTGATAAGGTTCAACAAGGACAAGTGCAGAGTCCTGCACTTAGGAAGGAAGAATCCCATGCACTGCTACAGGCTGGGGACCGACTGGCTAAGCGACAGTTCTGCAGAAAAGGACCTGGGGATTACAATGGACAAGAAAATGGATATGAGTCAACAATGTGCCCTTGTTGCTAAGAAGGCTAATGGCATTTTGGGCTGCATTATTAGGAGCACTGCCAGCAGATCGAGGGAAGTGATTATTCCCCTCTATTCGGCACTGGTGAGTCCACATCTGGAGTATTGCATCCAGTTTCAGGCCCCCCACTACAGAAAGGATGTGGACAAATTAGAGAGAATCCAGCGGGGGGCAACTAAAATGATTAGGGGGTTGGCACACACGACTTACGAGGAGAGGCTGAGGGAATTGGGCTTATTTAGTCTGCAGAAGAGAAGAGCGAGGGGGGATTTGATAGCAGCCTTCAACTACCCAAAGAGGATGGAGCTAGGCTGTTCTCAGTGGTGGCAGATGACAGAAGAAGCAGCAATGGTCTCAAGTTGCAGTGGGGGAGGTCTAGGCTGGATATTAGGAAAAACTATTTCCCTAGAAGGGTGCTGAAGCATTGGAATGGGTTACCTAGGGAGGTAGTGGAATCTCCATCCTGAGAGGTTTTTAAGGCTCAGCTTGACAAAAGCTCTGGCTGGGATGACTTAGTTGGGGTTGGTCCCGCTTTGAGCAGGGGGTTGGACAAGGTGACCTCCTGAGGTCTCTTCCAACCCTAATCTTCTATGATTCTATGCAATTTTTCATTATTTGAGTCATATGCCACCAGCAGAAGGTTGATTTTTCATTTTAGGTGCTTCAGGTTCTGTAGTTTCCGCATCGGAGTGTTGCTCTTTTAAGACTTCTGAAAGCATGCTCCACGCTTCATCCCTCTCAGATTTTGGAAGGCACTTCAGATTCTTAAACCTTGGGTTGAGTGCTGTAGCTATCTTTAGAAATCTCACACTGGTACCGTCTTTGCTTTTTGTGAAATCTACAATTAAAGTGTTCTTAAAATGAACATGTTCTAGGTCATCATCCGAGACTGCTATAACATGAAATACATGGCAGAATATGGGTAAAACAAAGCAGGAGACATTGAACTCCTTGGGGGAGAACTGTATCACAAATTTAATTAATGCAGGTTTTTTTTTTTAACTAGCATCATCAGCATAGAAGCATGTCCTCTGGAATGGTGGCCAAACCATGAAGGGACATACGAATGTTTAGCACATCTGGCACGTAAATACCTTGCAATGCCAGCTACAAAAGTGTCATGCAAATGCCTGTTCTCACTTTCTGGTGACATTGTAAATAAGAAGAGGGCAGCATTATCTCCTGTAAATGTAAACAAACTTGTTTGTCTTAGCGATTGGCTGAACAAGAAGTAGGACTGAGTGGACTTGTAGCCTCTAAAGTTTTACATTGTTTTGGTTTTGAGTGCAGTTATGTCACAAAAAAAATCTACGTTTGTAAACTGCACTTTCACGACAAAGATTACACTACAGTACTTGCATGAGGTGAACTGAAAAATACTATTTCTTTTAACATTTTTACAATGGAAATATTTTTCATAAAAAATAATATACACTGAATTCAATTACAACACAGAATACAATATATATGAAAATGTAGAAAAACATCCAAAATATTTAATAAATTTCAACTGGTATTCTATTGTTTAACAGTAAGATTATAACTGCGATTAATCGCAATTCATTTTTTTGAGTTAATCGCATGAGTTAACTGTGATTAATCGACAGCCCTACCTAAAAGCTTTAATTTGTTATATAATAGGAGAAATTTACAAAATATTAAAGGGTTGCAGAGTTCATTGCAGAGTTACATGAAAATAAATATACATCTTCACTGAAACGCAAAGTGGAGCACAGTAAATGTATCCTAAAGTCAGTCTCAGCTTCCAATACATTTGCACTACAGCAATGAACTATATTTAGCATGAACACAATTGAAGCTTGATCCTGAAAGATGCTGAGCACCTACAACTCCCACTTGTTTTCAGCAAAAAGTACCTCAAAACAACTTGCTTCCAATATTAGTGCTCCAAATTTGGTTGTATTAAGAACATACATTCTTACATTAACTATATATAAACAACAGAGTACATGTTAATTTTTTTCCTCCTCCTTTGAGAATGGGACACAGGTCCTCATTTCCCTATCAAGATCATGGACTTCCTTTCTATGTCGTCTCTCTTCCTGTTCAACAACCCTCACCTCCGGTCCCACACAAAACAACAAGCAGCATTTATTTTAGGAGATAGCCACTGGGTGATTTTACATAATCAGAGGATGTATTGTTTAGAATCACACAAAATCTAGGGCTATGGTTACTGCATTCTTGGCAGTATTCACAAAGACAGGTAAATATTTTCTTGATACAGCCATTTTATCTCCATATTTAAAAGTAAAGCTATCAGTACTTTTCAGCATGTTACATACTTAATTAGTGAACACCAAATTACAAGAGAAAAGACACTAGATTTGCACATTTGAACTCAAGAAAGGTTGCTTACTTTATCATTTTAGTGACTCCATTCCTACAGTCTACACATATTTGTTTGTATAAAATAAGGCCATGGAAGCTGCTTTTGAGTTTTCTAAACTTTATCCAGTTCTCTGCAGCATCAGACCATTAACTATAGGCTACAGGTACCTGACAGTAAATCTTCACAACATTCATAGCCAGGCACACCATCCAACTGAAACACAGATGATTGCTTAACTGTCTCTTCAAGAACAAATGTTTTGCCAATTTTATTGGAGCAAGGCACTCATATGCCATGGTGATGGGTAACAGATGGATGCCAGCCAAGGACTGGTAAGTTGAATATTACCCAAAGCTCCATCTTCTTCTATTAGAAAGGGAAACCCCTTCCCTCTTCACCAAAAACAACATATTGGCATTATATGCATCTGAACAATAACACTTTTAGTATTGCCAACCCTCAAAAGACATGAGTTAGGCCCCCAAAATCATGAGGTTTTTTTAAATCTCATAATTGGAGCATTTGTTCCTTTTTATTTCCTTTCTGGTTTAATTTTTTAGGATGAACTTGAATCACATTTTCAAGCTTCTCTCTGCAACCATGAGGACAAGAAACTTTTTAATTAAGTGAAAACAGATTAAAATTGTGAGACTTGGCAGTTTGGGCCGAAAGCTATACATATTAACAATAACGATAACTCAGGTGGCAGAGGTGACAAGCATTTGTGGCTATTAAATTGGCAGTAAAGCAGCAGATGCCCAGGAAACCAACCAAACAAACCAGATAGCAAAACATAAGATTCTTCACTGAGCATGTGGGCAATCTCACAGTGACAATGCACCCTTTACATATGCACCCGTGGAAAAAAAATAGCACTCTGCCAATTATGCCTATTTGACTAATTTTTTTTAATTTGAATCTGAAATATTTCACTAGGGCAAAAAAAGATTTTTAAAAGGTACGTGTTTCCTCTGCAGGAGTTCCCTTACTTTTCCCAGTCCTCACTGATGTGATATGTGTAAGCCAGCCCTTTTTCTTACATCACAGTCAGGCAATATACCGGGGGTGGGGGGGAGTCTTGTCATCACAATTCAGAGATAAAAAATTCCTATTAGTCACTTCACAGGCATTTGCAAGAGAGTCTTTGCATGTCCTTTTAAAAAGCTGTCCACTGCAGTAGCTTAACAATATGTCTACACTGCAATAAAAAAAAAACACCTGTGGCCTCAAGTCTGAGAGCCCAGGTCAACTGACTCAGGCTTGCGGGGCTCTGGCTGGAAGGGTAAAAAAATCACAGCATATACGTTCAGGCTCAGGCTGGAGCCCAGGCTCTGAAACCTCCCTCCCTCCTGCCTGAGACTGAATATCTACACAGCAAAAATTTAGCCTCACAAAGCCCAAAAATTTAGCCTCACAGCCACCGCTGTGCCACATGTCTTTACTGTAGTGTAGACATACCCCTAGAGTCTACCCCTCAAAGCCCTCTCTCTGGTAAATCAATTTCATTCATTTTGGGATGATTAATTAAGTTCTTTTGTATATGTGCAAACATATTCACTTAACTTCTTTGTTGAGCGTCAACAGTGCACTTAATACCATACAGCAGTGGTTCTCAACCAGGGGTCCGGGGCCCCCTAGGGGGCCGCGAGCAGGTTTAGGGGGGCCGCCAAGTAGGGCCAGCGTTAGACTTGCTGGGGCTCAGGGCAGAAAGCCGAAACCTCACCACATGGGGCAGAATTCCAGGGCCCTGAGCCCCACGACCCAAGGCTGAAGCTGAACTTAGCTTCGTGGGGGGCCCCAGACAATTGCCCTTAACGCTGGCTCTGACTTTTATATGTAGAAAAACAGTTGTTGTGGCACAAGTGGGCTGTGGAGTTTTTATAACATGTTGGGGAGTCCTCAGAAAGAGAAAGGTTGAGAACCCCTGCCATACAGGACCTGGAGACCTGTGGCAACAGCCTCATCTTTGCTCCAGCCTCTTTATGCTAGGTGAAGGGCCAAAAAGGCATAAAGGGATCCTAAAAGTCCCAGTTCTGGCTGGAGGAGGATTCCCCTGGCAGAGACACTACAGACAACAGTCATAATGGTGCCTTCTGACTCATTCTGAGAACCCCTCGCAAAAGCCGTGCCACAGAGGCATATCTGGGAGCAGAGGGCACCCCACGCTGTGGAGATTCTGGATAGCCCTGCAGTCCATACAGTAGCCTTCTGGGGCTACCCTAACTTAGGAAAGCTGTCATAACTTACATGGGCCTTGCTCATCAGGTGTTCCATCAACCAAAATTCATATTAAAAGGGGTGGCATAAGCTCCTTGACCTTATCAGCAAAGTAATTTATTTATCTTCTGATAAGGATGCCTGGGTTAGCATATGAAGAATTCAAGTCAAATTCTAATCAATATCAAGCTTAAGGGACTTTTGGTGCAACTGGGAGAGAAAAATAAAGTTAGTCAACTGTTAGAAACTAGTGCCGTTATTCCCCAACTTCTACATGAACTGGGCCAAAACAAGAAGCAGAAATGTGGGATAGATATCTTTTCTCGGGGAGAGATTGACTTGCATGGTTTATTTTGATACCTATAGGCACTGATATATAAAATGTTATAGCAAAGTATTAAGCCCAAAACACACAAATGCATGTGTGTTTTTATTTTAAAATTCTTTACTTATTTTCCTATTTTGCAGCAGGATGGTCATTTAATGGTCATTATCTCTTATAATTAAACACTATTTTAAATAAGATTGGCATAATCTGCATCTATCCTACTCAACAATGCAGTCATGCCTTCTTTAGAACTCAGAAGACTGTAATTTTCACTAATTCATTGATCTGACATTCAAAAGTCCTAGCCTCGGGGTATGTCTATACTATGGAGACTATACTGGCATAGCTATGTCAGCACAGCCCCATAGTATAGATACAGCCTACACCGACACTATGGGTTTTTCTATTGGTGCAGGAACATCGATAACTTCATTCAGGGAAGTTATGTAAATAGGGGCACACCCTGGTGTATATGCAGCTGTCTTGGCATAACTTTTGGGTTTTTGGGTTGGGGGTGTCGATTTTCACACCTCGACTGACACAGTTATGCCAATATAACTTTTCAATATAGACCAGGCCTAAAACCAGAATGGCTGGATACAGTCGCTGTCTGAGTCATCCATTTTGAAAAGGAAAAAAAAAGGCAATGTGGAAAACAGAGATCAGAATGACGAAGTGTTTGTGACATCCCTTTTTGCATACTTTGATTAGATTATAATCTAAACTTCTTTGCCATGAAGCTACCCTGGTGGCCATCACTCCAGCAAAACAATAGGGAATTATGTAACTTTGTGTTGGTGCTTTTCCTTACCTAGTTTTTCCCAACAGATGGTAGTACTCTAGTCTAGTTCAAGCTTCCACTTCCAGAAGTGGTTTTCACTCTCTAAATTAGCTAAGAGATTTCACTTCCTAGATTCTGACCTCAGTACATATTAGAGAAATTCTGTAGCACTTAGATGTATATTAAACACTTAATTTTTTTAAACCCATTTACTTACAACCAAAGATTTTATGGCATGGGAAGGCCTGTTTTTCTCTAACTGGGATTCCAAGATGTAATATAGCTAAAACAAACTTACCGAAACTAGATAATTCTCTATGTATTTATCTGAGAGGCTTTATAGAATTGCACGTCCTTGTCACATGAAAGTTCATTCCATAAACACAATGGTACCCACTTGAATTAAGAAAGAGTAGTATCACTGGAGCAAAGCATGGCCTTTAGCATTTAGAAAACTCACACTGGAGAGTCAGCAATCAATGCTGGTTATTAAAGTCATATCTGTCACCTTGAAAGAAAACTGTTCTTCTCCCCCACACCTGCCAGCGAGAATGGAAGTTTCATTCAGAAGCTGCCTAACAGTGAACCACAATAATCTACTCAAACCTGTGTCTAGCAAGAGGCATGGCAATTATGATAGTGCTCCGTCATACAAAGTTTGTAGAAGGAAATAATGGAAAGACGTCCACATGGGAAGAGGAAAAACAGCTAAACTGAAGGGGAAAACACAAACATAAATAGTCATTTAACATCTCAAAGTAAAAACCTTATTATTGTCACGGCATTACAAAACTGAAATCAAGTCTGTGAATTCAGTGCTGATGAAATACTTAACATAAGTTTTGTGAAATACCAAAGAGACTAAAATACTTCACTGAATACCATGAAAATGAAGGAGACTGCTTCTGAATTCTCTCAGGAGAGCTATGTAAATGAATACATGCACACATATTGTCAAAGACACTAAAGCCTCATTTAACACTAGAGACAGCGTGCTGGAATAGCTATACCAGCAAACTCCTTAGTGGAGACATCTTATAATGGCAAAAATTCCTTTAGTTTACAGAGTTGTCCGCATTACAGAATTTTATGGCAAAAGTCACCTCCACTGCTAAACACAGCTTAAGTACCAGGTGGCAGTCTTAGCACAGAAAAAGATCCATAACTCAAAAGAGTTCAAAGAGTACTGCGTGGAATTAAGACAAACGCTGTGTCTTCACCGCAAATAGTGTTTTTTACAAGGAAACACCTGTCTCCATGTAAAATTCCAGTGGAGATGAGACACTGCAGATTTTACATTGATGTAACTAATCAAGGTAAACCCCAGGTGGGAGGATAGGATATGGGACTAATTAACTTCAACTAACTACAAGGTCAAAGCTACCTGCACCTTGTCTCCCCTTGGCTTTTACATTGAGCTAGCGATCGTGATATAACACAAATATTTTTCCCAGTGATGACATAGCCAAAGTAGCCACATCAGACTCTCTTCCTAAAATAAAAGGTTGCCATTGTGAAGGCAATCCAGAACAATTAAAATTTCGCTCATCATTATAGCTCTGCTCCCTTTTCTGTTGCTGCTAACTTTGCTCACTGAATTCCATTAACTCATATACCACTCCTCACAACTAATTCAGAAAGAAAATAACTTTCAACTGTTAATGAAACTACAATAAACCATCTTCTGTTTATAGCTTTGTATAATGTAAATTGGTCATCAAGTTTCTTCTGTGCACCTACAGAAATACTCTAAAGTAACTGTAATCTGACCCCTCCATATAAACAGAAAATTAAACTGTTCCACGTGAGAAAAAAAAATTGTCACCTCTTCATGCAATTTCAAAAGCTGAGAAGGTTTATAGTGGAATTAATTTTTCACTTTCCTTGAAAAGGGCAAGAAAAAGTCAAAACATACATTTTAATTTAGAACAAAATTTAAAATACAATAGTTGCTTTGAAAGGCTATGAAACAAGTTGCAAAATACTCAAGAAAACCTTTACTGAAAATTCATTCTGAATTCTTAAGCGTCTGAAAAGATAAGTTTGCATGTCAGGCTGGTAAGGGAAACAGACAAGCCTTAAGAGATGGCTGCATCCTACGTACAAACAGGCACTGTCCTTCAAATGTCTGCCTACTAGTAATTATAGGACATCTAGTTTTAATGCACAAACACTAACAGGTTTATTCTCCCTTCCAGTATGCACACACTGCTCCAGCTGATGCCTACAGGAATTGGATTTACGAAAGACATCCCCAAAGGGTCAACTTTGAAAGTCTCTCAGACTCAAAAAACAAACACTCTGTCTAACAGGTCCACTACTCAGCTCTTCTAACTTGATCAATCTGAAGACTGTTTCTCAGCACAAGACAGCTTTTGTCAACAAAACAGTGAACACATAAACACTGCAATGTGACTTTTGGCAGCAAAAGTGCCCTGTTTTGGGGACAAAATAAAACCCCGACCAGAGACTTGAGACTTTTTGTCGACAAAGTGCCAGTGTAGACACCACACTTGATTTTATCACTTTAATTGGCCTAAAGGAGTGTCCCACGATGCCCATCCTGACCGCTCTGGTCAGCAGTTTGAACTCCACTGCCCTGCAGCCAGATAAACAACCATATGCCCCTCCCCCTTAGAAGCCCCAGGAATTTTTGAAATTCCATTTCCCATTGGCTCTGCATGGAGAGGTCTCATTGTATCTTCCCAGGTGACCGTGGTGGCTTATCACGGCAAACGCTCTCCCGCTTGGACCACTGCGGAGATGCTGGATCTGCTCAGTATATGAGGTGCTGTGCAGTCCCAGGTGCACTTGAGCCTTAGGAATTTTGATACCTACTAGCAGATTTCTCGAGGCTTGTGCAAAAAGGGCTATGATCAGGACACACTGCAGTGTACTGCAAAGATAAAGGAGCTGAGGCAGGCATACCATAAGGCAAGGGAGGCAAACCATCGTTCCAGTGCTGCACTTAAGACCTGCTGGTTCTATAAGGAGCTGGATGCTATCCTCAGTGGCGACCCCACTTCAACCACCAAGAGCCTCGTCGATACTTCAGCGGGCCTGGAGGTGGTGGAAAGAAGACCTAACCTAGAGGTTGAAGTATTGATGAAGAGGTGGAGTTAGATGACGATGTAGCATGCCCGGCGGGGTCACCCTGTGGGGCAGGCAGCCAGGAACTATTCAACATTCCGGAGGTGTTTAGCCAGTCTGAGCAGTTACTCTCTGGCAAGCAAGAAGCAGGAGAGAAGATGCCTGATAAGTGGCTGTGGTTTGTATAGTGTGGAGGTGGGTTCAGGGTATAGAAATGCAATGGCTAGCTGTGTTTCTGTGTGCCGGACATTCCCCTGCGCAGCTCATCGGTACAGTGGAACAGACTGTTGATGCATGCCAAGATCTCACGGGAATCCTCCAGAGAGATCTCTAGGAAAGTTTGATATGGAGATTCTTGGCAATCCTCTGGCAAAGGTTCCTTGGTAGAGCTCCTTTGTTCTTTCCTCCATTGTAGGAAATTTTCCCACGCCATTCGGCAATCACTTGTGCAGGGACCAAAGCGGCACAGGTGAACAGCACAGGGACCAGAGCGGAAGCCACAAGCGTGGAGTAGATGTACCTCATTTCCCTGCTTACCCTCAGCAGTGAGATATCTGCTACAATGACCCCCGCCTGTGGAAAAGTGTGGGAGAATTTTAGAATTTTCCCCCTAGTCAGCCGCACTGCAAACCTTGTTGAGTGCTCTTTTCCCCATGTAGAACACCTCCCCACCCACGCCACATTCACCATGCTTTGGGTGTTCGCCAAGATATGTGCTTGCCAAAGGTCAGTGAGAAAGTGATTGTTATGTTACCAGAGGTATATTTTACTGAAATGTTTCAATACTATGCGTGAACTTAATCATGCTTCTTTGCATTGTTCCTTGTGCTTCGGCAGATGTGACCTTGAGGAACACCCCACACACACTGGCCGTGCAGTCTCTGCCAGATAAGGAAGTGCCCAAGATGGAGCAAAGAAGACATGTTCCGGGAGGTACTGCATTTCTCCAATGCAGAGAAAAGGGAATACAAGGAGTGGAGGGAAGCAGAAAGGCAGGGCAGAAAAGAAAATTAGGAGTTTGTTAAGGACGCTACTGAAGAGATGATTAAAGTCATGGAGAAGCAAGTGCAGATGCTGAAGTCCTTAATAATTCTGTGCAATGAAAGCAAAGTTTTTGAATGGTAACTCATCTTTATTTGTTTCCTACAAATTGAGATAGCAGGCACTACCAATACATACACAGGCAGTTTAATCATTTGCTTACTGGAATGTAAGGCCCAACATTTCACTTCCTAGGAAAACTATATGTAATGTAACATTGCAGCACCAATCACAGAGATATACATTACTGATTCTCATTTTCAAAGTTTTGCCTCAGAGCCTCCCTGATTCCAATTCCCGCCCCCTCTGATAGCCCTGGTATCTGGCTGCTCAAAATTAGCAGCCAAGCTGTCTGCCTCAACACTCCACCCCTGAGCAAACCTTTCTCCCTTAGCTTCACAAAGATTATGCAATGTACAACACGCGGCTATGACCATGGGAATATTATCCTCATTGAGGTCTAACCTGCCATAAAGACATCACCAGCATGCCTTTAATCTGCCACAGGCACATTCCACCGTCACCCAGCACCTACTCAGCCTGATGTTGAATCACTCATTACTGCTGTCCAAGTTCCCTGTGCAAGTTTCCATGAGCCATAGCTGTAAGGGGCATGCCGGGTCTCCCAGGATCACTATGGGCATTTCAACATCCCCCACTGTAATCTTCTGGTCTGGAAAGAAAGTCCCCGCTTGTAGCTTTCTGTATAGGCTGGTGTTCCCGAAGATGCATGCATCATGCACCTTCCTGGACCACCCCATGTTGATGTCAGTGAAACATTCACGGTGATCCACAAGCACATGTAACACCGTGGAGAAGTACCCCTTCCTATTATGTTCTCCATTGCAAAGTAGTCTGGCCAAAATTGGAATGAGTGCCATCTATCGCCCCTCCACACTTAGGGAAACCCATTTCTGCAAAGCCATCCACTATTTCACACACATTTCCCAGAGTCACGGACCTTCATAGCAGGATGCAATTAATTGCCCTGCACCTTGAATTAACACAGCCTCAACAGTCAGCTTCCTGACTCCAAATTGATTCACGACCGACCAGTAGCAGCCTGGAGTCACCAGCTGCCACACAGAGATTGCCACACACTTGTCTACTGATAGAGCAGCTCTCATTCTGGTGTCCTTGTGCCGTAGTGCTGGGGTGAGCTCCACACACAGTTCCAGAAAGGTGGCTTTCTGCCTCCAAAAGTTCTGTAACCACTGCTCATCATCCCAGACCTGCATGATGATACAATCCCACCATTTAGTGCTTGTTTCCCGAGCCCAAAAGCAACCATCCACCCTCTGTGGCTGTTCTGTGAATGCCAAAAGAAATCTAAAGTTGCTCCTATCCATATCATACAGCATGTCAAGCAACTGGGAGTCTTCTTCAGTTAGGAACTTCATGATTAACTGCACTGCCATCTTTGATGTCTTAATCACAGTTATCAGAGCATAGGAAAACAGGGGGGGAAATACATCCCTTCTCAAAGATGCCAAGGTGCATAGAAAACAAGGGCCATTGAAAAATGCTATGAAAGAAAGTTGGAAGCCCATGGAATCCTGGGACAGAAAGCAATGCATAATGGTACATTGAGCCCTGTCCCAAGATGCACCATAATCCGCTCCGCCTTCCCCCAAGACCTAGCAACAGAAGGTGTCGAGCTGGATTGTGGGATAGGTACACACAGTGCATTGCTCACACTGTCGATGAGAGTGCCCCAACTGCGGACGCACTTTGCCGACAGAGGGAGCGATGCATGCAATACTGATTTTTATTAGTGTCAACATAACTTTTGTCGACAAAACTCTGTAGCGTAGACAATGCCTCAATCAACTGCATTAATTCATAAATATACATAGATACTTTCTGTTAAAGCAAAAATAAGGATCGCTACCTGATTTTGCTCAATAGCTAGCCCATAATTCTGTTAACCATTGCATATTATGCAATTTCTAAATATGTTTATCAGAAAACTTGGTTCAAAATCCAAGATTAAACAGCTAAACAAGGCTCTGCTCCTGCAGAAATTTAGATAATGGGGTCTAATTTTAGATGTAGTAAGTACAATTTAGAAATCTGGGTAAATGTTTGACTATTGAAAAAAGTGTGGTATTTTGCTTCCCAACTGCATCACTGTAAATATGTAACTAAACTGTCCTCTTTAAAAAAAGGCAGCAAAAGCAACCGCTTTCCCTTCCCCATGCTATTAACTTCAAATATGAGCTACCAATTAGGAAAATATGCCCTACTTATTACAAATACAGTGGAACACCACACAATTATAGAATTTCACACTCCTAATAGGCTACATTCTTATAAACAAAGTGCTTTATTCATCTAAACTGTGGATGATTATACTACCAGTTTCTATACATTTGAACACAGTGTTTTAGTTACAAGTTACATTATATACCCTTCTGGTTTACTACCTATTTTTGATCTTATGCTTCAATATTTTTAAAATTCTTGTTTCTCCATTTTCCTCAAATTCCAACTATAAGAATATTTCTAAATGTAGGCAAACTAAAACAGTTTGCTAGAAGTAACATATTAATGTTATTTTTAAAATATCCTGATTTTCACAGTGGAATAAGTATATTTATGGATAGTTATGCCCACAAAATAAACAGGCTATATTTGAGTAAGAAAAAATGTCAGTTTATAGGCAAGGGTTAAATTTTATAACTAGAAGCTGAAAACTACTTACAATGCATGTGACAAGAAAATAGAGGATGCCTTATATTTTAAGTACAAGGAGTAAGTGAACAACACAGACAAGACAGTGTAGTTAAGTCCACTACAAATAATTTAAAGTAGAATCATTTGACAATACAGACCTCAATTACAAAGAAGAGTCATCTGAGATGAAAATATGAACAACATTTTAATGGACTAGAAACACCACATATTTCACAGGGATGCTTCCTTGGTTCTGAACAAACTATGCTTTGTTCTTTGTGAAGATAGATAACAATATTGCTGTTAACTGGCAGATGTTTTGCCAACTGAATTTGCTCTTTAATAAAAGATTATGTTGACATAATAGCAACAACAGAAGACAAAAAAAAGGATTACTAGCTATGTAAGTTTAAAAATGCACATCTGTAGAACCAATACCTTGTCTTCCAAAATATTTTTGTCACCACATGTTAACAAAAAATTCTACTTGAAATTTCTACTCAATTGTCTGCATGAACTTACACCTGGTGACTGTGGAGGACTAAATAGCCATTTTGTTGTAAAGTTCGGTTTCTTGCCTTTATTACTTTTTTTCTATCTTTACAATAATTTGGGACTTCTTGGGTTCCCCGTATTCAGCATTGGAAGAGAGACGAAAATAAAGTGCATCTGCATTGAGAAGCCTGCAATCTAAAAAACTTCTCTACAACTAGATTTTTTTGCCAAATGATTCCCTTTACTGCTGCCAACACTTCAGCTACATTGGTAGTATTACTTCCTCAGCATTTACAATTCATCAAGGAACAATGCTTTGTGGATGTTTTTCTAGCCCATCATTGAATGTCATAATAACTCAAATAAGCCAACCAGAACTTCATAACAAAAATTAATCTTTATACGCAGGTTAATTAAGTTTAATTTTACAACTATTTACATTCACTAAAACTATCACAAAATGTTACTACATTCAAGAAGAACAACTATAATCAAAAGTGTCCAGTGACCTCACTCTGGCAGATACCACACACCACCTTCCCTTTTCCCGCCAGCCGGGTAGTAGGAAGGCTAGACTTCTCACCACAGTAAATATACACAATGCATTTGCTGCTTCTGTCATTTTAACCCAGGAGTTCTAAACTGGGGGGTCGGGACCCCTCAAGGCGTCACAAGGTTATTACATGGAGGGTGCGAGCTGTCAGCCTCCACCCCAAACCCCGCTTTGCCTCCAGCATTTATAACGGTGTTAAATATATTTAAAAGTGTTTTTAATGTGTGTGTGGGGGGTCGCACTCAGAGGCTTGGTATGTGAAAGGGGGCACCAGTACAAAAGTCTGAGAACCCCTGTTTTAACCATTGCATCCCATAGGCATCCTCTAACTAAGGGTAGATAAGACGGTGCTTAAATTGCCGACAGCCAGCTGGAGCCCTTCCTACACTAGTGCTCCCACCCTTGCTATCACTGGACTCAAGATTCATTTGTAAATGTTGATGGCTTGTCGTGACCCAGTAAATAGTCTGGGAGTAGAGGCCCAGGGATGATTTCAGTCAGATCCTGCCCAGCACTCACTTCACAGTGGCAGCTCCTGCGCTGTGTGGCTGGCTAGACTTGGCTCAGCTCTCTGCTCCGGGTGTCGCAACCTCTGTGGTTCTAGTGGTGTTCAAGTTTGTCCCCGCTCCCATGACTGGACCAAATTTGTGAGAGTGGAGTGGTACCTGGCTCATGGGGTTGTAATGTCACTCACTCAAATCTGGCCTACTCGAACTCCTGTCGTCATGATGGCTGGGTTAAACCTGAGTGGCATTGGGACCCCAGAGGTTGCAGTGCCTGGAACACGGAGGCAAGCCCAGCCAGCTCCATGGGACTGAAGCCACAAAAGAAAGGTTTCAGAGTAACAGCCGTGTTAGTCTGTATTCGCAAAAAGAAAAGGAGTACTTGTGGCACCTTAGAGACTAAACTGGTTAGTCTCTAAGGTGCCACAAGTACTCCTTTTCTTTTTACAGAAAAGAAAGTTTTCAGGAGGGAAACAAAGTGAATGGTGTAAAGTGGTAAAGCGTTGTTTTGAGTTTAGACAAATAGCTTCTTTGCCCCTGCTATTGCACCCAAACAAATAGCAGCAGAGTGAAACTAACAAGAGCCTGACGGCTTTCAATTGTTACAATTGATAACTTTCTGGGCAGCAGTAAAACTGAAGAATCATGTCTTCCACACAATGCATGAGGTTACGAAGTCATTCAAAAAGTCGAGCACCTAAAACTATATTGCTGCAGAATGGGTGGAAGCCTGTTCTCTCTACTCCAGAACCTCCTGGCTGCTGTGAAGAAACCAGTAAATCCTTTCTTGCAACAGGTAGACAGAGCTTTCCTCTGTCGCATGAGGCACGGGTCACTTGCTGGAGGATTCTCTGCTCCTTGAAGTCTTTAAGCCACGATTTGAGGACTTCAATAGCTCAGACATAGGTGAGAGGTTTTTCGCAGGAGTGGGTCGGTGAGATTCTGTGGTCTGCGTTGTGCAGCTCAGACTAGATGATCATAATGGTCCCTTCCTACCTTAATATGTATGAATCTATTAATCTATGTATAAAACACCTACTAACCACAGGCTGATAGGAAAAATAGTCCCTGGATGCTTCTTTGGGGCTTTACATCCTGCTGGGTACCCCCAGAACCTTCCCTCTTCCCACCAGCCAGGTGATGGGAAGACTATAGACTTTTCACTTGGGTTATTGTCCTTATCTCTCATTGGAACCCTCTTTATTCCCCCATCTTCTGTATTTACTGGTGGCTAACAGGTTTAATCCTCTAGTTACCACGTCTGGTACAGTTTTTTCTTCTTTTGGTGGGGGAATTGTTTGTTTTATTTTTTAAAGAGTCCTACCTTATAGTTAAAGAAAGTGATATATCATGAATTTTCTTAGCCAGCTAAAGTAAAAATAAGATTAAGTAACCTGAAAAAGCAAGTTAAACAATTCCCACAAAACACATTCATTTCATTCTTTTGCTTTGAGAACATAACATTTCATGAATGAATGGGGTCTGCATCTATTTGAAATGCTACTGTATGTAAATGGCTATTCATTAACAATAGGCTGTCCATTAACAAAACGTTTTTACAACTCATTACTGCAGCATCTTAAGTCTTGCAAATGTAAAATATCGAGGCTATTGACATTTTTTCCCCAAACCCTATAAAATTCAAGCCAACTTCAATGCAGATACCTTATGTCAATACTACCATCACAACTCAATGCCTGCTCATTCAAATTCCTCAATACTGATGATTCATCAGTGAACATTCTTTTGTTGGTATTTTTATGGTCCATTACTGGATGCAGTAATATCTGAAATAAGACAACTACATTTTCATACCAAAATAAATAGTTATATACGCTTAGCTAAAGTTTGCTTTTACATTACATTATTTACATTCACTAAAGCTAACAGAAAATGCTACAATTTTCAATGTGAGTGATTACAATCAAATGCTTTCTCTAAAATAAAGTGGTTCTTTAAAACTGAACAGTATAATCTATCAGTATAATAACAGTATAATTTTCCCATTTCATTCATAGCATTATCTTCTCTTTTCCTCCTCCCCCGACTCCCTCCCCCCGCAACATAACTTCTGTTCATTCCTTAGAACACAGTCTCAATGAAGAAGTTTCCTAACGTGGTCTGCTCTAAAACTACTCACCCACAAACATAAATACTGATTTGCCAGATAAGGCTTGGAAAGTTTACCAAAAATCTACTAGCATTACCTAGAAAACCTAATGTATTAGCCATATGTCATTACCAAAGAGGAAAGCCCTTAAAAGGGGTTCACAGAGGAAGCACCCAGAAGGATAGCCCTGTCTCTCCCATTTTCTGGATGTCAGGAGAAAGTCGGTGTTGTGTTTCTCACTAGCAAGGTTGTTCCCAGACCTTGCTGGCCCACCTACAGAGCAACCTTTTCCACAGCCATTAAGTCTTCAAAAAATTGCTTGCAATTTTAGTGGTAGTATCACCATTTAAATTTCACAATACATTTAATTACATAAAAAAATACATTAAGGTTGCACAGGCAAGCTCTCAAAAGTTAGGAAATGCCAGACTTAAGGTTGCCTGTGCAACCTTATTTTGCTCCCTTGTGCAGATGCATGATAGTTTTCAATTACATGGTCATGTACTATTTTTTCCACAGGAAGCCTTCCTCATTCAGTGAATCAGCAGTTACTCAATATTTCTTTTTTTCCTCCACATTCAATGTGTGGGCCCAGGTCATAGTTAATTTATCATCCTAACACTCCTGGGAGATTAGGTGGTATTATCTCCATTTTACAGCCATGAAATAGAAGCACAGAGATTAAGGCCAAAACTGTCAGTAGCGTCCTCTAATTTTGGATGTTCAATTTAGAGACATATAGGGTCTGATTTTCCAGACTATTTATTTTTATAGCATTTATATGTTCAAAGTACTGCTTTAATTAACTTTAATTGCAACTGAGAGTGCTTACCACCTCTGCAAATCTGGCACCATGTGTCCAGAAAACATGGAATACACTATTGTGGCCAATTGTGAACATTTTGATTTGCCAGCATCACATAGGAACTCTGTGGCAGAGGCAAGGATAGAATCCAGTTCTTCAGTGACATTCAACTGTCTTTACCATGAGAAAAATCGTTTCTCCTCCTGTAATTGCATTTCATTCACTACACACCTTCCAATTTCTGTAACAAATGAAGCAGAGGTCATACAGACAACAGCCTCCCTCACTACACAACTCTTGTTCATCCCCAAAGCTCAGTCCATCCTATGCAAAGAATAAGGCAGGAGTCCCATGAAATAAAATAGTATGATCATATAATTAAAGACTGTACCATAATGCATATACACGGGGGGAGGGAGGGGATTAAGGTAGTAGAGTGCAGAATTTATCTTACCAGTGGTGGTGAACAATGCAGAAAGAAAACAGCTTGACTTTCAGACCTCAGGTGGAGTTTACAGAACTAGCAGTTAGGAAAAGACTTTTTTTTTTTTTAAAAGACAATTCAGGTCTTTTCTGCACAGGATGACTGAGATTGTCTATGCTACAAAATTAAATCATTACTGTGTGTTGTTGTGAGCTACTGGTTGGCTGTACAAGTAATGTGGACAGGTAAACTGAAAGCTTAAATAAGAACAACCCATGTTTAGTCAAAACACTGCTTCAGTTTAAAATGCCATAGTTATTGAAGCAGTATTGACCACTGTTGAATGGTGCCTAAAATTGCACTTGAAACATGTTCAGCACTAGCTCATCTGTACCTATAAGCAATGGATAGATTTTCTAACACAAACAAGCACAGTCATAAACTGGAGAACTAGGGGAAGTGTGGCATCAAGAGAGGAAGAGGAAAATGTTAGTCCAACTGTTTAACATCTTTTACATTTGTTTTTGTTAACATCTATTTAAAATTTCAATGACTTCCAAAAACATCTTTATTAAAGATGCTATCCTATTCAAAGCGAGAGGGCTCAAGCACCTTCTCCCTTAGACCTCAAACTTTGCACCCTGAAATCAAGACTTCCACTACTCCCCTGACAAAGATAAAAACAGCACCCTCCAAGAGCCTACTTTACTCTTACAGAAGGACTGATGTGCTGATGGGCCACTAGAAAGTAGAATCAAACTATGGCAATGGTTCCCGCACTTTTTACTATGGAAACCCACTGTCTTTTCCAGCAACATAGCCAGGGTCCAAATTCATGGAGGGCACAAATCATAGGTCAGAATCCTCCTCCTCCTCCACCACCGCTGCCTTCTTTACCCCACCCAGGGAGCACCAACCACCCACAAAGTATTCGCCGCCCTGGGACTGCAACCCCTAATCCCAGCCCTGTGAGGGAAGCCTCCGTTTATACTAAGCAGAGGTTCCAGTCTCCCACACAATAAATCAGAATACTCTGAAACCAAAGGGCTACTCAGTGCAATCCCTGCCAACTAGAGAAGGCAAAATACACAAACAAGAGATCAGCCTTTACACTGAAAGCTACAGAAACAGAAAAAAAGAAAAAAAAAAAAACTTTACTTAAGGTTTCCTCAACAGTAATCTAACCTTGACAGCGGAAAATATTAAACAGGGGAGGGGAAGGGCAAGGTGCCAAAGAAAATGTTAAAAAACAAGGAGTCTACTCTCCTCCTGCAGTTGATACAGGAAAAAAATGAACAGGATCAGCCAGCCAGCCTCCTATCATAAGGAGAATGATGTCAAAAGAGATTACCTCTTTCCTGTTCCTTCTCCTGCTAGAAAGTTTATACCCACTGTCAGGGTTGCAGAGAGAAACCTTAGAAAATGTAGTCTTCAGGAAACAACAATGAACAAAACAGCCACCATTTCTAACTCTAATGAATATTATACTACCACTTGGACTAAAGTTAAAAAAAAAATGTACTATGCTTGCAAACTTAATAGCTAAGAAAATTTTCAATTATATGTTCCAACGGAGATCGATGAGCATCTCTTACACAACTCTGCAAATTTAAATATGCATTAGAAAATAAACTAAGCTAGCAATTAATTTTCCTGAAAACAGCTAAATACACAGATTGCACTCATTTGGATTTTATCATACTTAGACAACTTTCCACAGTAGAAAATACAAAGGTCAGTTCTAAACAATATATATGGCAGCAAATTATTTCAAATTTAAAATAAAGACATTTATTTTGAATTTTGCTGATAGCTCAAAACCTACAGCAGGATGAAACAATTTATCAATAATGAATTGCAATAGGAGAAAAAGTAAGATATCCAACCTCATTTGTGTACTCCAGAGGGTTAAATGAAGTACTCACCAACTTTTTAAAAATTACAGGTCAATGATACAATTTTAAAGTAGTTAGCTTTCATTCACGTTACCTTTGGGCCCAAGTACATCAGAAAGACCAGGTTCTCTTTAAGGGTTTTTTGTGGAATGTAATCTTTAAAAGTTTAAATTAGATTAGAAAATAGAAAGAGGCTTGTGGTATTTATATGGGAATGACCATTATATTCCATGTTATGAGCTCTTCAAAGCATGGACCTTCCTTAAGTGTTTGGAAAGCTCCAAGCACACCATGGGTGGTATCACAAAAATAACAACTTCAGCTATACAACATAATGAGACTGCACAATCTTAGATGACAATGGTGGGATTGGTTTGTTTGTTTTTTGGGGGGTGCATATCAATAATTTAATAAAAAAAGAACACTCAATTCTCCCTGCTACTGGGGTTTTCATTGGGCCAAAGGCACCCATATCACTCACACAACATGGTTACCTTCAGATAGACATGCTACATCTCCAAAATGCCAGGGGCTCAACCAATTGTCTTTTGAGTACCTGAAAGGGATTTTTCCCTGCAGGTAGTATTCGCAATGAGCTCTATGGGTATTTTCACCTTTTTAATTTTGGCATCCAGGTCTGGTTTCAAGTCTAGAACTAAATTGTTGCACTCATTCTCCTATTTCTTATATGGAGGGAGATGGGAGAAAGGCAGGGTTGTGGCATCCAGACTAAAATATATTGAAGCCACTGTCGCCAGCTGAAAATCTGGACTGGAATAGCCCTGGGAGGTAGGGGTAGGTTGTTTTGGGGGACATGTGGAGGTTCAAGAGAGCACACTCTTCAATCAGTTAAATTACAGTTTAAGTTAAAATAAAATTGTGGCCTCTGCATTTAACCAGACAGCTGTCTTATTGTCTCCATGTCAACATCAAAGTTAGGATTGCAAAACTAGAGGAAAAACCAGCCATGTCTTTTGTACACCATTTTCACTTCCCAGGTCAGCTATTGTGCAGTTGAATGTTTGGGCTTCCACACGAGAAGATTTCTAGATGGACAGGCCCCTGTGACAAACATAAGTACCATTTCTGGAGGAGGCAATTTCCTGATCCCAGTTGTCAGGTATGTCCTACATCCAAGACATTTATAACTAGAAGGAGTTAGGGAAGGAAAACAACTGCTCACAAACAAAGGGATGAAATGTGAGGACCAGAAATCAATCTACTATAAATCTTGGAGGCTGTTTAAGGCAAAACTTGCAATGTTATCTTTATTCTGTTTGAGTTATATTGCAGAGATGCACAAGGGGAAAAAAAGTATGAGTTTTGCAGCCAAAACACAGTTGCACAATATGGTCACTATTTTCTCAATATAGGCTGAACTGTTCAGGAGCCAGTTGGTTTAGACATATGTTTCAGTACTGGTGACTAACAATATCCCGATCCCTCTGGGTCCCATTGCGTGCATAGGAAACTTACAGCAGCCTCCTATAAGTCACGCATACACATTTTACCATATTAATTCAATTTGATGTACTGTAACTATTTGACTTAAACAATTAAATAAACACTGCATTAATCTATATTTCTACCTATTTGTACACTTTACGAAGGCTGAATAGTTCCGTCTGTGCATTTCCCAACACCCTAAAACTCTCCTTGATGCATCAGGCTTAATTATGCACAATTCAGGCAAGTCAACTCTGGACTGCATTATAACAACTGAAGAACTTTGAGTAGCCAATACTTGGCTGACAAATACTGAGGTACCAGACCTAAAAATAAACTAATGTTCTAATGTAAACATCATGAAGCTGCTGTTTGCAAGATATTTTTAAGATAAGAATCTATCCCAAAACACAGAATATTTTATTAAATTATATAACCACTTAAATGAAACCATACATCACTTTGCAGTTTTAACAGAAATGGTACTTAACATAAAAACAGTTCTTTACCTTAGGGACATCATTAGAGTAGACCTATTTTAAACAAACTAATCTCTGTTCAGGATTTATTAACAGTAACTATTACTCTTTACAGTGTGAGCATATATGCCTGCGTACTCACTGTGCCTAACCTGCGCTGCCAAATCTCTTAAGAGCAGACACTCCTCGTAGATTTTTCAACTCACTTACTAACAAAGGTACACCACATCATATTTTGCAGAAAGCAAAATATATACCTGTAATTGTTCAATTATTACAGCACACTGGGACTTTGAGACTCAAAGAAACTCTCATTATGTTTTGTTTCTACCAGACTTTAGTCTTAATTTTAATACAGAAAAATACATCTATAATCACATCTCTTCATATGACATAATATTGAAGAACATTTGTTAAAATACAACAGTATACCAATATAAATCTATACACAAGTCACATTATAGTAGTTTCTCATGCAAAATTGTTAAATTCCCTTAACAGAATACTGATGCTAGTTTATCTACCATACTACTTTAATGCCATAAAAGAGAACTTAAAATACACAAAAACAGTTCACGGCATATTGTGGACTTTTTTTATTGTTGTTTAAAGAAAAAATTGTAAATACTTTATGAAGAATGTACTATGAAAGAATTTGTGAAAAAATAGAAGATTTATTTTCAGCACAGACATAAAACATTTTCATGTATATGTATTATGTACAAAAGTAAAAGAGTCAGCCAACAAGACTTTCCTACTTTTCTTTCTAGACCCTCTTCCAAATCACCAATTTATCAGTTTTCATCTATTGCACTCAAAAACAAAAAAGGTATAAATTAAACAGGATAAAACAATATTAAAGCCAGAAAATCATAATGGGGAGATTATTTAAAAGGAGGAAGAGGAGCTCACAGAGGCCACACTAATAGAACAGAGAGGCTAGATGCAAGAGTGAGGAAAAAACAATGAGAAAAAGTTCTGTTACATACTCAATTTACAGATTCAGATGGTATGTTTGGCATGCATAGTTCTCTCAGTACTTTTGAGGGGGAACTGTTAAATAGTGGGAATTCAATCCACACAAAATTCCCTTAGCTCACCAAATGAAGATTCCTTGGAACCATTATATCATCTCAAAACAATTTTGATATCGTTCCCCAAAATACTTAGTGGTCTGGTGATTTTTCTTGAGTACAGAACAGAGATGCTGCATATTCTGGTTTTGTATAACCGTCCTTAAAATAAAAACAAAGAAGAATCCTTGTGGCACCTTAGAGACTAACAAATTTATTGGGCATAAGTTTTCGTGGGCTAATACCCACTTCATAAGATGCATGGAGCGGAAAATACAGTAGCAGCTAGGGTGACCAGACAGCAAATGTGAAAAATTGGGACACGTTTTAGGGGTAATAGAAGCCTATATAAGAAAAAGACCCAAAAATCGGGACATCTGGTCACCCTAGTAGCAGGTATATATACACAGTACATGAAAAAATGGGAGTTGCCTTACCAAGTGGGGGAGTCAGTGCTAACGAGACAATTTAATTAAATTGATTCCCACAAGGACTCCTTGTTGTTTTTTCTGGTACAGACTAACACGGCTATTGTTAGGGGGCTTATTCCTTCACCCACTTACTTCTCGCATGAACAGAGAGCAACAATACCCGAAGTCCAAAGGTGCAAACAATTTGATGTTTATTGGGGTGAACTTCCAGCAGGCATGATTCCAGTTTCCTTCCTTAGTATCCCCCTTCCCAGCTCTGACACCACAAAGCCTTACACCTGTGTCCCTGTTCCCATTCCTGCCCTTAGCCAAACATGATTCCAATTTCCCCACCCCCATTCCCTGTTCCCATTTCCCCTACACACACCCACCCACTCACTTCCTGATTGACTGCAGACTATATAGTAAAACTTGAGTTCTGCTTAGCTGTACCTTAACCAATCATTTTCCTGAAATTTAACTAACCAATCCTAACATATTATAACATGATTATGTAACCAATTATATCCCACCACCTTAATTAGTTTACACCCTGCAAAATTAATTATACAGCAGACAGAAACAATCACAGAACCAGACAGAGATTATATAGACAAACAATAGCAAAGTAACAGGTTTCAGCAATAGCAAAGTGGGAACTATAATGACAAAACAATACAGAAGTGAGGATTTCACATCCCAACTAGTGGTAAGTGAGTTCTTGCCAGACAGGATGCTATCAAACTAAGTTTCCTTTTACATCTTCTAGGCACTTCCCTTTCTCTGGAGGTGACAGGCATTATCAGGACAGGAGTGTATAGTAGCAGGTATATATACACAGTACATGAAAAAATGGGAGTTGCCTTACCAAGTGGGGGGTCAGTGCTAACGAAACAATTCAATTAAAGTGACTCCCACAAGGATTCCTCGTTGTTTTTTCCGGTACAGACTAACACAGCTACCACTCTGAAACCTTCTTTAAAGTAGTTACACAATCCTATTTCAATGGTATTTTGAGGAGTTGGGAGGAAGTAAGGGTATGTCTACACTGCAATTAAAAACCCCTGGCTGGCCCATGCCAGCTCATGGGGCTCATGCTAAGGGACTATTTAACTGCAGTGTAGATGCTTCGGCTCAGCATGGTACCAGAGCTCTGGGAGCATCTCACCTCATAGGGTCCTAGATCCAGGATCTCGCCTGAGCCTGAACATCTACACCAGTCAAACAGCCCCTTAGCCCGCACCCCTTAGCCCAGGTCAGCTAGCACAGGCCAGCCACAGGTGTCTAACTGCAGAGTAGACATACCCTAGGATACTGACTACTCCATAGTTACCCATTCCAAAAAACAAAAAGAAGACAGCAGTGATCAAGTGACCTACCTTAATAAAAGTGCAGGGAACAGAACAGTCTCCATAATTAGTTACGTCAAATCCAGCCAACACAGTAGTAACTAAAATTTATTGCCACATGATGGCTATTCAGTGGCCTATGTCCAATGACTTTATTTTCTCAGCCTAATTCTTAAATGAACACACACAAAAACAAAGCACCAGTACTAACAGGCCCACTGCAGGAAGTTTCTGCAGAGAAGCCAAGAAATGAGGATGTAAACTTAGCTACCCTCTCATTCCAGAAAGCAATCCCTCCAAATCAGGTTTGTAGGGCAGCGTGGAGAAACCAGTGCCAATTCCAATCCATAGGGTCATAGAGTTTAAGGCCAAAAGAGGAAACTCGACCATCTAATCTGATCTCCTGTGTGTCACAGGCCATCAACGCCACCTACCACCCACACACGAAACCAAATAACTGAAATTAGACCAGAGTATTACATCACAAAGGAGACTAGACATACGTGTCATAAGCAGATAACAGGAGGGACCAAGAAGCACCAATGCCTGAGACCCTTGCAATGGCAGGGAAATAAGTAAGATATACCCAGAAATCCAGGCAAGTGACCCTCACCCACACACCACAGAGGAAGACAAAAAAAATAAGGTCACTGCCAATCTAACCCCAATCCCACATATGGTCATCAGTTAGACTCTGAGCATGTGAGCAAGAACTAGTCAGCCAAGTACCTGAGAGAGAATACTTGGTGCCATGTCAGACCACTGGCCCATCCCATCCAGTGCCCCATATCCAGCTGTGATCGTATCTGATGCTTCAGAAGAATGAGACACACAAAAAAAGATTTTTTTTTGTTAATCTCTTTCTAACCCTGCAGGTGGCTGGCTGAAGCCTTAAGCATGAGCTATCCCATAGGAATTTCACACATACTGATGTTGTCTATAAAATAAAATATTTCGATCTTCAGGACAGTCAGCCCAGCACATTTCACACACACTGAATTTGCCGACATCTGTACTGTGTTTATTAAAAACAGAGCTCCCATAAGTAACAGGTTATCCAGAAGCATGTATACAATAGCTCTAAAAACAATGTCAAATGTCTCTCATTCCGAGATCTTCGTATAACAGGTTTACTCTCTTCCTAATTTAGAGTAAGTTTAGGCTAGTTTGTTCATTCGTACTGTTTAATGACTGTTCATTTCCTCCTTAGCAGGAAGTATGTTCAGTAAACTGCTTAGCATCTCAAACAGTAAAGAGGGATTTAGTCAGAGTACATCAGACAACCTGACCAATATCCCTAGCAAGTCTCTATAGAAAACTAATGTTTCTGGCTTCTACATAATTTCCTCATGTAATAACTTCAACTTGTTTGCTTGTGTTCTTATTGGCATAACCAATAAGCTGTTTTTTAAAAATTTAATTTCTTTGTGAAGGTGCTGGATCGACAGCCCTGGAGACTAGAGGTTTGTGTTTTCCCATAGTTGGGCAGCAATAGTGCCAGTTTCTTCACAGTATTCCAACCGCGACTTGGGGGGGACCATACATCTCCATACCCATTCAGTCTTTGCTGTCTCCGAAGAGACGGCAAACAACGATGACGGTTTGTGTAATACATATACCTGCCAATTAGGAATTACACAAAGGTCAATTTATTTCACCATAGGCAGGGTCCTGTGTATTACACACCTGTGGAATTTGCCACTGAAATCATTCCTTGCTCCAAAACAGTGCTCCAGAGTCTCAATTTTCTTTTTTTTTTTTAAATGTTTCTACCCCGGTGGTTGTGCAGACAACCCTGAAAAGAGGAACAGAACGTAAACTGATGCAGTGGTGTTTTCAGAGTGTGCAAGCAACCTGAAATAGCCATGAGAAATTTGAGCTGTCTCATTTGTTTAGGTTAACTCTGAAACCTAAAGATGATAACCTACAACATACTGAAAGTGTGGCTGGTGTAAAATAAACTGAATATCAAAACAGGTGCTACTGAACTAATTGTATTATTCATGTCAATAATTCAATCCTATATATTAAGTTTACCTGAAGATATTACAGAATTGAGATTTTTGCTACACACTCATACAATGTACATTGCTGCAAGATCTACATCCCTTACTTGCTATGAAGTACATCGTGCCTTGCGTACAGGCAACATGAAATGCAAAGACGGTCATATATTTTTCTGTACCTGCTTACTCTTAAAGACTAATATCTGCCTTTCAGATCAATTAACATTCAGTCCTGATTATTCTGATGTGTTTCTTTCATCCAGTATTTCTTCACTATATTCTGAACTGAAACCCCTTTCACAAAGGTAGCCAAAACCTACCCAGCAGTTCAAGCTGGTGTTTGTTACTCTTACATTGTCGAGGTATTGTTAATCCTCATTTTAGTAAGGTTATTGTTTGGAAGAGGGAATTCTGGCCTTAAGAGAGAGTATTCTCTAAGCAAGATTTTAGCAGCAGTGTCTTGTAATAGTCTTCAAAGTTAGACACAACATGGTATATGATGTATTTTCTAGACTTAAAGGATACTGATCTGATTTCCCTTAATCAACATGTGTGGTTATTTGCATGTTAATTCTGTTTGCATGCCAGTAAAAATCAAATTACACTCCAAGTCGGTCTTCCTCAAGATGCTCTCCAGAATGCCTCCAACTTACTACTACTACTTTTCTATTTTTAAAAATACCTGTAAACACTAAAATGAACAAGGAACTTGGCTATGAGATATACACAACTCTAGTATGCCATATCCTACACATTACATATTTTAATCAGTGTCAATACAGGTCTATCATAGATCTTCTAACACAGTATAGATTATACTATATTAAAATCATATAGAATTCCCACAAGTACTTATTAGATGCCCATCATTAGTGCACATGGGTGCCTTCTGACTGAAAAATATATTGCAAACCAAGTTTCCTTGCTTTCCACCCATGATGAGAGTTGGTTCAAACAGTGATGGACTAGATGATTCTTGAGAAAAACATAAGTTTATCCTGCTGAAAATACAAAAATGAACTTGCTTTGAGTGCACTCCTCTCTAATGATTTGTCCAATGAAAAAGTGAAATTAAAGAGAGACTGTTCATCATTACTACTGCTGTTCAGAAGGCTTGGGGCAGCAGTGAAATTGCAATGCATCAAGTCACTTTCACTCTGCTTAGTGTATGTTTGGGAACAGCACCTTCAGACTATATTGACCACTGTTTATATTTTCTGTGAAGAGATGGTAAAAAATATATATTTTAACCTCACTCTAAAAAAAACCACAATTGCATTACCACCTAGTCATCTGATCCTTCACTTCTTTTGTGAGGAAGTTTCCTGTAAAGTCAACTGGAATTTTGCCTGGGCAGGAACAGCTGAATCAGGCTAAGACATTATGCAAACGAGGCATCCATCACCCATCCATAGTAAAGGGCATAACCAGAATTCCATTATAATGACAAGAATACACACACCCAACTTCTTAGATGCGACTATTGACCTGAATTTGTATAGCAGATTATCATATTTCTAAAGGTGTAGGTTCAGAATTTTATTTACATGACAGAGACGAAGAGTCCCCAATTTTCATATTGAAAAAAGTTCCCAATAATTTGTCATTTACTGTACATCTGAACATTGATTTATTGTAAACTTTTTGAAGATTCATGAACATGAATGCATTTTCATTTTTACACATGTAAGTTTCCCAAAATTCTGAAATGAGAAAGTTATAGAATTATATTTTTCAGTTATGCCGTTATACAACTGGCATTTTTGACAAGAGCATATGACATGACAACACACACAGATTCTGCAGAATACAAGCTTTTATTTTTTAAAGCAAATTTCCATCACTTATGGTTGAGAAGGTAGCATTAAATCAGTTCACATTCAGGATGTCTGAAACAGTATGAAATACAGGTAGACAAAACGGGTAGGAGACAAGTACTTTTGACCTCTAGCCCTGCAAATGACAAATGGTCCTCCACTTCCCATTTCAATGTTATTAAAATGCAATATTATAAATACTTTTTAAAAACCTAGAACATTAAAACAAAAATTAAATTATAGTAAAAAATTCATGGTCATGATACAAACTAAACAATACATATGGTTTGCATACTCAACTTCCTTTTCCGAATACCATTTCTACTCCCCTGCCATGAATTAACATCTAGTTCTAGATAATTAAAAATCATTAACAGAACTTTTCCTCGGCTAGTAAGGTACCAAAATGGGGATGTCTTCTATAGGAAAGAGTTCCCAAGTGCAACCAAGAGAAAGTAAAAATTACTTTCATGTTTGCAATAATTTTCTCTCAGGAGCAAGATACTATATATGATTACAGAAAATGATTTATCTTATTAAAAGTCATTTTAAGTTCTTACAATGACTGTTCAGTGTATGTATGATGGTTTTAAGAGCTATCAACTGAACAGAGAGTTGCACTTTTACCCTAGAAAAGCGAGTTATGAAAACCTAAATTATAGTGACAAAGCCATTGGTAAAATGAGCAGAGATCACTTACCAATAATTCACCTAAGCAAACAGCTTTTAAGAGTTCTGGAAGTTGAGAACAGTAGTTGTTACAACCAATTCATCCACTGGATTTTATAACAGGCTTAGAAGACTACCTTTTCTGAAAAAGGATTTAAAGCTATTCTCAGCCAATGAATAAATGTACTTGCTAGGTAACGTTTGCCAAAGAAGCCTACATACACTTTTTAAAAAAAAATCATAAGAAATATAAAGAGCTGATGTTTGTCATTGGAGAAAAAAATCACACAGAAGTGTGCTACAGTAAGCATTATGCCATTTACATGTATCAGGCTTCAATTTTATTCCCACAGTGAGCAAAAAAAAGTTAAACCGATTATGATTTTTCCCCATTGCTAGTTCTATCAGCAGACAGGAATGAAAACTGGTAATTTCTTCTGCCCATAACTGATTTTTCCACTACTACTACAAATTTATCATTCTTGCATGAGTCTTGATATTGAGATTCCAACTGGTAACCCAGTAATACAATGGTAATACTAAAACCTTTTTGTGCTGCAGTTCTCTTCTCCTGTCCCATTACCACTCCGGTCTTGTTTTCTCTCCCTTTTCACTCAGGTTTCCCTTTTATTGGTTGTTCACTTACTCCCCTTGCTCACCAGAAGGTTTGATGCTGTTTGGAGGGAAGCAGGTATTCATTGCCACTTCTGTGGGTAGGGACACATGCTCCCAAATCTGAGATGCAAGTTGAAACAGCAAACATAAAAAGCTTGGGCTGATGAGCTGCTTCCTGAGCTTGTACCCTGGTAAATACAAACTGCTCGCTCCTGAGGCCACCTAAGTGCAAGAGCAGGAAGGGAAGCTGGGTTTCAAAAGTTCCTTACGGCGAACTGTAGATATGTCAGTCTGCAAACAGCTCCTCTTTCATGCTGCTGATGCCCCTAGCTTTAACAAGAAGAAGAAAAGTAAAGTTCACTGCTGCTACTGAGGGCCCTATGGGCAGCACTGAAACTGTCAAGAATTGTGTTCATTTCATATTGCTGCAGCTTGGGGGAAACTTGAGGAAGGAACTGGACCACTACTCATAGTGGAGGACCACGCCAAAAGACAAATTGGCAGAATAACAATCCCAACCTCACAGCAGCCAGGAAGCTCTGAAGGACAGATGAGGCAAAAGAAGAGCTCTTTCTCCCTTCTAGAAGCTAGGAAGGCATAGAGTTTCAAGTTTATAAGACACCTAATAGCCATGCTGATAGTGGCTAATGCTGGAGATAAAACCCCCAAGCAGTGTCCAGGGACTGCACTCACCAACTAGGAACAACATGCCAGTAAGGAATTAGACTTTTCAGCAGACTGCTACCTCAAGATCCCACTAGTGAGGTATTTTATATTTGTTCTAGTTCATCCCCCCCAAAAAGGCTGCTTCTTTCCCATTCCAATTCCATCCTCCAACTCTGAACAAATCCCTCCAACTCCGCTCTCCTCCCTTCACACACACTCCTATCCCATCCAAGCATTTTCCTATCAGATTTTCCACGTGCACCTCATGCCTCTCCAGTCTCCAGTCCTTTCATAGCTATGACTTTTGCCACTCTGGACCATCTCTTCCATACTTTCTCTTTTCTTATGCTCTGTTGACTCAATTGCTGATTCCTCCTGCTCCACAATCTCCATCACCCTTGACCTCTTCAAAAATCTATCCTACCCCCCACTCTTCTCTTCTTCCCGTCCAACTCCCTTTCACATGCCAGTGAAACCCTCTGGAAAAAGTACTACAACTATGCTCCGCTACAAGTTCATTCTCTCTTTCACTTCCATCAACTTCCTGGTCAACCAACACTAACTTCCCCTCTTCACTAAGTCACACCCACAATCCCAACCCCCGATAGGCCACTTTTAGCTCCCTCCTCCTCTATGCAAGACCCTGTTGATATTTTGAGTAGTCTTGTCAATCCATCATCTGAGTTGAGGCCCCAACATATGGGATGCTGCACAAATGCTCTATCTTTTTCAGCACTTCCCCCAGGCCCCTAATACCAGCCTCAGTCACCTAGTTCATGGTTCCTATAAAAACCTTCCCATGTTCTTCCATGCTGACTATTATGCATTGAACACTCTCCTTGAACTAGTCTAATGAAGTATTTGATGTAGAGGAGTGATTTTAAGACAAACTTCCTCCTAGGATTCTTACAGGAAATGACCAAGTGAAATAAAGGGTCAGTGAGAGTCATTATAGGCAGAGTAGACATTTATAATTAAAGTTGTTCTAACATTTTCCATGAAAACTTGGTTTTCACTTACCTCTAGTTTTGACAAACTAACCATTCAGAAAAAAAAAAAGTTTTGCATGCTTGGTCTCTGTCTCAGGTTGATTTGGGGGGGGGATGCTTTGAGCAAGAGTGCTTTAGCCATTTCCAAGAGCAATGGTAGTGAAAAATAGGTAGTTTTGACAATTTTTTTTTAAAACAACACTTTTGGTCTCCTAAGAGGTTTCCTGGGGTGTTCAGTGATTTAGCAGCCAACTTTTAACTTGCTCTGAACATTTGCAACTGGTGATTTTCATGGATCACAAGCAGAACTAACCACTTCTCCTATCCCAGGAACACCCTCTTGCCAAACTTCAAATATCTGTCACACACCCTTGAGATGCTCGGACTTTTCAAAGAAACTTGGGGGGGAACATTACATTGACAAGAGCTACCTATTTTTCCCCAACACAATTTTCTGAGCAGTTAACATGTAAGCCCCTGTTTTCTGTTGCTTTTAATGGAAAGTGGAAGACAATCTTAACTACAGGCATTGCTACCAGCTCTGACTATAAGAAACGTCTTGGAATCATCAAGTTATGCACATAGCTAACCTATGTAACCTTGTCACTGTTATCCTTATCCTCCCCTTCCTTGTATTTATTACACCCACTTATTAGGTGTAAGTAATTTAATTCTAAGCACTTCAGGATAAGGACTGCATCTTCCCATGAATTTGAATACCAGTTAGCTCAACAGGGCCAGTTCCTGTTCCTCTGGGCTCCAATAAAATACAATAAAAATTGCCACCTTTGGCTAGGAGGTTTAGTCCTTCAGCAAGCAAGCACATGACAAGTTTTTCAAGCCTTGCCAACCAAGCCCAAATATCAAATCGCACAAATTTTATAGTTACAACCACCACTATTACTAAAAGTTGACAAAAGCCATTTATTGAAAGAATATTTTATTTGATCCATATTAACTTTTTACTAGTTTCAGACTGGCATGAAGTATAAGCCCAGAAATCTTCATAAACAAGCTTTTTTTGCTTTACTTTTATTGTATCCAGTTCAGAGATTTTGAAGTATATATCATGTAAGTGAAACCACTACATTTCTCATTCTGCCACTGGACAAGATTGAAGTTTGCAAGTGCAACAGGCCAGACTGAATAACAATGGGATCATTGTTTCATTGCTAAAGGACTAAACATACTCATGTTATAAATATTTATGTAAATTATAGTTTACCTTTATTTTTTTTCCTTTTTACAAATTACTCTGCATTTTTATTCTGAAAGAGAAGTGCTACACTTAATGTCTTAGATTAAGGGTTCCTAAATTGCAAACGTTACATTACTGCTCATTGTGCTGGCTCTCTTCATTTCCAACTGCCCAAGTGCATTAAAAGATGGTTAAAAATACATTATATATTTTAATGTAAACATTCTCCTGAGAAAAAACGAACAGGAGTACTTGTGGCACCTTAGAGACTAACAAATGTATTTATACGTGGACAGTCTATTTATTCAAGTGACACCATCATAGGACCTAATCACATTAGCCACGCCATCAGGGGCTTGTTCACCTGCACATCTACCAATGTGATATATGCCATCATGTGCCAGCAATGCCCCTCTGCCAGGTACATTGGCCAAACCAGACAGTCTCTACACAAAAGAATAAATGGACACAAATCTGATATCAGGAATCATAACATTCAAAAACCGGTAGGAGAACACTTCAACCTCTCTGGCCACTCAGTAAAAGATTTAAGGGTGGCAATTTTACAACAGAAAAGCTTCAAAAACAGACTGCAAGGAGAAACTGCTGAGCTTGAATTAATATGCAAACTAGATACCATTAACCTGGGTTTGAAGAGAGACTGTCTAAATGGGCCATCTTGATCATCACTACAAAAGTTTTTTTCTCCTGCTGATAATAGTTCATCTTAACTAATTAGCCTGCAACTTCCAACTTTTATATTTATATATATATTGTGTATATATATACACACACACACACACAAACACATATATATCTTCTTACTATATGTTTCATTCTGTGCATCGGATGAAGTGGGCTGTAGCCCACGAAAGCTTATGCTCTAATAAATTTGTTAGTCTCTAAGGTGCCACAAGTACTCCTGTTCCTTTTGCGGATACAGACTAACATGGCTGCTACTCTGAAACCTGTCATTCTCCTGAGGTATTTGCAACCCAAACCTCACAGCATGTTGCTAGTGCAGAAGAACCTGAAAGCAAAATTAACTAAACAATAGTTGTACTTGCATATTGTTGTTGTCCAAGCTAAGACAAATGCAAAAAGTAGACAGCAAAATAAAAAATGCTTTTTTAAAAATTAGTTTTAATCTTCAAATGCATTTGTAAGATGGATAGGAGATCTGCATTTTAAAAATATATCTGACCTTGGTCCTTTTAACCAAGCATCACATACAGTACCATTTGAAAGCACTTGTTTTCTATGACCATGTCGCACCACAAACAGCTTTACACTCATTTGGAATGATTCAGCAACATAATGCTAGATCAAGAAGTGAATGTTCATGTCTGTCCTCTATTAATGAGTTCTCACACAATTAAACTCTTTCATCGGTTACCAGATAAAAGAATGCTGTATTCCATAAACAATGCTACTGGAGAACAAGCTGAAAATTTAATTGGAACAAATATAGGTACCTCCTATAGTTAAACCATTGTTTTTCTCAAATACTTGGCAACAGAATTATCTCCCAGACAGAGGCATCCTGTCTTGAGGTACTCTGACATTAACAGATGTCATTGGTATTGAGCTATGGGTAACTAGATAGCCCTCCCCTTCCAACATAAAACATACTGCTAATGCCACGCCTCTGCTATTAATTATTCTAGTACTGAATTGTTGAATGTACCAGACTGCCGAATTCCAGAAGAGTGCTTTAGCAACTTGTCAATGGGTCTAGGAACTATTTGTATCAAGTTCTTCCCACAGCTCTAATCTTACTGTCGGTGATTTAAGTAAAATGATGCAAAAATTAACAATTTACATACATCTGACCACTCTACTCATCAGTTCATGTATCATATAGAAATGCTACTGTAAAAAGCAAGTAGTTTAGGTTTTAAGTTCTTTTTAAAGAGGACTTTTATTCTTCACAGTTAGCTGCAAATAGCATAATATTTCACTCAACTATTTTTACTTAACTATTAAACGATTAAGAAATTGTTTTCAAAAGCCTTGAAGCCACAAATATAAAAAAGGGTTTCGAAAAAAAAAATCACTTCGTTAATATAAAGCTTGGGGGCAAAGATCTGTTTGTAATTAATTAACATTTAGAGGTTTAACTAACTTGTTTGGTGACCAAACTTTCTATTTAAATCTTCAAAGAAAACAACATGAATAGCTTAATAAAGCAATTACATAAGAGAAGAGTTCTGTTATGCAACAGACACAATGAATAATGCACATGTAAAACAACTGGTCATATGCATTTGGGGTTTTATTACTTTCTGAAGGCTTGGCTACACTTGCGAGTTAGATCGCATTAGCTCACTACCCGTCCACACTGGCAAAGCACGTAGAGCGCTCTGACTCCGCGGCTAGAACACAGCTGGTACTCCACCTCAGCGAGTAGAATAACGTTTTGTGCACCCCCACTGGAGTGCCGCAGCACCAGTGTGGACGCCCTGGTCTGTTAGTACGCTCTGATCAGCCTCCAGAAGTGTCCCCCTAATGCCTGTTCTAGTCACTCTAGTCATCACTTTGAACTCTACTGCCCTGCCCTCAAGTGACGAACCATCAGACCCGCCCTTTAAATTCTCTGGGAATTCTGAAAATCCCCTTCCTATTTGCTCAGCCAGGCGTGGAGTGCTCTCAGCGAATCTTTCCAGGTGACCATGCCTCCAAGCGCCAGGCGATCCCCAGTATGGAGCAATGGCAAGGTGCTGGACCTCATCAGTGTTGGGGGGAGGAAGCTGTCCAGTCCCAGCTGCGCTCCAGCCGTAGGAATTACGATACCTTTGGGCAGATATCAAGGGACATAATGGAAAGGGGCCATGACCGGGACGCACTGCAGTGCAGGGTTAAAGTGAATGAGCTGCAGAATGCCTATCGCAAAGCCCGCGAGGCAAACAGCTGCTCCAGTGCTGCCTCTGCAACCTGCCTTTTCTACAAAGAGCTGGATGCGATACTTGGGGGCGACCCCACCTCCACTCCAGGTACCACCATGGACACTTCAGAGCCCAGTTCAACAAGGCAGGAGGAGGAGGACCAGCAAAGCAGGAGCGAGGGTGCTGAGGCGGAGGAAGACACCCCGGAATCCCTAGATTCATGCAGCCAGGAGCTGTTCTCAAGCCAGGAGGAAGATAGCCAGTCGCAGCAGCTGGTGCTTGGGGAAGGACAAAACACCAGAGGAGGTTCCCAGTAAGCAGCTTTTTATTTTGGGAAGGAAGTTATTCGGTGCACGTTCTTGGGGCGAGGAGAGTTAGGGCTGCATACATGCCTAGATGCGGAATAAGGCGTTGATGTGCTCCCTCACATCGCGGTAACTGGCCTCAGTGATCTCTTCAAAGGTCTCATCCAGAACTTGGGCAATGCGCTTGCGCAGGTTTCTCAGGAGAGCCACTGTCGTCCTTGTCCCAGTAAGGCTAACTTGTCCATGTCACTGTGCCGTGAGGGGCGGGGGGGATCATTGCTGCATACAGGCAAGCTGCATATGGGCCAGGGCGGAAGCCGCATTGCAGTAGAAGACCCTCCCTTGCTTCCCAGGTCACCCTCAGTAGTGAGATACCTTCCAGGATGAACTCCTGTGGAAAATGTGGGGCCCCCTGCTGCTGTTGGCTCTCCCCACGGCACAAAAACCCAGAGGACAGTACAGCCGTGAAACAAGTCACACTTGACCCTGTGCTTACTCACCATTTTGGAGCTCCCGTGGGTTATGTGCACTCGCTTGGGGATGGGCAAATTATGCTATTGTGTAGACTGTGCTTGCCCTTAAGTACAGGAGAATCATTGCTCTCTCTGGTGTGAACAATGCTGCCTCTGTTAAGTGTTGCATTTTGCCTTTACAGATGCAACCTTGAGATCTCAGACATCCGTGTTATCACCGGCTGAAAGACTCCAAAGAATCAGAAAGAGGCCACATAAAAGCAAGGAAGACGTTGCATGAAGTAATGCAGCATTCAAGTAATGAAAATCAAAAAGCGCAGCAGTGGCAGGAGAGGGAAAGGAGGATCTGCCAGCAGAATGAGGAGCGCCGGCACAAAAGCGTGGTGCTCCGGCAGCAAAGCACGGATCGGCTGATAAGCATAATGGACCGCCAAGCGGACTCTATCCAGGTGCTCGTAGCCATGCAGGCGGAGCACTACCGTCCCCGCCCGCCGCAGCCCTTGTCCCAAAATTCTTTCCCTTGTGCCCTCATGTCACCTCCAACCTATTTTCCCCAACATCCAGGTTCCTGCCGCCACTAGCTGCCTCCAACACCTGTAGCTTCACCACCCAGCCCTGAAAACTACGACCCTTACCCACTGCACTCAACCCCCATCACCATGGAATATAGCTATCCTGAAGTGCAGCACTCATTGCACAGCACTCCAGACAAGAAGGCTGAGTATGATAACAGGACATACGCAAATCTGTGATTGTACCGTTCCCCACCCCACCCCCTTGCCCTTTCTGTTTCCCAAGCAGTTGTGTTTCTTCGCAATAAATGGATTTTCTTTGCAATAAATGGTTTTTTGGGTTTGAAAACACTCTTTATTATTGCATAAAGTAAAAGATACCTTAGCCCAGGAAAGAAACAGGCACTGCAAGTCAGCGTAGCAGTCGCAGATTCCTACTAACATTGGAACCACTGCACTTCACTACTGTGCAGGGCACCAGACATTACTGGTGGCTTTCAGCCTCAAATTGCTCCCTCAAGGCATCCCTAATCCTTGCAGCCCCATGCTGGGCCCCTCTAATAGCCCTGCTCTCTGGCTGTTCAAATTCAGCCTCCAGGTGTTGAACCGCCGAGTTCCATGGCTAAGTGAATCATTCACCCTTCCCTTCACAAATGTTATGGAGGGTACAGCATGCGGATATAACCGCTGGGATGCTGTCATCAGCCAGGTCCCGCTTCCCATACAGAGAGCGCCAGCGGCCCTTTAAACAGCCAAAAGCACACTCCACAGTCATTCCGCACTGGCTCAGCCTGCTGTTGAACTGCTCCTTGCTGCTGTCAAGGCTCTCTGTGTAGGGTTTCATGAGCCCCGGCATTAAAGGGTAAGCAGGGTCTCCAAGGATCACAATGGCCATTTCGACTTCCCCTACGGTGATCTTCTGGTCTGGGAAAAAAGTCCTGGCTTGCAGCTTCCTGAACAGGCCAGTGGTCCAAAAGATGCGTGCGTCATGCACCTTTCTAAGCCAGCCTGCATTAATGTCAAAGAAATGCCCACAGTGATCCACAAGTGCCTGGAGAACCATAGAGAAATACCCCTTCCAATTAACGTACTCTGAGGTTAGGTGGGCTGGTGCCAGAATTGGAATGTATGCACCATCTATCGCCCCTCCGCAGGCAGGGAAACCCATTTGTGAAAAGCCATCCACAATGTCATGCATGTTACCCAGAGTCACTGTTCTTCTGAGCAGGATGTGATTAATGGTCCTGCAAACTTGCATCAACACGATTCCAACGGTCAACTTTCCCACTCCAAACCGGTTAGCGACCAATCAGTAGCTGTCTGGAGTTACCAGCTTCCAGATTGCAATAGCCACCCACTTCTCCACCATCAGGGCAGCTCTCAATCTCGTGTCCTTGCGCCGCAGGCTGGGGGCAAGCTCCTCACACAGTCCCATGAAAGTGGCTTTTCTCATACGCAAATTCTGCAACCACTGCTCGTCATCCCAGACTTGCATGATGATGTGATCCCACCATTCAGTGCTTGTTTCCCAAGCCCAAAGGCGGTGTTCCACAGTGGTGAGCATGTCCATGAATGTCACAAGCAAACTCATGTCATATGCGTTACTCAAGTCAATATCATCGTCGGAGCCCTCACTGTCACTTTGTATCATAACGAATAACTCAACTACCAAATGTGACGTGCTGGCAAGACTCGTCAGCATACTCCTCAGCAGTTCGGGCTCCATTCCCGCAGACCGAAAGGGAAGACAGAGTGAGCAGTATAAAAAACATTGAAAGATGGCGCCAAATGTGGACAGAAGCACAGGGATTGCTGGGATGCAAACCGATGCATCACGGGGCATTGGGACAGGACACAGAATGCCCCTCCCCTCCTCCCCCTTCCCACAAGCCACAGCGCCATAATGGAAAGAGGTGCTGCCCATAATGCACTGCTCCCAATGCTGCTGCAAGTGTGGCCACGCCAGTGCGCTTGCAGCTGTCAGGGTGGATAGACTGCAGCGCTTTCCCTACTGCGCTCTCCGAAGGCAGGTTTAACTCAAAGTGCTCTACATCTGCAATTGTAGCCATGCCCTAAAATTCTTTGTGAACTAGGATACAGCACTCCATTGACTAGAATAGTTTAGATAGGCTTTGAATACCCACTGTGTAAACAAGGACACTCCCGCACAACATAAGTCAAAGATTTTTCTGCAATAACCTCTGAAGCAATGCTCTAAATCTAAATCTCTAAATGCTTTAAAATCTGTCCAAATTAGAAAAGGACTTCTGCACTGGGAAAAGGTTCTAAGGTTTCACTGACTCCCCCCCTTCATAATTTAATCATATTTAATAGTTCTCAAAGCTGTGTGTTCAAACAAGGTCAGTCTTCTGTTCTCATTTCAACTCACAATGAAGTCATAACAGTAAATTTACATCACCATAATTGAGGGCAAAACACTAATGTCAAATGCAGAATTACAGATGTCACAGAATAAGGAGGAGAAGCTGGTCACATATAGAGAAAGTGCTTGTTAAAACACAAGTATATTCAATAAGCAGTGACGGGAACAAAGAAATATGACCAATAGATGCTTCCTTGACTATGCACATTCTCTTCCATGCACATTTCTGTCAATATAAAAGAGTATACATTCTCCTCCCAACTCTTTTTCATTACAGTCAGAATCATGCCACTTAAGGATATCTGAAGATTCCTCAAAACAAAATGAAATGACTACCTTTCTGGAAAAATCTGGGTTATTATTTAGGGAAGACAAAAAGCGGAAGACCAAGGCCTTTATGGCTTGGTAAAAACAGTGCTTTTTAAAGTTTTGCTTTTTAACTGCAAAGTACAGAATTCAAGAAAGAAGCTTACTCACCGCCACTTAGTCTGCCCTAAGATTAAACTGAAGTAAATCCTTCTCAGAAAGGAAAAAAAAAATTTAAATTTAAATTTAAAAAAAAACACTCAATCCACTCAATTCAGAAAAACACAGATGAAAATGAAGGTGTATATTTTCAAAAGTCTTTGACTCACAACTACTGTTAAAGATAATGAGTTTAAATATCTAAATCTCAAAAAAAAATATATTAAACATTCTAAAAAGTATAAAGGAATTTTCCTCTTTTGAGCCTTCTCCCCAGAAGCAATAAACAGCACATTTGATCACCAGCCTCAAAGACTTCCAGCTCTGCCAACACAGCATGTTTCCCATAGATCTGATCTTATTTGTTGACTCTTTTGGTCAGTCAGAGCCTAATGAATTTAGGGTTTCTTTCTGTGTAGACTGCTACAGTAGGCTTTTGGTGTACTGATACTTGAAGTTTTGCAGTGCTAATACAATCCTGGTGTTCTGGATTTAGCTTTCTACACGGTGTTCTTCACACTGGCTCTACCTCCTGCATTCATGCTAGTGTCTTCACTGCGTCATTTCTTTCTCTCTCCCCCCCCCCCCTTTTCTTTTTTTAAACAGATTGGCAGGGACACAGGAAAGTTTAACAGTTCACTTTATTTGGCACAGATATACAACTGTCACAGTGGAAGTTTTGTCTCTCACAGGCTGGTTTGAAGGCCCACTACCTGACTGATTTCTGAGCAACTGCCAATATCCCTGCGGCTGATCAACTGACAGTCTTTTTATAATCTTCTCCCAAGATCTCTGACATCCCTGTCTGACTCCCATTACTGGAATTTAAGCTTCTTACAGAACAAGGGATCTTGCTACGTTAACAAATAGTATCCTTCTGAAATAGCACTCTGTCTCCAAATCTAACTTTTCAGTAACTGTGCTACTCTGATACCTAGAGGCTTTCATACTGGTGCCAACATTTAAGACAAGTACTGTAACAGACATTTGGAAAGGTCAAGCAAGGACACAGGAACACAACTTTAGTTTCATCATAATAAAAGGACTTTGCTCTAGAATGAAATAGAGAAAATTATGTTTTTTCATAAAATCAGGACCATCTTTTCTAACTGTGATATACATATATATGCACAAAATCTGGCAAAATCATAAGGAACCATGGTAATTAAAAATAAAGCCCCTCACTAAGATGAGGACACACTGAGTTCTTAGAGAAACAGGACAAATCTTTAGAAAACAGGACAGATGGCACTGCAACTAATGAGCAAAGTAACTCCTTGAATCATTAGCTACTGAACTACAGCTTGACACAGGGATCAGAATAAAGCTTATTTGTGTTTAGATGGTTGGCAGCAAAAGCATCCAATCACCACTCCAAAGCAAAAAGAACTCACTCACCTTAACGTGACTCAAAAAAAACAACTAACAGTCAAAACATTTTTACACATTTTCTTCCCCTTCTGTCTCTAATGTTTATAAAGCTCTGTGTGCTTTCAATCCTGCAGGAGCAAATGACCGCATCAATTTTTATTTATCCCACACATACACACACATAACCGCAACCCCAAGTAAAGCCTGATTCAAGTATTTCAAAAATCTTTCTCCCATACTACTGTGCAAGAATTTCACCCTATTTTTGGGAGGCAGAGATTTGCCAAAAATACCACACTCACCTCTCTTATAAATGTATGGGCCAGTAATGCTGTAATGAGCTATAGATGTACAAAGTTAATTCAATTCCAGCATTCAACTACTGTACTTATGTTGTATTGGGAACAGATATATAACCTCAGTTAATCAATGGCCAACAATATAAAAGGCCACTCAGTTGTGCAATATGAAAAAAAAATGTATTCAAAACATTTTCTTCTCTTTCCATGAGCTAGCAATCCTATACATCTATATTTTGGCTGAGTAAAGTTTGTATAACAGTAAATATGTTGTATCATGCACTCCTATGCACACTATGGTATTCAAAGTTTCTGTTAACACAATAGTGTTTTCTTTTAAAACGAACACTTTTCAAAAGGAAAAGAGGAAAACACAGCAGCAGTTACTAAATCTGAGTGTTTCCCACAGAGTCAGCTTTCAGGATTCATGAAACTCACAGCCAAAGAGGTGCCCTCCCCCTTCTCCTCTGCTGCTGTCTGACCACACAGATGGGTTCTCTGCCCAATTTTAGGCAAAGATAGAGGTGGTGGGAATGGAAAGACAGATTAAGGGGATGTGAGCCGCCAACAAGTAACAACACAACTGGCCGGGGGGGGGGGGGGGGGGGGAGAGAAGGAGAAAAATCCTAAAACTAGTGCTGGTTGTGAATGAATAGGACTGTTCCTCCATCCCGTGAGTGGGAAAGGGGATTAGAGATGTCTGAAAACAGATTAGCTAGTGTGCGTATGTACAGATAGAGAAAGGAGTACTAGAAACAGATGAGATGTGTGTGCGGTGTGTGAGAGACAAACAAGAAGTAGCTATGGGAAATGTTGGCGAACGGAGGATTCGTTATCTGGGGGCTCTGGTCGGGGTGAGCGGAGGGTGAGTAAGGAAAACCGCATATCTGGAAGCACGTATAGAGAAATAGGTACCTGTTGCCCCTGTGTGCAGTACTTAGCGGGCACAGATCAGGTCGAACCTGCCTGTACCTCGGGGCTCCTATCCGGGGGGGGGGAAATGGGGGTAGGTACCGGAGATTAGGCTCCTCTTGAAAGGGGAGAGGATAAACAAAGGATGTAGGGGCTCTTCTCCGCGGCAGCGGTGAGTAGATACCTGGGGGATCCCCCCTGGGGCAGTACGCGGGAGAGCAGGGGCGGACGGGGGGTACCGGGAGCTCCTCTCCGGGCCGCTGGGAAGGAGGAACAAGGGGGTGGGAGCAGCAAGGGGGTACCTGGGGGCTCCTCTCCGCCGGGTTCTTCATCACCGCCTGGCGGAAGCTGTTATCCACGTACGACGCCATCTCGCCCCTTCTCTGCCCCGGACTGCAGCGCCCCGGCCCCGCCGCCTCCTGTCTGGGCTCCGGCCGCGGCTCCCGCTGGGTGAGGAGCGGGCTCGGAAGCTGCGCCGAGCCCCGGCCCCGTAAGGCGCGCGGCGGTGGGAAGCCGGGCTCGGTCCCGGCGGGGTCCCGGCTCCTGTCGCTGCGCGGCGGGCGCGGCCTCTCGCTGCTCCGGCCCGGCTCGCGGCCGCTGGGGGTGAAACGCCGGGACTCAGCAGCGCCGCCGCCCGGCCAAGCCCGGCCGGCAGCGGGGAGAGCGGCCCGGGGGCTCCCACTGTCCTGGCGCCTGGCGGCGGCGGCGGCTCCCGGCTCCTGCTCTACTGGGCTCCGCCGTCCCGCTCCGCGGCTGCTGCATCCCCGCCGGCGCCTCCCATCCGGGCTGCCGGGGGCTGCGGGGCTGCGCTCCCGGCTGGGCGCTGGGAGGTGGCTGGCTCGGCGCGGGCGGGGCCGGGCTCTCAGGGGGGGAGCGGCCTCCTGCGCTGGCGGCTTTGTGCTGCTGCAACCATGGTGAGGAGCGAGCCACATCGGCGGGGAGCGGCCAGCGGCGGCAGCAGCAACAGCAGCGCTCGGGGAGGGGCCGCGCCCAGCTCCCGCCCCCCCGGCCCGGCTGGGCTCAGCGCTCGGCCGACACCTCCCTGCCGGGCGCCGCCCGCTATTGTTAGGGGGTCTCGGGGCCCGGGTCACCATACAGCTGTCCAGCCCCCCCGCACCCGAGTACCCCCGGCTCCCGTGCTGGGCCCACCCAGCTCAGCCCCCTCGCTCTTGGGCACTGCTGTCAACCGAGCCCTGACCCGTCACACCTGGACACCACCTCCCTCCCACAGGACACACGCACCGGGAGGGAAGCCGTGCGTGCGGCCACTCCGGGCAACGAGATGCGAAGCAGGCTTCAAAGCCTAGTGCCCCTACTAGGAGCCACCAGTCTCCCAATGAGGATCCCCATGGGGCGAGAGGCCATCTCTGGCAAAGGCAGGACTAAGGCCACTAGGGTTTGTCCAGCAAAATCACCACCTTAACTTGGTAAACCAACAGGTGAAAGGTGCAGATACCTATTCAGGAGATTGTAATGTGGCATAACCAGCTATAGAAGCATATTGCCAGACTCTGCACCATATTCATTTCATGGATGGATTTAAGTTGTGGCCAACTGCGGAGAACATTGCAATAATCCATTTTAGCCATGGCAAAACTATAGATTGTCAAGGCTGGGAGGGACCATTATGATCATCTAGTTTGTTTTACATTTAACAGGATTTAGAATTTAATTCAGAAATATCTGCATCAAGCCATAATTTCTGATGATAGCATATTGTTTAGAAAGTCATGATTTAAAGACTTCAACTGATAGAGAATGCACCACATTTCTCAGTAAAGTATCCTAATGATTAAAAGCTTAAAGGCCAAAGAATGTTGATTACTTATTCAAGAGAACTGCCAGGGATTTCAATCTGTGACTATTCACACACCAGTGCATGAACCCTTCCAGTATACCACAGAACCTATTGTATAAGATTAGCTCCATGGATTATAGAAGGCAGGTCGCAGAGGAACGATTGGACTTTCGAATAGGAGCCGGAGGTACATGCTGCTGCCATCATCTAAAAGCAGCTAGGAATCTAACAAGACCCCCAAAGTGCAAACTTTGCTAACAACAAATCTTCAGCAGGGGCCCAATATAATCTAAACCAAATCCTCGTGGTTTTTCCCAGTTCACCACAATAACCTCAGCCCACATCCTCAGTGGTATTTAGGTGTTGCTCCACCTGACACCAAGTGGAATCCTCAGCCCCAGATTAGCAGCCAAGGCTCCCCATATAATGTGTGGGAAGAGTTGGTCACAAGAAAGGTTTCAGAGTAGCAGCCGTGTTAGTCTGTATTCGCAAAAAGAAAAGGAGTACTTGTGGCACCTTAGAGACTAACCAATTTATTTGAGCATAAGCTTTTGTGAGCTTTCATGCATCCGATGAAGTGAGCTGTAGCTCATGAAAGCTTATGCTCAAATAAATTGGTTAGTCTCTAAGGTGCCACAAGTACCCCTTTTCTTTTTGGTCACAAGAAAGGGATCTTCAGAAGCTAGTACGTTGACTAGGGAGTTGCATAAACTAGGCAGGAGTGAAATGCCAGGGAGAGGGATTTAGATGTTTAAGCAGCTGGCCTGGTGCACCTGGCTGACAGGCCAGAGGTAGGCACCTCCCTCTGCTTGGAATCTTCATCTATAAACCTTCTCCTAAACCAGGTCTGCCACTTAAGTAGCCTATGCTCTAGTAGCTGAATCTGTCTTGTGCTCATGGTTGAGATCTCTCTTACACTTGCACTACACTTTCCTGAGCTATTGGTGGCTGTTTGGGTTGGTGGTGTGCTATGTTTGTGGCCTGTATCCAGGCTGCTTGCTTTAGGGTCTGACCAGTTTTAGTCATGGATTTTGCCCTGTTAACAAGATAGGCATTCCCCTGCCCAGTTTGAGAATCCTGCTTCCGAGCCTCCAAAGTTTCAGCTTGAGCTAGAACACTGAGCTGCTTCGTAGCTGGGGATGGTGGCATCAGGACTTCAGGCAGCTTTGTGAATGCTGACCAGCAGAAACTTAGGCTCATAGGGGACTGTTAAGCGCCTGACTCCTATTGATTTCAATGGGAGTTTGATGCCTAAATACTTTTTAAATTTTGGTTGAAATTTCTTTGGCAAGGCCACTCTAGTCACTCGTCTCTATGGTAATCAGCATCAGCCAAATGTCCTCTTTACATCACCATTATGTAAGAGAAGAACAGAGAAAGAAAAACAGTGTAATGTTTTAATTTTCTTTGGGACCCCTAATGAATTTTGTCTTATAGGAGCCTGACTTTTAAACTATGAGGTCCCTACAGCAAGGACTGATGTTATTTGTGTTTACCATAAAATTGAGCATACCACAGATGCTTAACAAATAATACTTGTTAATTATACATAATAATTTCAGCAACGTAGAACCATTCAATGGATTTGCTTTCCAAATGCAATTTGTATTCTTCACTACTGTGTTGTGATGTAAACATTATAAAAATTTTAAAGTTGCAGATTTTCAAACACTAACACAAGTTTGCACCTTTTAAGTTGCAAACACTATAGAGTAATGTTTATTTCTAATGTTTTGAAAATTAAGCAAATGAAAATTTATTTAAAAGCTTATTTTTTTACAAAACCTAATTTTGGGGCCTAAAGTGAACTAACACCGTTCTTGTAATTTACAAGCTAGTTTAGGTAGAACTGACTGCTTAAGAAGTCTGTGGCTTCACAGGGAAAATGTACTAAACCTAGTCAGTTTCTACATACAGGTCTTTACCAATAGAAGGAGCTGTAAAAGTAAACAAATTAGGGTCTTGAGGCCTGATTCCATATGCTCCCAGTTTAATGAAATGCTTTTGTGGCCAGTGTAAAGGATTCTGTTTAGAGTGTTGGAGCAACTGGAGGTAGCTCCAAATCTCAGCTTATCCTTGGTTTTCAGTGCACGTGGGGTTAGTCCTTAAAAAGACAGGATGTTGTTTAAGCTGACAAGACAAAAATGTAATTTCCTACTCCCTAAAAATATTAGTTTTAAATATGCCTCAGACCCCGCCCCCAACAGAAAAAATATATTGTTCCTTCAAATTAATGAGGTAGGCTGCAACTATGTGAAAGTGCCAGTTTCTCTTCTGAGCAACCTACCATCAAGCCAGAGTGCTGAAATTCTCTTTGTGAAGTTTACACATAGTGGAAGTGCCACAAGAGCATATGAAACACTCACTGGCGCTGTTCTTGAAGCATGTGAGAGTGCACTGATTCTTGTATGTTACAAGCAGAATAGCTTGACATGCAGGTAGAATGATATGCAAATACAACTGTCATTAGTAAGCTTAAAATTAATAGCTTTAACAGAGTCTCTAAATATTTTACTTTGGTGATTAATCTGTTTGATAGTGTCTATTACCATAGTATTTGAGAGTCATAACGGTATTGGGTTTCAATGAGACGATTTTTTTCAATACTTATTTAAACTGTATAGCGAACATTTTATAGGCGTATAGCAAAATTCCATCATCCCACAAATAAACAGTTAGGCATGGGAATTGTTGGGACTACTGGAGAAGCATATCTAAATATATTTCACTACTTTTCTGAGTATACAACAATAAATGTATCTAATTAAAATGTGATAACTTACTCAATGTCTACAAGTGACATATTTAGAATTTAATGCAGATGCTTCAAAATGTTTTCATCCACCTCAGGATCAGAGAGGCCCAAGTCAGGCTCACTTTGAGCATTTCTCTTGCTGCTAGTCTGCAAAATAGTTCTCCTCAGAGATCACAACAGAACTTAACAGCTAACAATAGCCCAGCTGTAAAAGAATAATTGTAATAAAATCAATAGCCATGTAAAAGAAAACATATGGACATTTATTACAAGTTGATATTTCTTGATGAGTAGCTGCTGTTACTCCAGAAAAATTATTAGTAGAATAAAATCTATAGTCTCAAACCATTTTCTTTTTTACAGCCTTATACATTCTTGTACTTCCTGTTTTCACCACTTGCCAGCAGTTCCTACTAACCTAATACAAACTTATCTGCAAGTCAGGGCCCTGTGCTGCTCTCACTGGAGAGTAAAAGTCCTTTAAAAATCATTCCCTTCTCAATTTCCTCCCCAAATGCTCATAGGTTTCTACTTCAATCAGTCTGAATGCTGGCAGGACAGTTCCTGATTGGTTGACATCCAATATAATTCATAATTTAGGTATCAGACTAAATGGATGCTGGAATTAGAATATAACAATCTGCTATAAAACACCAGCTCCATTTTATGTAGAATCCAGTAAAGTTCCCACCATCATTTCCACAGTCCACAGAAGATTCTGTGACAGGCTGTTAATTCTACAGCTAATTTTTCAACTGAAGAATCACAGAAATTTTATGGTTCTACATTTTGACTACACAAGATGAACAGGGATACAATGAGAGACATAAGGCCGCACTTCTTCAGAGGAGTCAACTGGATCATGGGTCCAGGCAGGTCAAGAGAGAAGAGGGCAGTCTGCCAATTCTTGATTTGGATTGACTAGGTAAAAATAAATGGGGCCTAATGCAAATGGATGTTATCTTTTCCACATATGCTGGCATAGAATCCATTCCCTTCCCTTAAGGTTTTTCACTTGTCATAAAGCTTAAAGGCAGGTATTTAAAGCAATGGATTCTATTAGCTTGGTAGTATTTGAGACTCACATGACTTAACAATGCTCACTGGGAAAATAGGTACAAAATACTTAAAAGTGCAAATAGTTTGCCCTTTTTTTTTTTTTTTTTTTTTAAAAGCCAGTCCAGCATGGAACTTAAACACAATTTTAAGAATAGGTTGTCATTGTAGAACCCCATTTACATGTATTTTGTATGCAATTAAACACACAAGTAATTGCATACGAATTGTGTAAACAGCTATGTAAGCTACAAAATAAGTTTATTTTCAAAGATTTACAACATGTCTGTATATTTGAAGACAGGATACAAAAAGGCATCTCATGAATTACCCTGGGTGTACTTTTATTTACTAAATTAAGTACTGTACTCTAGTTTTTATTACAGCTTTATATACATTTTGATGCATTTTATTACTGTATATAATAGATACAACACTGAAATGTTTAACAATGTCAGTAAAGTCCACCTCAGAATGCAGACAATTCCCTCTTTTTGGGGCAGTTATAATTATGCACTATTTGTTATGACTTGTAGATGTCTCAGCAATGTAAAGTTTATTCCTTTCTGCATATTTTCCATTTCTTTTAAGATCAGAAATTATAAGGGCCAAGGTCAGACAGTTATTAAAACTTCAGGGGAAGAAACTGAATAATTCTAATGGTATTAAAACAAACTTTAATTTATTGCTAAACTGAGTTCAATATTTTGAAAGACATTTAAACTTTCAATGGCTTGTATTGGATTTAACCACACAGCTTCCATTTATGACACCAATTGTTGATCACCAACAGCTGAAACAGAGCTATTCTTAGTGTAGAGGGCACTGGTCACAAGAAAGGTCAGCCTGCTGCAAAGACAGGGCCAAAAAAAACCCCATTTATGTCTTCCAGAAAGTTTCATGGCAGATCAGAAGAAACTGAGCTCATAACATGAGGTCCTAACATTCCAGAGCTCACTGTCTTCCAACAGTCCCTCTCCTGCACTTTCCGAGATTCCACAGCCAACAGAAATAATGCTTGGTCATAGCCCCCAGGAGGAGGAGAAGATAGGTTCATTACAAGTTTTTATGTGGTGAGTGCGGTTACCCCTAATGTTGGAGAGGTTTTAGGATATCTCCCCATTATCACTCTTGTGATTATCACTCCCAGGGCACCAGAATTCAGGTGCTCTCACTCATGCTTTCTTGCATGATTTGGGGGAATGGGAAAGTAGTGGGAAATTGAGGCTTTAGACTAATGAATTTGTGCCTGGATGAGCTGGCATTCCCCTGTTATAGTAATTGGGCCAAGCAAATTCTGACTTTACCCTAGGAAGAGGCAGCCATAGGTGGTTTTGGAGTACTGTACCTAAGTCAGTATTAAAAGGCTACTATCAAAAGGAAAATATCCCCTTAGAATAGGGATTAACCTCCACAGCTAAGTAGATAGGGTGGTCTGCAGAGTTCCCATCAACACTGCCTCCCATCTTTCTGGGTTTATAAAATGAGACTGTCAGGAGTTCTACTCTCCTGCATTATTTAAGACTGTGAGTGGCAATGTCCCTTGTATATCCTCCGAACACATGGGACTAGATTCTCACTTGCACCCAATATACATTTCATGAAACTAGAGGAGAGGAGGCACAAAGGAGTGCTTTGTGGCTCCACAATCCTGGTGCTGACTTATCCCTGTACTGGGCTCCAGTGTAGTTTACCACAGTCGTGGGATCATCTATATTATACTCACTGTCTGCAGCCACAAATGGCCATTGTGCCAGATGGAGATTGTCAAAGACCAGCAACATTCCCCTTTCGCACCCATATCCGCTATGCTGGAGGTTGGGGGTGGGAAGATAGCACTGAGCTGGCACAACCCCTCCCAAGGGACTTGTCAGCTCAATAAGCCACTAGTTTTGTGGCCCTTTTGCACCAGCTGACCAGCACAAAAATCAATCCAGCATAACAGAAGCTAGCCTGTAATGTAGAGCTGTTGTCACTTTTTGTAAAAAGAACTTCTGAAGAATCCTTGATTGTTATGATTTATTTCATGTATTTACTTTGTGCATGCTGTAACTAGCACAGATATGTTATCTCTCAATTGTGGAAGCACTGAGATGGAAAGATCTTCCAAATATAAAATTAACTATAGACATCAAATCTGGTAAAACCAACCACATTTAATCATCCTTAGGTGGGATAGGAAGGAAAGGCCTTAAGCACATGCCAGTTAGTAAGTACCGTGCTTTATAATTAGGATACACCCCATGAAAATTGGCCAGTCAGGGGTGAGTGTGTATTTGTTAAATTTCAACCACTGTGTGATGACAAAGATACCAGAGGCAGATTAAGGGTGGATTTCACATTATGATGGATCTACATTTATAAACTGAAATCTTTATTAATTTCCAGATATCCTGTTAGGGCTGTGGCTGGTTTGGATATATTATACCAGCATCAGTGGTTTCTGGAACTAGGTCAGCTAGTGATACAAGCCACCCAACTCCAATCTATGTGTGCCCAGGCTGACCAATCCCATCATTCACAGAGTTTGCAGTCCCCTACTGTTTTGCTTTTAAATCTAGAGGTCTGCAAACACAGTTACCACCCCCAAGTGGTGACTTTTATTCAATATATCAATGCTCTTCTCTGATTTTTAGAGAGCAGCAACTGTGGACCTCTTATATCTCTGTGAACATTATACCTCACATCACTTTTTTCCTTTAAATGAGACACAGTTAATACAGTATACCTTTTAAAACATTAAATTTTTCTAGATAATAACCAAAACCAGGAAAATTATATTTGAAACTAACATTCTCTCCTGAAAGAGATCTTGCTGGACAAATTTGGCCCCAAATGTATATGGTTCTAAAACTATCCAGGCTTTTACCAATCCAGTATAAGTGTTTCCATTTTTTTAAAAAAAGTTAAGTTCTATATGAATTGTTACAAAACATTCTCTTGCCATTTTTGCAATCCAAACAATGCACAAATATCCTGATGCATGAAAAAACAAAAAAGGAAATTGACTGGAAGTTAATTTACATAGATGATTATTTATTTGTACTGCAGTAGTGCCTACAGGCTTCAATCAGACATCAGGGCCCATTGTAATAGGCACTGTACAAACAGAGAAAAAGAGATGGTCCCTGCCCCAAATCTGAGTATAAGATGACAGACAGGCAAATACAACAGAAATAATTAGAGTATAGTGGTCAGGGAGATAAGCAGCAATCGCAGCATATCAGCTGACTAGTAGTCTATTTTCATTGTCCAAGGTAAGAGAACTGCAAAGAATCCAACAAACAAGTATCTTAAGGCTATTTAGTAGAAAGTAAATTACATTTCTGGATTTTTTTTCAGTTTTAATAATCGAAGGTGGTGTTCATAATATAGGTAAGACAATTTGTGAAGTTTGTTTTTAAACCTGGCTTTGTCATTTAAGACCTAGGAATTATTGTCAATTGTAATATTTTTTCTTGTTTGATACTGCTGTAGTAAAACACTAAAAGATTCATAAACTTACCTAACGCAAAGCAGAACACTGAAATGTTTGTAATCAAACTGGAAGAGACAGGGAATCAAAATTCCACTCCTGCAAAGAGGAGTGGAATATTTATAAGTAAATAATTCATGGGGCATCCTTTGCCATAAATGCCCCTCCACTATAAGAATACCATTTCCATTCTGAGGATTCTAGCAACAGCTTAATTTTCAGACTCTTCAACCAGAGCCCCTTAATTAAATCACTACCTTATTGTATGCAATTAAGATGATTCCATAGGCTATGAGTGTTAAAAATTTTTGACTTCAGTCCATACTATGTTTAAAATTTTTTAATGGATTTATAACCTTTATTTTTACTCTAAGACATAGCCTGTAAATTAAGTTTACAGCTGGTAACTTTTTTCTGTAAAGAATTATCGATTGATTATTCCAAAGCCAGGTTTAAAAACAAAGAATCCATTGTTTATTGTATTGCTTGTAATATAAATATTTCTTGTAACCAATCCCTTAATTCTGCATACATACTTTGTTTTAACTGTCTGCTCTCATAATTGTGTGTTTTATAGGACTCCCCATCATTGTTCTCTACTGTAGATTTTAGAAGAATAATATATTACACCATGAATTGTTTCATTATAGTACTACCAGCAGTAATTAGACAAGCATTTGGCAGTATTACTTTCTAAAAGCATTCATAAGTCATCCTGTTACTTTAAAATTACTAATCAGTGTATAGAATATTTATGTGGTTCATGCTTCTTCATCATGTAGTTATTGCTCAAAGCTGCTCCTAGCATATGGGTGTGGGGGGGTGTGAGCATGAGTGTGTGTCTCTGTATGCTATACAGTATATGTGCATGTACTTACAGTACACTCACACCTACATAATAGCACGACAAGTACTACGTGGTATTAATCTCAGTGGAGAGAGAATCAGAGTCAAAATTCAGTAAATGCTGCAAACAAACCAACCACATCATTTATAAACCATTGGATATTATGGTTCACCAACTTCCCCCCATTGATTTTTCTAAGCAGCATATATCTCTCCACATCTAAATAGTTCCAGGGATCAGCCAGCATTAAAACTAATCACCACTTCATCCCAGAAAAGTTTATTCCACATAGGTCAAAGCTGAGGTAAACTATTAAGGCAATCTAAGCTTGTCATGGAATTGTCCAGACTACTTCTGACAAGTTAATGGTATTATACCTATACTTGTGTACGTGGAAAGTTTGACACTGCATCTGTAATGCAAAAGCAATATTAGAAAGATTACAGAGGTAAACTGTATGGAATTTCATGAATGTGAGTGGTTTGTTTGCTTTCTGAAGTGTCTATGATCCACTGATAAGTCCAGTGTAAGTTAAGACTGTCTCTGACTGTGTGCACGTGTACAACACCTAGCACAACGGGACTCTTATCTCATTTGAGGCACTACTGAAACACAAATTAACAATAATACATCTATTCCTTAAAAGTAAAATGGAGCACCAAGTCTTTGATCAATATGAAAATAAAGATACAGTGAAATCTCTTGGGTAATGACTCAAAATAAGTTGCCTAACACAGGTGATCTGCTAATAAAGGCATAATATAATTTTACACTATACATTTGTGGATACTTGGGTTTGTTTTTAAGACAGGAGGTTACCTAATAAAGCTCTCATTGTCAATGAAAACGATTGTGGCTCTCAAGACTGTCTGAAGTTCTTCTTATAAATAAAATATTTAAATGAAATTATCCCTCAATATTCTGTGCAAGTTTCACCATTCTCTTCACTCATTGATTAGTCAGGCATTTACAATAACAGGCCTGTAGTGGCAGGCTGCAACAAGAATTGTCTCCTCTGCAGCCTTTTGTGCTGATTGATTGATTCTGTGCTATCCCAAAAACATGTACCATCATCTTGAGCTTTGTTGAAAGAAGCTGGCAACCTGCCCTCAGGTTATTTCTTCTTTTCACAGACAAATGCTTTCAAAATCTACATAGTTTCCAAAGATTAAAAAACTTGCTTCTTCCATAGTAGTGGTTCGTAACCCAACAATTAGCACCAGGCAGGAATCAGACAGCAGTCTCTGAGCCATCAAACCCATCTTGCAAATTCAATATTTAATTAAAGAAGAGAAAGCGAAACATAAGAAGCAATTGTATAGATAGAGCTAAATAGGATTACAGTTTACTAGAAAACTAAGTAATACGTGACAAGAAATACATTTTAAAAGAAGAACTCTCAAAAACAGTGCAATAAGGAAAGAACTTCTCAGACTCTTTCTACACTCTTGACAACTTAATAGAGATTGCTTTGTAGATCAAATCCCCGCCCATTTACACTTATATGGACCATTTCTACTCCTGTTCATGATCACATAATATCCCAATGAAAGTTACTTACATGGAAAGATATCAGTAAAGTATTCACTGTATTTTGCCTGACATCAAATGTGATTTGATGTGCCAGAAAAAAAGGAAGATGTACCATTTGACCAGCCAGCCAGCACAGACCACCAGCCTGGATTATAGTTTGAGAACTGCTGATATTTGCTGATCTCTGAAAACAAGTCACAAGCAGTTTGGCATGGTGGTTAGTACACTACAGTGCCAACAGGAAGGAAACCTGAGCTCCATTATGAGTCTCTGCTTTTTGCACACTTGGCCAGCTGGGATGGGAGGAAGCTACAGAGGCAACACACTCAGTCCTTGGGGTAAGGATTGTCTTGAACAGCTCCATAACATCTCCTCCAAGTTAGATGAAGGAGTGGAGGGGGGTGGGTCACAACTACTCAGTTGTTTTTGTGACAACAATCAATTAGTACTGAGAAAGCTAGATTCTCAAGCTATGTAAGGAATGAAGAACACCACTTCCTAAACTTTTGAATATCTTAACACCCCAGGGTATATCATCATTTACACTAACCAAAGATCTGGTTCTCTGTCTGGGGTCTGAGCACCACTGGAATAATTGGGAGTTTTTCCAAACATTTCAAAAGGCATAGGATTGTACCTCTATTGCTCTTTGATCTTAAATAAGATAATCTCTTTTAAATGGTCAGTAAAGAGTCCAATATAGTTGTGATGTGGGACATTCACCTCTCGTGAGTGCCTTCTGTTGGCTGAGTGTGATACTGCAATCATTCCTGGTCCCTGCACCCCTGTAGGTTGTTGACCTTCCTTCAGTGGCTCAGCCCTCCAGCCAAGTCACAGAGTCTGAAATGGATGAACTAACCCCTTCCAGGGTATTCAAGTCTAAAACAAATACAAACAAAAGTCTTCCAGTCCCTGGCTCAAGCTGGACTCAGACCTTCCTTCCTGAGGGTGCCTTCTCTCTTCAGCCCCTCTTGGGCTTCTTTAAATCCAACCCTCTGCTCAGGTGTCTGAAGGAAATCTATCCCCTTCTCAGGGCTTAATAAAGAGTCCTGACAGAACTGTCAGTCTACTCACACCAGGGCCTTCAGCCCTATCCCTGGGGGCCCTTTTAAATCTAGCCCTTTTTCTTGGGCTTTTAAACTAGTCATGTCCCCTTTCTGGAACTTAGGCCATTGCAGCACTGCAGCCTGTCCACCACTTCAGATCTCAACCCAGGGACCCTATAAACAGCAGCCACATGCTGCTCCCTTTAGTTGGTTACTGCTACATTCCCTGGGCCTCTTCCCACCTGGCCTCTTTACCTCTGTCCATTACCTTAGTGCTAGAGCTCTCAGGTCCTCTTGCTCCCAGGTTTAGCTAATGCTGCCCATTGAGCACACTTTATTCAGAGCAGAACACCCTTCCTTGCCTATCAGACTCCAGCTGTGAACTGAGCTGCTCAGCCCTTGAAGCTCCTTTTGTCTGAGCCTGCTGAGCTCTGACTGGCTGTTTCTAAGCAGGCCTGGAGGCTCCTTTCCTGGGGCGGGCTGTGGTAGGACCATGGTGCTCCAGCAGGGGGCTTGAAAGGCCAGATACACCCCCTCACAATAATATATGCTCATATGCACCTTGGAGTTCCTCTGGGCCGCATCTGCTGGCTCCCTATTTACCTTTGAGGAGCAGTGGTCACTATATGGGCTTCTCTGCTTGGTGTCGCCTTCCAATTCCCTGCTTATGGCCCTATGATTTCACTCCTGTCCCCGTTTTCTTATTAGTTGTTCCCAAAAATCATCTGGGCCCTGAGTTTAGTTGCTCCTCCCCTTAGGCTAGGGGAGAGGCCTTCAGATGTGGGTGAGCTTGTGCACACCCACCTCCCGGAACTCAAAAGGTGCACCTTGGAATGAATGCATAATGAATGAAAAAATTATCTTGCTCCTGTTCATGTGATGAATACGTCTGTGACTTGTTAGCCATGCACAGAATTCCAGAATAAAAGACCAGAAGGTTGAAAGTTAGCTGCATAACTTCATTCCATTTATGGGAATAGTTTAGAATTTAGCCTTCACCCTTTACATTGCTATGGGATGCAGCCAGGAGATAGAGAGGAAGAGAAAACGAGATCTGGAGTGAGCTTCACCCATGCTTCAGCCCTTATGGACCAGAGAAAAGGGCAGGAGCAGCAAAAAAGGACCTTATGGCTGTGTTCCACAGTTCCTGCACCTGGGGAATCCTCCTCCAGATACCAAGGTTTCAAGACACCTTTTTGCCATTCTGGCCCTTTCATGTGATTCTGAGGGGACACAGCTGATGTGAGGATCTAATCCTTTATTCTTTCGTCTGGGTCCCTCTCCTATATTATAAAGCAGGGATCGGCAACTTTTGGCACGTGGCCCATCAGGGAAATCCACTGGCGGGCCAGGACAGTTTGTTTACCTGCAGCGTTTGCAGGTTCAGCCAATCACAGCTCCCACTGGCTGCGGTTCGCCGTTCCAGGCCAATGCGGGCTGCGGGAAGCGGCGGCCAGCACATCCCTCAGCCCATGCCGCTTTCCGCAGCCTGCATTGGCCTGGAACGGCGAACCGCAGCCAGTGGGAGTTGTGATCGGCCGTACCTGCGGATGCTGCAGGTAAACAAACCGTCCCGGCCCGCCAGCAGATTTCCCTGACGGGCTGTGTGCCAAAGGTTGCCAATCCCTGTTATAAAGGTACACATTTGCTCCTTAGTAAGCAGAGACCTATGGTTGATCTTGCCTATGGTAGGGGGGTGGCGGGAAGGGGGTTTCAAGATATTGACACTTAGGTAACCTGTTAGTCCAGACTTCTTTAGGCCTTTGTTGACTGTTTATTATCATATATGCATACAAATTGTTTTAGCACACAAATGCCTGTTAGCTGATATTACTACTTTTCCCTGAATTTACCATTTCTAGGGGGTAAATCTGATATTACTACTTTTCCCTGAATTTACCATTTCTAGGGGGTAAATCTGGGAATTTGTTTATACTTTGTATACAAAGTATATAAAGGTGTCTTTCAAAAGAAAAAAAGAAATTCTAAAATTAAATAATCTGAATTAGCTTGCATTAATATTTTACTATTTACATTGCTTTTCTGAAGTTGTATTTGAAACTTCTATATATTTAATTAATTTTTAACACATCATCAGCATTAATACATATTTAAAAAAATACTGAGATGGAAGAACATTCCCCATATCTGGAAAGTCCAGGATCTATCTTAGGAACTTACAGGGTCCCTATCACTGTAATATATAAGCACTTCACCATCTTATCCTCACAACATCCCTGTGAGGTAGGGAAGTGCTAATCACCCCATTTTACAGGGTGGGGCACAGAGAGGCTAAGTGACTTGTCCAAGGTCACACAGAAAGCCTGTAGCAGAGCAGACACTTGGGCCTAGGTCTGCCAAGTCCTAAACTAGTGCTCTAACCCCTGCACCTTTCTCTCCAAAGGCCTCAATGATGTGAGAATCAGTCAGAAATAATGGGTAAGGTAAAGGCAATTAATTAAAAACATACATCACCACATGTATCACGTGTTAAGTTATAAAAGAGGTCTTACAAGCACGTGTTCGATGCATTTTTAAAAACCAACAATAGAAAACCAGAATCCTCAGCTTGTGTAAATTGGTGGTCCTGCACTAAAGCTAGTATTGGGAGCACAGTTTCTTCCTGTGCTTTCCCAGAATTCACATAGAAGGTGGTGGAACTGTGGGGCTTCAAAGTGGAATTCCAGCTCATTTTTGGAAGTTGCACACTTGACCCATCTGAGAATGATTTGGAGAAAACTCTTTGAGTAGATTAATATATGGAGCATCAATGGTGCCTCAGAAAGACCAGTCCAAATAGTTCCCTGACTTTTACCTCATTTCTAAGTGCTTGCAAAGATTTATCATCATATCTCATATTTTAAAGAGTAGCACAACTGCTGAACAGAACAGAAGTTGGCTGAAACACCTCCTGGCTTTGCAGTGAACATACAAGTAACTTTGTCATTCAATCCTTAGGTAGTTTTGTGGCCCTGGTTAGAACCCAGGAATGTTAGAGCATCTTTGTCCTCACCAATCAGAGATGTTTATTCTTAAATCTTCCAAGAAAATAAAAATGTTTTCCAGCTCCGTTAGGCTTTTGCATTTTTTTTTTGAAACGACAAAACAACAAAAACCGCCTAATTGGTCCAGATGCACTTACTTATGCTATTGTAAAGTAAAATAGGATAGTTGATGTTGAACACTGCGGACATGGAATCCATAGAAATGTGATAATTTATTCCAGCTGTAATTTCCCATTCAATGATTTTTATGAACTTCCCTGCCTATCATTTCCATGACTTCATCTGCAATTGTGGATAATGAAAAGAAAAAACACAAAAACAAACAAACCAAAAACGCCTGACACTTCCCTTTTCTCCAGCTTGATCACTGGAGGGCAGATTCCCTCTTCCATCCAGCACAAAGGAAGTAAAATCTGGAGGTGACTGGCCAACTGAGAATTCCACTGGTGGGTGAGTGGAGGACCCTCAATTGGGGCGAAGCCATTATAACTGGCTCCTATGCCGCTCCCAACATAGAATATGGCGCGTGTCAAGATGGGCCCCTTGGCCAAGACAGAGGAGAGTGTATGTTCCAGAAATTGTTTAAGTTCTCTTGTTTTGGGGGATGTCTGTGTGCAACTACCTACACAACAGTAATTCTAACAAAAACAAGATTGAATAAAAGCGGGGGAAATTGAAGTAAAATAAATGTTTTGCTTAACATACCTCATAAAATGAACTACATAAGACATTCTCATCTTAGTTACACAGAGAACAGAATGAACTTTATGTCTGAAAAGCAAGTTCCTGTTCTGCTATTCTCGTCAGAGTCAGCTCCTGCTGCTGTGTCCAGAGAGAGATGAGTTGACTGTTCCCTCTAAGCTGTGTGCGTGTGCGTGTGCACACAGATCCTAAACCCCGCACACACAGCGAAACACCACACACACAAAAATTTGCACAGAAGCCCAACAATTTGCACAGAAGAAATTTTTTGTGCACACGGTCTATCAAAAATTTGCACAGAAGAAATTTTTTGCGCACACAGCCTGTCAAAAATTAGAGGGAAGATTGGATGAGTGACTCCCTCTCTCACTCAACCAGCTTATTAAGTGTCCTTAGAGCCAGTGTCACTACCTCTGCTTTCCAAATCCGTTTTCTCAAGTTACCTATGCACACACTAGGGTTTGGATTCCCTATTTTCTCTAAGGGTGTGTGTACACTTACAATGTGGACCAGCTGGACTGCTGCAGCACTTCAGTGTAGACTCTACCTATGCTGATGGGAGAGGTTCTTGTGTCAGCATAGGTAATCCACCACTCCAAGAGGCAGTAGTCTGGTTGACGGAAGAATTCTCCAGTTGACCTAGCACTGTCTACACCAGGGGTTAGGTCAGTATAGCTACATTTCTCGGGGGTGTACCCAGTGATGTAAGTTCCTAGAGTAGACCAGGCTTAAGAGATGGCCCATTGAGGATTCAAACACCTTTCATGATGATAAGCCTGTCAACTGGTGTCTATCATAATTAAGCGTCTTTGAATCCTCAATGGTCCATCTCTTAGGCCTGGTCTTCACTTAAAAATTAGATCAATATAACTAACTCGCTCAGTGTTGTGAAAAATTTCACACCCTGAAGACCATAGTTAAGTCGATCTAACCCCCTTTGTAGACGTGACTACGTCAATAGAAAAATTCTTCTGTCAGCCTACCTACTGCCTCTAATAGAGGTGGGTGGATTAACTACGTTGATGGAAAAACCCCTTCTGTCAATGCAGCAAGTGTCTATACTATAGCCCTACCAAGTTCAAGGCCAAGAAAAATGCATCATGGACTGTGAAATCTGGTCTCCTCCCATGAAATCGGGTCTTTTGTGTGCTTTTACCCCATACTATACAGATTTCATGAGAAAGACCAGTGTTTTTCAAATTGGGGGTTCTGACCCAAAAGAGACTTGCAGGGGGGTCACAAGACTATTTTAGGGGGATCACCCTTACTTCTGTGCTGCCTTCAGAGCTGGGTGACCAGAGAGGAGCAGCTGTTGGCCAGGTGCCCAGCTCTGAAGTCATCCCCACCCCCACACCTCCAGCAGTGCAGAAGTAAGGGTGGCAATACCATACCCTGCCTTCAGAGCTGGGCAACCGGAGAGTGGCAGCTGCTGATGGAGGGCCCAGCTCTGTAGGCAGCAGCGCAGAAGTAAGGGTGGCAATACCATACGATACCATGCCATCCTTACTTCTGCGCTGCTGGTGGTGGTGGCTCTGACTTCAGAGATGGGCTCCCAGCCAGCAGCCACCACTCTCCAGCTGCCCAGCTCTGAAGGCAGCACCAGCAGCAGCAGCAGTGCAGAAGTAATGGTAGCAGTACCGCAACCCTCGCATTACAATAGCTTTGTGACAGGCCCCCCTCCCAACTCCTTTTTGGGTCAGGAGCCCTACAATTAAAACACCATGACATTTCAGATTTAAATAGCTGAAATCATGAGATTTACAATTTTTAAAATCCTATGACCAAGAAATTAACCAAAATGGACCGTGAATTTGACAGGGCCCTACCTATAGCGCTACAGCGGCACAGATGCAGCACCGAAGCTGTGTCATGGTAGTGGGTATAACGAATACATAACCTTAGAAAGACTTAGAAACCGCACCTCACAGCTCAGTCTTTTCCCCAGTCAGATTTTCTAGGCTGGTCTATGCTTAGGCCTGGTGTACACAAGGAAAATAGGTTGGTATATCTACATCGCTCAGGGGTGTGAAAAATCTACACTTGTGAGCAAACCAGTTAAACCAACCTAATCCCCCAGTGTAGACAGTGCTAGGTCAATAGGAGAATTATCTTGTCTACCTAGCTACTGCCTCTCGGGGAGGTGGAGTACTTCCACCAATGAGAGAAGCCCTCCTGTTGGCATAGGTAGCATCTTCATTGAAGTGCTACAGCGGCACTGCTGTAGCATTTTAAGTGTAGACTAGCCCTTAGAAGCTTTATTGGTGTAACTATGTCCGTTAAGGGTAGATTTTTGCTGACGTAGCTATACTGGTAAATATCCTAGTTTAGACAGTTATTCTGATATAAAGGTGTCATATACCAGTATATCTTATTTAAATTCCCGAACCAGAATACAGCTAGGTCTACATGACAGACTTGTGCTAGCAGTTTTGTCAGTCAGGGGTGTGATCCCCAACCAACAAGTGTCAGGGCACCGGGTCATAGGTGGTCAGGCCTAGTAGTAGGAGTGGGATTCAGGCCTAGTGGTCATAGTCCGAATGCCAGAGCCAAGGGTCAAGACAGAGTCGGAGTCATGAATCAGAGCCGAGGGTCAGAACTAGATTACCAGGAGTCAGGGAAGGCAGGAGCAGGGCTGGTTCTGAGGCAGAAGCAAGGCTGGGAGAGGTTGGAAACAAGACTGAGTGAAGGGCAGGATCTGGGCTGCAGCTATGGAGGAACAAAGCAGGAGCAGGGATTGGCAAGAGATGAGCACAAGGAGGCAGAGAGTCTGTGGGCATGTGCATTGAACAGCCCGTGAGCTACTGCTGCTGCTGGGCTTAAGAACCAGCCTGCTGGATTCCTGAGCCAATCTGGCAGAAGGTCCATCAGGCAGCCTAGCTGGCTCGGTAGGGCATCAGAAGTACTGAGCAGGTGCAGCTGCAGGGCCTTACTCCTGACACATAGTTAGCACAAGTCCCCAGTTCAGATGCAGCGATACCAGCAAAGCTGCGGTTCTGCAGGTATAGCTTATTTTATTCATGGGGGGTGGTTCTGCTATACCAGTACAAACTGCAGCTTTGCTAGTATAGCTAAGTCTGCACTAGGAGCAGTATATTATACTACTATTTCCTCTAGCATAGGCATGGCCTTGCCTAACCAAAATAAGCTATGCCAGTATAGGCACTTTTATACCAGTATAAATATGTCCACACTAGGGTGCCACTTTAACTGTATCAGTATAGTTAATGCAGCAAAACTTTTAAGGCCCTGTATTGTTCTTTCAAATAGGCAGATTGGGGTGGAGTGAGGACAATGCCGAAGTAATTTTCCATTCTTATGAACTATGGATTAGGAACAGAGATCCAGACCCTCTATTACAGCAAGGGCTCTCTGATAGTCCTCTGGCCCCAATCTCCTTCGCTACACTGGATCTTAATGTAAGAGAGAATTTGGCCATATGGTTTTCAGAAGTAGATCAAATTTGTCTAGTAAGCTCTTACTTAAGATATATTTTTATTGTTGATGGCACATATCGCCTCTTGTTACCTGGAGAACAATGTGTTGCCAAGTGAAACATGACCATTTTTAGACCAGAAGGCATAGTGCAGAACATTACTGGAGCATCAAGAACTCCTGAGTTCTAATCCTGACTCTGATAACAACTTGTTGTGTGATGTGTCCTTGGACAAGTAATCTAGTGCATTCCTCAGTTTCCCCATCTTTAAAAAGAGTATAATAAAACCTATTTCATACCTATTTCACAGGGATGTTGTGAGGATTTATGTTTTAGAGCATTTTGAAGATGAAAAGCACAACATAAATATTTAGTATTAGTCTCAGTTTTGCAGGCAAGCTGTGCAAATTCTGAGTTAAAATCGTTCTAATGGCATCCATCTGCATCTTGAATACAAGAAAGAAATTGTAAGACTGCCTGTCTATGATCAAGGCTCTTTCATGCAGTTCACCCTACTGTTTGGCATTTAGCCAATTGCAATAGCCTATTGAGGAGGGAAACAGCTCTGAAGGAAAGAATGTGCATGTTAAGCAGAAGACGGCTTTTGCAAAGGGTGAGAAAAATAAGACAAATATCACCAACTGCCAAAGTACTCACTGATACACACAAGAACGAAGCAAGACAAAGGGAAGGAAAAAAAAATTTAATAGGCCCCTGACACCTTCCTCCTCATATCCCCCACTAAAGAGAGTATCAGCCCATGTGCGCTGCAGGCTGCAATAAAGAATTCTCCTACCTCAGGACCAGGTCTGCTTTGCATTAAGGTTGCTTCTCTATGGAAAAATATGGGAGGGATTAGTTTGGAGCTACTTAAAGAAATCCAGAATGTGACCAAACTTACATCATTACAGCAATGATGCCAAAAGTTTGGGGGTCAGCTAGGTAAGGCCAGATCACATTGAGAAGGAACCCCTGACAATGACCTTTTTATTTAACTGGATTCATCTCACTGTCAGATGCACTCTATATTTTGTTGCTGATCTACTAGGAGCCGACCCCCAAGTCTTCCTAAGAATTACAGGACACAATGCAGAATCGCCAGAAATTTCTGTTGCCTGATACCTATCCGATGTCAGATCTAGTGTCCTTACTTCCTCTCTCTTGTCATCTATGGATTCATTTCACTCAAGCTGTGCTGCAGCTGTACATTGCTGCAAAGCCGTAACAAACAAATAATGTGCAGCCAATATGTCCTCCTCCACTTCCTACAAGGTTTTAATCTAAGAGAGGTCAACAGGTAGCCACCTTCCCCTGATGCTGTTTTCCCTTTTATTAGGCTCGGTACCTTCTCGTAAGCCCAACTGGGCAGTAAGAACTGTAATCTTTCCCAACTGTAATCTTTCAGTCACCCTGTGACAGGCTCACAGAAGTTCTGGCATCTGTAATAGACCTGGCTGAGACACTGGATTAATTTTAGCCAAACTTTTAGCAAAACACTTGTTCCTATTTTCAGCTGATTTTTTTTTTAATTTTTATTTTATTTTATTTTTACTGTCTCTCCTGCAATCACACTGTCCCTGCAATGCCCTGTTCCCTGATTTATTAGGCATGGTCTACACACAGTTTTTGTACATGTATAACTATGTCAGTTAGCGGTGTGATCTTTTACTGATAAGGTTATACTCGTGGACATCGTTATGCTGGTATAAAGGTCCCTTCCTATGTGGTAATAAGATTTACCAGTATAAGTACTTCTTTATTGGTATAACCACATCCACAAAGGACAGATTATACCACCTTAATTTTACCAGTATACTCAAAGCAGCATAACTTTTCTGTGTAAACAAGGCCACAGGGATGAGCTTGCCTTCTGTGCCATGCCCCAGGGTGCTGCCTCCCAGTTAAACTGTTGAACCAGGGTGCACCAAATGTCTGAACATGAAATTCTAGGATTTGGTGCATCTCACAAAATTGCATGCCAGAAAACAAAACAGTTCAACTGAAAGGCATCAAGATGCAGCCGCAGAGGATGTGGTGAGAGGGAAAATAGACAAGTCAAGAGGCTGAGGGAATAGAGTGGGAAAAGGAGACTGGAAAGTTAGAGTGCTCAGAGGAGGGAGTTGGAGTCGTGAATGAAAGGTTAATTGAACAGAAAACCCACAGTGACCCAGTGTCAATGCCCCCATTCCTGTTTCTCACCCAGATTGTCAAAACTATCCAGAAACCACATACAGACAAGTACTCCCTATCTAACACACTCTGTACTGTGAAACTCTACCAAGTACCCTCATGTTGGGTTGGCCCTTGGGAAAAGCTAAAAAATAGCCCCTCTACTGACAAGTGATTGTCATTTTTACTCTAGCTTTACCAGTAGATACTGGGACTCAGGGGCAACTGAGAGCCTGCATCCCAAGCAAGGGGGAAAAATTCATAGGGAAGGATTGCAGACCAAGCTGGATGAGCAAGCATCTCAGACAGGTGATTAAGAGAAAGCTGAAAGCCTACAAGGAATGAAAGATGTGAGGGATCAGCAAAGAAAGCTACCACTTGGAGGTCAGAAAGTGTAGGGATAAAGTGAGAACTGCCAAAAGCCAAGCAGAGTTGGACCTCGCAAAAGGAATTAAAAACAATAGTAAAAGGTTCTATGGCCACATAAATAAGAAGAAAACAAGGAAAGAAGAAGGGGGACCACTAAGCATTGAGGATGGGATGGAGATTAAAGATTATCTAGGCATGGCCCAACACCTAAACAAATACTTTGCTTAAGTTTTTAATTAGGCTAATGAAGAGTTAGGGGTAGTGGCAGGGTGGCTAATGGCAACAAGGATATGGAGGTAGAAATTTCTAAATCTGAGGTGAACGTCAAACTCAAACAGCTTACTGGGACTAAATCAGGAGGCCTGGATAGTCTCCATCTTAGAATATTAGAGGAACTAGCACATGAAATTGCAAATCCAATAGCAAGGATTTTTACTAAATCTGTAGACGATCCAAGAAATGGAAAACCTACATTAAGAGAGGAGACTCAAAGAGCTTGGTTTGTTTAGCCTAACCAAAAGAAGGCTATGGGGAGATAGGATTGCTCTCTATAAATACATCAAAGGGATAAATACCAGGGTGGGAGGGGAGTTATTTAAGATAAGCACCAATGTGGACACAAGAACAAATGGATATAAACTGTGCATCAACAAGTTTAGTCTTGAAATTAGGTGAAGGTTTCTAATCATCAGAAGAGTGAAGTTCTAGAACAGCCTTCCAAGGGGAGCAGTGGGGGCAAAAAACCTAACTGGCTTCAAGACTGAGTTTGATAAGTTTATGGAGGGGATGGTAAGATGGGTCTGCCAACAATTGCATGTGGCCCATCGGTGGCTGCCAGTAGCAAAAATCCCCAACAACTGGAGACAGGACACTAGATGGGGAGAGCTCTGAGTTACTACAGACAATTCTTTCCCAGGTATCTGGCTGATGGGTCTTGCCCACAAGCTCAGGGTCTAACTGATCACCATATTTGGGGTCGGGAAGGAATTTCTCCCCAGGTCAGAGTGGCAGAGACCTTTGGGGGTTTTGACCTTCCTCTGCAGCATGGGGCATGGGTCACTTGAAGGTTTACATTAGTGTAAATGGTGAATTCTCTGTAACTTTAAGTCTTTAAACCATGATTTGAGGACTTCAGTAACTTAGCCAGAGGTTAGGGGTCGATTACAGGGGTGGGTGGGTGAGGTTCTGTGGCCTGCAATGTGCAGGAAGTCAGAGTAGATGATCACAATGGTCTTTTCTGACCTTAAAGTCTATGAGTCTATGTCTTCACTGTAGAGTTAACCTGCTCTGGGCACTTCAGTTAGCCTGGGGCAGAGCGGGGATCAAGCACCCCCGGGGAAATCAGAAAGTCGGCACCTCTGCGATTCCTCCCAACTCCTTATGCCCAGTGTCCCCCTGGACCTGTTATGCCCAGCACCCCATCCTGATCCCCTCCCCACAAATGCACAGCACCCTGCACAATATCACCTCTGCCCAGCGCCCCTCCCCCGCCCACAGCCCCACCACGACCGCCTAGCACCCCAAACAGAACCCCCACTCCCTAGTGCCCCAACACACACAGATCTCCCCCACTGCCTCCCAGCCAGCAACCCTCCTTTCCCCCAGGTTCCCCAGAGACCCATTCCCTCATGCCCTGCCTCCCAGTCGCACTCACTGGCCCTGCTGGGAGGTGGCTGTGTCTGCTGGGCTGAGCCGGCAGCGCAGCCAGGGCTCCAGCCCCTCGGCGGTGGCGTGATCAGCCAGGCCAGGGCCTGCCCCAGCCGGGCTCCTTCAGGACCCACTTGCCTGGAGGGGCGCAGCCAAGCCCCCCACACTGTGTCCCCCTCTTCTCCCCCGCACCTGGCCAAGACTGGCCAGGCTTCTGCACCAGTTCAAGGTGACTTGGCTCCAGGGAGACAGACAGGACCCCACAGGTGGCGGGAAGCAGAGACTGCCCGGAGCTGGAACTGCACTGGAGTCCAGCCAGGGTGTTGCCAATTTAGCTACTTTCTCACTAGATTTAGTGACTTTTTGGTTTCCCTAGTGAGAAAATAAGTGTCAAAGTGACCAGCGACAAATCTAGTGACTTTCACTGCCAATTACAGTGACACTCAGAGAAAGAAGTCACCAATATCTATAGTCACAAAATCATTCACAAGCAGCTCACTAGTGTTAATAAAATCTATTCCACGCTCTTCTTACTTCACTCTTTTGCACACCAAGTCAATGTCATTACGTCTCAATTGAGCATGTCCTCAGAAGGAATCACATTCCAGGGCTTCTTGGGTTGAGATCACTATAATCTGCAGGCGAGGAAAAGAAGTTTGTGGAGGCTAATTAAATACTTTGCTAAAGCCAGGCACACGTTGGAGAGAGCAGCACATTAGCCAGGGCTTGTTTTTACCCAAACGTGTTCTTTCTCGCTTCTCTGTGGTAGGTAGCACACCCTGTGATGCAGGGGAAGATGGCTAATGAAGTGGGCAGGATGAGGGAGGCAGGTTAGCCGACAAGGAGAGCCACACGAATGGAAGGTGGGGTGGGATGAGACAGGGCCATGTGCCCCAGTGGGGTAGGGGGCACCCTGCCTCCAGGGATGAAGCCTTTAATATAGGATCAAAGGTGGAGCTAGCTTGATTTCAGCTCCCCTCTACTCCTTCCGTGGGGTAGGCCTGGGGTTAGCTGACCAGCTGTTTTCAGAAATTAAACCCTGGAAGTGGGGGGATTCGGAAGGGGTCTGGCTAGCGGATTTTTGTTCTTAAATCTACTTTCTTGGCTCCCTGCAGCTCAACTCTGTACACTGCAGCCCAGTATGGCTGGAGTTGGTTAATTTCAGCCAAGCCTCCTTTTCTTCCCAGCCTGGATTTGAGCCAACAGGTTAGTGAAAGGGAAAGCCCAGACCCCAGGGAAAGAGGGTATTCACCTGACCTGAGCTCAGTGCTGCAGGGAGCCAAGAAAGTATCCTTAGTACATGAATTCACTAAATAAAATGACTTGCAGTTTGGCATGCTCTAGACTTCTGTCCATGGCCTAATTTCCAACAGATGATCAGGTATGGATCCAGTTTAGGATGATGACCTATTAAAGCTGTTGGCATTAATACAATTCTGATTTCAAAACCAGGAGGCAAATTTAGGGCATGAGACACAGGAGCAGGCATTCCACCTGAGGCTTATCACCCTGAGAATGCAGCACCATGCCTTGCTAGGCAGATAACACAAGTTTTTTAATAGCTATGGGTTCTCCCTGTGCTCAGTGGCACCTGCAGCCATATGGACTTGCTGTGTGCCATTGGCAGGGGCAGGGCTCCTGGTGGGGGAGAAAGGGCAGTTTGCCCTGGGCCCATAGATCAAATGGTGTTTCAACCTGACATGCTGGGTCACAATGCCACTCACTGAAATTTGGCCTGGCGTTCTCTCTGCCTGACCAAATCTTTAGTGGTGCCATGCTAAGTTAAAGTGAGAATTGTTCACTTTCTGGAGGTGTCCCTGCCTATGCTGACTTGTGGGAAGGCACTGGAGGACTATCAACACTCAAGTTAAGTAGTCTTCATCAACACTGCAGAGTGGACAGTTTACCAGCCCAAGTGAAAGTGGGATCTAGGTTCTAGCCTGTCCACTTACTCTACTGGGATATCTCTACTCAGCCCAGATTTCAGACATGGCCAAACTCGAGTTAGATGATGTTCTGTTGTGTGTGCCTGGGTTAGGGGCAACATCTGAGTAGGAGCCTGTGTCAACTTTTTTGTGAAGAGGTACCCTTAGAGTTGCAATCAAATGCAATAGAGACTGATGATAGAACAGGGGACTATTGTGTCCGCTGACTAGGAGAATAAAATGAATTGTCTATTAATGCTGTGTCCAAAATATTACATCAACTGACAAAAAGTGAAATAAAATAAATCCTGCTTTCACTAAATTACTGAAGTGCAAAGCCTAGGTATAAGAACCAGAACAGAACAGACTAGGTTAGGGGGGTTGTTGGGTAGTCTGAAGTCTCCTCAGCTGAGAGGTGGGTGGATGTGGAAGTCATCACAGGCCAGCTGCGTACCCTGGTTCCAGGGCTTTCCAGCTATTATCTTTCATGAGCACTAAATTCAATCAAAAATCAAAGAAGTCTTAACAAAGGTAAAGATATAGCGAGACCTGCATAGCCCCATCCAGCCCCCTGCTATAGACTACAGTCCAGAGCTGTAGGGCCAACAATTCCCTGGAGCAGGACACCATTAACCCGGAAGCTGGGCGTCCACACAGACCTTGCCTTTTGCAGAAGTTGCCCGATGTTAGCCAGGAAAACACCCCCCCACCGCTCCCCCCACACGCCTCAAAAGGGCGCCGGTGCCCTGCGCGCCCGGAGAAGGCGCCCGGCCGCCGGAATGGCCGGCGGCTCGCGCAAGGACCGCATGTCACAATGCAACTGCAGCCCACGAGCAGCGACCCCAGCAACCGCCCCCCGCCGGCTGCGGCCTGCAGAGAGCCGACAGCTGCCGCTGCGCCCGGCGCGGGGCTGGGGCCGCCAAGGCGTAACCGAGGCAAACCACAGGCAGCCGGCCGGCCGGGGCAAAGACCAGGGGCAGCGTCATGGCCGCCAGTACCCCCAGACCCGCCCTCGGAGCAGCCGCTGCGGGGAAGAGGATGATATGTACAGGTAACGAGCGCGTCTCCGCACCGGAGAGCCCGGAGCTAGGAGCACAGGGCAGCGGCGAGCCAGAGCCCGTACCGGACAGAGAGGCAGCGACGTCTGCACAGCAGAGCAAGCTGCTGCCTCAGAGCCAATACGACAGCGCTGCAATTAGTATGGTTGCATTGGTCACACGCCAAGCGCGTATTTTCGGCGATATTATTTATTATAAGCAGGAGCAATGTGGACACAGAAAATTAAAAGAGTTGCAATTCACCGTATATTCTATTTTGTCATGGTGCTGCAGCTTTATTTTATCGGGGGGGGGGGTCTTAATAGCTAGATTGAAACTCCTCTTTTTGTTGTTCTTCTTTATTATCCTGTCTTTTTCCATCGAGTAAATGTCTCCATTGTTCAACCCTCAGGACTTATTTAATGTGTGCGTGTGAGAGAAACACACACAAAGCAGGAACGTGAAATCGACACTTCCTCAAGTTGGAAGCTTTTGTGCTCTGCTCAGCAGTGCTCATTCTTTATTGAAAAAGTGTGCCCTGGGCCTCGGTATTAAACAAAGAGACCATATCAGCGTCTGAGAAGAGCGCTGCAGCTGAGGGTCTGTATGAAAACCTCCTGCTGATAGCAAAGACATTTCTCAGCGTTGCAGTTTAATAGCAGTTGCATACTTACTAGAAACACATTTGAATTTTAAATGTCTAGAAAACACAGTGTACAATGAAAAAGCACAGGAATTAAACTGAGGGACTGAGACCAAATTTGTGTGTATTTAGTTTTGAAAAGTGCCTCTTTAAATTCATCTTGGAACCCTAACTTTATAATCACAGAAATAATACATATCTGAAATTTGAATTATACACAGTTTATTATTTGATAGCTCAATTGCAGTGTACTCCTATCCCATTAATTAATTGTAAAATCACTTACACTTTCACTTTTATCCTTAGACTCCAAAGAACTGGAAACAAGCTATGAATTGTAGAAAGCATCTCAGATATGGTACACATTATTGAGAGTTATACTGAACACGTTAGGCTGTGCTCCGCATATTATATACAGTAGTAGAGTTCTGCCACTGGGGTATAGTCTCAATAATAAAATATGAATAAAATACATTTCCCTTCATTCCAAATCTGTGTGTCATTCACAGGTATTATTTTAACAGTTCAGCACATCTCAGTCTGTACAGGGGCAGCTGGCTGGGTCCCTCTTTTATTTGGTGCACATATACACATTCTAGTAGAGGGCCCAAAACCGTAGCGGCAAAGAGTCTTGTGGCACCTTACAGACTAACAGACATATTGGAGCATGAGCTTTCATGGGTGAATTTTGCAGAATTTTAAAATACCGTGTGCAGCATTTTTAATTTTTTCATGCAGAATTTTTACTTTTTCGTGCAGAATGCCCCCCAGGAGTAAATAATATTGTAAAAACAACAAATGAGCTTTACATTATACATGTATAGAGTCAATAAACTCACGAACATTACACATTTTCATCCACATACACTTTTCCTATCATTATCCCCTCTGTGGAAGGTTTAGACCTTTGGATCTGCATAGCGCCAGATCTACTAGCTGTTCCCTTGCACTTGCCTCACCATGCCTCTGAAATCCTCCTCGATATATTGTTCCCCTGTGTGGTCTGCCCCTTTGTCCAACATACTCACAATTTTAGGCTGTGTTTAGAATCTCCTGTGGCTGCTGAGGACGAATGAGGCAGCATTTAGCCTTAGAAATGTTGTTTCATTCTGTCTGCAAACTCAGCACTGCATGGGTTTGCATTCACAATTGTATTTTTGCAATTTTTAAGGGATAGAAACAATTTTTGAAAAAGATAACATCTATTCTGCTGAAATTGATGAGGCCATTAGAGAATGCTCATCTGACATGCCATGGTGAGGCCTTGTCTATACTGGCATTTTCCAAAAATCTCCCAACGTGATACTACCACCAGTACTAGCAATATTGGGACTATTAGCATAACACCAATGATAGGTTGGCCATTGGCCATTTAATCTGTCTACACTAGTGCTCCCACTATTGTTACCACTGAGACTGAAGTACAACAGTGGGAGATTTGTAGAAAAGTGCCAGTGTAGATAAAGCCTAACTGGCTCAATCCAGCCCCTGTGCTACAGATTGTATTGGGATTTTTAATACCCTATAAATGCTTGATCCTTTGCTATTGAAATCAGTAGAAAGATTCCCACTGAGTTCAATGGGTGCTGGATCAGGCCCTAATGCACTCTCCCAGGAAAACTTATGCCCAAATAAATTTGTTAGTCTCTAAGGTGCCACAAGTACTCCTTGTTTTGTTTTTTTTTAATTGGAAAGTGATCTTGACTCTTCATCCTGGCCACCTTTAATTCAATAAAGTTGCAACATCTTTGTTTGATGCAGGCAATATCACTGTACTGTTGTAAATGTTTGATCACTGTCAGGCAATTTCAACACAAGAGTAATAGCCAAGGTTATTTTTAAAGAGTGAAAGGCAACTTAATCACAGCCTTGGTTCAACTAAAAATGCAGTGTTTGCTTTTAGTGACACAGAGAATGAAGTGCAAGTAAAGCAAGCAATACATTTCACATGATAACTTGCTGGCTGCTATGGCTGGTAACTGTGTTATACAGGTTTACAACCTACCGTATCAGTTCAAGGTTAGCATAATTTTCATATGCATTCTGCAACTCTTAGTATAAAAAGAATTAACCTCTACATTTTAGTTTTCTAGTATAATATTCACAAAGAGGACTTATACTCTGCAACACTGAGCGTCAATGTGCCTAACAGTTAGGCACCCTGCCACCTCGTGGAATTCACAGTCCTGAGTTAGGTGAGGCACCTATCTCCACTCATGATTCACAGCCATGAACCCTCTCCTGTGTGTAAATAATTAAATATTCATTGGAGCAGGAGGACCAAAACCTGGCTGTCATGTCCCAGCTGAGTGTTCTAACCACTGGGTTACAGAGTCATTCTAATGTTCTCCCTGGCTCAATTACTGTTTAATTATTTATACTTAGTGGAACAGCTTCACAAGGAGAGCTTAAGGGAGACCTGTCCCACAATACCTTATAGCCCAGTGGCTTAGAGCACTCCTCTGGGAAGTGGGAGTCTTCAATTAAAATATCTGTTCCACATCAGACAGAGAAGGGAATTGAACTTGGGTCTCCCACATTCTGAGTGAGTGCCCTAACTACTGGAATAAAGGCTGTAAGACGGTGAAATGTATCACCCCCTCCTCCTCTCTGGATGTTCTGTGAGGATTTAGACATGCTCTAAGCACTTATTGGACCCCATAGAAAGGGAAAATAATCCAACTGGGTCTTATGTGTAAGTTAGGAGCCGAGCTGCTGGTCAGTGTCAGGACTTTGGCAGCTATTAGAATTCTTTGAATTTTTTGTTCACAAGCATGTGGACAAGGGTGATCCCATGGACATACTATTCTTGGACATTCAGAAAGCCTCTGTCAAGGCTCCACACCAGTGGCTCCTAAGCAAAGTCAGTAGTTGTGGAATAAGTGGGAAGGTCCTTTCATGGATTAGTAACTGGTTAAAAGAGAGGAAACAAAGGGTAGGAATAAATGGTCGGTTTTCACAATAGAAAGTGGTAAATAGCAGGGACTTCCAAGGAGCTGTACTGGGACCAGTGCTTTTCAACATATTCCTAAATGATCTGGAAAAGGAGGTAAATAGTGAGGAGGCAAAGTTTGCAGATGATACAAAATTACTCAAGACAGTTAAATTCAAAGATGACTGTGAAGAGTTACAAAGGGATCTCACAAAATTGAGTGACTGGGCAACAAAATGGCAGATGAAATAGAATGTTGATAAATGCAACGTAATGCACATTGGAAAACATAATTCCAATTAGGAGACAAAGTGGGTGAGGTAATATCTTTCTAGGAAACTAAGTCACAGTGTCCGAGTTAAATACAAAGTGGAACAGATTGTTTGGCATAAGTAGTTAACACATATTTCAAGGGACCATTGAATCTGTTCCACCTTTTATTTAGCTGTAACACTCTGAGTTAGTTTTGCAGACCTGAAGAAGAGCTCTTTGTAAGCTCGAAAGCTTGTCTCTCTCATCAACAGAAGTTGGGCCAATAAAATATATGACCTCATTGACCTTGTCTCTCTAATATCCTACGACCAACAAGCCTCCACTGCATATAATCCCAATTATACATACAAAACCGATGGGTTCTAAATTAGCTGTTATCCTCAAGAAAGATCTTGGAGTCATTGTGGAGAGGTGTCTGAAAACATCTGTTCAACGTGCATTAGCAGTCAAAAAAGCTAACAGGATGTTAGGAGCCATTGAGAAAGGGGAAGATAATAAAAAAGGACAAATCATAATGCCACTATATAAATCCATAGTATGCCCACACCTTGAGTACTGCATGGAGTTCTGGTCACCCCATTTCAAAAAAGTTATATTAAAATTGGAAAAGGTACAGAGAAGGGCAAGACAAATAATTAGTGGTAGGGAACAACTTCCATTCCAGGAGAGATTAAAAAGGCTGGGACTGTTCAGTTTAGAAAATAGAAGGGTAAAGGGGGATATGATAGTGGTCTATAAAATCAGGAATGGTATGGAAAAAACATGAATAAGGAAATATTATTTACCCCTTCACATAATGCAAGAACTAGGGGTCACCCGATGAAATTAATAGGAAGCAGGTTTAAAAGTAACTTAAGGAACTAACAGTCTTTGTATGGAACTCATTGCCAGGGGATGTTGTGAAGGCCAAAACTATAACTGGGTTCAAACAGGAATTAGATAAGTTCATGGAGGATAGGTCCATCAATGGCTATTAGCAAGATGGTCAGGGACACAACCTATGCTCTGGGTGTCCCTAAATGTCTGACTGCTAGAATCTGGGACTGGATGACAGGGGATGGATGACTGGATAATTGCCCTGTTTTGTTCATTTCCTCTGAAGCATCTGGTATTGGCCACTGATGGAAGACAGGGTACTGGGCTAGATGGACCATTGCTCTCATCCATTATGGCCGTTCTTATATTCATTTGCTCAACCACTGAAATTTAGATGCCTTGGGGACTTTAACTGTTATAAACTTTCGTGCCCAAGGAATTTAGGTGCCTAGACGGTTTGATGACAGCTGAGAGGTGACTTTATGAATGCCAGTGGTTCCTAAGGACTGGTCTACAATGGAAACTAACATCAACATAGCTACATCTCTCAGGGGCGTGAAAATCCACACCCCTGAGAGACAGCTATGCTGACCTAACCCCCAGTGTAGACAGTGCTAGGTTGATGGAAGAATTCTTCCATTGACTTAGCTATCACCTCCTAGGGAGGTGGATTAACTACAGTGATAGGAGAACTCCTCCAATCACTGTAGTGAGTTTCTACCTTGAAGCACTGCAGCTGTGCTGCTGTAGCATGTTAAGTGTAGACATAGGTCTAAGTGTTGGACTTAGATGCCTAAAATGGCAACTAGGTTCCTAAATTTCCCTTGTTAATCCCACCCCTAATATTTTAGCTCAATTTTTGACTGGTGTTCAGTTTCCAATGGTTTAAAGATTATATGATTATCCTTAAAAATAATTCACCTTAAAATAGTAAGACAGTGAATTTATTTCTGCAATACCGCCTGTAAATTTGTTCCTCCCAATTTTAGTTAACAAAGTCTCCTGCCACTATGTTGGCTTACTCCCACACCTCCAAAGCTATGTTGTGGGAATTCTAATGTGCAAGTGTTATGTCTCCTGACATGATTGATGATCCTAAGGTCAAAGGTAGCCATCGTATGGTCTCAGAACCTGTCTTGTCAGGAAACTAAAGAAGATAAACCAGAACAACTGTATGATAAAGCTGACCTAAACATGACTCCTTTGCTATATCACTTCAGCCTTTGTTGTGCAGTGCACTGACTGACTGTTGGATCAAAAATAAAGTTAGCTTCTGTTTCTCCATTTCTCTTGTTTTGCTCCAGCCTCTGGCTCAGAAGGTTCTCTGAGAGTCAGGTTTAGAAAAAAAGCTCAAGCAAATAAAAACAGTTAAATGTCATTGTAGTGCACCTCCAGGCACACAGTAGCTTTGAGAACATCCCAGAATCCTTGCAAAGGTTAGCTTAGGAAGTTAAGCTATAATACTTACATTGTCAGGAAATTTAGATTCCACCCCCTACATTCATTATGGGGCACTGGATAGCTGTAACTTACAGGTTTGAGTCCAGCAAACTGGAGAGACTGGCTTTATTGATGCCTGTGTTGTACCTAGAGGAGTTGTGTTTACATGTTTGTCAGTCTGGTGCCTTTCAAAAGGAGATTTTTTTTTTTAAGTGGACAAGTGTATGCATAAGTTTGTGATAAATTTACTTTTAGCTTTTGAGACACCATTGAAGAGATAAAATGTGATTACCAAACTCAACTAAGCTACACATCCACATTTTGGAGTCATATCTGATTAGTACAATTTCAAACAGAAATTTACTTTTCAGTATTTCTCAGTTTACAGTATCCCTAATTAATCTTCAAAAAGTGATGCAGCTCTGAGGACTGGCTTATCAATTTTAGGAAAGAATAAGCAGTGGGCAGTTGTATCATTGGTTTGCTACAGCTGGCCACAGGGCCCAATTTTCTGAGGTGTTAAGCACCTCCTGCAAAGTGCCAAGTATCCTCAACTCTTACTGAAGTCCACAAGTGTTGCTGTGCACACTAGACATTTGTCTACCCTTGAAAGTTTTCAGAGTAACAGCCGTGTTAGTCTGTATTCGCAGAAAGAAAAGGAGTACTTGTGGCACCTTCGAGACTAACCAGTTTAATCCGATGAAGTGAGCTGTAGCTCATGAAAGCTTATGCTCAGATAAATCGGTTAGTCTCTAAGGTGCCACAAGTACTCCTTTTCTTTTTACCCTTGAAAGTGTTTTTCATAAGGTAGGGTATGAATTTAAAGTGCAACAGCTATTCCTGAATAACACCATGTATGAACTGAAATAAGTGTGTCCACATATGGAGTGAATCAGGAACAAATCCACACGTAAACAAGCCCTTAAGCAACTCGCAGGATTTGATCTATACCATATATCAGGCCAGGCTAAAGACAGTCACCATCCAACTGGGATGATGACTTTGGCCCTCATCCTGTAAAGACTTATGCACATACTTAACTTCCTGTACTGTGAGTAGTCCCATTGCCAGCTTCAAATGATAAAGTTGTAGTAATTTTGGAGTTATTGTTTTGCTGCTAGATTGAACTTTGTTGGGAAGGGCAACGTAATTTTCCTACAGGGCATAATGCATTTAAATGATTGTGGTGTATTTAGCTATGAAGCTGTTCACTGCATTTTTAAGCACAGTTTGTCTGAGGGATTATTTAATTATTTATTTATATTTAAATAAAACAATGCTTATACAAAGCTCGAGGCACCATGATTAATAATTATAACAAAACATTATAACAATTATAACAATAATTCATATTATAACAAAACAACAACAAAAAACAAGTCCCCAGCTGCATTAAAGTAATTATTCAAAAAGGAGCTCTGCCAATCTCTACAAAAATCCCCCCCTTTATTCCCCCCCCCCCCCCCGCCACCTCATCATTCTGGGAACCTACCCTCAGCCCTCTCCAAAAACCTAATCAAACAGAAGTGTTCTGCAACATTCTCAAGAGGTGACCACATTCCAGCTATTTTGGATCCAGGTAGAGAGCATGTCCCAGAGACTTTGAGCTGTCACACAGAACACCCTGCTAAGGGCTGCCTCTCTTCTACAACAAGGGGGAACCTATTCAAATGACTGCAGCTGGGACAGTATGGTACAATCCCTCAAGATTCAAGATGGAGGGTCTTACAGAGTGACACATATTCCACCTGCTTTCTCACTCATGGAGAGTTTATAATTGTTCCTTCCTTGTTTGTTGTTTTCTTTACTCTAAAAGGAAAGATTGAACATACAAGCTTTACTCTTTGTATATAAAAGACATTTTTTACAAGGAGTTAATCACACACTAGCAGGCATTAGGACACCAGTGATGTACAATGTGTACCAACTATATTTCTACAGATTATTTAAAGACGCTGATTTCTTTTAAATTAAATCTGGATAGCAGATCAACATGTGTGATTAGTGAAGATTATTTTGTGTAGTTGAAATGTACAATGAGGTAATAAAGTAATTGGCAGAGCTGAGAAATGCAAAACGAAAAACTTAACTCAACATTGGTGCTCCAAGCCAGAGGTGTCAATGTCTATTTTATTGTGCTCACATGGCTAAAGTGATGGGAAGAAGGGAATTAATTCCTTTATATCCAACCAGATGGTAATAATGGTATTCTTTTCGGAGGAGGTGATTATTGCCTAGTATTCACAGGCATAGCAAAATCAATGTTGGAACGATTCACCTTGGTATCAGAAAGTATCTCCAGTTTTACTTTATTTTTCCTTAATTTTTCTAGCATCTCTCTTTTTACTCCTTTCCATTAACACTGGAAGGTTTTAAATTGGCAGTGCCCTAGTCCATTACATTAGGAATAATCATCCCTAAACCTGAAGGGAAGAAGTCACAGCTGACACTTCGCTGGTTAGAGTGTTCCCACTGTGTCTCCCAACGTGGTGGTTTCTTCAGCATATATGGGTCTCAGGAGCCTACTAGATCTGACCAGGATCTGAAGTTTGGAAATGTATCTCTTACGTGAGGGAAGTAGTAGTTAGGGTTTGAATACACTTGAAAGTTCATTCACATTAAGGTAGGGTTTGAATTTAAGGCAGAATAGCTATTCCTGAAAAGTTCCAATTGTGCCTACACTTAAAAGTTTACCCAACATAGCCGTGTGAGTTAGGGTGTGATTCCCCCCCCACCCGACCCCCACACTGTGACAAACATAGCTATGCTGCCCTAGTGTAGATGAACATAAGAACGGCCATACTGGGTCAGACCAATGGTCCATCTAGCCCAGTATCCTGTCTTATGACAGTGGCCAATGCCAGGTACTTCAGAGGGAATGAACAGAACAGCTAATCATCAAATGATCCATCTCCTGTTGTGTGTTCTCAGCTTCTGGCAAACAGGGACTAGGGACACTTCCAAGCCTGGTTTTGCATCCCTGCCCATCCTGGCTAATAGTCATTGATGAACCTATCCTCCGTCAACTTATCTAGTTCTTTTTTGAACCCTGTTAGAGTCTTAGCCTTCACAACATTCTCTGGCAAAGAGTTCCACAGGCTGACTGTACGTTGTATGAACAAATACTTCCTTTTGTTAGTTTTAAACCTGCTGCCTATTAATTTAATTTAGTGACCCCTAGTTCTTGTTATGGAGAAAGAGTAAATAACACGTCCTTATTTACTTTCTCCACACCAGTCATGATTTTATAGACCTCTATCATATCCCCCCTTAGTCGTCTCTTTTTTAAGCTGAAAAGTCCCAGTTTTATTAATCCCTCCTCATATGGAAGTTGCAGTTATGCTGGCACAAAAAGGCCTTTTTTCTGGTATAGCTTACTCAGTTCAGGGAACTGGTGTAGGCTATAGCAGCAAGATACTCCTGTTCCTGATGAAAGCTGCATCTCCCCTAGAAAAGTTTTGCCAGTAATAGCTCCACTGGCAAACCCTTTCAAGCATAGACAAGACCTGTTGCTTTTCCAGTGGCATTGCTTTTCCACTTGGGCCATTGGGGTTCCTCCTTGTGGAAATATTGGGGTGGTGAGTGTCATGGCTGAGACAACTTCCCTTTGGGGCCCAAAAGACCTGTACACCCCATTGCAATGATTACAACTTAAAAACAATCTGCTACCTTCCCCCCCCCCCCCTCCAACACAAAAAGCAAATATTTTCTCCTGGGCTTAGAGTTTGCTTTAGTTTTGTCTGAATAAATTGTTATGTCAAAGTTTAAGTCCCTGATAATAGAGGTTTATGATGGAAATGGCAACACACCTTTCCTTCACAATATAACGATGTTAAGGAGCTATTAATACAACCAGTTTTGGGAAGCTGTCATCAACGTACTGTAGTTGTGACGTAAGGTAAGTCTATACTGTGGAAAAAAAGGTGTGTTCTGAAGCTAGCTAACCTACATAAACTAACTTGGGTTAAAATAGCAGTGAAGACATGGCAACTCTGCTTTTAACTTGGGTTAGCTGCTCAACTTAAAGCATATAGGGCAGGTGGGGATTGAACTAGGGCTGTTAACTCAAATTATAACCCGAGTTGCTGTGTCTTCACTGCTCTTTTAACTGAGTTAGCTAACCCGAGTTAAGAATACACCTTTTATTTGCAGTATAGACATACCCTTAAGGATTAGCTATTAGGGCAGAACCAGCCTTTAGAACCTGTCAGGATCAAGTGTTGGGATTTCTGCCAGGACGGCCTTTAAAACTTTCTGTCAGGACTCCTCAGTGTTTGGGATTTCTTAGAATATCAGTACTAATGTCAGCTTTAATTTTGTATCAGGTAAGTTTCTACCTCTCTTTGTTGCAAGGATATTCTTCTAAATGTAATAATACAAAATTATTATGTAGTTATTTTCATCCATAGACTTAGAAGTACTGCACCAAGGTGTGTAAACATCATTATTCCTACTTTACACGTGGGGAACCTGAGGAAAGTGACTTGCTCAAGATCAGGCAGAGATTTAGTGGCCAAACCAGGAATAGAAATCTCACCTCCTCACTCACAGTCCACTGTTCTAGTCCCTGCTCATCAAGCTAGAAGCTTTGCCACAGTAACTTTTCCTAATATTTATAAATTATTCCTGGCCAACTCCCGAAGATGCCCAGTGCTGGCCTTTGGGGCCCAAACTATAACACTTACAGCTGCAGCTCTACTGATTTTTGGAAGGGCTCAAGGAATCATCTTGTTGGGCAGGCCCTAATTCTAAGCCAAGAACAATAAAATCCTGCTTCCTGTCAGAGAATGATGGTTTACTTTGCTTCCCCTTGTGGCCTCTTTTTCAAGAGTCAGTGCTTTAGGAGCATAAAAAAGTAGTGCTCATTCAAAAGCTTTTTTCCCACCTGGGAGCATGCTGTAACCAAGATAGAATCATAGAAATGTAGGACTGGAAGGGACCTTGAGAAGTCATCTAGTCCAGCCCCTTGCATTGAGGCGGGTCCATGTAAAGCTAGACCATCCCTGACAGGAGTTTGTCCAACCTGTTCTTAAAAACTTCCAAAGATGGAGATTCCATAGCCTCCTTTGGAAGCCTATTCCAGAGCTTAGCTGCCCTTGTAGCTTAAGCCCATTTCTTTTGTCCTACCTTCAGTGGACGTGGAGTACAATTGATCACTTTCCTCTTTATAATGGTCCTTAACGTATCTGACATAGACAAAATGAGCGTGAACTACTCTTGTGCAGAGAAACGGGTCTTTAAAAGTTGTTGCATTAAAGTAACTGAGGGTATGTCTACACTACGGAATAAGGTCGAATTTATAGAAGTCTTTTTTTAGAAATCGGTTTTATATATTCGAGTGTGTGTGTCCCCACAGAAAATGCTCTACGTACATTAAGTGCATTAACTCGGCGGAGTGCTTCCACAGTACCGAGGCTAGAGTCGACTTCCGGAGCGTTGCACTGTGGGTAGCTATCCCACAGTTCCCGCAGTCTCCGCTGCCCATTGGAATTCTGGGTTGAGATCCCAATGCCTGATGGGGCTAAAACATTGTCGCGGGTGGTTCTGGGTACATATCGTCAGTCCCCCCTTCCCTCCCTCCCTCCGTGAAAGCAAGGGCAGACAATCGTTTCGCACCTTTTTTCCTGAGTTACCTGTGCGGACGCCATACCACCGCAAGCATGGAGCCCGCTCAGGTAACCGTCACCGTATGTCTCCTGGGTGCTGGCAGACGCGGTACTGCATTGCTACACAGTAGCAGCAACCCATTGCCTTGTGGCAGCAGACGGTACACTACGACTGGTAGCCGTCATCGTCATGTCCAAGGTGCTCCTGGCCGCGTCGGCTGGGAGCGCCTGGGCAGACATGGGCGCAGGGACTAAATTTGGAGTGACTTGACCAGGTCATTCTCTTTAGTCCTGCAGTCAGTCCTATTGAACCGTCTTATGGTGAGCAGGCAGGCAATACGGATTGCTAGCAGTCGTACTGTACCATCTTCTGCCGAGCAGCCATGAGATGTGGATGGCATGCAGTCCTTCTGCACCGTCTGCTGCCAGCCAAAGATGTAAAAGATAGATGGAGTGGATCAAAACAAGAAATAGACCAGATTTGTTTTGTACTCATTTGCCTCCTCCCCCATCTAGGGGACTCATTTCTCTAGGTCACACCGCAGTCACTCACAGAGAAGGTGCAGCGAGGTAAATCTAGCCATGTATCAATCAGAGGCCAGGCTAACCTCCTTGTTCCAATAAGAACAATAACTTAGGTGCACCATTTCTTATTGGAACCCTCCGTGAAGTCCTGCCTGAAATACTCCTTGATGTAAAGCCACCCCCTTTGTTGATTTTAGCTCCCTGAAGCCAACCCTGTAAGCCGTGTCGTCAGTCGCCCCTCCCTCCGTCAGAGCAACGGCAGACAATCATTCCGCGCCTTTTTTCTGTGCGGACGCCATACCAAGGCAAGCATGGAGGCCGCTCAGCTCACTTTGGCAATTAGGAGCACATTAAACACCACACGCATTATCCAGCAGTATATGCAGCACCAGAACCTGGCAAAGCGATACCGGGCGAGGAGGCGACGTCAGCGCGGTCATGTGAGTGATCAGGACATGGACACAGATTTCTCTGAAAGCATGGGCCCTGCCAATGTAGGCATCATGGTGCTAATGGGGCAGGTTCATGCTGTGGAACGCCGATTCTGGGCTCGGGAAACAAGCACAGACTGGTGGGACCGCATAGTGTTGCAGGTCTGGGACGATTCCCAGTGGCTGCGAAACTTTCGCATGCGTAAGGGCACTTTCATGGAACTTTGTGACTTGCTTTCCCCTGCCCTGAAGCGCATGAATACCAAGATGAGAGCAGCCCTCACAGTTGAGAAGCGAGTGGCGATAGCCCTGTGGAAGCTTGCAACGCCAGACAGCTACCGGTCAGTTGGGAATCAATTTGGAGTGGGCAAATCTACTGTTGGGGCTGCTGTGATGCAAGTAGCCCACGCAATCAAAGATCTGCTGATATCAAGGGTAGTGACCCTGGGAAATGTGCAGGTCATAGTGGATGGCTTTGCTGCAATGGGATTCCCTAACTGTGGTGGGGCCATAGACGGAACCCATATCCCTATCTTGGCACCGGAGCACCAAGCCGGCGAGTACATAAACCGCAAGGGGTACTTTTCAATAGTGCTGCAAGCTCTGGTAGATCACAGGGGACGTTTCACCAACATCAACGTGGGATGGCCGGGAAAGGTACATGACGCTCGCATCTTCAGGAACTCTGGTCTGTTTCAAAAGCTGCAAGAAGGGACTTTATTCCCAGACCAGAAAATAACTGTTGGGGATGTTGAAATGCCTATATGTATCCTTGAGGACCCAGCCTACCCCTTAATGCCATGGCTCATGAAGCCGTACACAGGCAGCCTGGACAGTAGTCTGGAGCTGTTCAACTACAGGCTGAGCAAGTGCAGAATGGTGGTAGAATGTGCATTTGGACGTTTAAAGGCGCGCTGGTGCAGTTTACTGACTCGCTTAGACCTCAGCGAAACCAATATTCCCACTGTTATTACTGCTTGCTGTGTGCTCCACAATATCTGTGAGAGTAAGAGGGAGACGTTTATGGCGGGGTGGGAGGTTGAGGCAAATCGCCTGGCTGCTGGTTACGCGCAGCCAGACACCAGGGCTGTTAGAAGAGCACAGGAGGGCGCGGTACGCATCAGAGAAGCTTTGAAAACCAGTTTCATGACTGGCCAGGCTACGGTGTGAAAGTTCTGTTTGTTTCTCCTTGATGAAACCCCCTGCCCCTTGGTTCACTCTACTTCCCTGTAAGCTAACCACCCTCTCCTCCTCCCTTCGATCACCACTTGCAGAGGCAATAAAGTCATTGTTGCTTCACATTCATGCATTCTTTATTCATTCATCACACAAATAGGGGGATGACTACCAAGGTAGCCCAGGAGGGGTGGTGGAGGAGGGAAGGAAAATGCCACACAGCACTTTAAAAGTTTACAACTTTAAAATTTATTGAATGACAGCCTTCTTTTTTTTGGGCAATCCTCTGTGGCGGAGTGGCTGGTTGGCCGGTGGCCCCCCACCGCGTTCTTGGGCGTCTGGGTGTGGAGGTTATGGAACTTGGGGAGGAGGGAGGTTGGTTACACAGGGGCTGTAGTGGCAGTCTGTGCTCCAGCTGCCTTTGCTGCAGCTCAACCATACACTGGAGCATACTGGTTTGGTCCTCCAGCAGCCTCAGCATTGAATCCTGCCTCCTCTCATCACGCTGCCGCCACATTCGAGCTTCAGCCCTCTTTTCAGCCCGCCACTTACTCTCTTCAGCCCGCCACCTCTCCTCCCGGTCATTTTGTGCTTTCCTGCACTCTGACATTATTTGCCTCCACGCATTCGTCTGTGCTCTGTCAGTGTGGGAGGACAGCATGAGCTCGGAGAACATTTCATCTCGAGTGCGTTTTTTTTTCTTTCTAATCTTCACTAGCCTCTGGGAAGGAGAAGATCCTGTGATCATTGAAACACATGCAGCTGGTGGAGAAAAAAAAAGGGACAGTGGTATTTAAAAAGACACATTTTATAAAACACTGGCTACACTCTTTCAGGGTAAACCTTGCTGTTAACATTACATACATAGCACATGTGCTTTTGTTACAAGGTCGCATTTTGCCTCCCCCCACCCTGTGGCTACCCCCTCAACCCTCCCCCCTCCCTGTGGCTAACAGCGGGGAACATTTCTGTTCAGCCGCAGGCAAACAGCCCAGCAGGAATGGGCTCCTCTGAGTGTCCCCTGAAGAAAAGCACCCTATTTCAACCAGGTGACCATGGATTATATCTCACTCTCCTGAGGATAACACAGAGAGATAAAGAACGGATGTTGTTTGAATGCCAGCAAACATACACTGCAATGCTTTGTTGTACAATGATGCCCGAGTACGTGTTACTGGCCTGGAGTGGTAAAGTGTCCTACCATGAAGGACGCAATAAGTCTGCCCTCCCCAGAAACCTTTTGCAAAGGCTTTGGGAGTATATCCAGGAGAGCCGCGAATGCCAGGGCAAAGTAATCCTTTCACATGCTTGCTTTTAAACCATGTATAGTATTTTAAAAGGTACACTCACCGGAGGTCCCTTCTCCGCCTGCTGGGTCCAGGAGGCAGCCTTGGGTGGGTTCGGGGGGTACTGGCTCCAGGTCCAGGGTGAGAAACAGTTCCTGGCTGTCGGGAAAACTGGTTTCTCCGCTTGCTTGCTGTGAGCTATCTACAACCTCATCATCATCATCTTCTTCTTCGTCCCCAAAACCTGCTTCCGTATTGCCTCCCATCTCCATTGAAGGAGTCAAACAACACGGCTGGGGTAGTGGTGGCTGAACCCCCTAAAATGGCATGCAGCTCATCATAGAAGCGGCATGTTTGGGGCTCTGACCCGGAGCGGCCGTTCGCCTCTCTGGTTTTCTGGTAGGCTTGCCTCAGCTCCTTCAGTTTCACGCGGCACTGCTTCGGGTCCCTGTTATGGCCTCTGTCCTTCATGCCCTGGGAGATTTTGACAAAGGTTTTGGCATTTCGAAAACTGGAACGGAGTTCTGATAGCACGGATTCCTCTCCCCATACAGCGATCAGATCCCGTACCTCCCGTTCGGTCCATGCTGGAGCTCTTTTGCGATTCTGGGACTCCATCATGGTCACCTCTGCTGATGAGCTCTGCATGGTCACCTGCAGCTTGCCACGCTGGCCAAACAGGAAATGAGATTCAAAAGTTTGCGGTTCTTTTCCTGTCTACCTGGCCAGTGCATCTGAGTTGAGAGTGCTGTCCAGAGCGGTCAAAATGGAGCACTCTGGGATAGCTCCCGGAGGCCAATACCGTCGAATTGTGTCCACAGTACCCCAAATTCGACCCGGCAAGGCCGATTTAAGCGCTAATCCACTTGTCAGGGGTGGAGTAAGGAAATCGATTTTAAGAGCCCTTTAAGTCGAAATAAAGGGCTTCATCGTGTGGACGGGTGCAGGTTTACATCGATTTAATGCTGCTAAATTCGACCTAAAGTCCTAGTGTAGACCAGGGCTGAGAAAATAAAGGATGGAACAACACATACTGAAATAGTAAGAAATGTAACCCTTGAGTTTTATATAACCAATTTTTAATCTTTTTTTTCTAAGGCCCAGATGCTATTCGTGATTACAGAACAAAGCTCCCTGAGTATCCTCGCTACATCGGAGCAACCACTCCAGCACAAGGGGCCACGAGTGACCTTGAGTACTTGTGGCGTACTGCCCCCTGGACGACTTCTATATTGCCCCACAAACGTTCCTACCCTGGACAAATTGGCTGGGGAGTAACAGAATGTAGTTATCTCAACAGAGGAAATCTGCTCACTGGCATGCAGATTAAGGTAACTACTCCTACGTTTCTCCAGAATTTTATCTGATGCCATCTAGATGACATTAAAGAGTGTCTTGCTTTGTAATTTTATGCTGTGTGTTTGTAGTGCAGTGATTAATCAGAGAACAAGATGGAACACATTTATTTGATAAAAAAAGCACCATTTTTTAAGATCATGTACAATCAACATTATTACAACAAATGTATTAAAGTGGTGGTACTTGAAATTATACGAAGCATTCATAAATCTTAGCTTTCATGAAACAAATCAAATGGGAAAGTTGTGTTGTGTAATGAAGACATGTGCACTAGAGCTGTGCAATCTATTAACATCTTAAAGCAATTGAGCCCATGTGTTTGCAAACATCAACCCATGCTCATGAAAGCTTGGGGAAACATTTTCAGAAATGGGTTCCTGAAGTTAGACTCTCAAGTCCATGTAGATGCCTAAACAAACAGCCTGATTTTAGATAATGCAGTATGCACAACACCTCCCACTGATGTTAGCTTTAGACACCCATTTTTGAAAATCTTGGCCTTGATGGATGTGGGGTGAGTTTTAACACCTTGCTGGGAAACTGACACCCAGAAGTGTGGAAGGAGGAAGTGACTGGAACAGCTGGGAGGAGCTAACTTTAGGATGGAAGGTTCCCTTAAGGGTTGCAAGGTTCACTTAAGGGTTTGAGTTTGAACTTGAGCTTTAAGGTAAACCTCCAGGTGATGGCCCACTTCCAAATACCGTAAAAAGAACTGTAGGCATGAGTTTCTGAACTCATCTGTGAACAGAATCCTGCCAGGTTGCACAGGTCTAGTATGTGCTCACTACCTCTGAGAACTCTGTTAATGCTTTTGTGGTGCTCAGCCTCTTGGGGAGCAGAAATAGAGAATAGAATCTCAAGACACTCTGGAGCTTGTCTACCTCCAGTCTGGGCACTGAATCTGCCCTTTGCTTACACCTGTAGTCCCAGTTGAAGTCATTACTGGGACTCTTGACATATGTAAGGATTGCAGGAAAGTGTTAAATTTTTGCAAAAATCTTTAGTTTTTATATACAGATGCCAAAACTGCGTGTTTTTATTGAATAGATCTGACCAGTTATGCCTGAGGCCCCAGTCAGGTCGGAGCACTATCATGCTAGGTGCTGTACAAACATATACGACACTGTTCCTGCCCTGAAAGAGCTTTTTTGTATCGCTAAGACATAGCTTACATATGTCCTATAGTGTTCGCACATTACATAGCTGCACTCCTAAAAAAAGTCAATGAACATAGTTTAAAAACCCCAGATTATCAGTTCGGTGTACAGTATATGAATTCTTACCCCACTCTTGGGGCCCCTGTGTTTTCCCACTCCTCCATTGGATTCAATTTCCTCTCCCCAGTTGTCATCATTGTGAAAAGTAACAGAAACAAAGGATGGAGGAGCCTGGCCTGGTCCTTCTTCCAACATCCTGTGAAGAAAAGCAGGAAGGGGGCAGCTGTCCTGGTTCAGCTCTTTCCCTCCCAGAGGACGACAAGGAGGAAAAGGTGGCCCTCCAACCTTTATCCCCTCTGCACAGTAGCACAGGAATATGCACAGTAGCACAACGTATAAATAGCTGCAGCTGAAAACATAACAGAGTATTTTCCTTGGTGGATGGGTAGGAACTGTTTCTGTTTGAGTTTACCAGCAGTGGAAAAGAAAAAGCCCAGGGCATTTCGAGAACTATTAGAGAAGAACAGCAGACTTGGGCTCTAAACTGTTAAAACTTTAGTTTCCATAGATTGTTCCTTCATAGCTTTGACGCAGGGAACTAAAAGGCATTTGAGGACTCTGAAAGCTACATTTGGCCCTAAGGGCATAATTTGGGCACTCTTGCAAAACAATGCCCTTTCTAGGTCAAAGTCTGAACCTTCATTGATTGCTTCGCTGCAAAATCTGAGCAGGTGTACATTCCTAGGAAGAATACTGGCATTGATTAATGTCTCATACTTCTTTGTTCAAACAATATATCCTGCTCAAATGAGTCTGGTATGAGAAAAAGCTTTGTGAAAGCATAAATGGGTGTGTTTATAAATATATACACACACACACACACACACACACCAATGTATACGCTGGTATGGACTCATGAATGGGTGATGGTGGTGGTTGCCACTCAAAAATAGGCAGAAATTAAATAATAATGTGGAACCTAATTCTCTTCGTTCTTAATACTGGGTGCCAGTATGTAGAAACTAAGGAATCTCTTTATTTAGGATCCTGAATTATTTGGGCATAGGAGCCTTCCTGGCAGCATTGCCCTACAGAAGCAGGAGTAGCTGTATCTCTTTTGGGTACAGCATCATGTGCAACCACTCAATTCAACCTACAATAACAGGAGGAGGAGACCTAAATCATCTGGGACAGGAAACGGATGCATAAAATGCAAAATTCACACCCCATCCTGGCATATCACCTCTGCTCTCTTGTTGTGAAGGATCTATGTGGGGTGAACTCTTCAGATTTTAGTGGAAACCAGAGTTGAGCTGAGCAGTTGCACCCTGCCCTCCTTCACTGCTTCATTTCCTGTCTGTGATAAACAGGCTGCTAAATTTAGCGTAAAAGTGTAACCAGTGTATTCCTTTATCAGATAGCCATTAATAGGATGAACATTTTACCTTAGATATCAATACACAGCTGTTTTTCTTTTAACAGTTTTCCTATTTTACTTGATACTTCTAAGTCAGCTTCTTCTGGAACCGAAAATGGTTTTGAACTGCTTTCCCCTTATAGAATCAATAACACACATGGAGTCCAGGTCTCTCTCAAATGCCTGACAGTCTTCAAATAATTTCAGCTCCCACATTTCTAATCTGCAGATGTTGCTGTCAATACAAATTAAAATTAAAAAGAACATCTTTGGACTGTGCTACAAAGTTATAAAAGTATCTTTTAAAAGCACCTTTACTAGAATCAGACAGTTCAGTGGCTCTGAGTTTTAGTTTCACTTAAATATTATTTATCCTCTCTTGTGTCATAGAAGATTGTAGTTAAATCAGATATACTAACCAGGAATATAAGACTTCAAGCTCTTTTAGATAAACGTTGTCATAAATAAAAAGGGAAGGGTAACCACCTTTCTATATACAGTGCTATAAAATCCCAGCTGGCCAGAGGCAAAACCCTTTCACCAGTAAAGGGTTAAGAAGCTAAGGTAACCTTGCTAGCACCTGACCCAAAATGACCAATGAGGTGACAAGATACTTTCAAATCTGAAGGGGGTGGGGGGGGACAAAGGGTTCTATCTGTCTGTGTGATGCTTTTGCTGGGAACAGATCAGAAATGCAAGCCTTCCAACTCCTGTTAAGTTAGTAAGTAAGCTAGCTAGAAAATGCATTAGAGTTTCTTTTGTTTAATGGCTGGTAAAATAAGCTGTGCTGAATGGAATGTATATTCCTGTTTTTGTGTCTTTTTGTAACTTAAGGTTTTGCCTAGAGGGATTCTCTATGTTTTGAATCAGATTACCCTGTAAGGTATTTACCATCCTGATTTTACAGAGGTGATTCTTTTACCTTTTCTTTAGTTAAAATCCTTATTTTAAGAACCTGATTGATTTTTCATTGTTCTTAAGATCCAAGGATTTGGGTCTGTGTTCACCGTACCAATTTGGTGAGGATTATTATCAAGCCTTCCACAGGAAAGGGGGTGTAGGGCTTGGAGGGATGTTTTGGGGGAAGACGTCTCCAAGTCGGCTCTTTCCCTGTTCTTTGTTTAAAACGCTTGGTGGTGGCAGCATACTGTTCAAGGACAAGGCAAAGTTTGTACCTTGGGGAAGTTTTTAACCTAAGCTGGTAAGAATAAGCTTAGGGGGTCTTTCATGCAGGTCCCCACATCTGTACCCTAGAATTCAGAGTGGGGAAGGAACCTTAACAAACATATTTTCAGATCTGTTGTACAAAGTGGTAATGTCTGACTCACAACATTTCTGCCAGTGTTAGCACCCTAACATTTCTGAAAATACAAACATATTGTGTTCTGAACAATTGTTGACATTGTATGTAAGAGTCTCTGAACCCGTATTCCTGTTGCCATCCCTGCATCAGATAAATGCGCTCACTATATAGAAAAAAGATATATTACTTCTAAATGACCATATTGCTATTTCAAGTTGCTGCTGATCCTTTAGGGCGAAGTCTACTGCCAAATTCTGGTCTCAGTTATACCAGGTTAAATTTGCAGTAGCTTCATTATTGTGGATTTATTTCAATGCAACTGAGTGTTGAGTTCAGACCTAAAATTTCATCTTCTTGGCCATGAAGTATTTTAGTTCATTTTGCTTTACAAACCTCATGAACTAGGGGGTCACACACTTTGTAGCCTATGTAGGCTGAGCTCATTGCACCCACCATAAGTTCCTTGCATTCCACCTCACAAGCTCCCTGTGTGCCACCCACCCATCCCCCTCTATTTCAGGGACTCCCTACAATTTCCCGCAATATCCCCCATGCTAGACATTCTGCATGACCCCTTTTCTCTCTCCTTCCATATCTGGTTTCCCCATTTTTAAAGTTTGGCTCCCAGCAGGAATAGAGGGGAAGAAACAGAAAGAACTTGACCATTCTCCAGTTTGATGGTTGGTGATATTTGTGGATATTGAGCCTTATTTTCTTTTCATGTACACCTATGTAAACACAATTGACTTCAGTGGAGTTACTTCTGGATTACCTGATTTAAGTGAGACAGCTAATTCCTTTGTTTGTATTACTATTCAGAATGACTCTGCTTTGCCATCTGTCTTTTTAATTTTATTCTGGTTTATTTTGTTTTCTATGAATTCCTGTTGCCATAGCAACTAGGCCTATAAAATAAATAAATATAAACTTAAAAACAAGTTTGATAAGTAGGGCCCTACCAAATTCACAGTCTTGAAAAATGTATCACGGATCGTGAAATCTGGTTTTTGGTGTGCTTTTATCCTATACTGTACAGATTTCATGGGGGGAGACCAGCGTTTCTCACATTGGGGGTTCTGACCAAAAAGGAGTTGCAGGGGGGTCACAAGGTCATTTTAGGAGGGTCGCAGGATTGCTACCCTTACTTCTGCGCTGCCTTCAGAGCTGGGTGGCCGAGAGTTACAGCTGCTGACTAAGGGCCCAGATCTGCAGGCAGCAGCAAAGAAGTAAGGGTGGCAATAGCATACCCTGCCGTCCTTACTTCTCCGGTGCTGCTGTTGATGGCTCTGCCTTCAGAGATGGGCTCCTGGCCAGCAGCCGCCGCTCTCCAGCTGCCCAGCTCTGAAGGCAGCCCTGACACCAGCAGCAGCACAGAAGTAATGGTAGCAGTACTACAGCCCCCTCTACAATAACCTTGCGACCCTGCACAACTCCTTTGGGTCAGGACCCCTACAATTACAACACCCTGAAATTTCAGATTTAAATAGCTAAAATCATGAAATTTACGAGTTTTTAAATCCTATGACTGTGAAATTGACCAAAATGGACCATGAATTTGGTAGGGCCCTATTGATAAGTTAGCAGCAAGTAATGGCAACCTAATTGCCCCTTGCATTACTATCATCAGTGTCTTACTAGACCAACTGTTAATACAAAATAACCAAAACCGAACAAAAATAAGAACTCATACAAACCATTTTTAAAGGGCTTTGTGTCAGACCCTGAAGCTTGACAAACTCTGGTTCTGGCAGAGCTCCGAGGAGAGCAAATTCCATCAGTGGAGGCCCCTCACTGGAGAAAAGCTACCAGTGGCAATCAACCCTTGCAAGATCCCACCCATGAGCTAACAATGCCTCTTTATAGACATTACTTGTGTGCCCGTCACTATGGTGTCTAGGCACCAAATACTTATAAGTCACTTGTACCAAAAGCTGCTTATCTAAGTAAGACACATATCACATGCCTTAACTTGGTCTAAGCACGCCCCAAACCCCAATAAAGGGAAAACCAGCAATCTAGGGCCACAGATTATAAACCCTTCAGGAAAAGGATTCTCTTTTCTGTTTACACATTACCCACCACAATGGGGCCCTGTCCCAATTGGGGCTTTTGGGTGGTACCATAATATTAATATTTGCTGCTACTGCTCCCCCAACACTAGGTCTGTAGAATTAACTGTTCATGTCTTCCAGGAGAGACCATATAAAAGCCTGTCTCTCTCCAGGTCTCTTCCCCCAAATTTTAGCAAGGATACTGTTTATATACTGACCATATTTCCCATGGAGCCTTACAAAATAGGAATAATTATGGCTATCATAAGGAATTACATTTCCCAGCCAGCCCTGCTCTTCTGCTGCTTTGAGAAACACTAGTGAGGACAACCAAGAGCTATCCTGATCCCTTGCTGGTGTGAGGAGTTCCAGCTCTTTCTGTTCACTGAACCCTGGTGGTGGGCCATAAAGCCAGGGTCTGCAGGATGGCTGTTGTTTATAAACCCCAGACTGCTTCCCCAAGACTACAGTCCATTCCTTGTTGCTGTGTCCCCTGTCTCAAAGACATTTTTATAGGAAAACTGGAATGGGATGTGCCGGCTCAGGGAGCTTCCTTATAAAACTTTGAGGACCTGTGTGCCCTATGTTTGCATTTAATGGCTCCTGAACAAGCCAGCAAAGAGGGTGGCATGGAGAGCAGGCTGGACAGTGGATGCTGGATCTGCAGTTACATGAATCCAGTGGTCTTAACAAATGGCATATGTGGGGGCTGGTGGATGGATGAAGTGGGGAGGAGGGAAGCAGGAAGGAAACTATAGCTGCTATGCTGACCCATAGCCTGGAATAACTGCCTGCACCACACAAGGATTTTGTTGTGGTTTTTGCTTCTCATCCCCTCACACTTCACTTATAGCCTGAATACTTGGGCTTTATGGAGCCAATTCAGCAGGGTACATAAATGCATGGGCCTAACTTTAAGCACGGATTTCTGTGCAACTCCTCTCATGCATAATGGGCTCATATACATTGCTGATTCAGAGCCTCTGGATACATCCACAGTTCAATAAAAGACTTGTGACACGGCCACAGCTGGCGTGGGCTGCCTCAGAGCTAGGGCTGTGGGGCTAAATATTGCAGTGTGGACATTTAGGCTCAGGCTGGACCCCTGGGCTCAGAAACCCTGTGAGGGGGGAGGTTCTCAGAGCCCATGATCCAGCCCGAATGTCTACACTGCAGTTTTTAGCCCTGCAGCTCGAGCCCTGTGCGCCCACATTGATGACTTGGGCTCTGAGACTCAGTGCAGCAGGTTTTTTATTGCAGTGCAGACGTACTCTCTGTGAGGGAAATACAATTTGCCCTTAAAGCTGTCATTCCTGTGTCTGCAGACTCACTAATACAGCACAGCATGGGTTCACCTTTAGAAGATGTTTTCTTTGCAGCCATAAGGGATAGAAATGTAACTTTATTTTTTTAATCATAAGCTTAAATTCTGCAGAAGCAGAGAGGGGCCACAAGGTAAGTGCTGGTTTTTCATTACAACTCCTGAGAGAAACGGAGACAGAAGTGAGGCTGGGGAGAGGGAATAGGACAGGAAAGGCAACAGCAAGAGAGGAGGCAAGCTGCAGGGTGTGAGCTGGTAAGAGCATGAAATGAAAACAAGGTACATTTTGAATTATGGGACTATAGTTCCATCACTACTTAATGATGGTGGATTAAACAAAGAACCTTCTCAAAACAAAATAACATGGACAGCAGGCTAGAGCAAGGAAGTAATTATGTGGCAAACTAGTTGCTGCTTTAGCAATGACTGGCATTTTCAGTGTTGGACTGCATAACACCTGCAACTGTTGGCAAAGACGAATATGACTTAGAAAAGCTAAAGAGCACAATGAAGACATCATATGATGCTTGAATTTCATAGAAATAACTGAAGTTTTGATTCAGAGATTTGTAGCAGAATTGTTTGCAATGCACCAAGTTCTGCCCTTCGATAAGCAGCATTACAGGAATTCAAATGAGAAACGCTTAGATTGGCTTTCCTATTTTAATTTCTACCCTCAGATTTGTTAATAGACATGGTGCATCTAAGGTCCAACTGGAGAGAGATGGGGAGAAGCAAAAATGGGTAAGAGTAGAGTGGGGAAAATAGGATGTGGTATTCCAGGTAAGCGTGTTGCTGAAAAATGCACACCGTATGCTCTATTGTTGTTTCCCCCATCAAGATACGTGTACAAGTAGCGTGTGAGACTATCTTGCTGAGCCAATTTAAGTTTAAAAAATATTACTTCCTGTAGACCAGCGGTTTCCTTTTGCCCTGGATTTCTCTTTGACTTCCACATACTGCCATCTGCTGCCCTGCCCCCTTTTTGACCACATGCTCTCTGATTTGTAGACTGTTGTGAACTTTTTTGATCTTTTCAATTTTACCATCCCCATACAGGACCCTTAGATGTACCAGACATTGCTTAACTCTTAAGTCCCTTGTTCCATTGCCTGAGACATTGTAGAAATATAGCCTTACAATTTCAGTTTTATTGTCTTTCTAAATTCTTCCTCTCTAAATTTTAAGGGGGTCAGAATGCTGCACCCAGGTTGCTTTCACATTTCAAGATGTAGAACCATAGCACCCTTCCTTGGCTTTCAAATCTGTTCATGGACTCTCTCCCCACTCCCACTCTGATTGGAGAGGGGCAGACAAATATAATATCAATTCTCCTTGTCAACATGCTGCCAAAACAACATGTTTTGTTTCTCTTTGACAGACTGGAGAATTCCGTCAGGCTGCTGAAGATGAGATAACTCATCGATACCAGAATCCATGGTAACTATTTATTCATTATTCTAGAAAATCTCCCCTGGTGACTAGCCCACTGTTGCAGAGATTCTTAGATTATCCTGATCTGTGAGAAGACCTGGGACAGGCAGAACAGTGGCATGCTTAACCTTGTAGCAGAATGTACTGGCCAATTACATCTATTGTTACCAAAAAGATTCCATGAGTATCTACTGCTCCGGGAAACCCTTCTTCAGCAATGGAGCTGTAGTGACAGCGGCTAAGAGGCATGGTTTATAGTTAACCATTTAATTGATATGTTGTTATAAATGAATAGCATTATTACATAAATAGAACCAAAATAAATGTTAGAATTTAGGGAGAACTCTTTGGGACTCATAAATGCCACTGTCAAGAGAAAATCCTATTTTTCAGGTTACCTACCACTTTTCAGACAGTCCCTAATTTTACCTTGGCTTATAGGGTCTGTCACATTGATTGGTACACCATGAGCCAAGTCCGTGCCTTCTAAGCATTTCTTATTATTATTAATGATAATTTTAGGTAAAGTATGAAGGCGAGAAAGAGATTGAGGAAATCTGTAGAGTTCTTTCCCAAGAATAACCTTGCAGAGACTCCCAGCATCATAAAACTAGTCCTATTAGAATGAGGGCTAGGTTATCCCATTATGATCTATTCTGAAAAAGTGGCAGTGTCTAGTTATGTTGCCCTGAGAGCAGCTTTTGAATCAGACTATGACTCGGAGTTGCAATCTGTCTCCAAGTTTGCTTGCCTGCTCCAGGGAGGAACTAAACTGCACCGGACCTAACCCTGGCACAGTGCCTTCTGCACTGATATAGCGCTGGCATGCGAGGGGCAAACCAAGGTTCTCCTCTACTCTCTGTACCATTTTTTCCTCTCCTCTCCCACCCACCTATGTACACAAGATGGGGGGAAGTAATGATTCTCTGGAGACCACTTCCCCTCCTGTGCCTATGGTATAGGAAGGACATGTAACAGAGTCAGGAAGTGCCTTAGTTACCCTTACTCCCTTTTGTGGCCACAGACAGTTGATCATCTACTAGCCCTGAGTGACTACAGTTTCTTATGTTGTCCTATAAATCATAGGTACAAAGCCATATCTGGAATTGCTTATTTGGGTTAATACAGTGGAATTCTGTTGAGGTTGCTTTATTCTGGTGACAGGTTATAAAATAAACAGCTTCTTCATTACATTTTCCAAATGCTGGGAGCTAATGAAACATTCAGAGTTCAGTGTAGGAGGACAGCCAAAGCAGTATCTTTCAAGAAGACTTAGAGTGCTTGTCCATCTTTTAATGCATTCATAAAACATTCATATTATCAAGATTGAAAGCAATCCTTGTGTACAATGATTGTATAGGGATTAATACGTGGCTTGCTATAAAGGACATACTGTATTTACTTTTACCAGAGAAAGGTGGATGGGAAGGCAAAGTGACCTGAGTTTAAACACAATTAAATGTGTGCAATCAGCTAATGGAATGTCTCACAAAAGGATGCACTATTAGATAATTAAGTTATTTTATCTAGTATGCTGCAGGTCTTTAAAGCATGAACAAATTTTATCGGAACTGCATAAAATATTCAGAGGATATAATTGTTACAATTGGATCTTTTGCATATAGCTTCACTGCTGACCCTGTAATACCACTGACTCTCTAGTCTTATAATCAATACAAGGTTAATGCAGGCGTTTCTAAGTGGAAAAAAAAAAAACCCAGTGAAATTCATCAGTGCAAGGACAATACTTTGATTATCTCTAGTTATTTCAAACCCAAAATGTTCTCTGAGATCTCTTGCAGTATCCATTTTATATTTAGGATAGTTGGTTAGAAAAGGGTCAGACCCGTTCGCTGGTGTCTTCCAGTTCCACTTTTCCAGCAAAACTATTAGAAATGTAAACTAGAATGATCAACTTTCATCCTTGACAATACTGATATCACAGTATTATTCAGGCTAATATCTGTGTGACTTTTATATAGTTTTCCAATAGCGTGATGCAAATTCCATTCATAGCAAGTATAGTCCACTATCTATCATTGCTATAGCCTTTTTTCGTCTCTCCTTTGCTGACTCTTCCTGAATTACACTACTCAATACAAGATCATATCAGAAATTCTTTCTGAAAGAGTAAATTATTTGGAAGAGAATGTGAAGTCTCCAATCATAAGAAGCAGACCCAAAATCCTGACTCATCGAAGCAGGAAGTAGAAGAAATGACAACAGGAAGGCTGCATTTCAGTTGGAGAAAAGTGACTGAGTTGCAGATTTCTGATTCAAATTTGGATTCATATCTGAAGTTTCTCAAGGGTTTAAAGGGTGATCAGCTCTGATGTCTTGGTTCCAGCCCATGAAGGGAAGTAGATTATATATGTATATTGCAATATCTGGAATAGATTATACATGAATATCATAAGGAACTCACTAGCTCATTACTCAGTGTCTTCCCTGAAATCTAAATAAGATGGAGGGGGAAGGATGTAGCCAAAGGAGAATTCTGTATTGCCTAGCCTAACATTTAAACAGTAGCAGTCTCACTAATGTAGCGTACAGGAAAGGGTAGTAACTCTCAAGAGTCTTAGGGGGATCTAGGTTGTGAGTAGAGTAAGTTGTGGAAAAATAATTCCACCGACATCTTTAAAGAGAACAATTTCCCTCCTCCCTACCCCCGTTTTGTCAAATTTCCTTGGAAAATGTCAACTTGTCATCCAAAAAAAACTGTTTCATCAAAAACAATTTTGATAAAATATTTTGACCTGACCTGCTTGGGAGAGAAAGTCAGTGGTTTATGTGATAGAAGCAGCTGGCCAGAGACAGCAACCTGGCAGCAGGTTGCAGAGGGAAAGCTGCATGGCAGACAGCCTGACTGCTGCGACTGAAAAACCAAGAGCTGTGCGTAGACACACCCTGTTGTTGGCAGAGCGCCTGCAATAGCAGCAGCAGGAAGAGGATACAGCTTAGCAAGCAGAAGGCATGGGACATGTGGATGGCATATGGACATGAGGAGCCACGTCAAGATCTGAACCCTGGCTGAGCACTCTTTTCCAGATCCAGAAAAGCACGTAAGAACACACTTAACTTTAAGCATGTGAGTAAACTAGGGCTGTCAAATGGTTTAAAACTGTGATTAATCACGATTAAATTTTTTTATTGCGCTGTTAATAATGGAATACCAATTTAAATTTATTATACATATTTTGGATGTTTTTCTACATTTTCAAATATTTTTATTTCAATTACAACACAGAATACAAAATGAGCACTCTGCACTTTGTATTTTTTATTATAAATATTTGCACTGTAAAAAAGAAACAAAAGAGTGCAATCTACAAGTCAAAGAATGAAGGGGCATACGAACGTTTAGCATATCTGGCACATAAATACCTTGTAATGCCAGCTACAACAGTGACACACGAACACCTGTTCTCACTTTCAGGTGATATCATAAATAAGAAGTGGGCAACATTATCTCCTGTAAATGTAAATAAACTTGTTTGTCTTAGCGATTGACTGAACAAGAAGTAGGACTGAGTGGACTTGTAGGCTCTAAAGTTGTACATTGTTTTGTTTTTGAGTGCAGTTATGTAAAAAATAATAATTCTACATTTGTAAGTGAACTTTCACAATAAAGATATTGCACTATAGTACTTATAGGAGGTGAATTGAAAAATACTATTTTTTACAGTGCAAATATTTATAATAAAAATAATATAAAGTGAGCACTGTAGACTTTGTGTTCTGTATTGTTTAAATCAATATATTGGAAAATGTAGTAAAACATCCAAAATATTTATAATAAATTTAAATTGGTGTTATTAACTGTGATTAAAACTGTGATTAATCATTAATTTTTTAGTAGTTAATTTGCTTTGAGTTAATTATGTGAATTAACTGTGATTAATTGATAGCTCTAGAGTAAATCCATTTTTCCCACTACTCTTGTGCTTAAATTTAAGCACAAGCTTTTCTAATTATGTCTGGAGTGCTCAGCTCTTTGCATAATCAATCCATGTATGAGTAAAGTATTTCTAAATGCATTTCTAACTATATTAGTACCTTGAATGTTTTGAGAAGGCATAGATACTATTGCTATGGAAACTGTCTCTATATCTGTAAGAAGAGGAACTCCTTTTAGCTTGAAAGCTTGTCTCTTCCATCAATAGAAGTTGGTCCAATGAAAGATGTTACCTCACCAACCTTCTCTCTCTTATATTCTGGGTCCAACACTGCAAACATCTGTATCTGTACGTCAGTCTTGGTTTGTGTGATTCGTAGAAGCTGTGTCTACCCTAAAATATCTTGCTGTGTTTGATGTGTCAAATTCCGCTCCACATCACCCTATCAGCCTTTGTTCTCTTGCTTATGTGAAGGGTACAGAATCCAATACTCCTTAATAGAGAGTAACATTGACTCCTAATAAACCTGAACATTCTTTACTACGATGGGCACTGACCCCGTTGATATCGGACGAATAATTTCAACATCAACAAGGGTGAGGTGATTTTAGGGTGAAGTGTGCCGTACTTGACACCCATATGGTTGGATGTTTCTAGCGCTGGCACAGCTAGACAGGAGCTGTCATTGTTCAGTTTGCATGGAAATGATAGAAAGGGAGAAGCTGATGCTTTCAGAGGAAGTGAAAGTGTTAACATTTGCCTCTGTTTGGTGGCCAGTGAAGATGTTTCTGCAAGAGTATAGAATGATGAGGCACACAGAAGACAAGGAGGAAGTGTTTCAAAAGTTGTAGGAAGTGCACTTGCTCAGCATACTGAGTATGGTACCCGTGAAGTTAGAAATACTCTTAACCCTGGCAAAAAGAAAAGCAGAACATTTCCGTTCTATTCTTGCCTTCAGTTTTTTCTTTTATGGTTACAAGTCACTTTTTCCCTTGTGGAAATGTGATTTGCATAAAATGGAAAATTTCCACTTGTCATATATTCATGATTTTGCTGTATGGTAGATTTCATTTGTTTCATTACACAAAGCCCCCACCCCCTCACACACACCTTTATTTTCCTTGGGGTGCAGGAGATGTGGCAAAAATGGTGAAATTTGTTTGTGGACAAATTCACATCTCCCCCTATCAATCAGAAAAAACAGCATTTGCTAGTAGAAATGGTACATCTTTGTCCTATATATTCATGTAAATCTCTGTTTCAATATGCGAATACTCACAAAAATGTCACAAAGCCCTGTATCTCTTAGCACTGCATAGACACGCCTAATCAGACTGACTTGATCACCAATTACTGTAGTCTTCTATTGGATTCTTTGAATCAAAACTTCAACATTACTGAGTATTATTTCTTAAGATATCTAAAAATGTAAACAATACGTAAACCTTTTATTTTACCATGAATTTCCAGAGAGTTAATTTTTGTTCTGGAGAAGGCAGCAAATTTCTTATATGCTTCTCAGATTTATGTCACTTGTAAAAGTTAAGCTCCTGATCTTGTTTACACTGATGTAAATTCAGAGTAACTTTATTGAATTAAGTGGCTTTCCTCTGAAGTTTCACTTATATAAATGAGATCACAGTCTGGCCTTGCTTTCATTCCACCAAAACTAAATATTATAAGTGTAAGATCATATACACGTATAGGCATCCAGACTTTTGGAAACTTAAGATGAAGCAAAAAGTAAAAGTAGGAGGGTGTTGTTAGAAGCTTGAAAGGAATTGAGCTGCAGCACACACAGAAAATCCCACAAGTTCAATCTTCATTATGGATGTGGTGACATACTCTTTGCTCTCTTGAAATGAGTATATTCCATAAAGGACTGAAACATGAACCAGTAGTTAAACTAGCACAGATGTTGCTGGCAATATTTGAAAGATATTTACTTCATATTATTAGTGATCAACTTTGTGATTTTGTAAGGGGAGTCCTCCTCATAATTTCCCACAAGACATAATATTTGCCTGCTTGGAAAGAGCAAATGACTATATTGTAGGCAAGTTTTGTAACTTAAATATTTCAGACCGACATCGTAATTACTTGGCCCAAGTAGGCCTCTTCCCATGCCTTAGACCCTTCTTCCCCCCCCCCATCCTTGAACCCTTAGCTTTTCAGCCTTTCACAGCGAATGCCACTGGCCGGGAGTTTCAGGGATGATCTAGCCCTGCTTTCCCTCTGTAGCTTCTAGAGCTCAGCTTGCCATATTGCTTCCTTTAAATTACTTTAGAGACCTTCTCCTTGCAACCTGAAGAAGTGGGAGTGGTATGCCCACCAGACTCTGAAGGTAACAGACATGGGGATTTCCTACACACAGACATGCACTGGTTTAATTAAACTGGGTCAGTTACTTTGATGCAAACCTCTGTGTGGACACACTTACATTGGTTTAAAAAGTGATTTAGCTTGCTCGTGTAAAGCTAGGGTTAAACTGAGGTAAGAGAGTCTATACTCAAAGAAGCTTTAATTTAACTAGCTTGCTTTAGAAATCACTTTGGTTAAGCTGATATAACTTTGTATATAGACCAGGCCTTCATGGGTGAAGGAGAGTGTTAGCAGCTGTAGCCTGCTTCTCTCTCTCTCCTGAGCCGCCTCCACCTTTTCAGAATGAAAAAATAGGGTATTCCCATATTACAGTAAAAGCCAGGCATAAGGGAAAGAAGTTTCTCCATGTCCTCTTTGCAGTCTTCACTCCCTGTACTATATTTCTACTCCATAATATTAATTCCAGTTCCTCTTTATTTATTAATTTCCCTATTCTAAGTTTCACCATAAGTCTTACTCCCCTCTGTAACAGTAACCCTTGGACTCAGTGGCTATTGATCCCTGTCAGGTGACAGAGGTCTGACCTCTTGGAACAATGGCTCATTTTGTGTGACTGAGGTCAGGAAATAAAGCATCATCTCTTTCCAACAGTCCTGTTTCACACCCCTCACATCATTGCCCTTTTCTTGGCTTTCTAGACTTCGGTCTGCTCTGTCCTTCCCCTCCCATCTTCTCCTTCCTCACTTTACCTTCTGCTAGTTTTTCCTCCCATCTTTTCTCCCCCTGCTCTTCAATCTATACCCTCTTTTCTCCTCTGTCATGTTTTGCCTTCCCACCTCAGATGTCCTGCTAGTAGGGCCATGAGTGGGCTAGGGCTAGCCTGAAGAGCAGGCACTGAAGTCTTCACACCACCTCTCAGCTGTTCATAGGTTTATCGGGTACTCAAAGCACTTTTGGGCCCTGATGCACAACTGAGGTGGTTGGCAGTGGAGAGGAGTTGTTGTAGGGAGAGTTGCCTCACTGTAGTGTTCAAGTGTCCAGGGAAAGGGGGGCTTAGAGAGGAAGACTGGCTTGTTTCCCCCCCCTTTCCCATTTAAGGATGAAAATAGGCCAGGAGCAGCATCTGAGCTGGGCTGCAGGTTACTAGTGCTCCAGCAAGTGTACAAGCCTTTCTAGGAACGCTATAATCTCAGCCACTCAAGTGCTGAAGGGGTTGACTGCTATGCCTTTCTTGCAGGAGATTTCTCTAGTACCAGGCCCACACTATACTTAAAGTGCTTCTGTTACACTGTTGTCAGATTTTAATTCTCTTGGCAAAGGGCATAGAGAAACTGATTCTGCTCTTACCCTTGTGTAATTCTGTCAATGTCAGTGGAGTTATTGCAAATTTACATTAGCACAAATGTCAGAATGAAGCCCATCAATGCTTAAATATTGATATTTTATTTAGCATGTTACATAATTACACATGCTGTGCTGTAATCAATAGAGTAGTCAGAAAAAAAAGCAGAGGCTTGATTTATACACACGTTGAGTCTTATGTTTTATCCTTCCTCTGTACTAAGTGTTGTCCATACAACCTTCTCCAGCGCAACATGTTTTATTCATATGTATCTCTACAGCAAGGGTCAGATGATAAAATGTCATCTTTATAGAGATTTTTGAGCTCTCACAGTCTGTAACTTGCTGAAATAGGCCGATAACACTCCACTTTCTCTTTCATCGTTCATCAGGATTTTCTACATCAGACATTCTGTAGAGCGTGCCTGTCTCTTGTCATGCTGCATGCGGCAGATTGGCTGTGTAACTGTCAGAACAGGGCCAACTCTCTCTGCCAGCAGAGTCCACTGAGACTGGAAAACATGACAGTAAGAAGGCAACCACAGAATGATGTTTTTACTAACAAAATTGGAAATTAATATTTCTCTTTTCTATAGCACTCTCCATGAGAAGATCTGTAAGTGCTTTACACATATTAAGCTTCAGTCCCACTCGCATGGATGTTATCCTTATTTTAAATTAATTGTCCATAGCCACACAGGCTATAGCAAAGCAAGAAATAGATCACAGCTCCTGATCACCAGTTGATTATTTTTAACCAAAAAGATTTCTCTTCCTCATTGCCTCTAAATTAAATGCTAAACATTAGTGTAAGAAATAGTTAATTGTGACTCCAACGCACAATTACCAGATTGTAGCTGGCCCTTGCATTAATGTGCCAACATCCTCTATCCCCTTGCAACTGCTCCCTTATTCAGAGGCCAGTCACCCTTGCAGCTCTTGCTAGCCCTCCTTTCAGTACAAACCACTGCAGAGAGGATAGGGCAGAGGCAGAGCCCCCTTTACACCAGCTGACTGAGCTGGCCAGTAATAGGGGTGTGAACATTGGATCCTCCTGAAAGGGTGCAGGAGGTGAGCTTCCTTAGCATGCTAAATAGCTCATGGAGTCATTGTGTCTCCCCAAATCGCCATGCTTCCTGGACCTCTCACTGTGGTAGAGCAGCTCTGCACCACCTCTCATGCAGGACTGTGCTTTAATGGCACAGCCCAGCCCAAACTATTTAAGCCACAAGCTGTCAACTATAGCCAGAATTGGAAAGTAAAAAAAGATTTAAAAATGTGTTCCCCCTCCCCAACAAACAAGGAGCTTGGCGACAACAGTAATGTATATCATACAATGTTTGCAAGTGCACAGTTCCTTTAACCTCTCTGTGACTCAGTTGCCCTTAGGGTCATCTTGGAAGAACAGGGATGATACTCAAACCAGCTATGCCCACATCCCCAGCATAGTTGGCTGTTTCAATATTATTTCACTACTGTTAACTTCAGCAGATATTAGGCATCAGAGTTAACGCCTACTTGAGGATGAATGGGGTTAATTTGCAGCTCTGAGTTACTGTGCCTGCATACACTCCATGTAATTCTCAGTGGCATTTGTTTCTGCCTTTAGCTGACAGTAGTGCATTGGTTCACATTTAGAAGATTTCCTTTTTCATCTATGAGGCCTAAACTAGTTTTAAAAACATGAATGGAAAAAGGATGATTTTGTGTCCATTACTGATCCTCTCATCTACCTAAAACTGAGTTTTTTCCCCTCCTTGTGTTTTCCCTTCATTTTAGAAATATGAGGAATTAAAATTGCTGACTTCCTACGGACTGGGTAAAAATAAGGCCCTCAAAATAGGCAGAATCCCGAGCTGCAGCTTAGCCCTCTTTTCAAGGAAAGGTGTTAGGAAAAAACTTCTTTGTGAAAGAGCTAACTACCTGTTAGGAATTTGAGTTGAACAGATTTGTAATACTGAAACAAAAAGTTTAAATAATCTGACTTAACATCCCTTTCCTTTCCAATTGAGAATTGGAAAGTTGAGAATTGTGAATTCAGTGTTACAACTTAGGTTTCTCTCTTGTGATGTTACTAACACATTATTCCAGAGAAGCCTGTAGCAAAAATAGGGCTGTTTAGACTGGATAGTTCTAATACTTTTTTTAAAAATTATATATAAAAACATTCAAAAGCCTTAGAGGCCATAAGAATTTGTTTTTTAAGGTGACTCCAAAACAAAGTTAAAATTGTGTTTCTTTCATGAAAAATGGCTCTAAAAATGGGATTATGGGATCCCACATTAATGGCCTTTAATTTCCAAATCAAGTGTGCTCAGTTTTTAAGTGAAAAGATGATTTTTCTAATTGCTAGTAATAAACATTGTGCAATTAAATTCAGTCTTCATTAACACTTGTGCATATGCAGGGTCATCAACAGGTTTGCACAGGGATAGGTGATACTTAAAATTGTTTGCTAACACATGTGAAGGAATGGAAACCAGCTCCTTCCATATTAGCTGTGTTGACTCTGCAGGGTTAGCTGGTGTAAAAAAACCAAACCAAAACAAAAAAAATTATCGTTAAAATTTATATTAAATCACTGAAGCAAGCAGACACTACAGAATACACATGAGTAAATCTGTTGACTAGGAAGATGCCAATTTAACAATAGAATTGTGCCTTCAGTTCTGCAGAAACTGATTGGGTCACCAGAAAATGCCAATACTTTCTACCAAAAACAAACAGACAAACCACTGGCTTTACCTAATCCCTAGCTGGCCTGTTTGTTAAACAGATTAATATTATTTAACTACCTTCACAGGGAGTTTTTGACGTTCAATTAATATTGGCAAATGCTTTGACATACTCTGCTGCAAATGAAAAATATGGTACTGTATATAAAAAAAATCTTACTAAAATGATAAACAGTCACTCATAACAAGTTTTTAAGTCCCATGAAAATGGGAAATGTATTATTCATATACTTCTAAAAATAAAATACCTAATTCTCTTGAGAAAAAAATCACCTAGTCTCTTGTTCAGTAGGAAAGTGTTTTTCCCTCTACTTTTGGTAGCTCACATGCTCCTGTACACCATTTTGCAGTGTTCAGATTCTTCCAACATACTTCCATTTCTTGAATATCTTAGGTTTCCCATCCACATTCCTATTGTTCTATTCCCAGAAGGAATTTAAGGGGCATCTCCATAGCATATATATGAGATTTGCGTTCTCTTCTCCGCATTTCCAGCATGTCATTTTTTGTCACTTCCGCCTTCATTCTGGACAGTTTCAAACTGGACAGTTTCCAACATGTTTCAAAGAATTTCCTGCTGGACTTTCAGCCTTAAATCAGGGCTGGATTTATTGCACAACTTGATCCACAACCTAATATTAAATAGAACAGTTCAAATCTCTGCTCCTTGTCTCTGGTATGCAGTGTTGTTGTAGCCATGTCGGTCCCAGGATATTAGAAACACAAGGTGGATGAGGTAATATCTTTTATTGGACCAACTTCTGTTGGTGAGAGAGAAACTTTTGAGCTGACACAGAGCTCACAGTTAATGGGAGAAAATAATTTTGTAAATTTTAGTCTTTTCTATGATGTCAAAGCAAAGGGATGGATGCTCATCAGCATGGACTGGATGGGAATGTTACACTACTATAATATTCATTCTTTCCTTCTTTGTCTTAGTAATAGGTGAGATTTATTTAATTTAGAAAGAAAGAATCAATCTTTATTATCGCAGGTAGTGACATCTATAGGTAAGGATTCTAAATACTTTCCATTATAAGGCCCTATTTTCAGTTCTTATAAATTTGCTAAACAAACCTTTCAAGTTGAAATTTTCAATGCCAGATGTCTGTCTCAAACTGGTTTTTTAAGCTTTAGCTAAAATAGTTCTGATGTTTCTCAGACTGAGGTGAGGGGAAGAATATTTTTATCCACGTTAAAAAGAATTCTTAACAGTTTTACTGAGAAGCTCTAGCAGCTCCATGCTTTGGAGCAGGGACCTGAAATTTGGCAAGGGGCAGTGATGATTTTCAGGATGCGCTTTGATGTTCCTGTGAAAATCTGCCTCAAAAATTTGACCAAGTTATAAACCTTTTGGAAAATACTCACTAGAAACTTGTTACAGTTTGGCAACTAAATGATCTGGAGATTCCATCTGCCGTGAGCATGCTGTATCCCCTCACAGCTCCTACATGCCAACCAGACTGCACATGAGCCATTGGCACAGAACAACTCACCATACTCCAGCCCAGGGCTGCAGGGACTGAGGTGAACTTTCCCTGCAATTGCTCCTCCTATCTGTTGGGTGCTACTGGGTACTGCAATTCAGAGCAGGGAGACACTTTCCTGTGTGCTCAATGCTCCCCCTGGCTAGAATGCAGAGAGGGCTTCAGAATGGAAAGAACAAGGACGTGAAAGAGACAAGGCAGGGAGCCAGGGGCAGGCGCTCGAGTAAAAGGGAGTGGATAAGTCTTGGGCAAGCATAGAGTTAGGAGTGTAAGTGGAGAGACTGGGCATGAGCAGAGGCGGACTGAAGACAGGGACAGATAGGAACAATGTGTGTGTGTGTGGGGGGGGGGAGCCATAAGGATAGGAGCAGGGATGGGACAAGGGCAAGATTTGGGAGAGGGGAAAATGGATAGGAGCCAGGGAGCACAGTACCAGAGGCGGGGACAAGGGGCCAGGGAGAGGCTGGGCCGGGGTAGGAGCAAAAGGGTCTGTAATAAGTAGAATACACTCCCCGCAGAATCTGGAAGTGAACCTCTTATTTCCAAGTCTCACTATTCCTTTGGCATAGTGTGAAGCCCACTGGCAAAGGGTGTGTCTCCACCCCCCTCACTTATGCATGCTTGACTTGGTAACTTTAGTTTTCTTTTAACATAGTGTTGGGATGTAAATTAAACATTTACATTGCAGTAGCATCTCAAAGTCACAACCAGGTTGGGCCCCATTATGCTAGGCAGCGTACAACACATAATAAATGGCAGTCCCTAGTCCAAAGTCTAAAAATTCTAACTTGAGATGATTGGTTTGTGAATATGAATTGTTTATGCATCTAGGGGTGTGTGTGTGTGTTTCATAAACACTGGGATTGTCTATACAACGTTGAAAGTAGTAATCACTAGTACCATCTACAATGAAGGTCAATCTTGAAAGAGAATTAGTGCTGTATATGGCAAAATTTTAAAGTAAAGCTAATTACCATAGCTCTGCTTCTGACATCTATACAAATAGTGAGTTTTCAAATGGCATATGACACATCCAGATTGGTTCAGTAGGAAAACAGGTTTTGTTTTTTTGGATAAGGATAACCAGATGGACAAGGATTGTATAAGTATTGGCAAAGTTAATGCTGTTGAAAGGGTGACAAAATGTGTTAAGTTAAAGTTGGATACTCAGCTTTTCATCAACATTAAATTAAAATTGCAATCTGAACATGCCACTCTATTTTGTAAGTTCATCGGCCAAAAAAAGAGAGAACATGAGCAGCAGAGACTAGACTATTTTCCCCTTTTGTGGGTATAATGAGTGCATAATGTACATAAAAAAGAAATCAACATCAAGAGCCAGATTTTTAGAATTTTAGACATGTAAATGCACATAGAAAGTGAGCTCATTTGCATGCCTAATTTACAAGCATATGGCAATATGTAAGCATGGAAATGGTGCATGCAAGTTGGACATGCCTTTTTCCCCCATATACTTTGCCATTATTATCCCCCTCAAAGTCATGATGGGGAATGGAAAAATTTGGCTTCAGGAATGGCTTAAAGCTGAGGATATATAATGCTTTGGTGATCATGCCCCCTCTGTCAAGATTGAAAAGAAGTTGGATACCATTCAGATGAAGCATCTCCACAGGATCAAAATCATCCAGTGGTATGAATTCAAGTTGAATGAAGAACTCTGTCTTCTAAACTGACCAGGTCCTGTTCTCTCAAACGGTTGCCCAAGGCTCTGTAAGGTGTTACAGTCATCTCCTCCAGATGCCTTCCAATTTCCCCGCAAGAATCATCTTCAACTTTGACGTAATGAAAGCAAGATGGAAAAGATCCCCTGGAAGACCTAAAACACTATGGCTGGAGGACATCGTCAGACACCTGTCCTTCAGAGGACTTCTCTCATGTAATGCGCCAGGTTTGGCTCACAACAGAACATCATGGAGGTGCATAACTTGTTCAGTGGCCTTTCCACTGTTCAACCAACAGCATGAAAACTAGCCTTATTTCTCTCTTGGGAGAAATAATTTGACCAGAGACATACTATTAAGCTCTGCATTTAGCTGATCTGCAAGCATGTACGTGTTTGAACAGGTATGTTAGATGGCAAAAGCACACCTCCATCTCCTGACAGATGTGCTACAGTTCTCTTAGAGCAGTGGCTCTCAACCTGTCCAGGCTACTGTACCCCTTTCAGGAATACGATTTGTTCTGTGTACCCACAAGTTTCACCTCACTTAAAAACTATCTGCTTACAAAATCAGATATAGAAAAACAAGAGTCTCACAGCACACTATCACTGAAAATTGCTTACTTTCTCATTTTACCATATTATAAAATACATTAGAATATAAATATTGTACTCTACTCACTGTTGAGGCACTTCCTTGTGGCTACATCTGGGGACTAGCTCTGCTTACATTTCAGTGTATAGTACATAGAGCAGTATAAACAAGTCATTGTCTGTATGACGTTTTAGTTTGTTCTGACTTCATTAGTGCTTTTTATATAACCTGTTGGAAAACTAGGCAGTTATCTAGATGAGATGTACCCGCGGAAGACCTCTGTGTACCCCAAGGCTTACATGTACCTCTGGCTGAGAGCCACTGTTTTAGAACTCCCAACATACAGCTCCGTGTTCAAATCCAGTTTCTAGCCAGACTAAAGGTTCTGAAATTGCTCCAAGAATGTGTAATACATATTGTAACTCTTCATGTATATTAAATTTGTTGTCTGTATATTCAGATTTGTCAGTTTAATACATAACCCCATGATTCATATGTCAATCAGCACTATCCTTGGCTTGGAATCTCTAAGCCAAATTCATTCTGGTATAACTTTATGGATTTCAGTGGAGTTACACTAAGAGTAAGTTTCTGCATCTGCGTCTTTTACAAAAGGGAGAGATTTGTGACGTCAAAGGACTCCACTCCCCACAGCATTCTAATGCAATTATCCATTGTATCAATCTGAGAAAATATGCTAACGATTGTCAAAATTCCCCCCTTATTGCTGTATCTGCAGCCTCCAAAAAGTATGTTGGATGCTTTACAGAACACAGACAGGTGCCCTGCCTTGAAGAGCTTACAATCTAATTTTAGACATGTCAAGATGAGCAAGAGTAAGAACACTCTGAAGGAAAGGAAAGACAAGGATTATAGCCAATAAGATCACAGTTACTTAGTTGACGCATGTCCACATCTTGATGTCTTCATCATTATAATTATTGTTGATGCCCTTCAATGGAATACTTCTGCAATGCCTATTTCAACCCCACTCAGCATAATCTGTAGTGGTTAACCCCTTCTGTAAGGACTCACCTTTCCCTTTCAAATAGCACTTCAGCATTAAATCTGATGTTTACCTATTAGCCACTTTTACAACAATAGACCCACTCCATTTAAATAGGCAATATTTGTAGTGGACTACATATTTGTAAGGACTCAGGGAGGTATCTAGTTCAACTAGACTACAGGAATCAATGCAGCATTTAAGAAAATTAATAGAAAGTTACTGTATTTGAAATATTTCAGAGTAGGTCAATATTTCCCTGACTAGTGGGAGATTTCAGTCAGGAGACCTTGGCACTGAAGTAGCTTTTGGAGGCTTCTTCCGAAGAGTAAGAAAATAGGATTTGCTTAGCCTGCACTGCCTCTGAGTAATCAGAAGCCCAGCTGGAACCCATAAGCAGCTATCAGCTTTGTGCTTGTGATGTCACCGTGGCACTGGGAACATTTTTCACATTTTAGGACAGCTTGGATGCAGTCTGCTCGTCTAGGGAGCTTATTAAACAGTCAAACTACAGACAGTGAAGCCTTCCATTTTGCAAAGTAAACGTTTCATTTTGCTAGGGTGATCAAATATTGAATAAGCCTTTCAAATGCAGTGGGTGCAGGTTTGGATTTTTTTAAAATATCACTAATGCCAGCCAACACCAGATAAACCCGAGTGTGTCAGAGCAGATTACATCTAAAATGTGGACTCTTACACCATCCATGGCAGTTTCTTCCTCCCTCCCCTCCCCCAGAGGTGACAGATTATTTCTAGGGAACATATTTCGTAGTTGTAAATATTACTAACTGTAATGTCAAGAATTCTGTGTAACACACTTAGTACGTAAGCAGCATTTTAACCAAAGGAACTACACTATTTTATTTCAGTGTTGGCGGCTCTTAGGAATAACGTGATTTTGAATACTAGTGAAGGCAGTCTCACAATGATGTAAAAAGAGAGATGAGCCAGCCATATGGTACTATAGCTGTAGCCTAATGGGAGATACACTGAAGTACAAGCCCAAAGAATAAAGTTTCATATTATACTTTGAGGTTTGGGGTTGTAACAGGATCTCTACACACCACTTAGGCACTTCCTTGTGACTACCTCTGGGGAATAGCTCCGCCCAATCTGACACCCCCTTCTGTCCAGGAGTTTCAGTGCTTCCTCTCAGTCACTCGGGGTGCTCCTTCTTCATGGCTCAGATCTCTGACCAGGTCACTATAGTTTTCCCCTTCTGGGGTATCAAAGTCTCAGTGCACTGGCGATAGCTATGCCAACCAAGCTATGTGACTTCCCCAGTGGCTGGTAGGGGAATCCGGATCCACCCACTACTCCAGGTTCCAGCCCAGGGACCCTTGGATCAGTAGCAAAGGTTTGCATCATCCTTGCTGCCATATCCCTGGGCTGTTTCCTATTCCACCTTTATCAGGCCTCAACTCCACCCATCTTCTGGGTAAACCTTTCCTTCAGGGCCAGGATCCCAGGGCTTCTACTTTTACCCAAGGTTTCTGCCTCTTGCTCTTTCTCCAGAGAGAAACTGCAGGCTTCCACACTGCAGCCTTCTTCTGCCTCACTTCCTGGCCTTATACCAGCCCTGCTGCTCCTGCTCAGCTGGGCTCCGTGCTCATTCAGTGCTTACCTCAAGCCTAACTCTCTCCCAGGTGTGGCCTACCAGGTTACTTAACCCCGCAGAATCATAGAACCATAGAATATCAGGGTTGGAAGGGACCTCAGGAGGTCATCTAGTCCAACCCCCTGCTCAAAGCAGGACCAATCCCCAACTAAATCATCCCAGCCAGGGCTTTGTCAAGCCTGACCTTAAAAATATCTAAGGAAGGAGATTCTACCACCTCCCTAGGTAACGCATTCCAGTGTTTCACCACCCTCCTAGTGAAAAAGTTTTTCCTAATATCCAACCTAAACCTCCCGCACTGCAACTTGAGACCATTACTCCTCGTTCTGTCATCTGCTACCACTGAGAACAGTCTAGATCCATCCTCTTTGGAACCCCCTTTCAGGTAGTTGAAAGCAGCTATCAAATCCCCCCTCATTCTTCTCTTCCGCAGACTAAACAATCCCAGTTCCCTCAACCTCTCCTCATAAGTCATGTGTTCCAGTCCCCTAATCATTTTTGTTGCCCTCTGCTGGACATTTTCCAATTTTTCCACATCCTTCTTGTAGTGTGGGGCCCAAAATTGGACACAGTACCAATGTCGAATAGAGGGAAACAATCACATCCCTCGATCTGCTGGCAATGCCCCTACGTATACATCCCAAAATGTCATTGGCCTTCTTGGCAACAAGGGCACACTGTTGACTCATATCCAGCTTCTCGTCCACTGTAACCCCTAGGTCCTTTTCTGCAGAACTGCAGCCGAGCCATTCGGTCCCTAGTCTGTAGCGGTGCATGGGGTTCTTTCTTTCATCTGAGCCACATTAACCCTTTTTGGGCTAGTGTGGGGTGAACACCCTATCACAGGATGTCACTGTCACTCATCAGTCTCACAGATAATTAACAACTTGCATCCAGTCACTTCAGCTAGAGCTCTACAGGGCTGGCCTTACCATGAGGTGAACCGAGGCGGCCGCCTAAGGTGCCAGACTGTGGGGAGGCGCCACTAGGACCCAGAGTGTAGAAAATTGTGTCTGCTGCTGGTGCATATGTATTCTCTCTGCTCTAGATGCACAGAGATGGTGGAGTGCTGTGCTGGAGGAAGGAGGGCACAAGAGACATAACAGGCAGGCAGGAGAAAAGGTGAGAGCGAATAACAGAAAGCAGCAGGAGCTGCAGGGAGAGAGAGGAGGAGCAGCCTCTTATGTACTTCTCTAGCACCCCCAGGAGCCTGGACTGATTAACACCAGCTTCTCAGGGAGCTTCCTGCTGCTTCCCTGAACCCTCTTGAGGAGAACAGGCAATCAATTGAAGTAGTAGGAGCCAGTTAGGCCCTTAAGATGCTGATATCTTCCCTCACTCAGGCCCTGCTACCAGCCTGCTTATTTGTCCCCTTCAGTTGAGTGTTGAGAGCCACTATAGCTGGCACAGAACAGCAGTCATGAGTGAAAGAAGAAAAGGCCCCTCTTGGGCAGCATTCAGAAAAAGAAAGAAAGCAAAGGAAGCTTTTCTATCTAAGCAGGAAGGAGCTCTCCTGATATAACAGACACAAATGTTCATGGTGAGCCTTCCGGCCCCAGTGAGGATGTGAGTAGTGAGGAGATGCCTGATCTTCCAGCTAGTCAAAGTGCAGGTGACCTGGCAGCTACTGCAGCATCCATATCTCCATCTCAAATGGATGTAACCATGCACATTCCTGAAGAAAAGTGTAGATCAGAGAAGAGTGTGGTGGAGGTGCAAGTAACAGCTGCTGTTGAGTTTAGTTCCTTAAGTCTAGATGATCCAGGACTGTGGACCCACTTGAGCAGTAGCCTGAGGGACTTCCTTGTACTGCATGGGCCACAGCAAGTGAACGTTCACTTGTTCCCCAAAGACAATGAAAATAGAAGTTTCCAACCAACACATTACTGGCGTGAAATCCCCAATGGTGACAAAGTGGAGAGACCATGGCTTATGTACTCAAAAACCCAGAGTGCTGCATACTGTTTTTGTTGCAAACTCTTCCAGTCTAATGTTCCAGCCACATTGGGTTCTACAGGAACAAAGGACTGGAAAAATCTGGCTAGAAATCTGGCATGCCATGAGAAGGCAGCAGATCACCAGAGAGCATTCCATAGGTGGAAAGAGCTTGAGATGAGACTAAGGTTAAAGGCCACCATAGATGATCCACATCAAGAGAAGTTTGCATCAGAGTCTTTTTACTGGCAAAATGTTCTGAAAAGGCTCATTGCCATTGTGAGAATGCTTGCTACCCAAAACCTAGCACTGTGTGGCACTTCAGATCAGCTGTATGTGCCAAACCACGGAAACTTCCTTAAAACTGTGGAGCTGATGGCTGAGTTTGATGCTGTACTCCAGGACCATTTAAGAAGAGAGTCACCACCCAAGAAATGTACACACACCACTACCTTGGGAAAACAATTCAAAATGAGATCATACAGTTACTTCAAACGGAAGATTGTGGCAGATCTGAAGTCAGCAAGATATTACTTTCTTGTTCTGGACTGCACACCTGACATCAGCCCTATGGAACAAATGACTTTAATGGTGTGTTTTGTAAGAACAACAGAACCTAGTGAAAATGTCCCTGCAATGGTGACTGTCAGAGAGCATTTTCTAGAATGTATTGACATTGATGATACTACAGGAGCTGGTATGACAAATGTGCTTCTTAAAAAGCTGGAAGATACAGGAATTGCGATAGCTGACATGAGAGGTCAGGGCTACGATAATGGTGCCAACATGAGAGGAAAGAACAGAGGAGTGCAGACACGGATCCGAGAGTTAAACCCTCTAGCTTTTTTTGTTCCATGCAGGTTCTCATTCATAGAGCTTGGTGGTCAGTGATGCAGCATCAGCTTCTAGTGAGGCTGCTGAATCTTTTAAATGTAATTCAAAGCGTGTATGTATTTTTCTCATCGATGGCAAATTTTGCAGCAACATCTGGGAACATCCTCTCTGACACTGAAACCACTGAGTGCCACATGATGGGAAAGTCGAGTGGAGGCGATAAAGCCTATCAAACACCAAACTGGGAAGATACGTGATGCCATAGTTACCATTATGGAGGATAATGCTATGACAGGAACTGTTCGTGGGAGAACAGTGGCAGAGGGAAATGGAATCACCAGAAACATACATAACTTCAAATTTCTGTGTGGCTTAGTTTTGTGGCATGACATACTGTTTGAAATAAATGTTGTAAGCAAGAGACTCCAAGGTGTTGACTTCGATATATCTGGAGCAACGGAACAACTGGACAAAGCAAAGTCATACGTACAGTCTTACCAGTCAGATGAGGGATTTCAAAGTGTTCTGAGGAGTGCACAGAAGTTGGCAGAGGAACTTCATACTGAAGCTATTTCCCCGCCCATTCAAGAATACAAGAGTCACCGAAGAAGACATTTTGATTACGAGGCCCGGGATAATCCCTAAGAGACCCCAAACAACAATTCAAAGTTGAATTCTTTAACCAGGTGCTAGATTGTGCAATACAGTCAGCTGAAGAACGTTTCATGCAGTTCAAGGAACATAGCAATATATTTGGGATGTTGTATGATTCCAAAACTCCTCACTATACCTGAAGATGATCTACACTAGCAATGCAGGGTACGAGAGACAGTGTTGACACATGATTACATGCGCAATATTGATGCGAGTGATTTAGGTGATGAACTGAAAGCCCTTTCAAGATACATTTCAGCAGGATCAGCTCCAAAGGCTGTTCTGGAATATATGTGCACAAATAAGATGACCACCTTCTTTCCAAATGCTTTTGTTGCTCTGCGCATACTTCTAACACTTCCTGTAACAGTTGCCAGTGGAGAACGCAGCTTCTCCAAGCTGAAGTTAATAAAAACACATCTACGCGCCACAATCACACAGGAGAGGCTGGTCGGCCTTGCAACCATCTCAATAGAGCATGAGCTGACCCAGACTGTGGACCTTCAGGAAGCAGTTCAAATCTTTGCAACCAAGAAGGCACGAAAAGCACCACTGTAATTATTCAAACAGATAAAAATGCCAGTGTTTACTATGCGGACAAGAAAAGTTACATTTGCTGTTCAGGCGTTTGAAAGTTAAGTGTTACTTAAAATTTTTTGAACAAGGCATTTTAAGTTGTTAGTTCTCCTTTATTGGGGTAGGTAGTGGAGCAGTACCATGAGAGGAGTAGAACAGAAGAAGGCAGAAATGAGACCTTTCAAAGTTTTGACCCAAGCGAGGAGGCATGGGGGCGTCATTTGAGCTCTCGGCCTCAGGTGCCAAAATGTCGTGGGCTGGCCCTGGAGCTCTAAGTACTATTTCAAACTCTAATATACAAGAGCCAAGTGTCATCCACATTGCTAAAGGCTTTTAGAAGAAACATGCTAGATTAGGTGCCTATGTTATCCACACTAATACAGTGTCACCTCTACAGCTAGAGCACATATAGAAGCTTATGACCCTGCTGGGACTTCCATGCTAAGAAAACTGCTTCTTTAGCTCAAGTGGGAAATATTAATAATTTACATCCACATGTCTGAGGCAGAAGGCCCAAACGTGGCTATTGTTACATTTGGCTGTGTTGCCTGTAATTACTAGACCACAGTCTGCTTCCACGGTCATGAAAAAAACCCAGGCCTGATGCCCAGCATTCCACTGCTATCCCTCAAAGAAATATGTAATGCACTGGCAACATGTGTCGTCGTCTTCGCCCTTGTGGGCTGATTCACGGAGAGGTTAACGCCATCCTTTCCCCTTCCCACCAACAACTCCTCTAGTTGAAGTGTAAGAAGTCTATACTGTAGCTCTGAAGGTTGTGGGTTCAAGCTGTGGTGATTACCTGTGAATGAAAAAAATATACATATTTGTGCAATAGATAGTATAAGGACCCTGCATGTAGTATCAGGATGATTTGCTAATATTTATTTTACTTCTGCATTTTTAATATTTGTGTGGGGCTAAGGGGAGCTGTACCTTTCAGAATAAGGTATGGCAGACTGTGTTTGAGTCAGAGAGCAATATTTGGGAGATTTTGCCATTGTGTGCAGACACTAAAAAAAACCCTGCCTGTGTCAGCTCCAAAAAAGGCCAAGCTTGATTTAATATATAAACTTATCAATCCATATTTTCAAAGGCATACTGTTAGCAGCAGGACAGGAGTCACTGTGAATGAGCCAAAGAGGGCCTTCTACCTATAGGTGTCACAGTCTGAATCCTGCAACCATCAACAGGGATTAAACATTGTTGCAGTCTAAGGGATGCTTGATGGCAAACTCATGGAATATAGAGGCCAAGTCCCAGCTCCAGCTCCCACATCACAAACTCCCTGTTGTACTTCGCACTAGATTGTAAGCTTTTTGAGACAGCAATTCTGCTTTTGGTTGCTACAATGCCTACCATAATGGGGCATAACCTCAACTCGGTCCAGTCCTCTAGTGAGAGCTTCTGCTGTGGGGGGCCAAACCCCAGACCTTTGCTCATTGGTTGGTTATCAGCTTCTGTAGGTGTTTTTCTCACCTGAAGTCATAAACCTCTGGGACCTTAGTCATCTCTTGATGCTGACTTCTGGTGAGAAATAAGCAGGTAAATTCTTACAGAAGATAAATCCTATTTTTGTGCAAACACAGTAACAGGGAAGAGAGAACCCAGAACAAGTCACTTGCAGAATTGTTTTAAAACAATTTTTTTTTTTTTTACAAAATTTCGTTCATCAGCAGTAGCTTTTAAAAAATATTGTTGGCAAGTCGTGAGCCAAAAATGAAAAAGCATTAGGATGGAAGAAACATATCTGTTTGGCAAATTGGTGCCTGGATGTTTAAGCTGTAATGACCATCCATCTTTTTAACTAGAGCAGCATGTCCAAAGGATGGTCAGTGCTAGGATACTTACCTGGGACGTGAGAGTTTAATTCCCTCCCCTGCCAGACTTCTTGTGTGACCTTGAGCAAGTCACTTAGTCTCTCTGTAACTGTCTGTAAAATGAGGATACTACTACTTTCCCTACCTCTGTGAGAGTTAATACATTAAAGATTGTGAGGAGTTGACACACTAAGATAACGGGGGCCATGTAAGTACCCAAGAGGATGTCTGCACTGCCATGTAAACCTGGGCTCAGACTCATCCTGAGACCAAATCTCACTTCTCTCTCTTTCTCAACACAAATCTCTCAGACTCTGGGTTGGACCCAGGGTCCTAGGAGCCTGCAGGGGTTGGAGGGTTTGAGCCCCAGTCAAGCCAGGACCCAGGGTTCAAACCCTATTGCTTTGCAGTGTAGACACAGCCCCCCCACGCCCCCGCCCGACTCGGATCTTAGGAGGCCACCAAAAGTATCCCACAATCCCATGTGCTGACTTCCTCTGTCCTCTCTATCCCGAGAATCACCAAGTCGCTCCAGGGATATGTAAACACCCCTTGCTGTAGAGCAGGAGCTCAGCAAGTCAGCATTTAACCCTTCTATTGCTGACTGACAAGCTGCAAACACCTTTGGAGACCCTTCTGTGTTTGCAATGGAAGCTGACCAGAAGAAGTCCTCTGTGAGGCATGCTGTTTCATGGTTGCAGGAGCACAACCAGCTTTGGGTTAATCTCTGGTGTGTGACCAGCAAAACAGTGGATTTTAGTAAGAGTACCAGGAATGACTACACATACCAGCAAACAACAAAGAAGCTGACAGCATTGGAAATGTGTATGACTGGTGACCAGCGTAGGGAGCAGATTAAGTGGCTCAAGACTGAGTACTGAAAGGGACAAGAAGCATACCTTGGGCAACTTGCCAACATCATGCCCATTTTATGAGTTGGACCGGGGGCTGGGTACTGCATCGAGCACAGAGTCAACAGTGGTGCATGATGACCTTACGTTGCCATACCTTGACTTTCACCGTTCTATAACCATTCAACGGTGTAACAGGCTAGCTGGAAACAGTCAACTGTGGGGCGGCAGGAAAGTAGCAATGTGTTCTATTTAGAAATCTAGTCCATTTCAGTTAAAGGTAGCCCATGTAGTCCACAGGTGACAAAATCATTTGTCCCAGATACAACTGGGGTTTGAAATTTTATGCAGAAATGTGCTGGGCAGGGGGCCAGGGAGAGAGGATAAGGAGGATGGCAGTGGAGCTGTGTGTATAAGCATCCAGTCATAACAGACTAAGCCATGTAATAGCTAGTGCAGCATCTTCTTGATTTCCCTGAATTCCCTTCTTGATTTTCCCTTGAATTCTGACCCAATCCTGGGGGCTGCTAGCTGCAAACTTCTCCTGTAGAAGGAACATCAGATAGGTAGTCACATTTTGAGGAAGGGCACTCACATTTTGAGGAAGGGTTGTCACAGGGCACTCTACTCACCCCTAGGGGCTACGTCTAGGGATTCGCTTCAGTCAGGTCTGACGTCCCCTTCTACTGCTCGCTGTATGCGCTGCTGTTTTTCTCTCACTCCCTGTAACTCAGGGTACTCTGTCTTCCTGACTTGGATCTTCAGCCAGGTCACTATAGACTATCCCTTCTGGAATGTCAAAGTCTTTCCATACCAGTGGTCTCAGGTGGTCTTCTCATGCACTTCCCCTGTGGCTGGTAGGGGGACCCAGGACTGCTCACTACTCTGTGTTCCCAGTCCAGAGGCCCTATACCTGGCAATTGTGGCGGCGGCTGCTGCTCTTTCCCTGGTCTCCTTCCTACAGCTTTTGGCTCCCCCCTCTGGGTATACCAACTCAAACTCCTTCCTCCCAGTGGGTAACTGCAGAGTATTGAACTCCATAGCCTCAAACACACCTCCCTACTCCCAGGGAATGACTGTGAACTATTTCTTTTGCAGCACCTTTCTGTTGCCAGCTTCCTGGCTTTATTCTAGCCCCTGCATTCCTTCTCAGCCAGGCTCTGTCATCATTTGAGGGTTACTTAGGCCATCTAATTCCCCTCAACTGTTGCCTGTTTGGTTAATTGGACCCTTTCAGCCTCATTAACCCTTTCCGGGCTTGTATGGGTTAACAGCCCATCACATGTGTTTTTTCCAAGGCCGGTGTTACAGCTGACTAGTCTACTCCATTCATACTGTTCAGTCACTATACGTCTGAATACTTTGGTTTTATAGATGGCTGGTTTCCCACTTGCAGCTTGGAATAACATCTTCCTTTGCCAATGGGGCACCACAAAAAACAGTTACTTACCATCTCATAACTATTGTTCTTCAGGATGTGTTGCTCATGTCCATTCCAATAGGTGTGGGCCGTATCAGAACTCAAGGCCTGTGGTCACAACCAGAACAATCGCTGCATATCAATGTCACAGCTGAGAGTCGTTCACCTGGCTTGCCAGACTTTCCAGGCCCATCTTCAGGGCAAGTGTGTCTCAGTGATGATGGACAACACCACAGTGATGCTCTATATAAACAAACAGGATGGTGCTCGCTCCTCTCCCCTGTGCCAGGAAGCTCTCCGACTGTGGGACTTCCCCTTTGTCAGATTATTCTGGCAAGAAGGAACTGAGCAGGCAGCGGGTCAGCAGGGGACTATATACACACCGCATTTAAGGTGCCACTCCAGGGGGCTCCACAGCCGATCCGCTGGGAACCGTTAGGGTAAAACCTTCCAATGATAGTGCATGCAGCACACACACACCCCTACTGGAATGGACATGAGCAAGCACTCGAAGAAGAAATGTTGTGTCCTCCAAAATGTGGAAGGCCTGAAATCACAGAAAACTCTTCTGTAGCACAGCCACAGAGTGCTCCCTCCCCTGTAACCCCAAATTGTTCTGCAATTTTTTTGGCAGGGGGAAGCCATTTTGCTTTTAACTGACTGTTGTCTCTGCAATTAAACTGGCAGTGCTCAGGGAACTTCTGTGGTCTGAAACATCCCTCTTACAACATAGTTCCAAAGTTCAGTTTGGACATGTTATGCCCTTGGAATTCCGCTGGGATTTTTTTCTGTGCTCCTGCACTGAGCAGTTTGAGACAATAACCCACTGTGTCTTGTCCTACTCCAAAGCCCCTCAACCTCTACTAGCTGCGGTACCTTTCCACCACTTATCTACACAGCAGCAGAAACCTGGATCAGCAGACCTTCACGGTCCATTCCAAGAGGAAGCGTTTTCATGATGAACTTTTGGTTGAAGTTCTGGAGAGGCCCAACAAGCAGGTCCAGTACAAAAGACAGAGGGATTTACAACTAGAGGAAAAAGTCATGGCAAGAGGAAAGGCTCAGGCTGGCTGCACAGCGTGAGGACAGGATTTCAACATGAGAGCAGGCTCTTGCTTCGCAGTTCCTGGAACAAGAATGGCAGCTAAGGGAGGATGACAGAGCTCTGCAGAAAGAGCTGTTTGAACAGCTGACATCTCTAATGGCTGACAGAGTATCAGCTCCTGCCGCATAACCCAGACCATGGCTTGAGTCCCCTCCATGGTACCCTGTGATGCAGTCAAGAGACAGCTGGGACAAATCCATGGCTAGGTGACCCATGCAATCAGGCCCTATGAATAGCAGGGCAGGGCAACTGAGCCCCATGTAGTCTTCCATATTGAGCTCCTTCCCCTGGCACTAAGTGCACAGCAAATATGGAAGGAAGGGAAAGGATAATGGGGGGCCTGGGGACATTCAACAGTAGGGGGTTTTATCTTGTACATAGTTTCACTGTTTTCACTTGTTCATGCACTTTATGATTTGTTTTGAGTCTTTTTAAGGGTTTGTTGTTGTTACAGGTGTTCTAGTGTGGCAATGGCAGCTGGCCTGCCTGGCAATGGGTTAATGGTGTGTTTTTCTAATCCATATTTATAAATAAACCTTTTATTTTATCAAGAAAGTTTATTGCTTTCACTGCATCACATCATACAATGTGTATTTAAAATAAAGGTAAACACATGATTAGGGACTATTCCTCAGTACAGTTAGTTACATCAATCCATACATCAATCACTTCCTTGCGTCAGTCCATACTGTGAATCAATGTCCCTCTCCATTTGATAAGCAGTCAGGTCATTCATAAGTACATTGCATGGCAATCAAACCCCCACCTCTCCCTAAGCAATGAAAACCCACCACAATCTATCAGATCCTTCTCCCCCACAAGCACATTCATAAAAGGCACTATTCTCCCTCTTCCACGCAGCCACGTAAATCCAAAATGTGGGATCACAAAGCATCCCTCACTTCCGTTGTCTTGATGCAGGCAGCTCCAGCTGTAGTAGGTGCACTTTCTGGCTTAGTGTACTGATTCAGTGGCCCCTTGCTGTCATAGGCCCATTCAGGGGGAAATGGATACCTCTGGCTTCACAAAGACTGTGAAGAGCACAGCAAGTCACAGTAATGCACACAGCATTGATGACTCTGGAATCGGTCTAAATATCTTTAGTGGGTTTTCAATCTGCCAAAAGTACATTCAACAGCCATTCTACACCTGCTGAGAGTCTAATTAAACCTCCTTTTGCTCAGGCCTCTGAAATCAGGGTACGGTTTCATAAGCCAAAGCAAAAGGAGGTACACCCAGGGTCCCCCAGAACAACAGTGGGGACAGTAACTCCATTTATTACAATGTCGTAATAATACAATGTCAGCTTGTCCAGGAGTGTAGATTTCCCAGAGGTGAAAAACCATGGCATCATGAACTTTTCCAGTACAACCCATGTTGACATTCATAAATCAACCTCTGTAGTCCACAAGGGCCTGGAGGAGTAGTATGGAGTAGTACTCTTTGTGGTTTATGTACTCATGTGCTCGTTGAGGAGGGCAAACTAGGGGCACGTGAGTCCCACCAATGGTCCCTGAGCAGTTTGGAAACTCCATCTTCTGAAACCCAGCTATTACTTCAGGAATATTTTTAATGCCCATCTCCTTGGAGATGAATCACATGGCTGATTACCCACAGTGGACTTGCCAATACAGAACTCGTTGACAAAGGACTTGTAGCAGTCTGGGGTAGTCAGCTTCCAGACAGTTATAGCAACCCGCTTCTGGACTTGCATGGCTGCCCTCATGTGGGTGTCTTTATAGTAGAAAGGTCGAGGCAAATGGTTCACAAATGTATCTTCCTTCATGCAAAAGTCCTGGATCCATTTTTGGCCACCCCAGGTCCGTATGACAATGTGGTCCCACCAGTGTGTGCTTGTGACCCTGCTCCAGAAGCTCCGGTCTGCGAAGGGGGCATCAGCAGCAATACAGAGTATCATAAGCAGCATCAGTTTGAATTTGCAATGTTTGTGTCTTCCTCCTCCTGCTCCATCAGAAGCTCTGTCAGGTGCTTCCAGTGGGTCAGAAAATGTCCCCCAGCATATCTGCCTGTTCCTGAAACAGGAGTGAAATCACAAGGGAGAGTTCTTCAAAAGGCACCTCATCCACACTGCTGGCTCTGGTAGCTGGGAGAATGTGGACCAAAATGATGCTGGCCAGGATGTGTTGGCTGGTTGTTCAAACTTCCTATAACGTACAGCCTGGACAGTCAAGTTTTCCCACGCTGCACCATAATCAAAGGGATAGAGTGGCCACGTTTTGGGAGGGCAAAAAGGAGTCTGGAATACAGTTGGTTTGACTTGTGTCTGCGTGCAGCACTTTGGACACTAGTGCCCCAGATTTGAGCCCAGGTTAGAAAATGCTTAATCTAGGGTTGACAATCATTGTGGATGCTCAAGCCCTGGGTTCTCTAACCCAGGATCTGCTGACTCAAGTCCCACTAACCCTGGGCTTACATTGCAATGTAGACATACCCTAAGAGTCTGAGATCTCATTTTCACTACAAAATCTGATTATGTTAGAACATAAGGAGGGAAAAGTTAAGCTAGCCATGATATTACTGAGCAAGGATTTTGCAGTCTGAATAGACAAGGACGAGCTGTGAACTGTGTCATGGTGACAAGTTATGGTAACCTTAACGAGTATTTGAACACAAATATAGGATAACAGCTCCTGAAGTTCAACCGTGATTGATTGATAACAGTGCTGATCACAGCTTGCCCTTGTCTGCATTAAGGGCAAAGTTGTGGTCTGCATCACTTTAGTTAATCTGATTCTTCACGTGTGTCCTACCAATCAAATTTTGTAATGAAGACAAAGGCTTAGAGGCACTAACTACAGCACGTGTGTAGGTTGTCAAAGTTACCAGGCTAACTGCACCTCAGACCCCTCCTGGTCTCTGAGTGCACCTACTCTAGGTCTCAGGCCTCTAGTGGAATCACACAATTCTCCCACTATCAGACTTGCCCCTGTGTTGCAATCTACTGTGCATCAACCATGATTTACCACAGCAGGTTTGACTTATGCCCAGACTCTGCAATTCTGTTCCCTTTGGGACAATAACTGGTAATCAGTGACCAACAGCTTCCTCAAAACAAAATTTTATTCATATAGAAGAAAAGCATTCAGAGGAAAAATATATCGTATCTTAAGAAGAATAAACCAGACTGTACATGTCTGACTTTTTCCTAAGGTGTCCCTGGCCCTGGGAAAGTCCAGCTTTTTAAGACTCCCTCTCTGTCAGTCTGTCTCCCTGGACAGTTCTGACAAGTGAACGTTTTAACTCTTTAGCCCTCTTCTGATCACCAAGCTCCCAGCTTCAGCAAAACAAGGTTTGCAACTTGTTTGAGACAGGATCCTTGAAGCTAACAGCTTGCTCCACTGTTTTTAAAGTGTATATATGGGTGTTCTTTTCTGGAAAGCCATTGTGTCGCTTTCATACACAGACCCCACTGAATTCACATATTATAAGCGCTCCTCCATTACTCCTAAGACACTTCCCCTTACTGACCAAGTCACAGTGTTAATAAAATTACATAGCATTAGTCATAATGCTATTACATATCAGCTCTGCATCTGTCACATAAGTGTTTACCATTGAGTAGCATGAGGTACTACTCCCATTCCCTGCAAGCTAGGGAAAAGAGACAGGTTATCTAACTTGGAAGTCCTGCATGACAGAACAGAGCACTGGCCCTAGGTGGGCTTCGTCTATACAGTATAAATACTAGACTGTTACTTTATATAGCTTGAAACATTGGTACCTACAAGTTACGTCCTCTACTGCAGCAAGCTGGCATATTTAGATCTGTATTCCTCTTTGTTCCGGGGAAGAAGAATAGGCATAAGTATTAATAGAAGAAATCTTGTCAGAAGTCCCTGGTCAACAAGTCTTTAGAATTAATAACCCTTTCCTATTAGAGATATCAAAATCTTATGTAAAGATTTCTGAATGAGAATACTCAAAATAGTGGCACCAGGAATAAACTAACTTCTTACTTTCAGGGGTGATTTTTTTCCCTCTTTTTAAATTTTAGGCAGCCTCCACCCAGTATTCTTGATCTACAAGGCTGCAACACTAGAGGCAGGCTTGCTTGGAATTGCACTGACTATGACAACTTCTATCATGCAAAGAGCAAATGGGCTGCAATGACCAGGGACAGCTGGTCATCAAGGGGATCTGCGCTTCCAAGGTTAAAGGTACAGTACTTTCCCTAACAGAGGTATGGCTGAAACATTTCAACTTGAGACTGTGGTAGTGGCAAGAAAATGATAGATGGAAGGAGGAGGCTGGCTTCTTAGAGTTGGTCCTGGTGCTGTAGGGCTTGGCAACACTTTTTAAATGGGGAACAATTTGCTGTCTGGGGAATCATACACTCTGTTCTAGAAGAAAGTTTAGGTAAATAAACCTGCTTAAAACTAAAGTGATCAGCATCAGCAGGCCAGTCCCTATGCAGGTTTTTAGGGCCTATATTGAATCTCAAAAAACATGTCTTAGCACCTGTAGTGTACAGTATTCTAGGAACACAGGAATAGTTGTAACACTAATAGACGCCAAAGCATTACTGGTTTGTTAGTGATAAGTAAACAAATACCAAGAGGAGATTAACTGTCTAGGCTTTTTTGTGTGCGTGCGTGCGCACACACTCCTAGGCCACAGAGGTACAACAGTAAAATAAAACTGTCCAGCAGTTCATATCTGAAATGAAATGGTTATACGCAGTGTTGGAATTCAGTTCCAGAATGGGGACCCACTTTCTTGTTGCTCAGATACCAGCTCCAGTCCTCTTTCCATATAATTCAAGTTGGATACCCCAATCACCTCAGCTCTCTGTGGTAGGGGAAAGGCCATAAAAATGTACTCATGAATCCATTCTTCTACAGCTGAAAACCATTCTCACTCCATCCGTAACAGGGCAACAGATTGCTCTCTGTACGGGAACCTCTTCTCTCATAGAAGGAGCAATGGAACTTTCCTTTTGTCATAAAGGCTTTTACCAGATCACCATGGGATCGTTATAACTCCAAAATTCAATTTATAGGAGACTGCATTTATTTTTAAAAGCTTGAGACAGTCAGTCATAAGCTCGCGAGTGCTGTCTTGACCTCGAGGGCTCTCTGGACAACATGCAGTTCATACTTGTAATTCTTAGACTGTCTTAGTCCCGGGATTGTGCCAAACAGAAGATTGACTGTGACATATTACAAGGGTAGTTTTTCAGCATGAGGATTATTAGTATGTAGCAATTAAGCTAATTTTACGTGGGAACAGAAGTATCATAAGGTCAGAGTCTTGTGTTTTGTTTACCAACCCACCCAGCTACCTTTTCCCACATCTAAAATCCTCTTTCATTTTTAGTTTCACTCCTTTGCTTTTCCTTCAGTTGTGTATTACAGAAGACAGAACAACAAGAATATATTAATCCATCACTGGTTGTTGAACTGACTTCATCCTACCTATATTTTATCATGTCTCCTGTACTGGAGGGAAAAGCTATTCTTTAAAAACACAATATTTCTTTGTTTTACACCAGAGTTAGCATATAGTCCACAGTAGTTCTATCAATTGCAGCCCACTGGGGTTAAAAAAAAAATAGTGGTCTTCAATAAAGAAGTAGATAAGGTACATCACCACCAGCTTTGTAATTCCAGTTGCCATTTATTTCATGGAAAATAAGTCTCAAACCAGGTATCTGCCACTAGTAAGTATTAGGATTATTTTGTTTCAGGACACAGTTTTGAAACAAATCCTGAATTTTGTTGGCAAGTGTCAAATCATGGAATTGAGGTTAATAGTGAAAAATTACATCCCCAAGCCTTGACTGCCTTAATCTGGTTTGAATACTTTATCAGTTTTATTATTCATGGTCAGGCTCAAAGAGTCTACATTTGGGTTTTTTTGGCAGATGTACACAACCTCTCCTACTTTCTGACCCTTCTACCTGGGTGTTGCATGTGTACTGATCTACAGCTCCTGTTGATACCATTCAATTTATGCTCCTGCTTCTTGTCCAGCTGCTGACATCCTGTCCCATCCTCAACCCCTCATTCATTCATAAAATGTACCCTAAAACAACATTATAAAAAATCATAGAATCGTAGAAGATTAGGGTTGGAAGAGACCTCAGGAGGTCATCTAGTTCAACCTTCTGCTCAAAGCAGGACCAACCCCAAGTCAATCATCCTAATGGCTGTGTCATTCTGGGTCTTAAAAACCTCTAAAGATGGAGATTCCACCACCTCCCTAGGTAACCCATTTCAGTGCTTCACCATCCTCCTAGTGAAATAGTTTTTCCTAATATCCAACCTAGACCGCCCCCAGTGCAACTTGAGACCATTGCTGCTTCTTTTGTCATCTGCCACCACTGAGAACAGCCGATCTCCATCCTCTTTGGAACCCCCCTTCAAGTAATTGAAGGCTGCTATCAAATCCCCCCTCACTCTTCTCTTCTGCAGACTAAATATCCCCAGTTCCCTCAGCCTGTCCTTGTAAGTCATGTGCCCCAGCCCCCTGATCATTTTCGTTGCTCTCCACTGGAGTCTCTCCAATTTGTCCACATCCTTTCTGTAGTGGGGAGCCCAACACTGGACGCAGTACTCCAGATGTGGCTTCACCAATGCTGAATCGAGGGGAATAATCACTTCCTTCGATCTGCTGCCAGTGCTCCTACTATATGCCGTTAGCCTTCTTAGCAACAAGGGCACACTGTTGACTCATATCCAGCTTCTCATCCACTGTAATCCCCAGGTCCTTTTCTGCAGAACTACCCAATTGTTAGGGTCAATGCATTATCTAGAGTTCTCGGCCTTATTGATTAAGTCACAAGTAAAGATCTGTTTTATGGACTCCTCCTAAGCCTAAGAAGAAGTTTTCACTCAACATGAGGTAACCACATACTTCAGTACAAATGGTGCTCTGGTTAAGGCCTAGACCAACAAGGGAAAATGCAAATCAGGATTATGACTCAGAGGCACAGCTGTGCCAATGTACTCTGTATGCTACTAGGCTTTCAGTCTCATGAGCACTAAATTCTGTTTACCTTAAAAAGATCACTGTTTTGGTAAGAGTCCTATATAAAGGACAGTTCACCACAAAGTGAGTGAGCGTGAAATCATAGTGACAGTACAGTACAACGAAGTTGTATTCACTGAGCGTGCCTGTATGGGACAGAGCGTGATACCACACCAAGCACTGTAGGAGATTCCAGGCTACAAAATGTACAGTTACTGCTACAAAATAAATGAAACTGAAGCCATTTCAGGGAGATGTACTGTAAGGAGAACTTGATGCCAGGAGTTATTTTTCTTGTCACCTTCAGCCTGAGATATTACTAATCTTTATGGAGTTCAAACTGAAGATGGGATACGTCGTTATAAAGATACAAACCAGACTGTACCTCAGCTCTATTCCCAAACATAAGGAAAAAATTGTTACATTAATCCTCTCTCCTTGTATGTAATGATCGGATGCAAGGCCAACAGATCCAGTCGCTTCTACGGTTTCTCCATTCAAATCTCATGCTGCTCTGAAGCCTCCGGACTGGAGAGTTGCTTGGTGTACTCTGGACAGTATCTAGCTTGGAAGCTTTAGAAAGGTGATAGATTTGGCATAAAAAACTGCCCCGAAACAACTGGAAATCTGGTGAAGTCTGTGATTGTTCATGGAGGTGAACATTAAAAAACAAAAAAACACACCAGAAAATTGAGTTAAGCACAAAAATACAAATACAGAACCTCAAGCTCTTAGGGTACTTGGCGCACGGACAAGTATAAAATAGTTTTGTTTTTAAAATAAAGTCATATAGATATTATAAAAAGCCTTCTGGCCAGTTCAGAGGTTGCTGTTGACACCTTCTGAACATTTACACCCTGGAACATGTAGGTGTATAAGTTGGGCCAGAGAGTTTCATGCAAGTTGATATCTCCCCCTGCCTCACCAATATAATGTTAAAGCAGTGCGTTTTCCAAATAATTCCTTTTTAAAAGATGTTTTAAAATACATTGGAGGTTGCGTGGGGGAGTAAGGAGTGAACCTGGAAACAGCCACAGGCCTATGTGAGATCTATTGAATTAAGAGATACTTAGTTCCTCCACAGAACCTAATTAGCGAGGGCATTTGGCACATTCATTCTCAATTTTCATTTCTGCTCACAGATCACTTTTAAGGTATCAGCATTTGTCTGGGTATAAATGGGGAGGGGGCATCTATAGATTTGAGTAGAGTTTAGATAACATAAGCCCCCGAACCTTGCGAAGACTGTATTACGATGTCATATCTGCTGCTGCACTACTGGTAATGGTAGCCAATTGTACCCATCCATGCAGTGTTCAATCTGAGCTTTATCCACCAGAAGCAGAAATACATTTCCAGGCAGAGATTTAAAATGAAAAAAAAAAAAGATACACAAGACAATTTAAACTGAATTCAAAGAGTTTATTGCACCAAATTTCGCAAAGAAATAGACCAAAATTATACTGTACATAAACAGCAGGAAGAAAAAAATGTCCACACAGTTTGATACTGGTAGCCATTCAGTCAATCCTAAAAAATGGAAATCCATTCATAAAACATGCAATAGCAACACAATCAGATTTGCTTCTAGTATGGATAACCAGTTATGTATGTCATTTTAATCCATTTACCTGGAGTAGCTAATGTATAGCGTATAATTGGCAGTTTAGACTCAATTCTGATCTGAGTCCTTTTAAGCCAAGTCAAGAGAGGAGGGTGGGGAGAGGGAAATCTTGCTTTAGATAGTGACCAAGTTGTGTCACCTTTACATACAACAGTTTGATATTTTGAAAAAGGGCTTTTCACTTTCAAGAGTGAAAATATACAAGCAAAACAACTTATTTATAATTTTGTCCTCCAAATTATAGCTATGAAACACACACAGAATTAAAAGTATATATTCATACATTTGAGGCAAAAGAACTATAGTTAAGATTCATTAATAATTTGGGAAGCTATAAACTAGATTAAAATGTTTAACTCTTATTGAAACTGCTTTAGATTAAGAGACTTCAATTTTATGCAGTCCCACAGCTTAGTGTTCACCTGTATTGGCATTTCTCCCCCAGGTTTGTAAACGTTTAATTTAATCTGAAGAGTGTACATTTTTTACATTGGAATGTGTAAACTGCATTTCTGTAGGGTTTTGAAAGATTACTCAGCCTCACTTGAAAACCCAGAAAAATATGTATTAAGAGGTTTACAAAAGATTTATAATACTGATAAAAATAAAAAAAGCTTTGGAACCTTGAAGATTTAAGCTACATTTTTATTTCACTGTAAGTTTTAAACATTTTTCCTGTACATTCATACCACTTTTCATTCTATTAAAAAAATAAAACTGAAACATGCTATAAAGATGTCTAACACAACAACATTTGTACATACTTACTGCTCTGTCATGCCACACTAACTTGCCCAACCAGCAAGATGCTACAAAAATGTTCAACAGGTAAGCCTTACAAAGTTGAAGAAGCCCTGAAGGTAGTATCCTGTCAATTGAGGTAGTATATTTGGTGGGAGGGAGAAATATTTAAGTTTCTTTAGACTAATGCCAACATTTTTTTAAAATGAATTATACAAACCTTAATTTTAGAAATGAAATTTGAGACTAAAAATAGGGCAGTCTCATTGTGTAATTTGTGAAGAGCAGCAAAGAGTTATATAAAGGGCAGTAACTACACTGTAAAGATTTGATATTGGGCTGAGGAAATTGAGTGCATTGGAATCATCAATTCATATATCTCCTTAAATTAACGTACAATTTTATCAAACAGCAGCATTTGTTGGGGGTAAGTAGTAAATTAAGGATTTCTGATCAAGGTTCTAATCCTGCAACATGATATGTGCAGGTTGACTTGCCTTCAGTGGTGCTCCATGTGGATACAGAGGTCCGCTTGCAGGCATCTCTCTGCAAAACTGGGACTCAAATCAGTTCAGACGGAAGCAAGACAAGCCATTTTTTGTTGAACATGAACAGGAACTAGACAAACTAAATTACTATGAAAAACTGCAGGGCATGAAGTAATGAGAATGAATAAAATACAGAATTCATGCATACTTACCAGGGAAGTCACTACACACACCTACACACTTACTAAGCGGAGAGGGGAAGTTTGACAACAGGTGCACTTGCTATGTCATTTGGTTTCAAGCAAACCATGAAGTGGAGGTCAAAGCAGCTCAGGGGAATCAAATCAGGGCAAGCAGATTTCTTCATGTATCAGTAATAAGAGATAACCCAAACCTCAGGAAGATTGTAGCCATTCTGAAGAGCACATTGGGGAAAAGGACTAAATGTCTACAATGCAATTAAACACCCTTGACTGGCCCAGGTCAATACTGCAGTGTAGACATTTGGGCTTGGGGTGAAGCATGGCCTCTGGGACCCCATGAGGAGGAAGTGTTCCACAGTCTATGCTCCAGCCCAAGCCTGAAAGTCTACACTGCAATTTTATATACCTGCAAACTGAGTTAGCTGACACGGGCCATCCATGGGTGTTTCATTGCTGTGTAGACATACTCTGTAAGTACTATGCAAAAGGAGACTCCTGGAATGTTAGATGGGTGAAACAAGATCTTAAACAATCTTATCTGTTTAGAAATCGTACCTGGAAATTAAGAGTCCTTCAACTTGGACAAACAAACCTGCATGGAAATTTCTCATGGTAAATCTACACTTTCCTCTCAGAGAGAGAGAGAGAGACTAACAAGATTTAAGGGCAATTCTTTGTCACATTTAGAACAAAATGAAAACCCCCATAATACTCACCTTTTTTCACTTTAATTATTGAAGATTCTCTTTAGAAAACCCAATTATCAGGGCAGTATAAACTGAAACTGTGCTTAAATGGGTCCCTCCAGTGCTGGGAATTCTGGAATCACCAGCACGGATGGTTCAGTGAGCCAATTAATGAATCCTAGCAGGCAGTAATGATTCTAGTAGAAAGAGTTCATGTTTCTAAACAAGTATTTAGACAGCTTAATATCAAGTGCCAAAAGTGCCCTATGCTACTCATGTCTGTGTTTCCATAGAAGGTTTGATAGTCTAACACTCTGCTTGGGTGGGTTCCTTGCCTCTCGCTTCCTTTCTTTGAAAATAATGTTTTTATTTCCTTTTGCCCTTTCTTGGTCTAAATAGTTTCATATGCTGCTAAATAGTGTTTGATGAAAAATGTAACTTTGTACCTTGCTGCGTATACCTTGCATGTAAATAGTAAAGTTAACTGTGCCTATGAGCAGAGAATTTTATATAATTGTATACTGTTGTATGGAACAATAGAGACTGGTGCTATGAACTATTTGACCTAATGGGCAAGTTTCTTCTTCAAAGCAGTTAGTCCTTAATAGATCAGAAGGCATTGAGATGATAGTGCAAAAGTTCTGTAGAATGATAGTGGATGTTGGTGAATGTTCATTCTAATAAATCATGGATGTCCAGGCTTGTCATTGTCCTCTTTGTTTCACTTAAAACAGCCTCTACTTTCAGTGTGAATGAAGAGTCATCTCCAAATAGTAGCAATGCATTTGACCAGTGATTTTTTTTTTTTAAATAAAACTTTTGTTGAGTTTATGCCAATTGGTTGTTGTATGCACACACACACACAAACACATTTGGTAACATATTGTACATTAGCTTGTCAAACAGAAATATCTCAGATGGCAATATCTAATTCCATTAAGACTTAGAACCAATTCCCAATTTTACAGGTCATACAGAAACTCAAAAATCTATTAATGTTGCAAATGCAACAATGTAAACTTGTAGTAGAAATTCCATAAGGCTTCCTAAAAAAATCCTCCTCTCTCAAAAAGCCTTCTTCATCCTAATGTTGGGGTGGCACTAATTATAATCTGAGCTCATTCTGTTTCCTCATCAGTAAAACTAGATGCAGCTGCAGCTTCCTTTTATCCTTAAAAAAAAAAGAAAAAAAAAAAGAAAAAGAAACAACAAACCTCAAACACACCACATAACTCAGCTGCTGAGTCCAAGTTTCTTGTTTTGAGCCGGCCACTACTACAATACAAAAGGATGTTTGTGTTCTGCAAAACTTCATGTCCATCCACACACCTCTGTATAGGAATGCTATTTACATAGTTTACAACTCCAGCTCCGCAACCAAAGCGCACAAAACACTATGCGATCACAAGTGTAGTATTAGAAGAACCATCCTATTCCATCTGTTCTTTTTACTACCACTTCATGGTTTTCTTTAAGCAGTGTTTTATGCTGACAGTTCAGTGTTCGCTGTAGTGTTTACGTTTGTCATTTAAAAAGACGGCAAGGATGTATTCACCTTCATGATTCGTTAACTCAGAGGTGAGTGTAAAAAAAACCAACCTGAATGCCTTTTACAGTATGTAAACTGAAGTCTTTAGATAAAGTGTCCAGCTGAAAGTAGAATCAAAAGGTGTTGGAATGCAGTGTCATCACCTGCTTCCCTCACTGTTCCCCTTTACCGGTGCTTGGCATGTCTGTTCTTCATTCAAGATTCCTGTAGTTTGTTTAGGGAATAACTATCCTGAGATTTTAACTTATAAGAGTATTTGAGCAACATACGGGGAGTGAGTGCTTGCGATAGCAGCCAACAAAGGCAGGTCATTGGATTCAATCCTAGAAGTTTAAGAAAAGGAAGAAGGCTTTTAAATATATTTATCTCCACCTTTTACAGAAGAAAAAAAAAAAGTTACCCCTCCCTCTCCCACCTTCCTAATCCACACCAGAAATAATTGGAGGTCACTCCCTAGATCACTGGTGATTTAACAGGGTGAAGTGAGGTCTCCTATCATTAAGCGTTCATTGCTTTTATTATTTGACCATTCATAGCATACTAATAAATGTACAGTAGTATTTTTTTAATTTGTAGATTTTTACAAAATAAGAGATCAGTGTTATATTGTGTCATGCATTATCTTTGCTTGCTTTTAAATTCTTCACTAATTCACAAAATTCAGTTTGCAGCTTCTTCCAAGCCATTAGTGAGAAATAATCAGGTTCTGCTGCATTAGTGCTACACTAACACCAGTTTGAAGAAAACAGTCAGTTTTTTGCAAGTGTTACATATAATCAAAATCAGACAGGCTCAGCGTTTCAGCACCACAATAGCTTTGCACCTCCTGACACAGAGGTTCATGTTCCTAGATCAGGAGTGGTGCTTTAGCACTCCAGGAAAGAGTTAAAATGTATTCACCTAGGCTCTACAGGACTCAAGATTCCACAAACTGAGACTATGGCCATAATAAACAATTTAACATTCCAAAGGCATATTGTGTCAAAGCCTCAGTACATGTTTTTGACAACAGATCCTGATCTGAGCAGCATTACAGCTGAAGTAGCTTGACAAGAACACATACCCACGCTGCAATCAAAGCAGGAGTAGAAAAAGCACAGCCCTGTCAGTTTCAAGTCACTTCAGCTATGGTGTTCAGACAAGGATACGGGATTTGATGAGAAACAGAATGGAACACCTCATATAGCTGGGGTGGGGGAGAAAGTTAAAGAACATGAAAAGCAAAGAGTAAAAGGGAGGCAGTGTGACATAGTGGCTAGAAAGCTGGACTGGGACTCAGGAGACCAGATTTCTATTCCTAGCTCTGACACTGGCATGGTGGGTGACCTTGGGCAATTCCCATCACCTACTGTGCCTCAGTTTCCCCATCAGGAAGATGAGGCTAATGATATGACCTCCTTTGTAAAGTGCTTTGAGATCTACAGATGAAGAGTGCTATGTAAGAGCTAGATATTACTATTAAAAATAAAATGGAACACTAAGAAATTGCCAGAGAAATTGCAAGCTCTTTTGTTTTGTGTCTGTATAGCACGCAGCACAAGAGAGTCCTAGTCTATGATTAGGCTCCTAGGCGCTACAGTAATACAAATAATGAAAAACAATAAATGTAGGATTGACAGAGGGAGAAAGAGAAAACAAAATGGACACAGGCTCTTCATTTGGCTGTTGGACAAGAGGAATACAGTGAATGTACAGGAAGGCTGAAAAGTGAACTGAGAAAAACTTCACAAAGAAAACCAAGTCATGCACCTTAGTGACTCTGAGTTACTGTACATAACTGCTTAAAAAAACAACCCAAACAACACTTGTCATCCTTTTTTGTCACATATGATTAACAGCAATAAGATTCCGAAGATTCAGACTGGCTGTGGTCTCCAACTTCTTACATTATATTTAAATAAGAAGATATCCTATCAAGAAGGCTAGCATGTATTTTTAACTGTTAAAGCTAATTAGTTTCAGAACTTATTTCTGTCTTATTTCTGAAGATGGGCTTTTAAATTATTGCAGAGAACAAAATTAAAAAGGTTAATTTTTCTTCAAGAAAATAAGGACCAGCTATTGTTCTTAAATGCTAAATTTTGAACAGTTCAATTTGACTTCCAGATAGCTCAGTGGCACACATTTTCACATCTTATTTAGCATGTCTCTCATACACAAGCCTAGTGGGAAGCCTGAGAAGCAAGCCTGCCCACTGAACAGTGGAGTAGCATTTGAACTTCAAGAGAGTTTGGTCAATCTTGCCAAAAGTTATAGCAGCTCTAAATCTTACTCACCCCAATACAATTCCTAGCTCTTTTACATGAACTCTTGTATGTCCTCGCAGGTATTCCGAGAGCATTTTGCTTTTGAGGTACATCTCCTGTAGCCTATCCTCAAGGTGCATTATGCACTGTAAAAAAAAAAAAAAAAAAAAAAAACCACACACACACCAGAAATTTCAAGAATCGATTTAGCTTTCATGTAAATGTGTAAACTCATAATTTTAGCTACTATACCAGGAGGCATGATGTAAGTTTAGTGTAACTTAAAAAACCCGAAGAATAGGCACAGCGCTCTTCACAAGTGGCCAACACAATCGTATCAAAATGGATGATTTTTCAGGGATTTGGGCCAGGGTATCTTTCCTGACTAGCACCTTTGTTGCCATCAGTCAACCAGCCATATCCAACTCCCATTGTAGTCAATGACAGTATTTTCACTGACTTAAATAAAAGCTGGATCAGACCCAAAGACATTCAAGGCAGCTAATTAAAACTGAAACCTGAAGACTTTGACTAGGCCATCTTTATTACAAGTCACTACTGTTTTTCTGAGATACAACTTAAATAGCTGAATCTAAAATCGGAACTTTATTAGCTCTGCAGAATTGCCATTCTTGAAGAAACGAAGAATTATAAAAAGTAGCACTTTCCATTTTATTTTATATTTGCAATAAAGTGTGTGAAGACAGTGACGTGGGCTGCAGTGACAGGTTCTTTTGTTCATTAATTTATTTTAAAATATCATTTATGAACCCCTTGTAGATGTTTTGCAGTACTAGTGCTAAAGGGTTTTAATACTGGTTCAACAGTGTTTAATAACTAAATACTAGTTGTCAAATGGTAAAAGTTGAAGTTAAATTGGTATTTCAATAATTAGACTTTTAAAGATCACATTGCCCATTAAGTTAATATGATAGAAGTTCACATGCTTTTTATAGATTTGAGAGAGAATTTAAGTGTGAGAGCAATTATTATGTAAGAGAATGGGTGAAATCCCGGGTGCCACTGAAGTCAGTGGCAAAACTACCAGGGGGCCAGAATTACACCCAATATTTTTAGTGCTAGAATATGAACTGGTAAGACACTTTACTGCATATTTTGGTATGGGACATGGGATGTGTATTAAATTTGATATATCATCTCTCTGCAGCAAAGACCAGTCCACCAAAATCAAACTAATTCAGCTCTGCACGCTCCTAGACATGAAGGCAAGCAGCGTTTGCAGTAAGTCACATTGCAGAGTACATCTGACAGGAAGAGGCAGCAATTAGACATGCATCAGGAGCAAGTAATTTTAGGTCACATTAAGTATATTTCTCAAGTTTAATGAGTAAAAAACCCTGCCTTTTTTAAAGCATATGGAATTCTTAACACTGTCCTAGAAGTTTGAATTTCCTTTGGTATTTTATGCTAATGTACAACAAATTTTGCTAATTAAAGTCTAAGGCAGAAGAGAGCTGTGCTTGGTAGGCAAGATGACATTCTTCTGATATTCTTCAATTCATAAATAAATATTTGAACAACCATTCTTTCAGTTCATAATGGTTCTTATATACTTGAGAACAGACCATGGACCAACTGTTTAATGCTTTGGGTAGTAGGAAAAGACGATACCTTCTCACAACACAGTGCTAGCTAAGGTGAATTGACAACAGCTTAACTTAACATTTTCACTAAAAACCCAAATCACAGAAGAGGATCACAAATCACAGGCGAGGAACATGGTATGAGCTAGGATAACACATTCTCTATGCACCCCCAAATGCAAACAGAATCCATTAATGCAGTGGTTCTCAACCAGGGGTCTGGGTACCCTTGGGGATACGCACACGTCTTGTTTATACTGCTCTATATACTGAAATCTAAGTACAATATATATATATATATATTCCAACTGATTTATTTTATAATTATATGGTAAAAATGAGAAAATAAGCAATTTTTCAGTGATAGTGTGCTCTGACACTTGTATTTTTACATCCGATTTTGTAAGCAAGTAGTTTTTAAGTGAGGTGTAACTTGGGGGTACTCAAGACAAATCAGACTCCTGAAAGGGGTACAGTAGTCTGGAAAGGTTGAGAGCCACTGCATTAATGCATCCTTAGTAGATGGGTTAGGGATAGACATCCATATAAGTAGGTGTACACTAGGAATTAATTCCATAAACTCTGTCATCTCTTGAAATTTGCATTTCCATAGTTACTTTCCCAGTCCTTATATCGTTAATGTTATATGGGATTAAGAATTTTATCCAAGTAAAGAATATGGATGGTAGGTAAAGACTAGTGTTTAACCTCTTCATTACACTACATTCTAAAGGAGATTCAGCAGTGTCACACACTCCTATATGGTAACCTTTACAAACAGAACACTTCCATTCACTGAATGCCAGCTAAAAGTCAGGATATACTTAGAAATTTTTAATTTGATGTGTGGATACACCAGGCAAATCCCTCTCACTTTTGACAGCTGAAGAGTTCAGACTCATCATGCTTATAGAGGTGTGAGAAATGAAGTGGAATTTTTATAAGTTTCCTTTACGACTTGTACCATTGAAGGAGTGAAAAATTATTCACAAGTCAGTTTTCAATATCAGAAATAGTGACTCAAACTGGGATATAAAAGTTGTGTGTGAGTTTTCTTTTTCTTTTCTTTTTTTTTAAAAAGGTGCATTTAAGCGGCATCCATGCCCATTTTAGTTAGTTCTTTCCACTAACCACAGACATACTCCAAAAGGTGGACTTTTACATGGTCACAAATCTTGAAGTGCCACAATGAACACACCATTGGCCTGCGCTGCCTATAGCTCAGAGCTGTTCTGTTTTGTGTAGTACCATACAAAACACAGTCTGTTGATCTAAACGATGGGTGGGTGGCTCAGAAGAAAAACTGACAAGGGAGGCAGTCTGCTAAGACACAATTTTAGCAGCATGATGTTCATTGTTGGCAGGGGGTCTGTGGGAAGATAGCATGTGATCATGTAATTCAAGACAGTAATATAATGAATACGCACAAGGGGTCTGAATTAAGGTTGAACAGGCAACCTTAATTCTGGCATTTACAAACTTTTGAGTCCTGGACTTTACAACCCTAATGTTCTTTTAATATGGTTTTGTACGTGCAATGTATCTGTAGGTGGGCTGCACTGTGCATGTTTAGTATATTTTCTAAATCGTTTCACTGTAATTGAAATCAGGCAGGTAATACTTGAAAGCCCTAGCATAAGAAATTTAGCACATATGACTGAACAATTTTCATTAGCCACAGTTGTTCATAAAGAAATACTTACGAAGTCAGCTGGGAGGTTGAGTTTGTAAAGCTGTAAAATGGACTGCAGCAAACTGGACACTTGACTGGAGACTAAGACATCTTTGCCTAGCTTCATACTGTCCATCATCTTTCTCTGGCTTGTAGCCACCTGTACATTCCATTTATCCGTATCGGCAATAATGCAGACAGCTTCTGCTATGGGCTCATCTAGTACTGGATGCTGTAATAGGTACAAAACAAGAACACTAGCTATTCAAAACGTTTTCAACTGGTGTTCACAACTGAGACTAAATGGCTTCGTTAGCACGTAAGTTTTGCAAGGGAGGGGTGGAATGATAAAGTGGGAAGAGTATTTCAAAGAAGTGAGACCAAACAGTTTTTGTCTAAAAACAAAAGGTTTTATAAAAATAATTGAGAACTGTGGAGAATTTGTACTGGATTCTGTTATGGTGAAATAACTAACATGATAAACTTGATTTGGGGCCAAAGTAGAAATACGCAAGTCAGATTTGTTGATTTTTTATTTTAAAAAAAGGTGGGTATGAAAGAGACAGTTGTATACTAATGGCAAATTCCTTTCTACAAAAGGAATCCCCAGCTCCCTTATTAGAGCAGCTTTATCACCGCTTTCTATTACAGGGGAGGCACAAAGGGTTAGACTGGGGGCTAAAGCTGCGGCCTGTGTGTTTCAAAGACAAAATTTCTGTTCTGTAAGCATGGAAAAAATTGCAAGTTCATTGCTCAATTTAAAACAAGTCCATTTGAGAAGCACGGTTCTTTTTACTGCTTACTTCCTGCACTGCTACAGATAGCTAAAAGCACTTAATGTCTGCCACTAGGGCTTGTTAATCTTTAGTTGGCATTTACTGTGCAACTATAACTGTTAATTTAGTGATAGATCAGTTACAATAAATTACTTGTTTTGAACGTACAGAGTAAAAAACAGATATTTTAGACATGGTCTAACACACAATGAAGCTTGTACTTATGGCAACTGTAATCTGCAGTCAGTCATCTGTGCTAATGACTGGCAAAATCTCTGTCCCTACAAGATTTCTCATCTCCATAGTAACATACTGTAGTAGGTGGTAACTGCATTAACAAGCTTCCAGGCACCTGCAGACCATCTTACTTGCGTACATTACAATGCAGTCAGCCTGTTAAGGTGACTAAATAGGGAAGCACTTCAATATTATATTTTTCCTATTGTAAAGAATTATCCTGTTCAATTTTTCAAGTTGTAAACAGAGAATTACAGATTCCTCCCCTCCCCATTTATGCTTGCATTATAAGGTTTATACAGTACAAATGAAAGAGCACATGTGAAAGGGGTGTGTGGGTACTGTCACATGTTCCAAGAGTCAAGAAGCGTGAAGTCTCCATATTGGTCACTAGCAACTGGTTTTATTGAACAGTAGCTATCCTATATTTTTTCCCCCATCCAGAATATGTTCTCAGTAAGATCATATCATTCCTACTATTAGAGGTCAGTGGCTCTGAAAAAATGTAGGGAAACCTACATGCACTGCATGAAGCAGATCTGCTGGTAACCACTGCTTGAGTTTTTCATCATTACTTATTCCATGCAGTACCAGATCAGGCATGTATGTGGGACAGTAACCACCGAGAAGTGACCTTCCAAAGTTTTTCACACTTGGACTGCTGATTATGTTGGATCTGAAACAGAAGAATATGAAGCCCATTCAAAAGCCAAGAGCATAGCCACCTTTCAGATACCTCTCCCCACTCCTCCAATAAGTATGGTGAAATAGTCAGCATAATAGACTTGTCACAAGATCTTCAAATACATGAAACTGATGCAATTCTTATCTGACAGGCTACATTTAGATATTGTTGAGAGACCTGACATTAACTAGCCCTCAGGTTTACTCTGTGCCTGGCTCTGTAGCCTGTTTAAATTTACATAGCAAGTTCTCTGGCATTTAAAATTAAGCAGTACTAAATGACGCCACACATAAGGAAAAAAACAACGAAGCAGAGTTAATATTGGTGTAGGAACCTTAACATTCCCTGACTAATTTTAAACAGTTCAGAACATTTTAGTTTTCTAGATTTTAAGAAAAAACGACAACTCTGCAACTGTTAGGTCTTGTGGAATATATAAGCTCCCTGTTTTGCAGCTAGTTGGCTTGCTGAGCTTGAGAGTTCAATGCTTGGTTCAATGAACACTTAACTAAATGCATATGCAGTCTCAAGCAAAGCAAAGCAAAGGCATCCGTCTTGAATCAGAATTATGCCTGCATTAAATTTTAGATTTCATCTGTGTACCAAAGAGTGTGATTAGAATTTTTCTACTCTCCGTAAACTCAAAGGATGAGAAAAGTATTTTGCTCAAAACTTTCACAGATGTTCACCTTCTGCCAGAGGACAAGCATAGAACATTTCAGCCTCAAGGGAACAGTTTTCAAGACCCTAAACAATAATAAAGCCCAGATAACTGGCTGAGTGAAGTCCGTAGAGCTCTGCCTGGTCACAAGGGCCCTCCTGAACAGCTCAGAACTTAAATGGTAAAAGAGGGATGGGGATGGAGATGTTATAATGGAAATTATTTTATAACTAACTATAACAGTGACTTCTAGCAAACATTAAAAGTAACTTTAATGTAACTACTCCAGACCAGTCTTAAAAACAAAACAAAATAAACTTCTAAGTAAATGAACGTAATGCTCATGCTGGACAGACAGTGAAGTTTTCAATTCAAAGCAAAGGCAGTAACTATGCGCACTTCCTACCCCACCAGCATGTGTCTTAGCCCTGCTGAAGGACCAGAAATATCTGAGAAAAGAAGCCCTGTCAAACAAACAATTATTTTGGCAGGCAGTCTGTGCATCATCCTACTCAATCTCTGCCTTTTGCTGAGACTGCCAACAAGGGACTCAGTTGCAACAGCAATTTTTACAGTACAGACACATCAGCAAGAAACTGAGTTAAGACCCCATGCATTTCACAGACCACTGAACAGCTCTTGGGTAGCAACAGCATTTGACCCCAGCTGGCACAAGATTCACTCAAATACATTCTTTACCTTGGTAAAGGAAGTTCTACTTCTGTAAATTCTTCATGCCTATTGCGGACATGGCCTCGAGGGTATAGATCAGAGATACATGAAGCACTATCGTCGTCGCTGTCTCCAAGTGCACTATCTGAACTCTCATTCCTAGGAATATCCCCTTCGATTCGGAAGGGGATTTTCCTTCCAGCATCCCCATAGGGGACATCTTCAGTGACTACTTGGCCAGAGTCCTGTACGTCAGAACTTGTTTTAACAGAGTCAAGTGAATGGACGCCCCCATTCTTGGAGCACAGGGTTCTAGCTTCCTCTAAGATTTCTGTTTTTGCAGTTTCTATTTTGTTATCAGATGGCTTAAGTGGTTCATCTGACAAGCCACGCAGAGTAGAAATATTTGCTACATTCATTTCAATTTTATTACCCTCAGCAAAATATTCATCAAATATACTTGCACTCGCATCACATGATGGAATTTGTGCATACCAGATATTACGCCTAATGTGTAATGGTTTAAGGGAGGCTTTCGAAGTTTCTTGTTGGCTCTGGGAAGTTTCTGCAGGCACATTTGGTGGACTTGAAGTACAGCTTTCTACCTGTAGATTTTTTTTGAACGCCCTAAAATTTTCATCCAGGTCACTCTTGCGAGTTTCTAAATCTGACTCTGGTGATGTAGAACTTCCAATCTGGAAAGTGACCCTTTCTAAATGAGGATTCCTATCAACAAACCTCTCAGGACATGGTACAGCAGATGACCTGTCAGATGGCTTTTCTGCTACTTCACTTGTGGCCTGGTTGCTATTCTTTAAGTCATCCGTTAAATCCTCTGATTCAATTTGTTCTTCAAAGTGGTAGGACACAGCTCCTATATCATCAACTACCTTCCCTTTCCTACCGTCATCCACCATTCCTTTAGACGCAGAACTGCCAAATGTGCAGTCTTTTGATGCAATACAGGATGCCCTGGAGCTCTGATCAGCCTTTCCTGTTACTTCTTCATTCTTTTCTTTCGAGGACGTTGGAAGAGCAGGAGAGCTCTCTGGGTTACTGACGTACCCCACAGTGCTACTGGTTTGATTTCCACCATTCTTCTGAGGTAGGATTGGAGGCACAAGAGCAGGTTCATTCTTAACAGTGACAACCACATAATCAGATTCTTCAACCTCTCCCTTTTCCAATGTAGTTGTGATCTTGCTTCCATTTAGTAGTTGCTCCTCCTCTCCAACTTTCCCATTCCAGGCCAGTTGATTTTCCTGTAGCTCAGAGCACCGTAGGAAGTATGTTAGAACGTAGAGAATACGTTGAACTAATTCCTTATGTTTTCCAACAATCACAGTCCGTGTCAGCCTAACGGGAGAGCCTATGGCACCATACAGATCACCTATGCAAACATATAGGGAAACAGGTACATCACAAATGTGTATGTGGTTACACTACAAGTTTCAGAAGTAGAAAACAGACATTCAATGCATTCTTTGTAAGAATAGACTTACATAATTTGGGCAATTCCTTTTAAAATAATTTTAAGATGCTTTTCCTCACAGCAAATTAATGGAGGTTTGAGACATTTGTTTTTTCTTTTTGAAACCCACATATTTCCTCTTATTTGCACCCAAGCTTGTTTTCATAGGGTTGATCATGAGCGTGAGACTGCTAGCATTCAATCTCTGGTTACCTCAATGCTATTGGAAGTTTTGCTTTACAAAACAAAGCTTACAAGAAGTTATTTTCATTTGGAAATAGAGACAAGGAAAGTAAGTCCTTTTACTTATAAACTGAGCACAGTTGCTATAGAAATCAGAAGCAAACAAACAGGAAGCCCAACTGACATTTTAAATAGAATTTCTAGGAATAAAAGAAAAGGAGTACTTGTGGCACCTTAGAGACTAACCAATTTATTTGAGCATAAGCTTACGTGAGCTACAGCTCACTTCATCGGATGCATACTGTGGAAATGTAGAAGATCTTTTTATACACGCAAAGCATGAAAAAATACCTCCCCCCACCCCACTCTCCTGCTGGTAATAGCTTATCTAAAGTGATCACTCTCCTTACAATGTGTATGATAATCAAGGTGGGCCATTTCCAGCACAAATCCAGGGTTTAACAAGAACGTCTGAGGAAGGGGGTGGGGGGGGAGGAAAAAAAGGGGAAATAGGTTACCTTGCATAATGACTTAGCCACTCCCAGTCTCTATTCAAGCCTAAGTTAATTGTATCCAATTTGCAAATGAATTCCAATTCAACAGTTTCTCGCTGGAGTCTGGATTTGAAGTTTTTTTGTTGTAATATCGCAACTTTCATGTCTGTAATCGCGTGACCAGAGAGATTGAAGTGTTCTCCGACTGGTTTATGAATGTTATAATTCTTGACATCTGATTTGTATCCATTTATTCTTTTACGTAGAGACTGTCCAGTTTTACCAATGTACATGGCAGAGGGGCATTGCTGGCACATGAAGGCATATATCACATTGGTGGATGTGCAGGTGAACGAGCCTCTGATAGTGTGGCTGATGTTATTAGGCCCTGTGATGGTGTCCCCAGAGTTACCAAAAGAAACTACAGCATTTGCTCAAGGAACTCCCTGAAAAAGCACAAGATCAAATCCGCACAGACACACCCCTGGAACCCCGACCTGGGATATTCTATCTACTACCCAAGATCCATAAACCTGGAAACCCTGGGCGCCCCATAATCTCAGGCATTGGCACCCTGACAGCAGGATTGTCTGGCTATGTAGACTCCCTCCTCAGGCCTACCAGCACTACGCTACCAGCACTCCCAGCTACCTTTGAGACACCACTGACTTCCTGAGGAAACTACAATCCATAGGTGATCTTCCTGATAACACCATCCTGGCCACTATGGATGTAGAAGCCCTCTACACCAACATTCCACACAAAGATGGACTACAAGCCATCAAGAACACTATCCCCGATAATGTCACAGCTAACCTGGTGGCTGAACTTTGTGACTTTGTCCTTACCCATAACTATTTTACATTTGGGGACAATGTATACCTTCAGATCAGCGGCACTGCTATGGGTACCCGCATGGCCCCACAGTATGCCAACATTTTTATGGCTGACTTAGAACAACGCTTCCTCACTCTTGTCCCCTAACGCCCCTACTCTACTTGCGCTATATTGATGACATCATCATCTGGACCCATGGAAAAGAAGCCCTTGAGGAATTCTACCATGATTTCAACAATTTCCATCCCACCATCAACCTCAGCCTGGTCCAGTCCACACAAGAGATCCACTTCCTGGATACTACAGTGCTAATAAACGATGGTCACATAAACACCACCCTATACCGAAAACCTACGGACCGCTATTCCTACCTACATGCCTCCAGCTTTCATCCTGACCACACAACACGATCCATCGTCTACAGCCAAGCTCTGTGATACAACCGCATTTGCTCCAACCCCTCAGACAGAGACAGACACCTACAAGATCTCTATCAAGCATTCTTACAACTACAATACCCACCTGCGGAAGTGAAGAAACAGATTGATAGGCCAGAAGAGTTCCCAGAAGTCACCTACTACAGGACAGGCCTAACAAAGAAAATAACAGAACGCCACTAGCCGTCACCTTCAGCCCCCAACTAAAACCCCTCCAACGCCTTATTAAGGATCTACAACCTATCCTGAAGGATGACCCAACACTCTCACAAATCTTGGGAGACAGGCCAGTCCTTGCCTACAGACAGCCCCCCAACCTGAAGCAAATACTCACCAGCAACCACACACCACACAACAGAACCACTAACCCAGGAACCTATCCTTGCAACAAAGCCCGTTGCCAACTGTGCCCACATATCTATTCAGGGGACACCATCACAGGGCCTAATAACATCAGCCACACTATCAGAGGCTCGTTCACCTGCACATCCACCAATGTGATATATGCCATCATGTGCCAGCAATGCCCCTCTGCCATGTACATTGGTCAAACTGGACAGTCTCTACGTAAAAGAATAAATGGACACAAATCAGATGTCAAGAATTATAACATTCATAAACCAGTCAGAGAACACTTCAATCTCTCTGGTCACGCGATTACAGACATGAAAGTTGTGATATTACAACAAAAAAACTTCAAATCCAGACTCCAGCGAGAAACTGTTGAATTGGAATTCATTTGCAAATTGGATACAATTAACTTAGGCTTGAATAGAGACTGGGAGTGGCTAAGTCATTATGCAAGGTAACCTATTTCCCCTTGTTTTTTCCTACCCCTCCCCCCTTCCTCAGACGTTCTTGTTAAACCCTGGATTTGTGCTGGAAATGGCCCAACTTGATTATCATACACATTGTAAGGAGAGTGGTCACTTTAGATAAGCTATTACCAGCAGGAGAGTGGGGTCGGGGGAGGTATTTTTTCATGCTTTGCGTGTATAAAAAGATCTTTTACACTTTCCACAGTATGCATCCGATGAAGTGAGCTGTATCTCACTTAAGCTTATGCTCAAATAAACTGGTTAGTCTCTAAGGTGCCACAAGTACTCCTTTTCTTTTTGCGAATACAGACTAACACGGCTGTTACTCTGAAACCTAGGAATAAAAGCCGAATCAAAGCCTTGATCCTAAGAACATACTCACAGGATTAACTTTATGTATGCAAGTAGTCCCACAGGGAATAGGGAAAGAACAGGTTAAAGACCATTAGATAATTTAGATGTATTGAAGTTGGCAGGGCCTGACAAATACACCCTAGGGTACTTAAGAAACTAACTGACACAATCTCTGAACCATTAGCAATTATCTTCAGGAACTCGTGGAGGATGGGTGAGACCCCAGAGGGCTGCAGAAGGGCAAACATAGTACCTATCTTTAAAAAAGGGGAACAAAGAGGACCAGGGGAATTATAGGTCAGTCAAGCTAACTTTGATACCTGCAAAGATACTGGAACCAATTATTAAACAATCAGTTTTTAAGTACCTAAAGGATCATTGGGTGAATAGGTAATAGCCAGCAAGCATTTGTCAAGAACAAGTAATGCCAGAACAAGCTAATTTCCTTCTTTAACAGGGTTACTGGCCTAGTTGATGGGGGGGAGGGAAGCAGTAGACATGATGTAGCTTGATTTTAGTAAGACTTTTGATGCAGTCCCAAATACCACTCTCATAAGCAAACTAGGGAAGCATGGTCACATTGAAATTACCATAAAGTGGATACACAACTGGTTGAAAGACAGTACTCAAAAAGTAGTTATCAATGATTCACTATCAAACTGGGAGGATGTATCAAGTGGGATCACCCAGATGCCTGTCCTGGATCCGGTACTTTTCAATATTTTCACTAATGACTTGGATAATGGGGTCGACCGTATGGGTATAAATTTTGCAGATGACGCCAAACTGGGAGAGGTTGCAAGCACCTTGGAGGACAGCCTAATCAGAATTCAAAAAGACCTTGTCAAATCGGAAAATTGGTCTGAAATCAATAAGATGAAATTAAATAAAAGACTAGTGCAAAGTACTTCAACAAAATGGGAATAACTAGCTAGGCAGCAGTACTGCTGAAAAGGATCTGGAGGTTCTAGTGCATCACAAGTTGAATGAGAGTCAATATCAGTTGTTAAAAAGGCTAATATAATTCTGGGGTGTATTAACAGGAGTATCATCTGTAAGACATGAGAGGTAAATGTCCTGCTCTACTTGGCACTGTTGAGGCCTCAACTGGATATTGTGTCCAGTTCTGGGAGCCACCCTTTAGGAAAGATGTGGATAAACTGGAGAAGTCCAGAGAAAAGCAACAAAACTGATAAAAGGTTTAGAAACCCTGACCGATGAGGAAAAGTTAGAAAAACTGTATAACCTTAGTTTTGAGAAGAAAGGGGGGGTGGGGGGGGATGGGGACCTGATAGCCTTCAGATATGTTAAGAACTGCTATAAAGAGGTTACAGCAAGGGAGATTTAGGTTAGATATTAGGAAAATCTTTCTAATTATAACAGTAGTTGAATACTGGAATAGGTTACCAGGGGAGGTTGTGTAATCCTCATCACTGGAGGTTTATAAGTACAAAGTTAGACAAACAGTTGTCAGGTATAGTCTAGGTATACTTGGTCCTGCCTCAGCATGGGGTGATGAACTAAAAGATGACATCTCAAGCTCCTTTCCTTTACATTTCTATGATTAACAGTTAGGTGTATTAAAGCAAATGCTTGCTTGCAGGATTCAGGCCTAAATTAGTATTATATGTATATAAACTTACTTATAAAAAGAGTCTTGGAGTAACAATAATATTATGACAACTCAATATAAAATTTTAAAATAAAAACTTAAGGTTTGCAGAGACTGAGCAGTTCCTTCATCATGAACAATATAGTTTTCTCTCTTATGGAATGCTGCAATTGATTGAAATCATGGCATTTTAGTATAATTTAATAATAAAACAAGGATTTATACAAAGCTTTCCATTTTTAAAGCTATTTACAGATACTACACCCTAACCTTCCAAAAGATTTGTTTTTAGAAAGCACTTTTGTACTATGAACCCTGTCTTTTTCAGAGGGAACCACCAGAGGGCAACATTTTCCTTCATATTGATGTACATTACAATAAACATCTGAACTCACTTTTTTTATCTGAGAATAAGAAAGAACTGAGATGTTTTGAGTTCAACCATTTAGAATTTGTCTGGGTCTTTAAAACTCGTATTATCTTCCTACTGAGCCTACTCCATAATGTGCACAATTACCAGCTCTGAGTTTGAGTAACAATTTATTTCCCTTCTTTCCTGTAGAACTACTAGCAGTTCTGCCTGGGAGAGAGGACAAGATCTACTGTCCAAACAGGCACTATACAGCTCCCTCCAGCTGGCTTCTATATACCTTAACGCTGGCTTCTTATTTCCCTAAATCAGCTCCCACTTTCCTGAACCCCAAAACACCCAGTCCCTCACCCCTCTCCTCAACTACTCAATAACTCAGTAACTTTTTAAAATCTTTCTTTTTTAAAGCAAGCAATACAACTCTCTATTATGAATATATATAGCGGGAGTTAGGAATCTTCAGTGCCAGAGAGGCTACTGATAAGAGCTAGGCTGTTCTCAGTGGTGGCAGATGACAAAACAAGGAGCAATGGTCTCAAGTTGTAGTGGGGGAGGTCTAGGTTGGGTATTAGGAAACACTATTTCACTAGGAGGGTGGTGAAGCACTGGAATGGGTTACCTAGGGAGGTGGTAAAATCTCCATCCCTAGAGGTTTTTAAGGCCCGGCTTGACAAAGCCCTGGCTGGGTTGATTTAGTTGGAGTTGGTCCTGCTTTGAGCAGGGGGGTGGACTAGGTGACGTCCTGGGGTTTCTTCCAACCCTAATCTTCTATGATTCTATGACAAGAACCAAATAGAATTAAGCTAGATGATCAGCAGCAGGAACAGGATATGGACACAGAACTATTGTTATTCAAGTTGCTTCTTTAGAATTTCACTAAATTTTCTGGATGGTTTTACATTAGGCAGATGATATATAGGAGGGAAAAATGGAGCAGGGGGAGTGGGGAAAAGGAAGGAGGATTGCCCAACGAGTGGAATTTTTGAGAGTAAGATTTTATGCATGTGATTATCTACTCTCCAAACATTCATATCCATGTACTTTGGCTCTGAAGAAAAATGTTCAGAGATGAATAAAACTGCCAGTTATAAATATTTTGCCAGCTCTCATTCACTTGCTTCCTATATAGCCACTTGATTTCATGTATCAAGATACTTAGTAAGCTATGTAGGTAGAAGAGAATCACTACATCTGAGGACTTAGGGCCAGATTTTCTAGACAGTTTACTACCCCTTTGTGCAACTGAGATAGAGCAAAAGGGCTGTAATTCCATTGCCAATGCCCAGATAGAATTTCCTTGGCATAGAGGACCCCTCTGCTTGCCCATCTACACTGCCACCAGGCCCTGCACCTCTCTCATGCCCAGCCTCCCTTTCCCAGCAAAGCGGGTGCACCAATGCTCTACTATGATATTCCACTGGCATAGGGTCCATCAGGGACCACAAACCAGTGGCAGACTTTAATGCTGCCTGGCAGCAGCTTTAGTTTGTGTCAGACAAGGGCTGGCCAGAGAATCAGAGAGCTGGAACCAGCTCCCTGACATCACCCCACCCTATCCCCCAACATGCTTATAGATGAAGTACAAGTTTTAATCTTGCCTGCCTCTGCATAGCTCCCACCTATGACGTATTTTTTAAAATAGCTGTGTATATACAATGATGTGTTTGTAGGGAAGTGCTACATTTCAATTAAATAGGTTAAAGTTTAGTAACCGTTTTATACCAGATTTTTTTTTTTTTAATGTTTTCTACTGACCGAGCTGTGCCCAGAGAGGGTTATAAGGATGCGATTTTGCCAGCAGGTTTACAAATTGTGATGTGCCTTTCTCAGAGAAGGCCTTTACGGGAGGATGGTCAACTGGCATTACAGTTGGGACCCACGCCAGGTGATAGGTCAGCACCGCAGTCAATAAAGCAGCTAAGAACCTAAAGAAAAAGAATACAACAAAAATAAGATCCAAGGGAAAAAAAAAGGTATTTGACATATGCTCATGTCTGTGTACTTCCTATTATGTTTGTATGCATTAGAACACAAGTTACTGCAGGGGTAAGGAGATGATGCAGAAGGAAGCATACTGGTTTTTGTTGATCTGTTCTATCAGAAGTGTAAATTCCTTAAGAAAGCGCTGGCATAGCTGGTTCTTTTCCAAAGTGCTGGACATCATGGTAAGCCACACAGGTTCTGCAATCCTTGGAACTGAATACAGGTTCCAGATTGTAAGTCTACCAAAAAGAAAGAAAAAAAAGCTGTTAACCTGTGAATGAGGTTGCAAAAAATATACAGAAGAAAAAATGAAGAGTTTTCTTCAAATTTTTCTAACATCTGTTAGGAGTTCTAAGAGTTACGTAGGTTCTCTGTAGCTAGTCAGAGGCTCCACTCACATAATGAGAGGTGTTCTGTAGGACACTAAATTACATGAGATGCACCGTAAGTGCATTAACAATATTCTAATCAATGCAATTGCAATTTCTTTGACAAAGAAAGTATTCCTCTGAGCATACAAGGATATGAAAGGAGAACATGAAATTCATCTCAGCACGAACTAAACAGCTGGACAATGTTTTAATGAATCAAAATGTATTGCTGCACAAGTTCAATAGGTTAGTTTTACCCGGCAATTGCTTCACATACAATCAACATTTATTTCATCATACTTGTCTGGTATATTGTGTCAAAGGATGCAAATTGAGACTCCAATTTGCAAAAGAGCACCTTTAAGACTGAAGAACTATGCTGTACGAGTTTAACTCTGAATGAAATCTGCAGCTTGACTCATCATCCTGGCTATGCAATCACCAGTCAGGTGCTTTACCACCTGAATATATATGCCCAGATGATTAGTCAATACATTGAACATGCAGTTTTAGAAGTATGATCTTAGACATACAATGATTTGATGGGTAGCTTGATAGCAAAACACAAACCCATCACAAATGGCCGCCATCTCCAATAACGGCTGTCAATATACCTCTAATTTAATTCCAAACAGATTTGCATGATCCACAGTTAAATTTCTAGCTGAAGAGATGATTGTCTTCCACACGTTTAAGAGTTTTGTACAAATAATCTTCACAAGTTAGCAAGTTCAGAAACAACCTAGTATAGTGACAAGTTTGGAGCTTTCCAGATCATCTAGTTACATTTTCTGTTGATATATGGGTGATTAGTGCATGATAAATTTACAACAAAATATTTTGTCTACCTTACATTTAAAAATCTACCATTTACCAGAGCAATCTAGCTGTGTCCCCCCAAGTAATTACTTACAGATACATACAGTGTAAACATATAATTCAATTAGTGTGTGTTACATTTCTTTCCTTGGATGTTTGCGTAAATTGATTTTATCTTTGGTCTCTGTTTATTTATGCCCATTTTAAGGTGTCTGTACACAATTTACTTTTTCAAATTTGCTAAAAACATCTTCTCTTGTGATGAGAATAGTTAGTTTTCTTAAGCATGTTATCTAAGACATGCTCTGGTGCGGTATGAACGGTCTCACTTTTGGTCTCTTCCCTCTGGGGCTAAACAGGGTGTGAAGGCTGATTTTTTAGGGCTCATTATTCTTCAGTGACCATTCCACAAAAGTTACGAAAGGCTTAGATCCAAACCATTGTAGCTACAATACTCCATTACCTACAGTGTGTATGTTTTAAAATGTATATTGTTTTAAACTTCATATCCTTTTTTCCTTTGCACTGTGTATACTATCTTGCCAACTGTAGACAGGAAGTGTATCATCGCTATAAGAGAAACAAAGGGTGAGGGGTACAGAGAGAAGAAGAGAAGAGCTTGAAGAAAAAATCTAGTGGCATAAGACAGCAAAAATTGATACAATGGGAAAATATGATATTGGGGAAAAATTCAAATCTAAGTCAAAAAGTCAAATCTAAGTCATGAAAATCAAGTCCATGGTGTAACACTTGTATTTTACAGTTACATACTAAGAACTACCTTAAAAGAACATTAAGATTGTAAAGTCAAGCACTCAAAGAGTTAGAAAATACCAGAATTAAGGTTGCAACCAGGCCTTAATTGGGCCTCCATAAGTGTATGAATTACGATTCAGTCTTTAATTACATGATCACATACTATCATTCCACTGGACCCTAGCCTTTTTCAGTGCACGGGGTAGATGTTGCTCACTTAAGGATATTCAGTATTTTGTTTTGTTCTGATTCAATGGCCTGATTTCCTGCACACTATTACAACCCTGCTCTATCATCATCATCATCATCATCAACTATTAGTTTCCTCAGGAGCTTTTCTAGAGTGATTTTCAGTATAGTACGAGTGCTTCACAACATCCACTCATTTTCACATATTCTATAGCAGGGTCATTTCTTCAGTAAGCATGCCTAGTTGGTCAGGGCCTATGACCCTCTTTCACTTCAAGTGTGTCCTGAACCCCTTGGATGGGGTTCAGCTATGTTGGCTTCCTTGCCAGTAACCCCTGGTCCTGCCCATTCCAGGGGTAGGCACAGGGGATCCTGACCCAGGATCCTGAGTGTGACAGCATGGGATGGCCTGGGTTCAGCCCACTCCCTGCTCCTGGGCCACTTCCCACCACACCGGATGCCTCAGTTTGGGGCATGGCTGTCCCTGATTTATAACACTTTGCTTCAAACCCCAAAGTCTGGGGGCTGATGCAGGTGACCCTCTGGTTCCCATGCACATGGTTCTACATACCTCTGGGGTGATGTCTCCACAAGCAAGAGGGAGACTCACAGCCAGACCTTCTCATTAATGTTCCCCTCCCGCCCCCACTGTTGCAGGACAGTCCTCCTCCAGAAAATGGCTTTTCTCCTTCCCCCTTGCCTGGGCTGCTGGAGCTCTTTTTATACTGCTCCTTTCTCCAGGAGCATACTTGGCAGTGCCTGAGGGTCAGAGCTTTCCCAGCCCAGTACAGCTCCAGCCCTTCCCCTGCCTTAGTGTGGCATTTATAAACTCCATCACACCGTGTGAGGCTAGGGATCAGTATTCTTCCCTATTTTACAGATGGGGAACTAAGGCATAGAGAACTTAAGGTCAAAAGTACCCCCTAGTTTTGGGTGCTCAATTTGAGACACCTAAGACATGATTTTTCACAATACTTAGCATGATATAGCACTATGTGTTCAAAGCACAGCTCCTTCCGACTTCACTTGTAGATCCTAGAGAAGGGCAACAAAGGTGTGCCAAGATGATGATGATCAACAGATAGCTCAGGCACTGGTGCTATAAGGAGGGCTTTGGGATGTATGGCCACTGGGAAGCATTCATGGACAGAGGACTGTTCTCTCGGGATGGACTTCACCTGAGTAGGGAGGGAAATAGACTTCTAGGATGGAGGCGGGCACAACTGATTAAGAGAGCTTTAAACTAGGAATTTGGGGGAGCTGGTGGGAGATGTCCAGGTAATCTCCACGCCAGATTTTAACATTGAGAGGGACGAAAACGAAGTAAGAAAGGATACAGCCGTGGGTAGCCCAATCAGTTAAAGAATGTGAGCGAAGCCAAACAGCAAAAATTAAGATGTTTGTACACTAATGCGAGGAGCCTAGGTAACAAAATGGAGGAACTAGAGCTATTGGTGCAGGAAGTGAAACCAGATATTATAGGGATAACAGAAACATGGTGAAATAGCAGTCATGACTAGAGTATGGGCATTGAAGGGTATGTGCTGTTTAGGAAAGACAGAAATAAAGGCAAAGGTGGTGGAGTAGCATGGTATATCAATGAGGAGGTAGACTGCAGAGAAATAAGAAGAGATGGAATGGATAAGACAGAGTCTGTCTGGGCAAAAATCACACTGGGGAAGAAAGCTACTAGAGGCCCCCCTGGGATAGTGCTTGGGGTGTGCTATAGACCACCGGGATCAGATCTGGATATGGACAGAGACCTCTTTAATGTTTTTAATGAGGTAAATAGTATTGGGAATTGTGTGATCATGGGGGACTAACTTCCCAGATATAGACTGGAGGACAAGTGCTAGTAATAGTAATAGGGCTCAGATTTTCCTGGATGCAATAGCTGATGGATTCCTTCACCAAGTAGTTGCTGAACCAACAAGAGGGGATGCCATTTTAGATTTGGTGTTGGTGAGTAGTGAGGACCTCATAGAAGAAATGGTTGTAGGAGACAGCCTTGGTTTGAGCGATCATGAGCTAATTCAGTTCAAACTAAATGGAAGGATAAACAAAAATAGATCTGTGACTAGGGTTTTTGATTTCAAAAGGGCTAACTTAAAAAAAATTAAGGAAATTAGTTAGGGAAGTAGACTGGACTGAAAAACTTGTGGATCTAAAGGAGGAGGAGGCCTGGAATTACTTCAAGTCTAGGTTGCAGAAACTATCAGAAGCCTGCATCCCAAGAAAGGGGAAAAAATTCATTGGCAGGAGTTGTAGACCAAGCTGGATGAGGAAGCATCTCAGAGAAGCGATTAAGAAAAAGCAGAAAGCATACAAGGAGTGGAAGATGGGAGGGATTAGCAAGGAAAGCTACCTTATTGAGGTCAGAACATGTAGGGATAAAGTGAGAAAGGCCAAAGTCATGTAGAATTGGACCTTGCAAAGGGAATTAAAACCAATGGTAAAAAGGTTCTATCGTCATATAAATAAGAAAAAAACAAAGAAAGAAGAAGTGGGACCGCTAAACACTGAAATTGGAGTGGAGGTTAAGGATAATGTAGGCATGGCCCAATATCTAAACAAATACTTGTCTCAGTCTTTAATGAGGAGGTTAGAGATAATGGTAGGATGACAAATGAGAATGAGGATATGGAGGTAGATATTACCACATCTGACGTGGAAGCCAAACTCGAACAGCTTAATGGGACTAAATCGGGGGGGCCCAGATAATCTTCATCCAAGAATATTAAAGGAACTGGCACACGAAATTGCAAGCCCATTAGCAAGAATTTTTAATGAATCTGTAAACTCAGGGGTTTACCGTATGACTGAAGAATTGCTAACATAGTTCCTATTTTTAAGAAAGGAAAAAAAAGTAATCTGGGTAACTACAGGCCTGTTAGTTTGACATGTGTAGTATGCAAGGTCTTGGAAAAATTTTTGAAGAAAGTAGTTAACGACATTGAAGTCAATGGTAATTAGGACAAAATACAACATGGTTTTAAAAAAGGTAGATCATGCCAAACCAACCTGATCTTCTTTGAGAAGATAACAGAGTTTTTAGACAAAGGAAACACAGTGGATCTAATTTACCTCGATTTCAGTAAGGCATTTGATACGGTTTCACATGGGGAATTATTAGCTAAATTGGAAAAGATAGGGATCAACATGAAAATTGAAAGGTGGATAAGGAACTGGTTAAAGGGGAGACTACAATGGGTCACGCTGAAAGGTGAACTGTCAGGCTGGAAGGAGGTTACTAGTGGAGTTCCTCAGGGATCGGTTTTGGGTTTGATCTTTTTATTACTGACCCTGGCACAAAAAGTGGGAATGTGCTAATAAAGTTTGCGGATGACACAAAGCTGGGAGGTATTGCCACTACAGAGAAGGACCGGGTATCATACAGGAAGATCTGGATGACCTTGTAAACGAAAATAATAGTAATAGGATGAAATTTAATAGTGAAAAGTGCAATGTCATGCATTTAGGGATTAATAACAAAAAAATTTGTTATAAGCTGGGGACACATCACTTGGAAGTAACAGAGGAGGAGAAGGACCTCGGAGTATTGGTTGATCACAGGATGACTATGAGCCGCCAATGTGATGTGGCCGTGAAAAAAGCTAATGCGGTCTTGGGATGCATCAGGTGAGGCATTTCCAGTAGAGATGAGGAGGTGTTAGTACCATTATACAAGGCACTAGCGAGACCTCATCTGGAATACTGTGTGCAGTTCTGGTCTCCCATGTTTAAGAAGGATGAATTCAAACTGGAACAGGTACAGAAAAGGGCTACTAGGATGATCTGAGGAATGAAAAACCTGTCTTATGAAAGGAGACTCAAAAAGCTTGGCTTGTTTAGCCTAACCAAAAGAAGGCTGAGGGGAGATATGATTGCTCTCTATAAATATATCAGAGGGATAAATACCACGGGGGAGAGGAATTATTTAAGCTCAGTACCAGTGTGGACACAAGAACAAATGGATATAAACTGGCCACCAGGAAGTTTAGACTTGAAATTAGACTAAGGTTTCTTACCATCAGAGGAGTGAAGTTCTGGAACGGCCTTCCAAGGGGAGCAGTGGGGGCAAAAGACATATCTGCTTCAAGACAAAGCTTGATAAGTTTATGGAGGAGATGATATGATGGGATAGCCTAATTTTGGCAATTAATTGATCTTTGACTATTAGCGGTATATATGCCCAATGGTCTGTGATGGGATGTTAGATGGGGTGTGATCTGAGTTACTACAGAGAATTCTTTCCTGGGTATCTGGCTGGTGAGTCTTGCCCACATGCTCAGGGTTTAGCTGATCGCCATATTGGGGGTCAGGAAGGAATTTTCCTCCAGGGCAGATTGGCAGAGGCCCTGGGGGGTTTTCACCTTCCTCTGCAGCATGGGGCATGGGTCACTTGCTGGAGGATTCTCTGCACCTTCAAGTCTTTAAACCATGATTTGAGGACTTCAATAGCTCAGACATAGGTTAGGGGTTTGTTACAGGAGCGGGTGGGTGAGATTCTGTGGCCTGTATTGTGCAGGTCAGACTTGACGATCATAATGGTCCCTTCTGACCTTAAAGTCTATGATTCTGTGATTCTGTGATTTGAGTGCTCAGCACACTTTTGCACATCAGGCCCCAGGAGACTGAGTCAGGCACCCAAAATATGAGGCACACGTAATTAGTGACCACCTGTGAAAAACTGGTTCAAGTAGCTTTCCTAGCATCACACAAGAACTCTGTGGCCCAGGCAGGAATAGAATCTAATCCTGCAGGCAGCACTCAACTGCCTTAACCATGAGACTGTCCTTTGTGTTCCTGTGTGCCATACCCCTCTTCTGTCACTGCACACCTTCCAACGTCTGGAAGTAAAGAAGCAGGAGTCCTACTGGCAACACCTCTCCTTTATTATATAATCCTGATTCATTCCCAGAGCATAGTTCATGCTGAGCTTTAAATGAGGCAGAGGTCTTGAAGAAAAAGTAGTTTGTGATCGTGGTGTTAAAAAGACTATCCTCATATGTGCCAGGGGACCAGATTAAGATTAAACGGGTCTCTGAGTCATCAGTTTGGACCTTAGATCCACAGAACAGACCTATATCACTTAAGCTAATAAAGTAACTGATAGCACTAATAGGCTGTTATCCTCTGTGTGGACAAGTGACTACAGGGGGATCAGACACACACTTTGCCAGTGGATTTCACAGCTACCTGCTGACAGCAGAGGGTTGTTAGACTCATGGCTCCTGGGTTCAATCTGAGGAGAGTGTTCTCTAATGGTTATAGACCCTTCTGCCCTTGTGCTCCCAGCCTGTCTCCCTCTGCTCCCATCCATCCTCCACCTTATCACCTCCACTCCCACCCTCCAGCTCCTGCCTGCCTCCTCCTTCCACCTCTGCATTCCTATTAGGTGTTCTCCCCCCTCTCCTCCTCACCTGGTTGCTGAGGGACTGATGTGGGGGGGGGGACCAAGGGAGGGGCATTTAGAGCACAGGAAACAGTTTCCCTGCTATCAGTTCCACTATCTGACACCACAGCTGCCTTTTGCAGCCTGGGGGAGCAATTGCAGGGAAAGTCTTATTCAGTGCGTGGGCTGAAGCATGCTCTTTTATTCTGTGGAGATGGTGCACATGCAGTCCAGTCGGCAGGTACAAGCCATGAGGAGAGATTAACTACCAGACTAGTAAATCTCTTCTGAGCATGTGTGAACTAAGATTTTTCAAAGACTTATAGCCGGGCCACATTTGGGTGGATTTTCACAGGGATGGCAAAAAAGGCACCACCCCCCTGCCAAATTTCAAGTACCTGCTTCAAAACAGGGAAGCATTCAAGTTTCTCAGCACAACAGCTGTAAGAATTTTTTAAATATGGAATACAATGCATTTTCCCCTATGGTCACTCACAAATGGCAGAACCATTTTTGCTGAAGTTTTCCAAACAATTTCAGTCTGAGGCAGACACTTAACTTGGAAAAATTTAGCCCAAAATGATTAGAGTTTGGCAAAGTTATTGAAAAAACAGGGTCTTACAACAGGAAATACCAGGTGACCTTAACTTTAGGCCGTGCTACCAGCTTCTCCTATCATATGGTGGAACAACAGCTCACCTGAATTCTCCCAGGGCATCCGTGACACGGCTGATATAAACCTGTACTCTTAGGCTGGATTCTGCTATTTTTCTACAGAGGATCATGGCCTTGAACAATAAAAAGTGACATCTTAAAGAATGCAAAATAGTTTATATCATCTTTATAGGCTCATCAGCGTGTCTGAATTGATGAACAGACACTGTGGCTCGAGCCCTGATGCTATGCGGCCACTTAGGATAGCAAGAGCTGCCCACATCCCCGTGTGTGACTGTGTAAAACCAATCTAGGACATGTAACCAGGTGCGTGGCGGGAGGAGAGCAAGGGCTGTACACCAGATACTCTCCTCCCCACCAGCCCTTTCAAAGCAAGCATGCACACTCTCCCATAATGCATCAACCAGTTGAAAAAACATCTAAATGGGAGAAGAGGACCACCCCCACCCCCAAATCCTCCTTCCAATGCAAGGAGAGAACCTAGGGAAGGACTGTGGTCCTGAGGCACAACTTTTTCCAATGCAGTTAGTAAGGCAGAGAAGCTATGTGCTACCCCCCATGCAGGGCGCCGTCTGCAGGTTGGCTTCACCCCGTGGTTATTTATGCCTTTCTAGGCTCTAGAGTATTCCATCCCTGCTTAGTGCTTATTCTTCAGACTCCACTAAATAGCATTCTGTACCTTTTCAATTGCACTCTTTAACTTGTTCATATGGGATTCAAATAGAGGGAAATGAGAGAAAAAGAAGTCCTGGAAGTTCCTCTGTGCATCTTCTCCTTCAGGCAGAGAGAAAATTACGCTGATGGCAATTTTTTTCCTCCGAATCATAGCAGGATTGGAACTGCAGCTTTCATCAGCCACGCTAAAAGTCTCTTCAGTGGACCTGCAATGAGAGAAATGGTAGGCCAGTTACCCTGTGTTTCCCCTACATTTGTATACGATGCATAGTTCTGTATGCCAGCAAGAGATTCTAACCATACCTCCAAGTCTCCTTCAATGCCCTGCAAAAATTTTGCCCCCGCTTACTTCCCTACTTAAAAATGTCACTCACTCACAGATAGCAGAACGTTCTCAGTGGCACAACTCAAACTACGGAACCCTTTGCTAGAATGCAAGACACCTTTTCATTAAAGCTTTCCTCTAGGAATAGTACCCATAAACAGAACCCCTGAAAACACTTCTGTGTGGGTATTTCAAATGCCTTATAAGAATTAGTACATTTATCATAATACCGCTGTGTGGTAGGGGCTATTACTGCCATTTTACAGATGGGCAATGAAAGCACATGGCACATAACTTCCCAAAGGTCACAAAGGAAGTCTGTGGCAGATCTGGAAAATGAATCCTGGTCGGCTGAGTCCCAGTTCAGCTCCATAACCTCAAAACCATCTTATCACTGAATTCACACAATCCTGTTCATGGCAGAATTCAGAAAGTTTGTTTGTTATTTGTACAGCAATTAAGTATCTACTCCAATAAGCTTACTAATTGAGAAGTAAAGCCTTTACTGAAGACAAACCATCACCACTTTGATACTAACTTGAGTCACGTATCTTGATATAAAATGCTAGTGGAGACAACACACTCATTTCCCCCGCTCGATGTAGCTAGTCGGTAAGCAGTAAGTGTGTGGCCATGTTGTCTTGACCTCAATTACCTACATCCAGGTAAAAACTGCCTCTGCCTTATCTCCGCTAGGATGTGACATCATCAGGATAGCTCTCTCCAAGTAAAAAAAAAAAAACAAACAAACAAACTTTTTTTTTTGCAGTGACGACATAGCGTTGTTTTGTGTAGAGCTAAACAGAACCAAGTTAAACAGGTAATGTCACTACTTTCACTTTCCCACTCCTACCAGTCCTCTCTGTTCCCTTTCTATCTTGTTCTATCTTATGGCAGCATCCCCGAGTTTCAAGGAGTAATTTTATATCACTTAAGAGCTTTGCTTCCTGCTCCAATCAGCCACAAACTAAGTCATGGCAACTGCACAAAGTAATCTCAATAGAAACCACAGAAATACATGGTGGAAAAGTGCAGGACCTCTCAGCCTGTAAGGTATGACCCAGAAGCCAGTCATGGATTGTCCCCTCCTCATTGGGTTGTGATAGCTTTAACTTCTAGGCACCATCTCTCGAACACTGGGAGTTCCAAGGTGTCAATGAGTACAGTATGCAGCAATTTGTGAATGCAGCACCAGGCATATGATCAAGAGTGAGAGAGACAAGTCATCAGAAAGTGTTTGGAGTCAGAGAGCAAGAAACTGATGGTCCATGATGAAAACCATCTAGTTTTTGACTTTACATATACTTAGAGGTCTGACTGGAAAAAATAAGTCGTGGTTATCTCTGATGCTCAGCTCACTCAACACCAAAATGAGACAATACTTACCGTAGAGCATGTAGACCCTCATAAAACTCTTTCATTTCCTGCAAGCTAGGATCAGCAATGGAATAGTTAACCATGCTGACATTAAGTTTTTTGGGTTAACGTCCTATCAAGAGGAGAAAGTTCGCAAGTGCCAGAGGTATGGCAGATACAGGCAGACAGTTGAACTCTGTTTACATTTTGATGGTTATGGTCTCAGCTATAAAGACTAGAGAACCTATTTAAGGGGAAATCTTGAGTCTACAGCACAAGATGGAGATGCCAAGAAGAGATTAAATGAGCACCCATTGGTAGCTGCTCCTTCGCAGGCCAGTCTGATCCCTACATTTACTGACCACAATGAATTTCTAAAGGCATTGTGACTATGTCTACCGTGCAATAAGAAAAGGAGTACTTGTGGCACCTTAGAGACTAACAAATTTATTTGACCATAAGCTTTCGTGAGCTACAGCTCACTTCATCGGATGCATTCAGCGGGTGAGCTGTAGCTTACGCTCAAATAAATTGGTTAGTCTCTAAGGTGCCACAAGTCCTCCTTTTCTTTTTGCGAATACAGACTAACACGGCTGCTACTCTGAAACCTACCCTGCAATAAGACACCCAAATACCTCATAATGAACATGCCAGAAAGCCAGTAGTTTTTGGAGGCTTTTAACTGCCATAAACCAGAACAGTGCTTTTCAAAAAGCTACTTCTGTCTCAGAAATACAGCATAGAATGCCTTTACAGCTTTTTTTTTTTTTTTTTAAACAGACTATTACAACACAGCGTCATGTAACTGGCAAGGTATTTATCCTACCATCCATTATCAAGGTCACTGAAGTCATGTTTCAGGGTGGAAAGGAGGGAGTAATCTTGCATAGTTTAAATGCACCCAATCTCCAATAATGCTGTCAGATGCCAAAGGATTGTCAGAAAACCACATCAGAAAATAAAGATATTTGCAATGCAACTCTGAGTCTACTGACTTTGCTGGCTTTGGAGAAGTCATTGCAATTAACTGAACTAAAAGAACGTTTCAGAGCGTATATTATTGTGCCAATCTCTAAAAATACTACTGGTAAATTCGTAGCATTTTCATTTTTTTTTTTAAAAAAGGAAAGCATTAGATAGATGTTGTTAAATCCATATACTTCAGTTGAAACAGGCAAAAAGACAAGCCAAAAGCTGGCTATTTTAACTGAGGCCTGTGCATTTTTGGAAACTCATTCTAAGCAGAAACTGTTTTCTGGCTGATCTATTTGATGAGTTGAATATACTAAATTTGTCACCACACAGAGGAATTAAAGAGAAAACTGAGCTTGTGGGAAACAAGAGCTCAAGATGATAACCTCATTTGAACTCCTTAGTAACTTTTGTGCAAAGATAAAAATTCCCATGGACTTTGTGAAAGGGACAGTAAATCAACATACAAGAAACATTGCAAACTGAGTTCGTGTACAGTTTCCCATAGTTTGAGATTGAGAAACAGAAGTCTGACTGTGTGAGAACCCTTTTCAACAAAGCTGCTAATTGTGCTTGACTGACAAGTAACCATATGGAGTGCAGAAAGAAGTTCTATTTTCTTTGGGCAGTTGGTCTAAAGATCGGTCAGATGCTGTGCAGTTTTAGCTGTATGAATTAAAGCACAGATTCAGCTCCTATTGAGATCAATAGCAAAAATCCGTTGTTTCAGTGGTACTTGAGTGTTTGAACAAATGAACGTTTGAATATAGCAACACCTGTAATGCTTGACAGCCTAACTATTGGATCTACAATATCTTTGTGCAATTTCCTTCTCGACTCTGGCTGCGATGAAAGCAAATGCACAGAAGTCATTTACCTCTGGAGAAAGATTTGATGCTGCATACTGCAAATACTACACCAAGAACAGAGAAACTAATGTTCAGCAAGCAGGCTTAATTTTTGTCTTTACGGATAAGAAGTTACCACTTTCAGTTACAAAAACACTGAAATATATTTGAGAATGAACTGTTTTTTTTAAAAATGCCTCTTTAAATGAGATTTTAATCAAAGAATCTTTTTACACTAATTTAACTGATCACTATAAGATGATCTAAATTGAACACAATTTAATTAACTACCCAATGCCTTGTGCTTTGTCGAAAAGCTATTACATTAGTTTTTGAACTTGAGGTCGCTTTTTCATATGGTGGGTTTCAGGATAATTTATTTGGCCCACAGATCAAAAGAAAGTCACTGTAGTATAGCATCCAAAATATCTGTCTGTAGCAATGATTAATGGAACAGAGATATGGGGCATGGAAATGGTTCTTCCAAGGTGTTTGTAGGGCACTTAGCCTGTTTAACTTGTATATTTACTAAGACAACCTGTGACCCATTGGCTAAGTATCCCTTCCAATAGTAAAAGCCACAGAGGGGGCTTTTCATGTGGGAAATCTATACATGGAATCTCTGTAAGAGAATCAACTATGTCATCTCATTGGGGAGAAATGGGCTTTGCATCTCCTTGGTAAAGGCTATGGGAGCACTTGCATGAGCCTGGAAAACCCTCAGAATCCACAAGTGGACAGGGTTATCAGCCCCTAGCACCTCCAGCTCCTTAGCAGTGGCTGACCTCAGCTTCCCTGAAAATTGAATACAGCATTAAGTTGGATGACCTTTTCCAGGTAACTTCCACCACACTGGAGGGCAAGGGGAGAGAATGAAAGCCAATTCCCAAAGCCTGCATCCAGTTCACACTGTTCCTAATCTGCACAGAGAGGGGTCCACTGGCTTCAGGCCTGTAAGCACGCATGCACATATGCAGGTCCATTTGTGAGTGAGGGAGGTAGCAGAGAGGCATTGCCTATCTTGCTATGAAAAAGCAAGACTGTCTAGAAGCCCAGTCTTGATGCACCCCATGACTTTTTTTGTCAGACCAGTGGCAAATGTACTGAAGTTATTATAGCCAAGCTCTGGGTCATCACTCTCTTTTTTCAAGTTGTGCCAAAATCACGCTTGAGGCATCCTGTACGTACCAAGAGAGTTGTCATGGTCTATTGCACCAGAGTTGTGTTAACTAGTCACTAATCAGGTTGTTATAGTAGAATATAATTGTGCCACCTATGGTGTTACGTTCTCCCTCATGTCAGTAAGTAGCTCTGTTCTTCCAGTAACAGCTGAGAGTTTAATTTTCTTGTTTGAATGGGTGCCTCAGAGATGAACACGTTTCAAATGAAGGATTATCGTTTATTTTCAACCTCATTTTGTAGCCATTCATTTGTAATAATCTTAAACAACACTTAACACTAGGATGCAGGAGAGATCAGACTGTTACTAGGAGAAAAAAAAATGAAATTGACTTGCCCCATTAAGAACAGAGACTTGGCCAATTTCAGCAAATGCAGCCCAATTGCTACTGTATTCCAGCAGGGAGAAGCTCACAACACTCACCACCTTGGAATAATTCCGTTTTCTAAACTCGTCGTTTGACTTCGGAGCCAGCGGCGCTGGTAGCTGCTGGAAGAGGAGGATGAGGAACTTGGTGATGGAAACGGTGTAATCAAAAGACTGCTCAGAGATGCTGTCAAGAAACACACACATGAACATTTTGTAGGGTGCCGAGTAAATAATACTTTTCCCTTTGGCCAGGTTAACATAAGTATAATTTTTGCCTTTTGGTTTTCTCGTTTTAAAAAACAGCAGTTTTCCTTTCAGTCTGACTCATTCCCAGCAGGTGAAATCATAATTATTTTAATTATTCTTACTGCCTTAACATAGTAGGAGACTTTTTTCTTAACAGCACCAGAATGTTATATGTAGTGGAGACTACATTGATGGAGTCTCTCTCCTCTGTGCTGGCTTTCTACTCCTCTGAAGCAATCTGTCCTAAGAGATGTTGCCAGTCATGACAGGCAGGCCAACCTCTACCCACTGCTTTTCTTCCCACTGAGCAAAAATCCTCCCCCTTCTTTTCTTCAGTGGAAGCGCTACTGTTGATTTCTTCCCTAACTTATACGTTTATATTGCTGAAGTATTACATAGATGAGAACCAAATGAGTTAATGTTGTAAAGGCAGAGTATCACAAGACACATCCCCTTTCTTTGTAGGGGAGAAGGGGAAGAGTATGTCCCAGCAGCAGAGCGGATGAGCAGAAACCTAGTTCATAGGGAAGGGAACGGCTCAACAGATCCACAAGTTCGTGTGGATGTGCTATAAGCAGCGATATCCAAACTCCACCCCACTGGGCAAAACCTGGGCAAAACCTGAATCTGTTGAGTCACTCTGCTAAAAAGCTTTGCTTTCATCAAATGGGAGAAAAAGAAACACAGATACCTGACCGAGCAATGCCGCTGTCTCTGTCCTCATTTTGCCCTCTGCTAGGCATATCAACAGGTGTGCTATGTGCTAAAGTAAACAGATCAGATCAACAGAAAACATTACATGCTGCCTCATATTCTTTGTCAGTGTTAAGCAAAGTCTATGTTTAAAGACCACACATCCAGCAAAGTCACATCCAGTGCAGTTAATTTAAGCAATAGCTATGTCCACAGTGTGTGGGCAGATAAAAAAATTCAGTGTTTGAAGAGGTGATAGCAAGCAATATTTCAATACTGAACACTACTAGTGGGATTGAATTTTTTTTTTAAGACTAAAATACTTTCTAAATACCTGTAGGAATCGGAACATGAATTTATATACACTGAAAAAGTCACACAGCTGAGAATCAGCCCCATGAAAGTGTCTCAGGTAGAATACCCCAAAATGGGAGCACCCAAAATCTCTAGTCACGTTTGAAAATCCTGAGTTAGTTTATTTTTGTAGCATCACTGGCATTGAAGAGGCTAACAATACTTTATACGGAGTATCAGTTTCAGTTGTTTTTAAATTAACCACTAATGCTTGTTTTATAGCATGAAGCAAAAACTCAATCCAGTGTAGATCACCGGTAAGTGTTAGTAGCACATAGTCATTTAACTTATGAAGCATGCAAGATTTGTGAGAGAAGTGAAGTAACTTTTCATTTTTGAAATCAACAGGATCAATTAGATCCAAGGTTTCCCAACAGCACGAGTAATTGTCAGGCCTGTAAAAGGATCTTTACATGTGTAAAGGAGACTAAATGCTACTTTCGAATTTAAGATAAAGCCTTTAATATTGTAAAGTCAAAACTTAAACACTTCCAGACTCAGTTCAATAATGTCTTAAAAGAGTTGCCATCCAGTGAAAAAAATCCACAGATCAGAAGATATAGAAGGAAAGCAAAGAGGGAAAGAAGCAAAAGGGAACTGCACACCAGCAAGAAATCAAGTGTAGACCAGGAAACATAAATCCTCTTAGAAACATAAGGGCTCATTTATTATTGAATACACATTACATTAGGAAGTTTCCTTAATGTGAACATTTGTGGTAGAGGTGGGAGGGAAGAACAGGAAGCAATTTAATGCAGCCTGGTATTTGAAGAAGGCTTCAGTCAAAATATAAAGCCAATATGTGTCTATCATCAATATCTTCATCACTTTAGCCCTTCGTTTCTAGAGTGTAATTATGGACCTCCTGACAAGATTCAGAAGAAGCTGGGTTACTGTGGGTGGATGGGTCACAGTGTGCTCAGCATTCCACACAAACCTGCAAAGAAAGAAGCACTCCGGATGAGCCGGAGGGGAACTCCTTCAGATACACCCTGCAGCACTTTGCTGCTGCACAGCTGTAACACACCTAAAAACAGCAACGCAGAGAGAACGCAAGACAAACAAACAAAAAACAATTAAAGACAATGCAGGGGGAAATAATTTAAAAGAAAAAAAAACAAAAACAAAAACAGATGGTCTCATCAGGAAAAGATTTTTTTAAAATAAAATAAAGAAATATTTACCCAGATTACTTCCACTACGGCAGGTGCCCAAACCATTTTGATTAGAGCTCAGTTTTCCAAGACTGGGATCTTGGTTGATGTATTCAAAGCTATCTTGCAAGCTAAAAAGGGAGAAATATCAAAATTTCTAAGAAGGGGGAAAGAATAACTTCCACTAACATCAAACTACACTCTGTTTATTTGCTTTGTTATGTAAATCTAACTCACCACCAAGCTTAAAGATTAGCAGATATTCCTATATTACTGTCATAACCATACAGATAAGGGTAGCCTAGAATTCCTCCTTACCTGTAAGGGGTTAAGAAGCTCAAATAACCTGGCTGGCACCTGACCAGAAGGACCAATGGGGAAAAAAAAAAAAAAGATACTTTCAAATGGAGGTGGGGGGGAAAGAGGGTGAAGGGGCTTGGGGGGATATTTTAGGGAAACAGGAACTCAAACTGGTCCTTTTTCTGAATCTTCGTTTAACTCACTTGGTGGTGGCAGCAGTCCCCATCCAAGGACAAGGAAGGATTTGTGCCTTGGGGAAGTTTTTAACCTAAGCTGGTAGAAATAAGCCTAGGAGGTCTTTCATGCTGGTCCCCACATCTGTACCCTAGAGTTCAGAGTTGGGAGGGAACCTTGACAATTATAACAGATATTTATAATGGAAAATAGATCACGGAGGACTGTAAGCTTTAAGACTGTACCTTTCAGAATTAACTAACTTTCCATGTTTGGTCTTTGCCCACAGTGATTTTGAGAGGTAGAGGGGAATGGAGCAAAATCTCATCAGCCATTTTTGAATGTGGAGAGAGAGAGAGAGAGTAGAAGAAAAATATATGCACACCTTCCTCATTATATTAAAAAGGCAACCTGTTGGCAGTGGGAAGTTGTTACTGAAGATAGAGACCCTAAGCCTTTGAATGTTTATACAGGCCTCTAAACTTTGAGTTTCACCCATTGCTCATCCAGAACACACTTAAAGAGTCAAAGGGTACATATACACCGTAATTAAACACCCAGTGCTGGCCTGGGTCATCGGACTGGTTCATTGGGCTTGGGATGTGGGGCTGTAAAATAGCTGTGAAAATGTTCAGGCTTGGCCTGGAGCCCAAGCTCTAGGACCCCATAATGTGGGAGGGCCTCATAACCTGAGCTCCAGCTGAACCATCTACACTGCAATTTTTAGCCCTACAGCCTAAGCCGCATGAGCCCAAGTCAGCTGACCTGGGCCAGCTGCTGCCATGCCGCGAGTCATTTATTCCAGTGTAGCCGGACCCTGAACGATCCCATTGCCCTCTAGCCTTCATGGGACAGCTAGAGCTCAGCACATGAATACTGCTCATAAACAGTCTCACTCTCTCCCCCTTTCACTCACTGCCAGCAGACATTTGGTCATTTGGTTTTACGAGCTTTTACATAGACCAACCTTAGGAGCAGTGATAGAAGAAATCTAAAATGCGAGTGAGAAATGACAGGAAACAACCAAACTTACTTATTTGTGCTTCCACTGAAGCTTCCCACTCTGGCTGAGAACACTTTACTTATCATAAGCTGCGGAGGAGAGCTGAAAGGATAAACAATCATCATCTCAGTGACTCAGCAGTTCCAGTACCTTCTCCTTCCCCATTTCCAAGCATTTGGCAATATGGATAATCCTACAAGAGGAAACTCACTTACCGTATGTAGTGGATTTTCAAGGTAGAACCTTTGTAACTCATTGCCACTGAGCCAAACATCATTTCTCCAAGCATGTTGACATCAGAGGCTGGTCTAGTGTACTATAGATAAATAAGGGGAAAAAAGCCAATCATAACCCATTGCATTATTTTAGTACTGAATTTTGAACATGAAGTACAAGTAATCTCTGCTTCCCAATGAAGAGGAGGAGCATATACCAAGTGGTGTTTGTGCAGTGCGTACATACAGTTACAGTACATACTATATTTAGTTCATTAGAGAGGCCCACTAGTTCCTATTTGCATGAACTCTCCCCAAAGCGTGCAATGAAGAAACCCACGCACAGTCTCTGCAGCTGGGCCAGACAAGTGATTTTATATCTCCCAGCCACATTTCTTTATTGCAGGATGTTGCTTGAGAAAGACTCCAAGCACGGCAGGTCTGAAGAGTCTGGACCCTTAAGTATTACTTTTACATTTAAAAATCCTTCCCAGTCTAAATTAACTCATTTAGATGGCAAGATATACTTGGAATCACAATTTTTAAAAAAAGGAAACAAAATAAGTCCTATTTCTTACTCGTAGATCTTTGGAATGTAGTAAGAGGATAAACTCCTCTGTATAAATTCTCTCCACAGTTAAGGTAGTAACTTGCATTTCAACACAAGGATACATTTTTTCTTCCCACCCTCTACTAAACGTCTTAAAACAAACCCAATCCACATGAAGTCTCTCATGTGTCTCTTAGCGTACGACAAAGGTTTGCCTGTTTTGAGGAGATTCGAACAAGCCATTTTAGAGAGGCACATAGAAAAATGAGTTTTCTACTTTTTTAACTCCTGAGTCTGGAATGTCCTCCTTTGAAATCAGCACTTGTCATAAATATAAAGGGAAGGGTAAACACCTTTAAAATCCCTCCTGGCCGGAGGAAAAGCCCTTTAACTTGTAAAGGGTTAAGAAGCTAGGATAACCTCGCTGGCACCTGACCAAAATGACCAATGAGGAGACAAGATACTTTCAAAGCTGAGGGGGGGGGGGCGCAAAGGTTCTCTCTGTCTGTGTGTGTGTGTTGTTTTTTTTTTTTTTTTGGCCAGGAACAGAAAAGGAATGGAGTCTTAGAACTTAGTAAGTAATCTAGCTAGATATGCGTTAGATTCTGTTTTGTTTAAATGGCTGTTAAAATAAGCTGTGCTGAATGGAATGTATATTCCTGTTTTTGTGTCTTTTTGTAACTTAAGGTTTTGCCTAGAGGCATTCTCTATGTTTTGAATCGGATTACCCTGTAAGGTATTTACCATCTTGATTTTACATATGTGATTCTTTTTCTTCAATTAAAATTCTTCTTTTAAGAACCTGATTGTTTTTACATTGTTCTTAAGATCCAAGGGTTTGGGTCTGTGTTCACCTATGCAAATTGGTGAAGATTTTTACCAAGCCTTCCCCAGGAAAGGGGGTGTATGGTGTGGGAGGATTTTCGGGGGGAAAGATGTTTCCAAGCGCGCTCTTTCCCTGTTATATATTTGTTAGACGCTTGGTGGTGGCAGCAATAAAGTCCAAGGGCAAAAGGTAAAATAGTTTGTACCTTGGGGAAGTTTTAACCTAAGCTGGTAAAAATAAGCTTAGGGGGTTTTTCATGCAGGTCCCCGCATCTGTACCCTAGAGTTCAGAGTGGGGAAGGAATCTTGACATGGTGGCAGAGCGGTGGGATTAACTTGAAATCATTTTGAGATTAAATTTGAGATTTTTTGAACAAGAAGCACAGATTTTAAAAAGGAATTTTTTTTCCCTTTGGGCTTCTGGAAAGCAGGTTTTCAGCTGAAAGCAGTTAGAGGTTTTTTTGGTCTCTGCCTGTGGGCCAGAGCAGAGACAAAAGGGAATTGTCTTTTGTGAGCTGGAGTTTTCTCTACCTAAAGGCAGGGTAGTTAACCTCCTGCAGGGAAATTCACAAGTCTTCACAGACCTGAAGAATTTTTTTTTTTTTTTTTTTTTTTTTACCTAAGAGCAACTAGAGGGGTTTTCTGTCTATTTGCCTGGAGACAAAGGTGTTAGGTTTTGTTGTTTTTTTTTTAAGGATTTTTCTGTAGGCTGACAATCACTATCAGAGAACATAGGTATCCAGTTACAGCACAGCAAAATTTTACAAGCCAAGTTTTTTTTGTTTGTTTTATTCCTAACTCTCGGGTGTAAAGTTAGTTAAAAACAGAGAGGCAAACATGACAGAAACCAAGGCACAACACAAATTGGAGTTAACCAGACTGGAGGCAGCGAACGAGGCAGAAAAAGCCCTAGAGGCTGCCCAGAGGAGAGCTATGGAGGCAAAGGACAAAGAAATGGAGGCAGCGAAAGAGGCAGAAAAACCCCTAGAGGCTGCCCACAGGAGAGCTATGGAGGCAAAGGACAAAGAAATGGAGGCAGCGAAAGAGGCAGAAAAAAACCAAGAGGATGCCCAAAAGAGAGCTATGGAGGTAGAAAAGAACCAAGAGGCTGCTCACAGGAGAGCTATAGGGGCAAAGGAAAAAGAGAGGAAGCATGAACTGGAGATGGAGAAGGTAAGGGCTGAGCAGAATTTACTGGATAACCCTAACAATCCTTCCCCAACCATCCACAAATGGGAGCGACTATGTCCACAGTATGATGAATCCAGTGATATTGCTGAATATTTTCTCACCTTTGAGAGACTGTGCACTCTCCATAAAATTCCTGAAGCTCACAAGATGACCACATTGGTCACAAAATTGACTGGAAGAGCTCTGGACATATTCAATAAGATGCCTATTGATGAGGCTTCTGACTATAATAAGTTCAAGGATTTGGTTTTAAAGCAATTTCAAATTACACCTTAAACTTAGAGTAAAATTTCGAACCCTTAAGAGAGGGCCTGGACTAAGTAATGTGGCTTTTCTAAACCAGATGAAGGATCTGTTAAATAAATAGGTCCAAGGAACGGGTGTTACTAGCTTTAACGGAATGTGTGATTTGATAGCTCAGGAGAAATTCCTGAATATGTCCAAGGAGGAAATAAAACAGTGTTTATGGGATAAGGAAATGGACTCAGCAGAAAGTCTTGCTTCTTATGCTGATCGATACGAGCAGTCCCAGACTGCCAGAGAGGCGGGGCAAGCTGGAAAAAAACAGGTGGAGGGAGGAGAGAGGAACAAAACTGGTTGCAGCTAGAGCGGATACCAAAAGAGACAACCTCAGACCACAGCCTACTACCGGGGGCAGCCCAAGGCCCCAACTACCCCCCCAAGGAACCCTCCAGAGTTTATCGTCCTGCCACACCATTCTCCAGCAACCCACCTCGCCCCAGTGACCTGTCAGCTGGACAATGTTTTAAATGTAATGAGCCGGGGCACGTAAAGGCCAGCTACCCCTAGAACCCCAACAGATTACAGTTCATTGCACCGGAATCACACCAGAGGTCCTCAGGCCCAGATGCCTCCCAGATACCCTCGGAGTGGAGGGAAACTGAGTGTGGGCGGGAAGAAGGTCACAGCGTGGAGGGACACCGGAGCACAAGTGTCGGCTATCCATGCTTCCTTAGTGGACCCCAATTTCATCAACCCAGAGATCCAAGTGACGATTCAACCCTTCAAGTCAAACTCTTTTGACTTGCCTACAGCCGAGTTGCTGGTCCAGTACAAGGGCTGGTCAGGAACGTGGACTTTTGCAGTCTATGATGATTATCCCATCCCCATGCTGTTGGGGGAAGACTTGGCTAATCATGTGAAGCGGGCCAAGAGGGTGGGAATGGTCACCCGCAGCCAGGCTAAGCAAGCTGTCACGTCTAGCTCTGTTCCGGAAACTTCAACCAGGACCTGGTAAGAGGTGATGGACGCGGACCCTATGCCAACGTCTGCAACAGCAGTAGCAGATCCAGTCCCAGAGACCCAGACAGAGCCAGTCCCAGAACCAGAAGCAGCTGATAACCCGACACAAGAGGCTCAACTGGAGCCTGAACCCCAACATAGTGCACCAGCGGAGAGCAGTTCACAGTCAACGGAAACAGCCCCATCCCCTACATCGCTTCCAGAGGGACCAAGCCTAGGTCCACAATCCAATGAGGAACTGATGTCTCCAGCATCAAGGGAACAGTTCCAGACCGAACAGGAAGCAGATGAAAGCCTCCAAAGAGCTTGGATGGCGGCACGGAGCAACCCACCGCCTCTCAGCTCTTCTAATCGATCCAGGTTTGTTGTAGAAAGAGGACTTTTATACAAGGAAACTCTTTCTGGTGGACATCAGGAAGACTGGAATCCTCAGAGACAGTTTGTAGTTCCAACTAAGTACCGGGTAAAGCTCTTGAGCTTAGCCCACGATCATCCTAGTGGCCATGCTGGGGTGAACAGGACCAAAGACTGTTTGGGGAGGTCATTCCGCTGGGAGGGAATGGGCAAGGATGTCTCTACCTATGTCCGGTCTTGTGAGATATGCCAAAGAGTGGGAAAACTCCAAGACCAGGTCAAAACCCCTCTCCAGCCACTCCCCATCATCGAGGTTCCATTTCAGCGAGTAGCTGTGGATATTCTGGGTCCTTTTCCGAAAAAGACACCCAGAGGAAAGCAGTACATACTGACTTTCATGGATTTTGCCACCCAACGGCCGGAAGCAGTAGCTCTAAGCAACACCAGGGCTAAAAGTGTGTGCCAGGCACTAGCAGACATTTTTGCCAGGGTAGGTTGGCCCTCCGACATCCTCACGCATGCAGGAACTAATTTCCTGGCAGGAACTATGGAAAGCCTTTGGGAAGCTCATGGGGTGAATCACTTGGTTGCCACCCCTTACCATCATCAAACAAATGGCCTGGTGGAGCAATTTAATGGGACTTGGGGGCCATGATATGTAAATTCGTAAATGAGCACTCCAGTGATTGGGACGTAGTGTTGCAGCAGTTGCTCTTTGCCTACAGAGCTGTACCACATCCCAGTTTAGGGTTTTCACCATTTGAACTTGTATATGGCCGCGAGGTTAAGGGGCCATTACCGCTGGTGAAGCAGCAATGGGAGAGGTTTACACCTTCTCCAGGAACTAACATTCTGGACTTTGTAACCAACCTACAGAACACCCTCCGAACCTCTTTAGCCCTTGCTAAAGAAAACCTAAAGGATGCTCAAAAAGAGCAAGAAGCCTGGTATGATAAACATGCCAGAGCGCATTCCTTCAAAGTAAGGGACCAGGTCATGGTCTTAAAGGCGCTCCAGGCCCATAAAATGGAAGCATCGTGGGAAGGGCCATTCACGGTCCAGGAGCGCCTGGGAGCTGTTAATTATCTCATAGCATTCCCCACCTCCAACCGAAAGCCTAAGGTGTACCATATTAATTCTCTAAAGCCCTTTTATTCCAGAGAATTAAAGGTTTGTCAGTTTACAGCCCAGGGAGGAGATGACGCTGAGTGGCCTGAAGGTGTCTACTACGAAGGGAAAAGTGCTGGTGGTGTGGAAGAGGTGAACCTCTCCATGACCCTTGGGCGTATGCAGCGACAACAGATCAAGGAGCTGTGCACTAGCTACGCGCCGACGTTCTCAGCTACCCCAGGACTGACTGAACGGGCATACCACTCCATTGACATAGGTAATGCTCACCCAATTCGAACCCAACCTTACCGGGTGTCTCCTCAAGCTAAAACTGCTATAGAACGGGAGATCCAGGATATGCTACAGATGGGGGTAATCTGCCCCTCTGGCAGTGCATGGGCATCTCCAGTGGTTCTAGTTCCCAAACCAGATGGGGAGATATGTTTCTGCGTGGACTACCATAAGCTAAATGCTGTAACTCACCCAGACAACTATCCAATGCCACGCACAGAAGAACTATTAGAGAAACTGGGATGGGCCCAGTTCATCTCTACCTTGGACTTAACCAAGGGGTACTGGCAGGTACCTCTAGATGAGTCCGCCAAGGAAAGGTCAGCCTTCACCACACATGTTGGGCTGTATGAATTTAATGTACTCCCTTTCGGGCTGCGGAATGTACCCGCCACCTTCCAAAGACTTGTAGATGGTCTCCTAGCAGGATTGGGAGAATATGCAGTCGCCTACCTTGACAATGTGGCCATATTTTCGGATTCCTGGGCAGAATACCTGGAACATCTACAAAAAGTCTTCGAGCGCATAAGAGAGGCAGGACTAACTGTTAAGGCTAAGAAGTGTCAAATAGGCCTAAACAGAGTGACTTACCTTGGACACCAGGTGGGTCAAGGAACTATCAACCCCCTACAGGCCAAAGTGGATGCTATCCAAAAGTGGCCTGTCCCAAAGTCAAAGAAACAGGTCCAATCCTTCTTAGGCTTGGCTGGTTATTACAGACGATTTGTACTGCAATACAGCCAAATCGCCGCCCCATTGACAGACCTAACCAAAAAGAAACAGCCAAATGCCGTTCAGTGGACCGAAGAGTGTCAGAAGGCCTTTAACCAGCTTAAAGCAACACTCCTGTCTGACCCTGTACTAACGGCCCCAGACTTTGACAAACCGTTCCTAGTAACCACAGATGCGTCTGAGTGTGGTGTGGGAGCAGTTTTAATGCAGGAAAGACCGGATCAAGAATTCCACCCTGTAGCATTTCTTAGCAAGAAGCTGTCTGAGAGGGAAAGCAACTGGTCAGTTAGTGAAAAAGAATGTTATGCCATTGTCTACGCCCTGGAAAAAGCTACGCCCATATGTTTGGGGACGGCGTTTCCACCTGCAAACTGACCATGCTGCACTACAGTGGCTTCATACTGCCACGGGAAATAACAAAGAACTTATTCGGTGGAGTTTAGCTCTCCAAGATTTTGATTTCGACATCCAACACATCTCACGAGCTTCTAACAAAGTGGTTGATGCACTCTCCTGTGAAAGTTTCCCAGAATCAATTGGTTAAAATCGCCCTTGAGATGTGGAAAATATTGTTAGTCTTTATACACTTGGTAGTATATTTAGAGGTGCATGTGTCTTATTAACTCTGTTTTCTCCTAGAGCTCCAGGAAGAAATCACAGCCAGCATTTCACCCTATCTGTGATTTGGGGGGGGGGGGGCGTATCATAAATACAAAAGGGAAGGGTAAACACCTTTAAAATCCCTCCTGGCCAGAGGAAAACCCTTTACAGGTGAAAGGGTTTAAGAAGCTAGGATAACCTTGCTGGCACCTGACCAAAATGACCAATGAGGAGACAAGATACTTTCAAAGCTGGAGGGGGGGGGAGAAACAAAGGTTCTCTCTGTCTGTGTGTGTGGTTTTTTTTGGTTTTTTTTTTTGCCAGGAACAGAAAAGGAATGGAGCCTTAGAACTTAGTAAGTAATCTAGCTAGATATGCGTTAGATTCTATTTTGTTTAAATGGCTGTTAAAATAAGCTGTGCTGAATGGAATGTATGTTCCTGTTTTTGGGTCTTTTTGTAACTTAAGGTTTTGCCTAGAGGCATTCTCTATGTTTTGAATCGGATTACCCTGTAAGGTATTTACCATCCTGATTTTACATAGGTGATTCTTTTTTTTTTTCTTCAATTAAAATTCTTCTTTTAAGAACCTGATTGCTTTTACCATTGTTCTTAAGATCCAAGGGCTTGGGTCTGTGTTCACCTATGCAAATTGGTGAAGATTTTTTATCAGGGCTTCCCCAGGAAAGGGGGTGTAGGGTTTGGGAGGATTTTGGGGGGAAGACGTTTCCAAGCATGCTCTTTCCCTGTTATATATTTGTTAGACGCTTGGTGGTGGCAGCAATAAAGTCCAAGGGCAAAAGGTAAAATAGTTTGTACCTTGGGGAAGTTTTAACCTAAGCTGGTAAAAATAAGCTTAGGGGGTTTTTCATGCAGGTCCCCACATCTGTACCCTACAGTTCCAAGTGGGGAAGGAACCTTGACAGCACTTGAGAAACTCCCATATAGTCTTTAGGAGACTGGAAAAGTGCACAAAAGCAACAGACTTTGCTCTGTGGAATTAGCTGCCTTGTTCTGACTAAATTTAAAAAATTCAGTTACTAGGGGCACAGCCACACTAGAGAGCTTACAGGTGCAGCCGTGTCACTGTGAACTGTCTAATGTAGCTGCTGTAAGTCAATGGGAGACAGCTCTCCCATTAACTACTCCAGCCCCCCATGTGCAGCAGAAAGCTATGTTGGTGGGAGAAGTTCTCCCGCTGACATAGTGCTGTCCACACCAGCGCTTATGTCGGTGTAACTTATGTTGCTCAGCGGGGTGATTTATTTCCTCCCTGCCCCGAGCGACACAAGTTATGCCAACATAAGCTGTAGGATAAACATAGCCTCAATGGCAGGCTTCTAGGGACGTTGCAGAAAAAAACCCCCAACAACAACGAAGTATGCACTTTTTAAAGAGAAATTTAACTTTAAAAAGTCACTTCCGACTGAAAGCTTTTTTTAAAAGCCTACTGTTAAGGTAACACCTAAGGGTAAGTCTATGCAGCAAACAAAACTTCCATAGCAGCAAGTCTCAGAGCCTGAGTCGTCTTACTCAGATTTGCGCTGTATCTATAAATAGCAGTGTGGACGTTCCTGCTCGGGTTGGAGCCTGGGCTCTGAGACCCTCCTTCCTCACCAGTTTTCAGAGCCCAGGCTCCAGCTGGAACCCAGAGTGTCTACACTGCTATTTTTAGCCTCACAGCACGAGCCTGAGTCAACTGACCCAGGTTCTGAGACTCCCTGCTGCTGCTGTTTTGTTTGGGGGGATTTTGCTGCATAAATATACCCTAAGATTACTAGAACTGAAAGACTGAAGAAAAGGACCTCACCTATACACAAAAACTAGCACCAACTGAAGTAATTAAAAAAGTTTCTAATTACATGTATAAACAAACAAGTTTTATCTACGGCCTAATTCCCTTTGTATATTTGACAGTATTTTGTGTAGTCAGCTTCACCATTTCCTCAGCATGGGAAGTTCAGCACATGCATAACTGAGTATAGGATAAGGGCCTAACTTTTTATATGGCAGTAGTCACACTGACTAGTCATATGCTTTAAGTCTTTACAGGAACTTCACCTCAGTTTCTCCACTTTCAGGAGATCAAAACAGAAGAGAAAAGCATTTTTAAATAAACCAGGAAGATATGATTGCCAATTTTTGTGGGTTGTACAGAGGGCCATATACAGAACCTGAAAATATTTAGCCACTTTTTAGAAGCTGACTAGATTTCATATTGACGGGGTCCGTTTAAAATCTTTCCCATACTCAGCTGCGTTCAACAGCTCCTGCAGAAGTTATGAGCATTGGCTCCTGCAACAGAGGACTGAGAAAAAAACATTTTTCTAGACCAAAAATGTGGAGAGCAACAGAGCACTTACATATTTTTGAAATGTCGAAGTTTAGATTATAAACTATTTTATGTAAAAGTTCAGAAAAACTGAAGAATTGTGCAATTTTAAAAACTGAACATAGGAATGACTAAACACTTTAAAAATAAAATAAAACACCCCTCTCCTCAACATGTGGAAGGAAAGAAATACAGTTCAGATCCCCAGCATCAGTTTCATATTTGACATACTACAAATTCTACTTAAACATTTAAGCAGACATTTGTGAATTCAACACAAAGGTATCATCTTTAGTCATTGATGCAAATCTATATATAGATCTGCATCTATGTGTTAACGTTACCTGGTACTTTGGAAGCTGGTCCTTGACATGCTGTGTACAGCCCACTGATGAACTGTGGGAAGAAATACTATTGGTCCCATTGCTTGCTTGGCAGCACTTGGCAGAAGCCTTTCCTGGAGCATCCTCTACTATTTTCTGTGTCAGAAAAGGTTGATGATGAAAGTAAGTTTAACAAACATGAAGATTTCTGTTTCTAGCTGCACCCTAGTGATCTCAGAAGAGTTTTATTAAGAACATACTGGAGCAAAAGAATAAATTTTGAAAGATTTTATTTCTGGGTTTAAATAAATAAATAAATCCAAGTAACTTTGACTTTTCAAGAGAAAGGAAAGTGATGCCCAGGAGAACAGAAGTGTAGGATTATTCTTGAACTTAAGTCTACCAATGAATTAAGTTTTTGGTTATAGAAATACATGGCACACACTGTATATAAATACTCCGCTTTTTCAATCATCGTGATCCTGGTCAAAGTAATTTGTTACAAATTTATCCGCAGCAAATGGGTCTTTTTTTCCTGTGAGCATACATTTCATGAGCTGCAGTGAGCTGCAATCTATAACATAATTTGCTAACATTTATGCAAATAAATCTCATTTTATGAGCTGCTTTCTACGGATAGTGTGTGGTCAGTCTCTTAGATTGCATGGTATTGTTTCTGCTTCACAAATTAACAGCAGATTTCTTCAACAGAAGAACAGCCAGAAAAACACAAATAGAGAATAATTGGTAGGAATATTAGAATGAATAATCCTTTGTGTATAAATTTAAGAATAAACCACTGGCTGTCTGAATATTTAGTGTGTAATATTCACCTGTCAAAAACTGCATTGCCAACTCCCCAAGTTTACTCTCAACTCACTGTTTGTATTATTTGACTCCCTCTACTACGCAGTTTTTACTACAAAAAGACTCTTAACCTTTCAACAATTGCATGCTGTTTACATGGATAACATTTACCACAATGTTACTAAGAAAAGAAGCATTTAGCCCTCTTTGAATAAACTTAAAAATAGAAGTTCTTGCATGCAGAGTTGCCAATTTAAAAACAATATTTTTGTTTAAAAAACAAACGTTCACATAAACCCCTTTTAGCTAGCCATCAAAAGGGCTAGTTTGCCTAGAATAAATGCTGGCAAAGCGTGTGTTTGGCTATATCTATGCTAGGAGCGGGGGATGTGAAATATCGTGCTCTTGTAGAAATCTCTGTGGTAGCTCTCATCAAGCTAGCATGCTAAAAACAGTAGTGTAGCTAGGGTAGCATGAGCAACAGTGAGCAGCAGCATGGACTAACCACCTTGAGCCCACACCCCTGAGGTTCAGGCAGGTTTGTGCTCAGGATGGCTAGACCATGCTGCTGTTTGCTGCCCCAACTACACAATTATTTTTAGAGGGCTAGCTCGATGACAGCTAGAGTGGGTATGTCTCTACAAGCTGGGAATCACACCTCCAGCTGCAAGTGTAGACATACTCTTTGAAATTTTTTCATTCTCTTAAACTGTTAGCATTGCAACCCCCAATGCAGATAGAGGAAGAAGGATTGCTAGGAAGAGATGGGATCCACCTAATGAAGAGAGGAAACATCTTCACAGACAGGCTTGCTAACCTCGTGCAGAGGGCTTTAAACTAGGTTTACCGTGGGATTGTCACCTAAGCCCTAAGAGGTAAGTGGGGTAGTGGGATACTGGGAGGAAACACAAGGAGGAGGGTGCAACAGCGGATGCCTCCTGATTCATACTGAGAAAGTAGGGCAATCCGCTAGTTATCTTAGGTGTCTGTACACGAATGCAAGAAGCCTGGGTAACAAGCGGGAAGAATTGGAAGTCCTGGCACAGTGAAGGAACTACGATGTGATTGGAACAACAGAGACTTGGTGGGGTAACTCATATGACTGGAGCACTGTCATGGATGAGTATACACTGTTAAGGAAGGACAAGCGGGGGAGAAAAGGTGGAGGTGAAAAGGCAGGCAGAGGAGACAGGTAGAGGAGACAAGGTGCACTGTATGTAAGAGAGTGGTATGATTGCTCAGAGCTCCAGTATGAAACTGGAGAAAAGCCTGTTGAGAGTCTTTGAATAAGTTTAGAGGCAAGAGCAACAAGGATGATGTCGTGGTGGGATTCTGCTATAGACCACCAGACCAGGAGGATGAGGTAGACAAGGCTTTCTTCGGACAACTAACAGAAGTTTCCAGATCACAGGCCCTGGTTCTCATGGGGTACTTCAATCACCCTGACATCTGCTGGGAGAGCAATACAGCAGTGCACAGACAATCCAGGAAGTTTTTGGGGAGTGTTGGGAACAACTTCGTGGTGCAAGTGCTGGAGGACGCAACTAGGGACCATGCTTCTCTTGACCTGATGCTCACAAACAGGGAAGAACTGGTAGGGGAAGTAGAAGTGAGTGGCAAGTGGGCAGCAGTGACTATGAGAGAGTCCAGCGGAGGGCAACAAAAATTATTAGGGAGCTGGGGCACATGACTTATGAGGAGAGGCTGAGGGAACTGGGGTTATTTAGTCTGCAAAAGAGAAGAGTGAGGGGGGGATTTGATAGCAGCCTTCAACTACCTGAAAGGGGTTCCAAAGACGATGGAGCTTGGCTGTTCTCAGTGGTGGCAGATATTAGGAAACACTATTTCACTAGGAGGGTAGGGAAGCACTGGAATGGGTTACCTAGGGAGATGGTGGAATCTCCTTCCTTAGAGGTTTTTAAGGCCTGGCTTGACAAAGCCCTAGCTGGGATGATTTAATTGGGGATCGGTCCTGCTTTGAGCAGGGGGTTGGACTAGATGACCTCCTGAGGTCTCTTCCAACCCTGATATTCTATGATTCTATAATAAGACATCTCAATCCGGATTTCATTGTATTGGGTACTATACACAAATACTAATGAATCAACAATCTCTGGCACTGCATACATTTAAAAAATGCCAGTGGGGTAACTACATTAATGCACACATGCTTCACTGGTGCAAAGCAGGATTAAGTTGCATCTGTGTAAATTTTGCTTTACACTGATACACTAGGAGTTTGCACTGACATAGTTCTAAAACCAAGAAAATGGGAATTTAAGACATGCTCTTGGGTGGGGCTCGGAGGGAGATGGCAGAGACAATCCAGTAGCGCTCTCATAATTCTAGAGAGCAGAAATAGGTTTGACTATAGCAGCGGCACAAGCCAGCCCTCTAACTATCAATTATAAAACTAACCAGACACGTGTAGAGGATTTTGTTGTTTTTTCTACATGCGGCTAACTGGTCTTTCATATTTTACCACATATTTGCATTCCTTTTGTGCAGCTTTTGCTTGACACTGCATTTATGTAACTGCTGTTTATCTAATTCCCAATGTGACTGTCATTAGGCGGTTATAAATGCACAAATGTTAGTAGTCATGTGCTTGACACAAGCTATTGACAAAAACAGCCTTAATATTAAAAAAGTGTTCCACTCTATGCCACCCACAGGAATAACTAGAATGAAACACATTAAATATACTACAGCACGATTAACCATACATTTCAATACCCTTGTTAATAGCGTGACCAGACAGCAAGTGTGAAAAATCAGGATGGGGTGGGGGTGGGAGTAATAGGAGCCTATATAAGAAAGACCCAAAAATCGGGACATCTGGTCACCCTACTTGTTAATAGAAGATAATCTGCCTAGTTCCCCAGATAAGCAGATTTAAAGGTAAAACTGCCTTAAATCTATCTTATTTGTTTATATGAAGGGGAGAAGCTCCCTAATTCTTTGCTCATTCGGGGCTTGATCCTGTTCTAAACTGAAGTCAAAAGAAGCCAGTCATTGACATATAGCTGCAGGGTTGGGCCCTAGCCTGGAAGTCTGGAAAATGCTGGTGCACCAAGTGTTAACTAGAGCATGTCAACACCATACGTAGTTTCTGATTTGCAATTCTGAATATTTAACTTTAAGTGGCTATTTCAGTGTCTGGTATGAAAATAAGGTGGTATGTCCTATTTGTTATAGGATATTTTTGAAAACAATGGAGAATCTCTCTCTCTAAGAACAATATTTTAAATGGAGATTTATACTTTATAAATTACCCTTTTTGTTTAAAATGTTTATGTCTTTAAGAGGAGCAAAACTTTTTTATATAGTTGTAAATATACCTTCCCATTCTTCTGAAGCAAATGCAACATTGTGTAATCATATATAGCACTGACCTTGATATTGGGGCTCATAACAGAAAAAAAGGGATTAATATAGGCCACACTGACCTATTTACCCTCATAAGTAGATGATCAGTCATGACCATCATGTGTGCCTTACTAATGTGGGTTAAGCCAACATGTGATACTCGTGCAGCTTAATTTAAATACAGTTTCAGATGGCTGTGTTTAAACTTTTTCATGAGAGCCATTTCCACAAAGCACTGCTATTTAAAGTGTACATTATAGCTAGTAATTACACACTGACTGTACCAGTCAACACATTCTGGTCAACAGTGTTAGCTGTAATTTGAAATCTATCCAATAAAACTGTTATATAAAAAAATGGAGTTTCGGAGTAGGTCTATGCTTAACATGCTGCAGCTTCTCCTGTCGGCGTAGTTAATCCACCTCCGTGAGAAGCCCTCACATCAACATAGCACTGTCTACACTGCGGGTTAGGTCAGTGAAACTGTGTTGCTCAGGAGTGTGGGTTTTTCAAACCCCTGAGTGATGTAGTTATACTGATGTAAATGTATAGTGTAGGCCTAGCCTCAGAACTGTAACTGAGTAGAAGAAAAGTACAGCTAACAAGAAAGACATACTCTATGTATCACTTTTGTCTTCTTAATGTCAACTGGACATATTAGAATACCGTTTTAAGTGCAGCCTTGTAGATCCAGATACTGGCAGAGATCAAGCCACACCTTAATTGTACATTTCCTTGTTTTCGCTGGTTTGTCTCACAACATTCAAAATTATGTATTGTCTGCTATTGTCTCAGTCACATGCACATACTCGACTTTACAAAGAGTAACAAAAATGGAGTGGTGACAATTTAAAAAAAAAAAAAAAAAAAGACAGTGACTTTATTGTTTTAACTAAAGAGATCCAAAGGGAAGACAAGTGCATCTGAACACATGCCAGCTCCCAGTGAAATAAGCAGACATCTCTGTGCAACTTGTGTGCAAGAATCAGGCCTAAGAAATGAAAAATGATCAGCTTCAACATATACAAAAGTTGACTGTGTCAGAAAAATACTAAATTAAAAAAGGATCAAGTCCATTCAGCAATGCCTATGAGCAGGGCCTATATTGTTTTATATCAGTCACCATATTTTTTTTTTAAAAGGCAGTAAGCTAAAATGTGTTATTTTAGGCTTTTCGAATGTAGCTGTAACAGGTGTGTCCTGAAAATTTCAAAAAAGTTTTCATCCACAACAAATGCAAGCAAAAACTTCCAAAATAAGAAATGCAGAAATTAGCATAGTTTTTTTTAAATTATTTCCATTTGGGGCCAGAGAACAAAAAAGAATCAAAGGACAGACGCTTATTAGTGTTTCATACCTGAGCTGCTGCCTCATCAACTTTGCGGACTGCTTTGGAATCAAACAAGACCTGTCTGCCTCTTCTCTCACAATCCTGGTAAACTATCAGGCGGATTTCATTCAAGTCAAACTCTGAACAGGACCAGCTGCGGATTGCAAATACAGTCAGAAGTTATGTTGTTATCTCACCAGAGAGCTAACGGACTTGAATAAGTGAAAGAAGTATGTACCATCATTTGGGTCTTTTGCACAGTGGTGGCAGGAACCAAATTGCAAAAAGAAAAGGAGTACTTGTGGCACCTTAGAGACTAACCAATTTATTTGAGCATAAGCTTTCGTGAGCTACAGCTCACTTCATCGGATGCATACTGTGGAAAGTACAGAAGACGTTTTTATACACACAAACCATGAAAAAATGGGTGATCATCACTACAAAAGGTTTTCTCTCCCCCCACCCCGCTCTCCTGCTGGTAATAGCTTATGTAAAGTGATCACTCTCCTTACAATGTGTATGACAATCAAGGTGGGCCAATTCCAGCACAAATCCAGGTTTTCTTCCCCCCACCCACACAAACCCACTCTCCTGTTGGTAACCAAATTGAAATTTCAACAGCATCTGAAGAAGATTTCATGAAAGTGCTGAGTGAGCACCCATGTTTTGACAATGAAAAAGCCATGTTATTACAACCAAGTACATTTAGGGAGGCAGCGCAGTTATAGTGGAAACAGCGCAGTCTTCCCTGCAAGGATTTTTAAAATCCCTCTTTATTGACTGCTGTGCTATTTATGTATTGTCAGAGCTGAATTATCCTCATACACTAAAGGAAGACTCTAAAAGAGGGAAGTCCTTTCAAGGCAGTAATATTTCCTGTGGTATTAAAAAAACCTAAGAGCTAAAAACTATGCCACCAGCACTAAAAGGAAATTAACAGAGTAAAAACATGAATAAGGATGTGGCAACCAGGGTCCTCAAAACCCAGATAGCTACCACAGGCACGGGAGCTTTAAACTTCTTTTGAAGGGGGAGGAGACACCCCGCAAGGCCACAAGTCAAGTACTTAACAACTGCATGAAGGGAAAAAATGTGAACAACTATGGTTTTGTAATTAAAAAAGATCAACAGTAGTGCAATGGTCACATTGGAAGGTAAAAGTAGACATTTTAAGGTAGACCCTTTCCAAGGTACCAGAACCCACACTTTTAAAAACAGCACTGAACGTGCACACTTTTACAAATCATGGTTGGGTTCAGCAGGTTTTTCCACTGTGTGCGATCCTTACTTTTGGAGCTTTGCCATCAGAAACGTGGAGGCCCTCAACTGATTGTTGACTGAAATCTAAACGTTTATCTCAAATAAGCATGTGACACAGTCAAACTATTTTTGTCCAAAGTGCAGCAGAACTAAATATTTGTCTCTATTTAAAACACAGTACCGTAGTAAAGGAGCCAAGGTTTTTGCATAGGTTTTACCCACAAAAACCAAACAAGTCCCTCTTCCTTCTGTTCCTTATATTAACATATTAAGGGCCCAGTTTTAAATTCACATGAACTAATAAAATTCCAGGGCTAGATCTTAGAAACTAAGTGAACAAGTTACACCATACAAACAAAAAGCGTTTTCACTAATGCCAGAATATAAATGAGCGATTTAAACACATTTGTTGTATTCCATTAAAAGCTACCTGAACCTGTGCATCAGAAACTGATTTTTGTCAAAAATGTAACACTCATTTGGAGACTATACATAAATATACCACAATCAGACACAGCAATAACTGTGTAGTAGGGTAAAGGAATGCATATGGCTGATAACTGCACTGACACCAAGACAAGAACTCTTTGTGCTAGTCATTAGGATACCAATAATGAAACCTATGTATAATTAACAAGTCTCAGTAATGCTTAAAAACTTGCTAGGCCTTGAATCTGTAAGCTCTGACAGTCAAACCTCTAGGGTTCAAGGAGGTTGCAAACTCTGTGCCCTCAGCCGAGGTTAACCCTCTTACATTAAGAACACACGGTTACAGGCATTCTGATTTCAGAATGACTACTATGGAGAATTACTGATATTTTATGCTTTTTTCAAAGCTCAAAGCTCATAAGTGAAAGAAAGATTTAAGATTAGAAATAGGACACCTTCTTATATTGATTTACTGGTTTTCGACTTTATTCAAAAAATCCTACCACTCTACCAGAAGCACAATCCAAGTGTGAATAAAATTAAGTTGTCACAGACATGATTGGTTTGCTAAATATGTGAAATCAGAGACTATACTCAATTTAATAAAATCTTTAGAAACAACAGGTCATGGATGTGGTAACGATGCTCACTCTGTAATATGGTAACACCCTGTTAAACGGAGAGATCTGAGGACTATATTGCTGTATATCTTTAAACAAAAACTCACTGCTATAATGATCATGCTTTCCTTTTTGATACACACCTATCAAGAATTTTTACAAGTACTATAACTTCCTAACTAAAAAGAGTAGAGAAAAAAAAAAAACCCACCACATTTCTTTGCAAATAATTCTCTCCTCTGAGCACTTTCCCCCCTTCATCTTAGTTGAAAGCTTCTCTTCCTTCACTTTCCCCATGCATCACTGTAATTTCTTGTTACATTATTTATGTAGTTTTGATTAAGCTCTTCAGGGCAAGGCATGTCTGTCAAGCACTATGCACATTTATGGCATTAATAAATCATAATAGGAAAAACTATTTACAAATTAGAGAAGTTCTCAGACAGGAAACTCATACTGAGTTAAGGACGTAAACAAATATCCATTAACATTTGTTGTTTCCCCTTTTTAAAAGTCAGGAAGGCAACCAAAAGAAAGAGACTACTGCAGTCCAAATCTTCTACACTCAGTAACCACAACACTAACCTTAGCTATGCTCCATTGATGCAGATTACCACCCTGAGTCTAACTTTTGGCTATTGCCCAGACACCCACCATTCAAGACATAACTCAGCATAGCCGCCTGTTAACGTCAAACCCACCTGCTCACCAATCAGAGACTAGAGATTTGGCAACCACCTTCCCTACCCCTTTTTTTTGGTAGTATAAACCAGAAACCACTTCTACATGCAGTCAACACAAAACCCTTTTCTAGTCACCCACTCATGTAGGGTAAATAAGGTATCCAGTTCCTAAAGACCTCATGAAGGCTGGCCTGAGATCATATTTCCCATATCCTACTTTCAGCCCCCTAACCTCCACTACTTTCACACATCCTTGCAGAATTGCAGAATAGGCCTGGATCTCTAAATAACTGAGAAAGGCTGGAAGAATGGATGCAGGCTATATCATGCTGTAATATTCCTCATTTTACATTCATATATTCAAGCAGGGAAAATTTAGTTTCATTCATTCAGCAAAGGCTGGGATTCTCCCACTAGTAAGGAGGACAGATAAAGGTAATGGGGGAGAGTTATGGTTGATGCAGGAATCATTCTTATATTAATGTTTCATGAATTAGAGCACTCATTTCTTAATCTACAGAAAAACGTGAAAGTTAAAAAAAACAGTCTAAAAGTGATATGAGTGAAAAGATGTTTACAATCTTAATTTTGTATTAAAAACATGTTTCAAGTAATAGCATTGTTCTCCTCTGAAAATCCCTCTCTGCAATTTCAACTGTAAGCAGTTTTCTTTACTTCTTTTCCCAAACTGTTGTATAATCAAATGCAACAGGGCTTAAACAATCATTGGTGCATCTGATGGGGAGGAAGGTGGAGCGGGGCAAGGCATTCCTTCCTAATCTCTCAGGCAGTCAGCCTACACCTTAGAGTATGGAGGTTTAATTATCTTTCTTAGGTTACATAATAGTTTTCACCTTACATACTGTAAAAAAGTGTTAGTCTCTAAGGTGCCACAAGAACTCGTTTTTACATAAATTGTATAGCTCATGTAAGAAGCTGGAACAATAGATGTGCACTGAAATCTTCTGTCCACAGAGCAGCATAGGTAGCAAAAATGCAAGCTTCTCCATACCAGGCAATGTGCTGAGGTGATGTACCTCAGCTCTGACTTGGATGGACCATATCTAGGGGACAAGAGTACAACTGTTTTTAATAGACATTTTAGTTTATCATATTGCATAACAGAATGTCGAGGCCACATTGATTTCCTACACAGAGTGCCTTTGGAATAGGAATTTTCCTGACTAGGCTCTACTGAAAGGGAAAAAAAAAAAGTATATCCCACAAATAAACAAATCACTAGAAAACAAGAAGTTCATACAATTTCTTTGCTGCTTTAACTTGTCCTCTGTTAAAGGGCCCAATCTTGCAAAGAGCTGAACATCCTCAACTCCTACTGATTTTAACAGGAAAGGAGGAAGACACAACCATGGAAGACCAGGCTTAATTACCCTCTCCCATGAACAGGCCAGAGTCACACAAATAGCTGTTTTGTTTCTGAAGTACTTTAACTTGCTCTTCATGTTTTATCTTGATTCTTTGGACTATTTATTATGTGTTTTCCTAAGTGTACTTTGTCCCAATCCACTGGTATTGCTTAGGCAGGACTTCCAGGTTTGAAAAGGATGCTTCTTTAGCCCTAACCAACTCAAAGAGTTTGATGTTCCTTTCTAATGTTTTTGTTGGTTGGGGTTTTTTTGGGGGGCGGGGGGCTGTCTGCAGTTAAAATAAACCATCTGCTCCTCTAACACAACATTCTTAGATTGCAAGAGGCTCTGATACCAAGGCAATAGGTATTATATGCATGTCTAAGACCACAAAATGATGCTGAAGGCTGTTTTGCTACTAACGATTTTCCTCACTTTTAATGTGTTTTTTACACACACACACACACAGCTTTCAAGAGGTAGGAGTACTAGACAAGCACTAAGTTTTTTTGTTTTTAAGTCTGCCCTTTCAAAGATAGTCACAGTGTTATCATTAGGGGAGTTAACCTGTATGCAATCAAACCTATTTGGCTCTGCTCACTGTTACCCAGTGGAAATCCTACACACCTCACGTATGCTAAAAACTACAACCACTCCACCTCCTGCAGTCCAGACTTCATCCCTAGTTTCTCACCCACTGCCTATCGAGATTCATTATAGGCTCCAGTTCAAAAGTGAACCAAGGAGGAAATCAAAACAGCCCATGGATTTGCCTCAATTTACCTCATGCATTTGGTCTCTTTTTCCAATTCCATCCCTGTTCATTTATAGCTTGCCTCCTCAATTCCTTTCCACATTCTTTCAGAAATCACAGTGCTAATTTGCTGAAAGGGGGACCCAAACTCCTTTAAACAAACAAACAAACATGGAATCTATACATGTTTGATTTTAAATTAAATGTAAAGCTCCTGAAAAGCGCCAAGTTGGCTGCTTTATTTACCCAAAAAACAGGGATAGCATGGCCAGGAACAGTGTAGACTTCCCCATACTGCCCCACCTATTTTAAATGACCAAAGACTCGCATTCAGGTAGCAAGGTAACAGTTTTTGGCCAAAAACTAACGGAGTTGAATTTCAGCTCTATATTCTGTTATCAGCCTGCTGAGGTACTGTGTCCAGTTTCCCTATCCCTGCTATGCTGCACACCAAAAGCAATTAGAATCAATTTGAACTGATAATTTTTAACTCCAGACATTAGCCCGTTAAGAAAATGTTACTTAAGCTTCTGTCAAGCAGATCTCAAATCTTGCATGAGAAGGGACTGCACTGCTTACACAGAATATGCTGAACTGAAAGACGGAACTTCAGAGAACGCCTCTCAAGTCTATTCCACATTGTAATGTTCTGAATTACACGAGGGAAAGGAAGGGGGGCGGAGAATATTTCTTCAACGATCCAGTTTCACACTACAGAAGTGATCCATCCATGATCATAATAAGATCAGATGTCATTCAAATACACATGGAAAACAACACATGGACACACATCCAGTAGTGTCAAATCCTTGTGGAATCCATCACAAGGCACAAGATTCTCACATGACTAGCAATTTTTCCCCCTTCACAAAAACACATAGCTGTATTTCCATCCTGTATTGTCTAGGCTGTTTCATATAATGCACAGCTCCAATACCATGGTGTCTGATGTCAATCATTTCCTACACTTAATGTGCCTTGGAGTCACACACACACAGCTTTGTGCTTAATTGCATTTGATATACACTAGTAATGTTTATATTTAATGTAACTATCAATTGACCAATTTCACCCTTGTTACGAAAGGCAATTTTATGCTCATCTTCACATAAGAGAATTTCCCCCACAACTATAATGACATTTGGCATTGCAGGAATGGTGTACGGTTCGTCCATGTAAATTATAGCGAACTTCTGCTTTGGCGAGTTATCCTCTGATGTTTAAAGCAAGTCTATTTTGTTTAAGGATTTGGTGGAAGAGAAAAACCTACCCACTCCTGCATCACTAATTTCTAAATTGTAGTGGAAAAAATATTCAAAATAGAGAATTTACACTTTTTTCTGAAGTCTTAACAGCATGCTTAAAGGTAATTTCTAATTTTCTATTTGCAACAAACTAAAAAAGTTCTATTAGTCCATTTCAAACCCATTTACAACACAGAAATACTTAGGAAACGGTGATGCTTAAATCAATTTTAAAATACGTTTTCAGTTCCTCTTTAACAGCAATGCATAATACAATCAGGGATCGCTTCAGTAGCTAAATCTGTGTGTGCTCAATTGGAAAATGCAAAGTAGCTATTTTTTGTTGTTGTTTTGTTCAGTTTTAATTGTACTCTTTATTAACACCAGGTCCAGCTGTTTGCAATTACCTAGCTGCTGAAGGGCACAGACATTATACAAGATCCACCAAGTATTATGACTATTTTTTGATACCTGCCTAATACTGATATTGAGTTAACTTTAAGACAGTTGGAACCAAACAAAATAGAGGAGCTGTGATATGCAAAGAGTACACTAGGGTAAACTTCAGGCAAATTAAAAACTGACAGTGGTAAGCAGGAGCAGATCACCCCAGTGTATGGAAAGATGCCAGAACTAATAATTAAGAATTTTAGCAAAAAAAATTCTATGTTCACATGGTTCTCATAGCTTTTCTATAGTTAACATGAGGCTGGCACTCTTCAATATCTGTTTGTGGTAACAAGTAATCCACTCAGGAAAATGAAGGACATGCTTAGAATCTTTTTTTTTTTTTTAATTTTTTCTTTTTTTTTTTTTTTTTTTTTTTTAAAACTAAAAGCTAGCTTGTTCAGAGTGTTTCACCAGGTTTCTTGTTAGCATCAGGTAAAAATGCTAATGCTAAAAATCCTTCACTCTCCCCAAAATAGTGGCAAAGCTGCTTCCTTAAACTTATTCAGATGTCTTCTGCTATACATAAGAGAGGATAACTTGGATATAAGGTGACCTCTTTTGCTTAGGGGAAAATTTAAATTATATTTGCTTTTCACAAGGCTCGATTTGATTTCTTGATGTAGCACTTAGTTACTATATTATTTTCCATGTATGCATTGCTATACCCTGAAGGACAGGATTTTTTTTTTAAATGAACTAGAAGAGCATTCACAGTTGCTTTAGAAAATGTAAAGATAGCTGAAGTGATTCTGAAGATATTAAACAGTTTGAGATACCAATTAAATTCTGCATATTTATTTTAATATTGATCACGTTAAAAATCGAAAAATTCACCCCTTACTGCACTCCAAATGATCATCAGAAAACTGCAAATACTCAGAAGCCTTAAACAGCATATTGTTCTCAGATCATCCATTTTTGCAGGGGTCAACAGAACTCTGATCTCAACGAACAAAGCTTGCAGCTTACCTTCATAATAGCCAGATGTATATTCTGAGATCTATGCATATACTCCAGCTGAACAGCAATTCATTTGTTTAGATTTGAGAAGTATTTCAGTTTGCTTTAAAAACATTATTTTGAGAAGGTACAAACTGATGTTTCAGTGCAGCAAATACTGAACAAGCTGTTGGGCTAGTGATGTCTTCTTAACCTATTTCAACTATACACAATAAGGTAGTTTTTACTTTTAAACCCAGGATGGAGGGGAGAGAGTAACAGAGTTTTGTTGCACGGTAGTGTAAGAAAACAATACAACTTGGAACTGCTTCATAGCTTTCACTCAAGAGTTTTATTAATTGAATAAAAACATCACTAAGAAGTTATAGCAGGACAGTAACCAAACTCAGTATTAATTTATGGCCTGATCTTGGGATTTGTTCCTGGAGATGTTCAGCAACTGAAGCAAACGTCCCCTCATTTCATCCCTTTCTCCCCCCATCCCCTGCAAAATGTTACTGATTGACCCACTGACATGGGGCAGGCAAAGAAGATCAGAAACAGTTTTAGAAGGGGAAGGAAAGTTTGTGCCAGTAGCTGAAACTACACGGTATTATCAAAACTAAATTTCTCTTTCAACTATTGGCATTTAGGACCCAGGTAGCATGCATATACAACTTGTGTTAGAGTGACAAATTTGGTCTGAGTAACCAATGAAGAAGAACTTTGGAGTATTATGGCCCCATTTGGAAAACAGCTTTTCAATTCATTGACTTTATGGCATTTTGGGCACATGGTTATATTTCCAGTAGAATGCAAGCTAGAATACCCAATTACCTCTGAAAATTACATTTTCAAAAAAAGATAACTGGCCTACCTGTTTTGCAGCAATGTATTGACACTGCTTTTACGATCGGTGCTCTGTTCTGGCACAAAAGATTTATCCTTTTTATCTAATCCTGTGTTTGAGATATTATTTCTCAGTGGGCAAGAGGCATTATTACTGTTCCTTGCTCGGTCTGTTTGCCCTCCTGTGTTGTGTGCAGTCTTTGGTGTACCTCCACACATCTTCTTAGTTCAGATGTACTCTCCCAAAGCTTCTTCAAAATACTGAACACTGGCTTAAGAGATATGGCTTTAAGTTAGTTGCTTCAAAATGGCTCAGCATCCAGCAACCATAGACATTTCCTCTCAGAAATTCAACCAAGTCTTTTGTAGCAATCCACTGGGTTTCTTTTTTAAAACAAGAGTAGCATGTTCTGCCAACCAATAATTCAGGAAGACGATTGCATCCAACGTGATGTAGTATTTATTCCAAATTAGACCACCACACGGAACTTTCAAATTTCAAAGCCCATCCAAGATTATCTCCTGCTTCTGTTGCTGGAGATTTTCCACCAAGCCCGGTAAGCAGTCAGCAGATACAGCAGCTAATACTGATTTTAAACTACCTTTGTTTCCTGGTATGAGATTATGTAGCTGGCAATTATTTATTTGGTCACAAGACCAAACCATATGGCCTCTGATAGAAAGAGCATAGTTGTTTTTGCACTGACTTGCCCTTAGCTGCAAGGTTGTTCTAACACTGGCTACAACACCCTCTTAATGGCTCTCATGTGAGCAAGTGTCATCTGACAACTCTTAGCAACCACCTATGGCTCAGCACCATACTTCAAATGCAAATAAAAATCTGTCACCAATACCCTACAGTTATCAGGTAAGGAATGATTAACACCAGCAAACACCCCAGAATTTTTGCACAGTAATGGTTTTACTCTGTAAACAGTCTATATTCATCTAAGACCCTGATACTGCTTAAAAAAAAAAAAAGCAGCTTTTACACAATGGAAGGGAAATCTGTTTACAGAATACAACTGATAGGTAAGACCTGACGAACATGAGGGAGATAACGTTTCACTTTTACACTTGCTTAAAAATATGTCCCTTAAAAAATAAAAGACGGATGTTTTAAATACCAAATAGGAGTTATTAAAAAATGTAGCACAACTAAAAACACTCCCTACCTTTAACAAAAATAAAATAAAAAAAGATTAACATGCACTTGGAGAAACGGGTTTAGAACTAAAACCAGACTTTTGTTTTACAACAAATGGATATTCAATCCCTTCAGCGATGCATGTGTAACACTGACATTGGTGGTCAAACCTTGGACCTCTGGAACTATGTGGATGAGTCTCTACTGCGTGAGCTAAAAAGCCATATGACTGTTAGCTAAGGCTGTAGAGCAGACTCATTAATCTCTAAGTGGTCTCGGTGCCACTAGATGGGACAGAACACCACACCCAGGAGGTGCGTGAATCACACATGCCAAGAGGACATCTTGTTTTCTACAAGCTCAACTGACCTCATCACGGTACAGTATATAATTGTCCCTTCTGCCCTTAAAAAAAGGATTCCACCCAAAAAACCCAAGTACCCCATACAAGATCACCATTTTCTGCTAAAATTTGCTGTAGAGTACTGTCTACACACACGCACCAAAAAGAACAATAAAAGTTTGGAATTTATAAAGCCCTTTTCAGCCACAAAGCTCTTTATAAGGCAAGTATTATCTCCGTCTTACAAATGGGACAACCTAGGCACAAGTAGGTTAAATTACTTGCTCAAGGTCACTCAGCAAGTCCAGGGTAGAGTCAATAGTAAGTTACAGGGTCTCCCAATTCCCAGCTCCAAGCTCAGTCTACTAGATCATAATTGCTCCTGTTCATGCTTGAGAGGAACAAACTACATGTTAACCATGCCCTCCTCAAATCTTCCCAAAATCTTGGGAACCATGCTCCTATTCCTGTCCTTTTCAAGCCGTAGAATGATTCTGGACCACCGTTAACATGTTTAATCCAATCTAAGCCATGTACTAATCGTGCTGAGTGCTACTTGTTTGAAATCTAATTTCACAGCACGGTAGTATTTATTACAGACGAGACCTGACACCACTGAAGAGAAAGAAAATGACTCTCAGAACAGCATGAACAGGATGACCAGACATCCCATTTTTAAAGGGACAGTCCCGTATTTAAGCCCTCCTGGAAGTATCCCGACTTTTTCTTTAAAACAGGCAAATTGTCCTGTATTATCTGTCTCCCCCACATCAGTACTGGTGGGTACTGCTGCTGGCCGGATCCCTGCTCGCTAGCTGCTCACTCACCAGCAGTGTGGAGGGGGTCGGGGAGTGCAGTGGCTGATGATGGGGGTGGGTGTTCAAGGCTGGTGGCGGGGCAGAGCTGCAGTGTGCGGGGCGGACACTCCCCCTGCTGGTCCCTCAGTGCAGTCCTGGCTGTGTGCCGGCTCTTGGCCAGCAGGGCCCCATCCCCCCATCCCATTTCTGGCCGGCACTGGCTGCATGGTGTGAACTGCGGTGACTGGTGAGTGCAGGCAGGCGCCAGGCAGCGGCCGGCTACGTGTCGCCTCTGCTACCCACCCATCGGCCCTCTCGCTGTCCTCTCTCTGCTTTGCCCCTTCCCCAACCCCGCTGCTCCTCCATGTACCCCTACGCGGGACATGTCCCGCTCCCAGCGCTGTGCGGAGACCCAGCCCCTAGTCGGAGCGCTTGGCTCACCAATAGCCTGGCCAGCAGGCTCCTTCCCTTCCCTGGTCTACACTGGCAATGTTAATGCACTGCCGCGGCAGCACTTTAACATGGCTTTTGTAATCGCAGCACAGCGCTGGTGCACTGTCTACACTAGTGCTTTACAGCGCTGAAACTTGCTGCACTCCGGGGGTTGTTTTTTTCATACCCCTGAGCGAGAAAGTTGCAGCGCTGTAAAGTGCCAGTGCAGACAAGCCCTAAGACCCGCTGGCCCAGGACGCTGGCTAGGAGGAGCTGAGCCCTGCATGTGCCAGAGACCCGTGCAGCCACTCTGCCGCTCAGCTAAGCTTCTGAGTGGAGCCCTAAAGCGATTTTAAGCCTGTTCGTGCCCCAACCCTGCAGGCTCCACAGCAGCCCCCAGGGCAGGGACTTAGCACCCTCTTCACCTGCCCCACTCCCCATGCCCCCTGGGTCCTTCCCCCAGGGAGCATGGGGCTGCTGCATCCCCTAGGCACCCTCTCCTGCTGAGCCACCTCTGGCCCCATTCGCTGAAGCCCCTGCAATCAGGCTTCCTGGGCCCTGGTGCACAATGCATCCTTAGGGCTTAATCCCTTCCTGCCTGTGCTGTAGCTGGGGGACAGGAGGCCGCTGGGTTATGTCAGTGGCCAGCAGCAACCTGGAGATGTTAGCTGCCTTTTGACACTGTGTGGGCAGGAAGGGACAAGCTGCTTCCAGCCACAGGGCAGCAGGGAGGGAGGAAAAGTTGAGCTCTGCAAAGACACAGGCCAGGTCATCCCTTCCCCCGCCCCACCCTGCGGCTGAAAGCAACTACCTGTCCCTTCCCTCCCGCGCAGGAAAGGCTGCTGCTCAACACATTCCGTGTGAACCCTGGCAGAAATCTGGGGAAGAGAGGCATGTGACCCTGTGTGACCCCCCACGTGTTGCCTCAGGAAGACACAGGTACCAGGAGATGAGGGTCCATCTCAGGGGCCCAGCCAAGCCTGGACCGTTAGGTTGGTTGGTCGGTTGCCCTCCCCCATCCCCATGTGAGAGAGATGTACGGGAGTGTGTGTGTGTGTGTGTGTGACCTCTCCCCATGTGAGCCCTAAAGATAAGAAGGTAAATAAAAAGAATCCAACTACACAGTATTTCTTTCTTGCAGGGGCTCAGTCAACTTGATGTTAATTTGAACGTTTGTACTGCATAGTTCTGATTGATTACCGTTGAACTCACCTGAACACAAGTAATTTTACCAGGTGTCCCGTATTCAGCACAGGGAAATATGGTCACCCTAAGAGTAAGAAGTGAAGTTCTTCATGCTATTTGAGACCTTAGTTATGCTATCAGTTACCATCATGGATCCCCAGGAACTGTGCTACACTATAGCTTTTGAACAGTCTCTTGGAGGAACCCCAAGGGCTCTGCCTCCCTCTTCCTTCAGCATAGGCCACACAGCCTCACTGCCTCCTAAACTGAGCTACTAGACTTCTGCATCATACTATGAGCTCTACTCTGCAAGTCCAACAGAGAGACTCCTAGTAGATACCTGTGCACTCTTCAGGGGCTAATGCACTCCAGCCAGTATTCGCAGTGACACTCAAGCAGCAATTTCAAAACAGTGGGGTTTATTAGTTGACTGGAGCACAGCACTGGAAGTCTTTGCTTTAAGTTAGCAAGAGAAATAAAAGTTACAGTTCATTCTGGTCAGCCCAAACCAATTCACCAGCCAAGCTGTAGTGAACTCCATTTTCAGGCTGTCTCTCTGACCTCCTTAGTCAGTTCCCAGTGAAAGAACCAAGCTTCTTTCAAAGCCCACTTATTCCCCCAGCTCACCCCTCTGTTCTCAAGCTGGGGGTCTCTGCTCAGCTTCCCTGCTGAGCGCAGCTCCCTGAGTCATTAGAGCTTGCATTGTCTCTCGGACTCCTTGTTGATCTGGGTCAGTTTCAGCCAGTTCCTGAATGACTCTATTCATTTCACCCAGACAGGGACATGAGGCACACACCTGTGTCTCTTAGAATCACAACTTAATCCTGAAAGACAACTGAAATCCCCCTCCTCAATTGGGTAGCAATGCAAAGCATGGGGGAAACTGAGGCACACATAGGCCTCAAAAAAATTACCATTTACACCAAGGCAAAACAGAACCCTTAGAAAAACAGTTCTTTCTAGACATACCCCCTCCCCCTCAACACTTTTTGATTATGATCAACAAAAGCATAAGATTAAAACTTTGACATGTAAGACTGCATTTCAACTCAACTTTAAAAAGACAACTTAATTTGTAGGGCTTATGTTTGTGCAGTGCTACAATATAGTGAACCACCTGAAAGTGCAAAATCTAACAAATTCTGTTATGTTTATTCATATAAGTAATGCCAATGCACAAACACATACACACAGAAATATATTTACTACACTGGGGACGGGAGACTAATTTGACATGAATATATACTGCATGAATACTGCATGAAAATATATACACACACACACACACATATATATATGAGTGTAACATAATTTGAGGAGGATGGGCTAAGACTAGTGGAAGAACAGAAGATGCTGCCAGTTGCTCTATAAGCTTTCCTTCCCCTCCCCAAAGAAGAATGTTCAAGTAAGCTATTGTAATCAAGATACAGTATCAGTGTCTTGTGCTAGAATCACAGAAATGAAAGACTGGAAGGAACCTTGAGAGGTCATCTAGTCCAGCCCCACCCACTGAGGCAAGACCATATAGAGTCAGACCACCCTGGACAGGTGTTTGTCTAACTTGTTCTTAAAAAACCTCCCATGACCAGGATTCCACAATCTCTCTTGGAAGCCTATTCTAATACTTAACTATCCTTGTAGTTAGAAAGTTTGTCCTAATATTTAACCTAAATCTCCCTTGCCAACTGAGGATTAAAAAAAAAAAAAAAACCTGCCTGATATTTTGAGATGCAGCGTACTCAATTCCCACTTATGTCAATGGGAGCTACAGATACTGAGCACTTCTGAAAATTGGGCCACCTAGTTTTCTAATCTTCTACTCATATGACCTCATTTGCCATTTTGACTGGAATTGTCTGTCAAGGAGGAATATGGAGTGATAGCTTTGACTTCCATTTCGCCCTTTCCTTTCACTACTAGTGCCATCTCCTGGCACCTCTGGATTAAACACTAATGGCCACCATATTGGAGGCATCAAGTGATTACCAGCCCAACACTTCAACAGTAGCTCACCACTTCCTTTCTCTAACCAATTTTTGAAGGATGCTCAATCTGCAACACAAGGCCCAAAGAAGAAATCAACCTACGGGCAGGCAGAGAGTGTGCATAAACAGTGATTCAGGAAAGCCTCCTACTCTCCTGCTATAATCCATTGGGAAACGGAGGTTAGTCATTCCTTTTATAGGACTGTTTGGCAGTATGTCACCTGCTCTGTTTGTAGGTCACTTCTAAACCTAGATAGACCTAACTCTCTTCTTTACTTTGATTGCTTTTAAAATGGCAGTACTGGTTATGCATTATTAATCCCAAATGCAATTTCAACACACACACCCCTCAAATACCTTAAATATCATGATGAAGTCCAATAGGACATAAATTTCTGTACCAAAAAACCTATCCATTAAGGCCAAGCATTGTTTCAAGGTTTGTTTCCTTATGTTATTGTAGATTCTTCATTCACGTCTCTAGTAGGATTTTCTTTCCCACATCCTTTAAGAGACAAACTAAAGATATCTGTAGACAAACAGAAATTTTCACAAAACTTCTTGCCAAAAGAGCAAGCATGATTCAGGGACATAGATAGCAAAACCAAACCAACTTCTCTCCTTTTAATCATATACTACTGGCTGGTTCTCCTAAAACTGAAGCAGTAAATACAATAAACGAAGCCTGTTAAAAGGTAGAGAGTAGCACCAAGTATTTGTCATATATGATTACAAAAACCAAAAACAAACAGATGTCAGATTCCACTTCAACTAAAGATGGATTTCCTTCTGTTCCATTTGCTGAACCATTTATTCGTGGTACTTTCCAAAACATATTTGTTAATAAATGTGTTTTCCCAAAAGACACTTCTCCCTGTATTTACTGTGAACATGCAAAGTTCTAACACACTGTAATAGCTGCATTCTTTTTCTTATACTTATTCACCTAAAATAACCCTGAGACACTGAACAAGCTGCTGAGCCTATGTAATCCACCTTGTTTAACTCTGATGCATTGTTACAAGTTTCATACAAGTTAGACCAGATCCTTTCTACATTAGTCACTCAAGTGAACAAGCATGTGACTTACACTGCCTCTCTCTAGCTTTAGATTTTTCACGTAAGCAGGGGGTCAGTTTAATGGGGAAGTTCTTACTACCAGGTTAGAAATACCAGAACCACATTACAGGCAGGCAATGTGAATTTTGGAAAACAATTTTTTACTTTATTAAATGAAATATCTGAGCAGTACTAGAGGAGGGTTAGAAGTACATATCTCTAGGGACCACTTGCTTAATAAAAAACACACCAAATATTGGGGCTGGAGGAGATAAGAGTATATTGAATTTTTCCCCAACTTCAATGCGATTTCAATTATCTTTAGATTGTTAGAAAACAGACCCTTCTCTTCTCAAAAGAAGAAACTACCTACTGTTAATGTCTGCTTTCTTCATCTCTAAGTTAGATTACCAGAACTCAGTCCCCATCAAGTTAAACATAGCTGTCATAAATAACAAGAGCTGGTGTGAATAAATCACACCAAGGTCTCAAAAAGAAAAGGAGTACTTGTGGCACCTTAGAGACTAACAAAGTTATTTGAGCATAAGCTTTTGTGAGCTACAACATCCAATGAAGTGAGCTGTAGCTCACAAAAGCTTATGCTCAAATAACTTTGTTAGTCTCTAAGGTGCCACAAGTACTCCTTTTCTTTTTGCGAATACAGACTAACACGGCTGCCACTCTGAAACCAGGGTCTCAGTTTCAAGACCCACATTCAGAGTCTTATCCTAATCTTTGGGTTTGGGATCTAGATACCAAACAAAGCTGCAAAGATAACATGCAAAACAGGAACAGTGACGCTGAGGAAGTCCTGGACAAGGCTCAGAGGCAGAGAATGTTTTCAACAGTAACCCCATTTGCGGAATTTCTTGCCAGAGAGAAGACTGAGCCCAAGTGTGGCTGTGTCCAGATCAAAAAGTAAAACACACATTTTCAACACCAAAATAATAAGGTCCCTGTGGGGGCATAGTTTTAATAGGTAGAACCTTAATACAGAATAAAAGGAACCAAGGGCTAGCAAAAATGTTAATTACAATTCCATCTTCATCCAAATCTTTTCTGGACAAAGAAAAGCTATGTGCAAGCAGACACAACTTCCTTTATCTAAATAAAGCTATTGACCCTCCCCTCACACCAAAAAGATTTTTTAAAAAGCTTAATCAGTTACTAGCTCTTGGTTTATCATAAATTCATGTCAAGTATTTCTCATATTTTAGTTCTGGAATAAAAACAATTAATTTGTTGAAAAGTTTCAAAAAATTGCATATTTACTTTTTTCTTTTTTTTTTTTTTTTTTTTGGTTAAGGGTGCAAAGTACACCTTTAGTAACAAAGTCCAGCCTTTGGCCTCTAACACCAATTTCAGATTTGTCTGGACACCAGAAGCTTGACTGAAGCAAGCAGTATTTGTTCTGTTTAATGTGTCCCAATCAGCAGGAGAGCTCCACCTCCTCATATAGTCAGCTCCCTGTCTTGGTCAATGCATCAGTCATATGTCACTTGTTCCAGACTCAATCATGTGATCAGGCCAACTTCCAAGAACTCAGATACTAAGTAAAGATGCTGCCAAAGCACATCTGACAACGGCTTTCGCCAGAAACTGAAATGGGGCAGAATCTCTTACCCTGCCAGCTTTACTGCCCATACACCTATGAACCTTACCAGCTATTATAACAGTATATTTGATAGCAGAATTAAAACTACATATTGTGCTTGTAAAAAGGCCAATTTAGCCAAGACACTGGAAAACAAAAACAAAACATCTTGTATTTTTATACTGTACCAATTCTTGTTGCATTTTTAATCAATTAATAAGGAATAAAATAATGAGTATGTCAGAACCTAAGGCCAGCAGACACCTCTCCACACCATCCTGGGGATGACAGCCTGGAACATGGGCTTGCCTGTCCTTTCCTGCTCCTTTGCCCTCATTTGTACAACCTATTTTCTACTAGATCGCCTCCAAATTACTGCTCAAAAAGAATTTTTTCTTAAAATCAGAAAACTCCAACATCAAGTTACAAGTACATACAGGTTACAAGTGGTTGAGGACATAAAGCCTGATCCTAAAGTAGAGAACACCCTCAACTCTTGATGACCTCAAAATGCTGTTAAAGATCCATTTCAGTCACAAATAATGTAGACTTTTTAAAAACAAAAGTAGTCAAAAGCCAACCTCCTTTATTCACGTGCCAATACCAGAATTTCACCTGAACAAATGAAGACATTACTTGCACCTAAACAAATACATTCAATGCACTGCCTCACACTGCTTCAGGTGTTTGCAGTACCATCAGCTGACTGTGACTACTGGAATTCCAAATAAAAATAATGTCATGATACTAACCAACAATCCATTAGAGAGACTAGACCCTTGAGATTTTTCCCCCTCCATCCCCAGATAGTCAGGAAATTTTGGAGGAGCTAGTGGTTGTTAAATCCCTCTGTCCCATTGATATGTTGACTTTGTGGCTGTTGGAAAGTAGAATATAACAAGTAACTTACAAAGTGAGGTTATTCCAGACAGACATTGTTAACGCATCAGGGGAAGGGAAATGAGAATAATGTGTTTAATACTCATGAACACTTACTGGTTTGTCTACATCATAGAAGGGTGGATGTATATATGTTATCATTTAATTATAATATATATATTTATATTTATATTATTAATTTTATATATATAATTAAAACACACCACAAAGAGACAGAGAGAGGGACACAGACAAAAAACCCAACAAAAACAAAAAACCACCCCCCTCTCCACCACCACTCCCTCAGCACGGACAGCATAATCCATAGCCAGCATGGAGATGAATGCCAGGAAATCCTGGAACAGATGAGTTAAGTGATAACTGCAGACGGATATAGTGTCAAACCCACAATTTTCTCTAGTTTTAGCCAGAGATGTGATTTGTTCCTCTTGTTTGTTTTATGACAGTTTGCCTGTTCTGCACAGAACATTCTCCTTAACCCTTTCTTGTATGGAGGGCTGTTGATGAATTGTCCTATAAAGAATACTGAAACTTTAAGGCTTGTGAAGAAGCTAGAGGCATGTAACCAGTTCTAGGACACAGCATTAGGGATCTTCTGCTGCATCACCCTAAACTCAGTTGCTTGAGAGTCTTTTTGAATTGCAGAGGAAATCACAACAATGCTTGCTGCTGGATTTAGGTCCAGTTTGCCCCCAAGTACATGGGGCCCTGACTACATTCAGACACCAAGTTGTGAAATAGAGGGATTTCCATTCCATTTTAAATAAAGGCTTAGTATCTGATCTATGAAGTTGTATGTTTCTTTTAAAAGAAATTATATTTATTAAGTCCAAGCGTACAATACACAGACAGGTATTTCGTCTTGTATTGTAATACACAAACTATGGAGAGTTTTAAACAATAAGAAGTTTTATAAATACCTGTACAGTGTTTAATAAAAATTGTCATCTTACACCAAGATGCCAGAATGTTGCTTGCAACCCAAGAAATTAGTCAGTATTTTGGAATTCGCTGAACATGTCTGCACAAAAACATGCAAGGCTAACTACATCAAAAAGACTGGTGGGTACCTTGAAATTTAGAGGTCAACTCTTCACATGTGGAAAACATACTGCTGATTTAAGATTTTTTTCCTCTAAAGGTTACCAAGAAGTATATGGCTAAATGGACAAATGTCAAACACTGGCAACTCTTTTTTGACTGTAGTAAGGGACTTCAGTATAGCTAGAGATAAAATCTCAAATTCTTACTTCCTGCTGACTAAAAATTTGTCAGGACAGCTGGTCAAATCTCTGTTTCACATCATTGTTATTTTAATATTTCACTAATGAAAAATAAAAACCCACTGTTGCACTCAAATATCTAGCAGACATACCAACACCCCATTTTAATACAAATATTGTATTGTTCCTTTACACCACTGGAACTAAGTTTAACTCGTAGGTGCAGATTACCCTTGAGACATTTCATCCAGTGGTTTATTTTACTTAAAAAAAAAAATCAGATGGATAAAGTGCGAGCAATAATTTGTACCTGTAAGTGAAACAATGGATCGACTAAGTATTTAAGAACCAGATGCCAGTTTCAAATTTGAAAATTCTACTTCCTATTTTCCACCCTGTTAAACCATTAACTAGTGAATAGTTTTTACCATTAAGATCAGCCCTAGATAGGTATTTTGAGTTATGCCATTTTAATGGCAATATTGCTTGATTTAGCTAGAAAAAGAACAAATTTTACTGCATAAAATACTTGTATAATTTTCTCCTCAAAGTATTTCCTGTGGCACACCCATAAAATTACATGTGGGATGTTTTGAATAGAAGAAAATTGGCTCTTGGAACATTTCTGGAGGTAGACAACTGTTCGATCTGGTCAGGGAATAGATAGATTTAACTGCACGCTGGAGTCTCCTAAGCACTAAACTTTTATTGATTGAGTTACTCCCTACACTGGGGCTTGCAACCATGTCCAAAACTGCTTTAAAGCACAGCTTTATCAAATATGGTTGTGGTCACATACAGGTTTTATAGGTTGGGTTGCCAGCCCTCCAGGATTGTCATGGAGTCTCCGATTAAAGATGTGATGAAATCTTCAGGAATACAGCCAACCAAAATCGGTAACCCTACTTATAGGTCCTGGCTTGATGGGTAAAAGGGTGTGTTTTCCTAATTGTGTTAGCTTGACATGTTTGAAGAGCTCTCTTAATGCTTGTTAAGACACAGGCTGAAACATCTGAAGGTGTGTTGGTTGGCTGTGATGCAAGCTTCCTCCCAGGCTAAAAAACAGGGCAGCTAAAACACAGCTTCAAATATGTTAGCTGAATGTGATTAAAAAGCCATCTTAATGCTTGTTAAGATGCAAGATAACTCAATTGAACTAACATGATGGAAAACCCCACAACATTTTTACCAATCATGATAAAGCCAAAGTGTTATATTAATGTGTATAAAATGGCCTGGCTGCGTTCACAACCTAAGCTATAAACATAGTTCAATCTAATTTACTATTAAATAGTTCTTTCAGAAATTCATAACTGTGTTAGCTGCTCCAGTCCTTATGACTCCCAGTTTCCCCTGAGATCCGTGATCTCGGACACAATTTTCCCAATACTTTCTCCCTGTGCATCAGCTGCCCCAGGAGACAGTGCAAGAAGGAACCCGGCAGCTAGCCATAACATACAAGCAACTTTTTGTGATACTCTATATCCAGGATTGTAAAATGAAGAGATCACCTGAGTGTTCAGAGTCCAAGATGATGACAGATCTCTGTTTGAAATCTGGAGCAACAAGTTCATCTAAACCAAAGATAGCCTGGCAAAACACAGACAGTGGGTTTAATGCAAACAAATAACTGTGAATCATCCAATAAGGACAAAGAGGGTCAGGAAGAGATTAAATGTAACAGTACTTTGTATTTCTATAATTATTTCAAACCAGAAGTCTAAGCATTTCACAAACATTGCTTTAGCCTCACTACATCCCTGTTAGGCAAGTAACTACAGTGGAACTCACAGGTTGTTTACAGGGGTGTTGTGAGGCTGATTTCATTAATATTTCTGTGCACCTTCCTCGACCATGTTGGGCAGAAGGAGATATAGAAATGGAATGTTAGCACTTTGTGAAAGTACACAGCAGTGAGAGTTGACTCAGTTACACAACGCTCACAGCATAGGTTTCATTTCACTGTAAGTCTTCTACGCTGGGCAAAACAGGAATTGCCACTGATGGTAGTAGAAATACCCATAAAACACTGCATTTAATATCCTGGGACCAACATAGCTACAACACTGCATACATAAAAAACATCCTGTCTACATACTAAAATGGTCTTATAAATACCCAAGAAGTTTGTTGCTTTATACCTCACATCAAGATGCCCCAGTACAGTCCATAATAGTACCCCTACCCCCAGTGCAGATGAGAAGACACAGTTATTGCAACTGAAGCAGTAAATCTAGTCCTTCCAACTCCATCCCACAATACAGTGCTTCTCTTCTCAGTCTGTACTAAGGTATATCTTAGCTCTTTTCAGAAGTGCAGAGAAAAGTTGCGAGTGTGATAAATTGGTGCAGACAATTATTGACATTGCATACTTGGATCAGTTCTAATCTGGTCATTTGCAAAGATAATTCTAAAAAAAGTCAGGAAAATGACATTTTTCACAAAAGTTTAAAAAAAAAAAAAACTGTCAAGAATTCCAGGAATAAGATCTACACATGTCCACTCAGCTCTTATGTGGGGAAAAAACACAGAATCCCAAGATTTCTTCCAAGGTTGCAACTGAAGTAGAGATGGGGGGAAGATGATGGAGGGAAAGAAGAGCAAGACAGTCAGTATTCCTGTAGTAAGCCTGGAAAAGTCAAATCTCTGAAGGCCCTTGCTCAGTAGTGAAGAGGGTGGGAAGGAAATCAAAACAGCTTTACAGAGAGATATAAAGACGCGGTACTGCACCTACAAGGGTGAAGAGCCAGAGGACGTGCTTTTTCAGACATCCCCAGACTGGGAGCCCAATTTCTGTCTACAAGTACCTTACTCTTCATCACTTCCTTATTAGGCTATTTTCTGAGTGACTTGTTTGCAATAATCTCCATGAACTGAACTACTCTGCAGCTGCCATTACTGGGGACAAATGAAGGTCTTGTATTGTACTTTATCTGTCAGTAAGCAAGACCACAACCTAGAAAGTCTCTTCACCTAGTGCTCACTGCTCCCACCTGGATAGTTTGGCCTTGGGCTTCATCTCACTTTCCACAATGGCTACCATGAGTGGTCTCTTCAAAAGCTATTCCTAAACCCTTGTAGGGATTTAGGGCTAGTTTTTTAAAAACAAAACAAAACAAAACAAAAAAAAAACAAAGGTCCTTATTTAGACACCCAGTGGCATTTCCGGCTACTGTTGCTACCTGGATATCTATGAACAGCAAGGAGCTCAGGTGAAACTCAGTTAGATTATAGGAATCTATTGAAGTGAACAGAGACAAAACAGAACAAACATACAAGCGCCACTCAACAAACTTCACTACTGCTTTCATTCCCTTTACAAAGAGTGGAATATTGCCAGGCTTGCAATACAGCGCAGTGAAGTAGTGCTTAGCGAATGGGATCTCCCCAAGCATTTCACCACTATGACCAAAGGAATTACTTGTTTCAACTGCCAAGTGAATGATATCACACACCGAAGCTAACAAACAGTTACCAGCTAGAGATCCTGCACAGTTATAATACAGCATCCGTTCCATTATGGACACCAGAAGCACCAGTGAATATTTAAAGCTGAACTATTGGCCTGTTTGCCAGTTTCAAATCCAGCTGAAACATGATCTCATCTTTTACAGCATGCATGTTAAATGAAATTATATCCTCTTTTACAACATCCTTTCACTCAATCTCCCAACAAAGATTTTATGGAAGTCATGAAGCAGAGACCACACATTTACCAACCTAAATGTAATCCAGAAAGAGTGATTTATTTTGCTTTACGCATTCTGACATGTCGTGTAAACTGTTAGCTTCACACTTTCCCCCCCCCTTAGTTAGAATTTTTACACAACCTCAGCCCTCAGCTTCCTGAAGACAGTTTCAGTCTGTAGAGCTGAAAGATGCAGAACAGCATTAATATGAAATCCGGTTTTAGAGCCAGAACAGAATTACAATTGCCATGACAATTAAAGCATGATCAATTTATCCAAAGCCAGAGAGTCATTCATTTCTCTAGAGCCACTACCCACCCACACACAAATGTTTCACTTGAGTAATTAGTTGAAATACATGAGCAGTAGAAAATTCTAACTGAATACATTACATTATTGTAGGAAGCTCCCTTACTGTAGTCCCCAAGATCTACATTTCTAGTGTCTGACTTTCTTAATGGACTTTTTACTGAGCACATGGAGCCAGGAGCTTCCCAGACTCTCTAGTATCAGCTGCATAGCTTATTCTTTGAAGTGCAGTAACAGCCAGTATTAAAGGCTCTGAGGGACATTTGGGATTTTAACTATACAAAAGTATGAATGTTTTTTCTCACGCACAAGAACAATTAGGATTTCTTAGAATGTTACCAACAAACTACAGCCATCAAATGCTTCTCAGCTGAAAGTAGTATATACACATTTTTTAAGTTATGCAGTTAGTCATATTTTTAATGTTATGTATACTGCATTTTCCCCTTAACAGTAATCAGTGCTAAATGACAGAAACTGAACATGCTTGAGAAAGTCATCTATTGGTAGCAAGCATAACTTCTCATGGTAAGAGGTGAGGATGTCTCATTTTCTGTAGAATTTAAACTTTCATTTATTAAAAAAAAAACAAAAAAAACCCAGAAATGTCTTGCCTTTATAGGTCCAAAGATAATTTCCCAAAATGTGAGTCATACAGTATTGTTTCCCAAGTGCAGACAGACAATTTAGAACATAAGAATGGCCATACTGGGTCAGACCAATCTAGCCCAGTACCCCATCTTCCGACAGTGGCCGGTGCCAGATGCTTCAGAAGGAATGAACAGAACAGGGCAATTTATTGAAGGATCAATCCCCTATTGTCCAGTCCCGGCTTCTAGCAGTCAGAGGTTTAGGGACACCCAGAGCATGGGGTTGCATCTCTGACCATCTTGGCTAATAGTCATTGATGGACCTATCACCCATGAATGTATTTAATCTCTTTTGAACCCAGTTATACTTCTGGCTTTCACACATCCCCTGGCAATGAACTGAACAGGTTGACTGTATGTTGTATGAAGAAGTATTTCTTTTGTTTGTTTTAACCTGCTGCCTATTCATTTCATTGGGCAACCCCTGGTTCTTGCGTTACATGAAGGGGAAAATAATACTTCCATATTTATCTTCTCCACACCATTCAAGATTTTACAGACCTCTATCACATCTTCCCTGAGTCATCTCTTTTCTAAGAGTCCCGGTTTGTTTTTCTCTCTCCTCATATGGAAGCTTTTCCTTTCCCTAATCTTTTTTGTTGCCTCTCTCAGTACTTTTTCCAATTCTAATATATCTTTTTTGAGATGGGGCGACCAGAACTGAACACAGTATTCAAGGTGGATTTATACAGTGGCATTAAGATACTTTCTGTCTTGTTTTCTATCCCTTTCCCAATGGTTTCTAACATGGTTAGCTTTTTTTGACTGTTACTGCACATTGAATAGATATTTTCATGGAGTCATCAAGGATAGTTCTAAGACCTCTTTTGAGTGGTAACAGCTAATTTAGACCCTACCAGTTTGTATGTATAGTTGGGATTATGTTTTCCAATGTGCCCTTCTTTGCATTTAATCAACACTGAATTTCATCTGCCATTTTCTTGCCCAGTCACCCAATTGTATGAGACCCTTTCGTAACTCCGCGCTGTCTGCTTTGGACTTAACTATTTTGAGTAATTTTGTATTATCTTCAAACTTTGCCACCTCACTGTTTACCTCTTTTTTCAGATCATTTATGAATATGCTGAACAGCACTACTCCCAGTACAGATCCCTGGGAATCCCCACTATTTGCCTCTCTCTATTGTGAAAACTGAAACTTTATTTCTACCCTTTGTTTCCTATCTTTTAACCAGTTACTCATCCATGAGAGGACCTTCCCTCTTATCCTATGACTCTTTACTTTACTTAAGAGTCTTTGGTGAGAGGCTTTATCAAAGGCTTTCTGAAAATCCAAGTACACTATATCCACTGGATCATACTTGTCCACATGTTTGTTGACTCCCTCCAATAATTTTAATAGATTTGTGAAGGAAAATCATGCCACACCAAAGCTTTTTCCCCAACATATCGGGTTCATCTATGTTTCCGATAATTCTGTTCTTTACTATAATTTCAGCCGATTTGCTTGGTACTGAAGTTAGACTTACTGGACTGTAATTTTCATGATTGCCACTGGAGACTTTTTTTTTAAAATCAGCATTATATTAGGTTTCAGAGTGGTAGCCGTGTTAGTCTGTATCAGCAAAAAGAACGAGGAGTACTTGTGGCACCTTAAAGGCTAACAAATTTATTTGGGCATAAGATTTCGTGGGAGAAACCCACTTCATCAGATGCATGCACTGGAAAATACAGTAGGAATATATACACACAAACACATTATATATATACACACAGAGAACATGAAAAAATGGGGGTTGCCATACCAACTCTAATGAGAGTAATCAATCAAGGTGGGCTATTATCAGCAGGAGAAAAAAAAAACTTTTGTAGGGATAATCAGGATGGCCCATTTCACACAGTTGACAAGAAGGTGTGAGTAACAGTAGAGGAAAAATTAGCATGGGGATGTAGGATGTAGAAGCCCTCTACACCAATATTCCACACAAAGATGGACTACAAGCCGTCAGGAACAATATCCCTGATAATAATATCACAGCAAACCTGGTGGCAGAACTTTGTGACTTTGTCCTCACCCACAACTATTTCACATTTGGGGACAATATATACCTTCAAGTTAGCAGCACTGCTATGGGTACCCGCATGGCTCCACAGTATGCCAACATTTTTATGGCTGACTTAGAACAACGCTTCCTCAGCTCTCGTCCCCTAATGCCCCCACTCTACTTGTGCTATATTGATGACATCTTCATCATCTGGACCCATGGGAAAGAAACCCTTGAGGAATTCCACCATGATTTCAACAATTTCCATCCCACCATCAACCTCAGCCTGGACCAGTCCACACAAGAAATCCACTTCCTGGACACTACAGTGCTAATAAGCGATGGTCACATAAACACCATCCTATACCGGAAACCTACTGATCACTATACTTACCTACATGCCTCCAGGTTTCATCCAGACCACATCACACGTTCCATTGTCTACAGCCAAGCTCTAAGGTACAACTGCATTTGCTCCAATCCCTCAGACAGAGACAAACACCTACAAGATCTCTATCAAACATTCTTAAAATTACAATACCCACCTGCTCAAGTTAAGAAACAGATTGACAGAGCCAGAAGAGTATCCAGAAGTCACCTACTACAGGACAGGCCCAACAAAGAAAATAACAGAACGCCACTAGCCGTCACCTTCAGCCCCCAACTAAAACCTCTCCAGCGCATCATCAAGGATCTACAACCTATCCTGAAGAACGATCCCTCACTCTTACAGATCTTGGGAGAGAGGCCAGTCCTCGCTTACAGACAGCCCCCAACCTGAAGCAAATGCTCACCAGCAACCACACAACAAAAACACTAACCCAGGAACCTATCCTTGCAACAAAGCCCATTGCCAACTCTGTCCACATATCTATTTAAGGGACATCATCATAGGACCTAATCACATCAGCCACACCATCAAGGGCTCGTTCACCTGCACATCTACCAGTGTGATATATGCCAGCAATGCCCCTCTGCCACGTACATTGGCCAAACTGGACAGTCTCTACGCAAAAGAATAAATGGACACAAATCAGACATCAAGAATTATAACATTCAAAAACCAGTCGGAGAACACTTCCAACCTCTCTGGACACTCAATTTCAGACCTAAAAGTTGCAATTCTTCAACAAAAAAACTTCAAAAACAGACTCCTGCAGTTTCTCATTGAACTTGAATGAATTTGCAAACTGGACACCATTAAATTAGGCTTGACTAAAGACTGGGAGTGGATGAGTCATTACACAAACTAAAAACTATTTCCCCATGCTAATTTTTCCCCTACTATTACTCACACCTTCTTGTCAACTGTTTGAAATGGGCCATCCTGATTATCACTAAAAAAGTTTTTTTTTCTCCTGCTGATAATAGCCCACCTTAATTGATTACTCTCGTTAGCGTTGGTATGGCAACCCCCATTTTTTCATGTTGTGTGTGTGTGTATATATATATATTCCTACTGTATTTTCCACTGCATGCATCTGATAAAGCGGGTTTCGCCCAAGAAAGCTTATGCCCAAATAAATTTGTTAGTCTATAAGGTGCCTCAAATACGCCTTGTTCTTTTAGCATTATATTAGGTATCTGCCAGTCATCTGGTACAAAGGGTGATTTTAGTTCACAAAATCTTAGCATTTAGACTTCTAGCATTTGTATACAAGCACTTATAAAGTTTGTCAATTTTTAGTTGTTTGCCTTCATGTAATATAAATGAAGGGGACTCTATTGTTTGACTGTTTCTCTTCAGTTCCTACCTAAACTTTATCAACTTCTATCCTCTTTACTAAGATATAGAGTTTTCCCTTTAATAAATCCTCCCCTAAGGGATGTCTCTCTCTGAACCGCGTGCTCCTCCATACCTGTTGACTCTCTCCCAGCCCCTAGTTTAAAACCTCCTCTATGATCTTTTTAATTTTACATGCCAGCAATCTGGCTCCGTTTTGGTTTAGGTATAGCCCAGGGGCGGTCAAACTTATTGACCCTCTGAGCCACATACGACAATCTTCAGAAGTTCAAGAGCTGGTGTGCGCCTGCTCAGGTTTCAGCCCCGTGGGAAGCGCCTGCCGGGGCTCGGGGCTTCAGCCCCGTAGGGAGGGCTGTCTTGGGGCACGTGAAATCATGTGCCCGCCAATTTTTGCCAGGGTTTGTTGGCCCCACTCAGTCACATGGTGTCACTGGGCCCCCTCCCTGCATGGCAGTTGCTGGAGCTGGCAAGCTGTGGCTCCGGGGAGAGGCAGAGGCAAACAGCTGGGAGCTACAAGTAGAGGCTGCTTTTGCTGCTGCCTCTCCCTTTGGAGATAAAGCAGCAGCCCCTCCCTGCAGTTCCAGGTGTTAGTTCTGCATGGAGGGGCCGTGGCAAACACCTGGGAACAGCAAGAAGGGGCCGATGAGTGTAAGATGGGAGGCCTGGGGTTGTGTGACTCAAGCTGTTGGGGGAGGCAAACCTTTAAATTGTGTTTTCCCCTCCTCCCCCCAGCAGGCAGCAGTCGTCTCTGGCAGAAGCCCCGAGCCCCACCACCCCACTGCAGAAGCCCTGAGCTCCCCCACCATTGGATAGGTGGAAAATGGGGGGATGATGACATGGGGGGGCTCCACGAGCTGCACTTTAACTGTAAAAGAGCTGCATGCGGCTCACAAGCCACGGTTTGGCTACCCCTGGTATAGCCCATACTGTATAAGCTCCTCCTTTCCCAAAAGGTTCCCCAATTCCTAAATCCCTCAGAGCACCACTATCTCATTCACACACTGAGACCCTGCAGTTCTACCTGTCTTACTGGCCCTGTACCTTAGACTGGATGCATTTCAGAGAATGCTACCATGGAGATCTTGGATTTTAATCTCTTACCTAGCAGACTAAATCTGGTCTCCAGGACCTCTCTCCTATCTTTCCCTGTCATTCATACCTACATGTACCTCAACCACCGGCTCCTCCCCAGCACCGCACATAAACCTGTCTAGATGTCTTGAGAGGCCTGCAACCAGCAGGCAATTCATCATTCGGTTCTCCCAGTCATCACAAACCCAACTATCTATATTTCTAAAAATTGAATCCGCCATTACTATTACCTGCATCTTCCTAATACCATGAGTCCCCTCCTCCAGAGAAGTATCGTCAGTGCAAGAGGATGACATAATACTATGACATCATCTGGAAAGAGAGTCCCAATAAAGGGATCATTTCCCTCTGCTCCAGTTTGATGTTCTCCTTCATCCTCCTTAATAGTGCAGAGGCTTTCAGACTAGGGGTGGGCATGCTCTGTTGTGTCCTGGAAAGTCTTATGCATGTACTCCTCTATCTCCCTGAGCTCCTCCAGTTCAGCCACTCTGGTCTCCAGAGCCTGCACTTGGTCACTGAGGGCCATGATCTTCTTGCACTGAATGCACACATTTACTCCTTCTCATTACACAAGAACTAGGGGTCACCAAATGAAATTAACAGGCAACAGGTTTAAAACAAACAAAAGGAAGTATTTTTTCACTCAACGCACTGTCAACCTGTGGATCCCCTTGCCAGAGGATTTTGTGAAGGCCAAGACTATAACAGGATTCAAAAACGAACTAGGTAAGTTCATGGAGGATAGGTCCTTCAATGGCTATTAGCCAGGATGGGTAGGGATGGTGTCCCTAGCCTCTGTTTGCCAGAAGCTGGGAATGGGCGACAGGGGATGGATCACTTGGTGATTACCTGTTCTGTTCATTCCCTTGGAGGTACCTGGCATTGGCCACTGTTGGAAGACAAGATACTGGGCTAGATGGACCTTTGGTCTGACCCAGTATGGCCATTCTTATGTCACCTGCCCACAAGGCAGGTAAACATACATGCATTCACTGCCATAAACAATTTCAGGTGCTCTGCTTGTTCATCACTTTCTCAGCAGTAGAGTGAAGGTAACAAGACTCTAGTCAGTTTCATGGCTGAAACCCTGTGGAAAGAGGTGAAATTTACAAATATTGTATCAATTTTACAGCATCTGCTTAGGAGCCCCAGGAGAAACTGTAAAGACAGACACAGGAATGTAAGGGTCAGAGACTGGAGGAGAGGTAAAAATAGAAAACATCCCCTTCTCTCCCCAGCCAGTTTCAGCCACATGTCCCCATTAGTACAAAGATCTTTCCCAACAAACTTTCTGCTGAATTGTGTTGAGCTAAAAGCCACTGAATCGAAGATGTACCCCCAGAATATTTAGTGTTGGCTGTCACAGCTCATCCTTTAAAATTCAGTAGCAGATGACATTAAGGGTTTTCAGGAAGGCTGGGATTTGAGGGTTCAGTTAAAAAAAAGCAAAGACCCATATTAAATGAAGAAGTGTGGGTTGTGTACGGGAATAGAACTGTGAACCATGCATTACCAGCATACATTCATTTAAGAATGGGAGTGTTGAGGATTTAAATATTCCATGGGGGGGGGGGGAGGAGAGGGAGAGGGGGGGGGGGGGGGGGAAGAGAGAGAGAGAGAGAGAGAGAGAGAGAGAAAAATAGGCATATAACCCCAGAACATAATAAAAAAGATAGAAGTGAAAACCAAAAAAAAAACTGGGGGACAGGAGAAGAGACAGAACTACAGAACAAGTGCATACAATCCTAAAAGGCATAATATATGAATAATTTGTTAATAAAAAGTTAGAGTTTTCTGAATTTAACACAATATTTCAATATTCTAAACTGAAATTCAGTAGCCTCAAAAAAAATCCAGTATAGTAAATAAAATAAAATAAATAATACCTTACTACAGGCACCGATGCTGCAAGGAGCTCCATGCTGACAGGCTCCTATTGACTTCAATGGGACTCTGTGCAGGAGTCCGCCCACCTGGAGCTCCTTGCAGGATCAGGACCGTAAACGTAGACCTGGGGACATTTTAATTAAAATTAAATCCCTGCAAATGGATTTGCACCTTAATTGGTTTTTGTACTTTTGGTCCAAAGCAATATACATTAAGGCATAAATTTTAAATTAAGAATAATTCTGGACAAGTACATAACACATCTTTCACTCTTTTCCATGCCTCCCAGTACCACAAGGCTTTTGTCTGCATTATGATTTAAAGGTACAATGAATTCTGGGCCTGGCCATTTTAAGTCTTCCCAATCCACTAGCAACACTCTAGAAATAATGTGGCAATAATGTTAGATTCCCAGTGATTCATAACATTTACAGCAATCACTTTAGAATCTGGATATATAATCCAGATCTGACATTACCCAATGTTGCCTCTGATCCTGCAATTTGTTTCAAGCGGATGACATTTGATTCAAGCAGAGCACCTCTGAAGTCAAAGAGAGGTTCTATGTTGGTGATCCCCTGTGCTTGCACTAAGTCACTTGTTGAATAGGGTCTGTTTGTTTGTTTGTTTTTACTCCTAGTCTCACTCCCCACAGCATTCTTAGCATTTCAGGAAGTGAAAGTCAGGAATCTTATCCATTTCTATATGCTATCTACTCACAAGACCAAGCGAGTCATGGTGAGTAGTCACGTGAAGATTTGGATGGACACAGACGCAATACCATTTACTTCACTTGCCATGGCTACCCTGGTCTTGTGACCAGATAAGATATAGAAAAAGGATCCAGAATCTTGTCACTTAAATAACCCATACGGACCATATTCTAAGCAAGTTATTTATTTTTTTTAAAGCCATCACCAAATCAGGATTACACATCCAAGCCTCTAAAGGAATCCCGATATGTTTCATGCGCAAAAGTTCACGAAATCATAAGCACCTAAAGCAATGGAAGGCATGCAGCTGTTCCACACAATCAGAGGAAACAAAAGATGAAACCCTGAATTCAAGGTAAGATACATTTCAACTCATATTTTAAAAAGAAGAGATGTTAATTCAAATTACCCAAGTAATAAGACACAAACACTAAGAAAGATGAAGGCAGAATGTTTCCTGTATTATTTTATTTGGAGTCTGGTATTAAAAACTATAACAGTTTATGCATATGAGGAGATTTGAAATCCAGACAAAATGGCTGAGACATCAAAGAGAAGAAAAAGAAGCTGAAGACAGAGAGAAAGCAGCTATATGGGAACAATAATTTTCACCTGGTTCTCTGCCCCCACTACTCTTTTGCATGTGTTTTCCTGCACTATTTAAGTGTAGTAATAGAAGTGACATCAAACCATTTTGTTTAACTCGGGAACACGTTATATTCCCAATTTTTAATTAATCTGGTCCACACTGACACTCAATAACTGTCAGTTTTGCTGCCCACTCAATCACATTCATAGTTACAGCACCTGTGGCCATGCTACTTACAGCAGTTGGAACTTGCTCAAAAGTCTGGAGATTTTAAGGACAATCCCAAAGGACTGAGAAACACTCTAGATAGAAGACTGAAGATTAGGCTGTTATGTCTGATACCGATTACACTGAAAAATCCAGAGAATAAAGATTATAGACCTTCTTTCACAGTGAGGAAAGATGGTCTGGGGCAGATGTCCAAACTGTGAGTGACCACACCCCAAGATCCATCGCAGTTAAAGCTCATTTACCCAATTTAAGACCCTGAAAGGTAGCTAGCACAGGACCTCAGACATCCACACAGAAAAGGGTAGCACAACATTAATGCTTAACAAAATGACTTTTGTACAGAAGGCTTGTAATGAAATAGCTCCCTAACATGTCTAAGTGTCTGGTCTTGTGGAAATCTCAGCCATTTCTAAAAGCTATATCCCCAAACCTATTAGATCAGAGGCCAATCTAAAATTGCAGAATATTCCCCAACAGAGGCACTAACTCTCTAGCTAGCTTTAAATCAAAAGTACTGAAGCAAACTATTACCAGTAAGAATTATACCAAGTTCTTAAAGCGCTTCACGTTTCCAAAGCACTGTGTGAACGAGAACAGATTAATACCAGGGTGATCAAAAATGACAAAAGCTGGGGGGAGAAGGGGGTGCGCGCGCTCCGGCTGGCTCCGGGGAAATGTACACACCCCTTCGTTCCTGCGGGTGCCCCTGCACAGGGCTTGCTTTCTTGCCTCCAATAAGGCTCCCCTACCCCTTGGGTAATGCCCTTTTAGTAATATCCCTGGCATGAAAGAAACAGTTTCTCACCTAAAGGCAGGTCCTTCCTTAGGTGCCCTGCTGGGGGGAGAAGCCGAGCTGCTGCCCCTTTTGTTAAATAGCTTCTGGAGCAGAGTAGGAGCCATGCTGCTGCTTGCTGTTACCGCCGCCCGTACTCACAGGAGCCCCAGTGGGTAGCGCAAGCTCAGCTGGCTGGCGATAGTAAGAGCGGCGGGGCCAGCATCCCCGCTGCAGCGTGGCCGCCCGGCATTACACGCAGGAGGGAATGGGGGCTACGGCTGGCTCAGCGTCCCCACTCCCAGCAAGGGAGGATACAGCCAATCATATGACTAAACCCCTCGCCCAGAGGCGCTGACAGCTCCCTCTCGCAGGACGAGCCCCTCTCAGCCCGGAATCCTGGGATCCGAACGCGCAACATCCATGGAACGTTCTCCATTGGATACTCGGGATTCCAAGCCTTCCCCCGACACGTGGTCAAGAGCCAGAGTTAAAGGGCCACGAGCCCTGTTTCACAGTCCTCTGAGGTTGGGGTGTTTGAATAAGGGGTTGGGCGGAAGAGGAGTAAAGATAGGATTTCTGATTCTTTCCAACAAATATTTTATCAGATTTCTCTCCCTTCCCAGTTCCCAGGGAGGTTTCCTCTCAGTGAAGTAAATTATTAAAAATTATGCACAAACTGACCTAACAAAAGGTTTTTTGTTTTCGTTTTTTGTTGCTATTGAAAAATCTCTGGTTTATTGGGCGGATTTGCACATTTTCCCTAAAATCAGAGATAGCCCAAACCAAATCCCTGGATCCAAAAAGTCCATTGAATTTTGTGAATGTTCAGATCCAAGCTTTGCCATTGGGCCCTTTCTCTGTAACAGAACAAGTCCAGATCCTGAATTTGGAGACTTTGGGATTATTTTTTTCTTCTAGCCCTTCTCTCTGTAACAGACTGACAGAGATCGCTGATCCAAAGACTGAGGAAATGCCAGCTTATCTGTTTATCAAGGATCCAAACTTTGGCCCTCATTTGTTGATTAGGCATATACTTAATTTTACCATTTGAGTATTCCCATTGGGACTCTGCAGGATTGGGGCCTTTGTTGCTTTGTTCATTTCTGCTTTTTCATGGTTTGTTTTGTTCACAGGTGAAATAATCTGATTACCTGATGCCACCATTCTGTTGGGGGTTGTGGTGGGCGGGTTGTTTTGGGTGGTTTTGTTTGGCACACGTCTTATTGCCCACATTCTTTTAATTACTTATCCTTCAAAAATGGGTTAGAAAGGTGTGATATGCTGCCTTTTTTGCATATAGCCAGCTCCACAGTCTACTACAGGAAAAGACATGGGGCTGATTTTTGGGGGGCAGTTCGGCCCAGTGTGGGCAATTGAAGTAAGCAGTCCCTGCACTTCCCCAAAGAGAGGGACTGGGCCCTGGTGCAGTCTTGCACCTTCCTCCTCTTCCCACCCATGATGAGGCCACAGGCTAATTCTTGTCCTGACTGATTTTCAGAGAGGTGAAGAGCCTTGTAGAAGGACTAGTGGTATGTGCATATGGGGTTGGGAAAAGCTTTTGAAGAGGATCCAGAAACATCTTCCCCATTTTTTGGAAACCTCATGCCGTTTAGTGCTATTCCAAAAGCAAAACAAAGTTAAATAATACAGGAGAACCTTTTCAGAAATGTCTATATGAGCCCAAGATGAAAGTCATTGTGGCTGGCAGGGATATTTAATAGAATTGAGAGAGAAATAAGATGTTCCACAGAAAAGGAAATGAGATTTCTTTCTCTTGCCAACTAACTCTACCCAATCAGTTCAAACTCTGTATATATACAGTTATGATATCTCAAGATACGAGGGCACGTAAGCAGCTGCTCCCATAGCCAACAATAGGCACTACTTGGATGATCTTTAATGTAGGCATCTAATCCCTGAATAGCGGACTATGTCTCTTCCATAAAGTTCTCAAGCAACTTTTGTTGTTGCAAAGACTGCGGGCTCTAGTCTACATGAGGGTTGATGCTTGGTACAAAACTGGTTCACAGTGGTTTGTGTTTGTATGTGTGACAGTGACTGTCATCTCAGTTTGGTACCAACATATACAGACACTGCTGGGCCCTTTCAAACTTCCAATGGCAATTTCTGAATAATTATGAAGTAAATGAAGCTGCACACTGAGCACCGGATTGGGGACCAACTTCCACAACCATCGTGCACTGTCACATGCTTTTCAGGCAAGGTGGACAGAGTTAGGAAGTAAAGTATAAGTGGCAAGAAAGATGGGTAGCTTCTTCACATACATATAGGTGCAAAACATGAGCAAGTAAAGTGGAACAATAAATAGGCCATTTGCTGATAAAGTTTAACAGGTTGTGAAGCAGAAGGGCTTTTCCAGAGACCAGGAGAATATGTAAATAGAAATGTGATAGATTAAAAATAAACACATATCCATAGAATCTATCCAGAGTTTACTATACACCCTGTTTACTATAAGAGACTATCTGATGACACTCTTCCGTCAGAAGAGAAGCTAGTCTTTATGGAGGTAGCATCTGTGTCCCCATCAGTAAACTATGGCGCTGATAGGTTGTCACCCAAAACTTTTCGATAACTGGAGGCTTGGATAATCAAAAACCTGTTAAACTCTGGAGGGCTCCTAAGTTTCACAGGAGAGTAACTCTTCAGAACCTCCATTCCTACAAAGCTTAGGAGCTAGGTTCTGCACCTAGGACAGCGCAGGGAAGGAACCATGTCCCCTGAAATACATACCTGTCTTTCCCAGCCTGAAGCCAGGCACGTAAGAAACTTCCAGTTCTATTAGGGCTGATGCCTTTGGCTGCTGTCTCTGAATCCTGAGCACACCACTTAGGTTTCAGCTCGGCAGAGCTGCTAAACTATTCACAGTCAAAGCTAAGCTTTGCAGGATCTACAGAGGAGCTTAGGAGCTTCACAAGAGCTCAACCTATGAGTAAACTCAGAAGATACCTTTATCTTTAGTTAGTCCAGAGTTTCAATTAACCAGAGAAGAGTTTACAAAAAGCCATCTAATTGTTTGATGTGGTGATGTATATTTTATAAAAGTCTTTGAGGATGGGGCCATATCTTTTTATGTGTTCTGTAAAGCACATAGCACATTTTGGGCACTGTAAAAATAATGAAATACAATTTTTCTTGGCACTTCAAAAATACTGAATAAAATATGATCAATTTAGGAAATATCACCACCACAAAGAATGTATTATATCATGCAAGCAGCTAGACAAGCTGCCAGCAGCAAAGAGCTGGGGACTGTAGAAAATAACTCCCCCCTTCCCGCTACAAAGTAGCTTACTCACTCTTGGTTGAATGGAGTATTATATAACATGCTGTTGCTGCAGCAACCTTTCCCACCCTCTTGGCTAATGTGGTAGCAAGGTGTGTTGCTATGATATAGATGAACAGTTTCACTGTCTTTTACGTAAAGAACATACCCAGTTAAAAGTGAAAGAATGTTTAAAGGGATATGATCCTCTGAAGAATTATCTTAGCAGAGTGGTTCTGAAACACCAATGATGTATAGAATAAAGCACTTGTTCATTAACAGTCTCTAATATTAAAAATCAACAAAAAGGTTTATTAGATATGTCTTCTTTTAATCACTGCAATCTAAATATTGAATAGTGTGGTGGGGGTGGAGGAGAAAGAAACTAAGAAAATGCATAGCTGTAAAAGGTGAGCATTTATAATCTTTTGAAAGCCATCCCATCATTTATACACATTATCAGGCAGTCTCATTTTTTCTTGCACCTTTTTTTCTCTAGAGGTCAGGGCATCTGAAAACTGGTGGAGGATAAATGCATAACTTTCCCTTTAACCTTTTTAGCCCATCCTTCCTCTTTGAGTTTTACTCCAATATGCCATAGGTGGGTTTTCTTTTTTAAATTACCTCACAAGTTTAGGATGTACCAGATATATCTGAATTCAGTTTAATGACAGTTTCTCTAAATCCTGCTAGGAGCCAAACAAGCCCCTTTGTCAGTGAACTGCAAGGCAAGATTTTCAAAGATTTTTCCTTTTTAAAATCCGTTTACAAATCTCTTTTAGCACTTGAGTTCACATGGTACTCTTCTGAACCACTACATATTTTTCAGTTAGGGTTCACTCCGGCATCCTGCTAAGTGCTCTGCCTCAATCAAATGAGACACTTAAGCATGTGCTTAACTTTAAGCATGATTAATCCTATTAAAGTCAATAAAACTACTCACATTCTTAAAGTTAAGCATGTGCTTAGGTGCTTTGCTGAACTGGGCCAGAGAGCTCAGCCTCTTGCAGAATCAAGCCCTTACAGCTTGAACTTTTCTTCCCTATGTCAAATGCAGGTTCACAGTCTAATAAAGAATAAAGGAATGAAAAAAATAACTATATTTAATAGACAGAAATCCTAGTGTGTAACAATTTCATCATGATCAAAGACCCGTGGAGAAGAAGAGGAAAAATGCTAGGGTTATTCCTGAACTCTGATATTTTGTACAAGTTAGCTGTACCAACCAAGACAATGAGAGAGAATCTGTCTTATACAGCTTTTTTCCCCTGAATGCTTTTTGACAAGAAAGATTAATGAAATGTTTATTATAGAGGGCATTGTGTTCTTTCATCAGTTAAAGTGATGGTGCCCAACTGTAGAGACTGAATGTCAAGTTTTAAACAGAGTTCAACTTTATATATTCTGTACAAAATGTTATCAAGTAAAGAGAACACTAATTCCTTGAAATGTGTTTGTTTTTCTCTCGATGTAAATACCTAGTTCCACTCTAGGAAATTCATGGTTTATATAAGACTCTTACTGGTGTGAAAAATTCAGTCACAGTTAGTATCATGCCAGCTTTCATCTCCAAAAAACTGTGTGACAGGAAGTATCACATTTGCTCCCTTTTTCAGGATGTGGAGGCTGATATTGAAATGCTTTCCCTTTTTAATGGAAAATTAGTATAAAACAAAGGAAAAATAGACACAATATGCAAGAAAAATAAGCAAGCCAAATAGCGTCCAGATTAAATCCCTTTCACCATAATTTTGACTATCTCACCTACAGAAAGAGTTTGATTCTGCTCACACTCCAGGAGGTTCATCACAACAGTACTTCCAGTTTGCTGGGGCAGGAACTGTCCTGCTTTATGGGGCCAGTACTGGGGTCTTATGGAGGTATTTGCTGAGAGGGGAGAAAGGAAGTTTGGGGATATATTATTAGAGGGACATGCATGGCAATGTAGCAATAACACTCATAACCTCTCTCCTGAAGTGGGGGGATATGGAGGGAGCTAGGATATTGGATGGGGAACAGGGCAAAGAGCTGGTTGGGAGGGAAAATATGGTCAGAAATGAGACAGAGGGGGCTGCATATTTGTTTCCCTTTGCTGAATGCCTTCCCTTTGATACCTCCCATCCTCTGCGTGGGGGCAGCCCTAACAGGCCTCCTACAGCTCAGAGCTCCCTAACTCTATCACAGCCACTTCCTTTTTGATGAAGTTCAAGAAATATTATGTAGGAGGTTAGACTAGTTGATCATAATAATGGTCCCTTCCGGCCCTAAAATGTATGGTCTATAATGAGGATTATTGTGATTAAGTTATATATTTATATCCATCCCAAGTACAGATTCCTTAGTCAAGGAGGGTAGAAGAGCAGGATTTTTTTTTAATTGGGTTGGTTGATGTATAAATTCTACGTGATGTAAGGAGGGCTCTTCTCTGACTGATCTTATGAGACCCATCAGAGCAAGACTTCTCTTCTTCAGATGTTAGCAATAATTGACTTGCTCAGGTGGAGAAAGAATTACAGCTGGATGAGAAAGGAAGGGCAAGAGGTTGTGGACAGTGGAGGGGAAGATTTTTAATACATATTGAAAATTTTAAGTGCTTATCCAATAGAAAGACTCTGATTTACTGCAGTGAGAGTTGGATTGGTCCCTTACTGCTATATGTACAGAAAATTAAGCATTTGAAGTTAAACATGGATAAAGCAGCTCAGCAAACAAATCAGCTACTGCTTCATCTTCAGAATACTTCCAATAATTAATTTCACTAATCAACAGAGCTAATGAATATGGGCCTAGAGATGTAGTTCCTAAATTCTTATTTCAAATTAAAATAAGGCTCACAAAGGTCAATAGTTTTACTACATGGAGACACCTTATGTCAATTTAAAATAATCATTTACTTGTAAATTTCATGTAGAATCTCATGCATTCATTTAATCAGAACATAATTCAGTATTCTTTCCAGAATCTATTTACCAATGTTCCACTATCTGTCAATGCATATAAACCGATGTCCTAAGAGGTGGTGATCATACAGTCACTGTATTGAGTAAGGATGATCTTGTGGTTAAGTCACTTGACTAGACCTTCAGATATCTTGATTCAAATCCCAGATCTACCTCCAGTCTTCCTGGATGACTATGGGAAAGACATTTAATTTCTCTTTTCTTTCGTTCTCCATCTGTAAAAATAAGGGCTATAATACTTCCTTTCTACCACCCTTTGTTTGTCTTGTCTATTAAGAATCTTAGATTATAGGTTTTTTGAGGCAGTGATTGTCTTTTTCTATGTCTGTATAGCGCCTAGCACATTGTGACCTATAGACACTATGGTAATATAAATTATAGTAACGTAATAATAAAGTATTGACCACATGCTAACTGGACCCACTCCCTCCCTTCCACAAGCTAGTGAAATACTGCAGGGACTGCCTAAATGTTCTCCTGGAAGACATTGTTAATGACTCTTCCAGAGGAAAAGTTACCAGCACCTCTCAGAAAAACTTTAGTCAGACCTCTGCTCAAAAAAATCTGTTCTGTACACAAGCATGTTGGCCAACTACTGCCTGGTTGAGATCATTTCTGGGAAAGATAAATGAGAAGTTGTTGCCATCATCACAAATAGCTAACCACTCACCTACCTGGACCTGAACATCACCTAGTTAGGTTTCAGCCCAGGTCGTGACATAGAAACAATATTAATTGTAATGGTCGGAGATCTCCTTAGGCCAATGGATTGAGGCCAGATATCTGATGACTCAAGGTTTCGGTGTCCTTTGAGCATGTGAAATTACTGACACAGCTGCATGACCTGGCTTAGAAAGATGGAATTGTCTTAGACTGGTTCCACTCACTCCTTTCCAATTGTTCCCAAATGGTGAAGGATGACTGTTCTTTCTTCCAGCTGTGTGGTCCTTGTGGAGCTCAATACTCTTCTGTTCAACATTTATATAAAGGCACTCAAAATTATCATGACCCAGTGTCATCAGTACACCAGTGACAGACCGCTCTACTTTGTTTTATCTTTTGATCTTGGAACTACTGTCCCCACACTCTATCAGTGTCTGGCTGGCACATATTAAGAGATGGATGAGAGCCAGCTTGATGCAGCTCAAACCAGACAACATAGAGGTGATACTAATTAGTGGGGAAAGTGGTCTAAGGACCTGGTGAAATGTGAATGCTGATCTATAGCTATCTGTCCAGCCATTACAATGTGCTCTGCATTTAAGGGGTTTCACTACAACATCAATGTCTACCCTGTATTAAGAAGAAAATTTGTACACCAGGTCCTCAAAGTTCTTTCCCAATCAGTATCACTTCCATCTTGTTTTATATTGAAAATATGTTCCCCAAGCCATGCCCCAGGATTTTAAAACTGGTAATAAATAATAAGATAACAAAAATGACTTTCCCCTCAAGCATTTTGATGTTGGGGTTGATTTTTTGGGGGCTCAGAACTCAAAGCATTGTTACTGTGCAGACTTCACAAGAGACTGTCAAAGGGTGCAGCAAAAGACATTTTATCTAGTTAATTTTAATTTGGAAACAGTAAAAAAAATTAAACCCAATATAAAGTTAAATACTTCAACATACAACCATGCAAAGGTTTCCTGTATATTGCTTACTAGAAATTTTCAGTCTTACAATTTAAAGTCCATCAAACTGCCCAAAACTGGAGAAAGGATCAAGGGCTAAAAAGTTGTCTCCAACTCCAGTCCTGCTTCCAGAAGAGGAGGGAAATTTAGCCATGAATTGTGAGATACCCCCAACCACTTGCTTGTCATGTGCATGCTTACATTTGGTTCTTGTCTGGACTTTTTGTGTAGAAATCCCCTCCTGGCCTTTTAGATGTGACACAGTTTCAGTAACATCTCTGTCTTCATGCAGGATATTAATATTGTTAGGAGTGCATGTCTTTACACTAGATTACTTTGTGACCTGGGGGCCTCAAGGTGTCAATTGCCCCATGCTGGCAGAGAAATCAGCGACTGGTGGTCTCCTCAAACTGGCACAAGGGCCCAGATCCTCAAAGCCTAAATATCTTCGAGGCTGTAGGCCAATGTGACTGGCAGGAAATCTCAATGATTCAGTGAGCCAACGCACAAAAAGCAAAATCCTCTATCAGCAGAGGACGAGAAGCGCATCTACACGGGACCGGGTCCCCACGTCTCCCCCAGTTAGTCAGACTTAAGCAAGCGTGAGAAACGAAGGACACAGGGCACCCAGTGCAACGTTTGGTGTGTCCCGTCATGAGGTTGCCCCCCCGCCGTCCCTAAAGTAGGGGGCTAGGAGCAGCAGCTGCCAGGATAGACGGACGCTGCTCGTCTGCACCCCCGGTGCATCGGACAGGGAAGGCTCGTGTGCGGTCACATGGGCCCCTCTGGCTGCACGGTTCTCTGCGCCGACTAGCCTGTGGGAGGCTTACAGGCAGCAGCAGGGGGCGGGCCCGAGCCCAACGCCCAGCGGCCGCCGCTACTCTCCCGATCCCGGCGAAACGGAAGCCAAGTCAGTGCACGTGGCCGGGCGGGGAGGAGCGACCAGCGGAGCCGCCGGTAGCTGGAGCATGGCGCCCCCGTCCCCGGTCGCCAACCCCAGGGTTTTCTTCGATGTGGACGTCGGAGGCGAACGAGGTGCGTGAGGACATGGAAGGTTCCCGGGCAGGGAGGGCGCGAGAGGGACCGTTCCCGGGAGGGGCGGCGGCGGCAGGTTGCCCTGGAGAATGGGCGCGAGACCCCGGGGAAGGCAGCTTGGCGGCCGCGGGGGCGGAGGGTTCTCGGCGGGCAGCCCCGCGGCAGCGCCCCCGGGGCTGCTGCTCGCCAGCCCCCTCCCCCGGAGGGCGGGGTAGACGGGAAGGGGCAGCAGCCGTGGTCCCTCCGCGCCTGGCCCGGGCACCCCGGCGGCCCTTGTGCCGCCCCCGAGCTGCTTTGTGTCTGTAGCGCGTCGGGCGGGGAGTCGCGGGGCGGGGAGCGGAGGGGGGCTGGTCCCGCGAGCCTGCCGGGGGCTCCTGTAGGGCAGCCCCCTCGCCTCCGAGAAGGGGTTTGTGGCTGTCACTGTGCAGGGCCTGAGCGCTGCCAGCCCAGCCCTCGGTCGGGGCCTGCGTGCTCCGGGGACAGCCCCGAGGGCCTCAAATGTTCGGCTGCGTGTGGCGCCCTATCTGGCTACAGGCTTAAGGAAGGCAGGTTGACGTACAGCCGCCGCAGTAATCATTGTGGTGGTGGCGGATGGCCATGTCACCCTCCCTTCTTCTGTCCTTGGTGCGCAGCCTCACCAGGAGCGCTGCCAGTGACTGGGGGGGGGGGCTGGGAGCCCAGCTGCCCCCGCCGGTGCGGGCTTCTCACCTTCCCGCGCCCAGCTGGGAGTGGAGGGGCGCGCAGGTTAGCGCTGAGACCCAGCAGCAGCCCAGCTGGGGAGCCAGGAGCCTGCTTTCTTGTCCATTTCAGGGCTCCCTGAGACCTGAAATGGACAAGACAGCCAGCGTAAGGAATGCATAAATGACACAGATACTGTGTCACCCTAACTACAGTGCACCAACATAAGCCTCTTGTGGAGGTCTCGGTGTCCTAGGGCATTTACATCGGTGGGAGCAAGCCTGCAGTGTAGACGCTTGACATAGGCCAGCATAAGCTGCGTTATGTCAGCCTAACTTGGGGTGGCCAACCTGTGGCTCCAGAGCCACATGCAGCTCTTCAGAAGTTAATATGTATCTCCTTGTATAAGCACCGACTCGGGGGCTGGAGCGACAGGCGCCAACTTTCCAATGTGCCGGGGGGTGCTCACTGCTCAACCCCTGGTTCTGCCACAGGCCCTGCCCCCACTCCACCCCTTCCTGCCCCCTCCTCTGAGCCTGCCCTGTCCTTGCTCCTCCTCCTCCTCCCCCACCCCCTTGCAGGCCACGAAACAGCTGATCGGGAGGGAGGGGGAGGTGCTGATCAGGGGGGCTGCTGGTGGTGGGAGGTGATGGGAGGCTGCTGACATATTACTGTGGCTCTTTGGCAATGTACATTGGTAAATTCTGGCTCCTTCTCAGGCTCAGGTTGGCCACCCCTGACCTAACTCTCTAGTGTAGACCAAGCCTGGGCCACACAGGCAGCCAGCGAGCACTTATGTTCTGTACAGCTCTGAGTGAGCCACATTGAATCCAGCAGCTTGCCAGCCATGATCTCAGACTGCTCTTCTCTGTACCAGACTTGGCTGATGTGACCCCTCACACCTCCTGTTCTGAACTTTCCCAAGCCCCTGTGCTGTGGAGCATTGAGAGGAATACAATGATCTGTTTGCTCCTTTAAAGAGACAAATCCCACCAGCTTGCCATATTCACTGGCATTAACATTTACTGTCATTTAAACACCTTGCCGTTGGTTTAGATTAATAGTAAAACATGTTTATTAACAAAAGAAGATAGGCTTTTAAGTGAGTTCAAGAATAAAAGTTGGAAATGGTTATAAGCAAATAAAAGTGAAAACACATCTAAAAGTCTAAACCATAATTTAGCAAGGTACAGGCTTTGTTCAAGCAGGTACCTCATCTATAGTGAGATTCTAGAGACTTCAGTGCCCACCTTGGTTGAAGGACCTCTTTCCCAGCTTCCAAGAGCTCTGCTCCCATGTGTCTATCTAACGATGGACACAAAGATGGTTTCTGTCCTTGCTTATTGAACTCTGGAAGATATAACTTTGTTTCAAGAGATCTCCTGCTGTTTTTTCTTTCTTTCTATGATCTTCCCATTCCCTTGCTGATATCTATGTAAATAGGGCTTCCATTGTTTGGATTCTTTCATACTTAATTTACATAGAAGACCGGTACATAGCTGCCTTCTTTCCGCTCTGCGAGTGAACCTGTGTCTCCCTGTTTGGCCACAGATGTCAAAGCATAATATCATTAAGTATCCATATTCCCTCATATAACGTTAATACATACATTTCACAGTGATATTAATCAGCAGAGTGTCAATAGCTTTCAGAAAAGACCTCACTCTGAATACTCTTATAGTACAGTCATATTGTGTATAATCATCTGATTCACTTGAGATGCAGACTCCTTGTCTTTATAGACCAGTAAACCTTTGAAATGGATTCTTCTGAGGGTATGAGAGTTATCCCTCAAAGTAAAGTTTATTCAAGCTGAGAGGAAGACTGCATGGCATCTGGTGGTAATGGAAGCTCCCTGCTCTTTCTTCCCATGCTGGTGTCTACTAAAATGCAAATTGCTCTCTTTCCTACAATCTCGCTACCGCCCACCACCCCTGGTTAATTTGATGGCCCTGTTTATTGCTTATATTTAAATTGAGGTAAACCCCATTCCTTTGTTTAGGATAAACCTATTTTAAAATCTCCCTGGACATGCCTGATAAACACACTTCAGTCATAACTCCAGCATATATCCAAAACTCTTAATCCACACTGTGTAAATACATCATGCAAGAATATTAATGATCAGTGAGTTATCTTTCAAATGATACCTCACTAGGCGTATTTTTTACAAAGATTATAATAGTGTATACAGTGTGAAGAGAGGGGTGCTTAGGGCTACACCATCAGAACCCAGAGAAACAGACCCATGCACCAGGCTTCACAGGCTGACGATGAATTTGGACATAACATGGGAGAGCAAATTATTGGGGATTTACCACCATAATAGGAGTCCTTGCTATGGCAGTAAAGAGACACAATGTGACATGGCTGCTACCCTAAAGAGTTCACAGTGTACAGGCCTGACCCCACAAACACTAATCAAAAGGCACAAGGTGCTATGTGAATGTCACACTTAAAACAGGGGCTGGCTGAAATACCACCCAGTCTGGGTCATACATTGTAGCACACACGGTTGTTTTGACTTTGGGTATTTGCCTCAGAGAGACCACTAGTATCAACGTGCCATGTTCCATCTTGATTAGAGTGATCTCTCAGCTGGATAAAATCTCGTAGCACCTGATTCAAAGCTGCATGTCACCTTTTACTGACTTTTCGGGGGGGGCAGGGCGGGGGTGCCATGGCACAGTCATAGCGAAACAGGACATAAGTTGTCTGCTGCTGCAAAAAAGGGAAGTTCCTGCTAGAGGGAGGAATAAGTGGCATGGCTGGAGGTAGTGGGGAATGGTTCTTCATAGGCATTTTTGCCTCCAAATGTGTGTTAGTCAACGGCCTCTTGAGATCATGGGTGTCACTGAAGTAGAACTTTCAAAAGCTACCTCCAGCTTGTGTAAAACAAACAACAAAACACACCAACAAACAAACAAACCCACAGACACAACAACAACAAAACCAACCAATAAAAAATCAGCGCTTGGAAAATTTAGCTTTTCAAGATTTTGGTAAAAATAGACATTTCCATATTGTCAGAATTTCATGTGTGATTTATTTAACAGTAATGCTGAGAATAAAAAAAAAGGTAAAAGTGAGCAGTTCTTTAATAAATGCTAAAACCAACTTACTGAATTACACTTTCAAACATTTTAATTTACTTTCACTCCATTGTTAGATTTAATGTTCATATATTTAGCTTTCAGTACAACAAAATTATGTTAAGAATTGCCTTACTTGGAAGTTATTTAATTGACTGTCAGATTGATGAGAAAACAGCAGCACCACTTACAGTTAGCAGCTGCTTGAAGTGGAATCATTGTAAAAAGGCAGCTTTGTGAAATTAGATTAATGCCCTGTGGATTTGTTTACCAATTGAGGCTTCATTTTTAAGTAAAAACATTTCTAGCATCTAAGAGTAGATGTGTTTTAAAAGGAAACTGTAGTTCCACTCGGTGATTGTCCACATATATAAAAGTGCTATTGCCTATAAATTTCTGTGGGATTGAAGTCTAAGTATGGAGATTAGGGCTGCTCAAAAAATTTCCATTTATACCATTTTTCAATGGAAAGGAGTTTGATTTTTTTTTCCCACAAAAAGTGTTCACTTTCTGTGGCAGATTTTGTTTTAAAAAAAAAAAAAAAAAAAAAAAAAAAAGGCTGAAAACCAACCCTGCATGGCCACCCTGGTTTTCAGCCAAAATATTTTTGTTTTGATATTTCAACAAAAGTAGTTATCTTCCATGGAAAATGACAATAAAAAAGAAAAAGAAGTTGAAATTTTCCATGGAAGCAAAACTCTATTTTCCCAACATGTTCTAACAAGAATACGTGCTACACAAATCTGGTGCACTTTTAAGTCTATGTGAGTCCTGTGAGCACGTGCAAGGGCAGAATTTGAGTCATATATACATGTGGATTGTTTTCTAATAGTTTTTAGACACATCTGTCATGGTCTCCCCCTTAACCAGTTCATGGTGCCAGTTTTTCACTGACTGTATCTATGGCAGGGATGGGCAAACTTTTTGGCCCGAGGGCCACATCTGGGTGGAGAAATTGCATGCAGGGCCGGGGCAGGGGGTTGGAGTGCGGGAGTGAGTGAGGGGTGTGGGGGGGGATGTGTGGTGTGCAGGAAGGGGCTCGGGGCAAGGGGTTGGGGCAGAGGAGGGTTGCAGGAGGTATGAGGGGGCTCAGGCAGGGGGTTGGGGTGCAGAAGTGGTGCGGGTTGCAGCAGGGGGCTCAGGGCAGGGAGTTGGGGTACAGGAGGGGTGCGGGGTGCAGCAGGGGGCTCAGGGCAGGGAGTTGTGGTGCCAGGTGCAGGAGGGGCTTGGGCTCCAATCCAGCGCTGCTTACCTGGAGCGGCTCCGGGGTGGCAATGGTGAGCACTGGTGCCAGGGCAGGCTCCCTGCCTGCCCTGGCCCTGCGCCGCTCCCAGAAGCGGCCGGCACCATGTCCCTGTGGCCCCTTAGTGCGCAGCCCTTGCCTGTGGGTACCTCCCCCGAAGCTCCCATTGGCCACGGTTCCCCATTCCCGGTCAGTGGGAGCTGCGGGGGCAGTGCCTGGAAGCGAGGGCAGTGCACGGAGCCCTCCCCCCCCTCCCCGGGACCGCAGGGACATGGTGCTGACTGCTTCTGGGAATGGTGCGAGGCCCGCGGCGCCACAGGGGTGGCAATGCCGCGGGCCATAGTTTGCCCACCCCAATCTATGATAACAAACATTGTAGCTGTAATTCACTAGCTCTATCCATGGTAGCAGTAGGAGGGATATGGAAAATTGTATATTTTAAGGATTAGGTTAGTTTAACAATGGCTTAAATACTGTTAATTCAGTCATTAATTCCCCCCCTGCCCTCCACCCCTCTTCCACACTTACAGATCTGCTATATAAACATGTTTGTCTTGAGATGCTGGGCTCCTCCACTTGTTTTTCAAGACTGGACTGAAATGTGTGCGCACTCTTTCTCTCTCATATTCCAGTTGGTCGAATTGTCTTAGAATTGTTTGCAGATGTTGTGCCCAAAACTGCTGAAAATTTTCGTGCACTATGTACAGGAGAAAAAGGGATAGGGCCTACAACTGGAAAGCCTCTTCATTATAAAGGATGCCCTTTCCATAGAAGTAAGTTTGAATCATGTTTATTTTGTTGTTCTTTTCCCATTTTCTGTTTAAGTTGCATAATATTAACAGTTGACTTCAAGTATTTTGAAACCAGTTTGATTTCAATATTGGGCGGGTAGGGATGTGTGTGGATTTCTAACAGTGATCAATACTTAAGTTATGGGCTGATCTGGCTTTCATGGAACTCAGGGAGAGTTTTCTTGGACTTTCAATATTTAAATCCTTTTGAGTTAGTGATTTAGAAAGGAAAAAAAGAAAATGCAGAGCCAAGCTACAGTAGAAATATATTAAAAGTGATTTAGCATAACATATGGCCTTTCTAAAATGAACTCATTAGCTATTTTGGTTTAATACAAGAGTTTTCAGTTCAGAAAAGTAATGGATTAGAGAATAGTAGAAATGCATTATTTATCCCTCTTTATTTTATCTTCTGTCTACCTTGACCACGTTTTTGTAGAGAGTGCATCAATAGCTGGTAGTAGGCTTGCTCCAATGGCAGTAGTACAGCTGTGGGAGTCCTTCCACTGACTTCATTGGGCTTTGGGGAAGGCCCAGTATGAGCAAGGGATTTTCTTTGCTGCTGCTTACTCGTGTTTTTCTCCACAACAGCTGGTGGTGGAGGTTATTAGGAAGGATTTTTATTTGTGGACTGAATCCTGGTTTTGTGTGTACATGTTATGCTTTTCTAGAACATCCCACAGTCATAGAACATCCCACAGTCAATGCTGTAGGCTTCCTAATATGAAACTGCATTATAATAAATACGAAATCATTAGTTGATGTGAAAAATTTTTTTTTTTTATCCCAGCTTGCTCTGTTGTAATTGTGGACTTTTCTTCATATGTTGAAGAACTAGACTATTAAAGCTTTGGAAAATACATTTCTCTAAAACAGTTATTATACTCTGGGACATAAGATTTTTGAAGATATTAATTTTATTTTTTAACTGTCATCCAAGAATCTCAAAGTGCTTTATGAAAATGGGATAATAATTCTTTACTCATGTTACAGATGGAGAAATTGAGACTCAAGGAAGTAAAATAGCTCACCCAAAGTCACGCTATCAGTGACAATCTGGAATAGAAACTAGGCCTTCTGACACCCTGACCCCCTGTACTTTCACTTAGGTGATGCTGTTTGACATTTGCAGATATAAATGAATCATTTAATGAAATATTTTACTGAGAGTGATAAATAGATTAAATGGTTTTCCTGTTGAGGTGTGAGAGTCAAGTGTTGTTCAAAAAGCTGAAAATGGATAATTCGAGGGAATCTGATAACTAAGAAATCTTGTTCACTTTTGTTTGGGTATAACTGACTCGCCTGACTGTTTTGTTGATCACGATTCCCTCTCTACAGTACCCTCAAGATTACACTTCTGTTGCCCGTCCTTCTCGTGCGTAAAATAATTGTAAAAATATGTAGGATGTAGATGCAAGTTATCATCAAACCATGCTATATACTAAGGATATATGGCTTATTTCTGGTATTGCACAATTATGTGCCCAGTGAGAAATTTGATTGATTGTTAGCCATTTTGCTTTTTCTATATTAAGCCACAAGAAGTTGTGAATTTCTGGTTGTAACTATGGAAGTGTTCAGGGGATTCTTGCTCATATAAGAAAGGAATTAAGGCTCATGTTGATGAAGTGGGGTTGGTCTTCATCCTTGAATGTAATCCTGCTTAACGTTCTTCCTGCTTTGACACCATCTCTTATGACTCATTTTCTACTTAATAGTTATTAAGAAATTCATGATCCAGGGTGGAGACTTCTCAAATCAAAATGGCACAGGTGGAGAAAGTATATATGGAGAAAAATTTGAAGATGAAAACTTTCATTATAAGGTAAAGTAGTTAAAAATGCTAAATGGAATCAGGTTTTGAAGTTAGGGTGGTTTGGTTCTTATTATTCCAGTGGAATATTAGTACACGTATTATGATCCATGATGATGATGTCGGTCTATGAGGAGGTGAAGAAAGTTGTAGTAGCTTTACCTGTAAAATATTTCAGTTTTAGGGGAAAAGACTATCACTCCTACAAAACAAGGGCAGCAGCACTTTAAATTCTCTTCATAATTTTAAAAATAATGAACAAAATGACATAATTAAATTGTGCATTGTGTACCTTGGCTGAAGGAGAGGAAATATTCCATAATAAAATTATTGCATTGAATATTAGAGGAACTTTATTTCTGGAGCAAAATTTCATATACAGTGGTTTTGAATTAAATAAATCCTATGGGTTTTGTCATATATTTGTGATTTAAAACAAGGGATTTCTCGCATTTAATCTTGTAAATTCAGAAGGAGGAATCTGTTGCATCACATCTTTTTCCATTTTTCCGTAAATACTGGCTTAATGTCGTCTTTGCAGAATCCAGCAGAAGCAAAATTTGGGCAGGTTGAGAGAAAGTATTTACTTCCATGCAAATATCTTCCATAACAGGAAAAGAAACATTAATAAAGACTATTTTATATTCATGTTTTTGCACTCCTAAGGTTGCGTTAGTTGGAAAGTCTTGCTGTAAAGAAAACTTTAAGTGTCTGTGGGTGTGGATTCCATTATAGGTGCACCTGCAGCTCATGCACGCAAGATGGGATTTTTTTAAATAGAAGTTTTCATGGGGGGCCATGCTTACACCCAGTGTCTTCTCGTGCTCCTGTGCAAGAACGTAAAGGGTAGCATGACCATGACCCTCACTCAACTCCTTCTTACTACCTGTGACAAAGAGATGGAAGTCAGCAAGTGTCTGTCCCACTACTCCTAAGCTTCAAACTCGTTCCTTTTCAAACTTTTTGGTGAAGAAAAAGAGAAGAAGAGACCGCATCTACACCTCCCCATACAGCAGGGCTAGGCACCCTGAACCTACTGGTCTGGTGGATTCCAAATCATCCAGTTGAAACTCTTCCTGGCCTGTGACAGACTTACCTTACTGGTCGAAGGACACAGTAAATGACTGTTCTGTTGAGGGGAAAGTCGCATCCCCAATAAGTATGTGCCATGCTAATTTTTCTCATCAAGGACTTGCAAGTTGAGGGATGTACAGCTGTAACTGCACCTACTCGAACAATTGATAAATGCCACCGTGGAGCCTACCACAGTTCCAAAGAATGGGAAGGTTCATCTTCAGCGAGTGCTCCATTGAGTAGACACCACTCCACAGCATCAAGCAGCGACAGGAAAGAAAACAGTCAAAAACTGTGCCAACCACATTGGCATTAGGGCCATCGACATTGGCACCAATAACTTTATTGGCACTGTGGCTGGTTGACTCAGCACTGCCAAATAGAAGAGTTTCTCAATATGGGCAGCTCCACCCCAGTCTTGATACCAGAGATCCATGATACTTACTGCACCTCAGATAAGCCAGTCTTTCTCTCAGCTCCTTTAAAATCCACCTTAATGATTTCAGCTTGTCACCTGCTGGAGCAAATCCTGCTCTGTCTTCTCTCACCCCATGGTATCAGTTCCTTAAAGGGCTACTATGCAATTCCCCACCAAACAGAGGATGCATTTGAGCATCTGTCAGTATTCTCCCTATGTTACCTCACTCTGAAGATGATCTTCCTAGTCCCTATCACTTGAGCCAGCAAAGTGAGTGGCGCTTCAGGCTGAATCTCCCTGTATAACATTCCATAGGGACAAGGTGGTGCTAAAACCTCATCTGAAATTCATCCTTAAGGTGGTCTCAGAATTTCCATCTGAACCAATTCTATCAAGCTACTTGTCTTCTTCCTGAAAGCACATTTGGCACCAGTTGAAAAGAATTGCACATACTGGATGTGTCCAGGACTCTGCTTTTTTCACTGACAGGACCAAAGCATTCAGACATCCCCCTCCTGGTATGTTTCTGGTTAGAGGTGTTCCAAAGGTCAAGCCATTTCATCACAAGATATTAAAATGGATTACTCAGTGCATTTCTTTGTATTACCAGTCAGCTGTTGTACCTGTCCCACCAAACGTACAAACTCACTCCATCAGAACTCAAGTGACATCTTCTGCCTGTTTCAGAAGTGTGCCAGTATCAGAGATCTACAAGGCAGCAGCACGGACCTTTGTCAAACACTGTGCTTCGAACTTAGCTACTAGGTCAGTTGCCAAGTTCAGGAGGACAGTCAGTATTCTACTGAGGCAGCTGAAACTCCTAATTTCCACCATCCTGAAGGGATACTGCTTGCCGGCCACCTACTGTTGGACCCATATTGACACATACTCCAAGAAGAAAGAATTGGTACTTACCCTACAGTAACTGTGATTCTTTGAGGATGTTCTTTTGAGGCCAGTGTGGATCCCATGACATGCTTTCCATTCCTGCTTTCCAGAGTCCTCGTCTACCATGGGCTTTGAAGTGTGAGGAACTTGAGGGAGGGTTGTGGCTGTCCAACTCTTTTTGCCCTCATACTGGAGCACAAGGAGCCACAGGTCACATATATAACTTTGCAAGACTGGTATAAAAATCAATCTTACATACATGAAGTGCACATACACCTACTGTGAGATCCAGAGCAACTGTGACTTCTTGAAGAAGCACGGCTTCTGTAGGGTAAGCATCCATTCTTTTGCAGAAGACTTGAGTAAAGCCTATGTCGCAAAGACTTATGTAGAAGACTTGAGCAAAGCCTATATTTCCAATAAACATGAAACTTTTTGGCTGTGATTTAGAAAAAAGTATTAAAGAGAAAAAATCTGGATGGTGAAGCAAAATAATCCATGTGCTTACTTACAAGGAGGCAAAAGAATTGTAGGGGAAAAGTGTGTGATTATACAGCAATAAGTTTTAAATTATAAGGCCTCAGTTTTGCAAACAGCATGGAAGTAACTCAGTTCACGTGAATAGGTGCATTAAAGGTTAATGAAACTACTCATGTAAAATAAGTAATGCACAAGTGTTTGATGGATAGGGTTTAAGAAAGTATTTAACAATTTCCTATTAATTGCATTATTACTGAGTCAGTTACTGTATCTTGTTTTTTAAATGGGACACAGAGAGCTGGTTTTAGTGTCAGGAGATCACATCAGGCACCCCTCAACTGATTTCTCAAGTTTTGGTGTTTAGACAGCATGGAACTGATTGATGCAGTTAAACAGCCAATGCAACATTTCTTGTTAACTGATTGGGTAGTGTCAAGTCACTAAGCTTGCTTGCCACCAACTATGGGAAATACAATAAAGACAACTGTCCTCTAATGTCAGGGTAGATGAAGCCAGTTGCAAATTATGTGTGGTCCTCAGGCCCCTTGCAGGTTGTCAGTGTGGGCTTATTTGGGGTACACTGGATGTCCTGGTAGTATATCACTGTAACCTTGTAGAATAATCATATCTTACTTATATTTGCTTTGATGGAATTTTCTCGTACAGCATGATCGGGCAGGGCTGCTGAGCATGGCAAATGCAGGACCCAATACAAATGGCTCTCAGTTCTTTATCACAACAGTGCCAACCCCTCACCTGGATGGGAAACATGTGGTGTTTGGCCAAGTGATCAAAGGAATGGGTGTTGCTAAAATACTAGAAAATGTTGACGTGAATGGAGAAAAACCTGCAAAGGTAAGATCAGGACATCTAGGAGGACACTTGTTCCATTATATGGTGCCTTCTGTGAGAACTGTTTTAGTATTCTGTGAGAATTAATTTTAGTTGTGTTTTTCAGTATGATTCAAAATTGGTTTGCTTTTGTTAGAGCAAAACTAGAAAAAGTTTTTCTGAGCTTTGTCTCGCAGAACATATAACATTTTCAGATTAGCTTTTGTCTTCCATTGTGAAAATGACTTCCAGGCTAAAAGTCACAGGACTGGTAAAGCCGTTTACTAATCCTAAATAAAATATTTAGATCAAAGAAAGTATTAAAAACTGGGAAAGGGGAAAAAATATTTTGTAGTTAATTATTCTTGATACTCTACATGTGTAAAACTCCTACAAATGTTAACTAATTATTACTAATCAATTTTCACACCGCCTTTGGAAATGAGGGAGGAATGTAATGTCTCTGCACATTGAAGGTATGAGAAACTGAAACCTGTATAAATGAAGTTGTGACTTGCCAAAGGTTGCAGAAGGAGTTAGTGTTAGAGCTGGGTAGAGCTGGAGTTCTTGGTTCCCATCCTGTGCTTAGAGGACAGGTACGGGGGGTGTCTAATGGTCTAACACAGGGGCAGGCAAACTTTTTGGCCTGAGGGCTGCATCGGGTTTCTGAAATTGTATGGCAGGCTGGTTAGGGGAGGCTGTGCCTCCCCAAACAGCCAGGCATGGCCCAGCCCCTTGGGACTCCTGCCCCATCCAACCCACCCTGTTCTCTGATGGCCCCCTGGGGATCCGTGCCCCGAACTGCCCCCCACCGCCCCATCCAACCCCCGCTCTCCTTCCTGACTGCCTCCTTGGGACCCCTGACTGCCCTGACCCCTATCCACAAGCTGGTCCCTGACCACCCTCTGAACTCCCCTCCTCTCTATCCAACTCCCGCCTGACCCCTTACCGCGCTGCCTGGAGCACCGATGGCTGCCGGCGTGGCTGCACCGGGACAGGCAGCCGTGCTGCACAGCACAGAGCACCGGTCAGGCTGCGGCTCTGCAGCTGCACTGTCCCAGGAGCTCGCAGCCCTGCTGCCCAGAGCATTGCGCCTGCGGTGCACTAAGCTGAGGCTGCGGGGAAGGGGGAACCATGGGGGAGGGGCTAGGGACTAGCCTCTCGGGCCAGGAGCTCAGGGGCTGGGAAGGACAGGCCCACGGGCCGTAGTTTGCCCACTTCTGGTCTAACGGTATTGAGCAAACAGTTTAATTAGTACATTTAACATGGCTGTTAGAAGATTAATGGCTCTTTGTCAAACATAAAATATGACCAAATCATAAAATATGACCAATTATTTTTCATCATCAATATCTCCTCCATAATATCTGAAAAATTACCCTTGTTGTTGGAAAGGAAAGCATGTATTTTGCTTCATTTTGCTACCACGCTATAAAACCTAAAAACACACATGCTTTTCCTTTCATGTGTGGTAGCAAAGATGAGCATTTCAGTGATTCCTAGTGTAATGGCTTCTTGTGGTGTGATCCTGCTAGATTTTTACAAGCTAAGTGGTCTAAGCTTTGGTTGATGCTTCCAAAAAACAGAGCAGCAACAGGAAGCGGTAGTGAATCAATGTGTGTGTCACTCTTCCACATATGGCCTTGTCTTCTTCACTGCTATAATAGGTGGGTTTTTCTACCTCAGTATCTAACATGTGTGAGCTATCCTGAGGTAAAAACACAGTGAAAACTAGGCAATTTAGTTTTACTATGGGGTAAATAGCCCTATACTCCCTCCAGTGGTTGAACTTGATGAGTTTACCTTGCAGTAAAGCTGAAAATGAAGTTTCATAAGGATAGTTAGAAGCAGCTGAAGTAGGCTTTTGAAATCTGTAGTTTGGGAGTGACAGGAGGACACTTTCACCGATCTTTTGGCAATACAAAAGAACTAAAGCTTTCCGATTAGTGAATAGCAACATTGCATATTGTACGCCTCCTGTTTTTTTACAGTTGTGCATTATTGCAGAATGTGGAGAGCTGAAGGAAGGCGATAACTGGGGAATCTCCCCAATGGATGGCTCTGGTGATACTCACCCAGATTTCCCTGAAGATTCAGATGTAGATTTAAAAGATGTAAGTCGTTTTTCTTTGAAGATAATTATTTTTCCTGCGCAATGATGACATTTACATAACCTGAGATATATGGTGGTTGTTGTCAGGTTCACCAGACTTGAGTTTATTTTTAAGAAGTCTGTTAGGGCAGGTTAGAGGTAATAATGGGGAATTTTGTGATAGTTTGTTTAGCTGCTCTTGTTAATGCTAACTATGATTTATTTTTTCCAGTGCACATAAGGCTAAAAACAAAACCTTCCACTTAGAAGGGTTTTTTTCTATTCTTCCTTTATATCTGCTACTCAGTTCTTCATTGTGGTGCTGTAGTGACAAGTTTCCAGAGGCATAATTTATATAGGATTTCATAGTATTAATAGCATACTCTGGAGATTATTTAAAGGTTTATTTAGTTTCTTTCCATAGTTAGAAAATCATCTCATTACCACATTTTTCACCCACAAAGCAATTTCTAGACATGCCCTGTGTAGACAGACAACACTGTCATCGTATTTGGCAGGCAGTTAACTATCAGCTTTACTTTATGGATCTAGAAGCGGTTTGAGGGAAAGACAGAAGTGTGTTAGTAGTTGATTGTTAGTTGGAAGGCCGATGCAGATCAAGTATCTGTGCCTTGAACTGTGGGAAATAAAAGACAAAATACTCTCGGGAATGAGAAGTTCTTGGTTATATACCTGCATCACTAACAAATCTCTGATTTTTTTTATGGGTACAGCCAAAGCTTCTGTTTACCTTATCCTGGATTAAGGAGGAATGAATGTTCATTCATGTAACTGCATTTAGGGGGAAACAGTTAGATTAGTGATCGCATGTTCTCTATTGCTGTTATGTTTTGTTCTCTTGAAGTCAGTCCCCCTGATCCTAGAGGATAGGTCCACCAATGGCTATTAGACAAGATGGTCTGGGATGCAATCCCATGCTCTGGGTGTCCCTAAAGCCCTAACTGCCAGAAGCTGGGACTAGCTGACAAGGGATGGATCACTCAATAATTGCCCTGTTCTGTTCATTCCCTCTGAAGCATCTGGCACTGGCCACTGTCAGACGACAGACCAATGGTCTATCCAGACCAATATCCTGACCCAGAATGGCCATTCTTATGTTCTTATCCTCATGTACAACTCAATGGGAGTTTCATACCATTGATCAAGGAGAATGTGTTGCTCATATAATAAAATATTGTAACAGTTGTTTGAATATAGTTTAATTTCAAAACTTGGAATATTTGTGTTTTTTGGTGCATTCTGGCAATCTTTGAAAGAGAGTTGACTTGGGATCCTACTATTAAATATTAAGCAGTCCAAAGACTTGTTGCAACTTGGTATAAATTACATAATTTAATACTTACATTATATAGGATTTTTTTCTCTTCTCAATAGATTGACAAGATTGTTTCCATAGCAGAAGATATAAAGAATATAGGAAATACTTTCTTCAAAACACAGAACTGGGCAATGGCAACTAAAAAGTACACTAAAGGCTTAAGGTAAGAGTTCCTGCTGCAGAAACCAAGGTGAGGCATTCTAATTAAATGTCCCTAGATTTGAATATTGACAGGGTGCTTAACGGTTGGCATAAGAACATAAGAGCTTCCATACTGGGTCAGACCGTGGTATATCTTGTCACAGTGATCCCTACCAGAGCTTTGGTGGGAGTATACCAGAACAGGACAATTATGGAGTGATCTACTCCTGGCGTCTACTCCCGGCTTCTTGGTAGTCAGAGGGTTAGGGTTGTCCTGAGCATAGAGTTGTATCCCTGATCGTTTTGGCTAATAGCCATTGATGGGCCTATCCTCCGTGAATGTATCCAGTTCTTTTTTTAATCCAGTTATGATTTTAGGCATCACAACATCCCATGATAATGAGTTCCACTATTTAATTGTGTGTTGTGTGAAATGTAATTCCTCGTTTTTATTAAAGCTGCAGCCTATTAATTTCATTGGGTGACACATATTTTTGTATTGTAAGAAAGGGTAAATAACACTTCCCTATTCATACTTTCCATGATTTTATAGACTTCTCTCTTATCTCCTTTAGTTGCCTCTCTTGTAAGGTGAACAGTCCTTATCTTTTTTGGTCTCCATACACACCGTTTCATACCCTCCATAGCCGTTCCATACCCTTAATCATCTTTGTTGCTCTTCCCTGAACCTTGTCAGTTCCACTATTTTTTTTTGTTTTGAGATGGGATGACCAGGACTGGACACAGCATTCATGGTGTGGGAGCATCATGCATTTATATGGTGGCATTGTGATATTTACTGTCTTATTTTCTATCCTTTTCCTATTAGTTCTTAATATACTGTTAGCCTTTTTGACTATGGCTGTGTTTTGAGTGGAAGTTTTCAGAGAACTATCCAGAGTGACTCCAAGATCTTTCTTCAGTGGTAACAGCTAATTTAGAACCCACTGTAAATGAATAGTTGGGATTATTTTTTGCATTTATCAGAGTTGAATTTCATCTGCCATTTTGTTGCCCAGTCACCCAGTTTTGTGAGATCTCTCTAGCTCCTTGCACTCTACTTTGGACTTAACTATGTTGAATAATTTTGTATCATCCTTACATTTTTGCCACTTTGTTGTTCACTCCTCTTTTCCAGATCATTAATGAACATGTTGAACAGAACAGGTTCCAGTACAGATCCTTTGGGGAGCCCCACTGTTCACCTCTCCATTGTGAAAACTGACCACATATTCCTACCATTTGTTTCCTCTCTTTCAGCCAGTTACTGATCCATGAGAACATTGTCCCTCTTATCCCATGGCTTCTTAATTTCCTTAAGAGCCTTTGGTGCCGGACATTGTCAAAGGCTTTCTGAAAAGCAAGAACACTGTATTGACTGGATCAACCTTATCCATGCTTGTTGACTCCCTCCAAGAATTCTAATAGATTGAGGCATGATTTCCCTTTACAAAAGCCATGTTGACTCTTTCCCAACAAACCATGTTTGTGTGTCTGATAATTCTGTTCTTTACTATCGTTTCTACCAGTTTATCTGCTACTGAATTTAGGCTCATCAACCTATAATTACCAGGATTGCCTCTGCAGCCCTTTTTACAAAGTGGTGTTACATGAGCTACTACCTTCCAGTCATCTGGTACAGAGGCTGATTTCAAGAGAGTTGACATAGTATAGTTAGTAGTTCTGCATATTCATGTTTGAGTTCCTTCAGAACTCTTCAGGGAATACCGTCTCTTCCAGGTGACTTATTCCTGTTTATCAGGTAGTTCTAAAATCTTTTTTATTGACACATCAATTTGGGGCAGAGCATTCAACTGCAGAATTAATTTCCTTCCCCATCTCCAGCATGCTGGGTTTTTTTAGTGTTTTGTATAGCATCCATTGCTGCAGTATTCAAACATTTCACAACTAATCTGGATCTGCTTAGCTAAGTCCCTAATGAATTTCAGTGATCTCTGCTCTCTTCTGTTCTTTGATTACAGGAAGCTCTGACTGAATTGAACATATGTGAAATCATGTTTTGTTTTGTTTTTTAAAAAGTAAATCTTGTGATGATGGAAACACTGTTCCAAAGAGGAAGGTCTTAGAATGTGTGTCTTAGAAATAGATGAATGGTGGAGTAGTCAGATTTCTTCTGTATGATTGTTTGGTTGCCAGGCTGATCTCCTTACGTCATCTGATTATGCTTCCACCTTGCCTTTGTCAGCTGCATTATCCCAGAAGATCAACTATCTTTGTGGTTCGTGCATAGAGATGAAGTCACTGATGTAGCTGAGTCCTGACTTTGAAGTTCAAAAACCGAGGCTTGAAGTGGCTTTGACAAGTGTTGCAACTGCATGCAGTATCTTGAGGGGAAACGTATTAGCAAAAAGAAAAGGAGTACTTGTGGCACCTTAGAGACTAACCAATTTATTTGAGCATAAGCTTTCGTGAGCTACAGCTCACTTCATCGGATGCTCACGAAAGCTTATGCTCAAATAAATTGGTTAGTCTCTAAGGTGCCACAAGTACTCCTTTTCTTTTTGTGAATACAGACTAACACGGCTGTTACTCTGAAACCTGTCATGTTGTATTAGGCTCATGTATCACTGTGGGCCAGGGTTTGTATTTATGATTGCATTTTACTCCCAAGAAGAAGGTTGCCACAGCTCTTCAGGAACTAAAACAGTGGGGGTCATTAAGGAGAATCACTCAAGTTGTAATCACCTCCAGAGAGGTATTACATCCTTTGGAGGTTTGCATATTTTGATTCAATCTGGGTTTCCAGTCTTGGAAGACAGGACTTTTGGCATAAAAAGGCTGTGTTTAAACTGATGCATGGCCTTCTTTCTGATCCAGCAAACGGACAGGATCATCTGTCCAAGGGAGGCCCCACAACCCTTGCAGAAGGGTTGGAAGGACTTTGACTTGCTAAGGCCCCATAAGACTGATGGGTGACCTCCGGTAAGCTTTTAGCATGCACATAGGCATTTTCACTTTTTGTCTTCTCTGTAATGCTTTTACCTTACAAATAAATGTGCTTGCTTCAAAAGAAACATGTGGTAACTTGTAACTGCTGGCAAATACAATGTGCAGAGCCAGTGGAGAGAAAGAAATAGCCTTTGGGTAGACTGGCTTGCTTGCCCTGTACTGTGATATCCCAGGGAGCTGTGCAGCCTTAAAACCCCAGTCAGAAGAGAGCGAAACAAAGGTTCCTGCCCAGGGACTGGTGCTGGCTGGAGACCTCAGACTTGGCTGGGAATTCCTGGAGTGGACTACAGAGCTGGGTGGGAGAGATGCAGGTGCAGTTTCTTCAAAACTATGACACTAGCATCACAAGGAAATGGGAATTATACCCCTCCTCTTTTCTCTCCACTAATTTTCTTATGGCAGTCTTGTTTGTTGGAGGTAAATGACTGCATTTTGCAAACTCTGCAGCTTATATTGTTTACCTGTACAGTTTCAAGTACAACAAGTTAAAATAATTCAGGTAGTGTAGCCAAATACTTGGAGAGGAGGAAGGGGCAATGTTGTGTAAAAGATGATTATTTAAAATTGTGGTGTGTGGTTTTTTTTTTTTTTTGTACAGCCAATGTAGGAAGCATAAGTTCAGTTTAATTCTTTTATATAACAATATAATGGGCATGGATGTTTAGAAATAGTAAACTAAGGTGGATAAGAGTCCATGTGACTGGTAGTTCTTGCATATACTTTCAGCAAGATAGCAAAGGGCAGAAAAAAGTTAATGTTGCAAGTTACAGTATATACACTAATACATACAATTTGTAAATTTGTTTTGTGCAGGTATGTGGAGGCTTCTAAAGCCATAGTGGAGGAATCAAATACAGCAAAGTTTAATCCTACTGCCTTGATCTGCTTTTTAAATATTGCTGCTTGTAAACTGAAGGTGTCAGACTGGCAGGGAGCTATTGAAAGTTGTTGTGAGGTAAGCTAAATTTCATCTTTTGATTAGCAGAAAGTGATTTGGAAAATAAAGACAAGACTAAAAGCCTCTTTTCAAAATCAGGTTTGGAGAGGCTCATTTTCCTATAATAAATTAAAGGAAGATAGGCAAGGCTTTAGTGCAAACCAATTTTAATATACAAATTAACTCATTTTTGGCAGGCTGTTTACTTGTTCAGAAAAAATATTAGTGGAGTCACATCAATAATATTTCAGAATACAAGTTATTATTTATTGGAGCTAAATGCAAGCTGTGCATTTCCTGGGAGCACTCTTACTTTGTATAGAACAATAGATTACATTATCTTTCAGAAACAAGGAATCTTTTTATAGGTGTGTAGCATTCAGCAAGCTTTACCCTCACTCTTTGAATCAGATTTCTCGTTTTATTTTACAAGTTAATTGTAATGAATGGATAACTTTGGCTAAATGGTAAAGGGAAGGCAGCAATTAGAAATGAAAAGGCAATATAACCAATTGAAAAAGGGGGAAATAGCAAACTGATGTAAACTGGAAGCGAAGTGCAGACATTAGACAAGAGAGAACGGAGGAATTCAAAGGCTAAGGCCAAATAGGAGTTAAGTTTTAGGAACAAAGGAACACCTAGCAACAGTTATAAGCCCATAACTATTTGAAGCTCAAATTGATGATGATGAAAAAAGGCAGAAGTGTTCAGTAACTGTTACATATTTGGAGAAAAAAGCAGAATGATGTACTCCTCATATAAAGATGAGGTATTTTCCAGACCATTAATAATTGAGGGTGTTAGACAAATTTTAGTAGGTTATTTTTATTAGTTGGTCCAATAAAAGATATTCCCTCACCCACCTTTTCTCTAACATTACTGCAGATAAACACTTTGAAATCAGCAGGCCTAGATAACTTGCACTCAAGTGCTGAAAGAGTCAGCTGAGGCAATCTCTGGTCAGCTGATCACTTTTGATAAATCTTGGATTGCCAGGGAAATTCCAGAAGATTGGAAGAATGCCAATATTTAAAACAGGCAAACAGGATGGGCCAGGTAACTGTAAGCCAGCTTGTCTGACATCAGTCCTGCACAAAAGAATGGAAGAGCTGATAAAGGATTCAACTGATAATAAATTAAAGGATAGAAGTAGAATTAATGCCAGTCAGTATGGTTTTCTTGTCAAACAAATCTGATTGCATGCTTTGAGATTACAAATTTGGTTGATAAATGTAACTACATAAATGTAATAAACTTTTGTAAGGCATTTGACTTAATACCACATGACATTCTGATTTAAGAATTAGCAATTTAAAAATCAAAGCAAACATTAAACGGACTAAACTGTCTAGCTAACACATCTCAAAGTAGCTGTCAATAGGGAATCATCATCAAAGGAGGGAGTTTCTAGTGGGATTCCATATGGCTTGGTGCCAAGCCTGATGCTAGTCAATATTTCCATCAATGATCTGGAAGTTAATATAAAATTGTTGCTGATTAAAATTTGCAGATGAGACAGATTAGCAAAATGGTAAATGATGAGGACAGGGTAGTCCAACAGAGCAATTTGGATTGCTTGTAAGCTATCCCCATTAAAAATTTAATATTGCCAAATGAAAAACTATACATCAAGAAACAAAGAATGAGAGGCTGTATCCTGGAAAGAGACTCTGGAACAGATTTTAGGTGTTACAGGGAACAAACAATGCAGCACTGAGCTCCTAGTATGATGCAGTGGCAAAAAGAACTAACGTGATCCTTCGATGGTACAAACGGGAGCAGCCGGAGTAAAGAGCGGTTTTACTTTTGTATGTGGCATTGGTGAGAATGATACTGGAATCTTTCACTCAGTTCTGCAGTCCACATTTTTAAAAAACATTGGAAAAATTGGAGGGGGTGCAGAAAAGAGACACGAGAATGATTTGAGGATGTGAGTTTTGTTTATCAAAATGATTGAGAGGTGATTTGATTAGTGTACAAGTAGCTTCCAGGGGAGAAAATAATGAGTACTAAAGTGAATACTTTAATCTAGCTGAGAAATCTGAAAGATTAAACCAGACAAATACAAATGAGAAATAAGGTCCAAATTATTAATAGAAGATGATTAACCATTAGAACAAACTACCAAGGGAATTGGTGGATTCTCCGTCCCTTGATGTCTTAAAAATAAAAACTGTATACCTTTCTAGCCAATCAAGTAATTAGACTCACTGCAGAGGTAACTGGGTGGAATTTAATGGCCTGAATTATTCAGGAGATCAGACTGGATGGTTTAATGATCCTTTTTGTCATTAAATAATGGATTCATTGAGTATTTAAGTGGTTAGAAAATTTGCAGTAATCATACAAATCTATCCTTTATCCCACCATCCCTGAATATTTTGGGGATAGAAGGAGGAGCTGCACCTGCTTATGGGCTCATTTCTGTAGACAGGCATTAGCACTATTAATACTCAACAACATGCTAGATCAGAGGTAGGCAAACTGCGGGCCACATCTGGCCTGCAGGATGTCCTGCCCAGCCCTTGAGCTCCTGGCTGGGGAGCCTAGCCCCAGCCCCTCCCATGCTGTCTCCCCTCCCCCACAGCCTCACCTCATTGTGCTGCCAGTGCTCTGGCCCACTGCTCCTGCCAGGCAACGTGGCTGGCTCTGGCTGCTCTCAGCAGCATGGTAAGGGGGTAGGGGGTTGGATAACGGGCAGAGGATCCTGGGGAGGCAGACAGGGAGCAGCTGGATGGAGTGGGGGGCACGGTCAGGGAGCAGGGGGGTTGGATAGGGGTCAGAGGGCCTGTCGGGGGTGGGGGTGTGGATGGGGTTGGAGCAGTCAGGGGCCAGGGAGGTTGGATGGGGGCATGGGCCAGGCTGTTTGGGGAGGCACAGCCTCCCCTACCCAGCCGTCAATACAGTTTTGCAACCTCGATGTGGCCCTTGAGCCAAAAAGTTTGCCCACCCCCGTGCTAGATAAACCCTGGATAGTAATACTGCACTCGATTGATGGTGCTTTCATTTAAAAGTTGATTTGTTTTCAGGCAGCTTACCCTTAAAATAGATGGGTTCATAGAATATCAGGGTTGGAAGGGACCTCAGGAGGTCATCTAGTCCAACCCCCTGCTCAAAGCAGGACCAATCCCCAACTAAATCATCCCAGCCAGGGCTTTGTCAAGCCTGACCTTAAAAACTTTGAAGGAAGGAGATTCCACCACCTCCCTAGGTAACGCATTCCAGTGTTTCACCACCCTCCTAGTGAAAAAGTTTTTCCTAATATCCAACTTAAATCTCCCCCACTGCAACTTGAGACCATTACTCCTTGTTCTGTCATCTGCTACCACTGAGAACAGTCTAGAGCCATCCTCTTTGGAACCCCCTTTCAGGTAGTTGAAAGCAGCTATCAAATCCCCCCTCATTCTTCTCTTCCGTAGACTAAACATCCCCAGTTCCCTCAGCCTCTCCTCATTAGTCATGTGTTCCAGTCCCCTAATCACTTTTGTTGCCCTCCGCTGGACTCTTTCCAATTTTTCCGCATCCTTCTTGTAGTGTGGGGCCCAAAACTGGACACTGTACTCCAGATGAGGCCTCACCAGTGTCGAATAGAGGGGAACGATCACATCCCTCAATCTGCTGGCAATGCCCCTACTTATACATCCCAAAATGCCATTGCCCTTCTCGACAAGGGCACACTGTTGACTCATATCCAGCTTCTCATCCACTGTAACCCCTAGGTCCTTTTCTGCAGAACTGCTGCCGAGCCATTCGGTCCCTAGTCTGTAGCGGTGCATTGGATTCTTCCATCCTAAGTGCAGGACTCTGCACTTGTCCTTGTTGAACCTCATCAGATTTCTTTTGGCCCAATCCTCCAATTTGTCTAGGTCCCTTTGTATCCTATCCCTACCCTCCAGCGTATCTACCTCTCCTCCCAGTTTAGTGTCATCTGCAAACTTGCTGAGGGTGCAATCCACACCATCTTCCAGATCATTTATGAAGATATTGGACAAAACCGGCCCCAGGACTGACCCTTGGGGCACTCTGCTTGATATCGGCTGCCAACTAGACATGGAGCCATTGATCACTACCCGTTGAGCCCGACAATCTAGCCAGCTTTCTATCCACCTTATAATCCATTCATCCAGCCCATACTTCTTTAACTTGCTGGCAAGAATACTGTGGGAGACCGTATCAAAAGCTTTACTAAAGTCAAGGAACACCATGTCCACTGCTTTCCCTTCATCCACAGAACCAGTTATCTCATCATAGAAGGCAATTAGATTAGTCAGGCATGACTTGCCCTTGGTGAATCTATGCTGACTGTTCCTGATCACTTTCCTCTCCTCTAAGTGCTTCAGAATTGATTCCTTGAGGACCTGCTCCATGATTTTTCTAGGGACTGAGGTGAGGCTGACTGGCCTGTAGTTCCCAGGATCCTCCTCCTTCCCTTTTTTAAAGATGGGCACTACATTAGCCTTTTTCCAGTTGTCCGGGACTTCCCCCGATCGCCATGAGTTTTCAGAGATAATGGCCAGTGGCTCTGCAATCACATCCGCCAACTCCTTTAGCACTCTCGGACGCAACGCATCCGGCCCCATGGACTCGTGCTCCTCCAGCTTTTCTAAATAGTCCCGAACCACTTCTTTCTCCACAGAAGGCTGGTCACGAACAAGGTCAGCTCCCAGACTACTGCACTGGGCAGCACAGCATGGGGAGGAGGTGAAGACAGAGGCAAAAAGCATTGAGTACATTAGCTTTTTCCACATCCTCTGTCACTAGGTTGCCTCCCTCATTCAGTAAGGGGCCCACACTTTCCTTGACTTTCTTCTTGTTGCCAACATACCTGAAGAAACCCTTCTTGTTACTCTTAACATCCCTTGCTAGCTGCAACTCCAGGTGTGATTTGGCCTTCCTGATTTCACTCCTGCATGCCCAAGCAATATTTTTATACTCTTCCCTGATCATTTGTCCAATCTTCCGCTTCTTTTTTGTATTTAAGATCAGCAAGGATTTTACTGTTAAGCCAAGCTGGTCGCCTGCCATATTTATTATTCTTTGTAGACATCGGGATGGTTTGTCCCTGTAACCTCAATAAGGATTCTTTTAAAACACAGCTAGCTCTCCTGGACTCCTTTTCCCCCTCATGTTATTCTCCCAGGGGATCTTGCCCATTGGCTAATTGTGTGTGTTTTGGCGCTCTTCATATTAGCAGAAGGCTTTAGAGCAGTGGTTCTCAAAGCCGGTCCACCACTTGTTGAGGGAAAGCCCCTGGCACGCCAGACTGGTTTGTTTACCTGCCACATCCGCAGGTTTGGCCAATTGCGGCTCCCACTGGCTGCGGTTTGCTGCTCCAGGCCAATGGGGGCTGCAGGAAGGGCAGCCATCATGTCCCTTGGCCTGTGCCGCTTCCCACAGCCCCCATTGGCCTGGAACGGCGTACCATAGCTAGTGGGAGCCGCGATCGGCTGAACCTGCAGACGCAGCAGATAAACAAACTGGTCCAGGGCTTTCCCTCAACAAGCGGTGGACCGACTTTGAGAACCACTGCTTTAGAGTACACTGATGAATACTAAACCACTTTTATTCACTTTGCAGGCGCTTGCCATAGATCCAGCAAACACCAAAGCACTTTACAGACGGGCTCAAGGCTGGCAGGGAATAAGAGATTTTGATCAGGCACTGGTAACTATTTTTGTTGCTGTTGTTTTTTAAAGGATCAATAAAGCATCTACTTATTTTTTTGTATTTTTTATTGAAGGCTGATCTTAAGAAGGCTCAAGAGATAACACCTGAAGATAAAGGTAAACTGTCAAGCGAATTTTAGGAATGTGGCATATATTCTCTTTTAGGGCATGGCTACACTTGCAGTTGTAGAGCACTGGGAGTTAAACCAGCCTTCGGTGACCACAGCAGGGAAAACGCTGCTGAGTGTTCGCACTCTCAGCTGGAAGCACACTGGCGTGGCCACATTAGTGGTTCTTGCAATGCCAAAAAGAGCAGTGCATTGTCATCACTATCCCAGCGTGCAAGTGGCTGCAACATGCTTTTCAAATGTGGGGCATGAGGTGGAGTGTGTATGTGGAGGGAGAGTGAGTGGGTTGGGGGTGGGAAATGACAGCATGCTGACATGCTCTCTTGTAAGTTCAGACAGCAGCTGACCTCCTCGCTCTCACTCACTCAAAGCAAGCAGCATCTCTCAGTAATGGTTCCTTTGTCCTGGAGCAGATAAGTAGCCAGCTGTCAGAAAGCCAATCCCTCCATGTTTGAAAGGGCATATCAGCAAGTTCAAAACAATGACAAGAGTGGCCACTTGATGTAAGGGGATTATGGGACATTTCCGGAGGTCAATCAGAGCACAGTAACATAATACCTCTTTCACACTGGTGCTGCAGCGCAGCAAACGTTATTCCACTTGCCAAGGTGGAGTACCAGCAGTGCTCTGTAACTCACAAGGGTAGCCAAGCCCTAACAGGCTTTTACATAGTATTATGGTAGTTCTGCAAGAGATGAACTAAGACTGAGAATTTTTTATTTTGTGAGGTCCCTACTTTCTAGACATTGACAAAATATGAGGACATAGAATTAGTGCTGAAGTAAGTCTGCTGCTGATAGCTGCAATCTTCCACTTGTGTGTGGAGAAGTGTCTTCTACCTCTTTTTATAGAGGAAGAGGCATGCATCTCCTTGGGTCAGGGAGTTCTACTTCAGCAAGAACTGGGGTTTGTGCATCCTTTATCCCAAAAAACCTGAAGCTGCTTTCTGGTCTGATTCCATTCTCTGCTGCTTAACTGAATGTTACTCTTTGGCTCAGGAATTCAGGGTCACTACTGTTTCCTACATCCATTTCTCTGAGCCTATTTATCCTATTCTACAACTGAATGGAAAGAAGTCAGGAAGGATTTCTTTCACTAGTACCCAGCTTGATAACTACCCCCTATGACTAGAATCCAGGCAGACACAGTTTAGCCTATGTAAAGCATAAAATAAAAATGGGTGATTGATATAGTGCTGTGGGACAACTATAGGAGGTGGAAAGCCATGTTGTTGTTTTTTTTTTAAACAGCTATCCAAACTGAAGCACTCAAGGTGAAACAGAAGATAAAAGCCCAAAAGGAAAAGGAAAAAGCAGCTTATGCTAAAATGTTTGCTTAAGTGAAGGTTTTTTCCTGTTAAAGTTTAGGCACTGAATGACTGACCCATACACCATTGTAAACACTCCTACTATATGAGACAAGACATGGTAGAGGCAAGTGTTACTTGTGTTATCTCCTATACTGCAATCGATTATTTCTAATGTTTACTATTTAAACTGGAGTTTCATACTAAAAGTAAAAGTAAAAATTTTGGTTTCCAATTGTTTTTATAGCTAAAGTGACTCTCAGAAAACAATAAGACACATACTTAACCATATTAGTGGTGATAATGCTTGTCCTTTTGCAGGGTAGATATTCTTAAAAGTTTACCAGATCAGCAGTTTTAACACCCAGGAAGCAAGTTGCAGTACAATATTCTCCCATTAATTCCTTCACTAGAGCAGCAAGTCAGCATGTATACATCAGTACCACTATAAGTAGTTCCGTCTAAAACAAACTTCATAAACTCAGTTGTTCACACAAAGCCATGTTTTATGGCAAACTAGCTTTATTAAAAGTTTCTTCCCTTGAAACAGGAAGCTTGCTAAATATTTGCTTGTCTACTTAATGTAACCTTTGAAAGCAGTGATACAGTATTCCCTTGCTTGACTCATTTTCCCTAATGCAACTGGAAATTAACCAAGATTGCATTGACAGAACATGGTAGGAAGGAGCAGAAAACGTGAATTCACCATATTTTTACAGCTGTGGTTCAGGGTGTTTCCACTGAACTTTGGCAAGAGATCTAGCATCAAGTTGTAAGTCACAGAAAACAGCACCTGGGAAAGCTAAACCACTGTCTTTGATCAGGTAAAAAGGCATATTCTTTCATAACTAAGGCTAGGGTCTGTCTGATTGCCTTGACTTTGCATTCACTATTTAACATAGTGGTTAATGAAATTTCTTACCACATAGTGGTATGAAATTCAGCTGGCTCAGTAACCTCACCCAATTAACATTCAGTCAGTGATAGGCTTAGTTACACTATAGCATATATTTGTGTGAGGTTACAACGTGTCTGGGAAGTACACTGGATAGTTTTGATCAAATTTACATTCCATTATAAGCTGGCCCTCCTCCCCCTTCAGGTACTACCCAGTTAATATTCTGGCTTGGGTCTTTAATATCACATGTTTTGCAGTGGACACAATTCTGAGCATTTATCTGCAACCGTAACCCTTCTCCTGTTTCCAGGGGAACATATTCATAAACACCTGCAAAAGATGAGAATGATGTGTCACTGCAGTGGACAGATGAGTGTACAACTGAATGCTAAGACCTAGATTTAAAGGATTCTATTACAAACTCTTGCACTCTTCAATAACCATTACCCTACAAATGCTGTGACTACCATCTGGTAACTTCATTATGTAGTTCAGTTATCTCTTGTACACTTGTAGTGACAATTGCTTTGTCAAGAAATGCATTTTCCCCCCAAAAAATTAGTTCAGTAAGGACCTTGGGTCCAGTGTACCCCAAAAAGCCACCCCCCACAACTCTTCCCCTAGGCAGCAGAACGAATGGAGTGTCTCCAGAGCATATGCAGGGCAAGGACAGGCTCCAGCTGCTGCTTCTGGACTGCTGATGCTGCCTGGTGCACAGAGGAAGGGGCCCGTGAACACACAGAAAACAGCCTGGATATGCCCTAGCAGCATGTGGAGTGAGTTTTGGGTAGAGAGTCAGCAGCTTGGTAACTATCACAGCCCAGTCATGGGGAGTATATAGCTAGCTGGGGGAGTGGGCAAGGGAGAAGCCAACCATGCTGCTGGAGAGGGACATGGGTGGGTCCCCAAGAAAGACAAAATGTAGTTGGTAGTTATCTTAAACGGTTTGGGAACCACTGGTTAAGGAACTAAAAGGCCTACTAGGCCAGGTCATTTCCCCTTCTGCAACATTTCTGTAAAAATATGTAAGTACCTTTCCCTTCACTTTGCAAAGCTGTTAGTTTATTCAACCGTTGTTCATTTTAATTACCTACCTGCAGGACAGAATCTCTGTTCTGGCCCATCGTATATAGCTAAATTTTTGTTCACAGGGACACTGTCATCCTTCAGAGTCAAATGAGGAGGCTGGTCATGTTCATGATTTGTCCCACTTAGAGCCACAGAGGACAGAAGATCAAAACTGATTTTTCCATCAGGCTTTGGATATTCAATAGGAGTACAATCTTTGGCTGGCTTTAGCTGATCAGAGTCTGGCCCTAAAGTAATTTTGAATGAAACATTAAGTTTCCTAGTGTGCAAATATTTAGTTGAAATGAATTTACAGTTATCCAAATCAAAAACTGTAATTTACAATAAGGCAACTGGAGCTAAGACTCCCATTATCTTTGCAAAATGTTCTGTAGAATTCTTGCCACAAATGGTCATGTTAGCTGTGTCTCAACAGAAAGATTATCTCCAGTAGTGTGGTGCCCCCAATCCCTCTATTGAACTACAGCAGGTCACTGATTCCATAGGACACACAAAACCACCACCTACAGACACTTACTTTCTACATCCTCCCTTTTAACATGACTTGAGTACTGACCCAATCCAACCTTGCTTAATGCGAAACCACAAGAGACCATAAGACAGATACAAAATGTACATGTGTATTTTCTCAAAGAAAATTACCTGGATGTTTTAATGTCCATGGTTCCATTCCTCTCAGTATCCAATAAAATATACCAGTATAAATCATTCCTCCATAGACACCCAGTATTCCGTGGCAGGAAGGTCGGATATTCCTAACAGAATAGAGCTCTTTCCACACCCAGGATTTCTTCAAGTTTTCTTCATATTCAGGCACATCAAGTCCTAGTGGTAACATACATTACTTGTTAAATGCTTATAGCATGATTTCAGGGAAGATTAGGTCCTTGAAATAAGAATTTGTTGCAAGTTGAGAAGTGGTTATTAGCAATGGATTAAATCATTTTCAAAGCACAAAGATCAGGTTTTTTTTAAAACTAGATTTAGATCCATTTATAATATAGTGAACCTAAATTCCTGTATTACCACGGAAGAAAATGAAAGCTTGTGAAGAAAGCCAACTGTACACTTAAATGCCTAAAATGAGGATTCTTTTCTGAAATACAGTTCTAACTTTCTCAGACACTTTTTCCAGGAGTTTCTAGTATATTTGTATGTAAAAGTATCAAAGCAGGTATGCTTAAATTCAGTTTTCAAATATTTATAAAACGAAGTGGTGCTACAGGCTCTTGTGTTCAGGAATGGGACCCCTTAAGGCCTTAAAACTTCTCTTGCCTGGTGATAGGAGAAAAGGGACTTTGGAATGGGAAGCAAGAATACACAAGACTGTAGTGCTTCACCATGATGTTTGGATGGCAGATTTCTGTAGAGGCCTGTGATTTATAGGAGGTCAGACTAAATCTAGATCTAATGGTTCTTTCTGGCTTTGAGCACAACTCTATGAATACTCTGAGAAATGTTGATTTTGATAAACTGCCTCTGTCTGGAAGTTTATCAAAATCATTTTGGCTTTGAAAATGAAAATGACTGAAATGACAATGAGGACACAAATGACAATGAGGATGCCAGTGCTGTAAGTTCACTTTAGACTCTGCTAAGCTGTAAGCTAACCAGAGTAACCCACCTATTATCCGACCACCAAGCTTCAAAAGATTATATATACAAAACTTACAGCTATGCAACCATGAGCACTGTGATTTGAAAACTCCATCCTCAATGCAAGAAGTCTAATAGTTTATTGTACTATGCTAAATGTAATTTCACTATAGCAGACCGTCTTTTAAGTAAGGCCTGGAGAAGACAACTTATTAAAACAAAACTCCATGAGGAGACATTTCCCCCAATTAGTAATTTTATATGGGAATGGATTCTGAAATACAGTAAACAGAATTTACAGAACCATCTATACTAAAAGAGCCATTAATATACTGTGCAGTGTTCTGCCATAGGTTAGGGTGTCTGTTAAACAATTTATTACATGCATGGGAAAGCAGTTCTGTACCCACATTAGGAAACACTATTTTCCTGTCCACACTGACAGGAGGTCTACTATAAAACAGATCCCCATGACCGTGGAAGAAAAAATACTGGACTTGTTAGTGTAGATCGGGGTGGGCAAACTTTTTGGCCGGAGGGCCACATTGGGGTTGCAAAACTGTATGGAGGGCCAGGTAGGGAAGGCTGTGCCTCCCCAAACAGCCTGGCCCCTGCCCCCTGAAACCCCACCCCCTATCCACACACCCCTGCTCCTCATCCCCTGACTTCCCCCCGGGCCCCCTGCCCCTTATCCAACCCCACCATGCCACTCAGAACAGGAGGAGTGCTGGCAGCGCAGCACACTGAGGCTGCGGGGGAGGAGGGACAGCAGGGGAGGAGCTCAGGGGCTGGTCAGGATGTGGCTCGCGAGCCATAGTTTGCCCACCTCTGGTGTAGATAGTCCCTAAATATCTTTTTTTGCCTGCTGGAGAGTCCAGTTGCTAAAGATGCAACAATAGTTTCTCACACTACGTCTGTACTTACCACGTAATACATTTTTAAAATGAATAAGAACTTGTAGTTGTGGGGAAGCAGCTGTCATTAAAAAGTATACTTCGCTTAAACAATGTACAATTTTCTCTTAAACCAACTTAGAAGAGGTGGTTTATTTGGCTTTCAAATAGTTCCTTCAACTGAACACACAAGCCAGTTACAAGTTTAAATACGATCTTACCTATTGTCTTCGATTGGAGGTTCTCATTAGTTAGTTGGTTGAAAACAGCTTCTGAAGCCAACATGCCACTTTTCATTGCAGTGTGTGTACCTTTGATTTTAGGAACATTCATGAAACCAGGACTGCAACCAATTAATACTCCACCAGGGAAAGTGAGTTTGGGTATAGACTGAAGAGAAAAATTCAGTGAGATTAAGATTTTTTTTTTTTAAATGAGCATGTATGATGGAAAACAAATCTGGCATGAGACCAGGTCCTGAGCAAATAAGAGATATCAAGGCCAGTATTGCAGAATGTCATGGGGTTTGTTTAATCAAATGGAAGCTCAAGAAAACAAATGTGATCTCATTACACTATTCCTCCAAAATGATTGCTCTACTGAATAGACTATGATAAAGTCACTCAACAGGTGCCGCCTCCTCCCCGCCACAGATCTTCTGCTCCAGCGTTTAAAATGACAATGCCTATGGAGCCTGAAAGCTTGTCTCTTCACCAACAGAAGTTGGTCCAATAAAAGGTATTACCTCACCCACCTACTCTCTGCTTCAATAAGTCAAGCTTCCATCCTCTCATTGTAACTGTATCAGTCTAGCTCCCTGTTTAGTTCTCAAGTCTGCATCCTCTTTCTTAGTTGACAGATTGACTTTCCAGGCATTACTGAGTTTGGCACTAAGTCTCAGTTCCTTTAAGGAAAAAAAGTTGTGCAGAGACCAATAATGGAATGGTTTCTGGGCACATCTTTCCCTCTCCCTTTCTTCTGAGAAGTATAATATAATCAAGTAGTGAGGGTCACTTCTGAGAAGTTTGCCTGGGGAAAAGTAAACCTCTAAAGCCACATCCCTAAAATAACTAAATGATTCACATGTCAGTCACATGGAGCAAAAAACATCAAGAAATTCCAATAAGTATATATAACCACATTTGGATTATCTTTGAAGATTTTTTTTCTTGCTAAGTTGGAATGCTTACAGGAGGATAGTTACTAAAATTTGAAGATGCGTTACAGCACTCCTTCCTCTTTACAGGACAGTGTTTGTTTTGTGTGCTGGTTACTCCCCTCAAGCTGCGAACTTGAGATTGCCTTCACAGTGAAGGCAACTGGGTTTGGGGGTCAGACAGCGTAACAGCAGTTTGTAAATCTTCAACTGGACATTTTCTCAGGTGATGTCCCTAAACACAATTACACAGCTAAATACGGATTTCCTGGGATTAAATGCACTCGTTACATCCTGTACGTTCATGAATACCACTAGTACTGTATTATAACTAATTCTACTTGGCATAGTACCGGGGACAATAAAAGTGGTTTCCTGGCTCAATCTTTTTATTAAATATATTTTTCCCGTTCCATCTGTCTTTTCCAAAATTTTGCAAATTCCCATACCTTCCTGCATCAGTGCAAACACTCTCTTTAGAGAGAACATAATGGTTAAGCCACTTTAATATAAATTATCACTAGATCTCCATTCATGTTTTGTGAATTCCACAAGACTCTCAAGCAGATAGTGCTCTGGCACTATCAGGAGAACCCCAGGAGTACTCACAGTAGTGTTATAGATATGGCAATTTCCCTCCAATATTTTTGGGAGACCTTACTGTATTAAGTCTATGTATCACTGCAGGCCAGGAATTGTGAATATTTCCATGGCACTCATTGCCATGGGATATTGTGAAGGCCATAAGTATAACTAGGTTCAAAAAAGAATTAGACAAATTCATGGAAACTAGGTCCATCAGTGGGTATTAGCCAAGATGGTCAGAGATGCAACCCCATGCTCTAGGTGTCCATAATCCTCTAACTGCCAGAAGCTGGGACTTAACAGGTGATCACCAGAAATTACCCTGTTCTGTTCATTGCCTCTGAAGCTACTGGCACTGGCCACAGTCAGACACAGGATACAGGGATAGGTGGTCCATTGGTCTGACCAAGTATGGCCACTCTTATGCTCTTACGACTAGGATAAGAAGCCTGAGCAGTGGAGATTGGGACTGTGTAGGCAAGGCTAATAGCATTGGGATAAGGAGCCAGAATGGGGAAAAGACAGGACTGAGCTATAGAGAGGTTGGGTTGGAGGGTGTAGACAGAGTATCTGTGCCCACTATTAAATGCTCCCTTTCAGAGTATGAAGGAAATTTGGTTTTTTCAGTGTGTTTTTTAAAAATTTAGGAAGTTACACACAAGCTACATAAACACAACATTTTTAAGGTTGCAAAGTCAAGCACTCAAAAGTTAGGAAATTCCAGAAATCAGGGTTGCTTGCTTGTGTGACCTTAATTTGCCCTCCTTGCATGTATACATTACGATAAAGTCTTCAACGGCATGATCACATCCTTTGTTTCCCATGGAACCCTTGCCTCATTCAGTGCACAAGATGGACCTGCTCTGGGAATGAATCAGGGTTGTGTAGTAAAGGAGGCTGTTGTCTGTAGGACCCTCTGCCTCATTTGGTGCAAAAGGTGGAAAGTGTGTAGTGAACGAGGCAGTGGGTTGTAGGAAGAGAGAGGACAGTCTCATGATTAAGGCAGTTGAATGCTGTCCTGAGAAAACTGGATTCTATCCCTGCTTCTGTCATATGTTCCTAAGTGATATTGGACAAGTCACTAAAACCAAGCTTTTCAAATTGCATGTTCCTCAAAGACAGAAGAATATGGCCTTAAGTTTATCTATAGCATACAAATTTGGAACTGCCGAATATAGAATATCCTTCTATATGTATGAGGCAATATCTTCACCAAAAAGAGAGAAAAACTAAGAGCTATAATTCTACTAAATATAAACATAATTCTGTACTCCATGTGCTAACTGGTCAAAGACTTCTATTATAGATATTGTCAAGGCACCATATAGGTTAGTATGATTACTCCAGACAATTCCTATGGACATACCATTCTTGTTCCTATGGACATTTATTTCCTACTGATCAATGCGACATTTTTAAAGCCAGCAAACACACCTTTAAATGGCACACGCCTTGAAGAGTGGAGTAGTTAAAAATTAATGATCAACTAGCAAGTTTTAACATACAGAAAAGTAAACTCCATTTAATGTAGATATAACACAAATTACATACAATAAACCAGGGGTCGGCAACCTTTCAGAAGTGGTATGCCAAGACTTCATTTATTCTCTCTAATTTAAGGTTTTGCGTGCCAGTAATACATTTTAACGTTTTTAGAAGGTCTCTTTCTATCAGTCTTTAATATATAACTAAACTATTGTTGTATGTAAAGTAAATAAGGGTTTTAAAATGTTTAAGAAGCTTCATTTAAAAGTACATTAAAATGCCTTTTCCCCCCCGGACCGGTGGCCAGGACCCGGGCAGTGTGAGTGCCACTGAAAATCAGCTCACATGCCACCTTTGGTATGCGTGCCACAGGTTGCCTACCCCTGCAATAAACCAAGCTTTGCACCAGGAACTACTTAAAGTAAGTTACACATTATTCAGAACAGAGGAGAGACGTGTACAAAAGCAGGATATTCAGCTGAACTCATGGTGACCACTGGAGAATGTCTATAGCAAATGCCGTATTCTCTCACATAAATTGGTATAGCCCAGGGCAAAGAGGCACATCTGGCCACTTCCTCCTAGCAAAAATACAGTATTTACTATTCAACTCTCTCTCTTTACTCCTGTACATATTTTGCTGTAACACAGACACAAGACATATCTTAGGACATGCTAATTTAGTAGATAGCGTGGCATTTTCTCAAGGCCTGAAAATATTCATAGGAGTTGATCAATTTATTTTAGAAAGGCCAATGAGACTTCCTGGTGCCAAAAGGCATTGCTTTCTGTCCAGAAATTCCTTTTGTCCTTATCCAATCTTTTATTTCAATGGTCACTTGACGACAGACCAATTGAAGACATTTTAGTTTAGATATTACAAGTATAACTAGTTCTTGTTACTAGGGCCACAGGGAATTCAGGATAAATAGTTTAGTAGTGTTACAAAAGAAAATGCCCACACCCAAACAAAAACCCCAAATACACCCTTACCTGGAAACCACCTTCATTCAAGGCTCTAGCACCATAGGCAATCCTTTTTCCACCCTCAAAAGTGGGCTGCACACTGGGATGATGCTTCCATCTCTGGAACTCTTTAAATGGGCTCAAATAGGGATTTTGATAATCTAAACCAACCTTTAAAACAAAACAACATAAAACATGCCATGAATATTAAAATGTGAACATTTCAACAAAAGTTATTTTATATTCCTACTTTAAAGTGCCATATCAGCATTAAAACATGGTATGTTAGGTCCACTTTCATGTTACACCAACTTCATTATATTCAAGATGCAAGAAGCAGCCAAACTATATTCATGGCCTACGTCAGACCCATTAACACTATGCTCAGAACCAAGTCAGAGGACTTCGCTACAAGGTTGTCCCAAAAGTATCTAACCAAGTTGTAACCAGCTCCCATAACTAAGCCAAAGTCCATCCCACTGGAAATAAAATCATCATAATGAAACTGCATTTTTAAACAGTTTGCCTGAACAGTGTGGTTGAAACATAAAACTTCTTAAAAGTCATATCAGAACAATGCTCTGATCACTAGGTATTGCCCAGAGGCTTCTCCTTCGACCCTGGGTAAATAAGTAGTAAGTTTCAGCCACTCATTGATAAATTTTTCAAGCACTATTTTTACATGGCTTAAAGTTGAGTCAAGTAACATTTCCAAATGAGTGAAGCATCCATATAAAGCACCAAGGGAACAATGATACAAAGACAGAATGAAAAGAGACTTCACCAGTTGGCGGAATGCCCAGGAGTTCATATTTTAGATTCAGTCAAAAGCTGGTGCTAAGATGTGTCTTGCATTTTTCTAGATATGGTCAAGTTCCAGCTTTGACATATTCCTCACAGGAGCAATTCCAGAGGCATGATCCTTATGTCAAAAAGCCCTGTTTCTGGCTCTTGCAAGCTTCACCTGTGGGACAATTATTTCCAGGGTTTTGGACAACAGAAAAACATAATATTGGTGAGAGAAAGAGAGAATTTTTTAAGATAACTTGGCCAAAGCTACCTACATCGATCTCAGAGTCTACTCGCTGCCAAGGGAATTGACAGCCCACCATAGTCAGACAGCAGACAACTACTTTCTTCATCAGTTTTACAAGGAGCTTTCACAATTAAGGCTTATGTACTAAGGGAAGCTATTACAAAATAAGCTAGGTTGTGAATTTAAAACAGAAATTCTGTACTAGCTCCCAGTGTGGACTCACTAGCTCCCAGCGTGGACTCTCTTATTTTACACTAAGTGCCTTTGGGCAGTTTAGCTTAAATGGATTAAGCTAAACTGCACAAAGTCACTCTTCGTATGGAATACGAGTGGCTACATTGGGTGCTAGTGTGCAGTTGCTATTCTGTGTTTTTTCCTGATGTACACAAGACCTTAATACATTGATAAGCGAACTTTTCCCATCGCACCCCCAATTACCATTAACGGAATCTGTCTGTGCCCCCCCCTCCATTATTGCACAGTCAAGGTCATCTTAGCAGTGGAGCTTGGAGAGGAACTGGGGCTAGAGAAGGAGTTGGTCTGAGAGAAGAGAAGGAATGAGGGCAGAGCTGGGCTGAGGGCAAAACGAGACTGGAAGCGGAAAAGAAAAGGGGCTGAAAGAGGATGGGGTGGAGCAGGTCTGGAAGCATGGCGTTCCTTCCCCATCCCAAGTGGAGCCTGTCCTGGGCCCTGCCACATGTCCCGCGCCCCAAATGTTCCTCCACGCTCCTTAAAGGGGTGGCGTGCCCCACAGTTTGGGGACCATTGCCTTAATGCAAAGGCCTTGTTGCAATAGTCTGGTCTGGAGGTTATGAAGGTATAGAAGATAGAGGCAAACAAAGGGAAAATGGGATTGTGGGGGGAAAGTTGTTTATACTACTTAAACAGGAGGGAATACATTTATCCATGATCAGCATGGTAGTACGAGAACCAAGTATTAACAAGATTCTGAAAAAGCTGATACAGTTTGCATGGGTAATTGAGTACCTGAATGCTAACACACGCAATTGGTCATGCAAACTCATTTACAATTTTACTTGACACTATCTTGCTCTTATAGGTGATGGAAGCAGCGATATTTGTAGTTATGGTTGCCTAGTACTTCCCATTATAGAAGACCCCATCTGGGCTGAAATTTCCAGTGCTGGGTGCCTGCCTGCCTTAGGATGAATTTCTTTGGGAAAATTTTCGTATAAATGGTTTAGCATTTCTCAGATAAAGTTAAGGAAAAATACATACCTCTGCATATGTTAAAAAATTCTTACAACTCTTCATCAAGAAGTTCTAGCATTTTCTGCTTTAAAGCAGAAACTTAAAATTTTGTTCTAGTAGCAAACCATTACTTACCACAAACCCAAGAGCTACCAATGGTTCACCTTCATTTAAATGATAAAGAAATGATCCTCCATATGTATGTCTGTCCAAGGGCCAGCCCACAGTGTGTTCCACTCTTCCTGGTTTCCATTTCTTTTCATCAATAAGCCACAACTGGAATAGAGACTACTTTATAATGCAAGTACAGGCTGGACATTTTAATAATGCAATATAAAAACAAAACCCAACTAGAAATGATAGGGACAAGATTGCAGAAACATTACTTTGAATTTACTACGCTGTGGCATATGATAAAGCTCATACAGCTGAAGACAGAGTAAGGCAGGAAAATATGCTAAGATCATTTGTAAAGTGGCAATTCAAATACTTTCCTTCCTTAAAACAACTCACATCAGCAAATTCAACAAACAGCATGGTCCTTTGTCCCAGCCCCAGCACCCACCATTAATTACAGAAGAGCCTGCGTTTTGCATCAATTATTTTAATAACTTATGCATGAATGAATGTAAGAAAAGCACAAGCTTACACTGACTATTTATTTATTTAAAGAAAGCAAAAACATTGGGCTACTTAACAGCGAAAATTCTTCTTAATAACTTCTATACTTGGGACCTAAAATAAGCTACTATACTCACTTATTTGGAACCTCAAAAGCCAACCTTCTACTATACTGTACTACTTGAAGTTTTGTAAAAGTTCATATAGTTTCACAGTTTTAAAAAATACAGAAATCTAAAAAATTATTTTGCAGATAATATACATAGTTTGGAGTAGACACTGATGGTTAAAGAACTCAAGTTAATATATGATCAAACTTTGAATATACTTTGTTTAAAACCAACCATTACTTTACCAGTGTAATATATTTGTACTCAGAAAAAACATTAAAAATATTTTCCAAAAATAAAACCCTAACACAATGTCTTAATTATACGCATATTGAATTAACACTGCAGACTATGTAGCTAGCACAATTTTGACATCTGCTGTATAGGTCAAAGAAAGTTTCCAGCCATCACTTCACTGTAATGCAACAGGGCACCAGCTAGCTTATACCCCAACATGTCACAGAATAGTCACAAGATTGCTAGGGCTTGCAGACAGCTGTGCCTAGACAATTTTCCAACTTAGGTGTACCTTTGTTCTCCCTTAATCAGGGACAGCAAGTACTAGGCTAAAAGTGGACCTTAAAAAGAAATACAATTTAAATCAATTTAAAGAGTGAATTTAGTTTGGAAACAAAACCAGATGGATAGTGAAGTGACCAGCACAGTTTCACAAAGATTAAAGAATACCTGCATTGTAAATGGAAAAAAAGAGGAAGGGCAACCAAACAAGACTACCTAGAGTTAGTTACGATGTTCAAAAAAATAAAAATAAAATGGCAGCACAAAAGCAAACAAGTTAATGTCATATCAGAAGGTAAGGTGAGTAAGAAGGAAAAGTACAATAGGGACTAACCCTGCCTTGGCCAGGAGATGGATGTCACAACTTAAACAGGCCTTTTCACACTCCTTATTCCATAATACTAAAACGATTCAAAAGTTTAAAAACTTAACTCCAAGCTCTTGTCAAAATCCACCACTCGCTACTTAAGTGCACAATCTAAAGCAAAATCCTCAGTTTTAGAAAGCAGTTTATACACACATTTTAAAACAGTCTAATTTGCAGCAAGTCTTATACTTCAATCATTTAAGCTTACAAATATTGTGATAAAACTAAGTACAGATACCTCTTTCAGTCCGATACCATAGCTCTGGGGTTGACATTTCTCCCTTAGATTGTATCTGTTGTACAACTGTTTGGCAAGATGTCCATGACAACCTTCTGCAAAGAATGTGACTTTGGCATGTAGCTCCAAACCTCTTTCAAAGATAGCCTGTAAAGCAGAGTACCCGTAGTCACCATGCTGTTTAGATAACATGGGTGAGGGAAAGGGAGACAGAGAGGTGCTGTTAAGGCACTTTTGGATCTTCCTGATTCTGGGATACTCCAGAGACTGAAGCAGCTGCTGGGCACTTGTTGATGTTACTGCAGCCTTCTTGGGCTTGCCCAGAAACCATGCAGCACTGTGCGCTGTGGTCCCACCCCTGAAACACTCCTCCCACCCCACCACCATACTCCGCCTGTGCCAGAGTATGTGCAGGGCTGTCTTCCACAGTTTTCATATCAGGACAATGATCCTCTAGCCAAATAGGGTGCTCTTAGAGCACATTTACACTATAAAGGCCCTTTTACCCAGCATCAAGAGGCCAGACTGGAGGTCAGGACCTCACCCAGGTAGCTGTGTCACAGATCCACAGAATCAGTGCTGTGCCCCCAGTTTTTAAACAGTCTCTTTGAGGAACCCCTTCAATATACCAGACCCTCAGGGGGTCCACTCTTCTCTCAGGGTAGGCTATGCAGCCTCACCATCTCCTGAGACAACCTCTAGGGCTTCAGCACTCTCACTTCACACTGTGAGCTCTGCTCAGCAAGTCCAACTGAGAGAGACTCCTGGTTAGAGACCTGTATGCTCTTTCAAGGGACTAACACATCTCATCCAATATTTGCAGTGACACTCAAGCTGCAATTTCAAAACTGTGGGGTTTACTAGTCGACTGGAACACAGCACTGGAAGTTAGCACACAGAAATAAAGATTAAAGCACAGTCCATTCTGGTCAGCCCAGTGCAATTCACCAGCCAAGCTTCAGTGAACTCCATTTGCGGGCTGTCTCTCTCTCTGACCACCTTAGTCAGTTCCCAGGTGAGCGCGCCCAGGCTCCTTACAGAAGCCAATTCTTCATTCCTCCATCTCACTCATCTCAGCCTTTTGTTCTTGGGCTGGGGCCTCTGCTTAGCTTCCTTGCTGTGAGGCAGAGAAAAATCTCTTTCTTCTAGGTCCTTGTTTGCTAGGTGTCCAGATCCTGGTAACAGGGTTTTCCATTGTCTTTTTGGATTTTCCTCTGATGTGGGTTGGCCTGGGCCAGTCCTTTTTAATGACTCATTCAGTCCGCTCAGCTAGGCAACGCTCACCCACACACCTATAGCTCTTTAGCCTTCCATAAAAGCAAGCTTAATCCTTCCCATCCTTCACTCGGTAGCCAGGACAAGTATGAGGAAACTGAGGCACAAATAGGATTAATGAAAAAAAATATTACAAAAAATTCCCACTTTGTCACAGCATGTCATTCTGCTGCTGACCTTCCACTGCATGACATTTTGTCCATTGGTTGGATGGAATAGGATTTAGTATAAAACTTGACATCTTCTTAGCATATGTGCAATGTACCTCAGGACCAGGATTCATCACTGAATTTTGTGTGCTAGATGGATCATTAGCTTTCCCAGCCTGGGCCAGGCACTGACAGGGTGTGTGATGTGAACGCTGATCCATGCCCAGCAACATCTTCTTGGATGCATCTTGTGATAGTCGACTATGATGAAGTGTCTCCAGTTCATACACGGGATTTTTAGAGATCAGTATCCTGGGGCTGGATTCATAAGTGAAAAAAAAGATGAAATGATCCAAACAAATTATTGCTCAAATCTGGTATGTTGAAATACACAATGAGATCTTACTAGGACTGGATATTAGCCGGAAAATAAGTCAACCAAAAAAAAGATCTGGTGCAAGATACGTTTGGATATGTAGAATCCAAAACTAAATATGTTATTTTAGTAGTAATTGCCTTTGTTACCATAAAAGTGGTATTAATATGTTTGTAGATGTATTATATTATGGAAAAACTCAAATATTTTAGAAGGAATTAAATTAGGATTTAAAAAAAATTCTCCCAGGAGGTGGATTAATAATTTTCTTTCAGCATTTTTGTCAAAAGGATATTATATATATCTCCTGCCCGAACTCAAAAAAATGGTATTGAAATTTTTTATTTGACTTAATTTATTAGAGTTTTCTCACAGGGCATTGGGGAATGGAACTAAAAGTACTACGTTCCTTGTATACTGGCTTAGGGATAGGTAAGTGCCAGTTTTTGCTGGAACTTTCCCCACTTTCTGCATTTCTGATTGAGAAGCAGAAGGTGAACTGTATTTACAGCATACAGATGACTAAGAATGGACTTGTTACTTTTGTTAATATGACTATGCATGCATATGGTGCAGTTTCACAGAAGCCATGTCCTTGCTAAGATAACGGCAGTTACATAAGTTATTTAATTATGGTTTCTAAGTGTAGACATCCTACATTATCTAGGTTTCAAATTTATAAATTTAAGTAACAAAAAATGTTTTGCAGTTAGCATCTTTCTCCTGCACCTATAAAAGAACCAATGCTTGTTTTATTGTATATTTATACCATCGCTGTCACATATTTTAGTTAATTTGTACTATGGTAGTGTGTTGGGGCTCCAGTCATGGATCAGGGCCCCATTAGTTAGGCACTGTTCTAAGACAAACAAGAGACATTCCTCGCCTCAAAGAGCTTATAATTTTAGTAAATTTACTGATCAAGGCCCTGATCTTGCAGACACTTGGACATCTTTAACTCCATCCATTGTGAGCTGTACAGCTGACTTCAATGGAACTACTCACCGAGCCTAAAGTTAAAGACCTGTGCAAGTGTTCCGACAAAGTGGGTATTCACCCATGAAAGCTTATACTCCAATACGTCTGTTAGTCTATAAGGTGCCACAAGACTCTTTGCCACCTGCGCAAGTGTTTGTAGAATTGGGATCCTAATCATTAAGATTAATAAATTAAATGAGTTAATAAAAATGTTTGTCAAAAGAGAGAGAAATTTCTGAATAAGTGGTGCAGTTTTCTTACAACTCATAGAAGACATTCTGTTCTTTTCTACAGTTCCTAGGTCTGGGGCTCTTTACATCAGGAATAAAATCAGGCTTTCAACCACTGCAACAAATGTGAATACTACTGGTACCATCTACTGGTGAAAATATAGAATTGAAAATAATTTTAGCTATTTGGGTAACAAAGGGAGGTGACAGTTGTTCTGTTTGAATTATTTCAAGACGAGAGTGTAGTAAATATATGATTTCATGGTCGACTATTTTAAACGTAGGAACCTCAGCCTCCTTATTAGCAGGAAAAGCACATTTTGAAAAGTGAACAAAAAAAAAAAAAATACTCCAAAGGAGGAAACACTAAGTGGATACAGACAGCTACCAGACAGGCAGGAGGATTCATCCAGTAAGCACCTTGCCCACAAAAGGCAAATGGGATGGAGTCAGCAAAGTACAACAAAATTGCAAAAAGGGCAAAAGGCAGCAGTCAGTCATCAGAACAACAGTGTATTGTATTTTGTGAGTTACCAGTTGGACAGATCTCTCTCCCACTCACCTTCATGACTTCTTCCATTCAGTCACCTCTTTCTTCCCACTTCATCCTTCCAGACGCCACCTATGCCAAACAAACCTCTCCGATTTTCATTCAAATCCCTCCTTAAACAATTTCTCCTTCTCTGAAGACTTTCACTGATAATTCCAGGGACTTTTGGTTTGTTTGTTTGTTTTGAAGGTATAACACCAAGCACAACAATGGCACTAGAATGACGTATGTAGCAACTACAGAATTGGACCTTTACCTATTAAAAAGATAAGTACTCACTTTAGGTGCTCCATCCTTTTGAATGCCTACATCATTAGTGGCAATCCCTTTCACACTGCCGTCTTCATGAAAAAGAACCTATGGAAATATTCAAACATCATCTATTTTAAAGACCTGTCATTTTAAGCCCATTTCTAAAATTATTTCCAAATGCAGAAAACATGGAGGTTAAAAACCCAAACCTTTTAACTAAGGGCTCAGTCTTGAAAACAATGGGATTAATCATGTGCTTAAATGCTCTGCTGGATTGGAGACAGAGTATTCAGGAATTTGCAGAACTGAGCCCTAATTTTTCAAGCATTTCTGTGTAATATGGGTCTTGCTAAAAACCAGATAATTAGGCTAAAATCTCTCACACACAAATAGTTATGTTATTACCTCAGCTGCTGCATAGCCTGGATACACCTCAACACCCAAAGCTTCTGCTTGCTCACCCAGCCAATTCACAAAGTGCCCCAGGCGCACTATATAATTCCCATGATTAGTCATTGGAAGACCTGGGCAAAAGGGAAAAGTACACCACAATCTATTCAGGTTTATGAATTAAAATATATACATATACACACAGGAGATGTACATGCTTAAAATGTAATACTTTTAAAAATACAAAAGTTTGGTTCAACGCAATCTACTAGTATCTTTTTGCTATGATTGCTATCTCTATACAGAGATGTTGTGTGAGTTTTAATATGTACAATCTACCTACCGTATGTACTCAATTATAAGCCGGTTCGTTTATAAGCCTACCCTCCCCAAAGATGGATAAGTAAAAATGGTAAAAACTGTATGACCCTTTCATAAGCCAATCCTATATTTCAGAGGTTGGCAAACTTCGGCTCCCGGACCGTCAGGGTAAGCCGCTGGCGGGTCGGGACGTTCTGTTTATCTGGAGCGTTCGCAGGCACGGAGCCCCTCAGCCCCTAGTGGCTGCGGTTTGCCATTCCCAGCCAATGGGAGCTGAGGGAAGTGGCGCCACTTCCCGCAGCTCCCATTGGCTGGGAACGGCAAACCGCGGCCGCAGGGACCTGAGGGACTCCATGCCTGCAGACGCTCCAGGTAAACAAAACGACAATGTATTAGATATTCAATTAAATGATTTCATAGAGTTTTAAATCATCAAATTTTGGTGTAGACCCGTTTATAAGCCGACCCCCGCTCTTTGATGCGTCACCTTTCTACCAAAAATATTTGGCTTATGAATATGTACAGTACTTATATTCCCATCACTATAGTTTGTGTACAAAGTTGCTAAAAAGCAGCTGATGCAGTATTGCTTGCCTCCCAACATATACCATAGTTTCTTCTTGAAAATATAATATAGCCCCGATGAGCTTTTTATAACTATATTAAACCTTAGGCCTGTTTTTTCAGTAAGTGTTCTAGCTTTTCAACAAGCTGTACCTGGAAGAACTGGCACTGGAATTCTGGAATTCTTTGTTAAAATCCCAAATTTGTCTTCAGTTACTGGAGTCTGAAGTGGAGCCTAAAAATAAGAAAAGTCATCACTGAACACTATTTTTGCTACTTGTCAAGAAGCAGACATTTTCTATCCCTCCCAAGGAGCTAATTAAAGAACTTGTGTAGTATGACGCAAAGATATAATGGTCTTGTGAGAAAATTTCATGACAGAGAGGTAAAGCACAGAGTCTCGGGCAGAATAATATTCAGGTAAAAAGTCAACAAAATTAATACTCCTCAACTATTGGAATTCGCTTTTGGCATTGGGCTTCCCTCCCCGCAAACAAACAGTTCCTTTCTTATCCAATAATTTTTTACACAACAAACAAAGGAAAAAACTGTGCAATGAAAGATGATATTTATAGATCATCTTATTTAGAAATAATATACAGAGGTGAAGCATGGAGCTTGATACAAAGTTTGTTTCAAGTTAGAGATGAATCATGATCAAGCATTCATACCCCTCGCTCCTTCCAGTCCGGTAAGAGTTCTTCCAAAGCTCGTGGCTCAAGACAAGCACCAGAAAGTGTATGTGCACCGATCTGAGCAGCCTTCTCCACCAAGCAAACACGAACTTCTTTGCCATACTCATTGGCTAACTGTTTAAGTCGAATAGCTGCAGAAAGACCTGCAGGGCCTGCTCCAACTATAACAACATCAGCTTCTTCTGCAAATCTTTCCATGTTCACCCCTTTAATAGAGCAAAGTATGATACAGCAATTTTGTCCAACAATACATCTCTCTCGCCATTCTCTTCCCCTCTCTCTCTAAAGTTTATTGTTTTGCTTTGTCATATCAGCCACCAAGTATCAAAATACTGTCACCTTGGACTAAGATGGGGCTAATATTCAACAGGTGTGAACATAATGTACATGAGCAGCATTTTAATTGTGCTTTTGCCTAACGTTTGGAATATAAAACTAAGCTTTTGCTAATAAAGAGGGACACAGAAAGAACTTTAGATTCTAATCTCCAGTGCTCGTGCCATCCTAGAATGCTTAAAATAAGGGCCCAGATCTACGCTCACTTCTCAGGTGTGCTTGGTACAGCTCAGGAGAAAAGAGGGGGGAGAAGTGCCATTAAGCAACCTTTAACAGTCCTCCTCCTTCCCCCGATGCTGGGAATGCTGGTCCAGTCCCAGGTATCTGCTGCTTTGCTCCACCGGTCAGGGGTCCCCATGCGCTGTTCTGGCAACAGGGATTGTTGTGACATAAAGAGGACCCAGTCACACCCACTTTCTCCAAGGAGCTGCTAAGGTTAGTGAATTTATAGATTAAGATAGCATAAATAAATACCTTATTTGCCCTATTTCATCATGATCAACTCATAAGACCACATTACAAAAGCAGAAAAATCCATATCCTGACTGCAGTAAGATAAATAAGACAGATGTTAACTTTTTGGTTTGTATGTCTATAGCTACAAGATCGATTTACACATTTGCATCCTGAAGTCTCATACTTTCTTAGTTTAATTAGGAGCAAACTAAATAAGATCAGTTCTGCTGCACTAAAGCTGACCATCGTAAGCAAGCAACCATAAAATGTCATCTGAATCTTTAGTATTGCACTTAACAGCATCTCTGTAAAATAACTATGCTGTTAACATTTAAAAATGCCTGCAATTAATATAGACAAGCTGTTTTCTTAACATGCAATTTTTCATTTACCTTCCCATCGTTTGTCTTTGTTCCGAGAATGAATAGTATAGTGTGTAGTGATTCGAGGCACAGAGGAAGTAGAAGCCCATCTTGCAATACACAAAGGCGGTAGAATGTCTTTCTTTACTGACTTTAAAGCACGCAAACAATGATGTGCTGTAAAAAAAAGGACAACTAGATTAGCTGAATCATATAACTGTTGACATAGATAATAGTTAACAAAGGCTTGAACCCATGTTTGTTTTTTTTTTTTAAATCTTGAGGCTACTCAGTACAGAAAAATCCTAAACAAATTAATAAATCATGACCCTACTCTATGTTTCAAGATTAAAGATAGGAAGTTGACTGCAGTAGGTATCATTCCACCTGATAGTACATGATACATTTTGCATCATCATACTCCCATTATCATGAAATAGTAATAGGAAAACAGTGCCCACAACATGGAAAAAAGAGTTCTTAACATTACTTTTTAAGGCTATACCTACATTGCACTTTTGTCGGTAAAACTTTTGTTGGTCAGGGGTGTGGAAAAAAAAAACCATACCCCCAACCAACAAAAGTTTTACCAACAAAAAGAGCCAATGTGGACAGCGCTTTGTCAGTGGGAGATGCTCTCCTGCCGACAAAGCTACCACCGCTCCTTAGTGGTGGTTTTATTTTGCCAGCAGGAAAGTGCTCTCCTGCCAGCGATGAGCAGCTACACGAGAGATCTTACAGCATCACAACTGTGATGCTGTAAGGTACGCAGTGTAGACGTAACCTTAATTTCAGCTGTTAAATTTGGGATATTTACCCTTCTAGCACCCAAAGTATTTATTTCCTGTTTTGCTAGGGTTTTCTCCTATTTTCTAGTTCCTGTGTTCCTGGCACAGAGTTCGCCTGTAGTTTTATAACAGGCTTAATTTCCTCTACTTGTTTCTACAGTTAGTAATTTTAAAGAAAAGTAATTAAGGAGAGAGGGAAGAAACTTCTATGGCTGCCATATATGGCAGGCTTGAGGGATCAGAAAGATGAATTTCATATTAACATAGAGTCTTTGTTCATATTTTAGAGCATCCACCATCATAATATATTCATTCTGTAATATGAATGACCTCGCTGTCGGCAGAACCCTATTTGAACATCATAAAATTCACAAGCTGACATGGTGTTCTCCAAATGGCAGAGATAAGAACAAGATTGACCATATCATGATCAGTGGCAAATGGTGACGCTCACTGACAGATGAGAAAGTGAGAAGGGGTGCAGATGTCACCACCTTGTGACAGCCTCCATTAAGCTAAAACTGAGAAGTGTGGGTCCACCAAACAAGGGACATAGACGTTATGATATTGACAAGCTAAAGTCCCTTGCAATACAGAAAGCCTTCGTTCTGCAGTGAAAGAACAGGTTTCAAGCACTTGCAGACCTTGATGAAGAGGGGGGGAATGCAGATGAGGAGATCAACAAGAAGTGGGACAAAGTAACAGCAATTTATAAACAGAACAGTGAAGCCTGTCTAGGCTACAGGAAGAAGAGACGGAAGGATTGAATTGTACCCAGCACATGGAATGCCACAGAAACCAGACAAGTCCTGAAGAAAAAAGTTTTAGACACAAAATCCCAGAAGCTAAAGGACAAATACCACGAGCAGTATAGCAAGGGTCAAATGCTTTGTGAGAGCAGACAAATGGCATTGATAATCTGGCAACACAAGCATAGGATGCAGCTGCTTGTGATGAACCAGGAACTGTCTACAAAATGACACAGCTTATCTGTGGTAAACGGCAGACACCAACAAGCACTCATCAAGAACAAACAAGGACACCTACTAACAACCGAAAAAGAACAAGAAATCCGCTGGACAGTGTGTATGGTAACACCCATTGTTTCATGTTCTCTGTGTATATAAATCTCCCCATTGTATTTTCCACTGAATGCATCCGATGAAGTGAGCTGTAGCTCACAAAAGCTTATGCTCAAATAAATTTGTTAGTCTCTAAGGTGCCACAAGTCCTCCTTTTCTTTTTGTAAATACAGTCTGGAAATCATCAAAATACAAAACCAAAACCAAACTCAAGATTTATCAGAGATGTGTACTTTCAACACTACTTTATAGTGCAGAATGCTGGGGAATGAGAAAGTATGACATGTCCAAACTCTCTTCATTCCATACAACCTGCCTTAGAAAAATCCTCTGTATCTTTTGGCCTAGAACAATCTCAAACCAAGATCTATTGACACAGTGCAGCCAAGACGATCGGAGCACCATCATTGCCAGGAGACGCTGGAGATAGATTGGTCATGTGCTTCGGACGGAAACTGATATCACCAGAGTAGCAATCAGATGGACACCTAAAGGCAAGAGAAAATGAGGCTGCCTGAAAACAACATGGCGAAGAGCTGCGGAAGCTGAGCTGAAAAACTTGTGGCACAGCTAGGGAACCATTGAAAGACTTGCCAGAAACAGACAGGAGTGGAGGAAACGCCAGAGGCGTAATAGGAACATGATGATTATGATGACCATCATAATATATGAGCATCAAAATCAGGATTTATTCTTGCATATAGAAAAGGAGTACTTGTGGCACCTTAGAGACTAACCAGTTTATTTGAGCATGAGCTTTCGTGAGCTACAGCTCACTTCATTGGATGCATAGCTATGCATCCGATGAAGTGAGCTGTAGCTCACGAAAGCTCATGCTCAAATAAACTGGTTAGTCTCTAAGGTGCCACAAGTACTCCTTTTCTTTTTACGAATACAGACTAACACGGCTGTTACTCTGAAATCTTGCATATAGGACTCCATAATGGACCCTGCTTCTGCCATCCCCAATTTTGGTCACTAAAGTTGGATTTTTAAAAACGTACAGTATACAGATGTGACCAGTTTTGCTGTAGCTCAGACACTAAAACATAACCCAGTAGAATAATAAAGAAATATAAGTTCAAATAATAGAAAAATAACCATAACATTTCAATGTCAACTAGCCTATTGTGTAAGGACAAACAATATTAGTTGCTTAATCCTTAAAAGGAAAAAGAAAGTTGAGCTAAGTTAGAACTCAAGGAAGTCTTAACTCTGAAAAACTAGTCAAAGTACAGGGATGGGCTAGGCAACTTTCCCCACATTGCTCCATAAACTCAAAGTATAACTAATCAAACATTCTGGCTAGTCTTCTCCTAGGCCTTTCTTCACCAGAACTTTCAACCATCTTTGTGCAGTTTTGTGAGACCAGAGAACCTGAGTCGCTCAGAAAAGGCTAGGATTGATTGTTTCTATTTTTAAAAAGGCAGTTTTTAGTTTACTACTACTAATAGAGAGATTGGTATAACCACCAATCTTTGAAACCAGGTCTTTATTCATTAGGAAGTTATCTAGTCTGTTTATTCTTTACTTGAAGTTGTGATCTGTACTCAACAGGCAGCTGTTCAATCATAAAAACAAAATTATGACTTCAAATGAGCAATAGGCAGTCAGACTACATGAACTCCTAAGTAATCACATACTATTTTCATGCCAATATCCCTTGTAATAAAGCCACCAACCCAGAATACATGATACAGCAGCAGAACTTCTTCCGAAGTTTTCCATTTTCCAGAGTTATGAATAGCACTGAAAGCATGATCATGTATACAGATGATGACACAGACCATGTCAAAGCGAAGAAGCCTAAAATATAACCTTTTATCAGTTTTCAAAATGCATAGAATTCCTTTTGTGTTCTTTTTAGTCCAAACAAATGCTTTGGTGATCTTCATCTCTGTGATTAAAACAGTCCTCACAGATCCCACAATCAAAAAGTCCTAGAGCTAACAATAATATGCACATACAAAAGAAAAACATATTGTAAGGAAACATTTCAATTGCAAAGTTCCAAAGACTTACAGTAAACATCAACATACAAACAAAAAAGGGTTACAAAAATTTAAAATACCTTCAATCTGTATTTAAGTTTGTTTCATACTGCACCTGAACATACATTAGTGAACGCTAGATGGGCAGCTAGTCCTTGGCTGTAGGCCTGAACAAAACTTCATGATCAACAGTAAAAATTTAGATTGGTTAAAGCAGTGTTTCCCAAACTTGGGACGCCGCTTGTTCAGGGAAAGCCCGTGGCAGGCCGGGCCAGTTTGTTTACCTGCTGCGTCCGCAGGTTTGGCCAATCGCAGCTCTGGCCTGGCAGGTAAACAAACTGGCCGGGCCTGCAAGGGGCTTTCCCTGAACAAGTGGCGTCCCAAGTTTGGGAAACACTGGGTTAAAGTATACTTTGTTTCAAAGGTAAGGTTTACACATAAAGTAAACCCTCAACTGTGCTTCCTAAACATTACTGCAAGCACAACAAAATCCTGATGGTAGTCAGAAGCAAATGCCCCCAGTATAAGTTTTCAATACTTAAAAAAAGACCTTATTCAGAGAGACTATTATATCACATACTTATTATAAAGATAATATCCCCTTTTCACAAGTAATAATGTGGAGTATAGCCTGAGGACTATTTTCCCTACATCACTATGCAGAGAAATTGGTAAATGTAACATGAATGAATAAATACAGGAGAGTGCAAAAGTGAAAGAATACTACCTTGTCCTGGTTCAAAAGATTCAGAATATTAAAAGTTGATTTACCTGGTATTATTCTAAATGAAAGAAATAAAATCAATCAATCGGGTCATTTTGAACATAATGGAAATAAAAGGAATTCTGGACCCAATCTTGTTATGTGTCATGAAGCCAATGGCACATAACAGGCCAATGCCTGTGAGGACTACTGGATCAGGTCAAGTTAGTTCCTTTCAGGCTAAATGCATAAGAGGGGACTTGAAATACTCAAAGTGTACTAGTTTAACTACCCAGATTCATGTAACCATTCAACATCTTGGGAGCTGGAGGGGGATATGAGGAGGAAAGGAGTTGGAGATTGGAGGGGATAGAGAAAGGAGGAAGATTTGCTTGTTACACCATGAAAAACTGCTATCTTAATAGTTTAAATCAGGCTGAACTTGGATTAGATTTTTACATCTATAAATGCCCTAGAATTTCAGACCCTATCTTATGGTCCCATATCTTCATATAAATATTGTGACGGGTTGGATTACAGAAACCCCCTTGGGACTGCCAACTGATGTGCTTTGACTACCTCTGAGTCTGTTTTCCCTGCCAGCTTAGGACTTCAGTGCCCTGCCTGGTTTGAGCCAGACATGCTTGCCTGATGGTCTGAACCATGTCCCCCAACAGCTGCAGGCTTAACTGAAAACAGCTTAAGAAGCGTTCCTGTCTCCAACAGTCAGATGCCCAACTCCCAATGGGCTCCAAAACCCCAAATAAATCCATTTTACCCTGTATAAAGCTTACACAGGGTAAACTCATAAATTGTTCGTCCTCTATAACGCTGATAGAGAGATATGCACAGCTGTTTGCCCCCCTCCCCAGGTATTAATGCATACTCTGGGTTAATTAATAAGTAAAAAGTGATTTTATTAAGTACAAAAAGTAGGATTTAAGTAGTTCCAAATAACAACAGACAGAACAAAATGAATTACCAAGCAAAATAAAATAAAACACGCAAGTCTAAGTCTAACAGTAAGAAAACTGAATACAGACAAAATCTCACCCTCAGAGATGTTTCAGTAAGTTTCTATCATAGACTGGCCGGCTTCTGAGTCTGGGCACAATTCTTTCCCCTGGTACAGCCCTTGTTCCAGCTCAGGTGGTAGCTAGGGGATTTCTCATGATTGCAGCCCTCTTTTGTTCTGTTCCACCCACTTATATATCTTTTGCATAAGGCAGGAATCCTTTGTCCTTCTCTGGGTTCCTACCCCTCCTTCTCAATGGAAAAGCACCAGGTTAAAGATGGATTCCAGTTCAGGTGACATAATCACATGTCACTGTAAGACTTCAAGCCCTCATTCCTCCCAGCCTGACTCATAGGAAGGCCTGCAAGCAAACAGAGCCACCCACAGTCAATTGTCCTGGTTGATGGGAGCCATCAAGATTCCAAACCACCAATAATAGCCCACACTTTGCATAACTACAATAGAACCTCAGAGTTATATTTCACATTTCTAGTTTCAGATACAAGAGTGATACATTTATACAAATAGGATGACCACACTCAGTAAATTATAAGCTTTGTAATGATACCTTACAAGAGACCTTTTGCATGAAGCAAATTCCAGTTACATTATATTCAGTCATTAGCATATTTTCATAAAATCATTTTGAGTGAAACATCACAAATATATATTAATTTTAAAGTGTCACAGCTCATAAGCCATCTGAACTAGAAATACCTGTGTCATACCACCACAAACTAAGAATCATCTCTCCCTCCCTCCACCCCCCAATCCCTCAGCCTGACTTTACAAGTGAAGAGAGACTTTAAATACGCATCACTTGTTTCCTAAAATGCTTTGAACATTTATTAAATATTTCTTCAAAGTAGCAGGAGCACGATATCCAAGATAGAGAGCAACAATTTTTGTATTGGCACTTGTGAGTAATGCACCCAACCAAAAGGCAAACCAATATAACCTTTATATCACCACAGGGTATAATCTCTTGGAACAGTGTAATGCACATGGACTACAAGTATTATTTACGTAGCTTAAGTCATACTAACTTAAATAGACAATCCAGATGTCACACTTAACTGCAATAGATTTAGGAGTGAGAGTCTCAAGCAGTATTTATTTTAAAACAGAGAACCTTACAGTTAGTAATTTATTGCAGAATAGAACATATTTCATAACCACAGAAACAACTGCAGGTACATTCCTTAAACATGCAACCTTCATTTACCATTTGAGAGCGCTATGATAAGGTTCCTTCTTGACTAAAGTTATACGAAACTAAGATATGCATTTGTTAGTGATCTTTTAGGTCCCAATCCTGCATTGGCAAATGAGCAGGCAGACTCATCTGACCTTCCTGTATAGAAGTCACTGCAGGATTGGGGCCTCAGTGACTTGGTACTTCACTCATAACACCCATAAGTCTGAACTTTTTGCAAACATTGTTTTAAAAGGGAAGGAACTTGTATCCATATGAAACTCTTTTCTAACTGCTAACAAAGGGATTATTTCCATGTTCATTATTTAAATGATGGAACAAAGATGGAAAAGTAACTGTTATTTTCTCCTATTATCCATGCATTACAACACTGGGAAACCACCACCTAAAAAAAGAAAAAAAAATGTATACACTGTATATGGTACTTTACAGCAGATAACACACCAATAAAACAGATACATATATGGGTCAAGTCCTGCACACAATTATGCATGCAATTTTATTCATGTGAGGAAAGTTATATGAATTAATGTTTCCCAGATTGGACTCTCATCTACGAACAGTTACTAGTGTGTTTTATCTGATGTAAAGTTGCTCACATGTGTATGTGGCTGTAGGATCAAACTCTACAAAATTAAGATCTGACTTTGCAAGACCCTGATCCTGCAAGAGTTCTGCATGGGTGGACACGTACAGCACTGCAATGACTTCCACAGGGAGAAATTGTGAACTGAATACAGTCAAATGAGGTAAATGAACTAACAACAATGGTTATTCTGGACAGTACTGTGGGGTCAGTGTCCTTTCCGTTCTAACCACGTTATCACTACCTCGCACATCAAGCACAAGCAAGGGGCATCACAACACGGCTGACTCGTGTTCAAATATATCTGTTTTGTAAGAGTCACAAGGCAATGACCTTTGGTCCAGTTTTGTGTCTCGCTGTAAAGACAAGGGGAGGGGCAGCCGTGTGTGGTGGGCACGGCCCACAATCATACTTGCTACTGGACAGGCCCCCTAGCTCGCCACTTTCACTCCCCTGTCCTACCCCCATTGCTATTCCCGCACACACGGGGGGTGGGGCGCACAGCCCCCCTTCCCATGAGCAAGGAATCGTGGTAGCACGTTAACAGGGCAGAAGAGGAAACTGCTTGGGGAGCGGGTGATTTTCAGGCACCGCCCGAGAGTCAGCCTGCAGCCCACTAGCCCCGCGGACCAGCAAGGTGCCCACGAGCGACGCCCCACGTTACCTTGGCTGGAGAGCGTGCAGAGCGGCAGCGGCATGGTGCCTGCCTGGGCGCCCCCCGGGGACGGGGCAGCCTCCCCTCAGGGCCTGGAACAGGGGCGAACGCTGCCGCTGTCCGCTACGCACAGCCCGCCCCCCAAAGCGCCCGGGGGGTCCCCGCTCTGCCTTCCCCGAGCGCCCGGGCTCTGGAGCTCCGGGTCAGCCGGCCGCGAGCCCACGCACAGCCCCGGCCAATGGCATTCACCCCACACAGCGCACACCCGCAGCTCTCGCCACCCCGTCCCCGCCCCACTGCGCCTGCGCGCCAGGCTACCTGCCGGGACACGGAGTTCCCGCCCCACCGAGGAGGGATTACTACAGCTCCCAGAATGCCCTGCGAGAGGAGAGGCGCTGGCCCGCCCTACAGGTAGGGCGATGTTCCCGCTAGGGAAGGGTGCAGCACGGCGCATGCGCTAGCCCAGTGTGGCCGGAGAAAAGGAATTTCTTTATTGTCCCATAATTAAACAAAACTCCCGGGACGCGAGAAGGCGGGACTGTATAATGGCATCCATAGCTGCCATAGCTAACGGCCTGGCGGAAGCTGGCCGGAGCCGGGGAGGACGCCTGATACCAGCATGCATTGCGGCAGGAGAAAACTATCCCTCCCAGCATGCAGTGCGCCTATCAATGGTCTAATCCGTGTTCTCTTGAAGGTCCCGCGCTGCATGCTGGGAGTAGTAGTTCAAGTGGAGAGGCACTGCATATCGGGATAGTTGCGGACCACATTACCACATCCCTGCCCCGGCCAGCAGAACGGAAGTTGGGGTGGTGTATGCGCAGGGGGCGGGGATACGCTCTCACGGATCACCGTCCTACCACGGGGGGCGGGGTCTCCGAAGGCTCCGGCTCTGCCTCTCGGGTAGGGGGCGGGGCTAGTGAGTTTCGCGCGCGCCGCAAAACCGGTTGATTTCGAGGGATCGTTTTGCGGCCGTTCGGAGCCGAGGCAGGGAGCATGGCTGAGGCGGGGCCGGCGCAGCCCGTTTCCCCCGTCGCGCCCCTCGGGGTCTCCCCCGGCGCCGGGCCCAGGAGAAGCCGGAGCGGCGGCGGCAGCAGCGGGGCGCGGCCGCTGGAGCAGCTCAGTGACCCGCGGGAGCTGCTGGAGGAGGTGGAGATGCAGATCGATGACGTGAGTCTCCGCCGCGCAGGTCGGCGCCGGCCCCGCTCTGCCCAGCGCCAGGCACGCTGCGCCGGGTCCAGTGTCACCCCTTTCCCAGCCCCATGAACTAAACCCTTTTAAACCGCAGTGTGAGTGTTCGGGGGGGGGGAATCAGACCCCTGCTCGTACCTGTGTAGACGAGGACTGATTAAAGACCTGTCTGTCGCCCTGCCTTGGTCAGAGCACGGGGAAGCCACCAGCCCGGTACCTGGCCATCCAGGAACGTGAGGCAGACCTCAGACTGGCTGCACCCCCCTCCCGGTATCTCTGAACACCCGTGTGCGTTTGGTGCCAAAACTATAATGGGGTTCAAGAAAGAATTGGATAATTTCATGGAGGACAGGTCCACTAGTAGCTAAGATGGTCTGGGATGCCACTCTATGCTTGGAGTGTCCCTAGCCTCTGATCGCTCGAAGCTGGGAGCGGGCAATGGGATGGATCACGCAGTGGTTGCCTGTTCTGTTCACTCCCTCTGAAGCAGCTGGCGTTGGCCACGGTTGGAAAACAGGACACTGGGTTAGATGGACCATTGGTCTAACCCAGCATGGTGGTTCTTATGTTCTTGCTGCAGGCCGCATTCTCGCTAACAAAGATCCTGGAGGCAACGTCTGCTGTGTCAGCCCAGGTAGAGGAGCTTGCGACCAAATGTTCAGAAAATGCCCGATTCCTTAAAACGTGGCGGGATCTTCTGAAGGAAGGGTATGAATCTCTGAAACCCAGTGACTGACTCTGTGCAAACACACACAGGAGGAAAGCTCAAGAGGGTACCTGCATGAGCTGAAGCTGAATCATCCCACAGCATTTTCACTTTGTTACCCTTGTCTTGCAATGCCAGGACTTGGCTCTCGGCCATGCTGGGTTAAGGAATGTCTGTATAAATGAAGACTTAAACAACTTTTTTGTGCTTTTTAATGTCTTACTGGGGCTTTCATCAACTGCCCCCCTTCAAGGAAATGTTTTGTTCTGTGCACAAGCTGTTTCTGTGGAGAAAATGTTGATACTGGTGCATGCATGAACATCATTCAGAATCTGTTGATAATAGTAGACTGTTTTAGTTTGGCTTGGGAAGAGGGACCAAGTCTGGATTTTTAAACTGTTGGTTTCCTTGCAGTTCTATTGATTAGCAAGTACATATGAAATGTACTAAATAAAATTTTCATTAGAGTAATGTTACACTTGTATTCAGATACCACACAGAGAGAGATATCTGATACCTCTCTAATTGACCACCGTGGTTCTGTAAATCAAGAATTCCCCAAGTGTAATCACTTGCAGACAGCTATAGTTTTGTTAACCCCCATAGCCTTCAGGAATGTATATAAGCTTGTCATTTCCAAAATAAGTCTCTTTAAAATCTTGTTAATCAAACAAGACTACATGTGAAACTTTCTGCCTTCAGTTATACCTATACAAACTCCATTCTTACTCTGCCATTTAACAGGTATTAATATAGATATAACTGAGTCTAGAACTTGGTCTCTCGTTTTTAAGACTGTAGCCCAGCTCCCTCCCTACACTGACAATCGTCTTAGCCAGTTTTTCAATACTTTTCTCCATAGTTGCATTTTTACAGATTATTTGATCACTGCAAACCCTTCTACATCTGATATTTTTATTTATTTTGGTTACTAAACTATATCTAAAGTGCCTTATTGTATGCTTAGATCATATTTTTCTTCCGATAGAAACTCAGCTGTATTGTGTATTAAAAGGTTGGGTTGCTATTTGAAGTATATATTTCAGTTTCAGTAGTATCTGTGCTAATTCTCCGTTTTCTGTAATCTTTTAAATAATATGCTGTATCAGAACTTGTTCTGCATTTCCTCCCATTTAACGAACTAATAGGTTTCTGATTCAAACCCTATAATCTGGCATACCATTGTAAACAAGGATTGACTATCTAAAAGATTTCTAATTTGTGGTAAATATCTGGATCATAGCTACTGTACCCAGAAACGTATGAAAAAATCCGCACTGAAATGAGTTGGGAAGCTATAGAAAAATGTAGTGGTGTGCCATGACTGAGTAGTCATTGATCCCTATTTCTTGGTGTCCCGTCCCCCCCCAAGAAAATCTAATTATTTATTTTTTTTACCTAAAAAATAAAAGACATTAGAACAAATATTGAAAGCTAATTATGGCAGCTTCTTTCTTCCTTCCTCCCATCTGTCAAAGTGTAGAGAAGGCTGTAAGTAGTACAGGTGCTCTTACTGTTCCTTGATTATTTAGCTAATCAACTTGATGCTCTCAAAGTGGAGTAAAGGAGAGTTTAATGTTGCAGACATTCTGCATTATCCAGAGTATCAAGTGAGGATACAAAATGAAATATGGTGTGTTTAGTATTTTCATCAAGGGGAAAACAATCAGTTTGATCAGCAGGTAAATCTTTATTCCAAATAAATCAATATATACAGTAGCGGAAACATGATACTCATCTGTTCTGTATTTGATTCTAACATATTTCAAAGTTTTGTAAACAGTAAAGTGTGAGTCACACTATATTTTCCTTCTTGTATCTTTTATGAAGTTGAGTGCAAACATTAAAAACATCTTTTTGCTTTTTTTAAAAAAAAACTTCAAAGTGTAAATGCAGAAGAGCATTTCCTCCAGCTGTGTTATCTTGGGAACTCAGCTGGCCACAAGCCAGTTACTGAAAGTTTCCTTATCCAGTATCCCTTTCTTTCATAATATCAAAAAGTGTCTTTAAAAAAAAAAAATCTGATACACACATATGGAGAATCTGCCTGATTGCTTCATTTGGGATCCCCCAAAACTTAGCTCAACGTTGTACCATTTTTAAGTATTCATAAATCTGAATAATTTTAATTGGTGTCCAGTGCCCCATGCCTGACCTATGAGTAACTCTTCAGAAAAATACTGCAACTGACTAAAGTTTAGGAAGTTGCATAGCCATTCAGAGTTAACTTTTATATTTTTAGCAATCTGGTCATCTAACAATAGACTGCATACGAATTACGTTTTAGAATTTAGAAAGGTACAAAGTAACAGTTTTAACCTTTTTGACTTTATCTGCCCAGCCCCAAAATGAAAGTAAAAATTGGACTGATAGTGGAATTTTATTCGCATACATATTTTTTTCCTATGGCTACTACTTCCTAAGGCTCTTCAAAAATGTATGTAGTGTTAAGTTCACTCTCTGTTGTCTTTTTCTGATTAGACCTCTTGGCCATCACTGATGTGAATCTGTGTTACAGCTTTTTCCTTACTGCTATAAAACAGTGAGTCCACATCAGAGATGGCTGTGCAAATTTTACTGTGACTATTCAAAACATTTATCTGTATGAATTCAGTCTTGTGGAATGTGTGGTTGCTGATGTTTCAGAGGAGTCTGTATAAATAGCAGGCTTTGTTAACTCTGGTGTAATCTCTTGCATTGGCCACATCTCTACCCAGATAAATGATGGGCCATATGTTTTCTGATTGCTTTTGCTTCCTATGGATCTTCCTTGTTTGTAATTATACCAAGCCTGCTGAATCATTTCTTTGAAAGGTCGTGTGGTCAGAGTGTAGAGGAGAGGATTCAAAGCACTATTTATGGGCAGTATAAAAATCACCACCCAGGAAGTTATAGTACCTTGAGGAGGAAAAAAGAAATTTTAAATATTCAAAAGTGTATGTACTCAATAACATTCTATTAGTATATAGTACTTTGTGCTAAAAGCAGTGTACAAATATTAACTGATATCTTCACAGTGGCCTGTAAGGTAGGTAGGTACTATACCATTTTACAGTTAGGGAATCAGAGGCAGAGAGTCGAAGGGACTTGTCCAAGCTCACCCAGCATGCCAGTGGCAGAGCTGGGGTTTGATTTCCTGACTCAGCTTTGTGCTCATTCCTTCAAACTACACTCTGTCTACTTCTAACAATACTTTCTTTTAGAATTACATTTTCTTAGGTAGAGGAGACTTGCACTTCTTAAAAAATGCATTTTCAGAGTAAGTTTCCTTTTCCTATGGGACATTTGCTATACACATTTTTTGGTCAGACATTTGATATTTGACTCTACCCCTTTCAAAAGATAACTCTAACACCCTTTTGCTGAGTCCACTTTCCTGAAAGGCAAGAATTTCTCACTAGGTCTCTCCTCTGACATGTATTTATAACTAAAATTGATAGAGTAGTAATTTCTAAGCCTACTATTGCTGGTGGCAGCCTTTATACTAAACAAATGTCCTTTGTGATATGTAGGGACCTACCAAATTCATGGTCCATTTTGGTCAATTTCACAAATTGTAAATTTAATGATTTCAGATATTTAAATCTGAAATTTCAGGGTGTTGTAATTGTAGGGGTCCTGACCCAAAAGGGAGTTTGTGTGTGTGTGTGGGGGGTCAGTGTTATTGTAGAGGGGGGTTGCAGTACTGCTACCCTTACTTCTGTTCTGCTGCTGATGGTGGTGCTGCCGTCAAAGCTGGGTGACTGCAGAGCAGCAGCTGCTGACAGGGAGCCCAGCTCTGAAGGCAGAGCCACTGCCAACAGCAGCATAGAAGTAAGGCTGGCATGGTATGGTATTGCCACCCTTACTTCTGTGCTGCTGTTGGATCATATTAAAGAAGTTCTGTATTAAAATCACAAATGAGTTTGATTCCCCATAGTTTAAATTCCAGGATGTTACTAATTAAGAGGCCTCTTGGTTTTTGGTACTGTTTCTCTTCCTCTCTGTGTGAAACTTGCAAGCTGCTAATTGTGTTAGTACATTCTAAGACAGAGTCTGTTCTCAAAGCAATACTTTGTAACAACAACTACTCACACAGAGAGAAACTCAAAGCAATATTCTGTAAAAATAGAAACAGCACCCAGAGACTCCCCGCCCTTTTGTTGTATTTATCTTGCTTTGTTAACAATTGTGATTAAAATAGAGATAGAGGATGTATGTGGATGGATGCTTGGTGTGGATAATAACTGAATAATCAGGGAGGTGCCAGCCTAAGAATCCGGTGTCCATCAGCTGAAGAAGGCGTCAAGTGGAAAATAACCAGAGGACCCCCGGAGGGCAGACTGGAATTCACCCAACAGCCTCAAGAGTGGGAGAACCAAAGAACAAGATAACATCTGGCAGCACGGAGCCATCAGGAATGTGCCATCTGCTGACTGATTCAGCAACAGCATGATGAAGCAATTCCCATAGACTGGCATAGGAAGAAATTCCTATAAAAATGGACTCTAGAAAGTGAGAACTTTGGGGTCTGATTCTGCAAACCAACTTCCAGGAGCATCAGATGTGCATCTGACGAGGCCCTGCTCCCTCCTCATGTCCAGGCCACCTGGCCAGTGGCTTGGCATGAGCAACTCTAGGGCTGGTAACTATGATAACAACCTTGCAGAACCTGTGTGTGTGTGTGTGTGTGTGTTTGTATGAATGAATGTGTGAATAAATATGAGATTGAATAGAATGTTATAGCTATAACTAACTGCTGACTATGATTCTTTCTGTATTCACAATAAATGTGGTATTTTGCCTTTTCCCCTTTAATAAGATCCTGCTGGTTTTTATTTTATTGGTATAACACTGCTGCCTTCAGAGCTGGGCCTTAGTCAGCAGCCATCGCTCTCCGGTTGCCCAGCTCTGAAGGCAGCAGTACAGAAGTAAGGGTGGCAATACTGCAATCCTCCCTAAATTAACCTTGTGACCCCCCCCCCCCTTGCAACTCTCTTTTCAAAAGGAACACTGCAGCAGTGAACGGTTGAAAGAAACTACATCAAGCTAGACTTTTTTGTGTAGTCTTACATTGAGTTCAGATATCAGAGCTGCAACAGCTGTTATTGCAGCAATGTGGCTGCCACCAAGAGCCATAGGATCAGAAATACCAGCTGTAATTAAAATTTTGTTTTCAAATTTTGTCCATTGTGCAATAATATATGATCATAAGCTTTTGAACTTTTATTGCTGTGGCTAGAAAAAATAGACTTGGGGTGGGAATATTTAAGCTTTAACTGATATAACATAGGATTATTTTGTGTTAGCACTCTAGTTTGCATTTTCTAGCTGACTTTCACACAAGCCATTTAACTGAATTTTTTATTTAGAAAAGAAACAAAAAACATACCTGGTATTTCTACTTGAAGTAAAGAAAGCAATTTCAAAATAAAGATGGGAATCCAGCATAGCGCATCAGTGAAAACAATGAAGAAAAAGCGTTTAGCAAGGGTCATCTCTTTTTTAATATGATTCCGGATTTCAGTTGCTGTGATGGTTGTTTGGTGAACACTGTAAAACATACTTCCATAGGAAAACACAATGATGATAAAAGCTGCCAAGTTTACACCTGTTAAGAAGTTAAGGGATGTTAGTGATTTAAGACCTGAATTAATATTTCCAGGCATGTAGCTTACTGGCAAATTGGGCAAGTTATAGGGCAGGTAGCAAAGGAGAATCTTGTATCCAAACTACTAATACAACTGGAATTTAGATAGGTAGGTAGAACTTGAGTCAGTCTTTATATAGGACACTGAGGTTAATGCCCTCCTTACTCAAAATATATTTATTAATTATCACTAAATAGTGAACATTTGCCATCTAAACCATGTAGTGCATCTTGTAGGTCTGTGTTCTTTGGTTTCAGGGTTGCTTTACTGACAGTCATCTACCCAGACACATTACAACCCCTAATCCCTGTACTATCTGAGCACCTGCTAACTACTAAGGAATTTTATGCTTACAACAACCCTCTCAGGTCAGTATTATCCCCTTTTTACAAATGGCTTATCGAGGCACAAGACAGATTAACTGACTTGCTCAAGGTCTCACAGGCAGTCTGCGACTGAATCAGGAACTGACTCTAGGTCTCCTAAGTCCTAGTGCAATGCACAGTCCACTAGACCATCCTTTCGACCCTAGAAAGATGTGGCCTAGACAGGCAAAGATTGGGGACTCAATCCCTGATTAGCACATGCTCCAACCAACTGGCCAGTGACTGGTCATCAAACCATCATCAAACTAAGCAGCAAATGAGTAAGCTTGTGTATAATACTGAGATTTTAAAAATATTTTTATAAATTTGTGGGTCTCAGACTTTCACAAAGCGCCCATTTTCAAAAACATGAGTAAATAAGGTGTTCAAATCTAATTCTTGGGTACTGATCTTTGTACTTTAGCATATAAATGCCCACTTTATGCACTTATCAGAGCATCCAAATATGGGATTTGGGAAGCCTAGTAAGGCTGCCAGCTTCGTTTAAAACTTGGGCTCCCTGTGTAGCTCCAGCCAACATATGTAAAGGAAGAAACATAACATACTTACCTAAAAAAATAACAACAGAATAAATCTGGCCTCCTGTACTTTCTGCCTGTTCTGAATGAAGAGGAAAACAGACCCCATTGGTGCCATAGTAGTTTCTGAAAAATTCCTTGTGGCTCAGTGGAATAAAAGCAACCACAAAGCCAATAACCCAGATGAGAATCAAAATGGAAATTGTCCTGCATTTTCCTGGCTTCAAACACCTAAAAGGGTAAACTATGCATATATATTTTTCCAAAGTCATGTAAGTCAACAGTAAAACTGACACCTCTGTGGACAGAATAGCCAATGATCCCACCAATTGGCAGTGGATACTGTCCATCCACAACTGAGCATGCTTGTTGTATTCGCCACGATATTTAACATCAAAGGCTCCAATCACAAATAAATATATTCCCATCAGACAGTCAGCACCTGTAGAAATAGCATTTAAGAACATGAATAAATAGGGAATAATTTGGTTTATATATCTGAATTGTCCTTTATTTTACAATATATATGTATTAATAATATACTTAGAGTTCTACCAACAACTATAGTTAAAGTTACAAAATTCTCAATTCTAACTAGTTTTCAGTGACTGCTGCCTTTCTGAAATTTTCACCATTTGGGCTGACATATTTTCATTCTTGCTCTCTGCCCTACAGTGATTTTTCTTTTAAGTTCATGCAAAAAACAGTTGTTATAAAGCATGAATAAAAATAACATACATTTCTCATTACAAAAATACTTCTTGCACCTTTTTATGAACAGTTCTAGTTCCAAAATGGCTAGAACACTGAAACTTGGTGTGCAAAGTGTTCACACTGAGTAGAAGTGTCTTTGCTAGTGTTACATACATTTAGTTTTGATTTGCCCAAGCTATGATCCGATGAAAAATCATATACTAGGCATGCACAATACTGATTGCACAGAGCCTTTTTACTGAGGTTGAAAAGTTCTCAAGCAAGGTAGGCCACACTGCACGCATGTGGCTGACTAAATTAGCTCCACAGTGAAAAGTAAAATATTGTGGGAGGGTTCATGCACACTCTTCAAAGTATGCATTAGGGAGTTCCTCTCTGAGCCACCTTAGGCATTGTCAGGATTAGAACTGTGCAAAGAAAGATAATTCCATTTTGTGGAGGATTTCAATATTTTGAAATCTGGTTTAATTATGATCTGGAACAAAAACCAAAAATTTTGAAATACTCCAAAAATGGGAAAGTCCTGGAGTCTGCAACTTCAGGCCAGTCCACGTGGCTGGTGACCCTGGAGCTGTGGACTGTGGAAGCCTTGGGATCCCTGGCTCAGGGGCAGTCCATCTAGCTGGCTGCCTGGTGTGGAGAAAGTAAATAAGGAAATGTCATTTATTCCTTCTCATAGAGAATAACTAGGGGGTCACCAAATGAAATAAATTATTAATTTAAAACAAACAAAAGGAAGTATTTTTTCACACAACGCACAGTCAACCTGTGGAACTCCTTGTCAGAGGATGTTGTGAAGGCTAAGACTATAACAGGATTCAAAAAAGAACTAGATAAATTCATTAGCCAGGGTGGGAGCAGGAATGGTGTTCCTAGCCTCCGTTTGCCAGAAGCTGGGAATGGGCGACAGGGGATGGATCACTTGATGATTACCTGTTCTGTTTATTCCCTTTGGGGCACCTGGCATTGTCCACTGTCGGACCCAGTATGGCCATTCTTAGAGCCACAGACCCTGGAAAGCCGTAGAGTCCCTGACTCCAGGGCAGTCTGCATGAGTGGTTGCCCCTGAGTCCTGGACCTTGGAAGCTCTGGAGTCCCCAGCTTAGGTGCAGTCCACCTGACTGTCCCAGAACCATGGACCTTGAAAGCCCCAAAGTCACTGGCTCAAGGACAGTCCACCTGGCAGGCTGCCAAGGAGCTGTGATCCTAGGAACCAGTGCTGGTAGGCAGGATTCCATAGAACCGTCCCTGCTTTCCATCAGACCTTTGTCAAAAGCAAACAGCTTCAGCAGAAGTTTTAATTTCAATGAATCAGCATTCTCCAATGGAAAAACATTCTGTTGGAGAATTTCTGACCAACTCTAGACAGGAGAAGGTCTCTATTGCAGACCTCCTTGGGTGCACCTGAGGGGGACAATATGCCAAACCCAAACGTTAAAAAAGCATGAATCAGACCCCTCCCCGCAATCATGAGGATTGGGGAGGGTTAAGAAGAAATTTGGGGTTCTTTTTATTTGCCTTGTAGTCTTTGAGCATGTAGGATGCACTTGCTTCATGTTTTCAATCTTTTCACTGCAACCATAAGTATTAAAATTGTTTTTTAAAGTAACAGTTGAGATTCCCATGCAATCTCTTTTTTATTCAGTAGTTGGGGATTTAAGGAAATGATTAAATATCATGAGACATGCAAGAAAGTTGTAAAAGATAGCAAAGCTGAAAGTGAGAGAGACAGGGTTGCCCTGCTGTGGACCTCATAAGGATTTGGGATAAGGGTTCCTGGGGTGTCTAGCGCAGTATTTTGGACAAGCCAACAAACCACAGAGACCTGGACAGTGGGTATTTAGAAGTGCTGCTGTCCTGTTTTATATACAATTGACAATTGCTTTCGAATGTGATTTATGTAATCTCATGAAATACCAAAGTTAAGGTAGACCTCTTTGTATTTAATTTATAATAAATGCAGTATGCAATGTTGTAGCCATGTTAATCCCAGGATATGAGAGAGCTAAAATGGGTGAGGTAATATCTCTTATTCGGCCAACTCCAGGTCCTGAAGAAGAGCTCTATGTATGCCTGCCTCTCTCACCAACAGAAGTTGGTCCAATAAAATATATTGCCCCACCCACCTTGTCTCTCAGACACAGGCAGGGAATTTGTAATTCCATTGATCAATTACGAAGTCATTTGTCAACAATTCTTGGTTTTAAAATTTAAAAAGCTCTGACATTCAGGGTCACATTTTCAAAGTCAGTCCTGCATTTGCACACACAATCATTTGGTCATGTAAAGAACAGAATTTTCTCTTGCAAACAGAACTCACAGAATGTGTGTAAAATTGAGTTGTTACAACCGGTATGCAAATTGGATTGTTTTGAACACAAATCCTGCTGGTGTGCACAAATTACTATATGTTCATAATTGTGATGAAGCTGGGTTAATGTTCCTTTGAAAATTTGGGGCTCATTCCTGTTCTTATTGAAGACTGTGATTTGACACTCAACTTCTATAGGAGTAATATCAGACACTTTGCCTTCAGTGTTAACCCACTCTCCACAGTAACTTAAAGGTAGAATCCAACAACCTTTGTGTTGTTTGAGGTATAGCATCTTATATTATAATTTGGCTGAACTTTCTCACTCTTGCAATCTAGTGCTCTGCTGTATAATAATAAAATTTATAGCCAGACACACTAAAACCAGATTTTTATATTTGTTTGCTACCTTTTATTCGGGGGAATACTCACAGCAGAGAGACATTATTGACATGGCATGGAGCTTGTTCTCAGATCTGATGTAAGGTCGCATGCAGATAACAAAGATATTTCCAAAGCAAGTGACAGCAGAAACAACCCAGACAAACACTCTCTGTATAATGCTAGCTAAGAGATTCTCAAAGGATGAAATCCCATCAGTATTTGGCTTACAGCTGCGCACATGAGGGGCATATCCACAATACTGGAATTTCTTAAAATATCTGGTTGAGGAAAAAAGAAAATGAGAAAAATGTTTCACTCTGATTATCAAATTGATGTGGTTTGGGATACATGTTTTTCACAATAATATGGGCATTTGTGGAACACCTAGTAAAGAGCCAAAGCATAAAATGTTTTATGGTAATAGAAAACTAGTAATAAAGGATTTTGATTTTTTCAGTATGCACACAAAGAAATGCATAAATTCATTAATGGATTCCAAGGCTAGAAGGGACCATTGTGATCATCTAGTCTGACCTCCTGTATAATGCAAGGCATAGAACTTCCCCGAAATAATTCCTAGAGCAGATCTGTTAGAAAATTGTCAGTGATGGAGACTCCACCACTCGCCAAGGTAAATTGTTCCAGTGGTTAATTACTCTTATGTTTAAAAATGTAAACCTTATTTCCAGTCTGAATTTGAAATAAACTCCAAGTCTGTATAAAACCTGTCAGGGTATGAACCGATTAGTTAGTTAATGTTTGTTTAGTGGTTTGATGCTTAAAAGCACAACATAAGTATGCTAAACATTACAATAACAGTACTTTAAAAAAGTAATTTTAATTGAATCCATAGCGCACACTATAAAAAGATATGATTGTGACAGAGTGCAGAAACAATAGCTAGTCCTCACTAACCTGGGAGTTAACTAGCTCTTGCCCTCCTTCCCCGTTCCCTAGTTTAATTACTTATGTGAAGGCATATAAGAATGTCTGCAGGGGAATCAGAAAGCGAAGAGTGCCTGTAGAAAATCACGAGATCTACACCCAGCTGCTAAGTTGGGGTATTTTCCCCCCTTTGTTTTACTTACTGATACTGATAAAGGTTTGATCATTCATGCTGATTATGGTTGTATTTTTTCATCAGCTGAAAGTGATCTGGTACATTCTGAGAGCCACAGAAACATTATTAATAATGGTCTATATCAGAATATATTATACATATACTAGCATACCTAAACTGGTGCTATTAATATTACTTTAAATCATTTATACATCAATAAGCAAACCTAGATAGGGTCAGTACAATATCTGTTTACAAGGAACTGAACTTTGTTGTTTAGGAGATTTAATAATAATTTTAACTTTATCATTATGTTAAAATGAATCCTAACCGCCCCCCATCACTTTTTCTTAATGATACTCTCAGCTTACCTGACAGCATCAATTGGTTTTCCAACTATTCACCAGCCAGAGAGGCAGTAAATGCCAGTTCTCATACATTTCTATTTTTAAACATTCTGCACTTTGTCAAGTTAAACATTCAAAACACAAGGAGGAAAACTGGAATAATCTACTTACATGTGGGAGAGATTTCTAAGTGGTTTGAACATCCTTCTTTGGATATTTGTAATTTCAATACCCTCCAGGCTGCTATAACCGATATATTCACAATCAAAAAAGGCAACATAAAATCAGTGGTAAAACACAACAAGCTTATTGTGGGCACAATTGTGTAGCTTTGATTATATGAAACTATAGATGAATGAGAATTGCTTCTAGTCCATTCATATATTTGAAACTTCTGCAGTAGAAATTCTAAATAAAAAGCTAAAAAGTGAAATAAAATAAATTACAGTTAATTTTGATAATCTCACTGTCCTAATAGCACAAAGGAGCCTCTTTCAGTGCTCTCAGCACTTTCAGTTATCTATATTATTCCTTTGCCCTTCCAAAGTATTGTTCTATTGATGTTCTTCCATTATCTCAGGGAAAATAACAGTTCTAATAATAATATTTTACATTCATATTGTGCCTTTCATTTCAGAGGGTCCAAAGCACTTCACTAGCTATAGTAACAACCACTGAATTCACCCAGTGACTGGCATACTGATTTGACAAAGACTGAGAAAAATCACAGAAATGTAGGGCTGGCAGGGACTTTATGAAAAGTCATAAAGTCCAGCTCCCTGTGCTGAGGCAGGACCAAGTATATCTAGACCATCCTTGACATGTGTTGGTCTAACATATTCTTAAAAACTTCCAGTGATGGGAATTCCACAACCGATATTGGAAACCCATTCCAGAACTTAACTGCTCTTATAGTTAGAAAACCATTCCTAACATCTAACCTGAATCGCCCTTCCTGCAGATTAAACCCATTTCTTCTTGTCCTGTCTTCGATGGACATGGAAAACAACGGGTCACCGTCCTCTTTATAGCCGTCCTAAACATATTTGAAGACTGTTATCAAGTCCCTCCTCAGGGTTCTTTTCTCAAGACAAAACATACCCCATTTTTCAAGCTTTCCTCAGAAGTCAGGTTTTCTAAACCTTTCAAAATGTTGTTGCTCGCCTCTGGATTTTCTCCAATTTGTCCACATCTTTCCTAAAATGTTGGCCACTCTTTCAAAACTACCATGGGATTTTTTTGTTTTTATTTTTTCTTAATGTAAGAAAAAATTGCATTAATATCTTTAACTACAATTTTATGTCACTGAAGTATAATTTTATAGTATTATATTAACAGAATAATTACTTAATTCTTTCAGTTCAAACAGTGCAACAGTTAAATGTATAATGTGTTTTCTAAATATATACTGTTGTTTTCTGATTTGCACTGAGATGAATTTGGGGCCTATCCTATAAAGATTTGAGTGCAAAGTCCACCTGAGTTCACAGCAGATCAAGCCACAGGTGAAGAACAAAAAGAAAAGGAGTACTTGTGGCACCTTAGAGACTAACCAATTTATTTGAGCATGAGCTTTCGTGAGCTACAGCTCACGAAAGCTCATGCTCAAATAAATTGGTTAGTCTCTAAGGTGCCACAAGTACTCCTTTTCTTTTTGCGAATACAGACTAACACGGCTGTTACTCTGAAAGGTGAAGAACAGTATCTGCCTTAATGGTTAGTAGCTGTGAGGTAGTGGCCAGCTCTAAGGGTCTTTTAAGGCCTTTTCCTCAGGGCTTGTTTTATTGTCCACAGAATGATTGCTTTCCCTTCTCCTCCCAGCCAACTTTCTGCTTATCTCTGGTCACTGATGCAGAAATTTCTCATCTGCTTTCTTCTTCTTCTGACACCTCCACTTGTCCCAGTGACCCAATCTCGTCCCATCTCCTGATCTCCCTTACGTCCACTCTCATCCCCTCCCTTATTCTTCTTACCACTCACTCTCCTCTAGCTCTTTCCCTTCACAACACAAACATGCTTTAGTGTCTCCCATTCGAAAAAAACCCAACCTTCATCCCACTTGCCAATCCAACTATTGCCCCATGTCCATTCTCCCTTTCGTCTCAAAGCTCACTGAACACACTGTTTACAAGTACTGTCTGGAGTTCCTCTCCTCCAATTCCATCCTAGACACTCTCCAATCCAGCTTCTGCCCCTTGCACACCACTGAAACCATTGTTTCCAAAAGCTCAAATGACCTCTTCTTAGCCAAATCTCAGAACCAGTACTCCATTCTCATTCTCCTTGACCTGTCAGTTGCCTTAGACATAATCAACCATGTTCTTCTGCTTGAAATCTTGTCCTCCCTTGGTTTCCATGACTCCTCCTACTTCTCTAATTGCTCCTTCAGCGTGTCCTTGCAATGAGCCTCCTAATTCCCACTCCTACTTTCTGTGTGGGTTCCACAAAGCTCTGGCCTTGGTCTCCTTCTCTTCTCCCTCTACATCTGATGTTTGGATAACCTCATCTATAAACACAAATTCAACGATCATCTTTATGCAGACAACTCACAGATTTACCTCTCTACTCCAGACCTGTCTCCTGTCCAGATTAAAATCTCAGCCTGTCTCTCTGACATCTCTTCATTGATGTCTAACCATCAGCTCTGGATCAACATAGCTAAAACAGAGCTCTTCATTTTCCCCCTTAACCCCTCCTTTCTTGATCACCATGGACAACACCACCATCCTGCTTATCATTCAGGCCTATATTCTGGGTGTCATCTTTGACTCAGACCTCTCCCTTGGTCCTTACATCTGGGTTACGTCTAAATCTTACAAGTCTTTCTGCATAACATCTCTAAATATAGTCTTTTCTATCACTGGAGTATGGGGTAGGTCTTTCTCAAGCTTTCCTGTGGAAACTCACTGTGTATAAATAATTCAATACATATTGAAACAGGGGGACTGGAACTCATCCCAGATGAATGACTCTATAGTCCAGTGATTAGGACATTCACGTTTGCTCTATGGCCTAATGAATATTTAATTTATATGCAGTAGAACAGCTTCAACAGGAGAGATTGAGCATAATCTGCTCTAAAATACCTCAGACCTCCCCTTGGAAAGGGGAGACCTAAATTCAAATCTGTTCTCCATCAGGGAGGAGTGGGGAACGGAACTGTGTCTCCCACATCCCAAGTAAATACCTTAATCACTGGGCTAAATGATAAAGGAGGGTGGGGCATCTCCTTCTCCACCAACAGGTTTAATTGTTTAACTCTAGGAGAGGGTTCATGGCCGTGAATCCCAAGCAGAGGGAGCCACCTCCCTCTAGCCTGGAGTGAGGCACCTAAGGACTTGACCACGGGGTGATTTAGTGCACAACAAGCTGGGGGGTGTAAATCTACAGCATATTAGTCTGCTGTGCACTAAGTTGCCCTTTGGACTCTGATACCATGCACTAGAAGTTCCATTTCAAAGCGTGCTACGGAACTTTTAATGTGTGGCAGCATTGTTCACATGGAGAGTTAGTGTGCGACACACTAGTGTGCTGTAGATTTACACCCCAGCGTGAGGCATGCACTAACCATCTAGAAAAGCCCTTACCTTCATGACAGTGGAATTGATTTTACCCTTTCTGGATATTTTTATATGATATCTGGACTGACTGGTCTCTTTTTGTGCTTCAAAATTTCCCCCAAAAGAAGCTGGAGAGCTCAGGAAAAAATATTTGAATAGTGTAAGTAATTTTTTTCAAAGTTACATCTTTGAGGGACACCAATAAATACAACAGAGGAGTACAGATACAAAGCACCTCATATATGGCTTGCTATTACACTTGTTCTGGAGAAACAATTTTTCTCAACAAGAATTGCAAAATCAAAAAGAAAATATCCATAACACATATATCAAAAGGACTAAATACTTACAGGGATTTGAGTTTTAGTAGGTAATCAAACTGGTTTGCTTGTATTTCCTGGATAGGGTTATATGAAAGGTTCCTGTAAATGCAAACAGTGATATCTAGTACTGTGCAGATTCCTTAAAGCTTGTTCTAAAGATAATGTCTAGCCACATTATCCCTTTGTTTTCAATTCCTGTAACAGTGATTCATAGTAAGGCAGTTACAATTGTAAATAGTGATATGCCTCTACCTGACAACTTGGTAAACAAGAACAAAGAACAGACTGATGCTTCACAGGCGTGATGTTAACACAAGAAATTTTATTCAATGTTTTTAATTGCAGAAATATTTCAGTTGATAAACTTTTTGGACTTTATATATTAAAAAAAGCTCCGAAGAATTCTTCATCATCATCATAGCAAATCCAAAGTGGTGTCGCCTCCTTGCAGATCAAGTGCCACCCAGACTTCTCTCTAGCTAGGACTGCAAGATTACCAAAAAAATCACATATATTTAATACTCCTGAGGACATTCTGCACCAAAAAATTAAAAATCATGCACACAATATCTTAAAATTCTGCAAAATTCTGCAAATTTTATTTGTCAAATAACTGTGGAGACTCCAGCATGGCATTGGGGAGCACAGGCCATTGGCTGCACAGAGGTGGGAGATCACTGTGCAGCTGCCACCTGGGACATGGATTCAGTGGTGAGGCTGCACCCAACCCTGAGATAGGACCAGGTCTGCCCCACAAACATTCCAGGACCCTGCCTCTCTGTGCCAGGTGCACCAGGTGTAGGCAGGCAGACTCAGCAATGCAGGATCCAGAGTGCGTGTGTAGGGGGGCTCAGTGGGCGGATCCAGGTGTGGGTTGAGAGGGCTCTGTGTGGGGCAATCTGGGTGCTAGCAGCTCAATGGGGGATCTGGGTGTGGGGAGGACCTGGATGCACAGGGGCTTGTTGGCGGGTTCTGGGTGCAATGAGACTCTGCTGAGAGGTCCAGGTGAAGGTGGTTGGGGGGTCAGCAGTAGGGGCTGGGTGTGTGGGGGATAGAGCTTGGCAGGAGGGTCTGGGTGTGGGGGATCCGTGGGGGGTTCAAGTTGCTGGGGCAGTGGGACTCAGTGGGGTGGGGATCCATGTGCAGCTGGTTGGGGCTCAATAGGGGATCTGAGTGCAGGTGGCTTGTCGCGGTGGTCCAGGTGCAGGGGGAGTGGGGCTTATTGGGGGGAGGGTGGTTCTGGGTGCGGGGGGAGCTCAGTGGGAGGGTCTGGGTATGAGGGGGGTCTGGATACATGGGGGTTAGGTGGATGGGGGAGCAGCTCCATGTACAGTGATTCCTCCCCTGGCAGCTGAGGAGTGATGGGTACAGGATGTGCAGGGGAGAGGGAGAGCTTGCAGAGCTTCCTACAGCTGGGGGAGAAATCTGGGGGTAGGTCTGACATGGCCCCAGATGCCGTGCAGGGGAAGAGGAAGTCCCGTCCTCCCCAGCCCAGCCAGGACTAGCAGCTGAGCCCGGCATAAGGTAGGAGCCACCAACAGGGTCTTCTCCAGTCCCATCCCCTGCCCCACAGTGATTTACCTCTCTGCCAGCTGCCCTGGGCACCCAAAACATACTGCTGGGGAGGGTTGTATGACCACTCTTGTGACTTCCCTTTGCTTCCCTGTCAGAAAGTCATTTTTCTGTGAGGAAGCAAAGAAATCTGTGGGGGGACATAAATTTTGTGCATGCACAGTGGTGCAGAATTCCCGCAGGAGTAATTTCAAAATAAGTCACAGGTTTTTTCCTAGTCTCTAAAATGCATCTTTTTTACATGCATTTATGTGACTTGAGAAAGAAACTTGAGGGCAGTAGAATAAAATAATATAGATTAGAATCAGGCACAACTACTCTGAGTATTTATATGCATGTGTGTGTGTGTCTACCTCACAATTTTTTGCTGTCCTCCTGATGTCCCCAACAGTCCTACAGTGACTGCAGGACTAATGTCTTATACCCAGTCTCTCCAGCTTTATGTGCACCACTGCATTGTGCTGGCCCTTACCAAGGACACAGTGTGAGGGAAAGACATCAGAAGAATACCTACTCCTGATTAAAGGTATTTATGTAGATTTGTGATGCAACAGAATGAGAATTTCATTGTGTTGCATTACATGAACCCAGTTACAGTGGGACCTGATATAGCTGGGTACCGGATACCATACACCTTGTCGTTCACCACAGAAATACATTAAAAAGGTGAATGTCAATGGGGAGGATACAAGAATAAGAGTTCTCTGAGGGATCCCTGTTATTACTGCACAGTCCATACTAATCCTCTCTAATGTGGCTCATGGTTTAAAAGTCACAATTTGGCCCTAAAGCAGGACTGAATGAGTAGAATCATGCTCTGAAAATGTCTTTCAATTTTGTGACTCCATCCCTCTTTGGAGATAAGCAAATATGATTGGGATCCTATAATTCCAAAGTGGTTTCCAGATTTTGTAAATAAACCACCCCACAGAAATATACAAACAGATCTGGGCACTACATTTTTGGTTTACTCTCAGTCCATCCCTGCTTACATCTTTTTAATATTCCTCCACTAATTTCCTGGTGTTACTCACTTTGTGCCTTTTTCTCTCATGATCTGTCAATCTGTTCAGAGCCGTTATGTTTTCCAAGCACAAAGAACAAAACAGTCTAGATTACTTCTAATTCAGATTCAGGCAAACACCACACACGGGGCCTGATCCTGCAAACATTTGCTGTCGGGTGTGATACTTGATATGCTGAATGGCTCTACTGTAGTCAGGAGTCCATGAAGTCAACAGAACTGCTCATGATAGGCACTATTATGCCCAGCAGCAGTGTTTATACATTTGGGTACAAAGATCAAACAAATATGAAGAGTGTTTTCTTTATTTTGTAATAATCTCTCTCTTGAATCTTGTTGCAGCTTTGCTGTCAAGCACAGAGGCAGCTTTCTATATTTCAGGTTGTAATACATAGAAAACAGAATCATAGCAGCATAAACCACAGAAACTAATAGATTCCAGTAGAGATAATGTGTCATTTTAATAGTAGATTCAATACTTGAGGAAAAAGTGTATTCCTAAAATATATTCTTAGGGCCAACTCCTGTCAAATGCTGAGATCCTGTTGAAATCCATGAGATCTCTCATTCTAAATGGCATATTCATTTTGTGTATGCTGAGTAATGGAATCTAGTTATTAAAAATACTAACAATATATTGGGCAGGAATAATTTTAAATAATTACAATCATGATACTATGCATCTTTTAGGCAATTATTTTTTACATAATCTTTTTTTTAAATTGCATTTCAGACTAAGTTTGGCATTTTCAGGTAAAACTCAGATATGAACATGACTTTCTTGGTTTTGCTTCCTGGACTGAATGACTGAAGCTATCGTTTCGAATGAATAATGTACAATAACACACAGTATAAGGAAGAAGAAAAGGAGTACTTGTGGCACCTTAGAGACTAACCAATTTATTTGAGCATAAGCTTTCGTGAGCTACAGCTCACTTCATCAGATGCATACTGTGGAAAGTGTAGAAGATCTTATTATATACACACAAAGCATGAGTGAGTTTGTGTGTGTGTGAGGGTGGGGGTGAGAAAACCTGGATTTGTGTTGGAAATGGCCCACCTTGATTATCATACACATTGTAAGGAGAGTGGTCACTTTAGATAAGCTATTACCAGCAGGAGAGTGAGTTTGTGTGTGTGTGTGGGGTGGGGGGTGAGAAAACCTGGATTTGTACTGGAAATGGCCCAACTTGATTATCATACACATTGTAAGGAGAGTGATCACTTTAGATAAGCTATTACCAGCAGGAGAGTAGGGTGGGAGGAGGTATTTTTTCATGCTTTGTGTGTATATAATAAGATCTTCTACATTTTCCACAGTATGCATCTGATGAAGTGAGCTGTAGCTCACGAAAGCTTATGCTCAAATAAATTGGTTAGTCTCTAAGGTGCCACAAGTACTCCTTTTCTTTTTGTGAATACAGACTAACATGGCTGTTACTCTGAAACCTGTCAGTATAAGGAAGAGTTATTATAAAGCCTTACAGCTGTGAGAGCTCCTTCAGGTCCTTAAATAGATATGGAGGAAGTGATTCAATCTTGTTGCTAGCCAAGTCTCTGTGGAAACAATCGCAGATATAATATAATTAGTTGTTAGTGGTTTCTTTTCATTATGTCAAGAAGCATTAATAACGTAAAGAGGTCCATAACTTTGAGTCCCTTTGTCAACTCAAATTATAGGTTGTTATATAGGTTATCAGAAACCTGGAAAATAAAAGAATGATGTTAAAGCAAAAGGTGAAAGATAGAGACCTCAGACTATAGGAGACCATATAATACTCACAGGTCTTATTATTTTTTACTTCACTTTTTCTTTGATTTTAATTGTCTTTTCATTTTCTCTTCTTTGGTGCTGCTTCTTCTCTCCAGTTCCCCACCTCCTCCCCAATCGATTAATTTATGGTCTTGGACAGAAATATCAAAGGATTTTTCCTGCCTAAACTAACCAAATAATCTAATTTCTCAGTTAATAGGATAAGACCATTTCAATTATATTTACAGGGAATGTTTAGTCAGTTTCCACTTTAATTCCTTACTTATAGTAGTTAATTGATTTGGAATAAAATTCTTATCCATTGTGCAATTAAAATGGATTTTTAAAAAATGTCCTTATGGATACATTATCTGTTACATCTAGTTTTTAATAATAATATTAAGCACTTATTAATAATGTAGTGATAACAAAGATTAAAAATATGCCTATCCTGGGCAATAGGATTTGCATGCTTTGACATAACTTAAAAAATGCAACATTTAAAAAAATCTCAGCAGTTTCCACAAATCATTAAATTAACTGACGAGCAATATATCAAATCAAACTCTTCATGTCAATGGAGAGGCATCCAGTTACATGAGTAGAGAATTTGCCCCCTTACCTTTATCTATCACATGAGACAATCGTCTACCAATGTGACCAGTGTAGAATCAGTGCTGTAGACAGGCCCCTCCCCTGACTGACAAGAGTCAGGTAGATAGGATGCAACCAGATATTTTGAGGGTTGTCTTAGCACTATCTTCTCCATAATGTTAAGCCAAAATGGAAGATTAGATACTGGCCAGTAGTTGGTCAGACAGTTTGCATCAAATGAGAAACCCAAATCTGGGATGCACCCACACGGTACAGATTCTTCTTTGTCAGCTGCTTTCCTGTTTACTGGTGGAAAAAATGCTTGGGGGCCCTGATTACATTACTGGCTTAACCTTATGCAGTTGTGCTATTGCTGGCATATGGGTGCTAGTATACATATCCTCTGTGACATGCCTTGTCCTTATTCAGGAAACACACTGCTCTTGTGGGCAGACTATGCTGAATGACTGTGGAGTTTGATGCTGTCTCTAAAGCTTGTTATATGAAAGCAGAATTACTGACAAATACATCTTCACAATTTAAATGATCTAAATTATTCAGCTGTTCTTTGATTTAAAAAAATCAACTTACAGTTCATCTAACTTCTGGAGAGAGGAAAAGCTGTTTTCATTTAAGGAGCTGATTTTGTTTCTTCTCATCACCCTGAAAGGATAAAAACAAACTTATGCTTCCTCAAATGTGTTTGTTTTCTGAGAAGACCATGATACATAATCAAGTAATTGATTACATTCTATATAATTTTTCACATTCTGTCTTTAATTTACATCTTGTTTTAAACAATGTTTCATATCTTACTTAATTGCTCAGTACATTAAAGATATGCCAAGTTATTAAAAGTTCATACATTTTAATATTCTATGAACAATTTTTACTGTGAATGTATAAGCATATATATATATATATATATATATATGTTATATGCTCTTTCAGTTGCATTTGCATCTACCGACAACTAAGTTATTCAGAAATGTCAAATATCTTGATATTCTATATGCCATGTGACAGTGTGATGGCATTAATTATTGATTATTTGAAAATTCATGACATTTTTGAGCATGTGAATGAAGCACATGTTTTATGCAAAAAGTGTGAAAGTCCAAATCCAAAATTTGATATTTCTGAGAAATTCAACCATCAAGGACGGGAGCTTACATTCTTTGTTCACCCAAAACCTCCCAATACACAAGGAATAATCAGGGGAGAGCCATGTAGGAAAGAGACAGCTGAGAGAAAGAAGTGAAGAGGAGATGAAAAAGTGACAACAATAGCAGTCCAGAGCTCATCAACAGCACCAGAAGAGAGTGAAGGGGAACTGTGAAGATGATTGCAATGGCTCTGAGGAAGCTTTGGGGAAATTCTACAATGTCTCGGATCAGCAACCTGACCGAATGATATTATCCTTGAATCTGGTCAGTTCATGTGGTATAATTTTTTTTCTTTTACATTTAGTTTCTAAATCTTGGTATTTGATACTATCAGTCAAACTCACTTAAATGGAGTTATGCTGCATTCATCGGTGGTGAATGTTACCATATGTCCATAGAATAGTTCTACTTTGTTGTGTATAATTAAAATTTAGCATTTTAATAATCTCCATCAGTTCTAAGCACCAACCAATACTTTGGAAACTTGATGTCGCCCATTGTGCATAATGTAACAGATGTTCACCGTAAACACTGCTCATTCGGGCTGCATAGAATGTGCTATTACTTACAGTACAGTCAGAGTGCTGCAGGAGATGAAAGTGACATTTCTTAAATTATGTATATGATTGCCTTCAAAGTCCCTAGGAGATAAAACCAAAACATTCTATCACTGAAAAAAGTTAACTTCAATCAGATAGTTACCTTGAAGTAATTATTTATTAAAGGGAAACCTCAGCAGAACCTAAGGGCTGCACAAAGCATAATAATACTTGGATGTTTCATTTTTCAGCACGCCCCAAACTGCTTTAGGTGATAGCAGTGTCATTAACTCAGGTGGGTGAAAATCTGAATCCTGAACTCAGGTACTAGAGAGACTAACTCTTTTTGTTTTCAAAATCTGAGAGTCAAATTATGACTGCCCTAATGGCAGTGATCGAGTGGTCTCGAGGGGGGGTGGGGGAAGAACTCAGGGAGCCCCTTGTCTCTAGTGCTTCCAGCAGGATACAACTATAATTTAGCTGCCTGCTCACCATGACTGCAATATTCTCCTAGCAGAATTCAACACACCTCAGGAAGTCAGTCTAGTTAGGCTGGCATGAAATGGGGATTGTCTATTCTGCAGCATCATTCCCTTCCCTCGTATTATCTTGGTAAAAAGTGTCATGGAATGACACTGATTTAAAGAAGACAAAAAGGTGTTGGGTTTTTTTGGGGGGGAGGGGGGAACTAATGACTTACAGCCAATGTAACCTGGGCATGTGTTGGCAAAGAGGTTTATCAGGCAAACGCGCAAGAGAATTATTCATCAGCACTCTGGAAAAAGAAAAACAGTATTGCTAGCAATTGACGTCAAAACAATACCCGAGCCCCTTTTACAGTTTTGTTTCTTCTCAGTACAAAGCAGGCAGAATTTATTCATTTTTCATATTGTTAGAGATAGTAAAATGATTAAAAAACACTTCAGTGTATTTCATTATGAGCACTGGTGTGATCCTATTGTCTCTTGAATTACTAAATGATTGACTTGGGAAAGGGAAATCTTCTGCAGACTTTGGGGCAGATTCACTGGTACACTCTGGCTACCTTGCATCACTGGAGCAGAACAAAGCACCTGAAGCGTATGTGTGAATCTGGCCCCATTTATCTTTTTGAAATTAAACCTAAAACTTGATCATTTTCCCATTGAATCAATAGAAGCAGGGCTGGGTCCTTGTTTATATTCAGAAGCATTTGACATTTGCATAGATACATAGTATGATTACTACCTAATTGGCCATAATCTTTTCTCACATTGGTTTCAGTTGAATTGCTTTGGATTTACACTGAAGGGAGAAGATTCTGGCCTTTTAAAATCTGTGTCAGGACAGAATAGAGAGGATGGAGGTGAAAAGACCCAGGCACTTCCCTAAAAACTGTTAGATTCCCAGTTATAAGATAAAGGAGGAGAATGCTACTAAATATTTTATTGTGATGGATATAAAGTAGCCTAGAACTAAAATATCACAAAGCACTATGTACTGGAAAACATTATCAAATGATTTAAATGTGTGGGAAGATATTGAACAAAAGAAGGTCGGTAAAGATGTATAAGAATTTAATCAAATAAAGCTAGGTTTTACTAAGGAAACATTTTTTTCTTACTGTAAGTTTCCACAGAGTATGTGAATATCCAAGGATATTGAAGTCACTGAGTCCAATAAACTTGGAAAAAGATACAATTTACTGAAAACCATAGTTTCCATTAAACAACTATATGCAATGTAAAGCTATTGAGAAGTTGATATCACTGTTCCCCTCCACAATGGATACAAGAAAATCTCTCTCTCTCTCTCTCTCCTTCCTCTCGCTTCATAGTTTGTCAGTACCCATGTGTTTATTGGGTCCCAAATTATCCAACTGATAGTTTGGGATATGATATATGACTGACTTTATAAGGCTGCTCCCGCTAACGTAAGCGCCTCACTATGCTGACTTAATAAAACCACCTCCCCGAGCGGTGTAGAGTCACAGTTGATGTATTTCAGAGTAGCAGCCGTGCGATGAAGTGAGCTGTAGCTCACGAAAGCTTATGCTCAAATAAATTTGTTAATCTCTAAGGTGCCACAAGTCCTCCTTTTCTTTTTACAGTTGATGTAGTAAGTTTGACACAGTGAGAGTGTACTCTGTGTTACTTACATCAACTGTTAATGGTCTCCAGCAGCTGTCCCTCAATGTCCCACACACACCATTCTGGTCACCGTTGTGAACTCCGTTGCCCAGGGGTCAGGTAGACAGGAAGCCCTCCTTCTCCTTTAAAGCCCCACAAATTTTTGAAATTCCCTCTCCTTGTTGCCCGGCTTGCCAATTACACCTAGCAGCCCTCTATTGCAGAGTGTAACTTCCCAGCTGACCATGAGCCCTGTGCTTGCAATGCTCATGACAATAGTGGAGAGTTGTGCAGGCACCATGCTTCTGTCAGCGAGGAGGGATGCATGGGTTTATGAAAAGAAGGTGTGGAAATTATGGGATGCAGATGAAATTATGGAATGGAGAACCCGGTATCATGCAAAGTTGACTCCGTGCTCCCAGTAATCCCTGTCTGACTTGTTTCAGCCCCATCAGGCATTGCAAAAACTTCCCAAAGACCCTGCACTCTATGGTGGCAACTTGCACAGTGGGATACCTACTCATGGTGCACTGCACTCTGCATCGATACAAGCACTCCTGGTAAGGACGCACACCGCTGACACAAGGAGCCAAATGTGCACACACACAAGTGATGTAATAACTGTGGCAGCTGTATGCCGACATAATTTAGGTCAACACAAATTTGTAGTGTAGACATGGCTAAGTGTAGAGAATCATGTGCATCCTGATTGGTTTCTTATGTGCCTTTTGAAAAGCAAGGACATAGAGCTCACTTCTGGTCCTTTCTAGTTTAGCGGACTAATACAGGACTCATGTACTTTAGCATACAAAAAGACTGAAAAAGCTAGGTTTTGGAGAGGGGTGGGGCTCAGTTCCCCCAAAATAAGCTCCTCTACTGGAGAGAGTTGACAATACAGCTTTACAAACAAACCTTATAAACACACATTAGTTTTTATCTATTCTCTTTTTTAAGTATTGCATTTAATCCATATTTCAATACCTACAGGAGAATAAGTGAGTTGAGTCCATGAAATGTTAGTGGAGAGATCTGATTGATCTTGTTATTTTCAATTACCCTGTAAATCAGAACAAAGTGTATATCAGACTGATACATTACTGGGGTCTGAAACTGAACAGACATTAGAAAAGATAATGTACCCTGAAGTGGCATTATTCAAATACCCATTTGAACTACATAAGAATATTGAATTAGTATACTATGATATATTGAGGTATAGTACTGAAGCTTCATCAAATGACATGGGAACTCTTTTTCCAATGCAGTTCACATGATTATTTGAAAGATATTTTTAAACTTAAAAATAAGAGCAAGTTTCTTGTCAACTTTTAAAATAAGGTCATCAGAACTTTAACTTTAACGGATGCATCCGATGAAGTGAGCTGTAGCTCACGAAAGCTTATGCTCAAATAAATTGTTTAGTCTCTAAGGTGCCACAAGTACTCCTTTTCTTTTTTCAAAGTATCAGTACATCAAAACATCCCTGAGACAATCCTGCAATTGAACATGCACAGTAAAAGTTTGTCAGTCATTCTTCATCAATCAGACAGATATGTAATTAATGCCCTTAAATCTCAATGTTATTTTTTTCAAATCCTACTGTCAGACGAAGCAGTAATATTGTCAGGATTTCATATTATGAATGTCATTTCCTCTGTGGGATGTGAAGCACCATATACAGGCAAAGGACTGTCCAAGAAATTCCATTCTGAAGTGCTCCATTTCTGTCACTTTGAAGTATCTGATTTATTTTATGTATTATTTTGTGTTAAGCAGTTACTTATTTATAACCATGCATACTACTGAAAAATAAGCTACAACAGAGCCATGAAAGTTCTAGGGCTCAATTCTGCTTCCAAAGTCACTGGGAGTTTTTATGTACTGGGAGTAGAAGGATTCCCTTAATTATCATGCTGTATACAAAGAAATGTTACATAGATAAAAAAAGATACAAATATTTCTTTGTGTTGCCTTAACTATTTCTTGAGAAAATCTATCCAAAACTAAGAACAGTACGTACAGCCACTCAAGCTTATGCAGATCTTCAAAGACACCAGGCTTTAAAAAGGTTATCTTGTTGTGACTCAGATACCTGAAACAAGATCAATTAAGATAAAAAACAATAGACTCTCTAATCAATGTTAGAGGAGTGAAGAAGAATTTTAAGATTTTCTTTTATTATTCCTAACAGTATTATTAAATTACATCCTCAAGAGATTCCATTGTTAACAATAAAAACATTTATCCTTGTGCGACTGTGATCACATATTGACCCTTTGTCTCTTTCAGGATGCTAGTGTTTGCCATGGTAGCAGCCTGGCATTCTGATTAAAGATATGGCTGCATGGACAACAGTGAAACTATGTCCAGTTGGAGCTTTTTGGCAATGATCATCTAGAACATTTTCATCTTTTCTATTAGAAAACACAGTAGGCTCTAACTACCCTCCTTGCATCAGAAGCATTTAGGGCCTGCTTCAGCTCCCACTGAAATGAATGGCAAAACTCCAATTGACTAAAATGGGAGCAACTTCACAGGTCATAGGTCATTAGGCATAGGTTTTAGATACTGGAATAACTGAAAAAGACTGAAAAATAAAGAGTGGGACTGCAAATTGTCTGAACTAGTAGTAATAATAAACGATCATAAAAAATTAGGGTGAAGAATACAAAGAATAAGGGTAATAACAGCTTTGGAATTTACCTTTTAAGTGATTTCAGTACATGGATTTATTTTTTTGTACAATCTCACTCATTGGCCAAAACTATTTTTAAATTAGAAAAGAGTCATCTTTTGTAAAATCTGCTGCACAATAAGAAGCAAGAGTCCTTTCCTTAAGTAATAGCTTCTCTACAGAAAAATAAGAGTTTTCAATTATCTCAAATTAAACATGGCAGCCCTACTGTTTTCATTCCTGGCTCATAATTCCATAATAACTCATTCCAGGATAGCGGGCATTTAAAATCACTGAGGTTTCCTCTTTTTCTTTCTGAAACAGCAAATTTTGGAGATAGGGACAGAGTACAAGATCCATGAAATATTTTAAGATTACTTTCCTGCCAAATAACCTTGCTACCATTTGTCCAAATCCTCTGAAGTTTTTAGTGAGAATAAGCGCTGAGTGAATTGAAGTTCAGAATTTGGGCCATTTTGGAATTATCTAAGGTCCACAATAACCGAGAGAGAAATGTATAGCTGTTTTCAAAAGTTCCCCCATTCCACATTGCTTCAGCATTGCAATGGTAATACTTACAGTTTTGTCAGGTTGTATAATCCTTTGAAAGCATATGCCGATACAGTTCTGATTTTATTATTCTGAAGATACCTAAGAAGATATAATAATGACAACAATTCATTCTGTAAAAATGCAAATGCAAAAAGATCCCCAAACTTATCAACTACATTTCAAACTAAGTACATATATTATTTAAAAGGATGCTGTCAAGGTGGGTAGGCCTTAAAATTAAACTCTCATGGCAGTTATTTCACATGGCTGGTCTTACCTTAAAGATTTCAAAAAGTGCATTTAAATTAAAAAATAACACCTTGCTGCAGTGATAATTCAAAATCAGCCAAAACAAACACCTGACTTGCTTTGCATTCATTGTAAATGAACCAGTGCATGCACGCTGCCTCCTGATTTCATCCCTAATCCTGCAATCTGATCTGTGTAAGGAGGAGACATTTATGCTTGTGCAGAGTCCTACTTTGTCAACAGGCATGCATGGGTGCAGGATCTGCCTCTGCAGATAAGACTACAGAACTGTTATAATGGAGTGCATGCAGTGATTTGTTTATATTGATGTATATAGACAGTTTTGGGGTTGATGTCATTCTAATAAGGCCTGCAGCAAAGGTCAATTACAACACTTTGCTGGAATTTCTATTTATAATATGGGTCAATTGTCAAAGGGTTGCATTTTCGGTAATTTAATCAAAATACATGATGAAACTTGCTGATTGTTGCTAACAAAGTATTATGCATACTTCCCCACCCCGCTTTTTGCTCCGTCTCCTTTGCAATTAATGAATTGAGGCAGAGGTGAAAGTAAGCCAGTACACCCCAGTACAGTGTACTGGTAAGAGCTGGTGCACCGTACCGGGACCGGCTTTCCCAGATGGCAATTTTAAAGCCCTGGGGTAGCAGCGGCGGGGCTGCAGCGGGGATTTAAAGGGCCCCGGAGCTTCAGCCGCCACTACCGCCCTGGCCCTTTAAATCCCCGCCGGAGCCCTGCTACCAAGGGGAGTGGTGGCGGGGCTGCGGAGGGGATTTAAAGGGCCGGGGTGGTAGCGGCTGCCGGAGCCCCAAGTCCTTTAAATCCCTGCCTGAGCCCTGCTGCCCGAGCCCTGGGGTAGCGGTGGTGGGGCTCTGGCAGGGAATTAAAGGGCCCCAGACCTCCAGCCACCGCTACCGCCCCGGCCCTTTAAATCCCTGCCTGAGCCCTGCTGCCCAAGCCCCGGGGTAGTGGTGGCAGTCGGGAGCCCCCAGGGCTCCTCAGTGATTTAAAGGGCCTGGGGCTCCACTGCAGTAGCGGCAGCTCGAGCCCTGGGCCTTTTAAATTTCCCCCGAGCCCTGGGGCTCCCAGCTGCCTCTGCAGCTGGTAGCTCGGAGGTGATTTAAAGGGCCCCGGGCTCCCAGCTGCCACTACTGCAGCTGGAGCCCCGGGCCCTTTAAATCAATATTTAAAGGGCCCGGGGATTTAAGGCCCTGCCTCTTCTGGTTAAGGCCACGCGTCTTCTGGTTGAGGACATGCCCCCTGCTCAGGACTCTGGCGTACTGGTAAGTCCTCTAACTTACTTTCATCCCTGAATTGAGTTTCAAAATATTACATACGGTATCATTACTTTTGGGGATAAGATGTTAGACTTGTATTTGATTTTAAAAAACATGCTTCCCTTCTCTATACAATATTTTCTTTGTTGTAAAAAAATAAACGTTTTCAACAAAATCAAATGAAGGATTCAATCCTGCTCCTGTTGAAATCAATGGGAGATTTGACACGGATTGCAAAAGAAACAGGATTGGATCCAAAAAGGTCTTATCAATTTGTGAGAGATCCCTTAGCAAACCCATACTTGTGAATCAGAAGGAAATTAAAGGAATTAAATTTTGTAAGCAAGTGTTTCATGTATACGTTTCATTTAATGAAACAAGACACTTTGTTTTCAGAACCTTTTTAGTTTGAGATCTAAATTGTACTTAAGTTTGTGAACACAAGATGGTGCTGCACAACCTCAGAATTCAAGTTAGAATCCAAGAATGTTCTAAGAAAAATATTATATGTCTTGAGCTGGCAACAATGATAAGTGGTCCTATGCTTTCACACTTTATTTCTCAGTTGTTCCTTATTTTTCATGATTCACCCTCATAAAAGGACTGAGATTTTTTAAAATAATGAAATGTATACAGAACATCTATAGTAATATACAAGAAATAGTTCAATCAAAAGGTTTTGGTCATGATATAAGCCATTTTGTGGTAGTAGTCACCAGCAGTCATCACCAAAAGGCTCAGAAATGTGATTTAAAAAAAAAAGGTTCTCAAAGACATGAATGAGTCTTTTTATGACAAGGAATGCCTTTTACTTTGCAAACTTTCAGAATACTGAATGAAACTGTATCCGTTTTCTTTCATTTCTTCTGATAGAATTGCTGTCTATTATAAATTTAATTTCTTTAAGACACAATAGATGTTGAGATCCACATTATTATTAGTTTTCTAATGTACAAAAAAATGATAAAAATGTCACGTCCAGAAAGTTTAACCTGTAAAAAAGGGATGGAAGCCACATCAGGCTATTTGAACAAAAATAACTTACATGATTGAAAATTTCAGCTAAAGGTAAGAAACAGTAGATTTTTTTAGTATAATCAGAGTTTTGTCAGTAAGCCATAAAATTGCCTTATCACAGTTTGCTCTTATTTAAGATTTTAGGTTAAAATGATTCCTTACAGGTTTTTAAGATCCTGGTACTTCTTGAAACTATCAGCAGAAAGCTTTCGTAACTGATTCCGTTTAAGGGACCTGTAATAAAAATAAAATTATTCTGTAAGTACACTAAGTAGGCCAAATTCATCCCCAGTATAACTCCACCAACTTCATTTTGATCTAATCAATTTGCACCATGTTTTAGTTGGCAGAAATTTCTATAATAAGTTAAATATTTCCAGTAAGGTTACCCTTATATGCCAGTATGTGTATGTGTGTGTTTTGAAAATTAAATGGAGAAGGGATTTTTTGTTGTATACCCTCCTCTCCTGCCTTTGCATCATATTAGATCACTGGAATCCATTTATGTCAATGGAGTTAAACCAGGGATGAGTTTGGAAGGAAAGGGTGGTTTAGAAGGGGGAAGGGTGTCACTTATCTTACATTTCTGGGCAGGATTTTGGTTTGATTTTTATAAGCACTGTTCCCTCCACCCCTTTCTATATATAAACTCATATCAGCTGCACATTATGCAGCCATTGAAAGATGCAATTAAAGTGGCAAAGCTAATCTTACTGAAAGAGCTTAAGGGTCTGTCTACACTGAAGCGGGAGGGTGTAATTTCCAGCTTGAGGAGATATAGCACAAACTCTGATCAAGCTAATATGCTAAAAACAGAAGCGTAGCTGCAGCAGGACAAGTAGCGGGAGGGGCTAGCAGCCTGAATACAGAGGGTTATGTATTCAGGTGGTTATCCCCTCCTGCTGCTTGCGCCACCGCGGCTACACTTCTATTTTTAGCATGCTAGCTCCATCATAACTGGTGTGGATATATCTCCTCTAGCTGAAAATCACACTTTCTGGCTCCAGGGTAGACATACCCTAACAATATCAGCCCAGGAATGAGAACTGCATGATTGATCAAAAAAAGGAGTACTTGTGGCACCTTAGAGACTAACCAGTTTATTTGAGCATGAGCTTTCGTGAGCTACAGCTCACTTCATCGGATGCATAGCATATCGTGGAAACTGCAGAAGACATTATATACACACAGAGACCATGAAACAAAACTTCCTCCCACCTCACTCCCCCGCTGGCAACAGCTTATCTAAAGTGATCCTCAAGTAGAGCCATTTCCAGCACAAATCCAGGTTTTCTCACCCTTCCCCCCCCCCCCCCACACATACAAACTCACTCTCCTGCTGGCAACAGCCCATCCCCCTTTGAAACCCCTCTTTATAATGCGCATATGTGTGTATATAATGTCTTCTGCAGTTTCCACGATATGTGTGTATATAATGTCTTCTGCAGTTTCCACGATATGCGCATTATAAAGAGGGGTTATTATCTGCACTGGACACTGGCTGCAAGTTGTGATGATCTAAGTGCTATCTTCTTAATGTTAAACTTTAAAGACCTATTGCTTGACCCAGCTGTGCCTCCATGGGTACATCTACACAGCCAGCAGCAGCCCATGGCAGCAAGCCTCAGGGCCCAGGTCAGCAGACTTGGGCTCATTCTACCACGCTAAAAACAGCTGTATATACAGCACTTTGAAGTTGCAGCTCAGGCTCTGAAGCCCACCCCCTTCCGCTTCGGAGCCTGAGTTCCAGCCCAAGTTGCAACATCTAGACAGCTACAATTAGTGCTGCAGGGTGAGCCCAACAAGCCTGAGTCTGTTGACCTAAGCTCAGAGGCTCACTGCTGCGGGCTGCATAGACATTCCGTAAAATGCCATGAGGAAGGTGAAAAAACCCACCAGACCCCTACCTGTTTGGTCCAATGGGAAAAATTCCTTCCTGTTATGGGCTCAGGGGAGGGAGGGCCATTTAGTTCTTGCACAGCCCCTACTCCCCCGCAATGTATTTAAATTCTCCAACTAGCCGGAGCAACAGGATTATGAAAAGCCTTGAAGAATTTAAATAGATGGGTGGAGGATCAAGAACCTCATAGAATATCAGGGTTAGAAGGGACCTCAGGAGGTCATCTAGTCCAAATCCCTGCTCAAAGCAGGACCAATCTCCAACTAAATCATCCCAGCCAGGGCTTTGTCAAGCCTGACCTTGAAAACCTCTAAGGAAGGAGATTCCACCACCTCCCAAGGTAACACATTCCCGGGCTTCACCACCCTCCTAGTGAAAAAGTTTTTCCTAATATCCAACCTAAACCTCCCCCACTGAAACTTGAGACCATTCCTCCTAGTTCTGTCATCTGGTACCACTGAGAACAGTCTAGATCCATCCTCTTTGGAACCCCCTTTCAGGTAGTTGAAAGCAGCTATCAAATCCCCCTCATTCTTCTCTTCTGCAGACTAAATAATCCCAGTTCTCTCAGCCTCTCCTCATAAGTCATGTGCTCCAGCCCCCTAATCATTTTTGTTGCCCTCCGCTGGACTCTTTCCAATTTTTCCATATCCTTCTTGTAGTGTGGGGCCCAAAACTGGACACAGTACTCCAGATGAGGCCTCACCAGTGCCGAATAGAGGGGAATGATCACGTCTATCTGCTGGCAGTGCTCCTACTTATACAGCCCAACATGCTGTTAGTCTTCTTGGCAACACTGTTGCCAAGCTCACTGTTGGCTAGACTTATCCCCCAGCCAATGAGAAGGCAGCAGACCTGAGGAACCTTGCTTGCTGCCACACATGCACTCTTACATCCCCCACACCTAACCTTCCGGGCACCATGTTATGTCACCTGCATTCCGTTCAAGATCGATCCCCAGTTGACTACATGTGGCAGCACATAGTAAAAGCATCGTGGATACCAATGTGAAATGGTCTGAATTTGTCAGACAGGAAACTGTTGCTTGGCTATCTGCACCTGCTCTCAATCTAATTAATGATGAGCCCAGAGCTGCATCACCACAGAGTCTGACTTGGTATCCACACCCTGTTGACAAATGGCATCATAGCCAACCCAAGACTTCAAAAATCAGAAGATAAATCTCCTAGGTTTGAGTTTATTTCTAACCTGAAATACACACAAAACCTACCTCCCAGAGCATATGCCTCTGTGCCCCACATGTCCATTAAAGAAACCACTGCAAGTAGGTTCATGTCCTGAAAATAGCAAGAAACTTTACAGAAAAATTTCTCAGGTGGGGATGTTTGATGCTGCATTTTGTTTCCCAAGTGGGAAGCACAGCTTCATACTTGAGTGTGTAAGCCAGGACCAATGGTCAGGCCACCCTCCAGATCTCTCTCAAATCTTAAATCTTGTTGTACTGACTTCTTATCATAAGATAGTGAGCAAAATCCCTACCTGTAAGCCCCTATTCATACAGGCATTTCCCTGCATTTCAGGTTATTGGTATAAGTAAAGGCTACTTGCAGGAGTAAGTGTTTCAGGATGAGGTCCTAAGCATGTGTGATTCACAGAGTTATTTCTCTTGCAGTGTTTCTTGATGCTGGTGAAATTGTACTCATCTGAGGCATTATTGCAAACAACAGCTGACTGCAGACTTACTATATTTCACACTTTGAACTGTGTTTTAATTTCTTTTCTCTTATTTTATGCAGGGATAATCTGTGTTTAAAAGCATTTTACTACAAGGCTTGTCAACACAGAATGATACTGTACTTTCAGTTTACACCAGTTTCAGTTAAACCAAGTGGCTCTAATTATAAGGGTATAATTATGAGATAGTCTGCAGAGTTGATATTCAGTGTTGTTCAGATAAAGAAGCTGCTTGTTTTGCTCTACTTACATCAGAGTTACGTTTGAAGAGACTGAAGGGACAGCGCGTAAATTGGCACCCTCACAGTCAAGCTCTAGCCCTCGGCACAGACATTCTGCTGGCACAGAGTCAACCACTGAATGAAGAGAAGATAGCAGTCATGGCAGAAGGTAGGTGATGGGATGGGAAGAAAAGAGATAGTAGAAAAATGGGTTTAGTATAACATGTCAGAGCACACTAAACAGAACTGGATAATGCTTTGATTTAAGGTTCTCAAGTACGCATTTAATTTAGATCTAGTAACACAGTGACTGATATAAATACAGATAATTAAAAGATTGGTAATGACTCCTGAATCCAGTACAATAGCATCACATTTAGAACACAACTTTGAGCTTGATATTTTGATTGTGGCCTGATATGGTGGGGAGGATGTTTTATCTGTCTTGGGTCCTATAACCCGGGTGCGGTACTGAGATGGTGGTGTGGAGTTTAGAAATAGTTCTAAGTTGCTAGTTAGATAATTTTTAGTTGCAAGTAACGGAACCTTGACATCTGCCTGATTTGCAAATGCAAACAGGTTTTGTGACCAAAAGCAGGTTGTGGTACATGAAGGACCAAAATGTCAGTGGTTTTACTGGTAGGTGTTGGCCCATGTGCAAAAAAAAAAAAAGCGCACCATTGCATGCCCATATTAAAGCACACATGTAACTACATGCACGAACAAACATCTAAATATCCATGTGTGTACATACATTTAGTAATTTTGTACATAAATACAGACAGGATTTTGCACATATTGTACATGGAGCATGTACATTTTAAAAAATATTGACTCACAAAATTCTATCATTTGCTCTAACAAATGACTGTCACAATCACGAGATGGGTTAGCTTGTCCATGGTGTTAGGTTTAATGGCACAATTTTGTCGCATGTAATGGAAAGCGTTGGATGTATAAAGAAGAACAAAAACATACATTTTGAGAAGATTTAGCAAACTTGCAGAATGGACAGCAGATTTTTTTTTCTATATTTTAAATTTCACATAAATGGCTACATTTTGAAAAATGGAGGCTTAAGGGCCATGCCCAAAAATGCAAGCACATGATTTGTGCTGCAGAATTGTGATTTCAAGGAGCAGTTTGACAATTGCACATTGTATTTGTCCAGGCAATCGCCTGATTTACATGCAACTGTGCTCTCACAGAGAGATTTCCCTCTTAAATTTTGGTCCTAAACAACGAGATTAATATAGTCCCTCACAAGAATGGCCAAACCTTTCCATTTTTTTCCAGCTCAGACACTACAGGCTTGTCTACACTTGAAACCGCTACAGTGGAACAGCTGCCACTTGCAGCTGCACCACTGTAGTGTTCAGTGTAGACACTTCCAAGTCTGATGGGAGGTGTTTTCCCATCAATGTAGGTCAATGTAGGTCACTGGTGTAGGTAATCAACCTCCCTGAGAGGCAGTCGGTAGGTAGGTCGATGGAAGAATTCTTCTGTCAACCAGTGCTGTCTACACTGGGGGTTAAGTCAGCATAACAAGGTCACTCAGGGGTGTCGGTTTTTCACACCCCTGAATGATGTAGTTGGGTCGACCTAACTTTTGAGTGTCGACCTGGCCTAATTTAGTGTTGAATTATCTATGGATAAGAATTGTAAGTTTTTACTTGCAAATGAGCAGACCAAATCTGAAAAAAATGTGCATTTAGGAATCTTAATTTAGCTTTACTCAATCTTTATACAACATATTTCACATCTGGCTCTTCAGTTAAGTCAGTTTGCACAAAACCACATTTTGATTAAAACTGACAGGCAATATCAAGATGCTTTTTCCTTTTAGTCCCTGTAGTTTGTACCGTCATTTATTCTTTGCACAGTTACAACCCTGATAATTTCTGTTTGTTTTGTTAGATTCTTCTATAACTGTTTGCATTTCCAAAGGATAAGATATTAGGAGTAGAGATTACTGCAGTGAGGGAAGGCGATCAAGCCTCTTGGCTCAGGAATTGAATTGTACAGTTCAGAGCCACTCAATAATAGATCTTTTATTTTTCAACAGTTTCCAGTGTGGAAAAAGTTAATCAAAATTTTTTTTGACAGAGTACATGTGAAAAAAATCATATCTGCTTCTCTTCATTCCCCATGATGTGAAGCTACCTGCTATACCTCCTTCTGTGGCTGGGATGCAAAACTCAATTATTGTGTCTTCTCTTAATCCTAGCTCTGCACAGAGCAGATAGTGAGGAATGAACCTATCTAATAAAGCATGACCGCACTGGCAAGAATGATGGGCAATATACTACCTCAGTTTAATGACTGTAACTCTCACTGAAGTCACTAAGGATTTAGTGCAGAATGTGGTATGATAATACAGTAGCAGGACCTCTGGCAATTGGCTGATTTAATCTGTTACTGAAATTATCACAAGAAAACGACAGGTACAACCCAAAAGACTTGATCTAAAAACTCCCAGATTTGAATTTGTTCAAAATCTGAATCTGAATTTTCCATTTTGGTGCCATATTTACTGATAATACTTCATAGCAAATTGCTAATCAAAATTATATTAGGAACCTGTATCTGTTTCCTTTTCCTCTTTGCAGTATCTGAATGGCTTACAAATTTCAAAAGACGCATGTAGGATCTGAGTTTCTCCCTCTCCCAGGAGGAGGGGATTTTTAAAAAATATTTATGTATGTATATATTTTGATGGGTGGATATTGTAGGAAAGCTAGGCTGATAATTTTTTCTTTTTTACATTTTGTTCTGAAAGATGTGGGGTTTAAGTCATTCCACTTTGTGCATCTCTCTAAGAATATATATTGTCCTCATAATTGGTTTATCTGTGATGTTTCTAATGGAGGAATTAATCTTTTTCAGAGAGCAACTTCACTGTAGCCTGAAAGTCACTATTAATGGACTTAAAATTTGCATAAATGCATCGAAACTATATGAGATTTTCAATCTATTTCACTATAAATGGAATGACATTGCATCTGAATATGTTGTAAGAAGATTTCCCAGAAGGAAGTATGTTGCACTCACTGTACTAATCACATGAATAACTCCTGTTAGTACTTACAGCACTCTGATGTCTTTACCCCAAAAGCATGTGAGGAAGTCATTTCATTGTATTTTGCAAAATACTTATCAAATTGTTGAGACCATCCATTGTTGTCTCCTAAGAAGAAATCAGAGAAGGCATGTTATATCAAAACAAAAACAAAACAAACAAAAAAACCTTCAAAACATTTCCCATAGGTATGATAGATAACAGGAACTTCATTAAATTTGGTTGTACAATCCTTTGCACACACAGACACACACAGGTTAGGAATTATGTGCATTTTGCAGGAAAAATTTGTTCTACCTTACAGAATCCCAGCATTTTGGTGTGACTCTTGTGACAAAGAAAAAAAAAGTCTTAAAACCCCAATTTTCCCTCAAGCAAAGCTAATCATATGACAGAATCCTAAAAATGAGAGGTAAAAAGAGACCTATGAGGTCATCTGTTCTTCTTTCTACCAGTGCAGGCTTATCTCCCCGCCGTATATTCTCAAGTGCTTTGTCCAGCTTAGTTTCAACGACTCATATGATGGGACTTCCACAATTTTTTTTGGAAGACTGTTCCACACTGTAATAGACTGCATTGTGAGGAAATGTTTTCTGATATCCAGCCTTAATTTCTCTTTGCTCAGTGTCTAGGTCAAGGTTATATGTGCAGTACTTTTGGGGACAAGTTATGAGACATATTCAAACCAACAAGCATAACCTAAGTTCACCATACACTTTAAAGCAACATTCAACACCACTGTCTGAAACTAGTTACTGTGCAGCTCTTTCAACTTCTTCCCACAACTAGGGACTTCCAAATATGGTGATGCCATGCAACCAGAAGAGCACTGTTTCTTTGGAAGACTTTCACATATAGTTGTAAATAATGTTTTCTGGTCAAGTCAAAACCTAATAAAGAAGACAGAGGCACACTGCTAATAAACAGGAAATGGAGTTGACTTCCCTGTTAAAGTTGCTTGTGTCAAAGTTTCCATTCTAAGACGGATTTTGACTTTTCTTTAACTTTTTCAAAAAACTCCCTTTGGCCTAAAATTTTTCATTTGGATCGATTTGGACCAATATCACAAACGATGCCACTAATTATGAAGATAGCCACTAGCTGGAGATTCAGAAATGTCAATGGTAATTTAAAGTGTTACTTCTAAATGCAACTGTGTCTTCACTGTTAGAAACACTTCTTGTGTTATGAGCTTTACAATGATTATTCTTAGCCAAATGATTGCAGTTTTTTTCTAAGAGTCATGAATCTCCATGAATGGACTCTCTTCCTCCCAAATTTTATAATTTAGTGTATACTTGATACCATTCATCGTGGAAGCATTTAATAAAGCTTTATAATCAAAGGGCCATGGCTACATTTATCAGTTTGGTAATATTGAAAAAGGGAAAAGACCAGAGGTGAAATTTACTTACCCAGATATAATTTTTCCTTCTCTGAAGTGGGCATCTGAGTTATTCCTCCTCATCTTCCAACTATGGAAGTGCCTTATTTTTAACCTCCACTCTCCCACCCACCTTTCTAGTTTCACAACGCAGTGCCAACAGGAGGAGTTGTTCAGAAAACTGATTACTGTCCGAAAATGATGAATTCCATTTCGTAAATGTTTTTGATGTTTTGACATGTTTCATTCCAACATAGAATGACAGTTTTAATTAAAAGGATAGAGTATAACCTCAAGATAGCCAATAGCTCAGTGATTAGGGCACTCACTTAGGATGTGGGGGACTCAGGTTCAAGTCCCTTCTCTACTTGATCCAGACAGTGGAGTGCCCTAACCATTGGGATATAGAGTTAGTCTCTTTCTGGCCTGATGAATGTTTACTTATTTATACAAAGTGAACAGCCTCAAGTGGAAAGACTGAGAGAGAGACGAACTGTAGAACCCAGAACTTAGGGCACTACGTTCAAGGCCCTGTTCCAAATCCAGGAGAGGAAGGACCCACATGAGTGTCCTAATAACTGAGCTATTCTATGGTGGATTTTTTCATTTGCTTGTTTTGACCAGAAATTCCATTCTAGACCTGAGAAACCTTCTGAACAATAGTCTGATACGTTTCTGTAAAAAGTTTTGGTTTTGACTAATCCATATTTTCTGATGAAAGAATGTTTATTCATAACATTCCCAAGCTGCTCTGCTGATTACCTCTATAGTACCCCAGTTAACTTCCTGAGCTGAGAAAATGAACTATACATTCTGATTAATAAATATTAGTAAAGATTAGCCATCTCCAGCTAGGCTACCATTATATTAATTACAATTATATTATATTATATTATATTATATCCACTTATTCATTTATTATACAAAAACGGAAAAGAAGACTTAAGACAAAGCAAGACCCCAACATTGCCGCTGTTGGAGTCAGCCCTGACTGCCATGTTTCACCTGGGCCTGGAGCACCAAATAGGTGGGGAATACTGGCTTGGAGATTTTGCAAAGCCAGCTCCTGCTGCTGAACTTCTACCCCAAATAGGACAATGCTAGCCTGCCACATTGCTGTAAAAGAGGCAAAACAGTGTTCTATTGTGCACTTGGGCCACAGTCAGGAGCCCTTTTGATCTTAACTGGGCTGGTACATGTCCACGTTTTCTCTTCAAATGCCATTTTCCTGCAGACAACTCTTCTCAAAAATCCTCTGTATACCAGGGGGATACCAAGAAGGGGGAGGAGAATAATAAATGAATAGATATTAATAATAAAAACAATGGGAAGGGCTCTTGCCTTGAGTCAGAGAAAGACCTAGAGGAATCTCCTGCCGCTTCAAGGCAGAAGTGAAATACTGGGAAGTTAGAGAGGTACTCAGGTCTCTGAATCATAGAACCATAGAATATCAGGGTTGGAAGGGACCTCAGGAGGTCATCTAGTCCAAATCCCTGCTCAAAGCAGGACCAATCTCCAACTAAATCATCCCAGCCAGGGCTTTGTCAAGCCTGACCTTGAAAACCTCTAAGGAAGGAGATTCCACCACCTCCCAAGGTAACACATTCCCGGGCTTCACCACCCTCCTAGTGAAAAAGTTTTTCCTAATATCCAACCTAAACCTCCCCCGCTGAAACTTGAGACCATTACTCCTAGTTCTGTCATCTGGTACCACTGAGAACAGTTAAGATCCATCCTCTTTGGAACCCCCTTTCAGGTAGTTGAAAGCAGCTATCAAATCCCCCTCATTCTTCTCTTCTGCAGACTAAATAATCCCAATTCTCTCAGCCTCTCCTCATAAGTCATGTGCTCCAGCCCCCTAATCATTTTTGTTGCCCTCCGCTGGACTCTTTCCAATTTTTCCACATACTTCTTGTGGTGTGGGGCCCAAAACTGGACACAGTACTCCACAGTACTTCACAGCTTCACTGACTGACACTGCACTGTTAAGCTAGGAAGAGAGTTTGAAAAAAAAATTAAAATGCTTCCATGCTTGTAAAATGAGGAATAACCCAGTTATAATAGATCACAGAGCACCAGGGAGAAAATGCCAGGCACCATTTCATTTTAGGATGTGGATTATAAGTGGATTGAAGTGTTGGCTAGCAGCATGACTTTTATAAATATTAATAAGGTTATAGGTGAGGATCAGACGGGCTTCCTCTATAGTCGGTAGAGGTTAGTGATCATTATATGTTATAAATGTTTCCTGGGCCACTATGGGCGCTCCATGATATTCTTTCATGGAGACAGGCTTTTGGGAGTAGGTGCTGTGTGGGGATTTCTGTTGTGGTTCAGAGGACTGTGAATGGAGGATGCATTTATTCTGTTCAGGATATAATAACCATTAGGTGATAATGGCTAGTGGCCTTTTGCCTGCATGATTTATGTTGTGGTAGGAGATCAGACAGGATTATCTGTTGAACCTTATTTTGTAATAACTCCTGAGCACTTGGTTGCCAAACTGAGCATTGACTGGATAAGTAGCAGAAAAACATCATTGGCAAGATTTTCAAAGAGTTCCACACCCAATCTGGCCACTTATGCAGGTGCCTGAAGAGGAACAGAGCTCTTTTGAAAATCTGTCTCTAGGAGGCCATAATTCCTGTCCCCTAGTTAAGGTTGTAGGGAGGCTTCCCTTATTACTACTATTTTTGAGTCCATTCCTCTAAATGGAGAGACTCCATTGACTTTTATTTGCAAGATCAGGGTCTTAAATGAGGGTGGTTGAGCCTACTATACAGGACTGGAATCTGCTGCTATTACTGGACTGTATTTTTACCGAGAGGAGGGATGATTGAGATGGGAGATTAAAAGGATCTTTTTGTCGATGATTTTAAAGAGGTATGTCAGTTTTGCATATTTCTGGTGCACTGTCACAGGCATGGTGGCGCTGCAGCACACCTGCATCAGCTTCTTCTCACCAGGGTTTTCTACCTCTTCCAGGGATTCATGTGATTCAGCCCTCTGGATAGGTCACTCTCAGAGTTCAATCCTTTTCTGGGGTAATAAAAGTCTAAACAAACAAAAGGTTCTTCCACCCCCCCTTGAGCCACTCTTCATCCCACCCTCTAGGCTCAGTTGTCAGCCCTTTCTGGGCTTTCCTTAAGTCTTGCTGGCTTGGGATAGAGTGCTGACTCCAAGACAGCTTCCCTGGAGCCTCTAGCACACTCTCAGCCTCCCTCAGTGACCTTGTAGTCTTCTCTGTTCTGGGACAGAACTCTAACTCCCCGGCTGCTTTGCTCCACTTCTTCCACACCCTCCTCTAGGGCATTTCCCAAGAGTCCAACTTCCTTCTTACATTTCCTCCTCTATATACTGTTCTCTGCCCTTTTATGAGGCCCTGCAGTCTTTTTTTCCCCCAGGCCATCACCTGACCCCAATTAGTCCTGTCCCCTTAAGCAGGTAGGCAGCTAATTATGGCACAGATGGGGCTAATGGAAGAGGGCTAGCCCCAGGCCTCTTGGCACTTAAAGGGACAGGCCACCCTGTTACATGCACAGTTGTACTAAGTAAACACTTTTCACTCAGGATGCAGTCTCAGAATACTTTTGGGCTTCCTAAACACAGCAGTACCAGCATAGGAACACTTGGTAACTTAACCATTTAGTTGGATATTTTGAAATATTGTTGAAAACCATTTGTTCTGGTGTTAAAATATACAAACAACCCTAACACCCTGCCCTCTTCTAAGCCAGCAAAGACATAGGGCCAGATTCCCAACTACATCGAGGAAGCTGTTCGCCTCTCTACTTCTTAAGGCCAAACAGGGAGATATGCTTTATCTCATTTGACAGAGTTTGAGAAATTTTGCCAAATGGCAAGCTGCCCACTGTGGAGTGCGTATGTATATGGAATGTTTATAGACAGTCAAGAGGCAGTCATGCATGAGTGTAGTGTAATAAAAGGGGAGGGTTCCAGTCACAGATTAAAAGGAAGTCAGATGGGCTCCCATACATATTACTTTGCACTGGTACAGCCCAGATTTCCTAAGCTTTCTGGTGTCAACTGATTGAAAATACTGGGCTTTTCTTCCGGCTCTTCTGGTCCTGGTTTCTACAAGCAGTGAAGAGGCATGGAAACATTTAAAAACAAACAAACAAATACAAAGGAAAAAAGTTAGCCAAACTTTTCTGAGCTTCAAACAATTGATCTGATTTAGTTTGGTTAAAGTTTTGCCCAATCATAGATACACACCCTTTGTAAATAACTATATTTAATAGAAGGACTAAGTCAGGTACAGCATATCGGAGACATAAATCACATGGTGGTCATTTAGAGTTTATGTTGTTTGAGTCTGATCTTTTTACACACCAGTAAGAAGAGGTTCTTCAACAACTTTCAGAAATGATTAATTATACTACTGGCCCACTGATTACAGATGCACATTTTGGGGAGTTCAGTTCAGATGACATGATTTTCCTGAGCCAATTCTAAAATAGGTTCTATTGGGTGTACTTCTGGCAAAGCGAGATTTTGAGACAATGAGACACCAGCATATCTTCTCTGATGTGGAATAAGTGAAATGAGTAATTGACAATGTCTTACCCTGGAACACTGCAAAAATCTATGGTCCGTTAGATGGATTTACATTGTGTTGATTACCATTTATGTATTAGTGTCATAGAAGATAAATACGGACACTAATTCTGACAAATTACAGATTTGAATAAATACATATGACAAATCCACGAAAATATCTCCCAAATCCAAGAAAATATCAATTAAAGATACACAATGAATTGTTTAGAATGGAACTTACAACATGAATTCTGTATACAAGAATTCCTGCTCTTTGAACTGTAGCCTGATAGGTATCTGTAAACAGGCACTATACTTATCTTAAGGTGTCAGGCAACTGCCTGCAGATCTAAAAGGCCTCATACCAGCACGTGATTTTGTCTTTGCTATGGCTGGTGTGGGATATGTTCCTTTCTGATAACCATTTCAGTACATTTTCTCCTACTATTAAGAAATGCATCAAGGTATTTCATGGTCAGAGATATCTTTAATATGGTCAAAGTTGTTCCATACTTACACCTTTTCCACTATTGGCCCACAATGATAAACTCCAATAATTTGGTCCTGAGCCTGTAGCCTTACTTGCATTGGGTGAAATTCTAACTCGATTGACTTCAGTGGGGCCAGGATTTCAACCTTGACTTTAATGGGACTACTTTCATAAAGACTGCATGATTAGACCCTCAGACTATACACATTAAGGCCTGGCCCATATTAGAAAATATGCACTAGTTTAACTAAACTGACTTTAAACCAGTCTAGTGGGCAAACACATAATGTAGATGCACTTAAATCAGTTTAACCCTCACTTAAATCAAGTGAACTTAATTCAACAAATTTCTGACCAATTTAAGCAAGAGTTAGGCAGGTCTGAGTGCATCTTCATTAGGTTTCAGAGTAACAGCCGTGTTAGCCTGTATTTGCAAAAAGAAAAGGAGTACTTGTGGCACCTTAGAGACTAACCAATTTATTTGAGCATAAGCTTTCGTGAGCTACAGCTCACTTCATCAGATGCATACTGTGGAAAGTATAGAAGATCTTTTTATACACACAAAGCATGAAAAAATGGGTGTTTACCACTACAAAAGGTTTTCTCTCCCCCCACCCCACTCTCCTGCTGGTAATAGCTTATCTAAAGTGATCACTCTCCTTACAAATGTGTATGATAATCAAGTTGGGCCATTTCCAGCACAAATCCATGTTTTCTCCCCCCCACACAGACCCACTCTCCTGTTGGTAATAGCTCATCTAAAGTGATCACTCTCCTTACAATGTGTATGATAATCAAGGTGGGCCATTTCCAGCACAAATCCAGGGTTTAACAAGAACGTCTGGGGGGGGGGGGGAGGTGAGGAAAAAACAAGGGGAAATAGGTTACCTTGCATAATGACTTAGCCACTCCCAGTCTCTATTCAAGCCTAAGTTAATTGTATCCAATTTGCAAATGAAGAATTCATTTGCAAATTGGATACAATTAACTTAGGCTTGAATAGAGACTGGGAGTGGCTAAGTCATTATGCAAGGTATCCTATTTCCCCTTGTTTTTTCCTACCCCCCCACCCCCCCGACGTTCTTGTTAAACCCTGGATTTGTGCTGGAAATGGCCCACCTTGATTATCATACACATTGTAAGGAGAGTGATCACTTTAGATGAGCTATTACCAACAGGAGAGTGGGGTGGGGGGAGAGAAAACCTTTTGTAGTGGTAAACACCCATTTTTTCATGCTTTGTGTGTATAAAAAGATCTTCTATACTTTCCACAGTATGCATCCGATGAAGCGAGCTGTAGCTCACGAAAGCTTATACTCAAATAAATTGGTTAGTCTCTAAGGTGCCACAAGTACTCCTTTTCATCTTCATTAGGGGGCTTGCAGCAGTTTAGTACTGATTTAAATCAATTTAATTATATCAGTGCAACTTTTCTAAAACAGACAAGCCCTAACTTACAAATGATAAATATCTTCTTAGTACCAGTACTGCTCTGATAAATCTTGTATAAGCATGAATTCTCTCTCTAATTTATATAGTGATCCTTTTAATCTGTATAAAATGATTCTGTTTTCTATTCTGTTCTTCAGTACAAATCTATTTACAATTTATGAACTAACTATGGTGTGAAAAAATAAAATAATATTTGAAAAATATCCTTTAATATAAAAGCTGCTGTTACTTAAAAGTTCCCCCACTGGTGTGTCTGTTCTCTGAAGATCAAAACAGACATAAAATCAATTGAAGTATGTCATGACTGACTGTGCATGTCTATTATGTATTAACTGTTACACATCATTATTAACCTTTGTTCATAACTTTTTAAAAAAATCACTGTATTTTAAAAAATGGACATGGCCAAATTCTGCTGTCATTTTCACCAATGTAAATCTGGAATTACTTCAGTGTGATCATTCTGGATTTACACGTGTGTGAGTTACAGCAGACTGTGACACGACTTGCATATGTGAAAAGATTACATAGGAGTCTGATATTCTGATCTTTCGTCCGGTGTTTGCCACTAAGTATCTCTCAACTTCCAAATGTTTATTTTTTGCTCCATAAGCATATACGTAATTTCCAACTCAAATAACAAATGTAGGTTCTAAGGCTGGATAGTTTCATATAATCTTAAATCTCTGATTTTAATTTATATTATGATGGGGAAAATTATTGTCTGGGATAGATGTGACACAACTAACAGAACTGTGAAAATAATTATTCTTATTTTTGATTGAACATACAAAAATGGCAAGCTTGTGTGTGATGTGATGAAGCAGAAACAAAAATCATACAAATCTCTCTATCCCATATGGAAAATTGAGAAGTGTTTAATAAAAAATAATAACCTTTGCATAGATGTTTTCAAACATCCCAATCAGGTTTATATACCCATTATAGAAATCTACAGGACAGTTCAGAGAATCTATGGAAATTACATAATTCTCTGTTAAATTGTATAGGCTTTTAGAGGAATTTCTACTAACATTATTACATTTCTATATAATTATATTGGTTTAATCCTATTCAGTTTTACAGGACCTTTTCATAAGAGATGTAATATGCAGTAAGTCTTATTAAAGAGAAAAGGCCCATGAAGGGTGCTGAGCACCTGCTGACCACACTGCTCAGAGTTGGTAAGCTAGGTCCACATTTTTACAAGTGTATTTGCAATACACTTGGGAGAGATTTTCAATGGGACTAGGGTACATTACTCCTTCAGACTCCTTTGAACATTCCAGTCTATGTCTGCCATTAAATATCTGATTTGATGAGCTGTAGATAGCACTAAGAACTGCCACATGGGGGACCTAAATTTAGGACCTGAGCATGGTCCCTCATTCACAGGACTGTAAAGTCCAGGAGCATTCTAGTAGTAATACAGGTAATCATAGAGGAATCACCTTGCATCACTTTCTCTCTCTTCCCTTTGCTTCCTCTAGGGAGTCATTTTAAATTTAAGCTGAGTGCTTGTGTTTGTTTCAGTGGCCTGGAAACAAGTGGCTATGACACCATATTTTCTAGAGAAGAGAGTACACACTGCAAACAATCACGGCCTAGCTGCCAAAAAACAATGTTGTTGAATTACAAGGAAAATTGGCCAGCAACCATATTTCTAAACACTGAGAAGATTGCTGTCCTCAATACAGTTCCGGCTACCCAATTAAATATAATGACCCTGTTTATGAAAAAAGTATCATTTACATAGTTAAGTTGTGTTCTTTCTACAGTTCTCTTATAGAGCCCAATAAGTGGAGTGCTAGCCAGATGAGTAACAGTAGTCATTATTTTCTTAATTCAATGTTCCATTCATAATGGAAAAGTCCAGTTTACCCAACTACCAGTTAGTTTGTACCTACAGGTTAGGCACAGTATGGACAGATTCTTGCATAAAAATAAAATGTTTTTAGAAAATGCTTATTTTTAATAAATAATAATAATAATATTTTATATGTGTATCTATTAAAATACCATCCTGAACGGTTCTCAAGTGATTTACCTATATATATACATATGTGTGTGTGTGTGTGTGTGTGTGTGTGTGTGTGTGTGTGTGTGTGTATATATACACATATACACAGAAGTCACTTCAGCAACCATTTCTGAGCTGGACCACAACAACTATGTAACAGTGCAAAGCAACATTCCACGACAGTTTTAGACCTTAAGTTCTAGAATTAAAGTTCAAGGAGAATGCAGGTAGATGTTTACAAGAACTTGTAAACTGAAAGAAGACAAGATGCTGGGTGTAACATTCCCACTGTTGTGAAAAGTGGCACGAGAGCTTTCCACAAGACAAGTGATCAGAGCCTTGGTTTTACATCTCACCTGGAAAAGGGCACCTCCAGTGCTCCCTATCACTGTGCTGGGTACTTATTCAGTACTGTCTTTGAAGAATGTCTCATCATGAATAACAAACAGTACTTCTTGAAGCCTCGGGACTTTCCCCATAAGTCTCCCAGTTCACATAAGACATGATCCTGTGCTCATTAAGTCAATAGTAGTCTTTCCATTGACTTCAATGGGCTTTGGTCCAGGCCCATAGGCAACAATATTTTGTGAGAAATGAGGTGATAACAACCAGGGTGGCATGGTTGCAGACTTTATATTGGTCTAAGCATTCACATTTTGATTTAAAATGGTAGAGTATTAATTAAATGTGTACTAACAGTAATGACCTTTCTAGTTGTTTTTAACCACAATATGTATCTTTGGGTATTACTAAGCCAGGATGAAAGTTTCAAAGCATGCAACATTCATAAAACAGAAAAGGCAGAGAAATATGCATCCATGTGATTTTAGAGCCTGTAACTACACTAAAGGGTGCTGATAAAGAGCACTATGTATAGAAGAGACAAGCCAACGGGTTTTGAAATGGAACTGTGGAAAATGCCACATAACATTTGCACTGAAACTCACAAGTATCATTTTAGGGCCTCAGCTTCAGCATTGCTAACTTCAGTAGGAAGCAGGAATGCTAAATATCTTTCTAAATCATGCCCTCAGTAATGAAAATTGTATGTACTGAAAAAAGATAGGATTTAAACTATTTTACAGTAGAGATGGGCCAAGAATGTTTTGTTTTGATTCAGATAAGGATAGTTCAGGTTCAAAGCTGAAGCAGGCTAAGTTTCATGCTCGTATTAAAAAATGTTGAATGTTTGTGAGCTGTTCTTACAAAGTTTTTATCTTATGATGGAGGAAAATCTCATGAGACCAGCCATTCTGATTAAACTTCTTCCATATTTAGCTGCATATGAACTGGATATAGAAGCTAGAGCCTTTCCAGTTTTGGACCTAACCCAGACTCAAAACAACTGAGGTAACTTCACATGCAGGGATTTGAATCAAAGTACCACTGAAATTTGGTGGAAGCGGGTATTTGGATTTCAGGCTGATTACTATTTTAAAGCCACGGTGAACAAACCATTTAGATTATCCAGGAAAACTATTGGTGTATTATGGTTAAATGTGGATGACAGATATCAAGAGATCACAGAGAAGAAATTTAGGGGAATTCAAATCACACAGCAACATAAAACTTTACCATGCTAGGAGCTGTTTCAGAACTACAGCTCTTGCTGTACCAGGTAACTTCATTTTCCAAATTACAATCAACAAGAATGGAAGGTTAGATATGGGATGGTAACTTGCTGCATCTGCTGTTTGCAATGGGGTTATTTTTTACATAAATCAGGAAAGATGAGCTATTATAATGGCTTTTAGAAAGTCTACACTTAATCGAGTATGAATGAGAATAATGAGAGTAATCACAAGAATCAACAAATCAAGGTATTCAGAAGTGTTTTTGTAAACTTAGGAAGCTGATTGGTAAGTGTATTGTTGTCAAGAACAGTTTGGGTTCCTGGGGTAGGTAGGTTCATTTATCATTAGAAAAAAGACACAACACAGATCCAAGAGACAGTGTATAAATAGTTCTTATTCCCCTTGAACAAAGAAGGTACGATAATAAAGCAGAAAACTCCCAACAGCTCTATATTTGTGATCTCTGGCCAAAACTGTTTTTCAAACTCTTTTCAAATTATTTTAGTTTTGTGATAATCCCATCTCCAACATACTAAATGCCTTTGTCCCAAATCCATCACTCAAAATCAAAATTCTTTATTGGGATATAGTTATATACTATATATATATATATATATATATAGAGAGAGAGAGAGAGAGAGAGAGAGAGTTATATAAGTAAGTTATATGTTGTTAAAGTATAAAGGGAACAAAAGACTTCATGTCTTTATCAGAGGTAAATACAATACAATAAGCATCTCCCCACAACCGGGCTTTACATGCGCTCAGGGTTTAATCCCCTTGTTCATTTCGGATTCATTGGCAGATTGCTCCACAGCATGATGGCTGTCTCTCTCTTTTCTCCTCAGATTAAATGCCAAGAAGTGTGGAGGCCCTTGGTCTAACAGAGGGATCCATTTCCAACTTCAAAGAAAGTGCAGTTGGATGAATGGTCCCACGTTTTAATAGACCAGATTTAAAATCATGACATTTTTATGCACAGATAAGCTGTCCCTGGCCCAGGATCAAATTCTGTTAATCCCGGGACTCAGGCACATATAATTTTGGGGAGCAATTGCACATTTTGTGGAAGGTAGAGAAAACATTTATCTAGCAGGCTATTATTAAGAAAATGGTGGCTGTTTGAAGCAACTCAGGGGTGTGGGATTTTAGAAAATGATTCAGGAGCCTGATTAGTGGATAGAGGGCAGGTGAGGCAGTCAAAGATTCATCAGATATTTATTTATGACATGACCTTGCAATTTGTCATAAGGTTCTGCCATGTATTACACAGCTATCACCTAAACACACATACACTCCCATTAAGCTGATGAAACACACATTGATTCTATAAGAAACTAAGTGACAAATACTAAAGAAAGTAGGACCAGAAGCACTGTTGTTCTGGTCTAGCATTAGTAATTCTAATTTCATGCGATTCATCCTTAAGTAGATTGGCTGCACCAGTGGTGTTTGGGTATCTTCCTTGAAATGCAGTTGAATAGTTAAATATTGATCCTACATTCTACAGTCCTCTCCTATATCTTGAGTAGTGTATTAATAATTGTGGTATTGTATAGCAGTTGCTCTTTTGTATTGATTTAGTGTGTATGAAATACTGTAAATCTGTTTTAAGTATAATGTCTAGAACGAAACTGGTATAGCATGTGCTGGGAAGACAGCGGACAGTATTTGTTGTCATGTTGTCACTATCTTTTATCTTAGTTTCATCCAATATTCATACTGTACTGATATTCAAGTGAAATCCTGTTCCAATACTTTAATTCACATAGCAGCACATGATTTTTTAAATTGCACAGCAGCTAACCATCAACAATTCATACACATCAATTAGCTAAATAACAGAACAGATTCAATAAATTCTGTTCAGAACCTCCATTCCAAAATCTCATCTACAGAAGCTGCAGGACCAAGCCTTGTAGTCAGAAAACAAGAAAAGTTTTTTTTTTTCTCCTGAAAATGGTCGTCTTTTCTGGAAAAGCTGAGTGAAGAACCGGAATGTAGGACAATTTATCAAACTTGCTGCGCTGCCTGCCAACTTGAGTTTTAATTAAACTCATGCACAGCAGGGTGCTGGAATTATTACCACTTGCACACACTTCCTGTGTTTGTTACTAGTTTCACCGGCAGCTCCAAATAAAATACAGCATGTAGGTCAAACTGTTCAGCATCACCCTTAGCCTTTTAAAAAGGAACTAAAAGCTTCTGGAAACAGCTGGCAATGGGCAAAATAGTCCTGACCATAAAATATCTTTGGAATGCTCTGAGCTACTGTGTTTTAACATTAGAAAAACGTAACATAAACACTATTTGAGTTAAATCATCAGGATCTTGCAGCAATAGGGGCATTGAGCTAAATTAATCCCTGGTATTACTACTTTGCCTTTAAAGGAGTTTTTACACTAGGGATGAATATGGTCTTATGAATACAGATATGTCAAGCAATTACTTCCAGTGTCTGAAACCCAATGAATATTTTACAATTTATGACAAAAATTATAAAAATACACTTAAAATAAAACACTTTCAAGTTCTAATGCAGAGCGCATGAATATTTACAAAACATTGTGATTTTTTTGCAGGGTTATTATCTGGATTCTATTTGTTTACATTTTTTTTTAAGTAGAGTTCATCCCCATTATTATGGAATGTTCCAGCAGAATGAAAGTTAGTCTCCACACCAGCCATCTGGGAGCCCTCAACATTCTCTGAGCTGGACAAGAACACACTGTAATGAATCTAAGGCCATCTAGGACCAGCAAGGCAACTCAAAGCCATTTATTGCTGACCCCAAGAGTTCAAAAATCGTGACTGAAAGTAGGTTACTATACTTCCAGGTTTCCCTAGACATGACCTCCTTTCTGTTTGGTTGCCAACCCTCCAGGATTGGCCTGGAGTCTCCAGGAATTAATCTGTAATTATGTGACGAAATCTCCAGGAATACAGCCAACCAATATTGGCAACCCTACCTGTGCAATATTCAGCTGGAGGCAGCATTATTTATCTTTATTTGGATGACTAATATCTCATCATATATTATTTTAAAAAATTAATTTGTGTCATTCCCCCATAAGAGGGGATATGAAAGTAACTGGAAGAGGCTCATAATGTTCCAGTGTAGTGGAGGAGAGCTTTTGTGTAGAGCTGGCTGGGGACCGATGGTTCTTTTCACAAAGAATTTTGAGATTTTTGAAGCTTGCGCTTGTTCCACATTTTAACAAGAAAAATAATATTTTTGAAAGTTGTTGAGAAACAAAATTTTGATTAAATGTCTGTCTTTAAACTGAAAATGTCAGGTTTTCAATTCATCACTCTCTGTGGAATTGATCAGGGAGTCCACCCTGAACTACAGAAAACATTCCATCAAAAAAAAATATTTCAGTTTCAATGGAATGATATTTTTTGGCTGAAAAAGTTAACTTGAAAGTGTTTCTATTTGTATGCTTTTCTTCTTCCTCCCTAAAGAGAGATGGCCTTCTGTTAGTTTTCTTTTAGCATTCCAGCAACATAGCAAACAAGTATGTCACATAAGAAAAAACCTGTAAAATGTTTATAGTCAGAGCCATTTACAACATCTTTCAAGCTTCTGTTCACACCCTTCAGAAAGGGTAAGAAATCTGAGACAGAGCCCACAAACAAAATCATAATCCCTGAAACATCAAAGAGGTATATTCCAGTTCAATACAATATCTCAGTATAGTTTTATAACCTAAACAGAGATTACGTAAGTGTTAATTTTCATCTGATTCACCTATAAATTCTTCATATACAGCCCTGTATTAAATCTTCTGTTTTAAACCACTCATTTTATTTATACAAGATTTTTAAAGTACATGTTATTGGGGGAGGTGGGAGTGTGTGGCTCAGCAGATTAATAAGGGGGATATAGAAATTTTCACCTCTGTCATTGTGACACTGGCAGACCAGCCAACCTATGTATGACCCATAACAACTTTTAACAAGAGGCATTACAATAGTATCAGGACAATTCATTTGTATATGAATTTCAAAGAGATGTACTAGACCAGCAGTCACTAACCCATACATTTGCAGTAATAGAAATCAAGGGCAGACGGTAAATGTGTTGGTCTGTGTACTTGTATCGTGTTAGAGATTTCACAATGTAATCAAATTAGCTTGTAGATGCTAATTCACTTTTATGTCTTAATTGACTATATATTATGTATGTGACTGAGTTTAGTCAACCCTAAGATCAAAGATGTGAGACATTGCATGAAATTAACAATATTATATATATATATTATCTTCAGCTTGTCTATGTTATAATGTATGACCAGCAATTGCCTTATGTTAATCAATGTAACTGGATTACCTGTGTATGCATAGTAAATAGAACATTAACTTCAAGGTGATGGGACAGTGCGCGCTCAACAAAGAAGAATCCTCAGTCACATGGTTTGCTCAAAGCACTTGAAAACCTGCTTTAGCTATAAAGAGAAACCCCAGGCCTGATCCTTTCTTCTCTAGTCTGCTGAACTTTAAATAGGGGAAGTTTAAGCCATGGGACTGAGATCTTCTAAGTAGTTATTTGGCATACACTGGAAAATATATGGAAAGACTTCAACAGACTTTACATCTAATCTGCCTTTGGATTCTGACCTATTGGGATAATTCCAAAGAGACTTTTGAAAGCCAGTACATATAATATCACTGCTGTGTTCCTGATCTATAAACACTGAAAATCATTTGTATGTATATGATTCCTTAACCATTCAATACCTCTCTTCTTTTCTTTTCTTAATAAAACTTTAGTTAGTTTATGAATGATTATGGCTGACAGCATGATATTTGTGTAAGATCTGAAATATATATTGACTTGATGGTAAATGTCTGATCCTTTGGGACTGGTAGAACTTTAAGTATTGCGAAAAGGGTTTTCAGTAACCTCTCACTATATTAGACCAGTGTGTCTGGATGGGAGCCAAGGGCTGGAATACTGAAAGGGGACGGTGTTTGGCTTCTTGTTAACCAATGTGGAGCTACAGAAGCTCTTTTGACACTGGGTTGGTGAATCTAATTATAGAATGATCCACTAGTTTTTGGGGATTGTCTGCCCTGTTTCTTACAGTCTGCTCTGAGGGTGGCATTCTCAGCGTGGCCCATCCCAGGCACCTGGTCACAGTCATCAATTCAAATCTGTCTCAGGGAATAGTATGACAACCCTTTCCATCTCCCATCCCTGAGAAATGCGTGCTTCCTGAAGCTTTCATGCTTTTTACAGGTCCTCTGATTCATCTACCTCTAAGGTTTGTGAATGCATGAATGCAGACAGCTATTCAGGGTCTCTGAAGACAATCCTCTCTGCAGCCTGCCCAACTATTACCTATATATCCTGGTAGCTTACATGCTGCTACTTTGGCTTACCAGAACCATGCTGAAACATTAAACAAGATTAATCTTTTCTCTTTGACAATGAATGTTCTTTGTCAACTGCAAGCTCTAACATGTTCTTTTCCCTCCATAATTAAAGATTTTTGCAAGAATGTGTTTCCAGAGCTGTCCCTAGGGTACGGCCCATTGGGGCAACTGCCCTGGGCCCCGTGCTTTGGGGGACCCTGCTCTTTGTGAGGAGACAGGCAGGGAGGTGAAGCGAGAGGCAGGGCAGGTGGGTGGGGAGGAGCCCCCTACCAACCTCCCCCTCCCTCCCAGCGCCTACCGCTGATCAGCTGTTTTGTCTGGAGGTACAGGTGGGGAGGAGCGAGGGCACAGCGTGCTTTGGGGAGTGGGAAGGGGCAGAACTGGGTGGGGAAGAGGCAGGGTGGGGGTGGGAAAAGGCGGGGTGAGGCCTTAGGGAAGGGGTGGAGTGGGGGGCAGAGCCAGGGCAGAGCCAGGGGGAGCACCCCCCGGCAGACAGAAACTCAGCACCTATGTCCCGGGCCCCTCACCCCCCTAGGGATGGCCCTGTATGTCTCAGCTGCTCCCTGATTTGTTTTGATGAAATAGGAGAACAGATTTTCTACAAAAGTAGACATACCCCATGTTCCTTTGTTCTGACCCATCAGGAAATGTTGCTGCTTCTTTAATTGTTTTAAAGTGAATTTAATGTTCATGAAAGGTGCCAAGTTGATAACTCTGGATTTCTTTATCTACCCACAGAACATGTATTGCACAGGTGACTGCAGTGCAAGTTGCCATACACTTCATCATCAATAGGCATTAGCTCTGAAAGTTCATCTCTGAGTGTCTCACCTCTAAGAGTGAAAGAAAAGTCCACACTCGCTTAGCATTTAATCTTTGGCCTCTCTGCTGAGAGTGCCTATAGGACACAAATTATTCTCGAGTCAGTTTGACAGTGAAATCTCTTCACACCACCTGTCTTGTCTACAGTGCAGGGAACACCTTGTATCAGTATTCATATTGTTCTTCTTGTTAAAGATTTTTTTTGCTATGCTGGTTCTCATAACTGAGTTCTTCAGAGCATATATTAATTCAAACAATATTTCTATTTTCAGCCTTTTGGAAATAACTTTTTATTCATTTGTTTAAATTTTGAGTGAATTTCATCCTCCTGTATGTAAGAAACAAATAGCACTGTGTTATGGGGTTCTCACTCCCTGCAGGAGGCACCTTGTCTTGGCTGCTCTGGGGATTAGCTTTCTTCCAGGTCCGATGCCTCCAACTGTGGTTTCTCCACCCTTTGTTCTCTCTCACTCTGTAGCCCTTCTTTCACTCCAGGAATCATAGAATCATAGAAGATTAGGGTTGGAAAAGATCCCAGGAGGTTAACATAGCCCAACCCCCTGCTCAAAGCAGGACCAACGCCAGTTAAATCATCCAGGCCTTAAAAACCTCTAAGGATGGAGATTCCACCACCTCCCTAGGTAACCCATTCCAGTGCTTCACCAACCTCCAAGTGAAATAGTTTTTCCTAATGTCCAGCCTAGACCTCCCCCACTGCAACTTGAAACCATTGCTCCTTGTTCTGTCATCTGCTACTACTTAGAACAGCCTAGCTCCAACCTCTTTGGAAACCCCCCTTCAGGTAGTTGAAGGCTGCTATCAAATCCCCCCTCACTCTTCTTTTCTGCAAACTAAATAAACCCGGTTCCCTCAGCCTCTCCTCATAAGTCATGTGCGCCAGCCCCTAATCATTTACATTGCCCTCCACTGGACTCTCTCCAATTTGTCCACATCCTTTCTGTAGTGGGGGCCCAAAACTGCATGCAGTACTCCAGATGTGGCCTCACCAGTGCCGAATAGAGGGGAATAATCACTTCCCTCGATCTGCTGGCAATGCTCCTACTATATACTGTTAGCCTTCTTGGCAACAAAGGCACACTGTTGACTCATTTCCAGCTTCTCATCCACTGTAATCCCAGGTCCTTTTCTGCAGAACTGCCACTTAGCCAGTCGGTCCCCAGCCTGTAGCACTGCATGGGATTCTTCTGTCCTAAGTGCAGGACTCTGCACTTGTCTTTGTTGAACCTCATCAGATTTCTTTTGGCCCAATCCTCCAATTTGTCTAGGTCACTCTGGACCCTAACCCAACCTTCCAGCATATCTACCTCTCCCCCCAGTTTAGTGTCATCTGCAAACTTGCTGAGGGTGCAATCCATCCCATCATCCAGATCATTAAGGAAGATATTGAACAAAACCGATCCCAGGACTGAACCTTGGGGCACTCCGCTTGATACCGGGTGCCAACTAGACATCAAGCCATTGATCACTACCCGTTGAGCCCGACAGTCTAGCCAGCTTTCTATCTACCTTATAATCCATTCACCCAATCCATACTTCTTTATCTTGCTGGCAAGAATACTGTGGGAGACCATATCAAAAGCTTTACTAAAGTCAAGGTATAATATCACGTCCACTGCTTTCCTCATATCCACAGAGCCAGTTATCCCATCATAGAAGGCAATCAGATTGGTCAGGCATGACTTGCCCTTGGTGAATCCATGTTGACTGTTCCTGATCACTTTCCTTTCCTTCAAGTGCTCCAAAATGGATTCCTTGAGGATCTGCTCCGTGATTTTTCCAGTGACTGAGGTGAGGCTGTAGTTCCCTGGGTTCTCTTTCTTCCCTTTTTTAAAGATGGGCAGTATATTTGCCTTTTTCCAATCGTCCGAGACCTCCCCCGATCGCCATGAGTTTTCAAAGATAAAGGCCAATGGCTCTGCAGTCACATCAGCCAACTCCCTCAGCACCCTTGGATGCATTGCATCCGGCCCCATGGACTTGTGCATGCCAGCTTTTCTAAATAGTTCTTAACCTGTTCTTTCACCACTGAGGGCTGCTCACTTCCTCTCCATACTGTGCTGCCCGTGCAGCAGTCTGGGAGCTGACCTTGACTGTGACGACTGAGGCAAAAAAATCATTGAGTACTTCAGCTTTTTCCGCATCATCTGTTACTAGGTTGCCTCCCCCTTTCAGTAAGGGTCCCACACTTTTCCTGACCTTCTTCTTGTTGCTAACATACCCATAGAAACCCTTCTTGTTACCCTTCACATCCCCTTGGTAGCTGCAACTCCAGGCAGCCTTCCTGATTACACCCCTGCATACTCAAGCAATATTTTTATACTCCTCCCTAGTTATCTGTCCAATTTTCCACTTCTTGTAAGCTTCCTTTTTGTGTTTAAGCTCATCAAAGATTTCTCTGTTAAACCAAGCTGGTCGCCAGCCATATTGGCTATTCTTTCTGCACATCAGAATGGTTTGTTCCTGCATCCTCAATAAGGCTTCTTTAAAATACAGCCAACTCTCCTGGACTCCTTGTCCCCTCATATTAGCCTCCCATGGGATCCTGCCCATTAGTTCTGTGAGGAAGTCAAAGACTCAGCCTTCCAGACAGGTCACTATGTGGTTTCTCCTTTCGGGCTATAGAGTCTCACTAGACCCAATGTTCAGGAAATGCCACTCTGTCAGTGGTTAGTAGGTGAACCCGGGCCCACCCACTACTCCGAGTTCTAGCCCAGGGAACCTATAACCTGTGGCCAAGGTCTGTTCAGTGCTGCTCATTTTTTAGAATTTTTTTTTTTTAGAAGCCACCTCACCAGTGGCTTCAAGCCACTATTTCCTAGGCTGCTTCCTGCCCACCGGCTCTCTTCTCCACCCTTCCATTTTCAGGGTAGGCCCTTACCTCAGGGCCAGGTTCCTACTCCGGGTTCCTTCCTTCTCTCTCTAATACACCAGAGAGTGGCTGCAGACTTCTTCACTGCAGTCCTTTCTATTGCCAGCTTCCTGGCTTTATATTAGCTCAGCCTACACTTGCTCAGGTGAGCTTCATCCTCCAATCAGGGGTTGTTCCTCCAGCCTAATCCCCTCATATGGGGTCTATCACACTAATTGGCCTTTTCTCAGCTTTCTTAACCCTTTCAGGGCTGGTGTGGGGTGAATGCCCTATCACACACTGTCTTGAGCCAGGTACGATACAAACACATCCTATGCAAGATTCTCTCACACAAGTCTACTAAAACATCTGTAGAAGAGTGGACTCATCACTAGAGCACCTTCTTGTGGCTGAGCATGGTGTAACAGGGGCTCCTTCCTCTCTAAAACCTGCTGCTAATGGTCACTCCAGCCCTGTGGAAGTCTCTCTCATTGTGACTCAGCCCTCTGTCTAGGTCACATTTTCGTTCCACACTCTCCAGGGTAACAGAAAGTTCGACAAACAGTCCAGTGTCCTCACAAAGGTTTTCAGCCCTGACTCTGGGCCCATGATGTTCACACTCTTCTCTCAGGGCTCCCTGTCATCCTTGTCCCCTTCTCTGGTCTCATACTACCTCATCAGTGGCTGGTAAGAAAACTAGGTCCATGCTCTACACTGGGTTCCAGTTTAAGGATTAGAGAGTCAAAGTCTGCTCTGTCAGACTCCTCGCTGCTTCCTCCTGGAACTTCTTACCGTAGCCTCTCTTTTAGGCCTTCTCCCCACAACTTCTCTAGGTTCACCTTTCTCTCAGGGCTAGGCCTGTTGGGGCTGTCCTCTGGAATCCCTCCCTCAACAAAATCCCAAACTAAATGTACAAATATAACCCCCGTTATACCCTCCCTCAGGCTTGAACTTTCATCCCTCTCAGTTGAGCACTTTCAGGGCTCTGAAATCCAGATTAGCAGGTTTTACCACTAGAGCCTGCTTTCTCCACCCCAGTGGCTGCTCTCTCTCTCTCTCTCTCTCTCCTGGCCTCTTGCCAGGCTATTCGATTTACAAGAGGATCCCAGGCCCAACTTTCTCTCTAAGCTTTCTCCTTGACACTCCCATCCCAGAAAGTGACTGCAGAGCTCTTCACTCTCCCTGCAGCCCCTTTGTGTGCCAAACTTCCTCTGTTTAAACTTACCACTCAGTTCCTTTCCCAGATGGGACTCATCTTTAATTAAGCCTGGCCTACTTTCCAATTTCAGCCAGGTAGCGTTGCCAGGTGGTGGCCCATACTAACGCTTTCAGAGCCTGTGTGGGGTAAACACCTCACCACAACACCCTACACCTGACCCTAAGCATCCTTATTATTCTAATCCTGGAGTCTCACTTAAGCAGAAGGTTTCCATCATATCAAATGCTGCAAAGCTGTGTGGACTATGGTGAGATCAAATTTATTTTCAATTGTGAATAGGATTTCAGTACAGATGTCCAGAGTCTGAAGGCACACTATCCACTGTACTGACTAGCTCCCATTTTTTAAACCAGTGATTTGTGATCACATACACTAAAACATCACAGTTGTTAGTGAACTGCATGTATGCACATTTGGGGAGAAAACACACTACCTTGATTTCCAAAATACAAACCTCTCTCCTTCCCCCTGCCCCCAAATACTCACATATAGGATAGATGAGTTAATGTTTGTCATAGATTCACAGACTTTAAGGACAGAAATCATCTAGTTTGACCTCACCTAATTACCTCTGTATTGAGCCCAATAACTTGTGTTTGACTAAAGAATATCTTCTAGAAAGACATCCAGTCTTTATTGAAGACATAAAAGAATGGAGAATCCACCACTTCTCTTGGTAGCCTAGTCCTTGCAGCAAGGTCAGGAATATTTGTTAAATGAAAACTTTCTTTTTTTAAAAATGCTCTATTTGCATACTCCAACTCACGTTTTATTCACATTAACATTCTGCAAAGTGACATTAACTAGGCAAAAATATTCACCTCTTCAATGAGTCAAACCATTGACAGAGTACTTCACTACAGAAGTCAGCCCTACTGATAACTAAGTGGTGGGTGCACCTAAAAGGTTCAGTGGTTTTGTCTGGTTAATGCTGACTAAAAGGTTACAGAAATTATCTGAAATTTTTGGGTCTGTAAAACTGGGATGGTATTTTTGAGTTTTTCAGGACTTTGCCTGTCCAAGTCCCACCAGGAAATATCACATGGACAACTTTTTCCATGGTAGAGAGAGTGTTTCAGACTACATGAAGAAGTCGAAGTGAAGGCCAAAAAAAAAAAAAAAGAAAAAAAGAAAGGAGGGGGAAGAATTGGGGAAAAAACGGCATCTGAATTTTCTTAAGCTTCAGCAAGGAATCTAGTTTGAGTTTCAAGTCAAAGATCTGAATCAATTGCTTTCTCACTTTATTTTTTAATCAACATTATTCACTTATTACTAATGATATTCACAAGTGCCTAGGTACAGCATGTATAATCCCCTTATACTGCAATGAGGCCAGGCAGCATGAAATGATATTTAAGGCAAGAAACACGGAACCTCTCCCAAAGCATTCAAAATATACTGAAGGAACCATTCTATACCATCACTGGGGAGGAGAAATGGTTTAATAGGTTTTTTCCCCTTTAATTTCTGCCCAAGCTACTTAGTGACCATGTGGCCCAGCCAGAGCTCCATGGCTTGACTAGGCTCTATGCCTAAGGAGCACCAGCAGAATTCCCATGAGGGTAGCCTCTCTCAGCAGCAGCTTCACAGAACTGCCAACTACCCTCAAAGGTGGCCAGATTATAATCATAGAATCATAGAATATCAGGGTTGGAAGGGACCTCAGGAGGTCATCTCGTCCAACCCCCTGCTCAAAGCAGGACCAATCCCCAACTAAATCATCCCAGCCAAGGCTTTGTCAAGCCTGACCTTAAAAACCTCTAAGGAAGGAGATTCCACCACCTCCCTAGGTAACGCATTCCAGTGTTTCACCACCCCCCTAGTGAAAATTTTTTTTCCTAATATCCAACCTAAATCTCCCCCACTGCAATTTGAGACCATTACTCCTTGTTCTGTCATCTGGTACCACTGAGAACAGTCTAGATCCATCCTCTTTGGAACCCCCTTTCAGGTAGTTGAAAGCAGCTATCAAATCCCCCCTCATTCTTCTCTTTCGCAGACTAAACAATCCCAGTTCCCTCAGCCTCTCCTCATAAGTCATGTGTTCCAGTCCCCTAATCATTTTTGTTGCCCTCCGCTGGACGTTTACAAGGAGGATGTGGAAAATTGGAAGTGTGGGGCCCAAAACTGGACACAGTACTCCAGATGAGGCCTCACCGATGCCCAATCTCACTTACCCCAGTTTTACCTTGATATAACTCCATTGACTTTACTAGAGTTCATCCTGATTTATGTCAGTATGATCAAGATCAATATTAGGCCCTGTGACTTTGCCCCCACTGCCATGCACAGCAGTGGGAGATGCAGGAGAGTGACATTTGGGGAGGTTGACATTCATGCATGGGGGAGTGGATGCTCCCTGACTGATTGAGTGAATGTTAGGCAGACAGCGATGGAGCCAAATGACCTTGCCTAGAAGCATCATTTCTGGCTGTTAGGGACAGGACATAAAGGAATACGCACCCAAGAAAATCAGTTCGGGGCAAAGCAACCCAGCTGATCACCCAGTTGAGTGTCTTATAATGAACTGAGTGATCTCCAGCCACCTCAGGCTTCCTAAGTACCTGTAGGCTGTTCCATATCCTATAACCCCAGGAAAACAGTAGCCCTCCACAGGGTCCTCCTGAGGAAGAAAGTGAAGATTATGCAGAAGGGCAGAGGGAAGAAGGACAATTTTACATGAATTACCGCAATGCTTTTACACTCTGAATCCCGATCACACTATATCCAAGTGGACACTGTTTGTTCCTGGTAAGCCTGACTGAATAATCTCAGGATGTGAATAAGGCAGGCTGTCCCACAGTTTCTATATGCATTACCAAAGGACCTTCCAGGCCTTCCTCTACAATTATATACATTGACCTACAAATTCTGAGTAACTGTATTTGAGAAAAGAAGAGTGGATCTTATGAACCCTTCAGTTCTGTAGTCTTTTTAAAGAACTATATCATGTGCTGTGAAAGTGAAGTAAAATTATGCTTTTCGGTCCATAAGTATTGTGACAGTGCCCCCCATAAGGCTTTATGGAAATATGCTTATGAATGTATATATGACATAACTGGAATATGTTGTATGGTACATATGCCATGTAACATATCTCTGTAAAGGTTATGATCTACTGAATACATTCCTCCCATTTGTATGCATGTATCATTTTTGTACTTGAAGTTATGAATATTGGCTGTATACTTGCTTGATTTTTAAGTAAGCTTTGTAAGGCATTTGGTCAGCTTCTTTAGAAAGGAATTTGCAAAGTTAAGTGCCCAATCGAGAAGCACTTAAGGAACAATGGGTCTTGGAACGCTCCAATCCACATAAGAAGTCTACTTGAGGACGTTCAAGGTAGCATGTCAACCATGGCTGCTACCTGTAGTTCTGAGTCATGCATGGACATGTGACTTGCCCATGTGACTCCAAAACTCCATCTTGGAGCTGGACTTTGCATAGGAGAGAGGAGGGGGTCTCCACCCACAAGAGAAAGTCTATTTAAGCCCTTGGGAGACCCCTCCACTTAGTCTACAGCTGGCTAAAGAGAGAGCCTCTCTACCCCCAAGGATATCTGAAAGAAACTGGAACAAAGGACAGTAACTACAGGGGGTGTGAGCGATTGCTGGACCAGACTAGAAGGAGACTAGTCTGTAAAAAGAAGCTTACTGGATGAGGATTTTATCTGTATTCAGTTTTATTACTGTACTAGACAGACTTGCGTATTTTATTGTATTTTGCTTGGTAATTCACTTTGTTCTGTATATTACTGCTTGGAACCACTTAAATCCTACTTTCTGTATTTAATAAAATCACTTTTTACTTATTAATTAACCCAGAGTATGTATTAATACCGGGGGGGGGGGGCAAACAGCTGTGCATCTCTCTCTGTCAGTGTTATAGAGGGCGAACAATTTATGAGTTTACCCTGTATAAGCTTTATATAGGGTAAAACAGATTTATTTGGGGGTTGGACCCCATTGGGAGTTGGGCATCTGAGTGTTAAAGGCAGGAACACTTCCTAAGTTGCTTTCAGTTAAGTCTGCAGCTTTGGGGCATGTGGTTCAGACCCTGGGTCTGTGCTGGAGTGGACTGGCGTGTCTGGCTCAGCAAGACAGGGTGCTGGAGTCCCAAACTGGCAGGGAAAGCAGGGGCAGAAGTAGTCTTGGCACATCGGGTGGCAGTCCCAAGGGGGTTTCTGTGATCCAACCCGTCACAAGTGTAATGTAAATTCAGGAAGTGAATATGTCCACTCTTTGTCAGCATGGCTTTCTTGCTTGCAATGTAATGTGTGTGGAGTGTGAGTGTGTTCTTTCTTCTGGATGTTCTACACTATGGACTTATAGTATAGACTAAACTGAATTTAAGGTACTTGATCTTTATTATAAATCTTGTGGTGTTATCATAGCTATTCCATAATTATCTTTGCTTTTTGTATCAAAAGTTCAAATCAGAAGATAAAACTGGAAAATACATCAAGATAGACAAACAAAGATTTGCTTCTCTTCCTAGCAAATGAGTGATGAGTTGGCTGTATTTATCTTAAGCAAACATCTATGTTGTTCTCCTCTACAGTATATTTAATTTTTCTACAGTTCCATTAACTTTGACTATTTATTTAGCCTCAACAGTATTTAAGTTTCACTGAAAAGAGGCCCTCAGGATATATGTACTAGAAATGAATAAAAAAAAGTCTCTATTAGCTTACCACAGTTGTCTTCATCAGCCTGGTTCCCACAGTCATCCACACCATTACAGTGAAGAAGTTGAGGCAAACACTTTGTTATATTGCCACAAGGGAAATATCCAAGAGGGCATATGATTTCATGTCTAAAATCCTGATTTTCCAAAGTACAATGGATAACTAATAAAAAACAAAACAAAGAATATGCTTTCTTCACACATATGCTTTCTCCTTAGCTGAATTACGCAGTTGCATTTTAATGTGAACCTCCAAATTAGTACACATATTAGTTTGTTTTGTGTGTAATTGTAATACTCTACCACCAATGTTAACTGAGGAGGAAATATTCATGTGTCACAAGGTAACTAAAATTACAGAGTAATTTCTTCCCCACAACAGCCTAGGGCATACTGAAAACACTAGGAAGAGTACAAGCAAAAAGTATCCTAGAGCCCCTATCTAAAAGGATAGTCTCCTGTTGTGCTGGACATTAATTTGTTGTAGCAATACACCAGATGAGCTATGTAGATATGGAAAGCATTAATTTGTGCTGGAACTTCTGCCCCAATAGAAATAAATTAAAGCTGCAAGTCAGACTTGGGTTTTATCTAATTTATACCAGGTAAAAAGTGATTATTATAGACAAATGATCAGAGAGGAAAAATATCAAAAGAACAGGACAATGACAAGCCTTGGCTAAATGATAAATAAGAGATGATATAAATATAGTATTTGAAAGGCGTGAACTGTTTAGTTCCCTTTGGATTGTAGGCCCCCAGCCTTGACATATCAGCTGTGTTATCTGGCTGTAGAACCTTCCCAATTAATGGCCCAGTCATTAATCCTTTACCTCTCTTCAAGTTGTTTATCCAGAGATGTCTTATCTCTGACCATTATTTTAGTGGCTGATTGCTCTTCCTAGCAGACCCTTGTGAGTTAATTCCATGTAATTAGACAGAACGATATCAAGCAGATAAACTGAGGTACAAATAATATTAATAAAAAACAATACAGATCTTCCCCATGTTATCCACAGATAGCAAAAGTAAAATCAGGAAAAGACAAACTATGCAAGTGTTCCAGGCAAACCAATAACATCACTAAGAAAACTCATCCAGAAGGTTGAGGAACATAGAAATTCTACATAATGTTAAGAAACATTAAACATCACTAATATTGTGTCCTTTATATAAACAGTAGTGCTAAATTGATTCACTTTTCATAAGTTAGCTGAATACTTGTGGTAGAAGGAGTTTTAGTTAATGGAAAGTGAGAGTGTGCTCTCGTATTTTGTTCTGTAAGGACCACATACAAGGGAAACTTCAGCCATAGCTGCAAAGATAAGGGAGAGTCTCCCAGGGAAAATAAGGTGCAAAAGATCCATCTCTTAACTTTACATATACATTTCAAAAATATAGCCTGGTGCTTCAAACTGGCAGGGTCCTCTAGCATAGGAGTTGATCCTGTGCCCACTGAAGTCAACGGTAAAACTCCCATTGATTTCAATGTGGCACACAGAGCCAGATTTTCAAAGGTATTGAGGCATCTAAAGATGCAGATAGGCACTGTTAGAGGCTAGCTGGCCCTTTAAGAGGAGTTAGGCTCAGTCTCACCTGCAACAGGTCAATCACCCTCCCAGCTGGTCCTAACTGACTAGGGATCAGAGGGTCTGGTCTGTTATTGGGTCCATCTGGGGAGAGATCGTAGGGTTATTATAAAAAGTTTGGGCAAGCTCAGCCAAAGGGAGGGTGACAGAATGGTGGCTGCTTGCTCTGGGAGGTCCAGACAGGTTGGGAGTGAAGCAAGGGCAGATCTCTAGAGCAGAAGTGGAAGTGCCTGGTGGAAAGCAGCAGGTAGAAGACTAGTATGTCTCGTGTTTCATCTGGGACTTTGATTAGTCTGGGAGAGAAATGAACCCTGGAGGAACAGAAGATCTTTGGGTTTCCGCTACTGTGGGACTCTGGGAGGGGGAAAAAGCTTCAGAGTCAGCACTCTGGTAAGAGTGGGAGAGGTCCAAGAGTTTGAGTGGAAGGTGCAAGAGGGTCTTGTTAACATTTTACTTTAGGCTGCTGAGGAAGGTTGTATTTAATTTGGGGACTGAGTAGCATGAAAGGGGTGTGAATTGTGAGAGTGACCCACATAGAGGCCTGAACCATATAAATCCATGAGAGAGATGGAAAGCCCTTCTGAGGGGAAACTGCGGCAAGGATGTGTCAGGCCCACCTCATGCCATGGGCATGATGGTCTGAAGGCAGCAACCCTGGTACAGACACCTAATGGAATTTTCAAAAGCACCTAATGTCAGCCCCACCACCCCCCTCCCATCTGGAAATCCATACAGAATCAGATGTTAGTATACATTTAAAAATGTGTAATCAGTGAAATAAACGCTGCCGATTTGAGTGTGATGCTAAAATGTTTGTTTGTAATATATGCACGTGTACTATGCAAATTTTAATCACCGACAACTTTTATTTTGAAATGAATTTCATTAAATGTCAAATGCGTTTGTCCTAGTTTGTCATTTGTCAAATGCATTTGTCCAGGCTGCCAACTGGATGGGACTCCGCTTCAATGCCAGGAAGTGTGCAGCCTTGCATAACGATGGCAGTAGAAGGGATTCGGTCCAGGCGATGTCTTTTCAGATCGAGGATGAATCTGTGATCTTCCTGGAGGACGGGCAAGCATACCAACATCTTGGCACACCCACAGGTTTCCATATCCAGCAGACACCTAAGGATACCATCGTGGAGATCCTACGAGACGTGGCCAGGATCAACTCCTCCCTAGTGGCACCATTGCAGAAGATCAATGCCTTGAACACCTTCCTGATCCCCCATATCTCATTCATCCTGAGGGGATCTGCTGTGGCAAAGGTACCTCTGAACAAGGCAGACAACACCATTAGGCAGCTGGTGAAGACATGGATGTTTCTTCCCCAGAGAGCCATCAGTGTACTGATGTACATCTTGCACAGGCAGGGCGGTGCCAATGCCCTTGTATGGGTGATCTGTGTGATGCTGCGGTGATCACTCACACCTTTCGCCTTTTCACGTGCCTGGACGCCATGGTGAGGAACATCTCAGAAAGTGCTATGTGGGATGTCATCAAAAAGCAAATTGCCAGGACTTCCTCCAACCAAAATGTCGCCACCTACCTGAGTGGTTTGCTGGAAGGTGAATTTGGAAGAGACGGGAGAGATATTGCTTCGCTCTGGACTCGTGCCCGCAATGCTGCGCAACGACTGGAGAAGCGTATCGGCTGCCGCTGGACGTGGTGCGACGAACGCCAGGAACTGGGAGTCCTGGTGCCACAGGTGAAGAACACGGACCACACAATCCTTACTCTGAGAGCTAGAACCATTCTGGAGAGGACCCTGAAGTATGCCATCTGCTGCCAGTATGTGGAAAACCTGAAGCAGAAGCCAGACCAGGGCAAGGTGTTCAAGGTGGCGTGAAAGTGGGATGCCAGCAACCCCTTCATCCCCAGAGGCAGCTTCACCCGATTTGCTGACTGGAGGTTCATCCACAGGGTCCGGCTCAACTGCATTCCGCTGAACAGAGCCGTCCGCCATGGGAATCAGGACAAGCGATGTAGGAAGCGTGGCTACGCCAATGAGATGCTATCCCATGTCCTGTGTAGCTGCAAGCCCCATTCCAGAGCTGGCAGCTGCAACACACCATCCAAGATTGCCTGGTCAGAGCCATCCCACCACCCATAGAGAAGGTTGCCATGAACTCCACTATCCCCAGAACCGACAGTCAGCTGCGACCGGACATGATCATTACCAATGAGGACTGGAAAAAGATCATCATGGTGGACATCACAGTGCCCTTTGAGAACAGGACCCCAGCCTTCCAAGATGCCTGAGCTCGAAAGGTGGAGAAATACACTCCTCTGGCCGACACCTTTAGAGCAAGGGTTACCAGGTTCAGACAACCATGCTGATCATCAGAAGCCTTGGGCGCATGGGACCCCAGTAACAAGCGAGTGTTGTGGGAATGCGGAATTGGTCATTGCTACACTTGGCTGATGCGGCAACTCATGGTGTCGAACGCCATCAGGTGGTCAAGGGACATCTATGTAGAACACAACACCGGACATCGGCAATACTAGGAGAGATGAGCTGGAGTGCCGATGAAAAGCGCAGTAAGGAAAGTAACAAAGACTTCCCTGATAGATTGCATTTCCTAAATGGACATCCTACCCTAATTCTTGGTTACTGAGGGACAATCTCCACTCTGATATATTTTGCTTTCCACAACCACCTCTCTGTACAACTCATCATGAGAGATGTATCTGAGTATTCGGATTCTCATATCTAAACTGTATTCTTAAATTCTTACATTTATTCATCTAATTTGGGTTATAGCTGATTATGTACTCTATGTATCATAGGACTTTTAAAAACAAACTCTGTATTTATGGATAATCTAAGCACTATACCCAGATGTACAGACACTCTTTTCTCAACCTATGTATCACATGATTTTTTTAACATTAGCTTTAATAAATTTTTTTAATTTGCAGGTTTTAATCCCTTACAACTGTTATTTTGAAAATGAATTTCATGAAATGTCAAATGCCTTTGTCCTAGTTGAGGATTAAGCCCTTAGCAAAATTATAATTTTTTTAATTTAAATTTTAAAATTTAAAATGTTTAAAAAAGTTTTTTTTTAAAAAAAGTAAACATTTAGTAAAAACAAGGAGCATAAATTTCAGCTCAGAATTTTTTTCTGAAAATTCTTAGTTCCTGTAAACATATAATGAAACTGTCACATCAACCATAACTACAGCAGTAAGACTATAATTTTCAAACAGTCTTTAACATAGATGCCTACACTATTATATATTACTTTAGATCAAATTTAATACATATGAATAATATATTTTAAAAGTCAAATTGTCAGAAAGGATGGTGGAAGCTGGAAAGTTCCCACCTTCCTATAACCAGAGTATACATATACATTGATGTAGTCTAAACCTATTCCTTTCCTTGGACTTGGCTTTATGGGTAAATCAAACTGCAACGAAGCATAGCCCAAAGCCTAAATGTTCCCCCAAGTCTGGCTGTTTGTAGAATATTCATGCAAGACCTCTTCTGTTCCATTCACTTGTTTCTCCTCCTTTACCAGAAAGAAGCTCCAACCACCTTGCTACAATCAACCTCTTTTTTGAGAGTGCACATTGCAGTTGCTGTCCGTGCATTTAATTTTCAATTTATACTTTCAAAACAAACCACCCAATTCTCTTATTTCATGACAAGGATATTTAATCCAATGAAGAATATTGTTTAATTATGCAACACTGGTGCCTTGCAGCATTTGAAATACTCTGCATAATCTTCACTAGCTCTGTTGCATTGCTTGCTCAGATAGTACTGCCGCTTCTCAAATACGTGATCATTTTGCTGGACTAGTTACATAACACAAGGAGCAAATTTTGTATTCACCTTTTCCTGGATATCATGCATTTACTTCTTTGTGGCATTTCATTCCTGTTCTCAGTCTTATTCTAGATTAGGAGTAAAATTTTCAAAAGCACCTATGTGATTTAGGAGCCCAAGCCCCATTTTCAAAAGCAACTTAGATACCTAGGAGCATAGGTCTTATTAAACATCACTTAAGATAATTCTGAAAATTTCCCCCTAAATCGTTTTACTTTAAACATGATCTTAAAAAGCCAAGACTACACTCACAACTACTTCAAAATTAGAATATCAGAGCAATATTGTCCTCTCACTTCTACACCACAGATCTGAGAATCCAATGTTCTGCTCTTCTTATATGCACAGAACTCTCATTGCTGCACATATACAGAAAGTCTATTGGAGCTGACCTTCATTATGTGGCTCTGATGGGATAATTTCACCTTAATGTATAACTGTCAAACTTACTTAAATGTTCAAAGAGCAGCCTGAGTTAAGTCCCTGTTTCCTAGATATGTTCAGATAATCTTATATTTTGTTTCTTGTTGTCCCCATTAGTGTTTTATTCAGAGGATAAATTCACTGTTCATTAACCTTCTCCGGTGCTCTGGGCTCAGATTCAGAATGCTGTACTTCAGCCTTGCTCCAAATTGCCCTCACCAACGCCCGTATTGCTACAGAATTCAGCACACAAACAACATGTCAGGTACTATATGTGCAGTACCTGGGTGTTTAAAGCCACAACCAGCAAAAAATGCGAGCAGCTAGCCAACTGGAGTTTGTCCAGATGGAGTAAATTGCAGGAGCCGGAGCCTGAGTGACTGGTCAGCTGTCAAACACTTTTCCTGAACATGTTCATTTGGTTGAAAACCCAAATTTCAGCCAAAACCAGTTTTAAGAGAAAATTTTCAACTAACCCCAATTCAGTCCTTTCTTTCTCAAACCTTGGGCCACCTGGCCCATAGGTTAATATGTCATTGTTGTAGGTCCAGATGAATTGCAGTAGAATTTTAGAAATGTGAATATAGGACGATATGAAAGTGTACATGGAAAAGCTAGAAGAGGCTAAGTTTTACATTTGGCAAACTTTAGAGAAGAAGACAAATACACCTCTACCCCGATATAAAGCGACCTGATGTAACACGAATTTGGATATAACGCGGTAAAGCAGCGCTCCGGCTGGGCGGTGCTGCGTGCTCCGGTGGATCAAAGCAAGTTCGATATAACGCAGTTTCACCTATAAGGGGGTAAGATTTTTTGGCTCCTGTCAAGGTTCCTTCCCCACTCTGAACGCTAGGGTACAGATGTGGGGACCTGCATGAAAACCTCCTAAACTTACTTTTACCAGCTTAGGTTAAAACTTCCCCAAGGTACACACTATTTTACCCTTTGCCCTTGGACTTTCGCTGCCACCACCAAACATCTAACATCGGTATTATTAGGTAAGAGCCGTTTGGAAACGTCTTTCCCCCCAAAATCCTCCCTTACCTTTACACCCCCTTTCCTGGGGAAGGTTTGATAAAAATCCTCACCAATTTGCATAGGTGACCACAGACCCAAACCCTTGGATCTTAAGAACAATGAAAAAAGCATTCAATTTCTTAAAAGAAGAATTTTAATAGAAGAAAAAGTAAAAAAGAATCACCTCTGTAAAATCAGGATGGTAAATACCTTACAGGGTAATTAGATTCAAAACATAGAGAATCCCTCTGGGCAAAACCTTAAATTACAAAAAGACACAAAAACAGGAATATCCATTCTATTCAGCACAGCTTATTTTCACAAACAGAATCTAATGCATACCTAGCTAGATTAATTACTAAGTTCTAAGACTCCATTCCTGTTCTGTCCCCGGCAAAACCATCACACAGACAGACCCAGACCCTTTGTTTCTCCCCCCCTCCAGCTTTGAAAGTATCCTTTCTCCTCATTGGTCATTGTGGTCAGGTGCCAGCGAGGTTATCCTAGCTTCTTAACCCGTTACAGGTGAAAGGGTTTTTCCTCTGGCCAGGAGGGATTTTAAAGGTGTTTACCCTTCCCTTTATATTTATGACAACTCCCAAGGACAGCGTTATATCGGGGTAGAGGTGTAACTTGAATGGAGGCAGCTCTTTGAAATTCCATTTAACATTTGATGTTTGAGATTTGGGAGCTCTACAAAAGCACCATGCCTGCTGTTTTGATAATCTTACATTAAATATTGTACTTCGGTTAATATAGTGTCTGGAACACAAAAATAATCATGTTTTGCTGTACATATATATCCATTATTGTTTCCCCTTTTTGACCTGAGCAGCTCCTCATTTAGGAGGAAAAATTAGTGATAGGTATTTTTTTGGGGGTACAATCTTGTTTGTTTATTTATAAAGATTGTACAAAATCCTGTGTCTCTGACCACAGAAGGAATCAAATAGTAGGAAACAGCTTCTTTTGCTCAAGCACCAAGAACACTCTTTTCAGCCTGCATCCTTGACCCAAAATCCTCTCCCTCTTCTGAGGCCAGACACTCTGCTTGCAGCTGCTTTTTCAGCTGTCTGTGTTTCTCTCTGTGTTCTGCCTTCCCCCACACACATATACCTCGTAAAAATACTCTGCAAAAACTCCTTGGTTGGTTTCCATACTCCTTTTGTCCTAGGTGCAGGCTTAGCCTTACAGTTACGTTAACTGAAGGGTAGATTCACACCTATCAATCTCAATGAGGTTTTAACTCACCCCATAAGAATTTCATCCAGCTCATAAGAGTATATTATGGCGGTGTTCCATAGGTAAGGTTGAGTTGAATTTTGCATTATGTATTAAGAATATAGTATAGTCTCCCCAGAATTACAGCACTTGCCTCTTTGACTATAGAAATAATTTGTACAGAATTTGCAAATAAATCTATTAATTAGTATAGAAATTAACATTAAACAAAAATATTAATCCCTAAACTACTGGTAATTAGTGGATTTACTTTTTGTGACTCTTTGGGAATCTGTCTACATGAATTTATGAATTCCAGTTGGATTTTATGAACTCTGTATGTTTATAGATTTACTGGTGTCTTTCACTGGATCCTTGCATCATCCCTGGGTGTCTGTCCCTGAATAGAGCAGTGACACAAGGTGGGTGAGGTAATATCTTTTATTGTTGGTGAGAGAGACTCTTATCCACTGGGTTGGAAGCTGAAGCCCATAGAGGATTAGAGAATGGAAGAACCCTGGGAATAGGCCAGAAGTGAGAAATGTGTTAGAATCTGCTGTTAAAATGGAGACTCTCTTGAGAAAGTGGGAAGAAAGCAGAACAGAATCAGAAGGCAAGACTGGTCAGGAGGAAAAAGGATGCAGAAAAATACTGGACTTCTTGGAAGACACTAAGACTCTAAGGATGCTAAAGATTGGTAAGGAAACTGAGTCAGGATTTTGCATGCAGGTGTTTATTGTTCTATCACTCTTTATCTCTCTTATGCACTAACTGTCTATGGATAAAGTTTAGAAATACAGTAGAAACTCAGAGTTACGAGCCCCTCCGGAATGAAGGTTGTTCGGAACTCTGAAATGTTCGTAACTCTGAACAAAATGTTATGGTTGTTCTTTCAGAAAATTTACAACTGAACACTGACTTAATACAGCTTTGAAACTTTACTACACAGAAGAAAAATGCTTTTAACCATCTTAATTTAAATGAAACAAGCACAGAAACAGTGCCCTTACCTTGCCAAATCTTTTTATTTTAAAAAAAAAACTTTCCCTTTATTTTTTTAGTAGTTTACATTTAACACTATACTGAACTGTATTTGGGGTGGGTTTTTTTTTTGGTTTTTGTTTTATTTGTCTCTGCTGCTGCTTGATTATGTACTTCTGGATCCAAATGAGGTGCGTGGTTGACAGGTCAGTTCGTAATTCTGAGGTTCTACTGTATCTTTGCAAAGTCTCTGTGTTACTTGCTTTAACGATCACAAAGTCCCTAAAGGGTGAAATGGTAATCAAGAGTACCCACACAGATAAAGGTCAGGAGTAGAGGAGTGTGAGCTACTGAGGAGACTGGGGAGGTTAGCACTTGTCTTGAGGTTTAATGCAGCACCGCTCCACATCCAAAGAAGAGATATGAGCACTGGTGTCTGTATTCTGGGATTGTGCCTGAAAGACCAGACACAGAGCTAGCGTTGGGATGTTGTCCAGACTCAATAAACTTAGAAGGATGTGGGATCCAAGGTTTGGGCCTAATAGAGCACTGGTGATCATCCTTTGGGGCAAGCTCAGCTGTAACATTTGTAAAATTCTACAAAAATTCATTTTATAACTGAATAACAGAGACTCTTCAAACAGGAAATTCAAAGTCCAGGTTAAACTTCAAAGAAATCCAAACATGTAACAGTTAGAGCACCAAAACGATGTTAACTCTGTCCTGTAAAGACACCAGAGGAAAAAGAAAAAAAGTGAATGTATCTTTAGAAAATTAATTTAATCTTATCTGAGAGTACTAACATTAAAATGCTTTAATCATAACCTTATGGTGATTGCATTGCATGGTATTACTACAGGGCAGAGTTGTTTGGCTGCCCTAAATATGCATTTCCATACATTAGCATATTTGGATTTCTTTTAAGTTTTAATTTTAACTCCGAATTTCCTGGCATTACATATGTACTTGGTTTTGGAATAACTACAATATTCCTGTAATATATTTACCCTAAAAGTACTCTCAACCTTCAATTTTAATTCAGTTTTTGTCTGGGAATGAGTAGATATCCTTTAAATGTATTATTCATTCAGGCAAATTTAGCTGGTCTTATCACTGCCCTGTCTTAATTTACCTAATCTTGCAATTCTGCACAAGAGGGTGCATGATTCTATTAAATTAACTGCTCTAGTTCACTTCATTATAGCTATCAAAGGACTGTTCTATATTGTTGTTAAACCAAGAACAAGGGAAACATATTTAATTTTAGTCATTTTTATTGTGAATTAATTAGTTATTTTTGTAATCTCATATTTATATCAAGCTTCAAAAGGTAGGTCTCTTGTTTTACAGGTTGTCTCTCATTCACAGCCCATCCAGGATAGAACAGCTCACCTTTGCTTCTTAGTCCTATGGCCCAAAACTGAACTGTTAAATCCCAGGACACCCTATAATATAAAAGGAGTACCATCAGGGAACCATATAAATTAACTTTAACAATCTGATCAATATGGCTTTGATTAATATTTTCAAATAGTTGAGATTCATAATGTGTAAAGTTGGGCCAAGAGTGTATATGTCACATATATTTGGCAGAAATGGCCAAATTTTCAAAGGTGTCCTCAAATTTATCCACAAGTTTTGTGGATAAGACAGATGTGTGTCTAAAGCCTGCATGTGCTGTCACAAATCAGGCAGACAGAAAGTTAAAAGAGAAGAAGGAAGAAGAAGAAAAAAAAAGGACTATAGTAATGAGGGACACATAAGTACCTTGATACATAAGAAGAAAGGAGTGAAAAAATGTAGACAAGGAAAAGTTATTCAAGGCCTTAGCTGTGAGGACAAGATGTCTGAACTTGATGTGGAAGGTAAATATATACCAGAGCAAGGCTTGGTTTTCTCTAGCACTTTTCATCCACGTATTTTGTTAGTAAAATGGTACAGAGCAATAAGATAGTGTAAATGCTATATAGATTGCCCTCAAGTCACATGCAGTTTAGCTGTGATCACCCTGCATGGATAAAACTATTTCTTCACAATGTCCACAGTGGATTTTGGAGCTATATTTTCTATACATCTAGCATCAAGTAAATGGAAAATAGGTGAATTGTTATTTATACACAGGACATCCCAGACATGAACAAACATCTTGCCTGCAATGCACATCCCATCTCACATGAGAAAAGACTAATGTGCTCAACTAAATATTCATGGCCCTGAACAACTATACTCTTGCCTACATCTTTGTTCTCTTGCCTCTTACTCTGTCTTTTGCTGCCTATGCAAACATGATTAAAACAGGGCTTCCCTCAGCCAAAGTGGAGTTACAATGCCTGGATTGCTTCAGCCAAATACCAGAGATAAAGAGGGAACCTCAGTTGGTTCTCTTCTTAGCTTCATCCTTTTTCCTTCAGATTCTTCCTCTCTGACTCACACTTCCAGATTCAGTTCCCAAATCTACATAATATTCCCTGCTAATTGTTCATTATGGAGAAATGAATTAATTCTAAACAGCTGGCCTACCCGTGCTCCTTTGACATCCTTGTCAGGACAGGCAATCCTGGTGCTTCTTCTAGCTCAGTGGTTCTCAATCTGTTTATCATTGTGGGCCACATATGTGGCCCACATAACACATACTACCTGTATGGCCCTGAGGATGTCACATGGGCGGCAGCTGTGTGCTGATTGGGACACAGGTTAAGAACCATTGCTCTAGCTGGATGGAGGGAGACAGCTAACCCTTTTCCTGCTGAACTCTGGATGATGGGGCAAATTTAGCACAGGGACAGAGAAGAGGCAGCTTGTGCTTTTCTTATTCAGAGACAGCTAGTTGTTTGGTTTGCCTCGTGCAATGGATGCAAAATCCCTGGGGTGCAAGCCTGTTTTTGCCACACCTTCCCATGCTCCTATTTGTATTACTCCCATTTAAAGAGCAGAAAATGGAATGAGAGAATACATATGAGCAAGCCACGTGAAGAGTGTACCTGAGAGAACTAACATATGTTTAGCTGTTGAACTAAAAAGATGCAACTCTTTCACTACTTTTGCAAGACATTACTTGGGCTTTATTCTGCTTACAGCCTAGTGCTCCATGTCAAAGTAAGGTTAGGAGATGTTTCGTGTTTGGTTTCGCTACGTCCATCTTCTCTCTCTCATGCACTAGAGGAGTGGTAAATTCACATGGCTTTTTGTCATTTCTCTAAAGCAAATTAATATGAATTCAAACATAGGCTACAAAAACAGCACAAGCTGACTAAATGCCAAGAGTCCTGAGCAGTGAAATTAATCCAAATAGTGTGATTCACTGCTTGGTATTCAATACCACATCAGCTTCAAGCACATTATTATACTCATATAAAGGAACAACAAAGTAGTAGGGAAAAGGTTTTTAATTCTTATATTTTTAACAAATAAAGCTCAACCTCATTGAACTAAATGAATGAATTCAAAATGAACCTCAAATCCTATTGGCATTAGGCTGAAAGCCAGCAGATCATGTTCTTTCTTCCAAACTAGCGGTCTAGCTTTTGAAAGTGGCAGCCCTTTTGAAAGTGCAGAGGCTTGAGAAAACCCAGCTGCTAGTTCCATAAAGGGGCCTTTCTGCAAAACATGAACTATCTGCTGAGTGAGGAGAGAAGCAGGGTGGTGGTACTGGAAAAGCCTTTACAGCTTTTTCAACACTGTAAGTACAAGTGGCAATAGCTCTTGAACATACAAAGGATTCAGATGAATGTTGTGACCTTGCAGCAGCCTGCAATACTTTGCTGATGACAGGCTTGTCAGTGATCGACTGGGGAATTTTTGAGGTGAGAGGCCATTATTCATGACAATGCTGAAAACAGTCTCTCCCAGTTCCTAAGATTAACAACAAGACCTGAGCAAATAGTGCAACAAATTATTCACAAATCATTCAAATTTCAAAACAAATTCATGGTGTCATAGTTGATGGCTGATGAAGAGTTGGAAGCATGAGAATCTGTGTATCTAAGAGCAGAAGATAGAAATGCCAGGAGCTGGAGAATCACCAGGGGTCAGCAAGAGAGTCTGCTGGGAGGGGAAACTGAGGCAGGGTCAGGGTCCAATGAAGGCTCAGATAAAACCCTGTCACAGTTACTTTTATGTCTAATCAGAACAGCTCAGCTTTCCAATTACAAACATCCAATACCCAAAGCAATACTCAAAATGAAGAGTTGTGGGCAGTTCACAGAAGAGTCAAAACAAGAGTCAAACAAGAGAAAAAAACAATAATTGAACAATTTTAACCAATAAACATGGACAGCATGATCTGTTCTGACAACATGGGAACAGAAAAAAAAAATTAATTTTTTTTTGGTGTGAATAGTTCACACAGCTCTAGTATCAGGTTTATGTAGTTGAGAGCAGCTGGTGATTTGAATAGTGAATAGCTCTGGTCTGCTGTTTAAACTGAAATATAGTAATTCAGGCCAGGCAGCACAGGTCCTGCTTAGGTTTTAGATTTGTTCCAGACAAGACACTAGCTGTGAATTACTTAAGCCATAATTCACATCTTGTATATGTTTGATTGCCTAATTACAGAGTTACATCATCATTTACAGGTAATGAAGTTCTTTAAGTGTTCTTTGCAAACTGAACATATGACATGAAACTGAAATAAAAAAGCACAGGTTGGATTTATTTTGATAGCTGCATTGTGGCACATTTAAAAAAATATGTCTTAAGTGTTGATTGGACATAATCAACAAGATGGCCCTTATTCTAAATTCATCCATTTTACAGTAGTTTAACTATTGACTTCAGGGGAGTTATTCCTGATTTACAACAATATAAGTGGGTTCAGAATCAAGTCCAATAAGTGCATTTATCTGAAGTTATCATATGTATACAGCTTTATGCATTGAAATAAGCACAACTATGTATTTTTTTTATTGAGTGAAACTCCAAATATAGGCACCCAAATGTGTAAGTGATGCCATATTATACAATTTATTATTAGTAATAAGTTATAAAAATATTGGACATTGTTAAACAAAAACCTAAGCAACAGACTTGCTTAAAGTTAAATATGCAACACCAGTAACTTCCCATCTGCAAAGTCTCCACAATTGAACTATTAAGCCTTTGAATTCCTCAGATGAACGAAAAACTATGTTCACTGTATTAAAAATGTGCCAGGATGCTAACCTTTGCATTCAGAAGAGGTGCCTCTCAAGCCTTGGCATAGAGCTTGTATTTAATAAACGTTGTCTTCCCAACAATGTACTAATTTGTTCAAATAGAATGTCACTATGTTAAGCTATTAAAATTATTTTTAAACCAAAATGTTCTTGGCCAATATTCATTTTAACTTCATCAGTTCCTGTGGGAAAATAATTTCTGTAATTTTTTTTGTACCTGACTTTCTACTCTACTAGTTAAACGCTTTGCTGTTGCTTTAAACGAATGTTTCCCAGAGGTAGCAATACAACTTTAAAATGTGCAGTAAGACATGTATTTTAGCAACGTTTGCTTGATTTTTGCTTTCTTCTGACACTATGTAATCAGGGTGTGACAAGCCGGGTGAAAATTTTCAAGGCTTGGTTGACAGATATTTGTTTTCTTGACTAGATGGAAATTTTCTCCACAATTAAAAACATTTTCACTGAATTTTTTAAAAACTATTTAATAACCTGAAAATTTTAATTTTTATGTAAATGAAAAAAATCATTTCCATTGACAATTTTTCTGCCAGGAGCAGGGGCAGTCCTTTTCCAATAAAGTTGAGGTGGGGGTTAGAGTCACAAAAGGTTTACCCCTTTTACATGGAAAGGTCCATGTAAATAACTGCTTCTTAGAGCAGCTAGTCATGGAAAACACTACAGCAGCCCAGCACTGTAGCATTTAATTTCAGAAAGGGGAACTACACAAAAATGAGGAGGTTAGTTGAACAGAAATTAAAAGGTACGGTGCCACAGTGAAAGCCCTGCAAGCTCATGGAAACTTTTTAAAGACATCATAATAGAGGCTCAAATGTATACCCCAAATTAAAAAACGTAGTAAGAGAACCAAAAATGTGCTACCATGGCTAAACAACAAAGTAAAAGAAGCAGTGAGAGGCAAAATGGCATCCTTTAAAAAGTGGAAGTTAAATCCTAGTGAGGAAAATTGAACGGAGCATAAACCCTGGCAAACAAAATGTAAAAATATAATTAGGAAAACCAAAAAAAGAATTTGAAGAATAGCTAGCCAAAGATTCAAAAAGTAATAGCAATTTTTTTTTTAAGTACATCAGAAGCAGGAAGCCTGCTAAACAACCAGTGTGGCCACTGGATGATCAAGGTGCTAAAGGAGCACTCAAGGACAATAATGCCATTGAGGTGAAACTAAATGAATTCTTTACATCGGTCTTCACGGCTGAGGATGTGAAGGAGACTCCCAAACCTGAGCCATTCTTTTTAGGTGGCAAACCGGAGGAACTGTCGCAGATTGGGGCATCATTAGAGGAGGTTTTGGGACAAATTGATAAACTACACAGTAATAAGTCACCAGGACCAGATGGTATTCACCCAAGAGTTCTGAAGGAACTCAGATGTGAAATTGCACGACTACTAACTGTAGTCTGTAACCTATCATTTAAATCAGCTTCTGTACGAAATGACTGGAGGACAGCTAATGTGACACCAATTTTTAAAAAGGGCTCCAGAGGTAATCCTGGCAATTACATGCTGGTTAGCCTGACTTCAGTACCAGGCAAACTGGTTGAAACTATAGTAAAGAACAAAATTGTCAGACACATAGATGAACATAATTTGTTGGGGAAGAGTCAACATGGTTTTTGTAAAGGGAAATCATGCCTTACCAATCTACTAAAATTCTTTGAGAGGGTCAACAAGCATATGGACAAGAGGGATCCAGTGGATATAGTGTACTTAGATTTTCAGAAAGCCTTTGACAAGATCCCTCACCAAAGACTCTTAAGCAAAGCTGTCATGGGATAAGAGGGAAGATCCTCTCATGGATTGGTAACTGGTTAAAAGATAGGAAACAAAGGGTAGGAATAAATAGTCAGTTTTCAGAAGGGAGAGAGGTAAATAGTGGTGTTCCCAGGGGTCTGTACTGGGACCAGTTCTATTCAATATATTCATAAATGATCTGGAAAAAGGGGTAAACAGTGAGGTGGCAAAATTTGTAGGTGATACAAAATTGCTCAAGATAGTGAAGTTCCAGGCAGACTGCAAAGAGCTACAAAAGGATTTCAAAAACTGGATGACTGGGCAACAAAATGGCATATGAAATTCAATATTGATAAATGCAAAGTAATGCACATCGGAAAACATAATCCCAATTATACATATAAAATAATGGGGTCTAAATTAACTGTTACCACTCAAGAAAGAGATCTTGGAGTCATGGATAGTTCTCTGAAAACATCCACTCAATGTGCAGCAGCATGTAAAAAAGTAAACACAATTTTGGGAATCATTAAGAAAGAGATAGATAAGAAGACAGAAAATATCATATTGACTCTATATTAATCTGTGGCGGTTCAATGATGAGACAGAACACAGATTTATTCAAGCAAGCAAGCTGGTCAGCTGAAATGGGCTGCTGCCTGTCAGCTTTCCACCTTCTCCTTTATTATATTTCTCCCCCCTGCACATTACCTACTTTCACCGCAAAGGAATGCATGACATTGATTAATATTCTTGTTTTTCAGCCTCTATCTACTACAATCCTAATTCTCAGGCCTTAAGGCCAAGCCAAGGAAGCTTCCCACGATTACTGTCCTTTAATCAAGTTCCCACCTTTAATCAAGTTCCCAGGGTTCATATCTGGTCCTCGTCCTTGGACGGAGCAATGTGTTGCTCCTCACAACGGTCAGGGTGTGCCCTGACTGTTTGCAGGTGGATGGACCAAACATGGGCCCTTCATCTCCCCCTTTTTGTTTAATTATACTCGGCCCTCTCATGGGAGCCGTCAATTTGCTTTTGCGAGCAATTTAACTCCCAAATAGGCAAGGACATAACTCGGGGAGCTTGCCAGGGCGTATCTCTACAAAGCCTTAGCAAAGAGGGAATACATTGTACACAGCAGCAGCAAAAAATAAGCCCAATGATTATAAACACAGCATAACCGAAAAATTGTCGCAGCCAGCCTAGAGATGGCAGCCAACCTGTAAGCCAATTCCAAAAGCCCTCAAACCCCACATCTTGACGTATGTGTGCCGTAAGATTGGCCAGTTCGGCCAGTCTAGTCTCTATGGAACGACTATTATCAGTTAAATTAAAACAACACATATGCCGAAACGTGGAACAGCCTAGGTGATGTTTCAAGAGTAGAAAATCAATGGCTGCTCTGTTATCTAAAATTGCATCCCTTAATTCGTGTTGCTCTGCATTAAGTAGGGCAATTGCCTTGGATGTTGTATTAATTGCCTTCGCTGCAAAGCACGCCAGGGCATTTAGGGTTCTGGCTGTATAAGTGGCAAGCCCGGGGACCCCAACAATAGAGGCCGCTAAGGCGGTATACTCAGAGCGGCTGAGAAGATTGACATCTGCAACACAATCTTCGGAAAGGGGTGTATTTCTTTTACTGCGTTTTTGGCTGGCAAAAGGCAATATAAGTGTCATTCTACTAAGACAGCAAAGGGTGCCATCACTTAAATTTGCAGGAATATAACTAAAGGTGCGCGAGCCACAGGTGAAAAACCACCCTAATGGTAGGATGATATGGCCATAATTGTATGAAACATTTACAGCATGGGAACAATTTAAAAAGGGTTGAGGAATTTGCCGACAGCCCAAGGGCACCTTTGTACTAGTGCAGTTAACCACACGCGCGCAGGTGACATTGTTGGCCCCGGCCGGGTACGGTGTGTGGAGGGATATAGCCGTGCGAGGCAAGGTATAGTGGGCCGGGCCCCAATTAGCCATGCCAGAGTACTGGGAAGAGAGATTCGCGTAAGCAGCGAGCATCGTCTCATTCCCTATCTCCTCAGGGTGATGACATACTGGAATAAGGCATGTACCTAACAATTCTCCGGCTTCTACAGAATTAGACAAACAAAAGTGGGTAACATTTGCTATTGAAGCCAACCTTTCCCATATGTTATACGTCATTCGGGCCCGTAACGGGGGAAGCGCTTCCGAGCCAACCCCCACAGGAAACAGCAGGCACAAAAAGCATACAATCAGTACAGAATTAGCAGTGATTTGGGCGAGAATCGCCACAAACAAAGTCTCAGGAGTCTCTGGCTGTTGGTTTGCTGCCAGTCTTCGTTGAGCCGCCGCGACCAATGCTTTTACTGCTCCCCATGTCACGGGCTGGCTTGGGGCGCTACGCCTCTTCCGTTTCCGTCCCGCCGTTGTTGACCCGGGAGGCACCGCGTTCTCCTCCAAGGTCAGCTGAAACTCCGGTATGGGGTTCGGCAGCCCCTGGCGCCATGCCATGCTGTTTCAGTGCCGGTCGCACACACCGGGCTGGAACCCACAACGGTCCTGCAGGGAGAGACACCGCAGCATATCCCCGACCCCAAGTGATTAGAGGTACTGGGCCCAGCCACTGCGGATCAGGCAGCTGACGGTAAAAGACACGCGGTCTTTCCAGTACCTCAGATTTGTGAAAATGCCGATCCGCGGGGGTCTGCTGATCTGCGTTCAGCGTTAAATTGTTTAAAGTAAACAAAAGGATATGCATTTGTTGTTGAATGTCTCCTAAGGTTCGGAGACGCAGCTCCCCTTGTGGAGAGGGCTGTGGAGCAGTAGGCTGGGGCGTTATCTGTTTTAATCTGGCTTGGGCGACCCATAACAGAAAAACAGGCTAGCAAATGGTGAATCACTTTGGCAGTGGCTTCCCCACGCTGTGGGGTTGCCCAGAGAAATCCTGAATAAGTGTCAACAGAAACATGTAAAAAGGAATAGGGGCGGAATTGTGGCACGTGAGTGACATCCATTTGCCACAACTGATTCGCTGCGGTACCTCTGGGGTTAACGGCATAAGAAAAGGTAGGGGCAGCAGCGGCACAGTGGGGGCAGGAACGAACAATGGAACGTGCATGATCAGTAGGAATGTGAAACTGCCGGGCCAAAACTGAGGCAGACTGATGAAAAAAGGCATGGCTTTCAATGGGGTCAGAAAAAAGAGAATTTACCTGACCACGTAGCGCGCGATCGGCGCGCGCATTGCCCTCAGTGAGTGACCCAGGCAAAGGGGTATGACTGCGAATGTGAGCAACAAAATAAGGAAAATTACGAGTGGAGATAAGATATTGCAAAGACAAAAATAGGCGAAGGAGGTCCGCATCGACCTGAGGGGTAATGAGGGCAAGGGGTAAATGATCAATCACTTGATAAACATAATGGGTGTCCACAATTAAATTAAAGGGACAATCAGCAAAAAGTTGAAAGGCCAAAATAACAGCAGCCAGTTCCGAGCGCTGCGCGGAACGCTGAGGCAGTGTAAAACGAGAATGCCAGCGAGGGGGGTCACCGGATTGATAGGTGACAACACCTCGATGTGAAGAGCCATCAGTAAAAAGAGTAACAGCAGAAACAATGGGTTGAGAGTGGCTAAGACGATGAACAATTAGAGGCACCTTTTGGGTAATTACCAACCGAGGATCTTTTGGGGGGTTATAAGAAATTTCTCCCACATAATCACAAAGAGCAACCTGCCAAGCCAAAGAGGTGTGGCACAAGGAATCAAATTCACTACGGGACAAGGGGAACACAATGTCAACTAAATCAGTGCCAGTGAGTTGCACTGCACGGTGGCGGGCTTTACGAACAAGATCAGACAGGGCATCTAGATAGGGGTAAATATTCCGAGGAGGAGTGGAGGAGAGGTACAGCCACTCTATGATAGAGACGGCTGTATTCGTACGGGGTACAAACAGAGCCGCAGTGGGCGTATGAGGGGTGGCAAGAAGAATCAACCGTAGGGGACGGACCTCAGGGGGTCTGTCCACAAACTGCTGACTCAATGCTGCATTAATTTGTCGAATGCAGGCAATGTGCTCTTCAGTGATGGCAATAACTGCACCCGGTGCTCGGGCTCCACGTAGGAGCTCGAACAACGGCTGCAGCATTGAGGTGGGGAGACAAAAATAGGGCCGAATCCAATTTAAATGACCCAAAATCTGTTGTAATTTAACAAGGGTTAGGGGTTGAGGTAGAGTTAGTGCCGGACGAACCGGAGCAGCATAGGTTTGTAAAACCTTATGGCCGAGGTAGTGGTAGGGATAAGAGCGTTGGATTTTTTCTGGTGCCACCAACAGGCCATTTTGGCCGAGAATTTGAGACAAAGAGTCAATCTGTTGTTCCGTGACCCGGGGACCACTAAGCAAAATGTCATCCATATAATGGTAGACCTTTAGCGTAGGGTACCGGGCACGGAAAGGGGTGAGGGCCCGATCCACAAAAAGCTGACACAAGGTTGGACTATTTTGCATTCCCTGGGGTAAGACCTTCCACTGATACCTTTGAGAGGGTTGCTGATTATTATATTGTGGCACCGTAAACGCGAATTTTTCGCGATCTTGCGGGCAAAGGGGGATGGTGAAAAAACAATCTTTTAAATCTAACACACAGAGCTGATCGGTTTGAGGAATTAAATTTGGATTTGGTAAGCCAAACTGCAAGGGGCCCATAGGTTGGATGCGTTTATTTATTTCCCTTAAATCATGTAACAGCCGCCAAGCACCAGATTTTTTCTTAATAACGAACACCGGGGTGTTCCAGGGACTAGTAGAGCACTCCAAGCGCTGTGCCTGCAAATGCTGCTGCACAAGCGAATGAAGCGCTTTCAATTTTTCTAGAGGGAGGGGCCACTGGTCAATCCAGACGGGCTCTAAGGATTGCCATACCAAGGGTAATGCGGAGGGCAATGTGGGTGAGGGAGGGTTTTGAGCCATCAGATATTAATATCGAGGGTGGTGTCCAGCTTTGTAAGTAAATCACGGCCCCAAATATTGAGGTGGACAGGGAGCACAAAAGGGCGGATAGTAGCAAGGGTACGGCCTCCCGGTTTAGAGACCGTGACCCAAGACAAACTCTGTCGCCCGGGTTTACTACCCCCGATCCCCCACAACTCTTTAGAAGGAACCGTAGGCCAACTAACCGGCCACTCCGGATCACGAATCACCGTAACGTCAGCTCCAGTGTCCACCAGCCCTGTGAAGGGAACATCATTTAAGAGAAGTGTTAACTGAGGTTTCGAGGGGCGGACTGACATTGTCAGAGCAACAAGTGGAGAGGACGTGCTGTGAGACGGCGAGTGAGACAACGTTGATCCAAAGCCGCCTCCGCCCCGAGCTCGATCCTCGGCAGCTGGCACCTGATAGGGGACTAAAATCAATTGTGCAATTGACCGTCCACGCGGGAGCGACTGTGGAAGATGAGTCCACACCTGAACCTTAATAATGCCGGTGTAGTCGGCATCAATGACTCCGGGGATGACAAAAAAGCCCTGTTTCCCAGCATGAGAGCGAGGGAGAACGAGACCCACAAAGCCGGCAGGGAGAGGTCCCGTCACCTGAGTAGGTATGGCGCAGACCTCCCCTGGCAGCCGAAAATCAGTGTCCTCCTGCATGATCAAATCAAGCCCTGCACTTCCAGCAGTCGCCGCCCTCATAGAGTCTATGGATTTTAAGGCAGAGGAACGGTTGTCTGAGTGGGAAACACCCCCGTTTGGCCCTGGGTTCGGGGGGAACCCGTTGCGCGGTTTCCCGACCCGCTACGACACTGATTAGCCCAGTGATAGCCCTTCCCACACTTGGGGCACTTCTTTGAGGGTCGAGCGGGTGCCTTTGATGAGCGGCACTCCCGCTGAAAGTGACCCTCCTTACCACAGCGGTAACAACGCTTCCCTGCCCTCCCGGTTTTTCTCAGGGCGGCAGCCAGAACTCCAGCCTTATGGGCTTGTGTGCCGATGTTCTGGCACGCCCGTAGCATGTCTGAGAGCTCTAAAATGCCAGAGACTTGCGCCGTCTGGAGAGCACGGCGGCAATCCTCATTCGCATTCTCAACCGCCAATTTTAACAGGATCTCCTGAGCGGCCACAGCATTATCCACCTGTCGGAGGATAGCCTCCTGCAATCTGTTGGTAAAATCCAGAAAGGACTCTGATGCACCCTGACGGATACTGACAAAGCTTTTTGTAGGCTTGCCTGAATCCGGGACCCTCCGGAAAGCATGCTGGGCGCAGGTGGAAATGATAGGGAAGAAGACCTGAGGGAGTTGGGTCTGCTGCTCAACGGTAGCAAACTGTCCCTCCCCTGCCAATTGCTCATAAATAACATTAACACCTGCTGCTCTATGAATCTGGGCCTGACGGTCCGCCTCCTGCCGATACTCACTGACCCAAATAACATACTGACTGGGTGACAACATCATGCGCAACAGCGCCTTCCAATCTTCAGGGATCAAGGAGTACCCACTACCTAGCCCTTCAATGAGACCACGCACAAACGTGCTAGTCAGACCGAACTCGCGAATCGCCTTCTTTACCTCTCTAACCACCGAGTAAGGCAATGAAACCCAGGTTCCCACCGGGTTGCCCTGGTCGTCATTCTGCCAGGTCACCGGACAAACTGAGACCAGCTCAGCCAGCTCCTCTGCTGTAAGATCTGAGCGAGTCTTCGCTGCGTGAACCATTTGTTGCACCAGCGAAAGCCTCTGAGCAGATGCAGACGACCCCGTGGGGGGCCCCGAAGCATGGGGTCCTAGGGGGGGAGGGTAATCACACACCGGCTCCGGCGGGGAAGGTAAGGGAGGCGGTGGTAAAAAAGGCACTGGGGGCGAAGCAGGGAGAGGGATGGCTGCAGGAGCCGACGGCGGTGGCGGAATTGGCAGCCCCTCTATTGGCGCGAGAGAAGGTTCTTCCGAGGCGACACACTGTGTTGCATCGGTAGGAGGGGGGGTGACTGCAGGAGCCGACGGGCGTGGCGAGATCACCAGCCTCGCGACGGAGGGCCTGTCCGAGGCGACACGCTGTATCGCATCGCGGCAGAGGTGCCAGGCATGTAAAGCCTGCACGGGCGCCCGAGGTTCTTCATGCAATGTCTGGCCCAATCGCTCCCAGTCCGCTAGCTTAAGGGTTCCGGCTTCAGGGTACCACGGGCACTGGGCACTCACCTCCTGTAACAGGAGAGTGAGTTCTCGAGTGGGGCAGACATGCTGAGCCTTACGCAGCAAATACTGTAGCTCAGTGCGATGTTGCACTTGCAAAGCAGAGAGGGAACTTCCCATACTTACCACAACGAAAAATACTCACCGGGATCCACGAAGTGGATGAGTGACGCGTCTGAAACCCTTGCCGGGCGAGGTGAGTGCTGAGGGCCCCACGTTTGGGCGCCAGTTGTGGCGGTTCAATGATGAGACAGAACACAGATTTATTCAAGCAAGCAAGCTGGTCAGCTGAAATGGGCTGCTGCCTGTCAGCTTTCCACCTTCTCCTTTATTATATTTCTCCCCCCTGCACATTACCTACTTTCACCGCAAAGGAATGCATGACATTGATTAATATTCTTGTTTTTCAGCCTCTATCTACTACAATCCTAATTCTCAGGCCTTAAGGCCAAGCCAAGGAAGCTTCCCACGATTACTGTCCTTTAATCAAGTTCCCACCTTTAATCAAGTTCCCAGGGTTCATATCTGGTCCTCGTCCTTGGACGGAGCAATGTGTTGCTCCTCACAACGGTCAGGGTGTGCCCTGACTGTTTGCAGGTGGATGGACCAAACATGGGCCCTTCATTAATCGATGGTACATCCACATCTTGAATACTGAGTGCAGATGTGGTCGCCCCATCTCAAAAAAGATAATTTGGAATTGGAAAATGTTCAGCAAAGGGCAACAAAAATGATTAGGAGTATGGAACGGCTGCCATATGAGGAGAGATTAATAAGCCTGGGACTTTTCAACTTGGAAAAGAGATGACTAAGGGAGGATATGATAGAAGTCTATAAAATCATGACTGGTGTGGAAAAAGTAAATAAGGAAGTGCTATTTACTACTTCTCATAACACAAGAACTAGGGGTCACCAAATGAATTTAATAGGCAGCAGGTTTAAAACAAACAAAAGGAAGTATTTCTTCACACAATGCACAGTCAGTCTGTGGAACTCCTTGCCAGAGGATGTTGTAAAGGCCAATGAGGTTCACATATATAGCCAAATATAGTGCTCTTTCTTGTACAAGAGGACAGGAAATACTTCACAGGTCACTCTTATGGTGTGACTCTTCCAAAAGTCCCTCCCCATTCTACCTCATGGTATGTCTACACTGCAATCAAAGGTGTGATTGTAGCTCATGTAGGCACACCCATACTAGTGTTAATCTAGCTAGCATGGCTAAAAACAGAAGTGAAGATGTAGCAGCATTGACTGCAGCATGGGCTAGCAAGGTGAATATTTGCCGGTGAGAGTCTGTGTTACCATGTTTTTTTACGGCTATCTTTAGTCACAGTAGCCAGGGTATATATTTCTGTCCCTGATGAAAGACCTAAAGATTACAAACTGGAAGAGTGCCTGAAGAGATCACTGGGGCACTGACTTCTCTCTTAGAGTATGTCTACGCTGCAGTTGAAGGTGTGATTGCAGCTCAGGTGAAGTATATCCATGCTAGCATTAATCTAGCTAGCACGGCTAATGATAGCAGTGAAGACATGGGTGCATGGGCCCCAGCACAGGTTGTACATGCCTGTCCAGGACCCCAGATACATAGTTGTGTTGCTAACCCATACCACAGTCCATGCTGCTGGGTCTTCACTTGTTTTTTAGCCCTGCCAACTAGAGCTATGCCTACTTGAGCTACAATTGCACCTTTAATTGCAAGTGTAGACATGCACTAAGAGAGGAGTCAGTGCACCAATACTCTCTTCAGGCACTCTTCCTCCATTCTTCAGGAAACAGAAACCACGTAACTTAGCGGCCAATCACCCAGCTTGAATAGTGAACTCTGAAGATCAAGTTTCAGAGTAACAGCCGTGTTAGTCTGTATTCGCAAAAAGAAAAGGAGTACTTGTGGCACCTTAGAGACTAACCAATTTATTTGAATTTATTTGAGCATAAGCTTTCGTGAGTTACAGCACACTTCATTGGATGAAGTGAGCTGTAGCTCACGAAAGCTTATGATCAAATAAATTGGTTAGTCTCTAAGGTGCCACAAGTACTCCTTTTCTTTCTGAAGATCAATAATTTGAAGCCAAGTATCAGAGGGGTAGCCGTGTAGTCTGTATCCACATAAACAACAAGGAGTCCAGTGGCACCTTAAAGACTAACAGATTTATTTGGGCATGAGCTTTCGTGGGTAAAAAATACCCACTTCTTCAGATGCATGGAGTGAAAAAAAGATGCATCTGAAGAAGTGGTGTTTTTTACCACGAAAGCTTATGCCCAAATAAATGATAGTCTTTAAGGTACCACCGGACTCCTAATAATTTGAAGGAGAACTTGTTATGAACATTCATAAATAAAATGTGCAGATAAGGATCAACTGTTCTTCTTCCTCTCGTGTCCTTGTCACAAATTAGATATTTTTCCAGCAATGGTTGTTGATCAAGTGTTGATCAACTATAAATAAGGCTAAGATTTTGTCATGGTTATTTTTAGTAAAAGTCATGGACAGGTCACGGGCAATAAACTAAAATTCATGGAAGCCGTCACCTGTCTGTGACTTTTGCTGCTGCGGCTCCATGGTTTCCCCTGCCACCATGGTGGCTGGGACCTGTGGGGTTTCCCCCTCTGCCCGCAGCAGCTGGGAGCTTCAGGGTGGCCATATTTCCTAAAGAGAAAACGGGACACCCCCAGCCACTTGCCCAAGGTGTTTCCTCCCCTCCCACCCTACCCAAGCTGTTGCCTGTTGCTGGAACCCTGTGGAGGGCCCCCTCAGGAGTCTATCACCTGTCATCGCTGCTGTCACCTGTCGCTGGAACCCTGCGAGGGCCCCGCTGGCTGCCAGCTCCAGAGTTCCGCAGCCCCTGGGGCTGAAGCAGAGAATGTCATGGAGGTCTCTGGAAGTCACGGATTCCGTGCCATAAACATAGCCTTAACTATAAATAATCAAACAAATTCATGCTTATGAGTAAGGTTAAGATTTTGTCACTGTTATTTTCAGGAAAAGTCACAGACAGGTCACAGGAAATAAACAAAACTTCATGGAAGCCTGTGACCTGTCCGTGACTTTTACTAAAAATAATGGGGTGAGGGGGGCTGACTGAAGCCAAAGTGTGGGGGAAGAGAGCCCGCCCCCGCTGTGTGGGAGAGTGTCCAGCATGCTCCAGGGCCCCTGCCACAGCTCCAGTGGCTCAGAACTCCGGGGTCCCCCTATTGCCTGATGGTTCCAGGTTCCGCTGCCGCATAGGGGCTGAAGTGGAAAATGTCATAGAGGTTTCTGAAAGTCACAAAATCCATGTGGACAAAAAAGGGCTAAAGAATAAGAATAAATTTTCGTATATGGTGTGGATCTGTCTATTTGTTCATAGCAATGACAGCTGGTGGTGCATGTCCTTTAGTTCAATCTTTCACATAGGTCTACATATACGCTCTTGATCTCCTCTAGAGCATTCTGCTTCTTTCCACTGAACAAGACAAGGCAACAATCTTTTCAAGGTGTCACGGACTTGTTCCTTTACTAAACCAACAAGAAGATCCAGCACTCTTTGGTTAAAACAACTATTCAAAGAAACAGAAAACATAATTTGAAAGGAAAGTAACACTCTGCATGATCTTTGATGAAGGACAGGATAGAGTCAACCCTATATATTTCCAAATTAACTGTCCAAGGATATTTACTTTTATAAACTTTAATTTATGGCTGTTTTAGCAGTGAAAGTGTGCTGGATCTTTTTGTTCCACTAGTGGTTTAATAAATAGCCCTCCTAACACTGGAACTTCATTTATTAACTTTAATGACTATATCTATGGAGTTGCAATTAGAGTAATCTCTTCCTGCTTTTTGCCTTTAAAAATGCACTAAGTAATTCAGGTGAAAATAAATTCTGGAACCCAGAATAGGACAAAAGAAAATAATTTTTGAGTGTTGTTCATTTATGGGGCTTGACCCACCCCTGCTCCAATGGGGCAGCTACATCAGTAGCGACATTAACTCAGGGCAGGGTAGGTAGTTGTAACAGGTTACACCAGGGAAGCTGTTTTAATGATCTGAGGAACTCTACACCACCATAATCCTTGGGGATGCATTAAGTCTTCATATCTCTAAGATATTTTGTCCCTGCACGGCTGGCTTCTCCTACATTCTGGGCTGTTCTTTGACTTTAGGCCCTTCTCAACATCCATACGAGCACTGTGAATTATGCTTAGAATTTCTGATCTCACATTGTGTAGTATTATGACAAGGTGGCCTTTGTTCAGAATCCCATCATATGTAACAATTTCACCTCTATAGTACCATTATGTTTTATTATTTGGTGGTGCCTGGGCTTTTTCTGTTGGCCATCTCTCTAGTATTATGCTCTCTCCATCCGTAGCACTGAGTAATCCTGTACTCGTTTGAATGTCAAGTTTTGTTTCAGTAATGGGTAGTACTTGAATCAGACATACTTCAGACTTCTTTTCCTGCAGCTCTTTGCTTTCACTATTTATAAATATTCTTGAGCATATTCATTAGAAGCTCCAACATAAAATTCACCTTTGTTCATTTTTTTCCAGTGTCACAAACCTATCTGTTGTAAAGCCTTGTTTTGCAAATTGATCAAGTGGCTCAAAAACAACTCTTTCTGCATCAGAGCATATAGTCCTCCACCAGAGCATATGTCCATGAGCATATGTATTTTGATTTGGTATTTTTTTGCAATTTGTACTGAAAGTGAATGGTTGCTTTTATTGAATGCTGCTGCTGTACCTCCTGTGTGGGAAACCTTTGCATTGTGTTCAATTGCCTTCACGTATATTGCAGATAAATATGGCGTTCGCCCCAAGTTTACTTTTGTGTTCCGCCTTAGAATGCATTTTTAATCAGAGGCACTTCCTTTTTGTCACTGCTCACTAATACTTCAATTTGGGGAGGACAATTTTCACCAGCCCAGCAAATGTCAACAGTCGTGTGCAAAATGAAGTCTCTCTCTCACACAATAACATTATTTTGACAGTCAACTCTACTACAGATAATTTGGTCTCTAATTAACCCATCTGTATGCTGGATCCATACCACCAGAGGATTCTCCTTGGTCCATGGCCAGACACATCAGTTCTTTGACCAGAAACTGCAAGCAATGCAGTTCAAAGTGGACACATGGCACATCATCAGAGATCTGATGCCTATCTTTTAATTTGGCAAAGCCCCAATATGTAGTACAATGGTCCTGCTTCCTAAAGGGAAATTTTGCCACTGACTTTCATAGAAGTAGGATTTGGCTCAATGTGTAACAAAAACTCAGAATAAAGGATACAGATGAAAGAATAATGCAAAGCAGCTTAAAATAATGTTGGATAATTTCTTTTGCTTTAGAACATGCTCTATTATCTCTGCCTTACGAAACAGAATTTCTAATGAAATGTTTCACATAAAGAGTCTTGAAGTTTAAATCTCCTTAGTGTGATAGATATGCTTGCTTTGATCTGATTAGCTCTTGGAAATCCCAAGGCTCCTGGCTGCTGGCCCCGTGCCGCCCGGGGTCCCTATGGAGAGCTCTGTCCACCATTAGGGAATTTTCCCTCCCCGAGAATCCCCTGTAACATTTCATGAACCCCAGTTTGGGAACCACTGGGATAGAGAGTGCATGGAAAGAACCAGGGTTACAACAACAGTAAAAGATAAATCATCTTCTCCTTCTTGTCACACACTTGTCACACTTTCGAGCTACTATAGTGCCTTTCTTTTTTTTCGATAGTTGATTGACTATTTACAGTCTCAAACTATTCGTATAAGACTGTCAAGAGGGAGTGGAGGTCTGTAATGGAAATCTAACAAAAAAAAAGTCTTAAGGAAGGATTTAAAGGAAGAGAGTGAGGTAGCACAGTGAATAGAATTGTGTATGCCGTTATCTGTCTGGTGGATAACAATTTGGACAGGTCAGCCAACAGTGATTTTAGCAGGACCAATGCTTCTTCAGGCTTTTTTTTTTTTTTTTTTTTTTTTTTTTTTTTTAGAAACACTGGAGGATCTGGGACTGGGAAGAAGACTTTAAAAATAGAACAACCCCCAAACAAACTCCTGAATATCTGCAAAAAGAAAAGGAGTACTTGTGGCACCTTAGAGACTAACCAATTTATTTGAGCATAAGCTTTCGTGAGTTACAGCTCACTTCATCGGATGCATACCGTGGAAAATACAGAAGATGTTTTTATACACACAGAGCATGAAATACCTGCACTTACTCTTACTATCTGGTGGTCCAGACAGTGACTAAACAGACTCTAAATGAACAAAGTAAAATTAAGAAAATACTGAAAGTTAAAATAAGTTTGGGAGAAATTTAATATACAGAGTAATTCATGTGCAAAACAGAGGCTGCAACTGTGTGTGTGTGTGTTTGTTTGTGGGGGCAGGGGAGAAAGTATATTAAAATTGTAGACACTTAGAGGGGAAAAACATTACAGAGGACCAAAACAATATAGGTGGATTAATAAACATAGATGGGCCATATGATCTTCCTTGTAACCAAAATGATGTTACTATGGTACACATTAAAAAGACAAGGTGGGTGAGGTAATATCTTTTAATGGACCAACTTTGAAGCTTGTCTCTCACCAATAGAAGTTGGTCCAATCAGAGATATTACCTCACCCACCTTGTCTCTCTAATATCCTGGGACCAACATGGCTATAACAACTCTTCCTATGTTACCTACTGTGAGTCAATAAATGCCTCAAGTTAATTGACATTATAGTTAGGTTTGACAGAATTCTATTTTTTATATAATTTTGATGGATAATATTGATTTTTTTTTAGATTTTTTTTTATTTAAATTTTCAGTTACAGGAAATTAAGGGGGTAGGTCAGAAATTTTTAATGACAGCAGACAGTCAGATTCAAAACGTTAAAGCTTTATAACTGTTAAAACACCAGTTGTTAACACCACATGTCAAAATATACAAAGTAAATATCCTTACATCAAACTCTAAGTTCTTAAGCAGCAGTTTACTTTCTTTGTCTATTTGTAAATTTCCGGTATTACTGATGGAAATATTCTTTAGTGGGTTTGTACGTGTATGGTGAAATCAACATTTGGCAATTTCAATCTAACCCTTTCAAGGCTAATTATACTACTATAAGACTTGTAATCATATAAACTGTCCTGATTTGCACTTGTATAGCTGTACATTTTAATGTATTGTAATATCAATTAGAAAATGTTCACTTTAGAAGTAAATATATTTTAACTGATAGCAGAAATAATTTAAACAATAATTTGCATAGACGTGTCTTGTGTATATTTTTTTTTAATTTCTTCCTTGTTGTTTTGAGCTTAAAACAATAATGTGGAACAATAATTTGAAGTCTATTTTATTTTTTAATTTTTAAACTAAACTTATTGGGTGACTGACCATATAATAAGATTTTATTAAATCAGACTTTGCTCATAGACTAGTCAAGATCACATTATATACAATTATGGTCTGCATCCCTCCAGGAATGATATCACACGAGATCAATACTCAATTTCTTGCATACCTAAAGCTCAGATATTATGATGATATAGTCTGTAAGGGCCTGAGGAGACATGGCGTTGTCCAGTGGAAACAGGTGTTTGACTTAGGAGACCTGGATTCTACTCCTAGCTGTACCACTGAACTACTGGATGGCCTTGGGCAAGTCACTTCACCTCCATGTGCCTCTTTCTGGGCAGGTGGGGCTCGTCAGCCATGGAAGACAGTCCACCTAGAAGAATGAAAACTCTGATCTCAAACCAAGATCAATAGGCCTGACTAGCTGGTTTGCAAAAGTTGTGTCAATCACAGGTGCTATATGGGTCTTCACTAGTGACACTGGCTAATGGGACAAGGTGAATGCCAAGCAAGCAAGCAGTCTGTAAGGGCTTGATCCAAAGCAAGCTGCAGGCAACAGGAGTTTTTCCATTGACATCAATGGACTTTAGATTCCCAGGCTATATAACCCCAGGAATGACATCACAAAAGGTCTATATTGCAATTCATTTCTTACATACCCTAAACTCCCACTGAAGTCAATGGGAGCTTAGCATATTGAGTAGTATCTCACCCCTAAGTGGTCACACTATCTGCAGAAAGGATTGATTTAAATGGAACAGCATGAGGAGTAAAGCACAGCTAAATATAATGAAGGTGGCAGAATCTAACCTTACGTGATTATGACATTTTAGTACGTCAAGCATTTTGCTAAATCATTTTGTTTACAAAATATTTAAATTTAGTTTCAGAGACTATAGAATTCAATAGTAGTTCAAATTTTATATAAGAAATATGTATTTATTAAGGAATGGAGAAACTAAGAAGAAAATCTAATATCTTGATCAATAAATAGAAAAACATATTCAAATAGTACAGTACACATTCTTACTACCGGTTTTACAGTGTTTTCTTATGGCAAGGAGAGAACCAGTTGTTAATTCAGAGGGCTCACACACCTTTTGGATTTATAAAATAGTGTAATGTCCCTAAGAAACTTTTTCTATTTCCAATTACTTCTAAAGACATGAATAAGTTGTAATTCTATGGGGGCAGCTTTGCCCAAGTGGGTGGGTGTGCAGCAGTTTAAAATAGAATATTCAAATGAAATGAAAAAACAGCCATTAAAAACAAAGTGTGACACAGAGATCACAGAAGGTCAGCTGAAAAACCATCATAAAATTATTAGCATTTCAAGGAAACACTGAAATTAAAATCCATTTTGATCTTTTCATGGAAGGCTGTTGACAATGTTGAATATGATGAGTGAGAATTATGGATGTCTAAACAGAGATTTGCCTTTGAACATTTTTATTATTGTTTGAGTGCTAACACTGTATAGTACATTAAGCTAAGAAACTAACGATATCTAAAATATGGATTACATTGGACTTTTGAAATTAACCTTTATGTTACAGGAGTCTCCATTAAGTATTTACAGCAAGTAAAGACATACCGCTGGAGACATTCATTACAAATCCAACCCCCTTCCTTCAATACTTAAACACTGTCACTTATTTTTGAATTTCATTCTGTCTAATTCCTGTTAATATAAACCATCAAAAGAATAAGTGCAAAAACAGTTGATACAATTCTAGCCCTGTTTGCAGCTAGCTAGACTGATAGTAAATTACGGTATATTATAATGCCAGAAATCCATCAAAGAACATGAGCTGTCACAAAGGATTGTTAAACTAAAGTGCAGAATCACATGCATATTTATTTTAAAAATCTGCTATTGAAGTTTATCACATATCTGTTTTGCAAAGTACTAAATAATATAAAAATGTTAGGTGTACTTACAATTTGTTCCAAAAATCAAGAATATGTAGAACCAGCAGCCAGATGTCATTTCTCTCTCACACAGCAATAGAGTTAATAAAAGTGAGCGTATATTGTCTCCTAAATAGCACTCAAACCACAGTGATTGCTGTATGTTCTATTTCTGACTGCCACCTTCAGCAGAATACAAAGCAAGCTTCCTTCCCTTTCTTTGCTCCCTCACTTACTCTCCTTGCAGTCTCTCTCTCTCTCACTCTCCCCCAAGCAGTGATAGGGGGAAAAGTTTCAGAGAACATACAGTCTCTTCTTGTTTACACTAAGGATCTTGTTTCTGTGTCCTGTGATAGACTAAGGCTGGGGTGGGTGCATTGACAGATATTTCCCTGATTAAAGCCATTACACAGAATAATCAGCACTCTAGATAATTATCAATGGAACTAGGGACTTTTTAATATTGTTATTGGGAAAGTATTAAAGGAAAATGAGCTCATTTAAATTAATCCCTTCTAAATCAAACATTTGTTACAGCTTGGATAAAAGATTAGAGGTTTTTCTGGTAAGGGGATCTCCTATTAGGAAGTCAATGATTAGTTAAAGTATAGTAATATAAACAGAATTTATTTCCTGTAACACCACATAATTTATTAAAAAGAAGAGTTTATATTAACAACAATAATTAAGTACTGCTTTTGTATCTTTACCAATGCTAAACTAAATTACCTGGAAGGGTGAAGGAAACAGTCCCCTTCAAACATTTTTTACAGAGGAATTAACATTGCCGCAGCTCCTAGAATGTATTTTCCTGCTATAGTAATTGCTTTCTCCTTATTTCACTTCTCTTGTGTTACTGCCTATAACAACATCCATTACAAGAGTCCCAAAATCCTTTAGCCTCTCCCATCAATCTTGAAGCACTAACTCTTATCAGTAGACTTAGTTTATTGTTTCAGTAGTGCTATTCACTCTAAACACCATATTGTTCCTTCATCTTGTATACCTGCCTATTCTAAGGAAAAAAAGGTGTGGTTCTAAAATGTGATAGCAAACACCTTTAAGCAGGGCAAGTTTTATTTTAACATCTGTTAGCTGGTTGAGGAGAACTGGAGGGGAGAGTCCCAGGTTCATCTCTCTTTTCCCGCCACCCCCCAAGCCCAGAAAACTGAATCAAAAAGACTTTAATATTTTCCAGTTTAAAAAGGTTCAGAGCTGACACACCTCAGGGAACCCTGGAATATAACTGGTAACTTGCCAGCTGTTGCACTGCCAGATACTAGAAAGGAAAAGCAATTGTGAGAAATTATGTTTGTGTGTGAATGTGAATTTAGAGCACTTGAAAAGTACTGACCATGTTGCAGAGTGAAGTCCACGTTATTGCTGTGGCAATTGCATTAATAAAATGCATATTATTAATTCTTGGTCCATGCATACCCAATATGAAACTCCCAATAGAAGGAGTTAACACAGAGAAGGTCTTGTCCACAGAATCGCATAAGGGCCAGCTGCAGCAACCAGACTATCCTTAGGTGGACTGGATGGATTACACAGTCTTGTCTGGTTAGGGACTAGCAGAAGAGTTGGTCCCCGTGCAAACTGAGTATAGTTACATTTGCATCAAAGAGCTTCACAAAAGGCAGGTTAATACTCAGGTTATGTGTTCCAGGGTTACTGACGTTGGGTTGAAGGGCTTCCAGGGTGGGAGGACAGGTGGAAGGATACTAGAACAGACAGTGAGCTGAGAATGTGAGACATACACCACATGTTGTTCTGGCCACCTCTCTCCAAGGTATAGAGGATTTGTGTATGTTTTGGAAGTAAATAAATTAAAACTAGAAAATACACTGAGTTGTTCACCTATTTCTTGACCCCCAGGAAACTGACCAACTACAAAGGCCCCAAAATCTTCTGCCTCTCAGCAAAAGAGCAATATTATTTATTCACAAAACAAGTACAACCCAGATATTTTCAGCATAAGTTTCCCACACTACCCTGTATCGGAACCTTTCCCTGAGGAGACCACCTCTTTGATCTAAAGAGTACTTTTGTCTAATGCCTACTTAACCCTTAGCCACTTTTCTGAGGACTGCTAGGCAGGTGCCAATTAACATTCATTTTGATGGGGACACCTGTTCCCTGGGAAGAACACTGAGACAAAAAAATAATTTTAGCTAGGCCACCAAAAAGGTATAACAGTAACAAATGTTGACTTATATCTAAAGCTTTATATCACATTCCCAATCCCAAGAAACACCCAGTCTCTTTTAGAAATTATGTTTAAGCAAACAAGCTATAGTGACATTGAAAAATATAGACATTGTGAACTTCAGAGAATAAAAGGGAGGGTTTGCATGCTCATGGTGCATGCAAACCCACAACAGTTCTATCCCAATTTTATCTCATAAGAAATAAAGGAGATTTACTAACACAGTGTCAGAAGGTAGCTGGCTCTCTGAAGGGTCAGAGGACTCGCCTACCTCTGACAGGCTCTACAAGACACTAAGGCAGCTCAGGTTCATCTGAGAGTAGTTAACTCACCCAGTAACTGGGAGGCAGTTAATTAGGCAGGGAAGCACCTGGGCAGAATAAAAGATTAAGGACCTAACTTAGAGGGGAGATGCCTCAGCAGAAAGGGGTAGGGGAGAGACTGTAGAGAGGATTTTTCTAGCAGAATGACAAGAAGCCAAGGCTCCAAAAGGGGAGCAGAAGTACAGAAGACTAGGAAAAATTACTGAGGAAGAGCAATAGAAGGTAGCTCAGGGAGCAATGAGGGTCTGAGAAGGACTGGTGCAGGCTGTCACAAACATGAGCCCTGAGCTAGACCCCAGAGAGAGTGGGCTGGGTGGTCCTGGGTTGCCCTACCTACTCCAACCAAAGATTTTGGGGAAGGGTCTAAACCCAGGAGATCTAGGGCTGTCCAACCCCCTGATAATCATGAAACTTCTGACTTCCCCCTTACTCTAAAGGGAACAGAGCCTATTGAAGACCTGGCCAGAGGAAGGGGTCACAACAGGAACTGAATGAATGCAGAATTGAGTGTGGTAGCATAAAGGGAATGGAATCAGGTGGTGTAGCTTCCCAACTGACTGCAAAGGAGTCTACCAGATAAAGACCCCACCTCATACACAACCATTGGCTAATCAGCACAATAAAAAGCATTTGATAAATCATGCCATGGTATGAGCCAATGCATCAGTTCACTTAATGTTATTTAGCATTTAATGATGCACAGTGCTCCACATTGTGATCATATGAACATGATTTTTAAAGTACCACTTTTTCTTGAAATCACTTTTGCCCTTAGTTTGGAATAACAGTTCCAGATGTTGAAGAGGAAAGATGAGGCTGGGGAAAGGGGATCATTATAATAGTGTTTTCAAGTTGTTTTTGTGAGAAAATAATAGGCTGGTTATGTGTCAACTTTCTATTGAAAGCAGGCAATAATGGGCACACCACACTGAAATCAAATCTTTGTTCAAATCAACTTCAGGCAGATACTCAAATGTGTTGAATGTTATGAGGGTCAAAATCTTAATTTTCCACTTGTAGCTATAGCAACCTTTATATTTCACAAGTGAAACTTAAATGTTGTAAAGGGTAAGATGGTGATTATAAAGTAAGCCTGTGCATCACCTACATCAGTGGTGTGCAAACTGTTGGGCGTGTCTCCCTAGGGGGGCACAGAGGAACATTGGAAGGGGGGATGAGCAGTGATATGAGGTGGTTTGTGCCAGCCTCACGCGCTGGGGCCCGGGCCAGCCCCCATGGGAGGTGGGGAGAGAGCGCCACCTCCACCAACTCACCTCAGTGGGCCACCCAGTGTGTGGGTCAGTGTGCTGTGCTGATTTCCACTCCCAGCAGCCTCCATGCCCAGTGCTTGCTCCGCCCCCAGAGACTGTCCCATGTGCCTTCCCTCATCCTGAAAACCCGAGCGGGGAGGGGCAAATTGGCCCTGCCCTACAGTGCAGCCTGGCTGTAAGGTAGAAGCAGCGTGATGCTAAGGAAGCCTTGGCGGTGCAGTAATGGGGAGCGGGGGAATGGACAGATTCCATTAATGGTCAGGCAGGGCACAACTGGCAAAGTTTGCACACCACTGATCTACATCACTAAAGTCCTTAAGCAGACACCAAAAGAGGTAAATATGTTAATCTCGTTTCACTGGATTAAAAAAACCCCTCACTTGAGCTTTCACAATTCAAAAACAAATGACTCAGACTTATAAATGATCACCACTGCTGGTCTAGTAGCAGAGGTTGGTTGAAAACATCCATGACGACCCTGCTTCCCTCACCAAAACTCATTGAGACAGATCCTCTGCTAGTATAATCTTACATTGGAGCCGGAGCTAGTGACAATGTACAAGACTAGAGGCTCTGTCCCACTACATACATCCAAACATATGTTGTGGTTGTGATATTATTGCAAGGAGCTTTCTAATGGTGCTGTTATAGATAGTGTTAGAAATTTTCTTTATCTGAATGTACAGAAGTTTGACCTTGAATGAAATGCGAACTGTTATGATGCATTTTTAAAAAAGATGCTGAGCACAGCACCAGCAAAGTCTGTTGTCTTTCCCTGAATGTGTCTTTGACTGGGTCTCTATTTAGCTGCAGCTGCTGCCTAGAGCTATATTCATGCAAGCAAACAAAATATTACAAGGGTAAGCAACAGAAAAATATCCACCAGTGAATTAAGGCCATAGTTACCATGTCAGCTGAGAATGAGGGACTCCATCTCTTTCTGCATCTTTCTCCATGGCCTCACCTGCATCTCTCTCAAACTGCCTTCTAGATCCCACTCCCTACACTCACAGCATGCCCCTCCCCTTGAAACCTTTAAGAAAGTGCCTTGGTTTTCACCTTTTCCCAGGCCTGAGGGGAGGCAGCAGGATGGGGTTGTCTAGAGCTCCCTTTCTAAGGCTTTGGGAGAGGGACCAACTGCCAGGGTGCAGGGGAGGGGGTGCTCTTGGGGCTGTAGGGGTAGAGAGGAGAGGGAGAATGGAGAGCCAGTTCCATTTTTCTATGGGGGGGGGGGGTGAGGGGAAAAGAACCAGAAAGAGCCAAGCAGTTCAGGGCTCACTCCTTGCCCCTTATTTCATGCACCAGTTTTGAGGGGGAGGTGGGTGCAATAGACTGGAAAAGGAAGCAGAGCTGTCTCTTAGTGGTTGGGCTTTGTGACACTCCCACCCACTTCCTCCTGTGGAAAAAACACATCTGCCCAAAATTGCTCTCCATTTCTGAGAGGTGCCAAGCTGGGGTGGTCTGCTAACCACATGCAGCCGTTTGAGTAGCGATCCTTCCCTAGCTGGGGAGTGGGGAAAGGCAGCTAATCGGATGGCAGTTTTCCCCCCACAGATCCATAGGAAGGGGTGAAAACATGTAGTTATATTGTAGATCAGCAAGACTTACGCATATGTGTATTCCAGCTGTTGTATGTTTAATAGATTCATAGCGTCTAAGGCCAGAAGGGACCACTGTGATCGTCTGGTCTGATTTCAGGCCATAGAGTTTCCCCAGAATAATTACTTTTGAAAGTGTGTAAGCTGGTAAGTACATGTTGTAGATCAACATTAAGGCTGTTAACACAATGTATAAGGTGAATTTCTTCATGTCAGTATTGTCATTAACCAAGTATATGAACTTATGGATACTCTTTCCAATCTTTTTAATGTTTATAGTTATTGTCCATAAAACTATAGTTATAAGGATTCTATTAATTACTGCAGCAACCTTCATTCTAACTTAACATTGGGGACTCTATTAGGTGTTCTAAGTGACATCCTGCTTTTTCAATGTCATTATTTATTCATTATTTTATTGGAATTTCCTTGTCTTTTGACACAACGCTGAGGTCACAGTGTTTTCTGGGGGATGCAAAATTTTCTGAAGAAGCTAAGCTTTTTTGAAAGATGTTTATAGAATGTTTGTGAAGAAAACCTTGCTAACTAGGTGCAGTAATTTGAGTAATTGAATATATACCATTGGATGATGTGCAGTTCATGAAGTGTTCATTAAGTATCACTGTCAGTGAATTAAAGTACACACATTGCCATTATGTACATTAAAAAAGCACAAATAACAAACCACATTATATGTTAAAACATTTTTGGAGTTATTGGCTAAAGAAATGCGAAGAATTCTGGAGACAACCTGGGTGGTTTTAAGGATGAGGCCTCTGAATTGGGGATCATGGGGCCCACTATCAAGTAGGAGAGAAATGTTTGTGTTAGTGCCATGATTCTTTGTCACTAGTTACATACTAACCTCTTTATGGTACTGTAGTGATCAACACCCTTTGTATAAGGTGGTGTCTTATGATCTCATTACTGTGAGACCGTAGTTAAGGTTGTATCAGAATTTTCTGTTTCAGAGAGTCTATCACTTAAGTATCTCACCTTTTTTCCTGAACTCTTTTTTGTAAACCTGCATGAGGAATTTGAACCAAAGTTCAGCCCACTAATTAATGTGTGTGACAAATAACCTCCAGTCTGTACTTTGTCATGTTGGGCTTTCTTAGGAAACGTGGGAAAAACTGGAACACTGGTAAAGCCTGACTCTTTTTCACACAGTGTAGATTTGCTGACCCCTCCTGCATTGTACCATCAAAGAAAACCAGCCACTTCATCACTCCAGTCAGTTCCTTTGCATGCTTGTGGAGAGTCACTATTCACAGACTCAGAGAAGATTGGGGTTAGAAGAGACCTCAGGAGGTCATCTAGTCCAACCCTCTGCTCAAAGCAGGATCAATCCCCAGCTAAATCATCCCAGCCAGGGCTTTGTCAAGCTGGGCCTTAAAAACCTCTAAGCATGGAGATACCACCACCTCCCTAGGTAACGCATTGCAGTGCTTCACCACCCTCCTAGTGAAATAGTTTTTTCCTAATATCCAATCTAGACCTCCCCTACTGCAACTTGAGACCATTGCTCCTTGTTCTGTCATCTGCCACCATTGAGAACAACCTAGCTCCATCCTCCATCCTCCATCCTCTTCAAGTAGCTAAAGGCACTGTTGCCCCGGCTGTCACAACAATGGTTGCTTTTGATAACTGGTAGTCTGTTCCTCAGACTACCGGAACATAATTACTCAGAAGAGTCTAAGAAGGAACTGGAATGGAAGCAGGCTGGGTTTGCATAAGCCCCGGTGGTCCTCCTTTGGGTTTGTACTGGGGGTAAGTTACACTGATTCTTTTGAAAGGGTAATTGTTTATAACTTCCCTCCAAAAGGGTTAGATTAAAATAAGATACAAAATTCCAGCTCCTTTTCATGCTCCTCTTAATATACTGCTTACAAACTGTGGGCTATGACTTCTATGAATATTTAGCTTCTTAAAAAAGCAGGGAATTGTAGCTATGAGTCCCTATTAAGTTTTCTGTTACATTGTTAAAAAAATTATAATTTAGAAGTTGTAGTAAAACTGATGTTGCATTAGAAAGGTTTTGTCTGAATGCAGTTTACTTTCAATATATTGGTCAACATGTCACTGAGTGGTGAAATATGGAGCTTCACAAAGATAACAATGGCAAAGTGTACCCTGAAGACAATACATCTGTAAGCACTTGATTTAAATAGCACGTATATAAAAGATTTTCTTTCTATTAAACTAAGGAAATTCACAAACACAAAACTTTATTTCATGTTAAGGATGCTCTTTTCAATAAATTAAACCATACTAAGTTAAGGATTAAAAAGTTGCAAAGTCAAACACTCTCAAATTAGAAAATGCCAGAATGGACATTGCCCCTGTAACCTTAATTCAGTTTCCTTGTGCATATGCAGTCATTAATTATGTGATCACATTCTGTATTTTCTACAGGACCTCTGCCTCATTCAGTACCTAGGATGGATCAGGGGATGAATCAGGGTTGTGTAGTGATGGAGTCTGTCTATAGGACCGCTGGCTCATTTGCTGCAGAAATTAGAATGTTTATACCCATTGTGGTTCTGAGAGACTGCAGGCTTGGAATGTGTTGTGAATGAGGCAGGGGATTGTGGAAGAGAAAGGCTGGTCTCATAGTTAGGGCAATCAAATGCTTCCCTAGAGACTTGAATTCTGTTCATACCTTGGCAACTGAGTTCTTATGTGATGCTGGGCAAATCACACCAAACTATTCACCACTGGTCGCTTCTGCAATAATTAAAGGCTGTATGATAAGGTTCTGTAGGTAGCATTCATTCTGGCATTTTCTAACTTGACCGCTTCACTTTGCAACTTTTTAATGCTTAATTTTGTAATTCCTATTTTTTATAGTTTAGTTTATTGATGAGAGCAATCTTTACAATTGGTAAAAAAAAGTGTTTTTGCTTGTGAATTTGGTTAGGTGTATTATCCCCCTTAAGCCCTGTGGAAAATCAAAACTTGGTTGGGGATCCTCATGAGGTTACCTCCTCTAAGACCCTTCTGTGATGCTTTGGGTTTCACCCAGACCAGTAAGTGCTTGCGTCACTCCCTGACCTTTAACCTTGGGTACTTCTATGCTGTACTGCATTGGCTTACAGCCCTAACCCTAGCAGCATGCTCACGGCATAATGATTTCACCCTGGCTTCTACCAGCCTGGTTACTCCTTGCGGGGTGACAACAGCCCCTCCAGTCCGGACTCTCCCCAAAATCATCTCCCCTGCAGTGTACAGTCCCTCCCACTGGACTCTCACAGACGTTACCTAGTTTGCTGTGTCTAAAGAGATAGAACACATATCAGCCTGCTAGCTTGGCTGACGACTAACACTTCAGTTTAATAAACAGCACTAAGATGGTTTTGTAATAAACAAGAATGTTTATTAACAAAGAACATACGTTTAAATGATTACAAGTAAGAGTGAAAGAGATAAGAAAGGCTACAAATAAAACAAACAAAACACACTTTCTAGTGGCTAAAACTTAACTGTAGCAAATTACAATCTTTGACTAAGCAATTTCCTTATTTATGTCAAGTTATCAGCACCCCTAGTCTTCCAGGCTAGGGGACCCAACTTTCATAGGCTTGAAGGGCACTGTACTCTATTGTCCCCTCAGTGATGCATGACAAAATATCTTTTTGCCACCACTTATTCTTTCCAAAGTTAATTGACCTAGTTTCAAGAGGTAGGAAAGCTTCCTGGGAGTTCATCCCGCACTGAGATTAAGTGGTCATCTTCCCCCACTTGCTTGCCTGATGGCTTTGGTTACCTTGCATGTAAGTGTGTTTTTCATTGTCTTAGGTCACACCTTGCTTAATTGACACTGGAGACACAGTCAACCTGTGAAAGAACATTCCATTGTCTAGGACAGGCTATGCCTAGGGACTGTCTGCCAAACATATTTCCAGCACACATCTATAATTCTTTACACAATGCCCAAACATACCAAACATGTAATATTATTATTGACCAGTGTTTTTCCAGTTTGCAGATGACACCTTACACGACACCTTTTAGGTAGATCATAACAACAGTGAGTTGGGGCAAAGAGGAATGTGTCAGTTATACCTGATGTGAGTTATGATATGGTGTGCCTTCTGCCAGTTGGTACTGAGGGGCTTCTGGGTCAAACCCTGGGTACTTACTTAGGAGAGTGTCTAGGGCACAGCAAGGGTCAGATTATGCCCTTGGATATTTGGGCAGCTCCAAGTTATTCCAGTTGCAGTGACTGTGTTGCACATAGAATCATAGAAATGCAGACCTGGAAGAGACACCGAGAGGTCATCTAGTTCATCCTTAACAGGAGTTTGTCTAACATTAAAAACTTCCAGTGATGGGGATTCCACAACATCCCTTGCTAACCTATTCCAGTGCATTCTAGCCTGATAGTTAAAAAGGTTTTTTTTTGTAATATCTAACCTAAATTTCCCTTGCTGCAGAATACTTTTACAATTATAAAATGTCTACCTTCAGTGGACATGGAGAACAGTTGGTCACGGTCCTCTTTATAATAGCTGTTAACATAGTTGAAGATTGTTTTCAAGTCCCTTGTCTTTTCTCAAGACTAAACATACCCAGTTTTTAACTCTTCCTCATTTCTTAGGATTTCTAAAGCTGTTATCACTTTTTCAGCTTTCCTTTGGCCTCTGTCCAATTTGTCCACATCTTAAAATGTGGCACCCAGAACTGGACACAGTACGCCCACTGAGTCCTCACCAGCAATGTGTAGTGTGGAAAAATTACCTCCTTTGTCTTATACACAACACTGCTGTAAATAAATCCCAGAATATTTTCCTTTTTTGCAACTGCATCACATTGTTGGCTCATGTTCAATTTATTTCCCACTATAACCCCCCCATCCTTTTTAGCAGTACTGCCTAACCAGCTTTCCCCATTTTGTATTTATACGTTCGATTTTTTTCCTTCCTAAGTATAGTACTTAGCAGTTATCTTTATTGAATTTTGTCTTGTTGACTTTAGACCAATTCTCCACGATAAGGTCATTTTGAATTCTAATGTTGTCCTACAAAGTGCTTACAACTCATTCCTGCTTGGTATCAACAGTAAATTTTATAAGCATATTCTCCACTGCATTATGCAAGTCATGAATGAAAATACTGAATAGTACTGGACCCAGGGCAGACCCTGTGGGATCCTACTAGATACGCCCTCCCAGTTTGACAATGAACCATTAATAGCTACTCTTTGTATACAGTTTTTCCAACCAGTTTTGCCCTCACCATATAGTAACTTCATCTATATTACATTTCCCTAGTTTGTTTATGAAAATGTCATGGGGAATAGCTCAAGTTGTAAGGATAAAATCAGCCTTACTAAAAATCAAGATACATCACATCTACTGCTTTCCCCCACTCCCAGGCTAGTAATCTTGTCAGTGACGGAAGTTAGGCTGGCTTGGCACGATTTGCGCTTAACAAATCCAATATGGTTATTATTTATCATCTGGGATCCTCTAAGTGTTTACAAATTGATTGACTGATAATTTGTTCCACTATCTTTCTAGGTACTAAAGTTAGGCTGACTGAGCTAAAATTCCCTGGGTTCTCTGTGTTCCCCTCTTTAAGGATAGGTACTACATTTGCCTTTCTCCAGTCCTTTGGGACCTCATCTGTCATCCATGAGTTCATGAAGGTAGTCACTAGTGGTTCCGAGGTTGTTTAAGCTAGTTCCTTAAGTACACAAGGGTGTATGTTGTCACATCCTGGTGACTTGAATACATCTAATTTACAATAATATTTTTAACCAGTTCTTTCCAAATTTGGTTTGTGTTCCTTCTCCCTGGCTGTTAATATTAATTGTGGTAAGCATCTGGTCACAAGTTAACTTTTTGTGAAGACTAAAGCAAAATAAGCATTAAACACATCCCTCTTCCCATAACAAACTCTCCTTCCCTGCTTAGTAGTTGACCTATACTTTCCTTCATCTCTCTTGCTCCTAATGTACTTATAGAACCATATCTTATTGCCTCTTGTCCCCCATTAGGTGTAACTCACGTTGTGCCTTAGCCTTTCTGATTTTATCCTTACAGCTTGAACTATTCTTTTTTTTACTCATCCTTAACAATTTGTTCATGTTTCCACTTTTTGTACATGTGCATTCATGAGCAGGATTTAGTCTCAAGTACCAGCCAGTTATATAACATACCTATTTTACTACTGTTTTGCAAGCCAGAGTGCAGACTTCAAGATATTTTTGTGTGTGCAGAGATTTGTACACTTTCCTGTAAAGCGTTGTGCTTGCATTCTACTAGTTAATGTTGTCGTTGGTTTTATTCTTCCTGTGTTAGCTCCAGCACAGTTAACCAACTCAATTTCCAAATCTGGACTAGTGTCAGCAGCGATGCTGCAACCAAGGAAGCAAACGATAAAAACATTATCTCCACGCTCAGCAGAAGATAATCTGTTTGCACAGTGGAAAAGAAGAATGTTTTACAATCTACCTACAAAAGACAAATACCTCCTCACTAGGCCTCACTAACAAGGAAGAAGGTGGGTTGTAGGTTGCAGCCCAAAGCACCCCAGTACTTCCAAACCTCAGTGAGAGTCATTAGCAAGCATATACTTAACTGGGGTTTGAGGGAAGGAACAGAACAGCAGTGGGAGCCTCCAAAGGAGAAGGGTAGGATTAAAAATAAGACAGAGGAAAAAATGAGAATAAAAGCGGAAAACAAAACAAAATGTGCAGGGGGAAAATGGGCATGAGAAGGGAAAAGAATAGAGGGCTTGGAGATGAGGTGCACTTAATTGCCAAAGTATCATATGAGAAGACTCCAGCAGACAAAGGGAACCTCTGGACTAAAGGAAGACACTTGAGAAATACAATCAGTAGGGCTGTATGTGCCTTTGATATGCATTATTATTTCCAGTGGTAAATGAAGCAACGTTGTGGAGTCATGTAATGTACTATATGCAATGAATTACCCTTCAGGGTAATAGATATTTCAAAATCCAGTTGCCTAGATGTAACATCTTAAGATCCATTTCTAATTTTCCAGTTCTAAAACTGTCCACATAGAACAGAACAGCATAAGCAGAAGGGAAACGGTGCCATCCAATTTAACAGTCCGGAGGTCTTTAGTCGTAACCGCAAGCGGTCAGTAAAATACCATTCTTTCTTTCTCAGTAAACATCTAGAAGCTGAATTCACTAAAACATTGTGTTCACTGGCACTTGGCTTACAACTCAGATTCTTTGTTGTACATAGACAAGACATTCAGTTGGCACAATTACCAATGAGGATGCTGCATTTACTCCTATCCAGAATTAGTTTAGGCAGAGCATTAAAATAAGGGTTGCTAAACACAGACAATAAAGATGTCAGCCATGTTATGTTGATGGTCCTCAGTGAGAAAATTTAGTTTAGCAGACACTTTTGTTATGTGTTTGTCTTCCTTTGTCTATGCCAACTTGTGCATTTTAGTAAATGGCAGGTTTCAGAGTAACAGCCGTGTTAGTCTGTATTCGTAAAAAGAAAAGGAGTACTTGTGGCACCTTAGAGACTAACCAGTTTATTTGAGCATGAGCTTTCGTGAGCTACAGCTCACTTCATCGGATGCATAGCATATCGTGGAAACTGCAGAAGACATTATATACACACAGAGACCATGAAGCAAAACTTCCTCCCACCTCACTCCCCCGCTGGCAACAGCTTATCTAAAGTGATCCTCAAGTAGAGCCATTTCCAGCACAAATCCAGGTTTTCTCACCCTTCCCCCCTCCCCCCCCACCACACACACATACAAACTCACTCTCCTGCTGGCAACAGCCCATCTCCCTTTGAAACCCCTCTTTATAATGCGCATGATAATCAAGGTGGGTCACCTCCAGCACTAATCCAGGTTTTCTCACCCCCCCCCCACACACCCCCCTTTTTTCAAAAACCACACACACAAACTCATTCTCCTGCTGGCAACAGCTCATCTTACAATGTGCACAGCAATAATCCAAGTTTAACCAGAACGTCTTGGGGGGGGTTTTGCAGGAAAAAAACAAGGGGAGACAGGCTACCGTGCATAATGACTTAGCCACTCCCAGTCTCTATTCAAGCCCAAATTAATAGTATCCAATTTGCAAATGAATTCCAATTCAGCAGTTTCTCGCTGGAGTCTGGATTTGAAGTTTTTTTGCTTTAAGATAGCGACCCTCATGTCTGTGATTGCGTGACCAGAGAGATTGAAGTGTTCTCCGACTGGTTTATGAATGTTATAATTCTTGACATCTGATTTGTGTCCATTTATTCTTTTACGTAGAGACTGTCCAGAGACTTTTCCTGCAAAACCCCCCCCAAGACGTTCTGGTTAAACTTGGATTATTGCTGTGCACATTGTAAGATGAGCTGTTGCCAGCAGGAGAATGAGTTTGTGTGTGTGGTTTTTGAAAAAAGGGGGGTGTGTGGGGGGGGGGTGAGAAAACCTGGATTAGTGCTGGAGGTGACCCACCTTGATTATCATGCGCATTATAAAGAGGGGTTTCAAAGGGAGATGGGCTGTTGCCAGCAGGAGAGTGAGTTTGTATGTGTGTGTGGTGGGGGGGGGGGGGGGGGGGGGAAGGGTGAGAAAACCTGGATTTGTGCTGGAAATGGCTCTACTTGAGGATCACTTTAGATAAGCTGTTGCCAGCGGGGGAGTGAGGTGGGAGGAAGTTTTGTTTCATGGTCTCTGTGTGTATATAATGTCTTCTGCAGTTTCCACGATATGCTATGCATCCGATGAAGTGAGCTGTAGCTCACGAAAGCTCATGCTCAAATAAACTGGTTAGTCTCTAAGGTGCCACAAGTACTCCTTTTCATTTTAGTAAATGTTTCTATGAGCCCACTGAGCCAACAAAAAGTATTGACTAACCGTAAAGTTCTGTACCACTATGCATGACGAATAAGGGTAGGACTACATTATCAAAACTTTGCATGGCATATACATGTTTGTTTTCAGGTTTGATTTTGATCTGTACCTCAAAATCTGGAGACTTATATGAACTCTCTAAAACTCTTTTGTCCGGAAAATAGAATGGTAATCTCACAGAATCAGTGTTTCTAGTGAGATTTCTGGTCCTTCCATGCGCTAATGAATAAAACATTCAAACATTTCCATAATTCCAAAAAAGGGGCAGTTAAATATTGGGTGAAAGTTTGGAGAGGTTATTAGTTTATGCAGACTGGTTCACTTACCGCTGTCAAAACTGGGTAAACAAATATAATTTATGTGTGTATTCAGAAGATCACATGAAATTGGGCCCTGGGTATTCCATGGCAATAGAATTTGACTTGGAATCACCCCTTCCTGTAGAATTGTGCTCCAAAATGCACAGAAAAATTAAGGATGAATCAAGTAGTTAGTAATATCATGAGACTGATTCTGATCCATGCTGGTTTTACATAGGTGTAACTTCAGTGAGGTTACTCTTGATTTACACTGGTGTAAATGAGATCAGGCCCAAGATAGCTGAATATATTAAAGCTCTGATACACTTCCAAGGGTTTAGATCAAAGGAGGGCAAACTATGGCCTGCTGGCCACATCCGGCCCGCAGGACTGTCCTGCCCGGCCCTTGAGCTCCCGGCCTGGGTTAGGGGGTGGGGTCCTGGGGAGGCAATTAGGGGCAGGGGGTCCCAGGAGGGGGCAGTCAGGGGACAAGCAGCAGGGGGGTTGGATGGGTCAAGAATTCTGAGGGGGGAAGTCAAGAGGCGGGAAGTGGGAGGGGGCAGATGGGGGCGGAGGCCAGGCTGTTTGGGGAGGCACAGCCTTCCCTACCCAGGTGTAGTGTATTAAATTGCTCCCCATAGGAATGTGCTACTTATGGAGCATCAGGACTGGCAGCCGTAAATAGTACACCCTAAGTAGCACATTCCTGCTGGGACCCCCACCCCCTGATCCCTATCCACTATCCCCACCCCCTGACAGGCCTCCCGGGACTCCCACGTCTATCCAACCATCCCCTTCTCCCTGTCCCCTGATTGCCCCCCGGGTCTCCCTACCCCTTATCCAACCCCCTCGCTCCCCGCACCCTTACCATGAGTGGACTGCGGGGGCGGGGTTGGATAAGGGGCAGGGAGATTATTGGTTTATGCCACTCAGAGCACCAGGACTGGCCGCTACTCAGAGCGCCAGGCCGCTCAGAGCACCAGGACTGGCAGCCATAAGTAGTACACCGTAAGTAGAACATTCCTAGGGGAACAGTATCATACACTACACCGGCTTGCCATTCAGTTTCGGAACCCCGATGTGGCCCTCAGGCCAAAAAGTTTGCCCACCCCTTGTTTAGATCCCACAGGATCTAATGTATACCTTTAGTTTATACACAGTGTACAGAGCAAATGCTGCTGACCGTACTGGATCTCTCTGAGAGGAAATGGAATATCTAATGTACAGGAGCTATTATTCTCTGTAATATTCACATGATGTAAAACCTTCTTTAGCGTCAATAAATAGTAACTAATGAATGTAATTTTAAGGACAAATACTTGGCGTGGGCATATTTGATGGATAATCATAGAATTGTAGGACTGAAAGGGATCTTCTAGTCCAGTCCCCTGCACTTAAGGCAGGACTAAATATTATCTAGACCATCCCTGACAGTTGTTTGTCTAACCTGCTCTTAAAAATCTCCACTGATGGAGATTCCACAACCTCCCTAGGCAATTATTCCAGTGCTTAACCACACTGACAGGAAGTTTTTTCTAATGTCCAACCTAAATTGCCCTTGGTTCAATTTCAGCACATTGTTTCTTGTCCTATCCTCAGAAGTTAAAGATAACAATTTTTCTTTCATGTATTTGTGACGTTCCCCTGGTGTTATCTGGACTGGTGATCTGCTAGGTCACTCCAATCCATGACTCTGGGAGCCAGCCTTCCCTGCTCTGCTGTGAGAACCCCCACGCCTGGGCTGTTCACGCACAGCCTCTGCATGTAAGCTGCTCCTTAGATTGTGCAGTCGAATGACACTAGCTAATATCTCCAGTCCCAGACACAACCCTAGGAACCTCCATCTTGCAGTGTCCAGTTATGCCTGCTGGACTCTGTTAAATTGACGAACTCGTATAAGCTTGCAAAGAAATTGATATGTACCAGGCTTGTTATCCCAAGGGGAGTCTCTGACACACATCAAACCAAATGCACTGCTTCAGGTAGAATAAACAAGCAGATTTATCAACTACAAAGATAGATTTTAAGTGATAGGCAAAAAGTCAGAGTGGTTACCAAAATAAAATAATATATAAGGACGCAGTCTAAACTCTCAACCCTATTAGACTGGGCAACATCTAGATTAAGCAGTTTCTCACCCCATTGGATACTGCAGTCCTTCATATAAAGGTTTGGCCCAGGTTTAAGGAACAATCTCCTCTGTTGGAGTCTTGTCTTCTCAGTGTCTTAGTTGCTTGCAGCGAAGGTGGGGGCAGGAGAAGGGCCCAGTGTGTGTCCACTCTGTCTGTTCTATACCCTCAGTCCATGTGCTTGGGGAGCACAACTCCAGGCATGTCTGGGGGGCATTGCTGAGTCTCTCCAAGCAAGGTTGAGCAATTCCCCTGGTGTGGCCTCATGCAGGTGAGTCATTGCATTTTAGCTCCCTTGCTGGACAATGGCAGTTGATGGGTTGTTTGACACCCCACCCGGGTGTTGGTTACTTTCCTTGCTATTGCCTTTAGGGAGCTAATATCTGGCTGATTTCCAAACTTACAGCATGTTTTAGTGACCACCATACAACACAATTCTCATAACTTCATATGCATTAATGATACACATATATGGATAGAGAAATGACTTTCAGCAGATCATAACCTTTCCATTGATACCTTACAAGGCATGCTTTATATGTAAGATCACGATTATATGAAAACGAGGAATATGGGGGTTATAGTACGCTCCCCCAAGATATAGAATGTCACAGTACTTGAAAACTATTATCATGTCCCCTCTTCAGTCTTCTCTTCTCCAGACTAAACAAACCCAGTGTTTTCAATCTTCCCCCATAAGTCATGTTTTCTATACTTTTAATAATTTTTGTTGCTCTTCTCTGGACTTTCTCCAATTTGTCCACATCCTTACTGAAATGTGGCACCCAGAACTGGACCCAATACTTCAGCTGAGGCCTAATCGGTGCGGAGTAGAGTGGAAGAATTATTTCTCGTGTCTTTCTTACAACACTCTTGCTAATACATCCCAGAATGATGTTTGCTTTTTTGCAACAGTTTTATGTTGTTCACTCATATTTAGCTTGTGATCCACTCTGACCCCCAAATCCCATTCTGCAGTACTCCTTCCTAGGCAGTCATTTTCCATTTTGATTGTGTGCAACTGATGGCTGCTTTTTAAGCGGAGTACTTTGCACTTGTCCTTATTGAATTTCATCCTATTTACTTCAGACCATTTCTCCAGTTTGTCCAGATCATTTGGAATTTTAATACTATCCTCCAAAGGTTGGTATCATCCACAAACTTTATAGGTGTGCTCTCTTTGCCCTTATCTAAATCGTTGATGAAGATATTGAACAGAACCAGACCCAGAACTGATCCCTATGGGACCTCACTTGAAATTCCCTTCCAGCTTGACTGTGAACCACTGATAACTACTCTCTGGGAATGGCTTTCCAAGCAGTTATGCACCCACCTTATAATAGTTCCATCTAGGTTGTATTTCCCTAGTTTGCTTATGAGACGGTCATGTGAGACAGTATCAAAAGCCTTACTAAAATCAAGATATACCACATCTACCACTTCCCCCACTATCCACAAGGCTTGTTACCCTGTCAAAGAAAGCTATTAGGTTGGTTTGACACGATTTGTTCTTGACAAATCCATGCTGTTACTTATCACATTATTATTATACACATGTCTGCAAATCAATTGCTTATTTATTTGCTCCATTATCTTTCTGGGTAGTGAAGTTAAGATGACTGGTCTATAATTCTCCTGGTGGTCCTTTCCCCCCTTTTTTATAGATTGGCACTATATTTGCCCTTTTCCAGTCCTCTAGAATCTCTCCTGTCTTCCATGATTTTAGAAGATAATCATTAATGGCTCAGATATCTCCTCAGTCAGCTCCTTGAGTATTCTAGGATGTATTTCATCAGACCCTGGTGACCTCTAACTGGTCTAAGTACGATAATTTTTAACTTGTTCTCTCCCTGTTTTAGCCTCTGATCCTACCTCATTTCACTGGCATTAGTTAGATATCTAATTTCTACTTAACATTTTGGTGAAAACTGAAAGAAAAAAGTCATTTAGCACTTCTACCATTTCCACATTTTCTGTTGAGGTAGCTATTCTCTTTTCATGAGATGCAGGAGCATAGATCCTCTCTGTGAAGGAGAGTGTGCAGGGCTGGATTCTCCAGATGGAGACGTGTATTTTTTTAATCTTTTTACTGTGTATGCCCCTACTCTGGAGTGACATCTTGTCTAAGGTTGCCCTGGCGGCTCAGTCAGTACTGCTGACTAGGCCATTAAAAGTATAGTTGGCAGTGCAGCTCCCCGGAAGTGGCAACATGTCCCTCGAACCATAGCCAATGGGAGCTGGATGGGTGGCGCCCATGGGTGGAGGCAGCGCAAATCGTGGAGAGCTGCAGGACATGTCGCCACTTCTGGGGAGCTGAACTGCCAACTAGACTTTTAATGGCCTGTTCAGCGGTACTGACTGAGCCGCCAGGGCGCCATTTTGACCAGGTGTTCTGGTCAAAAACTGGACATCTAACAACCTCAGACAAGACGTCACTCCAGAGTCGGGGCATACACAGTAAAAAGATTAAAAACAATACATGTCTCCACCTGGAGGATGAAGCTGAGGGACATGTCACCACTTCCTGGGAGCCGCCTGAGGTAAGTGCCACCCAGAGCCCGCACCCCTCAACTCCTCCCACGCTCCAAACCCCTGCCCCAGTCCTGAGCCCCCTTTGACATCCAAACTCCATCCTGGAGCCCACACCCTGAACCTCCTGCCCCAGCTTGGAACCCCCTCTCACACTCCAAATCCCTTGACCCTAGCCCAGAGCCCCCTCCTGCAGTCCAAACCCATCATCTCCAACCCCACCCCAGAACTCGCACCCCCAGCCAGAACCCTCACCCCCCCCCAACCCCAATCCTGTGCCCCAGCCCTGAGCCCCCTCCCATACCCTGAACCCCTCATTTCTGGCCCCAACCCTGAGCCCACACCCTCAGCCCAGAGCCCTCATCCCCTCTCACACCCCAACCCCCTGCCCCCTCCTGGAGCCCCCTCCCGCAGCCTGAGCCTCTTTACACATAATGTTGCTCCATGCATTTTACCATATTACTGATCAACAAGTTCTTCTTCAAGTGATGGTACCTATTGTATTCCACTGATAGGTTATTCGTGTGCGCCATGAGTCCAGAGCTGGAGCTTTTGAAAGTAGCATGCGCGCTTGTTCAGCCTGGATATTGGCCTGAGCAATCTTGTTGTACTTTTTCCATCTAGGTTAAAGAGACTTCTACTATCAGAAGTCTTCTCCCCATGTAAGTAATTTTAGACATTGATCAAGTTACTTTTTCTTAACCTTCTCTTTGTTATGCTAACTACCTTTATACTTTGCCATGTAGGCGTCAATCAAAAATATCAACCCAAATTTAGAAGGAAATAATGTATTTCTTTAAAGTTATGGACTCTTAAAATTAAGAGTTTTGCACATGTAGCTTAGAACTTTTCTATCTGGATTTTGCAAGCACCTTTTGAAGACTAATCTGTTAAGGCTGCATTAGAGGATTTTATTAAACAGCATTTCATCAATAGGTGAAGGACACAAATACTACAAGATGAATGTCTCAATTATAAGATCTTACACATAATACTGGTAAAGCCAGTAAAGGTTGTCACCTCCCCATGCTACACAGGTCAGTGTGCTGTAAGCAGGCTGTTGGTGTCAGAAGTCTGAACCAAAGCTGCACTGCACACAGGCACCTATGAGACAGCCCCTTACTCATCTGGGTTGAACCCCAGATCAGCACAGAGATACTACTTCATTCACCATGGATATCTCATTGACATTAATGAGAATTTGATACATGAAGTGCCCTTGTATTTCAAAATGATGAGTCACTGTATTCCTCATATGATCTTACCACAAGGGAACAGTGCACATTTTAGCATGGGCTGAACATTTTGTGTCCTTCCTCAACGAAAGGACAGCCCTAATCAGCGTGCAGTTAACAGGAAGTTGCTGGTTTCACAAGTTAATGAACAAAAAGGTTAGTACAATGCAGATAATAGCCTACAGAATATTGTTGCTTAATAGTTCACAACAGATAAAAGTGTGATCAAGAGCTGGAAAAAAGAGAGGTGCACCTTCAGATGTGTATTTCATTTGGAGCCAGTAAGCAAGGCTGATGTAGGAAACAGAACAAACACAATTGCATCACTACTGTTATTTCAAGCTTACTTTGAAACAGAACTTGCTAGGACAAAAGCTTCATTTTACGTAGGGGAAAGAAGCAAGTTCTGTCAGTCCCTGGTGATTAGAGCACTGAGAGACAGATTTTCTTCTTGTGTACCCTGGAACATTTTGGGTAGTGCTCAGACACCATGGTGATGTGATCCCTATGATGGAATACAGAAAGATAAGATAGAGCTCTTGCCATCTCCTGATAACAGTGCCTTCCAAATCCTTCCTGAAATATCTCTTGTATACTAAAGCCTGGAGACACAATACAATACCTACAAATTTAAGTTTATCTCTACACAGAGAGTGGTCAGTTAACGAAGTAACATTCCAACAATATGAACTGTGCTAGGTTTAGACTACACTGCAGGTGTTCTGTTGAATTCTATTCAGCTTCTTATACAGATGTCATCACCATAGTATCTCAGCACCTTCCAGAAGTCCATTAAATGATATGAATAGCATCTCTCATATATAACACCCAGCATGTCCAAAATATAGGACAGAATAATCATCCTTGAGGACAGGGAAAGGAAGAGTTCAGAGGCAGCTCAGAATAAATATGCCCTGCAAATTTAAGTGGTGGATCTACGAAAACATTCAGGTTCATCTACTTATGAAGAGCTGTTTCTTTATGGACACTGATATGGTCTACCTTGGTTAATTTTTTTCCCTCAACATGACTGGAGCATTTACAAAATTACCTACAGGAATTAGAGATGGGATCAGATTGCATAGTCCCAGTCTGGATATGATCTTTCCCAAAGTTTAGATGGGGTGTGGGTGGGTGTTTGGTCCTGGGGTTTTGGTTTGGCTACAGAAATAGGAACCAGATGCAAAATGAGGATAGTTGACCAGCTCCTGACAGCAACCCTGTTTGCTAAAAACAAACTCCTTCCTTAGCAGTGATGGACAACATCAGCTCTCTTGATAGAAAAATGGTCCAGTGAATGAGATGGCAGCTCTGAACAGTCATTTATAAAGTACTGGACAGATCTGAACAATTTGCAAAAATGTAGTTTTTATATTTGCACCTTTATTTATATTGACCAGAATTGTTCCTAATGCCATGTAACAATATAATACAGCCAGACCTATCTGTATTAGTCTGAGCTAATTGGTTTGCCAAAATTATTTCTTCATCGAACAATATCCTGTGAAACTTTTCATTTTCTGATTCAAACATGTATTTTAATGAGATAAAGGTTTCTGGCTGCAAGGAAGATGTGACTTCATCTCCAAAGTGAATCTGTATCTAATCACATCTGTCTGATTTCTGTCCTTTTCTTGGGAAAATCTACAGTCCAGTAGTTTGAAAAATAATAAATAATTTTCAGCATTGTACACTGATTGTTAAACAATGTCTTGCTTAAATCTCTGAACTTTAATGGATGTGTTTATTTTTAATTTAACCTTGTTTCTTAGTACTGTTTGTATTTTATACATTACTAGGATTCCTAACTAAACTCCAAGAACAAGAAGGGGTGAAGAGCTGGAGCAACAAATGGCTTAAGAATGGTCTTCCTAAAATATGCTGCTATAGAAGATAATACTAGATTCTGGATAAACTTCTCTAGATCATTCCATATAGGTAGTTTCTAATTGCTAGTCATGGTGCACAACACACAACTCAAAAATGATGGATAACATAGTGGATATATGTATTATATTTCAAATGTAATATACCCTAGTTTTAGCAATCTATGTATAAAAATTAAATATGACATTGAGGTTTGCTGGTTATTTACAAGTTAATTTAGTTGGATCTAGTTACAGTGAATGCTCTTAGAGGACCTCCGGCTGTTCCAAAGAAGAAATATATTATGTTGTTTCTAGTGTGTCCTGGATTAATCCTGAAACAGTGAAAATTATTCTGTGAAATGTAGTATGTTAGGTAAAATGGCTATTTAAAAATGCTCTGTATCTTTGGAAGGGCCTTTCAGCATATGAGTGGGTTGCTTTTACTTAGGCTAGAGTAAGTAAACAAAAGGCTGATATTAATTACAGCATGCAACTGAGAGAGTTGTTGTATAATGTAACAGTTAATATATTGCTAAAGGTTCCTTATCTTGGGTTTTTTATGCAACAGCATGGCCAGTGAATGTTGAGAAGATTCTGTTTACTAAGAGAGTCCTTCTTGTAACAGGGGTTCCTGTAACAGGGGTGTGGCTTGAACAAGAGGTTCTTATAACTGGGAGGGTAGCGTGAACTCTGGCTGTAGGCCTTTCAAGACATGTAGTTATTGAGTTTCCAGTTTACTGTGAATTTTTTTTTAAATTAAAGAATGTGGCTTTACTGAGAAATTTTTTGCATTAAAGGAGGATGATGATGATGGATGAATTGATTATTTCCTTAGCCTACATAAGTTAACTGCAAGAGAGGGTTGAATGAAGATTAATTTTGTTGTTTATGAAACAAAAACATTTTTGTTTATGGGTAATCTCTTCCCATAAAGAAGGTAGAGTTAAACAAGTAAGGACTCAGTCCTCCAGTCAGACCTGGTAGCATAGATTGCTGGGTTGCATACAGATAGATAATAATGCAAAATCCTAAAACAGAAAGATAGTTACATTTGCCCAGGACACTGACTTAGAAATCATGGACTCTGCTTCAAGAGTGGTATCTTCAGCCAACCATAATTTCCTAAAAAAAAAAGTGTCATCACAAGCGTGACTGTGTTGACTTTCTCTAGATATACTGGGAAAGTTACCACTGAGAGATATTGGCCACCACATCTATGTTTATCTCAGGTCACTATTTCATTCATCACTTTTTCAGGTCTGGTACACTGATAGCCTAATAGCTAAATCCTCAGTGTTTCTGGCAAAGATCTGACATAAACCTTATAATTTCCTTTCATGTCTGGTGTACCGGCACTGCAACAATAATGACATTAAAAACAGTTAGTGAAATTCTAGTATAATTTCCCTTTAAAGCCTCATAATAGAAATTATTCCAAGGAAACAATAAGAGATCTCCTTGCTTTTATGGTCTTTGCTATTGTGGCATTGTCTTAATGCAGCCAAAAGATGGCCAATTCTTTATCATAATGTTCAGGGGATATGAGAAAGGTACTCTGTTCCTCACCAAGTAATGACATTATTTCACTTTTAAAAAGCAGGCTCTGTAGAGGAGGATGTTACAGGAAAAACATGCAGGTTCCATTTCTTACTCCTACCTTTTCTGCAGTCCCTTTACATTTAATCTGTCACTTCTTTCTCTCCAACTATCCTGTATAATTCTCCACTGGTTTAAAGTCAGTTGAGGGTGAGATTACATTTCAAATACTGAGATTCATATTCTGCTGCCTATGAATCCAGCTGAGGAGTATAATAGTGGTAACTTCAATTGGAGTACATGACTACTCAGTTCTCTTTGAAGAGGAAAAAAGTATTAAAATTGCTGGGAAGATTTTAACATTGGATTTATTTTAAAAGTTATCTTTTTTGATGTATTGCACATTTAATGGGGCATGACAGCATATTTATTTACCTTATAAACACAAAATAGCATCTTTATGAGTGCTTTACTGCAAAGAAAATCACTGCCAATATGGCTTAAGAGAATATTTTATATTATTTGAAAGACAATAACTGTTACACTATAAAACCCTCAGTATATCGCATGGCATCCTCCCCATGGATCTGCAAGCCATTTTACAGATGTTCGCCACTTAATCTTCACATCACAAGTTCCATTACAAAGATATGTTGCTCAGAATGTTTTTGGCAGGAGAGACAAATTCCAAGGTAGGAGCTAATCTTTATGATTTAGAGTTAGGAGTGTAGAGCTTTTATTAAACCTTACCTGAATTTCCCCAATAAAGATCTTAATCTGTATGGGTTCTTACACAGTGCTAGTCATTGTGATATCTGAATACACAAGGAAAAATGTGAATCTTCAGCTCTCGTGTTTTACTCATTGTGACTAGTTCACAGTGTTGAGTAGTACTCCCAGTCTGCCGTTAGGCTAGTCTACTGTATAGTATTACTATAGTCAGGACAATAAGATCAATGAGTAGAAAGAGTGGCACTGGACAGGCTTTTTTTTTTTTTACTCAGAGTTCTACCTGGATGTATCTCTCTCTTTCTTCAATTAAGAGAACTGCACTTTAAGCAGTAGCAAAATGAGTTTGATGGACAAATGAAATAATTGTGTCAGAGCACAAAGAAAATGAAAAAAAAGGGGAATGGAGAAATGCCAAAAATAACTCATAAGGGGAAAAGAGTTGACTCATTTTAGAAAGTTAAGCTATTATAAAAAAAGATTGTGTGCCAAGGTTTATCTGTCTAAGTTTGATACCTAAGTAATAGGGAAAACGAATAATATAGGCAATGCTGATACATAAAAAGGGGCAGGGAGGAAAGAGCTATGCAACCACCTTTCCTTTCTGTACAGTCCCATCTCCCCTTGCAGTTAGGTCCCTTCTGTTTCTGTACATGCTGTGTTGGAAGAAGAGAGCTTATGGACCTGAGTCAACCAATCAATTGCTACTGCTTTTGTTCAGTGATAATGCACATGCTTAAAATGTAAAGCCTCTTCCCAATTTTCTGTATGTTTTACATTTAAAAATCCTCTGAGAATTGAGTTGCACCCATAATACATGACAAAAGAGTCAGAGTTGACTGTCAAACACAATAGCCAGCTTCTGGTAATTAGTCCATACAAATGCATTAAAATGAGAACCTATGAACCAGAAAGACTGAGCTTATGATAGCTGCATACATTATAAGACAAAGACCATAAAGGCCAAATTCTGCTCTTATTACATTGACTTCAGTGGGAGATGCACCTATGTGCATGAGAACTGAATTCCATCATATGAAACTAAGGATATGAAGTTTTGTATTCAGAATAAGAAACCCAAGTGCACAGAGTAACCATCACTTCTTTGGAACACCCAATAATGAAAGACAGATGGGAAAATCCTGTATCATGCTAAGTCCTGTTTGACTTAGACCCATGTGACTGTGTTGGCCCTAAAATCTGGTAAACTTTGCCTTTGATAACTAGATTGTGTTATCATGTCCCAAGTACTCAATAAAAATACTACCTCAGGATTACAGGAAATACTGTATTATTATTTGTTTGATCACTAAGGCAGCTGAGAAATTCCTAAATGGGACAACAGTATATAGGTAGTCAACAAGTAATGTATAGGATACCCCAATATTTCCATGAAAACAGAATGAAGACAAGGAAATGGTGTTCTTTTTTCCCTTCCCCAACATCCTATTCATGATCTTCATGGAATAGTTTGTACAGAGGATGAGGGATAATCCAGACATCTGCAGAATCACCACTGGGAGTGGTGAATAGATATATAATTCCTTATGCTAATGATGGCTCAACCAGTTGTCCTTCCAAATGCAATCAGGGAAATAAATTCATATTTGGTGTCAAAGTACCTTAAAATAAATCTGAGACATTTCCTTTTAAAGTAGGAGTGAACAAGATATTCAGACCAAATTTAAATTTTGCTGGGCATATTGATGTGTATTGAACAAGGAATGAATGATACCATCAGAGATAGCATGTTGATTAATGTAGGTTATGTGACCTTAAAAAAAATTAGATAAAAATGGGTTTAAATTTGCTGGAAGAATCTATTCTCTCACTCCTTTGCCCCCTGATAATGGTACAATTAAAAAGTCAGTATTTACCAACATAGTTACCTCCTTATCTGAGATACCACAGTTTTACCCCTCTACTTCAAACTGGACACAGCTCTGATAATTACATTTGCCAACAGATATCTTGTTGACTTACTGAAATGGTGACCACTGTATGTCCTAAATTGGTAAATCCTATGGGATGAAAATGAAAATTTTCTATTCATTCTTCTAACAGATAATATAGTTTCCTTATGTACAATAAGAAAACCCTAAATCACTAGTGACAATGGGCTAACTTTTAGTGGAGGCTAAACATGGCTGCAAACAGGTAGGGAAAATAAGGTGCCTTACTCCTTGCGTGGATGACCATGTTTGACTTGCCTGGATCATGGCTCTGGCTATGAGAGGAATGCAGTGCAAGTGCTGCATGACCAAATCTCCACAAAAACAGTGGGTGGATGATGAGAGGCAGAACCGTGACTTTACCCCTCTACAAACTGGCTCTGTTTTTAAGCCCTACCACAGACTTCTTGTGTGACTTTTGGCAAGTCGCTCAGTTTCCGTGTGCCTCCATTTTCCTCATCTGTAGAATGGGGGAGTACTTCCCCAGCTCATAGCAGTTTTGTAACAATAAATTCATTTATAGTTTTGCATCGGTCACATATAAGAACATAAGAACAGCCATATTGGGTTAGACCAATGGTCCATCTAACTCAGTATCCTGTCTTCCAACAGTGGCCAGTGCCAGATGCTTCAGTGGGAATGAATAGAACAGAGCATTTCTTGAGTGATTCATCCCATGTTGTCCAGTCCCAGCTTCTGCAGTCAGAGGTTTAGGGACGCCTGGAGTATAGGGTTTCATCCCAGACCATCTTGGCTAATAGCCATTGATGGACCTATCTTCCGGGCACTTATCTAATTCTTTTTTGAACCCAGTTATACTTTTGGCCTTCACAAAATCCACAGGCAATGAGTTCTGCAGTGTAAGTGGGTTTGGCCATCCCTCCGTATCCACCTCTGAGGGAGACCACGCCTCCTCACTGTCTGGTCTGTTAGAGTACGCTCAAAACAAAGAAAGGGGGAAATAGTGGGACTAGATGGGCCCTGTCTTCAAGCAGGGAGAGGCTGCAAACAGTCTCTGGCCGGTGGTTAAGACAGAGCAGTACTAAGTTATAAGTCTAGCCCTTGAGCAGGAAGGGGCAGTAAACAGTCAGGGCTCTGGCCTGCAGTCAGGCAGGGGGAAAGCCCCCCAGACACAGTCTATGCGCTCCAGCAGGGGTGACTGAGGAGCATGAGCCTCCTGGCCTAAGGAGGGAGAGTACAAGAGTGGGGTGGCAGGAGTAGGGGAATGCAGGCCCGCCTGCCTCCACTGAATCTCAGCCCAGGGCCCTAACTGTGGCAGAGTGGTTTGCCATTTGGTCAGCAGGGAATCCACCCTCCACCCGCTGACTCTATTTCCAGCAGCACCACAGCCCGATGGTAGTCTGGTTCCCCATGGCTGCTTCCTATTCTCCCCCTTGGGGGTACCTGCATTCAGGGGTCATCCTCAGTCTTCTCATGATATACTGCCAGGGGTAGCAGTAGCAGCTCCTCAGCATCGATAGTGGCAGGGCTCTCTGGAAGCTTGGGCTGGTCCTTGGAGCAGCAGTGGTTCTCCTTGGAGTTCCACTCCAACAGCAGGGAAGAAGTATTTGCCTCCCTCAGCAGATTCCTCTCTACTGAAGTGCTGGGTCGGCCTTTTATACCGCCTCTTCCTGTCCTGCCCCTCTGCTTCCAGTGTGTAGAGCATGGCTCTCCTAGTTCCACCCACCAGGCGGCTTGTGGTGTTCCCTCTGTGTCCTCCTCTGAGGGAGGCCATGCCTCCTCACTTCATGCAAGTTGACTATGCATTGTGTAAAGAAGTACTTCCTCACGTTTGGCAATACCTCTTAATTTCATTGAATGGCCCCTGGCTCTTGTGTTATGTGAAGGGGTAAAGAATATTTCCTTATTCACTTTCTCCACACCAGTCATGATTGTATAGACCTCTATTATATCCTCCCTTAGTCACCTCTTTTCTAAGCTGACCAGTCCCTGTCTTTTTAATTTCTCCTCATATGGAAGCTGTTCCATACCCCTGATCATTTTTGTTGCCCTTCTCTGCACCTTTCCCAATTCTAATACATCTTTTTTGAGATGGGGTGACCAGAACTTCATTTATTCCAGGCGTGGGTACCGTGAATGTATATAGTGGCACTATGATATCTTCTGTCTGATTATCTATCCCTTTCCTAATGGTTCCTAACATTCTGTGGTTAGTGATTAGTGTTATAGGAAACCGATACCAAAATAAAATACATTTTAAATCTTTTAAGTGTTGCAGTTAAAAATGAAAGGTACATAAAAGTATAATAGATGAAGACCATTGATTCATATAACTTTTTTTTTTTGGAGATACTTCTATAAATTGTTTTCTCCTGTAAGTATAAAAATTTTACAGTTCCCACAATGCTCTGATGAACTGAGAATCTTTTCAATGCATCGCTGAATGGAAAGGAGAAAAATAGAAAGTAATACAAATAATCGGATCATTCTTTTCAGTCAGATTCGCACTCCTTCCTGAGATGCATTTTTTTTCTCTTAACCTTTCCAATAAAATATTCATGGATGTTCAATCCCCCGAAAGATGTACGAAGGTTTTCTTGTAATTAATAAGAAGTTTGGCCAGGAACAGTAAAGCTCCTTCCTCTCATTCATCCAAGAAATCCTGTTTAATGTCTCTGAGTTCTTGTCTCTGACTGAGTCAAGGGACTGAAATCAGCAAAAATAAAAACTCTCCACTTCACATTTCCCTCTTACTGCTGGCCACCTGCTAGCAGTCGCTGGCATTCATGAAAGCGTCAATTAATGTTCCTCCTAAATCTTTTCTCCTGTTCTTTTTTCTCCTCATGAGAATCTGACAGCATTTCTCAGTGTATATTAGCATATCTTCTATAATAACTAATTTTAGGATCCAATTGAAACTGCCCTTTTAAAACACACCTTCCCCTGCCAGCTCCTCCCTGGGATAGCTCCTGCCTCCTTCACAGATTTTTCCTTCTACACTGCTCCTTCCCTCTTTTCAGCTTGCACCAGATTCCTTTTTCACCTTCACACTATTTCCATTGTTGGTGCAAGACCTTTTTTCTCTGCTTCCCTTGTCATCTGGAACAGCATTTCTGCATCTCCCTACTGCATGAACTCTATGGACCTAACTCTCATTTACATTAAGGCCCCTTTAAACCACTTTGGCAATGTAAAGGGGCCTGAAAGTGGGAGTAAATTACATTAACACCTTTTTAAAGCTTCTTTCCCTTTTACACTAAGTAATCAGGCCCTATATATTTTCAACTGTCAGCTGAAAACATTTCTCTATTCTCCTTTGTCTTTACCTCCTTAAATGACAATGTGGGCCCAGAGGCTATATTCTGGACCAGTTTTTCCCATAAATCTGTTTAAGGCAGCAGTTCAGTTCTTGGGACCTGGCCATAACTCAGAAATAGTCAGTACATAGCCATATGCCTTACCAGCACCTCTCTGAAGCTGATGTCTTCTCCAGAATCTCAGCTTTATTTAAAAAAAAAACTGAACCAAACCTGCGCCAAAACAAAACATCACAACCAAATAACCCTCCCCTCGCCCCAATCATCAAATCTCCAGCTATGGTTGTGAAGAAAATCTCAAATCTGAACTGAGCATAACCAATGAAAGGATGTCTGTGTGAGTCTGCAGAGTGTGGAATAAAACTCTAAAGGCTTGTCTACTAGACAAGTTACTACACAGCAAGCCAGGGTGTGAATCAACAGCACACCAGCTTGCCTCACAGTAACTTTTCTCATGTGGACATTGCGACAGTGCAGTGAATGTCCTGGAGGATGGCTTGATGTACTATGCTTTCAAGTAGTTAGTGTATTACTACTTGAAAGCGTAATGCCTCAAACCTCACTCCAGGATATTCACTGTGCTGTGATGTTACCATTTGGGAAACTGGTGAACTGTAGAGTCACATCCTGGCTGTCAGGGCAGTAACTTGCTGTGTAGACAAGCACTGAGATGTGTGAACTGCTCCATTAATCTCAGTGACTGGGATTAACTCATGTGCCCTGTGATGATCATTTAAATGTTTACCATTGCTAACTATTTCATTCCTCATAAAAGAAAGGAGAGAGAAGATCACAGATCTGCACAATTTGCTATGAGTGTCTCATTTTGGTGTACATGTAGGTAGTGAGCCCAAGGAGCCTCACAGAGCCCATGGGCATGTCTTGCCAAGGGGGACCTTAAGTAGCTCAGTGCAGCCCAGAGAGCAAGCCCAATCATGTTTTGAACAATCTATTATGAGCAGCTTCTCACTGCTGTAATTCACATGTGTCAAGGTTCCTTCCCCACTCTGAACTCTAGGGTACAGATGTGGGGACCTGCATGAAAACCTCCCAAGCTTACTTTTACCAGCTTAGGTTAAAACTTCCCCAAGGTACAAACTAATTTTACCCTTTGCCCTTGGACTTCCACTGCCACCACCAAACTTTATCTGGGTTCCTGAAAAAACATAGTTTGGAAACATCTTTCCCCCCAAAATCCTCCCAATCCTTGCACCCCACTTCCTGGGGAAGGTTTGGTAAAAATCCTCACCAATTTGCATGGGTGACCACAGACCCAAACCCTTGGATCTTAGAACAATGAAAAAGCATTCCGTTTCGTTACAAGAAGACTTTTAATAGAAGTAAAAAAAGAATCACCTCTGTAAAATCAGGATGGTGAATACCTTACAGGGTAATTAGATTAAAAACATAGAGAATCCCTCTAGGCAAAACCTTAAGTTACAAAAAAGACACACAGAGAGGAATATTCATTCTATTCTGCACAGCTATTTTCTCAGCCATTTAAAGAAATCATAATCTAACACATACCTAGCTAGATTACCTACTAAGTTCTAAGACTCCATTCCTGTTCTGTCCCCGGCAAAAGCATCCTACAGACAGACACAGACCCTTTGTTTTTCTCCCTCCTCCCAGCTTTTGAAAGTATCTTGTCTCCTCATTGGTCGTTTTGGTCAGGTGCCAGCGAGGTTACCTTTAGCTTCTTAATCCTTTACAGGTGAGAGGATTTTTCCTCTGACCAGGAGGGATTTTAAAGGGGTTTACCCTTCCCTTTATAGTTATGACAACATGGATGGATGTTATTTTGTGTGTGGAGCTTGGAAGAATACTATTACTTTCTCCCCGGATGTGGCCTTTCTGTATCTCCACAATACAGCCCCATGCCAAAGAGATAAGGCTACATAGGACTCAAGATTCTCTGAACATTATGCCATTTTTGGGTACGTGTTCCTACATCACATGTATTGCTGTGGCATTGGATACATTGGGGCCTTAGGCTCCGATTCAACAAGGAACCTGGGACTACTTCCATGCATATCGTTAGGCATGTGCCCAAATACCATGTTGAACTGGGGTGTTACTCAATTCTTTTGCTAAAAGAGAAATCATGATTTCATTCCAGAAAACATCATTCTGGCTTGAGCTGGGCTCTTTGCCTCCTGTGCATACAACTCTAGACGTACACATTACACTATTTCTCTACATAGCTAAATGCTATGCTATTAATTTGAATATATATTTGTTTAAGTCAGAATATTTTACATTTAAAAAAAGTGATAGACAATTTGCTGACAGTATTTATTTTTAATTCAGCAACTGGCCGTGAGCTAGGTTTCATGTCACACACTGCCAATACGCAAGGTGGACTTTGAAGATAGCTGTTTAATTTTTTCTTCATTTTCCACTTCCCCCCCATTCAAAAGAGGGGGAAGTTTAGTATAAATAAACTGCTACTCAGCAGTTGAATTTTAATCACAACACAATTGTAATATAGAGTCACAATGAGAATATTACAATACATTGATTTTTCGGAATCTATGCTTTTTTCAAATGTGACACATTTCCTTTAAAAAGAGCTAATCTGGTCAAGTGAACAGAAAATCAATAAAATTCTCACTTACATTTTTAAAGTATGATTACAAAACACCTTTATAAACAACTGTCTTGCTGTTTGATAGATCCCTAGAGGAATAAGCTAATTAGGGACCCAGCCCTATTAGATATTATTGGAGGTGTTGAGCTCCCTCAACTCTCACTGAACTTCTTCAGTGGAAGCTAAAGGTGCTAAGCACGTCACAGGATTGGGCCCTAGCTGAACTTGTCCTTCTGAAACCATTTACGATGTAACTGTTAACTATTCCCCCAAACAAACAGACCAGGAAGGCATAGCTGGCTGTTCGCCAGTTTCTGATTTTGAAGGTCAATGGCCAATAAACTTCTAATGGGATGATGGCTCTGCAACAGCCAATAAGTCTTCCAACTAGACTGCTCCCTTCAACTTCTCTTTTTTCAAATGAGATGTTATAATCCTTTTAATGTGACCTTTCAGAGCCAAACTGAAAGACACAAGTTAATAGGTAGTGAAGAAAATAGTTCAGACATGGAAGGCTTGTGCATGCTTCGATGCACAGGATATCTGGTGAGCAACATTTAATTAAATTGTTTATTATCACTCTATAGTTTAGTGAGTGATTTATTTGCCCTTTATTCAACTATTTCACTCCCACATAGAGCACACACAAAAGAGTGAGTTCTTTTAACCTGTGTTCTTCCTGTCTGTGAGTATTAATAGAAATAAGATGCTTTGCCAGGCAACCTCCTTATTGCTTTCAACCCTCCCCTTATCCTCATCCCACACCCTTACTTCTTTTCAAGTCCACTCTCCTGTGTGCTGCTTCTCCCCATCTCTCCCTGATGTGGCTATTATCTACTGACTGCCCCAACTCACTCTCTCTCCCCACTTTTTTCCTCTCTCTTGACTTTAGCTGGCTTTTTTCTCCCCTCACCCTTTCCCTAGTCTCCTTTCCCCCCTCTGCCAATCCTCTTGCCAAAACAAAACTGACACTATTGCGCTCCTAACTCCACTCTCTCTCCTTCACTCTGGCATAGCTCCGAGGTCTCCCTTCTACTGTGCGGCTCTAGTTCCTCCACCTGTCACCTCAACTCTCTCTCCTCCTATCCTCCTTCACCCAACTCCTACCTGCTGCTACTTCTTCACTCAACCCCTCACTCTCATTTAATCTTTAACTTCTCTGGTTCCACTCACCACCTAAAGGCATGTATCTTGTTTTCTGTGACAACATGTCCCCTAAACACTGCTTGCTTCTTCTACCATTGTTGTAGTTTCCCTTTCATTTTCTCACCAGAATCCTTCTGTAGGCTGGTTACTGCTGCTTCCTAGACTTTCTCTTCAAGATGCGTCTTGATTTTTTTCCAGTTCTGCTCCCACATTTATCGCCCCTTAAAACTTGCCAAGGGCAATACCAATAACATACCCCTTCCTACTACTTCAAAGGGGTAACTTCTGTGCTTATTCTTACTGATTCCCCTGTTTTAATCTTATTTTACACTGAATGCTGTAACCTTCCTCTCTTCAATCTCCCTATTTTTCCACTGTTCTTCCCTCCAATCTGTCCAAAACACCACTGGAGTTTGTCATTTTCTTTTGCTGTTCAGAGCAAAACATCTTCTTTTTTTTTTTTTTGGTCCTCCTTTAATCCCTCTGCTAAATTCCTGTCTCAATGCAAAAAATTCAAGCTACTTATCCTCTTTTTCAAGGTCCTACATAATTTCCCTCCATCCCACATTTGTGTTCGGATTGTTCCTACTCTCCGTATTGCTCCCACCTAAAGCTGGATGAATAATGGATTTTTTGCTTCACTGGCAATTCTGGGGAAAAATCTTTTTGCTTTTGGGTCAAATGAAACAAAATATTTCATTTTGATTTAAAGCCTTTTCTAATGTTCTCTACTGTTTAAAATAAAATTAAAGGAAATTTAGAAATGAAAAGTCATTCTGAATACAAATAATTGAAACTCTTTACGAAGAAATCTTCAAAATGGAATACGTCATATTTTTAGGGTTTTATTTACAAAACAATTTAGCAAAATTGACACAAATTCACAAAATATTTTGGTGTCATCCAATCTGCATTTTTGCCCCCCAAAGTTTTTGTCAAGAACTTTTGTTCAGCTCTCTCCTAATTCTGTCTTCCTACTTCTCCCTCCATCTCATCTTATAGATTTTGAGCCTCTCTTTATGTTATCCTTGTGCTTTTAATAGTCCTCTACATTCTGCCAAGTTCTCTTTCCTTCTTCAAATCCCTCACCTTAAAATTTTCTTCCAAAATCATCTTCCTTCTGTCTCCTCACCAATAATCATTCCACACCCTGTCTTACTTGAACTGTTGTGATTTGTTTCTAGCTATCTTTATAAGCTGTTTGGGGCAGGAGTGGGAACGGGAGTTGAGGGAGCTCAACTGTTAAATGATAGTGTTGACCGAAATAGGAGCTGAAATGAAAAGTGGCCCAGATCGTTTGGTCTCAGGTTCGTCTCCTACCTGTATCTATCACTGGGGGCTTGTAATCTTTACATAAAACTCAAACCAATAAAGGTACAACAGAATTTATTAAAGAGGGTGGCAAGAACTCCCAGGATATCTCAGATGGAACCAGGGAACCCAGAACAGGATCAGATGAGTGCTTCTTCAGGTAAGTTGCTAAAACCCGCCCACTCCCTATCCTGCGTCGTCGTGCATGTAGTGAGGGAATCCTATATAGGTGGATCAGGTGTGTGTAGGTAAGTATGACAAGTAACCCTTGTGGGGTGAATGGCCTACCCTCAGTTACCGAGTTTGTCTCAACCAGACACGACCACTCAGATGAGCAGCCCCGATCTGATTTGAACACTGCCTTATATAGACTTTTGGTCACTAGGCAGATTAGGTGATTGACAGCTACTGTCATTTCCCACCAAAACAGAAAAAGTGCCAAACTACAGGTAGGAGGGGACAAGAAGGGCTTACAAGATGGATGCCCAGTTGTCCTTTAGAGGAATTCAAGATGGCCTTATGATTTTATCTCTACAATAGCACAACCTGAATGATGACATTCAGTAATAACTGCCTCTTAAAACAATTTTGCTCTTTACAGAGTTCAGTGTCATCCATTTGGCTATTGATTAGCCAACAAGAAAATATCCATCTGTGGGAGTGGTTTTAGTTAATTACAGTTTAGGGATAACGTGTTCTGTTCTGGTTCAGAAAGCAGACAACATTCGTGTACTCTCTTATTTATTGTTTGTAAAGTGACTAGTCAATTTGTATATAGATAAGAGCTAGACATTACAATTTTACTTGATTTTAGGATGAGGAAGGTGATACATAAAGACAAAGAGTGTTTGGAACTTTCTAAACCTATTTTAGCTTAATGGATTGGAAGAAGGTAACAAGACCAAATATGAACTCATCCTTAAACTGCAGGCTTTGCACAGAGCATTTTAAATTATAGTTGCCATTTCCTCTCCCCCACTAAGGTCATATTTGAATCCACCAGCCTTGACCTCTCCCCTTTTAGAACTGTGTGAAGCTGCCAAGCTTCACACTGTATTTTAAAATTAAAAATTTATTTTCCTGGGTAAAATTCCCAGGAAAATATAATTTTTATCTGAAAATACAATGTGGAAATAGGCAGTTCCCCGGGAATGGGATGCAGGGCAAATATTTTCATTTGCTTCAGCAGAAATATCAAAATTCTGTTCCTTAACAAAACTGTGAGTTGCTTAACATTTTCTTTGGGCTTACATTCATTATTTTCACAGTAAAAGCAAATTTTATGAAAAAAAAACATGACAAAAAAAAAAACAAAACAAAAACCCCACAAATCTGTGTCCCTGAAACTGTCTTTCATTTTTGTCAGAAATGTGAGTCAGAAATGAACAATGTTTCCTGGCATTTATTGAACAATAAAAGCATCCAGGTGGATCTTGTTAATGCTAACTTGTATTGTTCAGAGATTCACCAATGAATAAGAGAAATCAGACCAAGAGTCATACAGGTTTCCAGGTTTCTTTTCAACCAGTTTTCCAGGACAGCTGCTTTTGATCATCATATGTAGCATTTCAGGGGTTACAAATGCCTTTGATCTGTGTGTGACTGCCTTTCTAACAGAAACACAGTAGAAGCTTGGGGCCAAATTCATACCTGGTGTAAGCAGCATCCGCTTATACCAACTTAAAGTTGGCTAAAGTAGTGGGAGTCTGGAGTGTGTGCTATTGGAGGACTCTTAGCACTTAGTTACTGGATTATCTGCAAAAGATTTTACTTCTTTAAACTGGTAAAATATGATTTCTCCTCACTCCCCCCTTTAGTATTTTGCATAGTTCTAATACGCTTGGTTTTAAGCCTAGTCCCAGTGAAGTCAATGAAATGTTTGATATTGACTTCACAGTGACCAGGATTTGAGCCTTTGAAAGCCCAGGGGTGAAGAGAAGGATGGAGTTTTACTTTTGTCCCTTGCTCTTGTGGGATTAGAAATTAGACCTTTAATGTTAACTTTTGTCATTTAATTTTCCTTTTAATTTTTGTTTTGAGTTGCCCTTTTATAGCAGTATTTCAAAACAAAATGGAACTCAAAGTAACAAGACATGAAACTACAGACTAATGGCTGATTTGAACAGTATATCTTTGGCACAATATCTAGTAATAATGGCTTTTTTGGATTGGTTATGTGACATCTTGACAGAGTGTAGTAAGGAGCTGTTAAAAGGGGTAAAATGGTGAGACATATTAAATTGCATCATAAGAAGGAGTTATTGCTCATGGAGAGAAATCAACTGGCAATAGATACATTTCGAATAATAAGATCTATTTTGTATTATTACTGAAGGGGCTAGTTCACAATAGTACAATAATTTAAAAAATAACAAAAGCTGGTTTTGAGTTACGGGAATTAATCTTTCATTTGAAATTGCAAAAATCTATTAATTATTGTTAGAGATTTCTATTCCTTTAAGTGTGGTTCTACTCTGAAAATTAACGGTGGGTACATACTCGGCATGGCTCAGCTGTGGCTACACTACCAATGGCATCAGGGCTACACTACTGTTTACACTTGCACTAGCTCTCATGGAGCTACCAGTGTTGGAATACCAGCAGAGGAATTACAACCCTAGGTCATAGTGAAGATATAGCCTGTGATGCAGATGCATTTGTATGATTCCTGGCACATTGTAGATTTAGTACAACAAAGTATTGCAAGCAATTCAGAGACTCTCCTGGGCAGGTTGAGGCCTTCTGTAAAACTCCAGAATGCATCTCAATCAAAATTGCATTAGAAATAATGACAGAATGGCTGCCTTCCTCAAATTTTTATAAGACAATGGACAACCCTCAAATATCACCTGAAACACATCACCAAATTCATCCATTTCATTCTTATCCATAACAATTTTCCATTCAACAACAAACACTTTGTCCAAACCATGAGAACAGCCATTATACTAGGATGGCTCCCCAATATGCCAACCTATTCAAGGGCCACCTTGAAGAAGAATTTCTGGACAAATGCACCACAAAACCAGTGATCTACCTGAGATACATAGATGACATTTTCATCCTTTGGACAGACAGCTTGAACTCCCTCATAGATTTCCACCACAACTTCAACAACCGTCACCCATCCATTCAACTGTCTCTAGAACACTCCCACACTAGAGTCAATTTCCTGGACACTACGATCAGCGTCAACAATGGATACCTACAGACAACTATATACAAGAAACCCAGGGATTACCACACTTACCTTCACAGATCCAGTAACCATCCCAGACACATCAAGAAATCCATTATCTACAGTCAGGCACTCAGATACCAAAGAATATGTGCCAAGGAGAAAGTCCAGCATATAAACTTAACACTGCCTTCCCCAAACAAGGGCACTCCACCAGAAAGTTAGAATGTGTCATGGAATGGGCCAACCAAATACCACAAAGGAACCTGCTTCAATACAAAAATAAATCCCTCTCTGACTGCACACCCTTAGTTGTCACCTCCCACTCCACACACCCTCTACCTCTCCAAGCTCATAATCAGAAGCAAGCTCTCCACAGACCAGGACACACTAACTCAAAGCGGCACCAGACTCTTCCAGAACAACATATGCAAAACCTGTATACATATCTCCACTGCTATGATGATCAACAACCCCCACAATGCACCTTTCAAGATCCATGGGTCCTACACATGCCTAGAATATGTAGTGTACTCATCCAGTGCACTAAATGCTCCAATAACAACTATGTGGGTGAAACGAGACAGCCACTATGCTCTTGAATGAACCCACACATTAAAATAAGACAAAAACATCATCATATCACACTTTTCACAAAGCTGACCTCTCAAAGGAAATCTGCACAACACTTCAAAAGACAAGCCTGGGATCTTGAATTCATAACTTTGCTAGACACTAACAATCATGGACCGAATAGAGACACTGGCTTTATGGCTTAATACAATAATCTATAACCCACTCATCCTTCTGCCCCTGCTTCCTGACCCCGTGAATGGAGTGGTATTAACAAGCCACTTCACCTTGAATGGTTCCTTGAAATATGTAACTACTTTTGCTGAACATTCTGTTCCACCTTGTATTTAGCTGTGACACTGTGAAGACAGGTCACACTCCTGCGTGATGCAGTTACACCAAGCAACTCCTGGTGTAGACAGTGCTATGTCAATGGGAGGTCTTCTCCCACTGACATAACTACTGCCTCTCACGGATTAACTATGGGAAGCTCTTCCATCGGTGTAGTAGTGTCTTCACTGAAGTGTTACAGTGTAGATATTACGGTGCAGATGGGCCTAAGCAGCATTTTAAGTGTAGATCTGCCCTGAATGCATTTCTCAGACCTGAAGAAGAGCTCTGTGTAAGCTTGAAAGGTTGTCTGCCTCACCAGGCTGAAGTTAGTCCAATAGAGTTTATAACCTTTACCCACCTTGTCCCTCTAATATCCTGGGACCAACATGACTACAGCAACACTGTGTAGCAGAAAAAATGTTCATTTCAAGAATGGATTTTCATATTTAATAATTTAAATATAGCCATAATTTAGTGGATAGCATATCAAGACAATATTCCAACCAAGCTTTCCTATATGAATGTGCAGAAAACTACAAACATGTTACTACCTCTTTGCATATGTCTAGTATTGCTGTGTTTTATTAAAGATAAAGTTGGGTGGAAAGCAACAATTGTACACAATTATCTTTAGGAAGAATTGCTAGGAATGTAGTTTTAAAATTGCATTAGAAGTAGTCTGCGACTCACTTAAGATAAATAGATCGTGAAATTAAAGGCTATTAATAGACCAGCCCCCCAACACTTTATGATAATAAGACAGGGCTGAGTTTAAATATCAACTTAGCAGTAGGCATCAGAAAGAATTTAAATTTATTTTACATTCTGAAGGCTATGTGGATGGGCTTTTACAACAGCTGCTTATCTCTTTTGTTTTACAGGTAATTCACTATAAAATAAAATTTAAAAATGTAATAAAATGAAATTACCCAGTTACAGCAGGATTACAAGATTATGGTAAAAAGTTAATATAATTAATAAGATAAAAAGGTGCCAGAACCGAAAACAGTCATGAGATTGCTTTAAAACACTTTGTTATGGGTTGTTTATATTGCCTTCTGATTTTTGAGCCTTTAGGTTATACTTGCTAAAAATTTTTCAAAAGAATGAAAACTGAAATTCTCATCCAATGATTCTTGATTTTATCAGCTGGGGCTTTCAGAAAAACACCAAATATTGCAAGGCATGATACAGTCATGAGAGCTGGTAACACTGTGTTTTCTCCGCTAGTATTTTGCAGATAAACTGTTGCTATGGAGCAGCTGGATAAAAAGCAAATCAGCCTTGTGGTCTAGAAAATGAGCTCAGGAATGGCAAAAGAGCCAGATCTCACAGAGAGCTCACAATGCCTGCAATCAAAGGAAGTTGTGAGTGCTCAGCCTTTGTTATGGTTTAGCTGATAGTTTTGAGAGTGTGCAGTGGAAGTGGTATTATGGCTATTCTGTGGAAGGTGTGTTTGCTGAGGTTGTGTGCAATGGTGGTTGTGCAGTGGGTGAGCAACATGAGTGGATGCAGAACATGGTTCCAAATAAGCCCCCTGTGTAGCAGAATCCAGAGAGTGTGAGACATAGGTGCTCTGAAGAGATGTAGCCTACAGAATCCTCCTGTTCCTTTTATACCATACAGAGGGGCTGTGTAAGAAATAACATTGATTTCTCCAACGACTGGGTCAGCGCAGCCTCCATGGAAGAACTTTGCAGCTGCTTTGTGCCCTGGAAAGGAGGATTCTTCTGACCTGGGCCCACTACATATCTCACCAGAGCTACCTCTAGCTAATCATGTGCAGACAACTGGGGCTATGCTGAGGCTTTAGCTCCCCCCAAGATTTTAGAGATTGCATTAGTAAATAGAGGAAGCATGGAGTTTGGAGCAGAAGATCATTTATTTCACTTTATTAGAAGCGCACAAATTTAGTTATGGTACAAAACTACTCATTGAAGCCGTATTCAAAAGTTTTTAAAATTATTTGTTTACTCTAGCACCCCCGCCCGCTCTTACCCAGGCTCGGAGAAGAATTTGTGCTATAGAGACAGTGTGAGTAACAGAGGGAGTACAGAGCACGTGTATCTCTTTGAGGACGGAGGAAAAAAGCCAAAGAGGATTGGAGACATGGACAAGTAGGAAAGGGCTTTGGTCACTACAGATCAAAATGCACTGTGATGGATCTGTTGAGCAAGAGACTACAATCCCCATCATCTCTCTCTCCACGGCATGTCCCCATCCTCCTGGCCAGGTAGGGAACAGGCCTGAACCAAGAAGCAGCCAACCTCTGTTTGAAAGTATCAGCTGCATGGCTAGCCAGGAGCTGCAGGGAAACTGGAGGCAGCAAAGATTCTCCAGGAACTGTATGCAGAAATCTGTGTGGAGCAGGCTGTGACTACTGAAAATTACAGCTAGATGCAGGCCTGTGCAGGGCTTATGGGGAAGCAGCATCAGCTGAGCAAAGAGCCAGTGTAGAGGGGCCCCAATGAAAGAAACTAAGTAAGCCTGGCTTGGAAATACATAAGTGCCTATTTGCTTGGAACAGAGATTGAAGTAGAGAGGGCACTCCAGATACTAGGCCTAAGGAGAGTTGACTCTCAACTGGGCTGTCTTGGGGTCTAAACATTTACTTCATCGCTCATTTTGAACTGTAACTGTTTAAGCCTTTGTATCTAGGGCATTTGAAACCTTTACCTTTCCTATCAACTGTAGTAAAATAACTTTTCCCTTAGCCAAGTGTCTGAGTGGTTACTAGGATCTATCAGGGCTAACACCAACAAGGCCTAGCTGCTGAAGTACTTACAGTGCTTGCCTCCAAGTGGTGGCATATTGGGCATGTTACTGGCATCCTAGGGGTTTTGGTGTATTGAGCAGCCTCAACATGCAGCCTTTCTATTGGAAATGTTTAAAAAGGCACTGTAATAATTGCTATTGATTTAAAATAAAATAAAACATCCTGATCTCAAACAGCATCTGGATAAAGGGAAAACATTAATTATCCTTCCCTGTTCTTTGAAGTGATCAAAGTGGACAAAACACACCAGTCACCAATTGTTAATGATAAACACCAGTTATTCAGTGCAGAACACTTGTACCATGCAAGCTGAGAGCTGGCAAAGCACAAGGCACTTAGGGATACTGTGGATCACGGAGAGGTTTACATTTCGGCATTTTTTGTTTTAAGAAATCTAGAACCAGATGGGGGCTGATCTTTTACAGGTGGGGAAGAAGAAGAGCAAAAGTAGGCTCCACCACTCTTATGAGATCCATATAAAAGCCAGCCACAGTTTAGCCTCCCTGATGGGGTGGGAGGGGATGGAGATGAGCCTGGTTTTGTTCTTTGTGCCAGTCCAGGGAGTGTGCCAGCCTCAGTAGCAGAAATAGGCTACCTTCTTTGAGAGAACAGAGCAGCCTGTACATCCTATATGCACATAGAAGTTTGTGGAAGGATTGTAACTCATTGAAACTATAAACGGTGTGATTTCTGATTGCGGGAGTTTGTACCGAATTTCTCTAAAGACTGATGTCTCATAATGGAAAGGAATTTGGCCAAATAGAAAAATACAGATCATAAGTATGATCCTCAGATTGGTCTTGGCACAATTAGATGAATGACTCTTCATAGACATTGCTCATATGGCTGACAGAAATGGATGGGGCTTGTATAGTAGGTATTTCTGGATTATATATACCAGCGTTCATGTTATGCTGTAAGCATTGCCTTGTGATGCAAAGCACAGGTGGCATAAAAGGAGGAGATAGAGCATTCCCTGTAAAATGTGGGATTGCTTTGTAAGACTGCCAATTGAAGAAAAGTGGGAATCAAGAAGGACAACAAAACTGATTCAGAAACTTCCCATTTACACTGTGGAGAAAGTGTGATCAGCTACATCAGTTCCAGCTAAGAGATCCAGACCAATAATGGTGTTGATCTCACTTCCAAAAGGCTGAAATTGTGTTCTACATATGGGTAAAAAAGGAGTTTCAATCTGAAGGAAACTCGGAACTGGATTTGGATCACTTTTTTGGCCTAGAGTAGACAGAGTAAACTAAATCTAAACATCCCGCTCCAAAAAACTCCCACCATCATAGTATTTTGAAGTGCACATAATTGAAATGAAGCAGTTTGTTAAAAAAGGCAAATCAATTACATTTCATAAAATAATCCAAATGTTGTTTACTCCATGACTAGGCACCCTTCAGCATCTATGTCACTATACATTCTTCAGTAATAGGTACAAGACTAGATGCTGTTCAGTTCTAGACTGACAGGTGGAAATGAGGGTGCTGGATACTGTGCCCTACAAAGACCAAAAACAACTATCCAGAAAATCTATATTTTTTAGTTTATATTGGTATTAGTCTATGTATACAGCTTCACTGAATTGGAGTAGCCTGCTTTTCCTGTTACTTTAACAACTAGTTTGCAACCCTGTGAGGATAATGTAGGCCTGTACCCATGCATTTTTAATTCACCCATTGCTATACTCCAATTATTTGTCATTTTTATTATAGTTGTTGGCAAGAACCACACCCTTCTGGTGATAATTTGTCATTGCTATGCAGCCAGGGATCAAATTGTACTCCTAAGAAACACCCCTCAGTGAACAATTCCCTCAGAAGATTTTCATCTTCTCAAGATGCAATGAATTGCTTCTGCATTGCTTAACTGATCAAGTAAAATGACATGTCAAAACATGTTAGACAGTTTGTGATTTGCTGCAAAAAACAAATATTTGTATTTATTAATGTATGCCAAGTTATCATCATCATAGAACATCCCAAAAGGACATGGCCTCCTTGCCAATTGAGCACCATCTGGATCGATCTCTGGTAAGGTAGTGAAGGTGGTTTAACTCTTTATTTACAGTTTATGTCTATCACAGGCAGTCTTGTTGCACAACTGAAGCTTTTGAAGCCTATGTGATTGCCAGCCAAAAAGCAACTGTGATGTTAGCTGATTAAAATATGACCAAACAGATAATTGTTGCAACCACTGTTATATATTTGCAACAAATCTTATACAAAATGTGGCATGTAAGATGTCTATGGAAAGGTTATGATTTGCTGGTTATGATTATGCTATCTGTATGCATGCACCATTTTTGTATTTGAAGTCATGAATCTTGGCTCTCTACCTGGATTTCAAATGTTTGCTTTTGGGGTAACGCCCACAAGGTAGTTAGCCAGCACATCTTGGAGGGACTATTCAAATTAAGTGGCTCATCAAGAAACACTTAACTGACAGTGGACCATGGTAGACGCCCATCTACACTGAATGGACTGTCCTGCAAACGTGCTGTTTGAGGTATAGGTAAGGGCTTCTACTGTGTCCAAACCTTCATGCATGGACATGTGACTTGCCCATGTGACTCCAAACACTATCTTGTCATCTGTAATTTTCTACTAGCTGTGCTGAGGGCTTTGTTTGGAACAATGGGTTTCCCTCCACATGGCAGAAAATATAAAAGGTCCTGGAAACCCCTCCATTTTGTCTCTCTTCTGCTCCAGCCTCTGGACTGTGAACTTATATTAATGGAAGCATTCTAACCAAGGAATTGAGGACCTTCCAGTGATTTGGAAGCAGCCAGGGACTTGACTTGAGCCAGCAGTTTATTCCATCGCTGCTACAAGTCTGAACCAAGAACTTTGCATTTATTGTATGTATTTGATTCTTTTAACCAATTTTAACTCTCACCATTCTTTCTTTTTTATGAATAAACCTTTAGATTATAGATACTAAAGGATTGGCATCAGAGTGATTTTTGGGTAAGCTCTAAGTTATGTATTGACCTGGGTGTGTGGCTGGTCCTTTGGGATCAGAAGAATGTTTTATTTGAAGAGACTGGTTTTAAAGAAACACTTATCTCTAAATCCAGTATTTTTGGTGGTGATAGAAGAACTGGAATGTCTAAGGAAACTGCTTTTATGACTTCTGATTAGCCAGTGTGGTGAAATAGAAGTTTACTTTGGTTGTTGGTTTGATATCTTAATGGAAGAATAACCATTAGTTTTGGGCTGTTTGCCCTGTTTCTCAGCAGTTTGTCCTGAATTTGGCATCCTCAGTTGTGACCCACAGAGGCACGTTTACAGCAACATTCCTCGGTAAAAACGTTTTGGAATTCATTGGTCCTCCATTATAATATGTTCATACTGAGAAAGTTGCTAAAATCAAACCAGTGCTGTTGGAGGTGGTTGCTGGGTTCAGCTTTGAACAGCCTCCTGTCTGGTTCATCCTGCAACTTCATATGAGGTAGCTGATTAAGATGCTAAGAACGGAACACATCAGTCTGGTGTCCGTCAGCTTTTCTCAGTGCTAACACTGCAGTCGATGCTATGGAGCTGGTATAACTGCGGTTCTCTAGATCTACAGCTTTGTAGCAAGAATGACGTCCCAACCTCCCCACAGAGACCATTGAAGGGCCCAGAATGCAGCAGCAGCTGCTGTATGCACAGCCACGTCTTTTGAGCATGCTCCAGCACTGCCTGTGGTGCTGCAAACATATTTGACAGATGCCAACTGCTGGATGTTCTGTAGTGACAGGTGAATACTGAGATGATTGCAGTCTGGAGAGGGAGGCTGTCTGATGGTAGTAACCAGATTAATAACCAGACAAATGCATGATGCTTCTTGCCTGACTAGATCAGCCATCAGCTGCAGCAATTCACCATGCTGAGCCAATAAGACAGTATCATCAACATATTCAAGATCTCAAAGCAGAATGGTGTCCAGGTCAACACCACTGACAGCTGCTTCCACAAGCTTATCCATCAACCAATCAATACCGATACTGAACTGCAACGACGGCAGAATACAGTCTTGCTGCACTCCTGTGGAGATAGGAAAGCATGCCATGTGTGTGCCATTGACTCAAATGTAGCTTTCCGTTTCATTGGAGAGCTCTTCTGTCAAGGACATTATCTTCTCAGGGAGGCCAAGTTGCTTCATCAGATCCTTCACAGTTGCTAGATGCACTGAATCAAAGGCCTGACGGAAGTCTATTAAAACTGCGGTGCAGAGCTTATTGAATTCTGGCATTTTCTCAAAGTATTCAAGTATGCCAAGTTTATCACTACATTTTTAGAAGTTAATTGTAAGGATCTTTTTAGCTAAAGTGTGAGAGGGACTGTACTTATGACATAATGACATATTGGTATTATAGGGACTATGCTAATAGCTGTGTAAGACACTGGCTTAATGCGAATTAACCCTTTAGCTGCTGAATTCAGCAACTATCAACAGCCAGCTACTTCACTACAGCCAAAGGAGCTACTTACTTTCTGCTGGGAGAAAGGTAGTTCGTGCAAATGAGGGTCCTACATAGCTCTTGTCCTTGCACTACTGATTCTAAGGACCTTTAAATGTCTCACATGTGACTGATAATAAGCTAGTCTCCAACTCTAGGCTTAAGGGATTCTGTGGTCTATTCTTTTGCCAGACTGTTTAAAAGAACAAGTACTTGAGAATGGAGCTGTGTCATCTACCCCTTTGATGATCAGAATGCTTTTAGGGGGGGAAGCCAAAGTAGTGCAGTTGGAAAAGTGTCCTGTATATAGTAGTGGGTTTCCTGATTTTTTTTTATGGGATGGGAGGTAACTGAATCTTTGGGATATTTGGTCTCTTATCTTGCTTTTCTGACGAGTGACTTCAATCCATTGGTCTCTAACAAGGGGATCAATTTGCTAACTCCTAGACTGTGATCCTAAGAGGAAGGCAACAACTTTGGAGCACCGATGTTGTAGATGATACATAAAATGGAGGTTCTGATCACAGGGCACTGGACCTGATCCCAATGCCTTTTGAAGTCAATAGCAAATAAGGAGTAAGTTTGGGCTGACATTTTTGTAAGAGTATCAGTATCTCAGACAACTTTCCGGTTAGGTAATTACATTCTGACCGTTATAGTTATCTCAGTAGTGTCAGTTGAAGAAGTTAATTTTCATTTCTCCTCCTAGTAAACGTATGTAAGTGCTGTTGGCACAGAATGGCTGTCAGGCTGCAGCCCAGAAATAGCTGCATTTTCAGACACCTATAGATATCCTGTAAAGCTCTTAGATACTGCCGTCCGTGAAAAATACTGTATACATGTAAGGGAACAATAAATTGATGTACAGAGAGTTTAGGGACTGAGCCAAACCCCATGAAGACATCAGGAATCTTTCTGTTTACCTTAATGGGATTTGGATTAGGCCCTAAACTAGTAGGTCAAAGAATTCTAAAACTGAATTATTATCTCTTCCTTGAAACTAACCTCTGTATGCTACAAACATATTAAATGGTTTTGAAACAAAGCAGATGACAGAACTTCTGTTGTTTTAATATTCTTGGAAATCAGTGATGCCTGACTTGTTGAATACTGAGGTGGAAATCCATCATCTGACAGGAAAACATGTTGTCTGATTTAATTAATGTGTTAAGAGAATGTAATGAACTTGATGTTTGCATTAAAAATAAATTTTGAGAATGTTAATTCCATTAGCAAATCACTTTCTGTCACAATAATTCATTACTGACAAAGGACATTAAATTGTCTAGACTGACTTCATCATTAACGGTTGTAGTTTATTATGGGCAACAAAATGGCAGGTGAAATTCAATGTTGATAAATGCAAAGTAATGCACATTAGAAAACATAATCCCAACTATACATACAAAATGATGGGGTCTAAATTAGCCGTTACCACTCAAGAAAGATCTTGGAGCCATTGTCGATAGTTCTCTGAAAACATCTGCTCAATGTGAAGGGGCAATCAAAAAAGCTAACAATGTTAGGAACCATTAGGAAGTGGATAGATAACAAGACAGAAAATATCATAATGCTTCTATATAAATCCCACATCTTGAATACTGGGTGCAGATCTGCATGCCCCATCTCAAAAAGATATATTGGAATTGGAAAAGATTAAGAGAAGGGCAACTAAAATTATTAGAGTTATGGAACAGCTTTCATAAAAGGAAAGATTTAAAAAACTGGGAATTTTCAGCTTGGAAAAGAGACGACTAAGGTGTGAGATGATAGTGGTCAATAAAATCTTGACTGGTGTGGCAAAAGTGAATAAGGAAATGTTATTTACTCCTTCACATAACACAAGAACTAGGGGTCATCCAATGAAATTAATAGGCAGCAGGTTTAAAACAAACAAAAGGAAGTATTTCTTCACATAACACACAGCCAACCTGTGGAACTCTTTGCCAGGGGATGTTGTGAAGGCCAAAACTATAACAGTGTTCAAAAAAGAACTAGATAAGTTCAGGGAAGATAGGTCCATCAATGGCTATTAGCCAGGATTGGCAGGGATGCAACCCCATGCTCTGAGTGTACCTAGCCTCTGTTTGCCAGAAGCTGGGAGTGGGTGACAGGAGATGGATCATTTGATGATTGCCTGTTCTGTTCATTGCCTCTGAAGCATCTGCCACTGTCAGAAGACAGAATACTGAGCTAGACGGACCATTGGTCTGACTCAACATGGCCGTCCTCATGTGGTGTATGTATAACCCTCAACTCTCAGCTGAGTAGCAGTCTTGCCAATTAATTAGCCAATGAGTGATTTTCTGATTAACTAATATGCCTCTCTTGCATCTTCTTGGTGTGTGTCAGTGTTTTGTTTGGCTGGAAAACAGTTTTTAATACATGGAAAATTTCAATATTTTTGATAAAATTTTGGAAAACAAAGAAAAAAGCATAAAATGTCATACAAAAGTGGAACTATGAAAATAAGCACACTGTCATCTTGAACTAAACATAAGATTACTGCTGTTGTTAGGCTCAGTCTTATTCTGGCAATAGTACTGTAAAACTGGCGTAGAATCAGTAGAACATTATTTCCCAGCCAGGATTCCAATAGTATGGCTAATTCAATCCCAGCTTTCCACTGAAAAGGGATAGGCACTCAAAGGAAACTGAAGAATTTTAGACTGTTTCTTAGATGGTCACCTTGTGCCCGATTCATGCTTGTGTTGAGGGTCCTTTACATTTGCTCTGCTGGGGAAGAATCACTCTAAGAAAGTGGGCTTCTCCATCTGGCACAGTGTCAGCACTTTATGGTCCCCTTACAAAGACCCTAGTAATGGAGGCAGTAAGGGTAGCCCTTAAAGTGGCCCAATTTGAACTGGGGGCTGAAGTGGTTCCTGGCCAAACCAGAAGAGGTGTCTCCCTTCCACTGCTTGAGCCAGTCAGCTCCAGCGTAAGGCTGAATTGTTCCTTCAATCATTTAAATGATAGGGACGCAGTTTGTCTATTCAGATCAGAGATCTCACTAAAAGATTGTAGGGTTTCCTTTTCAGCTGGCAAATATAACAAAAAAAATTCCTATCAACATTTTTTCCCATCCTTCCAGGCTCACTAAACAACAAATACCAAGTGACTTCACAGCATGGAGCAGTGATTTAGATATAGTGATTCTGAGAGATATCTGGGCAACAGTGTTGTCTACATTACATAAATCTTCACTTTGAAACATATATATCCAAAAGTAGTATTTCATTACCCACAGATTAAATTTCCTTCCTAAAATTTTGTCAGAAAGCCAGGCATACCATCAAACTGCTTTAAATGCTTAAAGTCACAGTTTTATTATGCTCTATAGCAGCCCATTTAATCGTAACTTCTGGATTCTGTTCCATGATATGTTTCATGACTTGACACTCCAAAGTCTTTATGTCATCTTTATGTTTGCTGGGCCTAATGTATCAATAAAGTTGGTAATAAATTGTTATTTTTATTAATAGCTAAGAAGCAGGTATAGAATTTGTGGATTTAAAGCATAAAAGCAGCCTTAGAAAACTGGAAACAAGTGTTGATTAGTGAAGAAGATGATTTCCTGACAGGAAGCCTGCCTGGAGCAAGTGTACAAATGCACAAACCTCACGTCACCACCATATTGCTGAGATGACTGGAGCTGGCTACTGCGCCCATAAGGTGGGCAGGGTGGTTGAGGAACGCCTGGGAAAAGAGTAGCTGGAGCTGCACTGGGGGCTGAGGACATGATAATACTCTAGCTATTTACATTAGACTTGTCAGAAGACAAAGATTAGTGAAAGCTTGCTGTGTCTTCAGGTGATTGTTCTCCCATTGGGGCACCTTTTGGTGTGTTACTCACATAAACCTGACACAAACATGGGAGAATCTATCTAAGGTACTGTAGTATCTGAGTGTATCATAATGTTTAATATATACTTACAACACCTTCTTAAGGTAGGGAAGTACTAGTATCCCAATTTACAGTTGGGGAACTGAGGCAGAGAGAGACTTGTCTGAGGTCAGACAAGAAGTCAGTGGCAAAGCAGGGAATTGAACCTAGGTCTTCTGAGTACTAAGCCAGTGATCTCACAGCTAGAGTAGCCTTCCTGTCCCTTTTAGATCCAATTGAATGATAGCAAGACATCAAGTTCAGTGGCTTTCTCTGGCATGGCAATTATGGTCTAACTCTTGGATTCATCCACAAACATGTAGAGTATCTCTCTCTCTCTCTCTTTTAGATGAAGTGAATAAAAACAATTTTAGCATGCCAAACATTTAAGAATAAAAATTTACTTTCAAAAGTTTGCAAGACTATAAGTAAAGTGAATATTCTTCAGTTTTTAGGTCTCGTTTGAGCCATTAGGTTTTTCTCTCATTAAATTACAGTGCGTGGCTGTGCTGTTCGAGGAGGAGCACGGGGAAGGAAGCGTGACTCTGAATGCCATAGTAACAACTACATAGTCAGAGTTCCATAATACATGAGTATAGAAAGTTTGGAAAGGGTGGTTTTTTTAAAATGCAAGAACAGTGATGCCCTAAAATATGCTGGATAGTTTTAGTGCAAAAGAATAGGTTAACGTGGTATTAGTCTCAAGATTTACTCTTTAAAGTTTTAGTATAATTTCAATTTTAAGTGCCAATAGTTATGCTTTAGCTGCTAAAACAAAACTGGAATTGAAAGCTTTTGTTTAAAGAAGACAATCCTTTCGTTACTTGATATCTTTATAACTTTGTCACTTCAGTCTCTCTGTATCTGTTGTATATATCTTAATTATGTCTCATGTCCTTTCCCTGCTTCTGTAGGCAACGCTAATGGAACAATATTTTGTCTGTTTCACACTTATTGAAAAATGGAGAGCCATAGAAGAAGCAGAGTTGATCCCACCTACCCTTCTGTAGTGCATATTAAGGTTGCGACTCTCAATCCTGGTGTCACTTAGCAATCCAAAATCACCTAGCTGTCCTCCAGTTGAATAATTTGGGAACGGTTGCTATTTAAAAAGTCAAAATTTACCCACAGTTTCCCCAGTTTTCTCAGTGGAACAACACATGGCAGACCTTGTTCCTTCCCTGGTCTGTCATCTCTTATGAGGACAGGGGATTTATTTACATCCTTGCCCCCTTCTCCAGCCTTAAAGAGCCAGCATGTCCTGTTACAATCAGTTATGCTTTTTTTTTTTTTTTTAAATCAGCACTCAAGGGGTTACCTGGGTACAAATGAGTGTAGAATTGGCCCACAGTGCACCTATTTTACAATAATTAATTTTAAAAAATAATGTATTCTACTTTACATGTGCAAGGAGCTCCACAAACACTGTCTACTTCTGTGGTCACCTCAAACATTTAAGAAAAAGAAATGTGCATTCTAGGACTTTCTTACACTTTTTCAAAGGTCTGTGCCCTACTGTAATTGGGCTGAATCCTTATTTCACACAAGCAGCAATAAAGGAAATGAAACAAAGTCATCTCTGCAAATTTACACGTTTGGTGGCAGTTCTGACACGGTGGTTGTCAAATGAAAACACAAGTAGATAAATATATAGTAGTCATAGAGCCTTCCGGCTAACAAAGTCTGCAATGTGCTGAATGTTATCAAGCCCTAGCAGTTGCTTGGTTGGCACATCAGAGGGCTAAGGGAAAGTTCTGAAATATTTGAGTCCAAGAGCTTGAATTTCCCACTTTACATTTGTGGCAAGCTGCAGTTTAGAGATTTTTGTTGTTGTTGCCCTGAAGATGAGAAAACAATAATCCAAAATTTAATGTAGTACCTTTCATCCAAAAAGATCCTAAAATGCCGTATAAACTGATATACAAGGATGTCTTCCTCCTCTCCTGAACGACATCCATCTTTGGGGTGGAATGCAACAGCTATTCAAAAGTGCACACAACAGTTTAAGACAGGAATTGAAGAATATTACTGCATCCAATTGAAACTGCAGGGGAAATTTAGAGAGGAAAATTGTAATCATCTGAGTTGAAATTTGGGCATGATATTAGGATTAAGACTACTATGTAAAAAAAGTATTTTCTACAGTTTTTTAAAATCACTATTGTTTCTTTTCATTAAAAAAACAAAAGAAAATAAACAAAATTTTGGTGTTCTGGCTTTTAGTTTTTCAACAACTATCCCCCCCAATATTGTGCACGTAAATGAGTGTTACTCATATTCTGGGTCAGGAGAATAGGATGTCAGATGTTCAAGGTCCAACACAGCTATTTTCCATTGCAGGTCATTTATGCTTTAAAACATATAAAAATAGACTAACAGTGTAAGATAAATACATTGGAAGATAAGTCCACTCCCATCCATCTATTTGCATATTTTATATGTATATCTATAAAAGTACAACTGTTGTGTAATCAAATCCCTAAAAGGCCAAAGGAGAGACTCTCTCAGAGCTAGTTTGCTCTGCAGGGCTAGCAGGAACAGAAACTAGTAAAAAACCTTATGTTAATCAGTAAGGAAAGCAGAAACAACAATGAACATACGCAAACACACAAGGAACAGATCTGTAACAAGGGTCAATGTTGTAAAGTTACTTCTCAGAGTAGAATCACATTTTAAAGCTGACCCAGCTAACTTCACTGTGGATTTTTGGAATTAAGCATATCATACTTACAGGAGCACTACCAATGAACACTTTTCAGCTATTCTGATGTTACCAAATATTACTCATTGAAAAGAGGTACAATAATTAACCTAGACCCTAAAAAAAACAGAAAAAGAGGAAATAATATTTCAGTTCTATTTACATATTTATTTGAAATATTTTGAGATTCAAATGACAGGCCACATCATGGTGGGAAACAAAAGATGATTTGAAAATGTTGGTCAAATTCATCCCTGTTCTAACTCCACTGAACTAATTTCTTCTTAAAAATATGGAAAGAACGGATAAAAAGAAAATTAAGAAACTATGGCCCCAATTCAGCAAAGCACTTCTAAAGTATCTGCCTATGTCCCTTGATTTCATACTTAAGTGCATTGCTGGAATGGGTCCTAAGCAATGAACAGGAATGCAGTCAGGAGTCATAATTTTGGCCTGGGAAGGAAGGAGACTCAGTATTCACCCCAGGTCTCTCTATTTTTTTATTTAATTGCAATTCAATCAATGGGTGATTCTCAGTAAGACACCTGTGCTAAATTCCCTTCTGCAGTCAGAAAGGTCTCAGACTCAGATTTGAATTCTGCCTCCAAAATGATTTGTTTTTGTCCCTATTCCTGAATAAATAAAAGAATCTTTTGTGTTTGTAAATATTGAGGGACTTGTAATGCTGTTCAAATTATAATCTCATGTACCAATTTACATATATTTCCACAGCAGAAACAAATATATTTAGTTTTGTTTGTGGGTTTTCTGATGAAGAATACTCTGGTTTATTTCAATGAATGGCTTAGGATGTGGGAACATGTCTTTCTTTTTAAAATCCTGTAAATCAGGGTTCCCAAACATTTACATAGTGTGAATCACCTCTTGGTAATGAAGCTATTGTATAGACTGACTCCTTTCCCACCATTGCCACAATACCTGCCACTTTGCAGAGACCTCCAGAGTCAACATAGTTTCTCTTCACCACTACGTTTAACATGAGCTCCCTGCCATTCTCATAATGTCCCTCACCCACAGACAAATGACAAACCCTGGAAGAGGATTCAGTTTTCCACGCCCAGTAAAAATACATTCTCAATTTCTCCTCCACAGTCAGAATCAGTGAACAGGTGTTGGCAGCAAAGCATCACCCCAATTGACAAGGCCTCTGTCACAGAGTGACATTGGGCCTTTAAGAGGGAGCAGCACCAATGCACCTATGCCTCATCCCAATTGAGCTAAAAGAAAAAGCATTGGGGCCTGAAGGAGGGGAAGCCTGGGTGAATTGGCCTGGAGAGTCAGTCAGAAAAGGGGTAAAGAGAGCAGATAGAAGGCTCTCACTGCCAGTTCCTTAGGAACAGTCAGACAGGGCAGAAGCAGGGAGCTCCTTGAGAGAGGCTGGTAGAGTGCCCTGAGAAGGGAGGCCTTGGGAACATGTTGGGGATAGGGTGGGGTGGAAAGTGACCAGAGCATGGAGGAGTCCTGCTGGAAGGCTTGAAGAGGAAGGACAAAGAGGTAAAGGGGGAAAAAATCCCTGGAAGCTGTAGCCCAGGGTGGGCTGAGGAACTGTTTTGTTGTGTTTGCCTATGTTTGAAGAAAATGAACTGCCTGGAAAAGAGACTTGGTGTGGCAGTAGGCCCTTCCTGAGCTGGGGAGAAGGTCAGCTTGTTACAGCCCCCTTGCTAAGATTTCGGATAGAGAGACCAAGAATTCAATGAGTACAGAGAATGAACTGCCATCTCACTTTGCACGTGTTACTTTAGGGCAATATAAGCTTGCATTACTACAGGTGGTGCCATACCTGTCCTCTGGATAAAATTAATGAATACAAGTGTGAGAGTCAGGGTCCCAAGGGGAGAACAGAGGTGTTGAACCCTAAAGAATAAGCAATTGAACCAACTGATTATATCCGCTGTTATTGTGTTGTAAATATGTCTCGTGAAGTTTCTTATGAAAGTTTGTAATGTTCTAAACTTAATGGTCATTATGGGATAAGTATACAGCCTGTGATTATGAATTTATGTTATAGGGTATGTAGGAAAATGCTCATAATTTGTGGTACAGTAGGTCTGGGAGGGGCTGTGTCCCCAGCCAAATGAGACTAGTTCCAAGAAGCTAACCTTGTGCAAGCCAGGAAAAGACAAATGATAGGCCATTAGAGTTAGTGGGAAGACATTGATACATTCTGCTAGAATCCTGAATTCTGAATAATCATGAGTCACCATGCTAGGAGAGAAGGGAAAAAGAAAAAATGAAAAAGCCCTTAACAAAGCTTGAAACTAAGGTCTTCATCCAGTCACTTGGTGAGTGCTGTCTGGGAAATGCGGCATCCTCCCACAGGCTAGGTGGTATACTAAGAAATTGTTCAATGGCTGTAGGTAACTTGTATTAGAAACGGGATTTTGTCTAGTATAGAAGTGTAAAGCCTGAAGTTGCATTTTTATGTTCATTTACTGTGTAACTTGTATATGTGGGCTCTCGCTTACTATTTCATCTTTGAATCTGTGGCTTTTCTGTGAAATAACCTTCTGTTTATTTTTACCCCAAGTGGGACTCTGTTGTGCAAACTGTGTGGAATGTGTGTGCCAGAGCAAGCTGTGTCTGGGGATTGGTTTGACACCTTCGGGGTTGACTAACCTCAGAGGAAAAGTTTGAGAGTCTGGTAGTTAAGATCTCAGGGAGGACTGGTTTGGGGAGACTCAGGACTGGAAAGGCTGTTGATGTCACCCTGGAAGGAGTAAGTAGGATGGTGGAAGCTAGGATGAGCCCCTGCGCTTGTGGGCAGGCTTTGGTGTCAGGTGTCTGAACTAAAGCTGCACAGCATAAAGGCACCCAAGGTTGCATGGCAGGTGGTGATGGAACCTTTTATTGGACTCTGGGTGATCCCCCAAAACATCACACGAAGACTTTAATTTCTAGGCCTGTCAATCTGGAACATTTTAGAGGCACTTAATTAAAAATAGTAATACATTACTAAATAGTATCAGTGTTTTCCCTGGACGAAGAACATATTCTTTGGGAGGATGAATAATGTCTTATGAAAACAGCAGCCAAGAAGCTGCAGAATATCAAAACTTAAAATTGGTTCAATAACTTTAATATAAGGAACAGTTATACAAACGAGGGGGAAAATGCCTTCTAGTTAATGTAGATAATTTCCTCATGAGCTGGGATTGGCATCAGTTCTGTTATTATAGTATATACAATGTATGCATTTTTATCAGACTTTGTTCTAGTATATCTAATATTTGGGAGAAATAATTTAGTGTATCAGCAGGACATGTTGCCCTAGGATGTACAGTACTTCAAAAAATTAACCGAAATGGACCCAACTGTGAAAAGGATCAGGTCATTTAAGCAATAAATCTAATTTCCATTACAAAATGTACTATGTGTGAGAAAAAAGTCTGTTTAAATGGCTTCACTGTCAGCCATGTAATGGCTAATAGCCAAAAAAATATTTCCTTTCTGATATCTCAGTGCAGTCTGAAACTCCAGCAACACTAACTGGTCTGAAAAACCAGCTGAGTGGAAAGCAGATTATAGTATATATCATAACTATGGCCTCCATCGTTGATACTTAGTCTAAATAATATCTACCAGTAAAATGCGGTTTGACTAAAAAAGGACTTCTCCACTGATTAATAGTGGGTTATAAGCTGATAACAGGTGACCTTTCTCCTGCCAAATTCTGCACCTCTGCAAATCAGCTTCTCTAAACTTCAAGTCAATTTTTGCAAGAATCTAAGTGCCAGTGCTGTGAAAATTGGAAGCAGCTCAAAACAAATTGGCAGAGAGAAAAAGGATTTTGAAAACAAAATGTTTATTTCCTCTCAAATCCCATCTCTTCACTCTTTCCTAATACCGATAACAAGCACATGATGGGAAGTTTAAATAATGACCCACTATTAATAAATTTAATTGGTAGCTACAGAAGATTATAATTTCAAAGAGCTGAAATCCATTTAATTTCACTGTCCAGTGTTATTCATTCTTTGTAAGAAAGGGAAAAGGACTCTGATATCTTACTGAAGTCTTATTTTAAACATTTAAATACATATTGGTTTTCTCTTTATTATTAAAAAGCTAAGCAGCTACCTCTTTCCTCAATACACTGAAAGGTGAAATTACATTTAATTCTAAAGCAATAGGTGGGATCAGATTGCTGTCACACTGTGATATATAAATTATTTTTGCATTTTTTTTTCTCTGTAGCTTTTGGGAGCAACTCATGCCCTGCAGCTGATGTGCCTGGAATGTGCTTAAACAGAATGAAAGCAAGGTTGGTTTCACTATCCAGCCTGGGACAGATTCAGGAAGACAGCACAGGGCATGCAAACCCCATGTGTACTTTTGAGTGCAGTTTTGCAAACTTTCCCTGTATCCCAATGCACAGATGGCTTGGGGGGGGGGGCCAGAGAGGGGAATGGGAGTCATGACTGGTGGCTCTGTACCTGCTTGTTCCACTCGCTATTTCCACTGTGTGGAGGGGGGTAAGGTGGGGTGAGAGGTAGGATGGCATAGCAACAATAGGGGCCACTATAGCCTTGAAGCTATGAAAGATTCTGTCTCCATGCAAAACTTACCCTCACATTGCCTGGCTACTCTGGCTTGATGTTCAGAATAGGATTTGGCCCTTGGAGGATGATATACTTTCTTATTTCCCCCTTGCTCAGCATTCATTGGGTTTGCTATGAGGGCTGAAAGAATCTAGTACCCCTTTATATTATTTGGCCCAAGTAAAAGACTTCATGTTGATTGCATGCCAGACAGAACTTTATTTTTTAACTTTTTTTCTACATACAGTAACTCCTCACTTAACGTTGTAGTTATGTTCCTGAAAAATGCGACTTTAAGCAAAACAATGTTAAGCGAATCCAATTTCCCCATAAGAATTAATGTAAATGGGGGGGGAGGTTAGGTTCCAGGGAAATTTTTTTCAGCAAACAAAAGACTATTATATGTATTGTGGCAAGATGGCCGATTTTAGTTTGGTGGGTCCTGCGCTTTTCTTGGCAGGGAGCTAAGATGCAACTCTTTGCCCCTGCTCTTGGGTGCCAAGGGCCCCGCTATTAGCCCAGGAAGGTGGTAGAGGAGGGAAGCAGGGGAGGGGGTCTGGGTTTGCTCCTCGCTCTGAGTCCCAGCCCCTCTCAACCCCTGTGGGTTTCTTACCCTCATCTTCCTTAGGTGGGGTTACCCTCAGTCCTTATATGCTGGGGGGAAGGGAGTCTCCCGGTCCTGTTGGGCAGGGTCTCCCTTACTCCAATTCTCAGGTCTTCCAAATCTCTCAACGCACCTCCAAGCTCCAGTCCTTTCTCCTTCCTCCTCCTCTGTCTGCCTGATGCAGGGGATTTTATTAGGTTCCTAACAGGGCCTTAATTGACTCCAGGTGCTCCTGCTGCCACCTTCCCTAGTTTACAGGAACCACACTTTAATTAGTCTTGAGCTTATATATTTCCCCTCTAGCACTCTCCCAGGCCCTTCTGTATCACACTCACAGTGTAAGTTTTAAACAAACAATTTAATATTGGCACACAGCGATGATGATTGTGAAGCTTGGTTGAGGTGGTGAAGTCAGAGGGTGGGATATTTCCCAGGGAATGCCTTACTGCTAAATGATGAACTAGCAATTGGCTGAGCCCTCAAGAGTTAACTCTTTGTTAATGTAGCCTCAGACTCCACAAGGCAGCACAAAGAGGGAGGGGAGACAGCATGGCAGACAGAGACAGAGACACACACCATCTGTGAGAGAGAGAAAGAGATGTACATTGCCCCTTTAAGTATGCTGACCCCACTCTTAAGTACACTGCCTTGTTAAGTAGATCAGCAAGCTGAGACCGCAGCTGCTGCCAGGAAGCTCCCTCCATCCTCAGCCCGGTTGTGTCCTAGAGCCCCCCCTGCTCTATGGAAGATGGGGTAAGTGGGGTTCAGGAGGAGGGGGGAGGGGGACACCCTGACATTAGCCCTACTCTTCCCCACCTCCCCTCCACACAGCAAGCAGGAGGCTCCGAGAGCAGCTCCAAGGCAGAGGGCAGGAGCAGCACATGGAAGTGGGGGGAGGGACAGCTGAACTGCCGGCAATTGATGACCTGCTGGGTGGCTGCCGCACAGGGAACTTAGGGGAGGGGGGGGGCTGCCGGTCCACCCTCGTTCCAAGCCCCCACCAGCTAGTTCCAACAGACTGCTCTTCCTGCAAGCCGTGGACAAAGCAGGCGGCTGCCAAACAACGTTATAAAGGAACATTGCGCAACTTTAAATGAGCATGTTCCCTAATTGATCAGCAACGTAACAACGTTAACCGGGACAACTTTAAGTGAGGAGTTACTGTACAGTGGCAGCATCCTTATGCAATAGGTTAAATTATTTCAACTAAAGGGCTCTGCCTAAAAGTCTTTACACAGTCGAAACACCCATTGGCTTGAAAAGCCCTGAAATGTTTAGTTAATCACTTTGCCTTTTTCCTCAAAGCATTTGACATTTTAGCTTTTTATTTAGCTATTCTTCAGATCTTCAGCTTATCAGGAGATACTAACCTTTAAGAGTTCTATATAGCAATCATTTTATCTTTTTCAGGAAAAAAGTAAACCATGAGAAAAAAGTACTGCCCTATCATGTTACTGTTCAGTTACGTGTGAAAAGAGAAATATATGAATAATTTCTAAAATTTCAAACATCAGTTAACCCCCCTGTCATAAATATAAAGGGAAGGGTAAACACCTTTAAATCCCTCCTGGCCAGAGGAAAAACCCTTTCACCTGTAAAGGGTTAAGAAGCTAAGATAACCTCGCTGGCACCTGACCAAAAAGGAGACAAGATACTTTCAAAGCTGGAGTGGGACGGAAACAAAGGCTTCTCTCTGTCTGTGTGATGCTTTTGCTGGGACCAGAGCAGGAATGTAGGTCAGAACTCCTGTAAAGAGTTGGTAAGCAATCTAGTTAGATATGCGTTAGATTCTGTTTTGTTTAAATGACTGATAAAATAAGTTGTGCTGAATGGAATGTATATTCCTGGTTTTGTGTCTTTTTGTAACTTAAGGTTTTGCCTAGAGGGAGTCTCTATGTTTTGAATCTGATTACCCTGTAAGGTATTTACCATCCTGATTTTACAGAGGTGATTCTTTTATTTTTTCTTCAATTAAAATTCTTCTTTTAAGAATCTGATTGCTTTTTTCATTGTTCTTGAGATCCAAAGGTTTGGGTCTGTGTTCACCTATGCAAATTGGTGAGGATTTTTATCAAGCCTACCCCAGGAAAGGGGGTGTAGTGTTTGGGGGGATATTTTGAGGGGGGGGGGAAAGAAGACATTTCCAAGTGGGCACTTCCCCTGTTCTTTGTGTAACACTTTGGTGGTGGCAGCGTTTAACCTAAGCTGGTAAGAATAAGCTTAGGGGGTCTTTCATGCAGGTCCCCACATCTGTACCCTAGAGTTCAGAGTGGTGAGGGAACCTTGACCACCCCCCCCCCCCCCAAGTTCATTCGTGTCTTCAGAATTGTAAAACTATATCTGCACCATAAATCTGATACCAAATAGGTATTACCACATAACATTGACTGGTTGCAGCAACTCACTTTTGATCTATGAATAACGTGATCTCTGAAATACCTACATTTCCTATTGATTGTTCCCTCCAATACCATTCTATAGGATATGATCATCAGGATCTACACTGTTTCTTCCTCTAGACACAGTATACGGATGATAGGAAGGCATTAAAATGGCTGATTCCATTGCTTGTGGATCTCCACAATCTAGGAGAATCCTCAGGAACCAGTGTAGTCAGCTCTACATCACCCCCTCCTGGTCCTGGTGTAGGGGTGTGTTTTGGTTGTGCATGGCGGGGGAAGAGGGCATGGCCCAAATATGTCTGAATTCTAGGAATCTCCAACTTTGAAATGGTCCCTAGGAGGCTGTTGGGCCCATTTCACGGGCATCATTTAAAGCAGCATTGAATTGTACTGGGGTCAGAGCAGTCCCCAGCCAGTCTTGGGATCAGAGAAGGGAAAAGAAGTCTTACAGCTACTTTCCCTCCTGCTGAGCTAAAGTTCTGGCCCCATGGAATTCAATATTTTGTCCTATAAAAATGAAAATGACCTAATAAGGACAAAATTAATTAGAGCTAGGGCAAAAACAAGCTTCAAAGAGGTTTCCAAAGATACCAAGCCAGTTTGAGAGGATTTCCTCTTATTAATGCTGTTCTTGTGGGAATGAATATATCTTCTGCAGCTACAGTCTGTGGCTCAGATTTTTATTGACATTAACATGATCTGGGAACAAGAACTCCAGGGTTCTATAGCTTGTTATTTTTAATTTGGTTAACCAATAGTGAATTGAATGGTCATGAATGTAGAGAAAATGAAATTGCCATGACAAAAAAAGTCATACAAGTTCTTGGAAATCACTTAGCATTCTGATGCCAAGATAGCCATTTTCTTTCCCTCCCATTAAAGCCCACGTAGTGACAGCTGATTAACATGTTGTTTTTACCCTAGAAAACACATTCTGGAAATCTCAATCCGTAGTCCAAGTTACAAACTTGAGCAATGGTTCACTTCTCAGTTTGCATTTTAGAAATTGGTAACTTGGTCAGATGCTAAACTGGTGTAAATTGACCTACTGCTAGTGACAATGGAGCTATGCTGATTTACACCAGTAGAGGATGTGGCCTATTATTCTTTTATTTTCCAATTCTTTTTATTACATGTAAATTCATGTTCAGGAGATTTTCTATTAGGTTTTATATTCAGTGATAAATGTAATTTACCTAGTAGAGTTGAGAGAATTATGGTTATGATTATGGATATCCAGCACTATAGAACCAGATTGGTGTCTAGCTCCTGCATTGCTAAGTAAGTGTGGGAGAGGATATCAAGAGCCTTTCCTACTCCTGCCTGCCAGTTAAAGAGGCTGAGCACAATGGACATTCTTGCTGTCAAGAATTGTTAAGTTACTCAGCGGAGCCAGTTGTATAGCTGGCATGAGTCTCTTTAAAAGGCTGTGCCTCTCACAGCACTGGAGAATTTTCAGCATTTTGCAGGATCAAATGCACTATGCAACCTGTAAAGGGGAAGACTGCTCTTCCACAGACTTTGCAGAACCCCACTACACTAAGCTTGACTATTGCTGGCTGAGACAAAATGGGTGAGGTAATATATTTTATTGGTCCTGAAGAAGAGCTCTGTGTTAGCTTGAAAGTTTGTCTCTCTCACCAACAGAAGTTGGTCCAATAAAATATATTACCTCACCCACCTTGTCTCTCGAATATCCAGGACCAACATAGCTACAACAACACTGCATAATTCTGGTTAACACAGGCCAGAGAAAAATATTTGCCTCCTTTCCCATGTGTTCACTCATTTTGGGGGATATTTGGGATCGAAGCCAGGTCATTTTTGTTATTTAGCAATCTTCTCATGTGAATCTTTTTCCTACTGTTTTCTTCATGTCTTCTTTCAGGCCTGTAATGGACTGCTAGCATATGACACACACCTGAAAGTATAACTGGCTGGTTCTTCTTCGAGTGCTGGCCCCTATGTGTATTCCACATGGAGATTTTAATAAGCAGTACCTGTTTGCAGTAGGTTTCCTTACGGGGCGGCTCTACCTATTTTGCCGCCCCAAGCAATTGCCGCCGAATTGCCGCCACGCCCGCAAGAGCTGCCACCAAATTGCTGCCGCGGGACACGGACTGCCGCCCCATTCTGAATGCCCCCCCAAGCACCTGTTTGCAAAGCTGGTGCCTGGAGCCACCCCTGTTTCCTTATACCCTTGTTCAGGAGCACAAGAGGCAGTGTGGGTCAACACCCCCTCAGTTCCTTTTTACTGCCATATGGCCTGAATTGGAATCCAGTGTCCTCTTCAGCTTTTCAGAGAGCCTGCACAAATTGTTAGTAGTTATTCTTCTTAGCTTTAGTACAGTTATATTTTTAGTGTAGTTTGTTTCCCCAGACTGGTGACTCCCTTCCCATGGCCTGGGACTATGCCCAAGGCTTCAAAAACTGTGTATCCCCTGCTCTCAATCCTTCTCCATCAGTGATGCTGTCTGGGTGGTACACATTTCTGCTAAGTGCAGTATTTGTCACTCATTTCCACCAGAACTTATGAAGCCATGAGATTCGCCTTAGGAAACATGTGATGGAGAAGGCTCTGAGGCCCCTCTCCGATTTATGCCTGGAAGACTCCCCTGTACATCAGTCTCAACAAATGAGCAGCACCCACCGTGTATGTGCGTAAGAGTGGAGCCTTCAGCATCTAAGCTCAAAGACTCTTCCTCCAGCACTTCCCCATGAGAGTCAGGGGTACTCTTATGGTCCAAGCAAAGATCCTTGTCGAGGACAGTCCATGAGAGATGTGCTGCTTCCCTGAGTCTGTTGAGGTTGCGTGAGGCTTCACATGCAGACCCAAAAACCTCTGGACTGGAGGGTAAAGTGTGTAGAAAGAAGGATCATCAATTCCGTCAACGATTCCAGCACCAAAGTATAAGGCCCATCATCCGCTAGTTCCATCTATTCGTGCAGGTTCAGACCCCTTAGTATCATCTGCCCAAAGACTGCAGCACACCCAGGGATATACTGGTACAGTTGATGCCAACTGTAGCGAAGCTAAGACTCACCAGCGCCGCGCCTCCTGCTGGTCGTCTTGGGAATTAGCTCTTCAGCCTCCGGAGCGCTCTCTGCTGGCTGATGTCTTGCCTGCCTCAGGCCCCGTGTCCCTCCTGGACCCCAGTGCCCCTTACCCTGGGGTTCTGCCCCAGCAGTACCCCCACACCCTGGGTCTCCCCTCCCAGTGGAACCCCCAACCCTCTACACCCACCTTGCCTCAGTGGCTACTGCCAGTCATCATCTAGCCCCTGCTCACTGTGGCACACTGCAGTCTGTAAAGCCCACTCATCGTTGGCAAGGGGGGTCGGACCAGCTGCCTCTACCTAACCCCAGGCTGTACCTCTGCAACCCCAGTACCTGCTTTGGCCTTTAGCAAGGCCCACAGCCTGGGGAATTGCCAGGCTGGAGCTCCCCAACTCCTTTTGCCTTTCCCCAGCACTGCTCTACTCCCAGTACCCTGAGCTACCAGGCAGCTAGGTCCTTCTTTCTCCACAGCTAGAGAAAGACTCTATGCCTTCTGGCACTGCAGCCCTTTTACAGGGCCCAGCCTGGCCCTGATTGGCTGCCTCTCAGCCTTTTCTGATTGGCTCTCAGCCCCAGCCCTCTCTAAGGGCTGGGTTTTAACCCTTGCTGAGCTGGAGCGGGTTGACTGCCCCGCTATACCAACAATCAGAACCGCCGGCAAAACAGCACATATAGAGACCTACATGGCACCCTATGACATCTTCCTCCTCTACCTGCAGTCCTCCCATCTTCTATGGCTGAATTCTCCTGACAGACGTTACTACACTCAAAAATATTACTTTGGTGTCCCAGGAACCATCTCACAATCGTCAGGCAGGATTGGCTTCACCATTCCAGATTTGGATGAACCTGATGTGCTGGCTCTTCCTGCATCCCCCCAGAAAAAGCCAAGCCCTGACAGGCAATCCGGGACTTAAGGTCACTACCCTTATAGCTGTGACCTCCCCAGAGACTGATGTTACCCCATGTCATGGGGTCCCCCACAAATGGTTGGCCTCTCCTTCTGGCCTTACTGGGAGGACCATGGGATCCCTATAGGAGATGCTCAGGACCCACCTGGGAGTCTTTCCACTCTTCTCCTTCTCGCCAACAACCGGATCCACTGGTGAGGAGGAGCATATCAAACTGAAACCATAGGTACCAACCCTTTTGACAAGAGTCTTCTCCTCTTCCCTGGATCAGGTAGTCTCTTCCCTTATTCTCTGTCCCCACCAGATGACCATAGGCAATACCAGGAGTTGTTCTGAAGAATGGCTAACAATCTCCAGATACCAAGACCCATACCACTGACTACTGAGCATTCTGCAGCCCCATGGCCTAACTTAGGTGGCCTGTAGCAGGGCAAGAACTCACCGGCACCCTCTGCTGGCTGTCCTGGGAATTAGCTCTTTTCCAGCATATGGAGCACCCTCTGCAGGCTGGTGTCTCGCCTGCCGCTGGCCCCCTGTCCCTCCCAGACCCTGGTGCCCTTTACCTCAGGGTTCTGCCCCAGCAGTACCCCCTTACTTTGGGTTTCCCCTCCCAGGGGAACCCCCAGCCTTCTAAACCTACCTTGCCTCAGTGGCTACTGCCAGTCATCATCTAGCCCCCACTCACTGGGGCTGACTGCAGTCTGTCATGGCCACTCATCATTGGCAAGGAGATTGGACCAGTTGCCTCTGCCTAACCCTAGGCTACAACTCTGCAACCCCAGTACCTGTGTAGACCTTCTCCAAGGCCTGCAGCCTGGGGGCTTACCAGGCTGGAGCTCCCCAGCTCCCTTTGCCCTTTCCCAGCACTGCTCCACTTCAGGTACCTTGCTCCCAGGCAGCTAGCCCTTCTCACTCCAGGGCTAGAGTGAGACTCCTTCAGCTTCTGGCCCACAGCCCTCTTATCAGGGCCAGCTGAGCCCTAATTGAGCTGGCCACAGCTGTGGTCAGCTACTCAAGAGCTTTCACTCCTTTGCCCCAGCCACAGCCCTCTCCAGGGCTGCTTTTACTATTGGCTCCCCAGGGCAGCCCTCTCCCAGGACTGTTTTAACCCTTCAGGGCTGGAACAGGGTGACCACCCCGCTACATGGCCATTCTGGTTAATGAGGCCATATTGGAACCAGTGAGTTCGATCTGACACACCCCAACATTCTGCACTCCCACACCTAAAAGGGCCAAAAGATGCTATTTTGTCCCGGCAAATGTTTGTTCTTCCAGCCTGCCCCAAATATCCTGGTGGTACAGGCTTCTATGGAAAGGACTAGCACTCAGTACCTAAGGACCACCCCATCAGACAAGAGCTCCAAGAGACTGGACCTCCTGGGGAGAAAGGTCATCTCCTCTGCAGGTTTGCAATTCCACACAGCCAATTATCATGCTCAGCTAGCTAAGTACGATTTCAACAACTAGTCTAGGCTGGTGGCCTTTCAGGATAAACTTTCCCCTGAAGACAGAGCCCTATTCCTCTCCCTTCTAGAGGAGGGCAAGTTGGAGGCAAAAACAGCCTTCCAGGCTACAGTGGATGCAGTGGATACAGCATCCAGAGGTTTGGCCACTTTTATTGTTATGAGAAGGGATTCTTGGTTGCAATCCTCAGGCTTTCCTAGGAAAGTGCAGAATACTATGCAGTATCTTCCATTCAATGAATTGTACCTCTTTAATGAGAAAACTGATGACTCTCTTCATTAGTTAAAGGACTCAAGGTCAACCCTCCATTCCCTGGGGATCTACACACCAGCCCCAAGGAAGAAGTGCCAGAGTCAGACCTACAAACCAGGACTGCTTCCTCCTCCTCCTCATGCTTTCTACTACCAACATCCTGCCAAGCCTCCACCCAAATAACAGAAGTCTCAGAGGCCCCACTTTTTAGCTCCTCTATCACCATAACCATGACCCATTCCCAGCACCCTGCTAGGAGGCATGTTTGATGTTCTCCTAGCACCCTACTGGCCCGGACAGTTTTACTTCCTAGAGCTTTTGTCAATGTCAGCGCACCCTCCAGTCAAGATCCACTCCTTCCTAGAATTCCTGATGCAGACCAGGGGCAGAGTCAAACACCCCAACCCAGGCTCGCTCCACCTCAATGCCTGGTTTTTGGATGAGTGTCAGAAGTAGAATGCTCCTGCTCATACCCCATCCAGAGTAGAAAAGATTCAACTTGCCCAGAGGAGAAAAGATTCAACTAGGACCTGCTATTTAGCTAAATGGAAGCTTGCACAGCACAATCAGTCTTACTCAGTCACAACGAACACCTGATCATTTCAGATTACCTCCTGTAATCAAGAAGTTTGGTCTCTTGATTAGCTCATTATGAGTCCACCTTGCAGCCATCAATGCCTTCTTCCCTACACTAGACAGTTTTTACCGATCCAACTGTGACACAATTCATGAAGGGCCTCATCAAGGCCTTCCCACCAGTTATTAAACCTACACTGCTATGGAATCTTAACTTTCCATTTTTGAAATTTATCAGACCTCTGTTTGAACCACAGTGACATGCTCTATGTCTTACCTAACCATGAAAGTAGCATTTCTAGTGGCCATCACTTGGCCAGGAGGGTCAGCAACCTTGGAGCCCTCATGGCAAACCGTCCCTATAAGGTCTTTCAGAAAGAGAAGGTACCCTTTGCCTCCAAATTAATAGGCAGCAGGTTTAAAACAAATAAAAGGAAGTATTTTTTCACATAACACACAGTCAACCTGTGGAACTCTTTGACAGATAATGTTGTGAAGGCCAAGACTCTAACAGGGTTAAAAAAAGAACTAGATAAGTTCATGGAGGATAGGTCTAACAATGGCTATTAACCAGGATGGGCAGGGATGATGTCCCTAGTCTCTGTTTGCCAGAAGCTGGGAATGGGCGACAGAGGATGGATCACTTGATGATTACCTGTTCTGCTCATTCCCTCTGGGGCACCTGGCATTGGCCACTGTCGGAAGACAGTATACGGGGCTAGATGGACCTTTGGTATGACCCGTATGGCTGTTCTTATGTTCTTATCTTCCATTATAAATTTCTCCCAAAAGTTGTGTCCGAATTTCACACCAACCAGTGCATTCACTTGCCTGTTTTTTCGACCCCCCCGCTTTTCCTGAAGAGAAGAGACTTCACTCCCTTGACATCTGGCATGCACGGGCTTTTTACCTGCAAAGAATCAACCTTTCAGAAAGTCACTGAGACTCTCTATCACAATAGCAGAGAGATCTCAAGGTCAAGCCATATCCTCTCAAAGAATGTCTAAGTGGATTTCTGGCTGCATCAAGTGCTATAGGCTAGCTCATATTCTGCCTCCCAGTAGTGTAACAGCACACTGTATGAGAGCACAGGCCACTGCTGCAGCATCCCTGCAGGAAGTCCTGATGCACGACATATGCAGAGCAGCCACCTGGAGCTCCATACACATGTTTGCTAGACATTATGCACTACTCTGCACCAGTACTACAGCTCCCACTGCTGCCTCTGCAAGCATCTTTGCTGCTGGCTTCCTTGCACCCACCTCTCATCTGAGCAGTGCTTGCCAATCACCTATGTGTGGAATACACATCGGGACCAGCATTGAAGAAGAAATGGAGATTACTTTCTGTAACTGGAAGTTCTTCAAGATGTGTGGTCCCTATCTGTACTACACTACCCACCGTCCATCCACTCTACTTCAGATCTGTTTAGATTCACAGTAAGAAGAGGAACCAAGAGGGTGCCAATCCACACTCCTCTTATACCCTCGCTTGGGAGCATGAGGAGATCAATTGTGTATGTGTGGGCCAATGGATACTGCTTGTTAAAATCTCCAGACTCAGGCGCATGGTAAGCATGCATACCCACCTGTGGAATTCAGATAGGGACCACACATCTCAAAGAACTTTCAATCACAGTAAGTCACCTCCATATTTTCTTATGGTGCAGATAGAATGATCTCTAATCAAACTACAGTAAAGCTCCATTTGTTGGAGTTTTCTGGGCTGTGTCTCCCAGTTAGCTATCTTGGTGTCTATACCAAACTTGGGACATTATAATGCTGTGCCAACCATTAGAAACTCCACCCTCTTGATTTCCTCTCTATATTTAAATCCATCTTGACAACACACTTCTTTCAGGAGGCTTTCAATAGCAGCTCACCAAATGTAGATAATTTATGTTTTCTTATTTTAAATTGTACCACCTGATGTATCTGCCTTGTGATTCAGCCCAGATCAGAGAGCACAGAGACACGTGGTTAAAAGAGAGGAATACTTTATTAGCAATAACCTGGAAATAACACCAAAGGTCAACATAACTTCCAGCTGTAGTGAAACCTACTACATTAATGTTTTAAATGCCTTCCAGCCCACAGAGTACATATGTGTAGACTGTGCTGTCTATAATTTACATTGGAAATGTATTGGTTTAGGGAAATTATACAGTGATAAGCAGTATTCTATAAATAATAATCATGGCCCTGTGTATACTAAGATAAACAAGAATTACATTCTTTTGCAAGGAACATGATTTCTGAGGCACAGCAATGTTAAATTTTGCAGCACACTGGACATTCTGTAGTAGCTTCAGAAATATTAAAAATAGAGGATTTTTTTTGAATTACATATGAAAATAACTAAATCTACCTGTCAAGGTTCCCTCCCCACTCTGAACTCTAGGGTACAGATGTGGGGACCTGCATGAAAGATCCCCTAAGCTTATTCTTACCAGCTAAGCTTAAACGCTGCCACCACCAAAGTGTTACACAAAGAACAGGGGAAGTGCCCACTTGGAAATGTCTCCCCCCAAAAAATATCCCCCCAAGCACTACACCCCCTTTCCTGGGGAAGGCTTGATAAAAATCCTCACCAATTTGCATAGGTGAACACAGACCCAAACCCTTGGATCTTAAGAACAATGAACAAGCAATCAGGTTCTTAAAAGAAGAATTTTAATTAAAGAAAAAGTAAAAGAATCACCTCTGTAAAATCAGGATGGAAAATACCTTACAGAGTAATCAGATTCAAAACATAGAGTATCCCTCTTGGCAAAATCTTAAGTTACAAAAAGACACAAAAACAGGAATATATATTCCATTCAGCACAACTTATTTTATCAGCCATTTAAACAAAACAGAATCTAACGCATATCTAACTAGATTGCTTACTAACTCTTTACAGGAGTTGTGACCTGCATTCCTGCTCTGGTCCCGGCAAAAGCATCACACAGACAGAGAGAAGCCTTTGTTTCCACCCGCCTCCAGCTTTGAAAGTATCTTGTCTCCTCATTGGTCATTTTGGTCAGGTGCCAGCAAGGTTGTCTTAGCTTCTTAACCCTTTACAGGTGAAAGGGTTTTTCCTCTGGCCAGGAGGGATTTAAAGGTGTTTACCCTTCCCTTTATATTTATGACACTATCAATTTACCTTTTGTTGGGTCATGTTTTGAAATTGCAATCAGCTTCTTTCACATACGCTCCCAAACTTTCAGTTTGTCAGATTTTTTTATTGGCAGTGCACAACTGCATTATAGAAGTTGTCATGGGAGAACCTTGAGGCTTTTACTAGAGCTGTTTTGCAGAAGATTTTGATATTTCGAAATGTTGTTTCATTCTGATTAAATATGAAAATCCCAAACTGAGAAATTCTCCCCAAAAGGGAATAGAGCACATGGCTAACTGCTCCAGAGTCAGAGATCCTGGAAGCCTGGGCTCCCCAGCTGCCTGCCAAGGAGCTGGGTAGGTGAGCTGGCATAAAACCAATCAGACGATCCCAGCAAAACATACTGATTTTTGTCAGAATTTGCCTATTGCCCCAAAGCATTGTTTCATTGGAACTTTTACGACCAGCTCTAGTTTTGACACCTGGATAGGGGACAGCTGGGACTTTTGGTACTTGTGGAAGTTGTATGGTGTTTGGGGTTTTGAGAGTTTTACCAATGGAGCGGAAATATATCTTCTCGCTCCTTCCCTGTAGGGCAGCGTTCAAGATGACTTAACATTTTTGAGAAGCTTGAACTCTTACTTTCCCCAGCTGCTCCCTACCCTAATATCAGCCACTGCTTTCAACAGTAATGGAAAAGCATATTAACTAGATGCTTCTGCTAAAAGGATCAACTGTGAAATAATTAACAGTATTGACATTTATACCATCATTCATTTTTATAACCTTAGTGTAGTTTTTAACCAATATTTTTTAGCTTTGTTACATAGTTCTGTTTTAAGGGTCCTTTTTAGTCTCCAGGATTCATCCAGTATGTCTTAGCTGAGCGTGACATAGACAACAAAACAGTACTATTCCTAATACACTATAACATATGTTTCCTATCAAGAACTTAAGCACTGCATTGCTGATTGAAAGGGTGGTATAGCTCCTCTCACGTCTGAAGTTCAGATTGAATATGGGTCAGCTGACAGACTGCACAGTTCAATACACAGCCGCTAGTGACTATTGTTGTAGGAGAGACTCACCATTAATCTACACAGTAAATAACATCACACAGACTTTGGCATGTCTCCATAGCTGTGCCTTAACGGCAGGTTCAACTCCAGCAGTTCCCCATCTGTTTGAAGATTGCTTTTTTAAAAATGATGTGCCAGCTTTGGTGCCCAAGGATCTGACACAGAAAGGTAATAGGAAATTATTGATTTCAGGGCCCTTATTTTCACTATAAATGGGTCTGAGCCACAACATTAAGCTATTAGTTTGGGTCTGATTGTTGAACCACTCGTACATCTGCTTGATGAGTCTATGAACCTTTGATGTAATTAATTTTATATTCTTTTAATGATATTTTAATGATATTATAAAGAATTTTATATTCTTTTAATGTAAGGGTATTTTAACCCTGATTATCATTCCATTAGACATGCTGAGTTGCCTGCCTGTGAGCTTTGTGTGGGTAAAATTCTTATTCTGCTTTAATGTGAGCTTTGCCTGGGCTAATGTAACCCGCTGGCTCGGATATCTTAGGCTTCCTTCTCTGTCAAATTATAGATGATAGCTGGTCTGAATATCCCTTCAAACATTCAAGATCTCTAGTAGTCGACATCCTTAAAGCAGAAACTAAATTATGTCAGAGTTTCCTCACTTTAAGTGATCTAGCTAGGCCCTGGAGGGGGAGATACAGTTCAACCGATTGTTGCCAACATTTTCTCCTCTATGCTGATCATCTAGTAATATACATATACTGCTGAGACACAGGTTTCATGGACAAGGTTGGATGAGATATGAGCATGATGCTGTGCTCAGGCTAATACCTTGGATTAAGAAACGGGAGTTTAAATCAATGTACTTTTTATAGGGCTTTTATTTAAGCATCATCTACACAAAAATATTATGGATTTTAAAACATAAAAGCCAGAAAAATAATTTGGGCTGGAAGGTGGAAGAAATGAATGTCACGTGCAGCAATAATCTAACACTCTGGTAAATGTGAGACTTTTGTCTCATTGGTCTTATCTTGAAACCAAACACTTCACAGAAAGAGCAGAGAATATCAAAGCATTTGGTACCACTCTGAATCTGCATAATGTGTTTTTATTCTTCTGTGGTTTGCATTTGTGCCGTGTGCCTTGGCCTTTTATGTCCTGCTTTACTGATATTTTCTGAGAAGTATGACAAAAAGTGAGACAGCTATTCTCTTGAAAAGATGCTTTTTAAAATGGCCATTGCCTTGCAATGGCACTCAAAGTTCACTTTTTTTTGAAGATATTAATCAGGAGGGGGCTGTGAATAGTAGACGTAGATCAGCACCAGGATTACATATGGGCACAAGCTGCACAGTTTACATTGGATTAGGACTTTCCAAAGTGTGGGAAGAATATACAGATCTTATCCAAAGAGCTTCCAGCCTCGTGTGCTGTTTTTATTTTTGTGCCAGTGATAACCAGGGAGCTGGGAGCCTAAGGTCAGCCTTGAGATGCTTGTTTATCTCTTTTGACCTGTGTGGCTAGTCAAATATTTGAGGTTTATTAGGTTGTTGCAGTTACAAGGAGAAATTGGTGATAGTCATGTATTTTCATGATTCAGTTTTATTTATAAAGAACATACAAAATCCTGTGTCTCTCAACATAGATAGAATCAAATAACAAGAAACAACTTCTTTTGCTCAAAGCACCAAGAATACTCTTTTTAGCTTGCATCCATTACCAATGCTTAATTTGTAATGAACGAGGTGCCAGGGCTCAAATAATTAGGTGCCAGGGCTTAAGCAATTTTTTTTACTTTCATAACTGACGTGGCAAGCCTAGAGATGCTGGGGCTATGAACTGCGAAGCCCAAAGTTGCCAGGGCTTAGCTCTGGCAAGTCCTGGCACAAATTAAGCACTGCCCATTACCCAGAAACCTCTCCCCAGTTTTCTTTCAGGATCATGTGCTGTGTTTTCAGCTGCTTCTTAGTCCATGTCAGCATGGATTCACCAAGGGAAGGTCATGCCTGACTAATCTAATCGCCTTTTATGATGAGATTACTGGTTCTGTGGATGAAGGGAAAGCAGTGGATGTATTGTTTCTTGACTTTAGCAAAGCTTTTGACACGGTCTCCCACAGCATTCTTGTCAGCAAGTTAAGGACGTATGGGCTGGATGAATGCACTATAAGGTGGGTAGAAAGCTGGCTAGATTGTCGGGCACAACGGGTAGTGATCAATGGCTCCATGTCTAGTTGGCAGCCGGTGTCAAGTGGAGTGCCCCAGGGGTCGGTCCTGGGGCCCGTTTTGTTTAATATCTTCATAAATGATCTGGAGGATGGTGTGGATTGCACTCTGAGCAAATTTGCGGATGATACTAAACTGGGAGGAGTGGTAGATACGCTGGAGGGGAGGGATAGGATACAGAAGGACCTAGACAAATTGGAGGATTGGGCCAAAAGAAATCTGATGAGGTTCAATAAGGATAAGTGCAGGGTCCTGCACTTAGGATGGAAGAATCCAATGCACCGCTACAGACTAGGGACCGAATGGCTAGGCAGCAGTTCTGCGGAAAAGAACCTAGGGGTGACAGTGGACGAGAAGCTGGATATGAGTCAGCAGTGTGCCCTTGTTGCCAAGAAGGCCAATGGCATTTTGGGATGTATAAGTAGGGGCATAGCGAGCAGATCGAGGGACGTGATCGTTCCCCTCTATTCGACACTGGTGAGGCCTCATCTGGAGTACTGTGTCCAGTTTTGGGCCCCACACTACAAGAAGGATGTGGATAAATTGGAAAGAGTCCAGCGAAGGGCAACAAAAATGATTAGGGGTCTAGAGCACATGACTTATGAGGAGAGGCTGAGGGAGCTGGGATTGTTTAGTCTGCAGAAGAGAAGAATGAGGGGGGATTTGATAGCTGCTTTCAACTACCTGAAAGGGGGTTCCAAAGAGGATGGCTCTAGACTGTTCTCAATGGTAGCAGATGACAGAACGAGGAGTAATGGTCTCAAGTTGCAATGGGGGAGGTTTAGATTGGATATTAGGAAAAACTTTTTCACTAAGAGGGTGGTGAAACACTGGAATGCGTTACCTAGGGAGGTGGTAGAATCTCCTTCCTTAGAGGTTTTTAAGGTCAGGCTTGACAAAGCCCTGGCTGGGATGATTTAACGGGGACTTGGTCCTGCTTTGAGCAGGGGGTTGGACTAGATGACCTTCTGGGGTCCCTTCCAACCCTGATATTCTATGATTCTATGATTCTATGTCTACACTTACTGGTAGATAGGCACTGCTGCGATCAATGCAGCAGTGTTGATCAGACCCGCTAAGTCGATGGCAGAGCACTCTCCCATTGACTCCAGTACTCCAGCTCCCCAAGAAGAGTAAGGTAAGTCGGTGGGAGAGTGTCTCCCGTCAACACAGTGCGGTGTAGACAGTGCAGTAAGTCGACCTAAGTGACATTGATTTTAGTTAAGTTATTCACATAGCTGGAGTAGAGTAACTTAGGTCAACATACTGGGGTAGTGTAGACCAGCCCTTAGACTACTTATATGGCTCTCTGGTTCTGTGTTCTGCCTTCTCTCACACACCTAAACAATATGCAGCAAAGCCCCACCACCCAAACAGTCCAAAACGCTTGGGTAGGATCACGTACCCCTTTTTTCTTAGCTGGAGCTTGTGATTAACTTATCCTGACAATTATGTTAATTGAAAGGTGCATTCACACCCAAGCTCAGTGAGGCTTGTGCAGGCAACAGTACTTCTTAGTAGAATGCTTGCAAAAGCTATGGGGCCTGATTTTTCTCTAACTTGCACTGGTAAAAGTCAGGAATAACTTTACCCAAATCAATGAATTACACAGATGTTCAGCCATTGTAAATGAGATGAGAATTAGACCCATAACTCTTTCAAAATCTGGTTCAATTTGAGCATTGCAATCATTCTTATTTTATCCAAACATAGTCACCCATCCCTATCAGGCACTTGAACTCTGGCTCTTATTCAGAATAAAGATTTATTTTTATTGAATCAAAATAGGCCCAATTGTTTTCCTACTTAAGTCAATGGTAGTTTTGCTATTGGCTCCAATAAGTGCAAGATCTGCCCAAAACTCAAGTAGGCCTTCTGGAGTGCCTATAATAAATTTAGAGGGCGTAATCAAAATTTTAAAAAATCAGAAAATCTTCTGGGTTGTTTCTGAAAGCTGTGTTTCAACAACAAGCCTCAGCATGAGGTTGCAGGACTCGAAAAGATCTCAGTGACTTTTCTGCTCCATTCTCACCTGGACAAAGAGTCAGATACTCTTTCAAACAACCTTGGAAGATTTGTCATCTGGATTGTGTTCTTATAAAACTGGAGTTGTTTCTCTCATTTGTACTTTTAGTTGGAGTAACTGGACTCACTAGAGGCTAAGGATTAGCAATACCTTATTTAATTATGATGATACGCCCTGTGTGACAGGGTGCTATCAGCAGCACCCTGATCACTGACATTGCTGCAGCCTGGAGGAGGCTGCAGGTGCAGCTGAGGGCAAATATACACTTTCTGTTGGGGGGATTGTGAGCACCTGGGTGACAATAACTGGGCTAACAAGGTAATTGGGGAGAATATAAGAAGCGTAAACAGGAAGCAGAGGGGTAGATCAAGAAGGAACTTAGAAAGTAGTTTGGGCTGGGGTGTTAGGGTTGCTGGTATGCCTACCTTTGTTGTAAGCCTGTATTGCACAGTATTGAGATAAATATACAAGATAAACAGCCCAGTGTGTGTTTGTGACTGTGAAACCATCTGAACAGGACAGGCAATTAGGTTTTCTGGTTAGCAATGGTGGTGCCCTGTGATATCCTAAAATATAGTCCTGATATATAGGACTCTCATGTGAAAACCTGAATAATGGTACCTCTATATCCTGTTACCAAATGCCAATTTGAACACAACTGATTTGGCATTTCCACTTCCTTCTTGTACAGTGAGTTTATGGAGAAAGATCATATTGGATATTTTGCCTATAGGGAAGATCCCTAATGGCAGAATGTCGTGGAGAGGGAGTAGAGTTTTTTCAGGACCCAATCATATTCTTGTAAACTTAGTCAAACTCTGTGAAAATCACATTGGGTCCTGGGCCTTGTATAATGACTGTGGTTAGCTGAAAGGCATTGAACACCTCTACAAGACAAAATGTTACATCATTGCTTTCAGCATAGGATCACTTAGATTTACATTAATATTTAGCATTTTATTATGATTTTAGAAAGAATATGAGACATGAAATGTAAAGGCATTTAGTGTCTTTATGGTGAGAGTCATAAAGATTTTTTCCCCTCTAAAATTTGTATGAAGTGCTTCACAAATAAACAATAAAAAACAAAAATAACTGTCTGATTCCATACGTCAGTACTTTTACAAAATTTAGACTTTAAGGAAGGTTGAGTCCTGAATGAATCTTTATGGCTGAATTATGATCTCCTTGAAGAAAACCCAGAGTTTAGCAAAATTTCCAGTTAACTTGCAATATAGGATTTCCCCCCCTCAATAATTCACAACAGACGGCCTTTGTAAAATAGCATTTGGTTGGAACGGTGACTCAGATTTTATGTCCCAGGGAGGTGGGCAATTGATCAGTACACTTTAGGCTCAGTACCTGAGTTCCTGGGCTTTCATTCAACCTATGGATGCTTTGAATTCTTCTGTACAGCATCTTGCTGGGTAACAGACAGAACAGAATGCACCTCCATTATATGTAAATGAGGTAAACTTGTTTATTCATTTAATAGAAGGTGAGGAGAAGGAATAGGATTTAGAAAAGAGAACAGTGAACTAATTATTTGAATGAGATCTCACTGGTGTTGAAGAATAGAGCTACATGCTAAAATCAAACAGTGGAAGAAAAGGTTTATGCACTCTTTATGAACTATTTATGAGGGAGTTGTTGCCAACATTTTAATATCTACTGCTTGGAAACACTGAAAGCCCCTCTCCCCAACTGTCATATTTAAGAGTCTTGTTTTTCATTCCGTTTTCAATGACACTTGTTTAATACTTACAGATCAAAGATATGCATGTGAACAGGTCATCTCCTCTGTAACATATGTGAACATGTAGATTCATTACATGCTGAATCATAAGACTCGGCTTTTGAAGGAGAACTTTGTTTATGCTGGGAATCCAACTCCTTTTCTTTAGCAGTATCTCGAAAACCAAGCCCTCCTCAGGGCCTGCCTACGGGCCAGACTCTTGCAGCACCAGTGGATCTGCTGAACACTTCAGCACCCGCAAGAGCTCACTTCTTCTGCCCCGACCCTATTCTTAAAGGGGAAGTTCCCATTTCTCTTATTATAGAATTTATATCACTATTAACAAAAAATAAAACAAAGCAAAAAAAAAGTATTCAAAATTGTTACTAACTATAAACAATATGAATGAAACAATATGAGTATTTCTAAAACATCTGTTTCAGGGACTTCACACATAACTTTCAATGCACATGCATAATTTTCATTTTTTACTTTTGATTTCATGTAGAGCTCCCCATTTGACTTGTCACCTTTCAGGTCAGTGCTATTGTGCAGAGCAGGCTAAGTGGCTTCCCTGATTAAATAAAGCCATTTGAAGTTCCATAAATCCTCCATGATTGTACAACAGGAAATCTTTCCCCAGCAACTAGAGCAAATAAATCAAAATCCACTAGTACTCTTTGTCTCATCTTATACTTATAGTGTAAGCTCTTCAGGGCAGGGACCATCTCTTCACTATTAATGAAAATCTGATCCTCCCTGAAGTCAGTGGAAAAACTTCCATTGACTTTGAAGGCCAGAATTTCACCCTATATGAGTGCGTGGTGCCAAGCATAATCCCTGAGTGGGTCAGAAGCAGACCATATTTGCATAGGCACACCTACTTTTTCCTAGGGATCAGCAGACCAACCTGATCTGCCACAGTGATCAATTTTGGTGGTTTTGAGTTAACATTCACTTTAGTTGTAGGTGCAGGGGTAATGAAATGTCATTATCCTTATTGTATGAATAAAGGGCAGCAGCACTGTACTTAATATGCCCTAACTGAGGGGGAGCACCTTGAATTTTAACCTCATTCACAAGTGGGGTGGAGCAGGTTAGTGATGCCAAATCTGAGGGAAAGCCAGATGGGCTGGGAGTGTTTCTGTCTGATGGTATGGACTTGTTTAAAAGTATCCTAGAAGCCATTTGACCATCCCCCTCCAGTGGTTGAAGACAGATCTGACTGGGCTCAGTTGATAGTCCTGGTTCTTCCTCAGTGATAACTAGGGCTGAAATCACTTATGAACTGATCTAAGGGGACTGAGCCTTTGACCTGATATGGAAACAGCGAAAAGACCACACAAAAGAAGCAGCTGCAGAGAGGTTCTGCCCTAGCCAGTTAAATCACTAAAGAGCTGAAATCCATAGGTGGTGGAACCTCACAATATGGCATTGCAGCTAAACAATGAGCAATGGTAGTGACAGTGGCAGAGACAGTGGTGAGCAAAGGCGCGTGCATCCCAGCCCCTTCCAGTTAGGAGGTGAACCCACTTGAACAAATCCCGGGACTCTGAGATGTGACTAACCACAAACAGAGAGTGGGGCACAGTGCAGAGAAAAGGGGAGTGGTGTTTAATGGGACATTTGCCTGTTGGACTTTCACACTAAAAGGTGGGAAATTGAGGCAAAGGATTACCACCCAAGATACTATGGGGTGGGTGTTTTACTTATTGTCTGAATACTTCCAAGTCACTGTTGCAGTGTTGTTCTAAATTAATGCTGCTAGCTTCTTGTGATAAACATTCATTTTTATTATACACTGTCAGTGCTTGCTCATAGGGAAGTAGTGCTTCTTAGAGGTACCTGGGGTGGTGTTTTAGTTCTGCCAGATTTCTGGGGGGGTGCATAAGCTGGTTCTGTTTTGTAATGTTGAGAGGGAATCTCTAGATATTGAATCCATCCCTTGATGCTGTCACCACCACATGGCAGAAGGGTTACCTACATAATAACTAAAAATACACAAATAGTATTGAGTTTAACTAACTTATAGAAAGGAAGCTCAAAGGGAGAGACATTGTTACAAAGCCAGATAGTGGCTCAATAAAATCCTACTTAGGAGGATGTAACCAGTGGCTTTTAAAAAATCTTGCTATCTGAATTGGTTGAAACCAGCTGTTGATTTTTAAACAAAACTGCATTTATCCTCAGTGGGTATCCTGGACAAACGAACAATAGCAGAACACGGGGCATCCAATCCTAAAAGGTGCTGAGCACCTGAGTGTGTAGAGATTGATGTGTATTACTGAATCTGTGTGTCAAATTTACAGAGTGTTTATCATGTGGAATTAGTATTAACTAACATGGGAACCAAGAGAGAGCTCCCTTGCAGAATCAGTCCATAAACAATTCATTCTTCCTAAGGGACCAGTTCTTTCACGAGGTGACACTCTTCCCTGGACCTGATCTGCCTCTGGATGCCAGGGCCTGATTCTTCTTATATGAGTTGTACTTGGGTGTAACTCTGCTGCAGTTACTCCTGATTTATGGTACAGCAATATACATCAGTGACAAATCAGGTTCTTTGTGTTTCACTCACAATTTTGTTCTGAAAAAGAGAACAAATATTATAGAGTACAACTTGCACAATAGTAAAGAATGGCCTTCTTCCAAGAATTAGTGGAATACTGTAGACCTGATCCTCCACTGGCTTGAGTGCCAAGTGGCTGTAAAATGTTACCAAATTAGATTGATAGCATTTTATGGGATTATAGGAATTACTGTACTTGATCACATCAGTGGTCCATCTAAGCCAGTATCTCTTGTCTCCCACTCAGTGGCCAATAACAGTTGCATTAGAGGTGCAAGAAATCCTCTCATTGGCAGTTATGGAATAATCTGCTCTCAGGAAAAATTTCTTCCTAGCCTGCAACAGCTGAAGGCTGGCTTATGCATGAGGCTTTTTATACCTCCCCATAATGTAATGTTTTTGAAATGTTAACTGTGGATGTTCTTATCTGCAAAAATGCACCAGTTTTGAAAATCCTTTTAGGACCTCATACCTACTTTACCCAGGTAGAAATGACTACACTAAGTGTACAGCAATGGAGAATGAAGCCATAGTGACTAAAAGTCCTGTGAAACTAATTACATAGTAGTACATCTGTTTCTGTCCCAAGGAATTCTATACCATACCTCTTTGGTGAAATTGTTGTGAAGGTGTGAAATAACTTCTCTTGCAGAATGTTACAGATGCAACAAGTGTATATCTATGTGCCCATCACAAACTCAGTCCCCTTCCTAGAACTATGTCTTGGTAAATACTTGGTTCTCACTAACTTTTCATACTTAAAGGTTGTCCTTTCATAGCAACTTTTCCCCAGCATGCCTGTCTGGTAATGAAACTTTAAATTTGGCAAAATCAAACAGCTTCATAGAATATCAGGGTTGGAAGGGACCACAGGAGGTCATCTAGTCCAACCCCCGGCTCAAAGCAGGACCAATCCCCAATTTTTGCCCAAGATCCCTAAATGGCCCCTTCAAGGATTGAACTCACAACCCTTGTTTAAGCAGCCCAATGCTCAAACCCCTGAGCTATCACTCCCCCCAGTCCTAGAGTATCCATTTTGCGTGGCATTCTTGCTGACTGCCTTTTCTCTTTCTAGCTGGTAAGTAAGAACTTGTTAAGTTTTCTGCTAGTTTCCCTTTTTTATTGCTAAGGAAGTTACCCAGTGTTAAACGTAATGAGCTCTGCTACTTAAAGCATTTTCCTTTTGGGTCCCAAAAGGTCTGCGTTCTTCTAAAGTGATTGTAAAACGTCTATTGGTGGATTCTATATTTATTTTCACCCTAACTTTCATATCAAAATCATTCAGTTTATTAATGCACATGTATGGAAACACCCATTGGCTCCAAGTGGATTCTTAGTATTATTTTTATGTTTAAAAATTTCAGTCATCCAGTTAGGGAATAGAAACAATCTAATGCAGGGGTTCTCAAACTGGGGGTTGGGACCCCTCACACGGGGGGGTCGTGAGCTGTCAACCTCCACCCCAAATCCCGCTTTGCCTCCAGCATTTATAATGGTGTTAAATATATAAAAAAGTGTTTTTAATTTATAAGGAGGTGTCGCACTCAGAGGCTTGCTATGTGAAAGGGGTCACCAGTAAAAATGTTTGAGAGCCACTGATCTAATGGAACTCACGTGTCCAATCATGCATTATAAATAATGAATAGCAATCAGTTGAACAGCTTGTGAGCAACCCAGAGGCTGACATTTGACAAAGACGTGTGAAAAATAACTACATTTACAGAAATGAGGATCATTTGTGAATAAATGGTGCCCAGAGAAGAAAAGTTAAAGTTGTCAGATAACTTATTCACAACGAATATTTAATCAACTCTACATGTGCAGAAGAATTTAGCTCACCCATTTACAGTTGTATTAGCTCTACAGTTAACAGTAGCCCTGTCAGTAAACAAATTCATCTCAAAGATAGAAAGGAAGCAGACATATCAAGAAGCTGCCAGTTTTACAGTTTCATGGCTGCTGCCAGAATGGGCATGTTTTCCTGCAGCAATTTTGCACATTTACAATAGAATGCTCATTAAAGTGGGACTTTCATAGAATAGGAAACTTGAAAGGAGAGATCATTAATACATGAATAAATGGATTTGGCTATTTTCCTCTGCTTCCTTTTTAATTTTTGAAAATGTCTTCAGGCTTTTCTGAATCTCAGCCCAACATCACAGTCTGCTTGATACTCCAGTGGTCATAATTCTGTGTTTGACATCAGTTTGTTGCCATGGAAAAATTGTGATACTACCTGAATAGCAGAAACTGGACTGAGAAGAAATACATCTTTATATAAAGGACAATATAAACTTTTAAAATCACATTTTCTGTATGAATATTTTTATTTATTTATTTATTGTAGCTATAGGTATCACCACAGATTGCTATAACTGTGCTTAGTCAGAGGCGAAGGAAAGGGGGTAAATCTGTTTATTTCTTTGTGAATTTAACATCACTTTTTGTATAGTCAGTCACAATTCCCCTGTGTAGTAAGTCAGTTTCTTCCTTGCTGAAAGACCATTATAAATATCTATAAGGAGCAAAAAACCTTTGTACATTTTTTTCAAAGGAATTTTTGAAAATCAGGATATGCTATTTAAAGGTTGCTCTGACCAAAACCAGATTATTTTTAAATCTGGTCAGCTAAAAAGAAAAATCAAACTGACAGTGTCTATTTAAACCAACAAGATTTATCAGTTAGTAAACACTATGGAAAGATTATAAGGGAAAACAAAAGAATGTAGTGTATTTTTAGTATGATATATTTGATTTCTACTAATATAAAGGCCCCTATTCACAGGAAGTGAATTAAATGAAAGGACATATTGTAAATGGAACAAGCACATAAACTGCATGTACCATGTGTCATTGAACACAGATGCTCTTGAGATCTATCATAGTTCTCTGTAATGTTTCATTTTTACAATGAAAAGTTTTGTTTGTGAACTTAGTGTTTGTGAAGGTTCTAGATTAATAACATAAGACGGGAAAGATACACCATGGACAATGGCAGTATAGACATTCTCAACCCTCTTCTGGAACGTTCGTTCATAGACGTGAGATAATAGTGCATTTGCTGTGCCAGTTTGGTCCCTGGCTTTCTCTGCTGGGATGCTCAACAGAAGAGGAAATTTGTGCTAAATAATGGTAGCTGTTATGCTGAGACTTGTCTGCTTGAATTGAACTGAGACCACTAACTCATTTCATATAGGACACCCAAGCGTTTGTGGTAATGACTTTCAATCACTACCATTCTAGTTTGTATTCATACCAGTCATCTAGAGGCTCTGTATCACATACCCCTCAGCCATCTATTTTTAATCCACATTTTATTAAAAAGTATATGCCACAAATCTTATACATTATTCATTTTACTGAAAAGTGATGGCTAATGTGAACTTAGCTGCCTTTTGCAACACAGGGTATGAATCCCTCACAGGTCAACTCCCAAAGTATTACAATTCCTAGCAACTTGATGTCAGGCTGAAATGCAATCAGAATAAGAAAATAGATATTCATTTAAAGATAAATTGACTTTTCTGGAATAATCAGAAAGTGACTAAAGAGTTTGCAACATCATCCCTAGAATAGGGATAAAAAAATGTTTTAAACTAGTTTCAAAAGCGAAATGGGGAAAAGAGAAACAAATTTGCCTGGTCAATAGGGATCTCTGCAAAACACTGATATGCTGTCTCTCTTACGTTTATAATCCGTTGTAAAAAGTTACCAGAAAACTACTGTAAATAAGAATTCTGTAGACTAAAATTCTTTTCTGCTGGTAATTTACTTGGGGATAGAGTTTCACAGAGAGGTCCAAAACTGTATTTTGAGAGTAATGCCATTGACCCATTTGGGTTCATCCACCTTTCCAGAGTCCCTTTTGGCAGGAAAATGGGGTGCCACTATGGTTTTGTCTTAGAGAATAATGTTAAAAATTAGCTGGATAACCAAAACTATGAATGATGAGGTGATGAGAAGGATGATTTTTAAAAGAGCCCCCATATTGGAGCCCCTAGGTAAAAGAATAACATTTTTCTGCAGACATGGTGCTCCCTGATCACAGAATGACTTCCATCATTCATGCTATTGGGCAAGATAGCAGGCAAACCAAGAAGAGGAAGAAGGAGAGTCAACTACATTAGAAACATCGCCAGATTGACCTGTTTAGACACCTGAGTGTTGACCTCAACACTCCAATAGGAGTGCATAAAGTTAAGCACGTACATACATTTTTGGAAGATTGGTGCAGAAATGTTGGAATTCATATGCAGGAATGAGGGTGTCCACTTTAAGCGAATCTGGCCTCCTGTATTGATACAAGCTGGACTCTGTGGAATTACTGATATTTAGCCCAAGTGAGTCTTGGCATCATTCCAACATTGACAAGACTGCACCATATGCTTTCTGAGTGTAAATCAGTGTAGCTCCACTGAACGCAGTTTATACCAGCCACGGATCTAGCTCACTATATTCAGTTAAGCTGATACTGTAGCCCTAATACATGCAAAGTCCAATGAATGCCAATATAGTAGAGAGATGGAATTTGACCAAGATCACCTTGTACCATGGTTTGGTAATATTTTACTCTATAGGACCACGTTCCATGTCACTGAAGTGTACTGTTAATATATTTGACAAAATATATATTAATTACCATTTCCTACAGATTACTGGCGAATGATACTGTCAAAGAGTTCAAAGACTAATTGCCATGCACTGTGTCAGGCAGTTTTAGATATTAGAATAAGGCTATTGTCTGTTACAGAAATTACCAGATAGTTATCACTAATTAGTAGCAAAGTTATTTTAGAATGAATGGGTATAGTAAGAGTTACTTACCTAACAGATCAAATGTGAGGTTTAATTAATTTATTTCTTGATCTGCTGATGAAAGATGCTCTAAAAGTGTAAAGTGCTTCTCCTGTTATTATTTATTATTATGATTTTTATTTTATTATCTTCCTATTAGGCCTTGATTTTCAGTTCAATTGACTATAATAATGATAAGACGCTCCTGAAAGTAAAGGTGGCAATTTCAGTTTAAACCAAAAAGCCCCATTCTGAAACCCTGGGATCTCCAGAGGCAGCTGAAAAGCCTTGGACATAGGCTTGCTGCCCTATGCAGCAGACTGAAGCTATTTCCTGACCCACCAACTCCTGTGGAGAGTAAAGGAACCATTTCCAGTCTCATTACCAATGATGGGAAATGGGGAAGGCTGCTCAGTTGAGGACCCCCTGTAGTTCAATATTAGAACAGCTTCTTGGACATCTGACCCCACTACTGGTAGCTGAAGAGAGGTAAATAAGATGGAGGGGGGGAACCCCACTACCACAACCCTCCCAAAAAGAAATGATTAAACTTTTTTTGGCTTAGGCTTACTGCCTGAGGTTTTTTTTTAAACTGTTTTTATTTCAAATTTAAAGACTAGAAAATGTGTTTAAAAATAAAGCCTGGTATTTAAAAAAACAACAACAACAACAAAAAACAAGCCCTAATTATTAGTGCTTGACAGGTCTGTTGTGCAGATTGCTACAAGTATCAGGGTGGTCAGGAGGTATAATTCATTCAGACTATAAGCACTGTGTCTGAGCATGCTATATTAATGTGTCGGAGGGGAGGCAGGGGAAGTTGGATGACAGCAGTCAGAGGCCCTTAGAAAAGGTGTCTTTGCCAGCAATTGCTACTTACTGTGAACAAGACTTGACTATAATGGAGATGTGGACTGAGCCAAAAGTCTCAGTATATTTAGAAATTCCCTTGATGTAGGAGTTACCACTCAAACAAACAAAAAAGTGTATAATTCTCAAGCTTCTATTTTTTTTACAACATTTCCCCCCATAACTATCATCAGGAATTCTATGCAAAGGTGCATTACTTGCTGAGCCCCATCAGTCACGGAGAAGGAGGAATTTCACAGATCTGGTTTTTGCAAGGTTGTAAATTAAAAGGATTGTACTGTGGCTTAGGGCTGAGAATTGTACTCTGCCATGCAACAGAGTACAATTCTGTGTGTGTAGGGAAGAGATATCCTCAGAGCAATAAATACTGTATTTAATAAGTCTAGCATTCCTCCACTGCCCTTTTAAACTATACATGCAGCAAGTGATATTTCATTCTTGGATCTTCTAAAACACTACAAAATAAAACAAAAACGAACAAAAACCAAAACTTAACAAAACTCAAGAAGGTTGAGAAGGAATCTGTGGAAATACTTGTCAGGTGTTGAGAACCTGCATCTGTTGCAGGCAATTAGAGATACTGTAGAACTGGTCATAGAGCTTTTGTGTCAAATGTATTTCTCCCACTCAGCATACTTCTACAGGAATCAAATTTCTATAAAGAATAGGATACAGGGAAACCAAATGCCATATTTGGAGGCTCAAGCCACTAATTAGGCATGCAATTGCCTGTTTTACTTGCCTATTAGCACATGCCAACACAGAATATTGGCCTCTTAATAATGTGCCTGTTTGAAAATGGAGTGGAGCCTTGTATGTTCTCAGAATGTTAAGACAACTCTTGGAGAAATGTCCCTACCATTTGGTGAAAACAAATCTCCAGTGGATGAATTAAAATAAAATAAAAGTATATCTAAAAAGTATTGCGAATGTTTGCATTACTCAAGATTTAAAAATAAAAGACCTGGGATTCTACATACTGTAGCTTTCCAGGGATTTGACAAAGTAAGGGAGGAAAGAAGATTTGGAAGCCATGGTAAGAACTCAGGCAGAAAGGGAGCACTCCATAACAATGCAGTATTGCACTGGACTGATTTCAGAACAAGGACTTCTTGTTCTTAGGTGAAAGTTATTTTGACATATTCTTTCTGCCAGGTGACTGAATGGTAAATTTAATGCATCATTTAACACAGTGCAGCCATAGCAGGGAGTTGTGGATCTTACTCTCTACTGTGGAATTTTCACAGATGGCCACTTGGACTTAGAACAAATCCAAATGTTAGTTATTGTTTGTTTGGGGTTGGGGTGAGAACCACTGGTTGCTATGCAGTGGAGATGTCAGAATAAAAAGGGGATAAACATTTTCAAGCACAAAGGATAATGAATGAATGAATTCTTGCTTTTTGCCCATCCCGTAAAAAGCTGGACAGAAACCACGCTTTATCAGATGCATCTCCATAAATTTGACCATATGGAAAACTATGATTGATGACAGAGGAGGAAGGGGAGGGTGATGCTGAGTGTTATGTAAAAATTCAGTTGGAAAAGTGTGAAGAGGTGGACTGGTATTGTTAAGAGGGAAGGAGCAGAGAGCTCAGTCACATAGTTTTCTTTTCCCATTCAGCCCAAATGATCTGAAAGCGCATCCTGATAAAAACAGCTACTTAAACGTTTGAGACTTACTGGTGTCTGGAGACAAAATGTTTGTAGCAACAGGTCTAGTGTTGCTTCTGTTCTAGAAAGGATGATGATAACACTTCTGTTGTGCATCGAACAAATCAGGGTGTGTGTGTGTTTGTGTGTGTTACAGCACTGGAGGATTGGGCCCTGTATTGTGTACAGAGTGTGTGTATATATCATATTGTGATGGGGCATTCACTCCACACTAGCTTTGGAGGGGTTTAATATAGGAAAGAGAGGCCAATTAGCCATAGGCTGCACCTGAAGGGGAGCTAGGGCACAATGAGACTTATCTGGGGATGAAGCTAACCAGGGCAGAAACAGGCAGGACTTCTATAAAGCTAGGGAGCTGGCAACAGGGAAGGGAGGCCAGGCCTGCAGTCATAGTCCCTTATACAAGGAGGTGGGGCATGTAGGATCCTGAAATAAGACTGTAGGAAGCAGTCCAGGGAAGGAGTAGTAAGGGTTGGGAGAGTAAAGACCTGAGTTGCCGGGCTGAGGGTCCATGGAGTGGAACTAGGGTTGCCAAGTGCCTGGTTTTTGACTGGAAAGTCTGATCAAAAGGGGACCTTATAGTGTCCGGTCAGCTCTACTGACCAGGCACCCAAAGTCTGGTTACGGTGGGTGGGTGGGTGGGTGGGGGAGGCAGGAAGGCGCCGAGTCATCACCCCCGCCAGCCCCTACTCAGCTGCGGCCACCTCCTACCTGCATCGGGTGGCTGCAGCTCCTAGCCCCAGCAAAAGAGGCAAGTCCCTCCTGACCCAGGGTAGAAGGTGGGAGTGGAAAAGCAACGAGTGACGGGGAACAGGAGAAGGAGAGCGGACCAGTTTACCAAACTGCAGTAAAATGGTTACAACACAGACTGAGGAAACATTTAAAAACCCATCAGCAGGACAGCTTGTGGATGGCTGAGACTTGTCTTAATCCTTTTCCAAATGGCTGCTTCTGAGAGATGTACCCAGCTGCAGATTCCCAGGCCAGTGTCAGTTTCTGTCCCAGTTCACAGAAATACTTCATTTCTGATTTAAAGCTTAAGAACTGAAGAGCTAACATTTTGCAGGTTTTTTCCCAAGTGGCTTGCATTTTTTGCCAGTCTGCTTCAGCAAGTGAGCAAGGCAAAATAACCTTGAGCTGAATAATCTTAGTTCATAGGGCTGGCAAGGGCAATCTGGGTCATCTTCTTTTCATGTACTGTGCTTACTTAACCTTGATTTGAGGGTCTCTGAGGAATGCATTGGAACCACGACCACTTCATAAGGCAATCTGTCCCATGCATTAATCTACCATCAGAAATTTTTCCATTATATATTTGTACTGTGGTAGTCCCTAAAAGCTCCAGCCATGGACCAGGACCCGATTGTGATAGGCATGGCACAAACCCCAGTTTACCTTTTTGAAATTCTCACTAGCTAATCCCCATCCCTTTCCCATATCCCTTCTACTCCTGCCTATTCCCTTCTCAAATCTTCCTCTTGTCTACTCCTTTTTCTACAGACACACAAACAGCCTTCAGCCCACTGAGAGTTACTTGGCCCAAGTGGAAGCAGGAAATCTTAGGCAACCCTATCATCCCATCTGAGTATAATGACTTTTCCCTCTCCCTTATTTCTCCTTAGCACTGTTTCTCTTAACCCTGCCGCCTCTCGTCCTCTCCTTGCTTTTACCCTAGCTTTGTCCCTCTTATTCTTTTCTCTCCTTCCACCTGGAGTCCTGTTAGAGTTTGGACCTATTTATCATTTAAAATAAACAGTTATAATATCATTTCTTTCTTCACAATATCCTTTTCACTTGGAACAGAACCTGTAATGACTCTCCAAAGCTGATACATTTCAGTAAAGCGTTTCTTGTTGGCAGAATGAAATAAAAATTCAACTCTAGGAGGTGGAATTCAGAATATAAATAGTACTGGTTCATAAAAACTAAGGAACTTTTGCAACTATTACTGTAATAACAGATTCTTTTTTAAGAGAGATTATGGGAAGAAATTGAGTGTGTCTGTATTAAGGAGATGAAAATGAGTCCTGAAGAGATGAGATTTATTTGTTAAAATAGCTCTCTATTTGCTGGACAAACATACAAGCAAAATATTTGAGGTGATGTTAGGGATGCGTCATGTTTCTCAAGCCCCTGCTTCCCAGTCATCTCCTTACCTTTTAGCCCTCTGTCCAGGTGCCTGAGCTAACCTGTTCTACTGTTCCTAAACAGCTGTACCCTCCTTTCTCTCTCCTCTATATCTATTGTGCCAGGAATGCAAAATGATTCCACAGAAGTGTAGGCAAGAATTTTTGTGTCATGAATTTCAATGGCCACCATTAATGGGAACAGTCTCTGTGACTGTGGGGTCATCCCACCAGTCTTTCATTCATAACTCTCATTATCCAGTGACAGTCTTCCAAATTTGCAGGCTCTCCCTGAATTCTTGTTTGCATTTCCTAGGTGAGGGATGCTGCCTGAGCATGCATTTTTGATTCCAAAAGAATCAGACCATAAGATTAAAATGAGTCTCTCCTTTCTAGAAAGGCAGATATTTTGAGGGGCATCTGAATTGTAATTAAATTAATGCATAGTAATTACAGACCAGATTTTCAGATGTACTTAGCACTCTCAGTTAGGGCCAGATTTTCAAGAAAGCCCAGCTTCTCTTTAGGCACCTAAATGAAGTGGTCAGTGTTTTAAAAAATGCTGAGAAGCCAGTAACTCCTGGGTGTGAGCACTTTTGAAAACTTTGGCCACTTATTTAGGTGCCAAGAGCCTGATGTGTTAAGATAGTGGACTGATCCATATTGTATTGCCTCGTCTTCCAACTCTGCCAATAACTTTAATGTATTTCTTCATTCTGTAACAAAGTATCCTTCTTAGAGAATCTATATAATATTCCTGAAAGTGTATCTGTTAGTACTGATGTATATTTTTCCTTTGAATTACACATATCCTTTGTGGTTCTCTTTCATTATAAATTCAAGAGAGACTATGAAAGCCACAATCTGAATCTGCATCATTCTCATGCCATCAAATGTTGCTTAGGGCATGAATATACAGCCATTATACTCCTCTTCAGTTTCCTCTGTGTTCCACTTGTATTTGGATGCATTAAAGTAACAATTTACTTTTTTGTTTTATCTATTCTTGTACTTTTTCCCATAGTTCATAGTATTGTGATGAAGTCTTTACTCTTTTCAGAAGGCCAGATTGCCCCCTCTTATACATAAACCTGTGGGAGGAGGCCTTGTAGGTGGGGGATATGTCTTTCAACCTCAGCATGGTTCCTCTTCACTAGCTCTGAGGTCCACTGTTCCTCCTCTGGTTCCTGGACAGTGCTGGTCCAATGGAGTTGTACTACTAAGGCTTCCAGTGGCAACTTCCACCCCTTTAAGGAATGTTTCCCAGTATGGAAGGGACATTACTTTAAAAAAAAGCGACTTTAGGTCTACAAGAATGAGTGCAATCAGCACACTTTTCTTTCTCACCATCTTTCTTGGGCTATATGGTCGGTATTTTATAGGATCTGTAACATATACATAGGGAGAAGTCAGGGTAGGGTGAGGGGAACAAGCATACTTCCACAGCTACTTCCTTTGCGTGTCTGATCAGAACCTTAGAGATTTCCAACTACTTCTGTATAATCTTGTGTAGTGCTGAAAACAATGATCCTGCACCCCACTGCCACTATGGAGTATATCTGTCCCTCAGGCTGTGGTACTGCTGCCTGTCACTTTCTAGACAGACCTGAGCTTCTACGACAAGTCTCAGTAATTAATTTAGCTCATGCCTGTTTATCAAGAGTTTGGTCTGTTTTCATTGTTCAGTAAAAGTAATGTAACCAGATGAGCGCTTTTAAATGGAAGTTTACATTTCTTCTTTCCAAAGCTACTCTAATTTATTGTTTTTCTGTTGTGTGGCTTACTCAGTCTTGCTTCCCTGCTTCTTTCCACTGAACATTGCCAGCTAGTTTCTCACAGTAGACTCCTGTTCTTATGTCACTTGCATACTGATCTAATAACTCGATTTCAGTGGGAGTCTGTCTGAGTAAGGACCAAATTCTGCCCTCCATTACACTGAAGTCATTGGAGTTACTCTGGACTTACCTTGGTGTAAATGAAGGCAGAGTTTGACCCTGAATGAATATACTGCAGAATGTTGTTCTACAGTGGGGGGAGCTGAGCTATCTGTCGACTAACTGCGCTAGGTCATTCCTCAACCTTTCCCCCACCATTTTGTTCTTTGAAATTTCATTTTTGCCAATCTTGAGAAAATAGCATGTGTACACACAAAGTCACTGCCCTACTTGCTATGGTGCTACTAATAAATACAGGTTTAAAATATTAAGCATTCGAGTTAAACAACCTGATCTGACCACGAGTGAAAAGGTGGGTGAAGTAACATCTTTTTGGACCAACTTCTGTTGGTGAAAGAGACAAGCGTTTGAGCTACAGAGCGCTCTTCTTCCGGTGTGGGACCAACATGGCTACCACAACATTGTTGACCATAGAGCCTATTTCTGTCTGTTACTTGCTTACTGCATATTATATGTTGGTAGGCCAAAATGGCTTCAGTCATCCAAGCAGAATAACAATTCTCCAACACATGCATTGACCATGGAACTGTACAGTTATTAGGAAATGTAAGTTGCAAAAGAAGCAGTAACCTCAGCACAGTTGCTGTGTATTAATGCTCTGCCTGTGCAATAGGGATGGGTGAAATGGTTTAGTTAAAATAAAGGTTTGGTCTACAGCTGGTTTCTACAACTGAACATTTTTGTGGTTTAGGAAAGTTCCATACAAAAACTGCACCTCTCCTCTGCCCACAGACAACTTATCTCTCAGAGAGAGAGAGCGACAGAGCGAGGAGACGTCCTAATATAGCCCCTAGAAAAATCTTCCCACTGTCTTTCTGTTCCCTAACCTTCTCTTCCTCCTTCTAGTATCAGATTTTTTTTTTATTTTTATTTTTTTTCAGGATCAAGTTTGGTAGTTTGCTATCTCTTGCAGTATTGGAAGCTCTCCTTTAGGAATGATCAGGAAGTCCATTCCCTCATTCCTGCTTTGGTAATCTATGCTTTTAGGGCAGCTGGCTGAGTGATCAGCTCTTCATTGACTCCCTAAGTGTCACATTCTTATGGTGAATTGAAGCCTGCTCCCCCACACTCATGCAATAGAAACCAGGAATGTGTCTAGTGGCTCCCATTGAGCTCTTCTTTTTTTTCACTCTGGAATTTGTCTCAGAAGTACTGAAAGACTCACTCATCTCATTGGAATATAGTATTTTTATTTTTAAAATGTTTTAGGGGCATCCTGTCATCATACTTACACCTAATCTGAGCTCCAAGTCTTATGAGGTGTGTCTACTATCAGTCTCAAATTGTGGATGCCATGGTAAGCTTCATAGTGCTTATATTTCTATTCTTCAGACAAAGAAATCTGGGTGCCCCTCTGAAGCCATTCAGTTGGTGTAAGGCTCATGGCTCTATGTACAACTCTCTTCCCCTAAGCCTCCCTTCTCCAAATTCATGTCTGGTGCAGTTGATACTTTGGCCTGGCCTACATGTGGGGGGATCTATCTAAGTTACGTAACTTCAGCTACTCACCGCGGTGTCTTCACTGCAGTGAGTTGACTGCTGACGCTCTCCTGTGGACTCTGTCTGCACCTCTCACTCCCGTGGAGTCGATGGGAGAGCGCTCAGGGGTCGATTTATCATGTCTAAACTAGACGCAATAAATCATCCCCCTTTGGATCGATTGCTGCCCACTGATCAGGTGGATAGTATAGACAAGCCCTTATAGTAGCAAAGGGAAAATATTAATGAGCTAGATCCTAATGTGCTGTCCTTTGTCATAGTGGAGTTTCAGGCAGTTTGCCTTGTACATCTAAACTGTTTATGACAGTGGTGGGCAACCTGCGGCCCATGTGGGCGGCCCATCAGGGTAATCCGCTGGTGGGCCACGAGACAGTTTGTTTACATTGGCTGTGGTTTGCTGTTCCCTGCCAATGGGAGCTGTGGGAAGCGGCTGCCAGCACGTCCCTGCGGACAATGCTGCTTCCCGCAACTCCCATTGGTCGGGAATGGTGAACTGCGGCCACAGGGAGCTGCGGGCGGCCATGTCTGCGGACAGTCAATGTAAACAAACTGTCTCGTGGCCTGCCAGTGGATTACCCTGATGGGCTGCAGGTTGCCCACCACTGGTTTATGATGTGTTGTTCAAAGGCCGCCAATTATGATGTGTGCATCTGGCAATTAGGAACTTGTCTGAGACTAACCATTTTATATATAAGCCCCTGAACAGCTGTTCTGATCTAGACTTTGTCACAGCGTAGACAAACCCACAAGGCACCACATCTCAGAGCCAGGGCCAGCTGACTCAGGCTGCAGGTGAAAATAGCAGTATATGTTTGGGCTCAGGCTGGAGCCTGGAGGTCTATACTGCAATTGTATAGCTCTGCGAGCTTCCATCAGCTGATCTGGGCCTCCTGGTGGTCTCTTATTGCAGTGTAGGCATACTCTTTGTCACTAACTGACTTGGAATGTGTTTGAAAACTAGTGACTCTGAGGTGAAAGGCTCTGCAGCCCCTGAATCTTCTGTACAATTTGGAAAATTATGAACCCAACTGAATTTCAAACAATCTTTCAGGAAATGGCCAAAAACAGAACTGATCTTCCAATGTAACAGCTGGTTTCATTCTGTTTGAATAAGGTTCTGCAGGCAAGGTCATCTACTTGCCTGCAAAGAAATACTCTGCTTATAAATATTATTTTACTTTTCTTATCTTTTATTGATTTCTGCTGCTTTGTCATTACTAATTCATAAATAAAAGCAAAAAGCCTCAATGAAGACTGATGTTAAAATATCTGGACCCTAATATAAAACTATGCTCTAGACAAGAATCACCACTATTCATAGAGAAGGAAACAAAACAAGATTTGTGACTGAGGAGACTTCTGCCAGCTGGTTCTGCTTTTCAATATGGTATTTTATTTCACAATAATTACAAAAAAACCCCAAATCAATGTTATTGGGAGTTTTGCATGAGTAAGGACTGGGACTACTCAGATGCTAAATGTTAGGTACCGGCTTAAGTACCTGGCTGAATAAGGGCTTGAGAGCCTGATCCTGCATTTTGTCTGTTTCCAAAACTTCCACTTGCAGTAATGAGAGTGTTTGTGTTAGGAATGCACAATCCGCCCTTGAGTAAAGACTACATAGGATTTGACCCTAAAAAAGTACAAAAAGTAGACGTATGTATACTGGAGGTAGATTTGTCTTGAAGTTACAAACCCAGGCTTATTTGGAACTGGCAGCTCAAAAGAGGATTAAATCTGGAAAACCGCTTTTAAATATCTGATATTTTTCTTTTTGAAAGGTATGTCAAAACCCAGGGTACAAATAGTATGGGTGGCTCTGGATAACATATACAATGTTATAATGGTTAGCGACTTTGCAGCTGAAGGTCTTACTGTGTGCATTCAACAAAAGACTCTTCCACAATGACATAATTGAAGGGATTTGAAGAATACAAATGGTTAATGGTTAAATCTCAGCATATAAATAGTTCTGGAAGAGTATTAACATTTGCTCTGGTTGAACTTGGACAGCAAAGCGAACAATTTTCTTGGATCAGATGTAGCAATGAGAAAAATGCTAGGAGTCAGACTTTTCTTTATCTTTCGCATAGCTTTTTATAAAAACTAACTGCAGATTTTGGAGTCCCTCAGCTAACTTCAAAATAGAATAACAAATTTAAGTGCAAAACTGTCAAATCTAATAAAAATAAATAATTAAGTGTGAAACAGGAAGCCATCCTCTTGCTAACTTGCAGACGTGGGATCAGACTCTGCACTTTGAAGACTGGTCAGGATGTACTGCTGTGAGCAAGACAGACCCTATTAATAATACTGATTTGTAACCTTTCTTTTCCTCTGAGCTATGACCACTGTCAGGATACTTAAGTGATAGCAAGTGGTCAGTTATGACATTGGTCATACAGAACCGGAGTGACCATGCAACAGGATGTATGCAAATGGACCCTTATACTTTGCACTGTTCCATTGCTGGCCTGGAAAAATAATAATTAACTCAATGAAAACACTGTCATAATGAAAGGGATCAGATCACTGGACTCTGTGAAAGCTGTAATAATACTTCTCTCCCCATCCCTGTTTATATTTTATTGGTATATTACTTTGCACATATACAATATCACTGTTTATCTTGGGGCAGATCATCGACTGGTGTACATTGTTGTTGCTCCATTGATTTCAATGGCGCTATGACAATTCACACCAGCTTAGGATCTTTTCCCTCCCTCCAATCCCCTATATCTCAAAGTACTTTAGTCACTTAAGTATTGTACCCACTTCAGATGGTGAAGTTGAACCACAGAGAGGTTATGGCTCAGTACTCCAAGTTATTTTCTGATTCGAGTGTCAGTTTTTGGGTGCTCAGTTTGGTACTGAAAAACTGATGCATCCAAAATTAATGAATATTTTTAAAGATGTGGGCCTGAGTCTCATTCAAGGTCAAGCAGTTCAACCAGTGGCAGAGAGCTATTGAACCCAGGCTTCGCATCACTTGTAACCACACTGCTTTCCAGTAATTTATTGGCATGGTGTGATATAAAAGCTGGTTTAAAAAATAGACAGAGGTTTTTTTTTTTGCAGGAAAACTAGTTTTCTTGACCAAAATGAAAATTTGAGGTTTTGGGTTTTTTTCCAATAAAACCTAATTATTTTTAGTATAGTTTGTTTTTATGAAGTGAACATTTTTGTCAACAACAACAAAAAATCTTTGATTTTGGTATTTCATTGAAAAACTGATTTATTTTCTGTAAGCAATTTTGGAAAATTTGCAATTTTCAATGATCCATAGTGATAACTTATGCATTCAACATTTTTCTCATAGCACGTGTTGTTTTCTACTTCTGCACTAAAAATAAGTGTAATACAAAACAATCTCTGACTTCTTGGTTTCTCCTTGTATTTGCATGAAATTTGCCCTTTTTGTCATTACTTTCCAAGGATTTTGCATAACTATTACCATAAGATTATTATTCTATTTATGGATATTCCACGCATACCCACTTTGCCACAAGGTACTCCAGGTTGCTTTTTTCCACGGTGTCACTTATCTCTGCTTGCTAATGTTGAATAGTTGTTGTTTTGTCAATCACTATTGTCTGATATGGTAATCCCACTTCCAGGTGTAGTGCTTTTACTGTACTATTGGACCTGTTGTCATGAAAGAATATAGATGGGCCTTAACCACACTTCAGATTAGAGTAGAACTTCCTTAGAATTCAGGTGGGCCTGTGTCAAAAGCCTTACTAAAATCAAGATATCACATCTACTGCCCCCACCCCCACACCTCCCCATCCACCAGGCCAATAACCTTGTCAAAGAAGGAAATTAGTTTGGTCTGGCATAACATATATCTGAAAGACCTCAACAGTACCCAGGATAATATATAAAAACATTAATTTCAAATGTCAAACCAAGGCAAAGCCCCAGTAAAAATAATAGAGCTGACTGAGAGCTTCCTCTTTAAAAGAGAAGAGCCTTTCAAAGTCAAAAGCCCACGAGAGAGGAAAAGATTTAGAAGAGAAAAGAAAATTGAAAGCATTTTGCTGAATTCCATAAGAGTAATTCTTCTTTTGCTTTACAAAAGGCTTCAGCTATCTGAATTACAGCACTAGAAGGAGTGGATGAAAGTCCTTATCATTCCAAAGCATATATTCTTGTAGTAAATTATGTATCTGGCCTCTGACCCTACAATAGTTCATCTTTTCCCAACTACCTCTCACTGCTGTTGCATTGTTTCCTATATCAGACATTATACTGCATATTTCCCTATATATATTTTCCATTTTTGGTAGAGCTTTCATTCGGTAGTTCTGTCTGATTCAAAATGCCACCTTTTATCACAATAGATGATATTGTAAACATCCCCAATTAAATCTGTAGCAAAAAACCAAAACAAAACCCAGTTAATATTATTTTACTAGTTCTATGTTAAAGTAATTTAGAAGGATATGAATATATTTTAATATTTATGCACCCACATAGTGCTTCCATGAAAACATGCAAATTGATTGTACTTAGTGGTTAACTTAATTGAGGAGGGTGGAAATTTAAATTCTTTGCCAAGAGAAAAGATTTACGCTCTGTAACACTAACATAATACTTATTATATGCCTGCTGCCAGGAGACGGAAATAGGTGAGGTGAAAGTCAGAACTTTGTGTTTATAAAGTACAACTCCCATCAGAAACGCCAGCTACTCATTTGTTAAGAATGTTTCTGTTCTATTTATAAAAAAAAATCTTCTGAAGTGAATATTTTTTACTTATGAAGCACTTGTAATTTATATGAATTTGAAAATTCATGCTCTGTAAGGAATGAAGTCATTGTGAGAGTTGTTGAACTGGAATCCTGTAGTACAGTAATCTGGGATATTTTAATGTGAAAAAAACTTCATAAGCTGAAAGAAATCAGTTGTACATGTAGTATTTTTGGAATGCAACTTCTGAATGTGAAAGAATGAGGTTTTATAAGATCCAAGTTTTGCACTTACACATATTTATGTTGATGCAGGGACAAAATTTAATTATAGCTCATGTTTTGAATGGTGTTTCGATGTGTTTGCCACTTTTGTTTTTGTTGAAAGTAGCCTATGGGTCAGTGAGGTGAAATGAAGTAATCTGAAGGATTTACGGTATACATCTTAAATTTTAAATTGATACTACTTGCTTAGCGCAATTAGTGTTGCTTCTATAATCCAGTCACTTAATAGCTGAGAAGTATCATACACTACAAACCTAGGGTAGTGGTGGCTGGTGACCCTCTTCTGAGGGGCGAAGGAGGCACTCATCTGTTGGCCTGACATGGCATCCTGGGAGGTATTCTGCCTGCCAGGGGCCCATATCTGAGATGCTACAGGTAGGGATTGTCGAGGATCATCTGGCCCTCTGACTACTACTCCATGCTACTCATCCATGTGGGCACTAATGATACTGTGAGGTATGACTGTGATCAGATCAGAAGTGATTACAGGGCTTTAGGAGTAACGGTGAAGGAGTTGGGGGTACAGGTGGTGTTCTCTTCCATCCTTCCAGTGAAGGAAAGGGGCACTACGATAGCGTTTTCACTGAGTTCATTATGTCTGTGGAACAGTGGAGAGCATAAGCGTTCATTTGCTGGCATCGTGTTGCATGGTCACTCCGGTTCTGTATGACCAATGTCATAACTGACCAATTGCTACCACTTAAGAATCCCGACAGTGGTCATAGCTGGGAGAAAAAGAAAAGGTTGCAAATAAGTATCATTACAGACCAGTCAGTTTAACTTCAGTGCCCAGAAAGATAATGGAGCAAATAATGAATCAATTTGCAAACACCTAGAACATAAAGTGGTAAGTAACAGTCAGCATGGATTTGTCAAGAACAAATCATGTCAAACCAGCCCAACAGCTTTCTTTGACAAGCTAACAAGCCTTGTGGATGGGAGAAGGGGAAGTGGTAGATGTGGTATATCTTGACTTTAGCAAGACTTTTGATACAGTCTCACATGACCGTCTCATAAACAAACTAGGGAAATACAACCTAGATCAGAAGTGGGCAAACTACGGCCCACGAGCCACATCCGGACCACAGGACCATCCTGCCCAGCCCTTGAGCTCCTGGCCAGGGAGGCTAGCCCCTGGCCCCTCCCCTCCTGTCCCCCTTCCCTGCAGCCATGCCACCACGCGGGCAGCACTCTGGGCAGTGGGGCTGCCCGCTCATGCAGGGCAGCGCGGCAGCATGTCTGGCTCTGGCCAGGCAGCGTGGCAGCCAGACATGCTGCTCTGAGCGGCATGGTAAGGGGGCTGGGGTTGGGGGGTTGGGTAAGGGGCAGGGGGTACTGGGGGGCAGTCAGGAGACAGGGATCAGGGGGCAGTTGGATGGGGCAGAGGTTTGGGGGGGCGGTCAGGGGACGGGGAACTGGGGGCAGTTGGATGGGGTGGAGGTTCTGGGGGGGGCAGTCGGAGGATGGGGAGCAGGGGGGGTTGGATAGGGGGTGGGGTCCCAGGGGGCTATTAGGGGGTGGGGTGTGGATAGGGGTCAGGGCAGTCAGGGGACAGGAAGCAGAGAGGGTTGGATAGGGGGTGGAGTCCTGGGGGGGGGTTGTTAGAGGCAGGGGGGGTCCAGGAGGGAGTGGTCAGGGGACAAGGAGTAGGGGGGGTGGAGGCCAGGCTGTTTGGGGAGGCACAGCCTTCCCTACCCAGCCCTCCATACAGTTTTGCACCCTGATATGGCCCTCAGGCCAAAAAGTTTGCACACCCCTGACCTAGATGGAGCTACTATAAGGTGGGTGCGTAACTGTTTGGAAAACTGTTCCAAGTGAGTAATCATCAGTGTTTCACAGTCAGGCTGGAAGGGCATATTGAGTGAGGTCCCATAGGGATCATTTCTGGGTGTGGTTCTGTTCAGTATCTTCATCAATGATTTAGATAATGGCATAGAAAGTATGTGTATAAAGTTTGCAGACGACATCAAGCTGGGAGGAGTTGCAAATGCTTTGGAGGATAGGATTAAAATTCAAAATGATCTGGACAAACTAGAGAAATGATCTGAAGTAAATAGGATGAAATTCAATAAGGACAAATGCAAAGTACTCCATTTAGTAAGGAACAATCAATCAGTTGCACACATACAAAATGGGAAATGACTGCCTAGGAAGGGATTTGGGGGGCATAGTAGATCACAAGCTAAATCTGAGTCAATAGCGTAACACTGTTGCAAAAAAAGCAAACATCATTCTGGGATATATTAGCAGGAGTGTTGTCAGCCTGTGAGAAGTAATTCTTCTGCTCCATACTGATTAGGCCTCAACTGGAGTATTGTGTCCAGTTCTGGGTGCCACATTTCAGGAAAGATGTGGACAAATTGGAGAAAGTCCAGAGAAGAGCAACAAAAATGATTAAAGGTCTAGAAAACATGACCTATGAGGGAAGACTGAAAAAATTGGGTTTGTTTAGTCTGGAGAAGAGAAGACTGAGAGGGGACAGAACAGTTTTCAAGTAAATAAAAGGTAGCCCAGGAAAAAATATGGGCTTTTTAGCAGGTGCAGAAAGTTAAAAAAATCCCGGCTTTGACAGACCAAGGGGGTGACTGAGTTTCACATGCAAAGGCCCTTCATCACGAATGCCCTGGACATCTCCATTGCAAGAAGATTGAGTAATGCCATCAGGATAGTTTACATTTCATACCCAGGCCTAAAACCTACTGACTGGGAGAAGGGTATAGAAATCCAAGGACTCAGATACTTCTAGAATTGCCCCTCCACAATCTTTTCAGCAAGTTTCTGTCCCCTCTAAAACACATATTGGACATTGGTTAATATGAGGTGCAATATCAAGGTTCATTTACAAGACTGTAGCATCCTTAGAATAACAAACCCCCTTCTCCCATTCCTTCAGGGAGCTATTCATAATATTGACCAACAACAAATCCTGTACTTCCCTACAGGCCTTCAACATTTGGAAAGGATGTGGATTCAATTTATAGCTTGTAGCTCAGAGCACTTCCGGCATCCCATTACATCAGTGAGTAACACTAGCTGAAACTGAAGTAGAGAAGATTTATTTAGCATGTGTGTCCTGGAGATAATTGTCTTGTCACCATGGAAAAACAGGAAAATGGACAGGTCAGGTCAGCTCTCAGTGATTTTGAATCTATAAAAAAACATGATTCATCATGGCAACAAACTTGAGTTGGTAACTGACAGACAGAAATCCAGATTAACCAGACTGCCCCCAAGCCAGAATACTGTCACTGTATGAGACTTTGCAGATACTACTGATGTGGCCAAAAAATCTGCCTTTTCCTCCTGTACAGCCATGACGTAACTTATAACATTCTTTGTCACCATTTGTCGGATACTTCATGAGACTTCTGCCAATGGAGCTCAGGTCATTGATTTTCCTGCTTTACTCACCTCAGGTCTTCTGTATAAACCATGATGATGTATGAGAGGGAAGTGAGGTGAGAGGACATTTCAGGGCTATTGTACATTAATTGTGATTATTCATATTACTAAGAGCAGTCAAATGCTGTGGCAGATCACAGGCTCGGTTGCCTGCTGCGAGTGGACTATCAGAAGGGATTTATTTTCCCTAGTAAGAAAGTTGTGCTTTACTCTCTCACCTACAGAGACAGTGGATAGTTGACGGCAACAGAGTAGTTGCTTCCTCTTCATCCTCCAGTCCATCTCATACACCATGTCCAGAATACAACCAGCTATGGTTATGTTTACACTCCAAGATGGGGTGAAATTCCCAGGGTGAGGGGGCATACCTACATACCTCTGATGAAAAGAGTGTGTTGAAAATGCAGCATAGCCATGGCAGTGCAAGTAGCAGGAGGGCTAGCATAGTGGATGGCTAGCCCCCTTCTTCTGCTTGCACCACTGTGGCTACGCAGCCGCTCAGTTTTTAAACACACTAGCTCTATCTGAGCTAACACAATATATCTGCTTTAGGTTGGCATTACACCCCCCGCTCCAAATGTAGACATACCATAAGTGAGTTGGAAAAAAACAAAACACGCTAAGACAGTCTTAGGGTTGTCATGGCAGCTGTGAGACCTTAAGCAGAAAAATTGTGTGTGTGCGTGTACGTTGACATCACCAGCACTTCCACAGTAAAGAGCCTTCTGACCCCAATTTGGGTTTTGGTAGTGTAGTGTCGGTATTTGTATCCCAGATTAGACTCATGTAGCGGTGCAAAGGGAATTCCGTGAGAGTAAGGATCTAGCCCCAACTGTCCATATGGCAAAACATTGGCCATGTTACTTGGCACTAATAGATATTGTATTGGCAAGCGGAGCAGAATGGGCCCTGGAACCTGAACTACCTTCTTATTTTCAGAGGTGAGCACTCAAGATCAACAAGGAGACAAATTGGCAGGATGGTCTGGGGAAACTTTTACTACTACTGCTTGTGCTGAACCTGTTCTGTATGTATAAATCACAACAGGTACAATCCAGCACCTTTTACAACCACTAAATTCAGACAAAAAGAAGCACTGGGAATTGTGCTAAGTGTTTTGGAGTAGTCCTAAAAGAATGTGATCTACAGTCTGTACAAAAAAAAAAAAGCCTACTCCAAAAGGCTTAGCACAATTCCCAATGCTTCTTTTAGCACAAGTTCTAACTCTATAAATCATCATCATAAAAAAACCCTGGAATTACATACATATAATCCAGAAGGCGCACTCATAGTTTTAAACTGATTTCCAGACATTTATTTATTACTAGCATATATAAAACAGTTACATCACCTTTATTTAAATGAAAGCCATCTTTGGGATGAAATAGAGCTATTTTAAGAGTGTACAGAAGGACTACACAACCATTTAGGAGAGGAAGTGAAGTCAAATGCTATATCCATTTGACATAAAATCTGCAGGAAAGCAGAATGTAATCCACAATATTGGAATTTGGCCAGGAACAAAACCAAGACTTGTACAAATAATGCCTTGGGCTTGTTCATATCATAAGTAGTTAGGACCTTGGTTTTGCATATCCTCAAAGATGGCTTGAAAAATTCAATGGAACAGTTTCACAGATTAGAGAGCACTAATTCTTGGCTAATTCAGCCTAATCTCGACACTGAAATAACACACTCCAAAAATGACACAATGTTCCAATGTCCACTGATTTAATTTTAAATGCTTACAATGTATTTCTAGGCAGTGATTTTCAAACCAACAAACAAAATGAGGTATAAATGGAAAAATAGGTCATCTCAGGTTTGCCTTGGTTCCATGCATTTAATTGTAGATGTTGCTTATACTCAAATGCTTGTTTTATCAAAATGAATCCAACAAGCGATTAAAATAATGAACCATTTTGAGTACAATGCATAAAAAGATCTTCAATCTCTGCTGTGCATCACTACTATCCAGTGCCATCCAAGTTCTTCTCACATTGTCCTCTTCTGCTGAGCTTATTGGTCTTTCACAAACATCATTCAGCCAGCCTATTATCTTTCCAGTATTGGCCAGCCATAGTCACCATTTGAATTCATAAGATGCGGATCTGAAACATCGATCCTCCTCCAAAGCCTGAAAGCTAACTCATTTATCCGATGTGTTCCAGGTCAATACTGCAGCTTGATTTGGAGAGGTTCATCTTTACTTCACTTCTCTTCACGCTACAACAATGAAATGATATGGGTTATTTATGGCACAGCTGAACGTCTTGAAACTGTCAATTGTCCCCCCCAAAATTTGTAACAGTTGAAAGCTGAGTAGGCCTGTAAGAGGTTTTGAATGTCAAAGTAAATAAGAGCACTCATCACTAGTAGGTCACATAATAAAGCATCTTTTAAAATTGATATGCTTTTACATATAAAGCCCAAAGTACTACAATCATTGTTCCATTGGCTTTTCCCTTGTATTAATGTTAAGGAGTACAGGATGTCAGCAAGCAGGGATCTTGTTCTTCACTCCATGCTGATTCATGCAAGGTCACTGGTTACAGTTACTGCCATCTGTGATTTGTTCAAGAATGAGACCCCCAACTCTGCATGTATAATTGGGGCCTGGCTGAATGACACTGCAGGCTTACTGTTGGAACAGTTGTCTTTGGTCAGGTTTTGATTCAGCAGGAGGCAAGGGGAGATCAGGAAGGCAGTGTGCCAACAGATTGCAAATATACAAGGTCACCTAGCCCAGGGCTAGATCTGATTGTGTCCACCTTGTTTGGAAGTCCCTGGGCAAGATTGAGCCTATGTCTACATGAGATAGCTTACAGTGGTACCTGTGTAGTGCTGCTAGTACAGATGCTATAAGCTGATGGGCGAGAGCTCTCCCATCAACTTAATTACTCCAGCCCCAGCTAGCGGCAGTAGCTATGTAAATGGGAGAAGCTCTCCCACCCACATTGTGCTGTCCACATGGGTGATTATGTGGCTGTAACTTAAGTCGCTTGGAGAGTGGCTTATTGACACCCAAGGGACATGAGTTCTACCAACTTAAGTTGTAGTGTGTACATAGCTTGAGATAAGTTTACCATTGGTGTACAAATCGTTCCATTGAACTACTAGAGCCCTAGATGGAATCACCCCAAACGCTCCCACTTGATCTCATATGTAATATTGCTCTCCTCTTGAAGGAGTTCAAATTATGATCCAGTGGCCTTCCAGAGTCACAGGCAAATAAATCCTCAGGGGCCCTCCTAAGTTGCGGACATCTCATATTTTGTATTTTTAGACTCTAACCTGCCTGACACAGAGACCATGACAAGCACGCTGTTGGCACTTAATGAATGATAAAAATAATGGAAGTTTTTCTGAAGCTGTTTTCCACTACATTATTTTTTTGAGGTAACAAACTTTTGCAGTTCTGTACAACTAGGCTCATAGTGTAATTATTTTTCAATATTGTATTTAACATGGCAATACAGCAAAACCCTCTGGCAGAGTGCAAAAAATAGTTAAAACATTTAAACACTTCCCACAATCAATCAGTTTTACATTCTGTAAACAAGCGAACTGGAAAGATACTCATGTGATCGATTTTCTGTAAAGGGTGTAAGAGCACAATGAACCCCAAAGGAGTCTTCCGCTGCAGCAAAATTCATGTAGTTACTAAATGACAGATTTCTAAGAAGATGCCATTTATTAATCAATTGTAAGAAATGGACAATCAGGAAATCTGTTTGTTCCTTTAAAGTGCCTATTGTGGAAGAGGTGTAATAACTGCTTTTAAAATAGTAAAAATAAACGATTTTTTCTACAAACTTAATCCCTCGCACTTTTGCTGCATTCTAAATATCAATAAAGTACAGAAAGAAAAAATAATCCATTTTAACAAGTGACTTCATTTCAGCTTTACATACCAACACCGAATGCCAGAAACCAAAACAAAAAGCTAACAAACTAGTAACTTTCCTCTGGAGCAGGGGTGGCCAACCTGAGCCTGAGAAGGAGCCAGAACTTACCAATGTACATTGCCAAAGAGCCCCAGTAATACGTCAGCAGCTCCCCCCATAAGCTCCCCTCCCCACTCCAAGGGCCTCCTGCCCACTGGCAGCCCTGCCAATCAGCACCTCCCGATCAGCTGTTTAGTGTCATGCAGAAGGCTCGGAGTGGGAGGAGCGAGGGCATAACAGGCTCAGGTGAGGGGTAGAGTGGGAGCAAGGCCTGTGGCAGAGTCAGGGGTTGAGCAGTGGGTACCACCTGGCACATTGGAAAGTTGGCACCTTTAGCTCCAGCCCCGGCATCAGTGCCTATACAAGGAGCCACATATTAACTTCTGAAGAGCCACAGGTTGGCCACCCCTGCTCTGGAGTGTTCATATTTCTTAAACCACAAGTCACTGCCAATTAATATTAGGAATCGGAGTCCTTGCTACATGTCATAAATATAAAGGGAAGGGTAATCACCTTTAAAATCCCTCCTGGCCAGAGGAAAAATCCTTTCACCTGTAAAGGGTTAAGAAGCTAAAGGTAACCTCGCTGGCACCTGACCAAAATGACCAATGAGGAGACAAGATACTTTCAAAAGCTGGGAGGAGGAAGAAAAACAAAGGGTCTGTGTCTGTCTGTAGGATGCTTTTGCTGGGGACAGAACAGGAATGGAGTCTTAGAACTTAGTAAGTAATCTAGCTAGGTATGTGTTAGATCATGATTTCTTTAAATGGCTGAGAAAATAGCTGTGCTGAATAGAATGAATATTCCTGTCTGTGTGTCTTTTTTGTAACTTAAGGTTTTGCCTAGAGGGATTCTCTATGTTTTGAATCTAATTACCCTGTAAGGTATTCACCATCCTGATTTTACAGAGGTGATTCTTTTTACTGTTTCTTCTATTAAAATGTTTCTTTTCAAGAACTGAATGTTTTTTTCATTGTTCTAAGATCCAAGGGTTTGGGTCTGTGGTCTCCTATGCAAATTGGTGAGGATTTTTACCAAACCTTCCCCAGGAAGTGGGGTGCAAGGGTTGGGAGGATTTTTTTGGGGAAAAATGTTTCCAAACGACGCTTTCCTAATAAAAATAAACCCAGATAAATGTTTGGTGGTGGCAGTGGAAGTCCAAGGGCAAAGGGTAAAATAGTTTGTACCTTGGGGAAGTTTTAACCTAAGCTGGTAAAAGTAAGCTTAGGAGGTTTTCATGCAGGTCCCCACATCTGTACCCTAGAGTTCAGAGTGGGGAAGGAACCTTGGCACTACACAAAAAGAAAATGCAGAGTTAAGTCTGAAACTCCTTTCTTAGTTAATTCATCAATTTTTCTGTAGATAAGCAGTAGATATTGTGGCACATGTGAGCTAGGTTTTGTATAAGCCTGGCAGGTAAAGGGTAGAACACTCATAGTACTGTGGGAGCCTGCTTCAGTGATTTGCAGGGTGAACAGGGTTTTTTTTTTAAAAAATGAGTCTAGTTACCTAGAAGCCGGAACAATTGAATTGCAACTTAATCCTACAAGGTTTGTCTTGCATTGAAGCCAGTAGAAGAGGAGGGTTGTCAACACCTTGCAGAATTGACACCATAGTATTTAGAGACAAGATCTGGATGAATACTGTTAACAATAACCTCCAAAAGTTTGTGTATCTAAAACTAGTGAATACCATTACATCAAATTCCCACGCACCTAATAGTCACTGTTCAGGAACATTTAGATAGATGCTTAAATCTGAAAATACTTCATTCTGAACCACCAGCAAGAACTGATAATACCACTGATGCTTCATTTTCCATAATCTGAGCACCAACGGGATAAAGAATAATGGCAGACATTAGATTACTTCATATCTGCCATGGGTGTAGTGATGAAGTTCAACAACTGAACTCCTCTTTCCCTGATAAATGATGAGCACTACAGATTTTATAAAAAAATTATTCATCTTCCATAACATGCCTTGTAATGTTTTGTTTGACATGAAGCTGTACAATGATGATGAAGGGTTTATATTGTTACTTTCCAAATGTTTTCTCATCAGACAGGGCTTTGTCTTTCTCCCAGCTTGTTTTAATAGCAGTTAAACTATTATACAGATTAACTGAAATGAAGTACTTTAGATTCAGGAACTAAATTTAATTATTTCATCTTAAATATACCAGAAAATTAGCACTCTAATTTGACAAAGATTGCTTTTCTTAAAGATTAACAATGAAACAAAATTACCTGGGAAGAGAGAGCTGTGCAGAATAACTACTTCATGTGTATTTTCTGGAAAGATAAATTACCTCTGGGATGTTCTGCCTGCTGTGATACAGCACGGCCAGAGGGCAGTAGGAGAGTGTTTTTTTTTTTTGAAGCAAAAAAAGGTATTTTTATTTGCATAACACACTTACAAAACAAAAACAACAGCGTATGCAATGTGTAACACAGCAACCAATCACAATTGTTTACTCATTAGCTTCAGGGGAGGGAAGTGTTCAAGCTTGCCTGGGCCCAGGGCGGGGGGCTTCCTCGACTCTCGTGGTCTTCCACCCTTCCGAGTTACCTGGTGGCCCAGAGCGAGGGGGCTTCATCGACTCTCAAGGTCTGCCACCCCCTTGAGTTATCTGGCGCCACGCCCAGTGTCACCAACAATTCCCTCCTTTGAAAGCACCCAACAAGAGGGGCAGGCTGTGGGGTGGACAATCCGGGGGGGCGGCGGCATGTGCACCCATGTGTGAAAGGACCCCTCTAAGGTGGTGGTGTCCACAGCAGCAATGGCTGGGGCTGGGGTCCCTTACTCTCTCCCCCAATCAAAGGGTCAAACAAAGGGAACCGGACGGGGACACCGAGCAGAAAACCTTGGACAGCACCCACCGCTCCTCAAAAGCATCAAGGGAGTCGGTGGATGCCGCCCAGAGGAGCTCCGCCTGGATACGTGAACGGACCGAGGATCGGAAAACGGCCCCACAGTCACAGGAAACTCCATCGGTCAACCTCCTCTCTCTGGCTTTATAGATGGCCATTTTAGCGAGGGCCAGGAGGAGGTTAACTAGGAGATCCCGCGACTTTGTGAGGCCACGGATGGGGAATGCATAAATAAAAAGGTGAGGGGAAAAATGTAACCAAAAATGTAATAGAAGATTTGTGAGGAGCCGGAACAGGGGCTGCAGCCTGGCGCACTCCAAATATACGTGCTCCAGGGTTTCCCTCACACCGCAAAAGGGACAAGTATCTGGGATGGGGGTGAACCGCGCCAAGTACGTGCCTGTGCCCACAGCTCCGTGAAGGAGCTGCCAACTGATGTCCCCGATGGGCCTCGGAACCAAGGTGGAATATAAGCTGGCCCACCGGGGCTGCTCACCCTCCAAAGGTGGCAGAAGGTCTCGCCACTTTGTGTCGGGGCAGGACACTAGGGTGAGGGCGTGAAGGGTGTGGAGCACGAGCGTGTATAGATGTTTCCTTGGCGCGGTTTGGAAGCATACACAGCTGGCTCACAGTAAAGGGGTGAGGGGGTCGATTGGGTCTACGGGGCAGGGGTCCAATTAAAAGGTCCAGCAGGCCTGGGGTAGAGGGTGGGTGGGGCGTGCCCTCGAGCAGGACCCGGTCGAGGTAAGCTCGAGCAGCGGGCGGCAAAGCAGCCTTCACCTCCTGAAGTACGTGCCGGGGGTATGAGGTCTGGAGAGCCCCATGCGCCGAGCGAGCATCAGGGAATCCAACTAGTCTCCCCGGTCGTAGTCCAGGAGGTCTCCGACTCTCGTGACTTCTGCCAGGATCAAGCTCTGGCACACCGAGCGGGACTCCGCCACCTGCACACGGAGCTGGGGGTTGTGTAGCAGGGGCTCCGCGAGAAGATCTGCCCCCTCGGTGGCCGCCACAGACCTGGTCATTAAAAACAGTTTCCAAGTCTGGAGGAAGTCCTGGTAGAAGACTGGCAGCCCAGAGAGGTCCAGCGGAAGACCTCCTGGACAGAGATAAAAGAGCTGTCGGTCATATCGGAGCCCTCAGATGCGGCGCAGGATGGCATGCGCCAATATGCTCCACGCCGAACTGCCTGCACCATAGAGGAGCCTCTGTACGGCCTGGAGGCGGAAGACACGGACCTGAGTGTGCAGGCACTTCAGGCCTTGTCCTCCTTCCTTCAGGGGTAGATGAAGAACCCCTACAGGGGCCCAGTGTATCCCTGACCAAAAGAACCCCAGAATCGATGTCTGGAGGTTGGTCAGGAAACCTGGGGCTGGGACCAGGGTGTTGAGTAGGTACCAGAGCATGGACAGGACTGGTTGATTAAGCACCAGTGCTCTCCCTCGGAGGGACAGACATCGGAGTAGTCCCGTCCATTTCCGGAGCCGCTCTATCACCCCGCCCTCTAAATTTTCCCAGTTCTCCAGCGGAGAGGGATGCGTGGCAGAAAGGTAAACGCCTAGGAAGAGCAGCGGACCCGCACTCCACTGGATGGTCTGAAGCGCGGGTGGGAGGGAGCTCGCCTGCCGCCAGTCTCCTACCGCCAAGCCAGAGCTCTTGACCCAGTTGATCCGGGCTGAGGAGGCTGCCAAATAGATGGCCTGGCAAGTCTCCATCCGCGCCAAGTCACCCGGGTCCTGGACCACGAGGAGCATGTCATCGACGTACGCTGACAGGACCAGCCACAGCTCCGGCTCCCACAGTACCAACCCTGTCAACCTCCTGCAGAGGAGACAGAGGAAGGGCTCAATTGCCAGAGCATACAGCTGGCCTGAGAGGGGGCACGCCTGCCGTACTCCTCACCCGAAGCTGACCGGTTCAGTCAGGGTCCAGTTGAGCTTAACCAGACACTGCGGAAGCGTACAGCACCCGGAGAAAACCCACAAACTGGGGTCCGAAGCCAAACGCCTGCAGAGTGCTCAGGAGGTACCCGTGGTCCACCCTATCGAACGCCTTCTCCTGATCTAGGGACAAGAGGGCGAACGATAGACCATCTCTACACCTGAGTTCCAAAAGGTCCCGAACCAGAAATAGGTTATCAAAGATACTGCGGTCCGGGATGGTGTAGGTCTGGCCTTGGTGGATCACGTCCACCAGCACAGACCCTAGGCGCAGCGAGATTGCTTTTGCTACGATTTTGTAGTCCGTGCTGAGGAGCGAGACGGGATGCCAATTTCATAAATCATGGAGGTCCCCCTTCTTCGGCAATAAGGCGAGCACAGCTCACCTGCATGAAAGAGGGAGGACCCCGCTCTGCAGAGACTCGGCCCAGACGGTGACTAGGTCTGGGCAGAGGATGTCCCAAAACACACGGTAGAACTCCACGGTCAGCCCGTCCATGCCTGGAGACTTATTAGTGGGCATACGATGGAGGGCTTCCGAGAACTCGGCCAGAGTGAGAGGCAACTGTAGCCGGTCTCAGTCGCTCGCGCTGACCGTAGGGGGCTCCTCCCAGAGCACTCTGCAAGCGCTAGGGTCAGTCGGATCCTGGGAGGAAAGACTTGCGTAGAAGGCTCGGGCCCTCCCGCACATCTCCACCGGTTCCATGAGGGGGCTGCCGTCTTCTGCCAGCAGGCAGGTGATGTGTTTCTTGGCCCCCCTCATTTTCTCCAGGGCATAGAAGAAGCGGGAGCCGCGATCCATCTCCCGAAGGAGGCGGATGCGGGATCGAACAAAGGCGCTCTGGGCTCGATGGTCCTCGAGGGCCCAGAGCTCCTCCCACTTCTCCCGGCACACTCCGCAGAGGAGCGGGTCCTCGGGGCTGGTGGCCAGATGCCTCTCCAGCTCTAAGACCTCCCGTTCCAACTGCTCTATCGCCGCCTTTCTCCGTCGGCTGGTGCCCCGGGTGTAGTCGCGGCAGAAAAGCCGGGCGCGCACCTTCCCCAGGTCCCACCATCGCCGCGCCAAGGGAAAGGCACACCGCTGCCCTCGCCAGGCCAGCCAGAATTCCTGGAAGGACATCACGAAGCCCTCATCCTCCAACAGGCTGTTGTTAAAACGCCAATAGGCCGGCCCCAGCCTCTCCGCACAGAGGGAGGCTGTCACGGTGGCTAGGTGATGGTCAGAAAATGGGGCCAGCTGAATGCTGGAGGAGTGGGCTTGTGAGAGATGGAAGCGTGATAAATAAATGCGGTCCAACCGGGAGTGGCTCGACCGATGGGCCTCCACCCGGACAAAGGTGAACGTGGAAGTATCATCCGGGTGGTGGTCACGCCAGATGTCCACTAGGGAGCGGTGTTCGACTATCTCCCAGAGGGTGTTCGCGGCGGCCGGGCTCTGCTCGGTCCCCGAGTGGTCCCGCTCCTCGAGGGTGGTATTAAAATCCCCTCCCAGGACCAGGCACTCGTGAGAATCTAAGGTGCCGAGGAAGGCGGATGCCAGCTGATAGAATTGCAGCCGCTCCGGGCCCAATGTCGGGGCATAAACGTTAACGAGGTTAACCACGAGCCCCTCCATACGGACCCAGAGATGCAGCAGGCGACCCAGCACGGCCTCGGCAACCCCTAGCACCTTGGGCCGTAAGTCGGGGGGAGAACAGGGTCGCCACTCCAGCCTGTCGAACCATGGCATGGCTAAAGTAGACCCTGTCCCCCCACTCCAGCTGTCTTCGGCGGTCGGATCCATATGGGTCTCCTGCAGGAAAACCACAGAGTACCCTCCCTCCTGAAGGAAGGAGAGCACCTGGGACCTGCGGAGAGCCATCCTACAACCCCGGGTGTTCAACGTTGCGATGGTGAGAGGTGTCATGGGGAGGGCCGGAGGGGATCCCCATTGGCAGGGACGCTTGCATCCCCCAGCGGGCCGCGCAACAGTCCTTGACCCATCCCGTAGGTGAGTAATTGTTCACGGAAGACGCGGAGCTACCAGTAGGCCGCAGCATCCCTCTTCCCCGTCCCTTTACCTTCCCCCATGAGGGCCCTTGTGGCCCGGAAGATTTGAGAAAAGTCCCCCCATCGCTGGAGAGCAAGCTGTACCTTGTTGCGGGAGCCACGGACATCTTCTAAAAACTTCCACAGCGCTCCTCGCAGCTCATGGGGGGGGGGGTGTGTGGTTACGGTTTCCCGATTGTTCCACGGCGGGGCCCTTGGTGCAGCTCCATGGCCTACTAAAATGGGCAAGCAGGGTGCGGACTCCCGACGGGGTGCCTGATGGGCTGGAGCTTCTAGGCCCGCCCCAAACCCTGGGGCAATAGAGGGCGGTGGAGGGAAAATAACAGCCCCTAATGAGTTGGGGTAGGAGAACACAAAGGCCGCTCCCTGGGGGTCATCAGTTGGAAAAGGGAAGGAGACAGCCCCGGAGGCGGCGATAACATTGCAGGACATAAACTGGATGGGGTAAGGGCAGGGGCAGGGGGAGAGGCGAGGTTCTGGGTTTCAGGAGGCAAGCAGCTGGATGGTGGCGCCTCCGGATCAGGCTCGAGGGTTAAGGGGGTGGGGAGGGAGCTCTCAGTGACACCGGGCGCGTGCTCTATGGTGGATTTAGCGGCCACAGCATTAGGAGGTGGATTATCTTCTGTAGGGCCCCTGCCCGGGAAGGAAGTCGATTGCTCTGCACCAACGGAGGGTGCCCCTGGCGACTCGTGTCTCGGCTGCGTGGCGCCGGCTGTCACCTGAGCAGGCTCAGTGGTTGTCAGCGGGGTGCCATCAGCGGCCGGGTCGATGGAGGAGTCCAGGGGCTCCTCAGAGGTGGGAGCAGAAGCAGCAGTTAGGGGGAGGGAGCATGGGGAAAAGAGGGGTGGAGTGAGGTCGCCCAGATCGAGGTTTGCTGGCAAAAGGTCGTCCTCCTCCTGGGCGACTGGGGTCAAATCTAGGGCCTCGATCTCCTCAAACATGGAGGAGAGGACATTTTCTGCCGTCCCAGGGTTCTCCCTGCCAGCACCCGCCACGACGGTTGCCTCGGGGTTCACGGGGGCTTCTGGTAGTGTCAGGACAGAAGAGGCTTCCTTGAGGGTCTCCCCTGGATGGGAGACACTACCCTCCGGTTTTGCCACGTCTTTCCCAGCTGACACCGGTGGATGGGACGTACTCGTGGGCAAAGCGCAAGGCTTGGCATCCATACCCCCCTTCCTGGTGTTCTGGGGGGCCTCCGCTTCGGGTGGATAAGGCGGAGCTCAAGTCTTCCGCTTGCCTCGCTTCCCCTGGACTAGGGCCCAGCCCTCCATGGCATCATCTGGGGGCTGGTTAGCAGGGGTCGTGTCAGCGGGTACAGGTGATGGCTCAGGGACTTGGGGGGGAAACGGTGGGGCAGCATAAGGGAGGGAGGATTCTCCCTCGGGCAGGCTCTCTCCCATGCCTGGTAGTATCTCTGCCACACCCTCCTCCATAGGCCCCGCCAGATTATCAGCAGTGAGGGCGGAGCTCTCCCGCTTGTCTGGGCATTGTAGGGGAGGTGCCCCTTAGGCCTGAGCGGGAGTAGTGGTGGTCTGAAGAGGAGGGGGGGCGGGTTCAGGTACCGGGCAGCCAGGGGCGTCGGCAATGACAGGGCTGATGTCCTGCCGGGTCTCGGGAATCCCAGGTGCCCCTCCTTGCCAGGCTAAGGGGCAGTCCCTCCGGACATGCGGCGACGCCCAGCAGAGGTAGCACCGGGCTTCCCCTGTGGAGAAGTACACCCGGTAATGGGCCCCCTGGTGGGGGACTAGGAAGGACCCCTCGAGCGCCACTCTGTCATGCGCCGCCGACGTCAGTAGAAGCTGCACTTGCCGGTGGAAGGAAAAGATGTGACGGAGGATGGGGTCCTTGCAGCCCAACGAGAGAGGGCTGATAACAGAAACAGGTTTCCCCAGGGTGGAAAGGGCGGGTAACAGGGCAGCACTGGGGAGAAAAGGAGGGACAGAGGTCAGGACCAGGCGGATGCCCAGGTCCTCTAGTGGCTCTAGGGGTACAAACACCCCCCTCCACCGCCAGGCCCCTCTCCACTGCTTCCTGGGCGGCAGCCTCCGATGCTAAGAAGAAGACGACCTTCCTGTACATTTTGGAGGCTGCCACAATGGCCGAGGGCCCCACCACCCTTGCCAGCGCCTGCATGTAGGTCTCCACATGGGGCGAGGCGGGCACCAGGAGGCATCGGACACCATGCTTCCTTGTCATGGTGGGAAAGGGGCCCCGGCCGCTATTGATGGTGGCAGAGGCGGTGGGCGGGAGAGATGATGAGGCGGCAGGCGGGGGGGCTGCCGCCGCCCGGGCATACATCCTGGGGGCTGAGTAAGGGACACCCACAGAGCTGGTGGAGGGGGCAGTGGGGAAGGACGCCATGGTCGGTGGTGGGGCCGCAGCAGTCGGGGTGGTCCCTGCCATGGGGGCCTGGTGGTTTTAGCGGGGCCCTTCCCCTTTTTCTTGCCCTGGCCTTTCCCGCCGACTGGGGGGGCTCCCCTAGAGTCTGGGGAGGCAATGGGCATGGCAGTGGCGGAGGTCACCCCGGTGCCCTCCATTGCCAATGCCCCAGTGGGGCGGTGGCAGGTGGTTAACAGGAGTTGGGGTCAGGTAAAAAGGGACAAGCTGTGGGGTGGACAATTCGGGGGGGGCACATGAACCACCGTACGCTTGTCCAGAGAGTCCTGTTTGGTTGGCTGGTACTTCTGGCCCACACGGTGGAATCAGGGCAAGCAGCTGAGTCCAGAGGCAGATGTTAAACAGCCAGCAAAGACGGTGGAGGGGGGCAGTGGTGAAGATAGTAGTGTAGGGGTTGGGGGGACACAGATGGATCGGGGGGGGACAGGTCCATGCCACACCCCGTGTCCCTATAAACGGAGTCAAGACACAGTCAAGGCCTCCCCCCACACAAGAGCACAGTTTGAAAGTTACTCAGTCTTAAGGCCCCCTCCATGGTAATTTGTAGATTCCTCGGGCGGTGTTCCTCCGGTAGACGGCTTTTTCCTTTTCTTTTCCGGGCTTTCTTTGCAGCTGTAGCATTCCAGGGATGCCAGAACAGATGATAAGAGTCTCTCTCGGCTGGATACAGGTCCACAAACAAACAGCAAGTGGCTGGGTCCGGGGGGGGTCCCTCCACTCCCCCCCTCCGGGGGAGTGGGCCAGCAGCCCCCCCCCCCTCAGGGGGCCTCAGCTCAGCTAGAGCGGCAGCAGCGTCTGAGGGTGGGCGGGGGGGGCGCCGACAGCCAGCTGGCAGCCGACCAGCACCCAAGCAACAGCAGAAAAAAAAAGGAGGGGGGGGAAAAAGGGGGAGAGCGTCTAGCCCAGTCGGGGGGGAAGCTGAAAGCAGGGGCAAAAAGCAAGGAAAGCCCAGGCCAGAGGGCAGCAGGAGAGTGCTAGAAGGGAGCCTTCTTCCCTGTCGAGGGAAGAAAGTTTGATATAAATTAATTAAAGCACCTGAAACCAATTAAAGCACTTGAAGCCAGTCACATGATAAAAACTTCCTGCTTCAATCAGACAAGAGGAGGAGTTGAAGCAGAGTGGATTGGTGTTGGAGCAGAGAGCAGTTTGAAGAAGTACTGAGGTGGGCTAAGAAGACTAAGACTCTAGGTAAAGGGACACCTGGTTTGTGTAGAGGGAGGGCAGGAAGCTCCACAAGCTGAAGGGCAGGAGAGGGAAGTAGCCCAGGGGAAGGAACTGCTAGTTCTAGTGGTTTACCACTATTTCTAGGTCCCCTGGGCTGGGACCCAGTGTAGAGGGTGGGCTTGGGTCCCTCCCTAGTGGGGCAGTTAATACCTCAGTTCAGGGGCAAGAAATGGTGCCCTGAACAACTGCTGCCTCCCCCCTGCCCCAAGAAGAGAACATGTGAGACCCATCATAGTAGTGCTGGCAATTTGCCCCACTGCTTTGGATAAAGTTCTTGAAGAGAACCATATCATACAGAGCAATCAATGAATATTTTGAGAAACCATCTCTCTCTTATAACAACAAAATAAAGTGAGCTGATTTGGTTTCTAATAAGATGATTTATCTCCTGGAAAATTAATTTGTTTTTAATCCTAGCGAAAGGGGATGAATTATTGAAGAAAATCCAAAATTTATATGTGCTGTGGCTCTGTTTGTCCAGCTACAGTTTTTTGCTTTCTTATAACTCAAAAACAGCTTTAATTTTTTTCATGCAGTTAGTATCAATGTGAACTAGAAACCTTTGTATTAAAAAACCCCCACACAATTGAAGAACGATCACCCTACTAAAGCTTTTAAAAATCACTTGCTGCCTGTATGATGCTATTTTCTGTTTCCTTAACTATTTTATTTAGATCCAGATTGTGGGCTGGGCTGCACACTTGTGCAATTGCTAAATGAGGACTAAATAGTCTTCCTGTGTTCTTCCTCAGCCTCCCCAGACCTGGGGGGCCTGAACACGTAGGGTTAGTCAGGTAATGTCGTGGTGGGTCGCGAGAAAGAGGGAAGTGGGCAGAGTCTTGTGCAAGCCAGCTCAGCTCAACTTGTGCAGGTAGGGAGGGCAGTAATTTTGCTACTGGTTTAGCCAACACTATGTTTTATCATAGGGATTGGCTCTGGGTGTGGGTGGATTAGTGAAACTGTGGTTAAAAAAAGTGTGATGACTTTAAAGAGGTAAAGTTTCTAATGATTTTTTTTTAACATTAGTTTAGGAAGTTTAGAGCAGCTTATCTATTTAGTCATGATGGTGCTATTTCTAATTCACTAGCATTTTCTTTTAAAACCCTTCCAGTCATCAAGATAAGTAACATTTTCACTGTACTATCAGAACCTTTATTGTAGCTAATTGGCACGTCATAAGAATTAACTCAAGGAAATAATTAGTTTATAGGACCACACTGGAAATGCTTAATCTCTCTGCAAGGAAAATCTTCCTCAGTTTCCCCTCAGTCCTTACAGGCAATACCCAATGGAGTTCATGGGGCAGGTTCACGGCCTCTAGATTCCCAGAGGAGAAATGTGGTTGTAGTCTGCATTCCGTTCTAGTAAGGCAGCTATATTAGCTAGTACAGGGGACAGGACAATAGCTCCATCACCTCTTTTCTTTCCCTTACCCATGTCTTTTGAGGAGATTAGTACAGCTGTCTGTCCTACTTTAAATCCGTTCTTGTGCTCTCAAAGCAGTCCTTGTGTGCCTTGCTGCCCACTCCCCCTCACCACTTGTGCATCTTTGCAGTATTGGACACAGTAATAATTAGGCCAGATCCAAACAACATGACGCTTTCAAATGGACAGCAGTGTTTTGGAGTAACATAAACAAGTGCTTCCTCCTATCTTAGCAAATTGTTTTCAGTACAGAGGCAAAAATAACAACCACCTATATTTGCAGCAGAAAATGTTCTGAGTGCAGTAGTAGCTTAGATACATTCTGGCAACATAGGGCAGGGGGGAGTTTCCTTTATCTTGAAACCTCTTGTAAGGACAATGTCCTGTATTTAACAAAACAAAATCTAGAAACATGTGGGCAATTAAATTAGTTGAACTTCCTTCCTTACAGGCCAGAATATTTACATATGGGCCACCAAAACAAAGATTTCTCTTGTTAGATACAAAAATGAAGACTGAAGCAGGCTTAAAACACGAGTATATTTAGACTGTGTCACACTCAAACGTATTTAGCTTCATTAGTTTGTGTATGTGAAATCTCCCATTTTACCTTGCTTTGTACATAAACGTCTGAAAAAATAAGGTGCAAAAAACTATTTTTCACTAAAGTAGTATTTAGTACACAAGCAAAATGCAGGATCATGATGCAGTCAACAAATATTTGACAAGATATAAAAGCTATTAGATCCATATCATTAGATTGCCATGTACAATGCTTACCTGAAATAAAGTGTTACTGACAGTTTAGAAGCAATCAACATTTGTAAAACTTTGATCAGTAAAATGGACAAGTTTTTTTTTTTTGGCTTTTTCTGTTTTAGATTGCTGCCTCAATAAAGCTATACTATACATTAATTGAGCATTTTTGCTGTAGCAGGAATAATCTAGCTAATATCTTGCTGCATCATCTTGACATCCACCCACGCAGGGTCAGGGAGAAAGGTGCTTTTGGAGGCAGGCAGCCCTGGCCTCTTTTGCATATCCCAGTGGAATAGGGAAAGAACAATCTCTTTGCTCATCTAAGCACAAGGATTGCAATTGTACTTTGTCCTTTTACAGGCAGTGCAAGAGATCGGCCGTGCAAAAAGGCTCCTTGGACAGCTCTTTCTCCTCCATCCTCAACTCTGCACTCAGAGAAGGCCCAGGTGGAATCTGGATCTGAAAGAACACTCAGGCTAGGATTTTCAAAGGAACCTAAGGGAGGTAGCCCAACTCCTCTGAATTTCAAAGAGGTGATAAGTGCCTAACTCCCTTAGGCTCCTTTGAAAATCTGAGCTTTTAACATCAGTATAAAGAATTATGGTTTATGCAAATGTAAGAGCTATCACTGTTACCACGATCATTTGTCAAATGTAGATAGTGTGCAGTTTCTGTTCCATTCCAACTTGGTTGCAATGATACTCTTTCCAAAAAATAGTTTGAAACAAGAATGATATTGAAATATTGTTGCATGTTTTTACTACTTTGACTGCTGACTGTTTACAAATGATGTGAGCCCCTGCAAGGCACTGCAACATTCACTCTCTGAGGCTATGTCTACACTATGAAATTAGGTCGAATTTATAGAAGTTGGTTTTTTAGAAATCGTTTTTATGTAGTCGATTGTGTGTGTCCCCACACAAAATGCTCTAAGTGCATTAACTCGGCGGAGTGCTTTCACAGTACCGAGGCTAGCGTCGACTTCCAGAGTGTTGCACTGTGGGTAGCTATCCCACAGTTCCCGCAGTCTCTGCTTCCCATTGGAATTCTGGGTTGAGATCCCAATGCCTGATGGGGCAAAAAACATTGTCGTGGGTGGTTCTGGGTACGTGTCATCAGGCCCTCCCTCCCTCTGTGAAAGCAATGGCAGACAATCGTTTTGTGCCTTTTTTCCTGAGTTACCTGTGCAGGCGCCATACCACGGCAAGCATGGAGCCTGCTCAGCTCACTGTCACCGTATGTCTCCTGGGTGCTGGCAGATGCGGTACTGCATTGCTACACAGCAGCAGCAACCCATTGCCTTGTGGCAGCAGATGGTGTAATAGGCCTGAAAACCATCCTCATTGTGTCCAAGGTGCTCCTGGCCGACTCGGTAAGGTCGGTCATGGGCGCAGGGACTAAATTAGGAGTGATTCAACCAAGTCATTCTCTTTAGTCCTGCAGGCAGTCCTATTGTACTATCTTATGGTGAGCAGGCAGGAGATGAGGATGGCTAGAAGTCCTACTGCACCATCTGCTGCCAAAGATGTAAAAGATAGATGGAATGGATCAAAACAAGAAATAGACCAGACTTGTTTTGTATTCATTTGCTCCCCCCTCCCTCCCTCCATGAAATCAACGGCCGACAATCATTTTGGTGAGGTCTGTCAGGGGCGCCTTGAGAACTTTAATGGAGATTCAGTCCTGCCTGAAATACCAGAGGGAGGGATAGCTTAGTGGGTTGAGCATTGGCCTCCTAAACCCAGGGTTTTGAGTTCAGTCCTTGAGGGGGTCATTCTGTGTGACAGTTGTTTTTGTTTCTCCTTCATGTAAAGCCACCCCCTTTGTTGATTTTAATTCCCTGTAAGCCAACCCTGTAAGCCATGTCGTCAATTGCCCCTCCCTCCGTCAGAGCAATGGCAGACAACCATTCCGCGCCTTTTTTCTGTGCAGATGCCCTACCATGGCAAGCATGAAGCCCGCTCAGATCACTTTGGCAATTAAGAGCACATTAAACACCACACGCATTATCCAGCAGTATATGCAGCACCAGAACCTGGCAAAGCGATACCGGGCAAGTAGGTGACGTCAGCACGGTGACAAGAGTGATGAGGATTTGGACACAGACTTCTCTTAAAGCACGGGCCCTGGCAATGTGGGCATCATGGTGCTAATGGGGCAGGTTCATGCAGTACAATGCCGATTCTGGGCCCGGGAAACAAGCACAGAGTGGTGGGACCGCATAGTGTTGCAGGTCTGGGACGATTCCCAGTGGCTGCGAAACTTTCGCATGCATAAGGACACTTTCATGGAACTTTATGACTTGCTTTCCCCTTCCCTGAAGCGCATGAATACCAAGATGAGAGCAGTCCTCACAGTTGAGAAGTGAGTGGCAATAGCCCTGTGGAAGCTTGCAACGCCAGACAGCTACTGGTCAGTCGGGAATCAATTTGGAGTGGGCAAATCTACTGTGGGGGCTGCTGTGATGCAAGTAGCCAGTGCAATCAAAGATCTGCTGATATCAAGGGTAGTGACCCTGGGAAATGTGCAGGTCATAGTGGATGGCTTTGCTGCAATGGGATTCCCTAATTGTGGTGGGGCCATAGACGGAACCCATATCCCTACCTTGGCACCGGAGCACCAAGCCGGCGAGTACATAAACCGCGAGGGGTACTTTTCAATAGTGCTGCAAGCACTGGTGGATCACAAGGGACGTTTCACCAACATCAACGTGGGATGGCCGGGAAAGGTACATGATGATCGCTCGCATCTTCAGGAACTCTGCTCTGTTTCAAAAGCTGCAGGAAGGGACTTTATTCCCAGACCAGAAAATAACCGTTGGGGATGTTGAAATGCCTATAGTTAAACTTGGGGACCCAGCCTACCCCTTAATGCCATGGCTCATGAAGCCATACACAGGCAGCCTGGACAGTAGTCAGGAGCTGTTCAACTACAGGCTGAGCAAGTGCAGAACGGTGGTAGAATGTACATTTGGATGTTTAAAAGCATGTTAGCTCAGTTTACTGACTCAGTTAAACCTCAGCAAAACCAATATTCCCACTGTTATTACTGCTTGCTGTGCGCTCCACAGTATCTGTGAGAGTAAGGGGGAGATGTTTATGGAGGGGTGGGAGGTTGAGTCAAATCGCCTGGCCGCTGGTTACGTGCAGCTGGACACCAGGGCGGTTAGAAGAGCACAGGAGGGCGTGGTGCGCATCAGAGAAGCTTTGAAAACCAGTTTCATGACTGGCCAGGCTATGATGTGAAAGTTCTGTTTGTTTCTCCTTGATGAAACCCCCTGCCCCTTGGTTCACTCTACTTCCCTGTAAGCTCACCACCCTCCCTTCCTCCCCTTGATCACTGCTTGCAGAGGCAATAAAGTCATTGTTGCTTCACATTCATGCATTCTTTATTCATTCATCACACAAATAGGGGGATAACTGCCAAGGTAGCCTGGGAGGGGTGGTGGAGGAGAGAAGCACCAGGAGAGGTGGTGGAGGAGGGAAGGAAAAGGCCACACAGAACTTTAAAAGTTTAAAACTTATTGAATGCCAGCCTTCTGTTGCTTGGGCAATCCTCTGGGGTGGAGTGGCCGAAGGCCCCCCCACCATGTCCTTGGGCGTCTGGGTGAGGAGGCTATGGAACCGGGGGAGGAGGGCGGTTGGTTACACAGGGGCTGTAGCGGCGGTCTGTGCTCCTGCTGCCTTTCCTGCAGCTCAACCATTCGCTGGAGCATATTAGTTTGATCCTCCAGCAGCCTCAGCATTGAATCCTGCCTCCTCTCATCACGCTGCTGCCACCTTTCAGCTTCAACCCTCTCTTCAGCCCGCCACCTCTCCTCCCGGTCATTTTGTGCTTTCCTGGACTCTGACATTGTCTGCCTCCTCGCATTTGTCTGTGCTTTGTCATTGTGGGAGGACGCATGAGCTCAGAGCACATTTCATCACGAGTGCATTTTTTTCGCCTTCTAATCTTCGCTAGCCTCTGGGAAGGAGAAGTTCCTTGATCCTTGAAACACATGCAGCTGGTAGAGGAAAAAAAAAAGAGACAGTGGTATTTAAAAAGACACATTGTTCTATAAAATGGGTACACTCTTTCACAGTAAACCTTGCTGTTAACATTACATACATAGCACGTGTGCTTTCCTTCCAAGGTTGCATTTTGCCTCCCCCCATCACATGGCTAGCCCCTCCCCCCTCCCCGTGGCTAACAGCAGGGAACATTTCTGTTCAGCCACAGGCAAAAAGCCCAGCAGGAACGGGCACCTCTGAATGTCCCCTTAAGAAAAGCACCCTATTTCAACCAGGTGACCATGAATGATATCACTCCTAAGGATAACACAGAGAGATAAAGAACGGATGTTGTTTGAATGCCAGCAAACATACACTGCAATGCTTTGTTCTACAATGATTCCTGAGTATGTGCTACTGGCCTGGAGTGGTAAAGTGTCCTACCATGGTGGACGGAATAAGGCTGCCCTCCCCAGAAACCTTTTGCAAAGGCTTTGGGAGTACATCCAGGAAAGACGCAAATGCCAGGGCAAATTAATCATTAGACATGCTTGCTTTTAAACCATGTATAGTATTTTAAAAGGTACACTCACGAGAGGCCCCTTCTCCGCCTGGCGGGTCCGGGAGGCAGCCTTGGGTGGGTTCGGGGGGTACTGGCTCCAGGTCTAGGGTGAGAAACAGTTCCTGGCTGTCAGGAAAAATGGTTTCTCCGCTTGCTTGCTGTGAGCTATCTACAACCTCCTCCTCATCATCTTCCTCGTCCTCAAAACCTGCTTCTGTGTTGCCTCCATCTCCATTGAAGGAGTCAAACAACACGGCTGGGGTAGTGGTGGCTGAACCCCCTAAAATGGCATGCAGCTCATCATAGAAGCGGCATGTTTTGGGCTCTGACCCAGAGTGGCTGTTTGCCTCTCTGGTTTTCTGGTAGGCTTGCCTCAGCTCCTTAAGTTTCACATGGTACTGCTTTGGGTCCCTGTTATGGCCTCTGTCCTTCATGCCCTGGGAGATTTTGACAAATGTTTTCGCATTTCGAAAACTGGAACGGAACACATGACTTATGAGGAGAGGCTGAGAGAACTGGGATTGTTTAGTCTGCAGAAGAGAAGAATGAGGGGGGATTTGATAGCTACTTTCAACTACCTGAGAGGTGGTTCCAGAGAGGATGGTTCTAGACTATTCTCAGTGGTAGAAGAGGACAGGACAAGGAGTAATGGTCTCAAGTTGCAGTGGGGGAGGTTTAGGTTGGATATTAGGAAAAACTTTTTCACTAGGAGGGTGGTGAAACACTGGAATGCGTTACCTAGGGAGGTGGTAGAATCTCCTTCCTTAGAAGTTTTTAAGGTCAGGCTTGACAAAGCCCTGGCTGGGATGATTTAATTGGGGATTGGTCCTGCTTTGAGCAGGGGGTTGGACTAGATGACCTCCTGAGGTCCCTTCCAACCCTGATATTCTATGATTCTATGATTCTGATAGCACGGATTCGTCTCCCCATACAGCGATCAGATCCCGTACCTCCAGTTCAGTCCATGCTCGAGTTCTTTTGTGATTCTGCGACTCCATCATAGTCACCTCTGCTGATGAGCTCTGCATGGTCACCTCTGCTGATGAGCTCTGCACTCACCTGCAGCTTGCCACGCTGGCCAAACAGGAAATTGAAATTCAAAAGTTCGCGGGCCTTTTCCTGTCTACCTGGCCAGTGCATCTGAGTTGAGAGTGCTATCCAGAGCGGTCACAATGGAGCACTCTGGAATAGCTCCTGGAGGCCAATACCGTCTAATTGCATCAACAGTACCCCAAATTCGACCCAGCAAGGCCAATTTCAGCGCTAATCCCTTTGTCGGGGGTGGAGTAAGAAAATCGATTTTAAGAGCCCTTTAAGTTGAAAAAAAGGGCTTCATCATGTGGACGGGTGCAGGGTTAAATTGATTTAACGCTGCTAAATTCAACCTCAACTCCTTGTGTAGACCAGGGCTGAGCAAAAAGCAAACCTTTAGTGAGGGATTTCTAAAAGCAATACTCATTTCTCTATTAGTTCACTTTTCTCACCCACCTGTCAATCAGAAGATGAGCTTATCCTTTATATTAAGCCTCTTTATTTGTAACTGAATAATTTAAAATATATTCCTTCATGCATTTTGCTTTGGAAAAGCCATTTTAGTTTTTCCTGTTATCAAAATGCTGCATAGTCAGAGATAAGGGGGTTGATTTTCTGCCTTATTAACCATGCCTGAAAATATTTTGTCATTTTGATAATGTAACTGCAAAGGGTGTGAAGACAGCAATGATCATTTGCTATTAGAAACTTTTGCTTCTATTATTAAAATATTGCATCAATAGAAACTATGCTATTGGTAATTGGCAATCCTGAACTTGAATTATATGGTTTTGATACTGTCAGGGTTCCCTCCCTACTCTGAACTCTAGGGTACAGATGTGGGGACCCGCATGAAAGACCCCCTAAGCTTATTTCTACCAGCTTAGGTTAAAAACTTCCCCAAGGCATAAATCTCTATTTGTCCTTGGACTCAGGTATGCTGCCACCACCAAGTGATTTAGACAAAGAATCCGGGAAAGGACTACTTGGAGTCCCTATTCCCACAAAATATCCCCCCTAAGCCTACACCCCCTTTCCTGGGGAGGCTTGAAAAATAAACAAGGTGAGCACAAACCAGACCCTTGGGTTTGTAGGACACTAAAAACCCAATCAGATTCTAAAACAGAACTTTATTATAAAGGGAAAAAAAAGTAAAAGAAGCACCTCTGTAAAATCAGGATGGAAGATAATTTTACAGGACAATCAGATTCAAAACATAGAGGATTTCCCTCTAGGCCAAACTTTAAAGTTACAAAAAGAAAACCAGGAATACACCTTCCTCTCAGCACAGAGAAAATCACAAACCAAAACAAAAATAAGCTAATGCATTCCCTTGCTAGTACTTACTGATTCTAATGGACACCTTGATCGGTGTCCGGCAAGCACTCAGAACAGACAGACGAAAACCTTTCTCCCCCCCACACCACTCCAGATTTGAAAGTATCTTATCCCCTTATTGGTCCTTTTGGTCAGGTGCCAGCCAGGTTACCTGAGCTTCTTAATCGTTTACAGGTAAAAGGATTTTGTGCCTCTGGCCAGCATGGATTTCACAGTACTGTATACAGCTAGGTTGTTACCCTTCCCTTTATTTATGACAGGTACATAATATAAATATTTTTGGGTTGACATTTAATTTAGCAAAATAAACTTGTGCCCTCTGTATATGCATATGTTTAGTTCTATGATCATTAGCCCACAGAACACCTGATTTGACAGCATTGTTGTAAATAAAACTAATAACATTTTAACTTAGCCTTTAGAATAACAATACTTCATTCTTGTACTAAAAAGGAGTACTTGTGGCACCTTAGACTAACAAATTTATCTGAGCATAACCTTTTGTGAGCTACAGCTCACTTCATTGGATGCATGCAGTGGAAAATACAGTGGGGAGATTTTATATACAGAGAGAACATGAAACAATGGGTGTTACCATACACACTGTGACGAGAGTGATCAGGTAAGGTGAGCTATTACCAGCAGGAGAGGAAAAAAAAACTTTTGTAGTGATAATCAAGGTGTGCCATTTCCAGCAGTTGACAAGAATGTGTGAGGAACGGGGGGGAAATAAACATGGGGAAATAGTTTTACTTTGTGTAATGACACATCCACTCCCAGTCTTTATTCAAGCCTAAGTTAATGGTGTCCAGTTTGCAAATTCATTCCAATTCAGCAGTCTCTTGCTGGAATCTGTTTTTGAAGTTTTCCGTTGAAGAATTGCGACTTTTAGATCTGTAATCAAGTGATCAGAGAGATTGAAGTGTTCTCCAACTGGTTTTTGAATGTTATAATTCTTGATGTCTGATTTGTGTCCATTTATTCTTTTATGTAGAGACTGTCCAGTTTGGCCAATGTACATGGCAGAGGGCCATTGCTGGCCCATGATGGCATATATCACATTGGTAGATGTGCAGGTGAAGGAGCCTCTGATAGTGTGGCTGATGTTATTAGGCCCTGTGATGGTGTCCCCTGAATAGATATGTGGGCACAGTTGGCAACGGGCTTTGTTGCAAGGATAGGTTCCTGGGTTAGTGTTTTTGTTGTGTGGTGTGTGGTTGCTGGTGCATATTTGCTTCAGGTTGGGTAGCTGTCTGTAATCAAGGACTGGCCTGTCTCCCAAGATCTGTGAGAGTGATGGGTCGTCCTTCAGGATAGGTTGTAGATCCTTGATGATGCGCTGGAGAGGTTTTAGTTGGGGGCTGAAGGTAACTGCTAGTGGCGCTCTGTTATTTTCTTTGTTGGGCCTGTCCTGTAGTAGGTGACTTGTGGGTACTCTTCTGGCTCTGTCAATCTGTTTTTTCACTTCCGCAAGTGGGTATTGTAGTTGTAAGAATGCTTGATAGAGATCTTGTAGGTGTTTGTCTCTGTCTGAGGGGTTGGAGCAAATGCGGTTGTATCTTAGAGCTTGGCTGTAGACAATGGATCATGTGGTGTGGTCTGGAGAAAGCTGGAGGCATGTAGGTAAGCATAGTGGTCAGTAGGTTTCCGGTATAGGGTGGTGTTTATGTGACCATCGCTTATTAGCACCGTAGTGTCCAGGAAGTGGATCTCTCGTGTGGACTGATCCAGGCTGAGGTTGATGGTGGGATGGATGTGTCATTACAGAAAGTAAAACGATTTCCCCATGTTTATTCCCCCCCCCCCCCACACCACTGTTCCTCGCACGTTCTTGTCAACTGCTGGAAATGGCACACCTTGATTATCACTACAAAAGGTTTTTTTTCTCTCCTGCTGGTAATAGCTCATCTTACCTGATCACTCTTGTTACAGGGTGTATGGTAACACCCATTGTTTCATGTTCTCTGTGTATATAAAATCTCCCCATTGTATTTTCCACTGCATGCATCCGCTGAAGTGAGCTGTAGCTCACAAAAGCTTATGCTCAAATAAATTGGTTAGTCTCTAAGGTGCCACAAGTACTCCTTTTCTTTTTGTGGATACAGACTAACACGGCTGCTATTCTGAAACCTGTCATTCTTATACTGTGATTTTACTTGGTGGATCTCAAAGCACTTTACAAAGGAAGTCAGTGTCATTATCCCTATTTTACAAATGGAGAAGCAGAGGCAAAATGACTTACCCAAGATCACACAGCTGGTGAGTGGCACAAGTAGGAATAGAACCTGACCCATCCAACCATTGCTAAGATACAAAGTGCCCTGTTGCATTAGGCCTATGGTCCACCTCACCCAATAGCCTGCCTCTGACAGTGACCAGCAGCAGGTGCTTCTGAAGAAAGTACAAGAAACCCTGCAATAATAAGCGTTTGTGGGATAATATGGCCCCAGTGAAAGTCTCATTGTGATGGGGTGTTCTCACCCCACACTAGCCTGGAAGCGGTTAATGAGGCTCAGAAGGGGCCAAGTAATCTGATAGGCCAGACTTGAGGGAGAATTAGGCTTAATGAGCAAGCAGTGACTGAGGATGGAGCCCCGCTGAGCAGGAGCAGGCAGGGCTAATATAAAGCCAGGAAGTATGCAGTAGAAAAAGTGAAAGAAGATACTCTGAAAGGATTAGTGAGTGCTTAGGGAAAGTGGGGTAGCATTAAAAAAAAACACATTATTTCACTTCTTTTTAATGATACAGGACTGAGTGAGAGGATATAGGTTTTTTTTCCCCATGTGTGAAAACTGTGGTAGATGGCAGTCATAGCCTCACATGCTGAGGCTGCTGTGTGATAAAATGACAGGAAAAGAAGGGGGGGCGGGGATTGCAGTGAGGGAGCTTGTAGCCCCTCTCTGGGCTTTGAGAGGGAAAGGAAGAAATCCAGGATGAGAGAGCGTGTATGTGTCAGTGAACTGTTGGCCCCCTACTAAAGCTCAGTGGGGTTTTTTTGGTTGGCTAGCTCCCAGTACCCAAAGGGAAGAGTGGATGGGAAATCAGGACCCTGAGACTGACAGTCCCCAGGAACAACGGGAAGAGGCCATTGCTCCAGGTCAGATTGACAGGGTGGGCAGGCTAACGAGGGGGTCAGGGAGGTCCTGTCCTCCGTGTGAGCTGAATTGCCTGTGTCAGACAGAGTGGGGCTGAGCTAAGGAGGGAGCAGGAGCCCAAGTTGAGCTGGGGAGCAAAGCTGTGCTAAGGGAGCAGAGCCACAGCAATAAAAGCCACAGAAGCAGCCCACAAAGCAGGCCTATGCTGGGACCAGAGCCACTGAAGCAGCCCACAGAGCAGACTTGTCCTGGGAGGAGAGCTGCAGCAACCAGAGCCAGAGGGGCCAGAAAAGTAGCCCAGGGAGCTGGAGGCAAAGCAGTAGCAGTGCTGAGGCAGAGTGGAGCTGGGGCTGGAGCAATATCTGGAGCTGGGTGCAGTGAGCAGCTGGGGATAGAGGGGGACCCTGGGAAGCAGGCCCAGTGCAGGAAGATTCCCCCAGCCAAGAAGCCTTGCAGCCCAGACTTGGGGGAGGAAGGGGGATCATAAACCTGAGTGGGGTGCTAGTAAGTGTGCCAGAAATCTTAAGAGGTTATCTGCTTCCTCTAGGTTTCTAGCTGTGAAAAGACTTGGCTTTCTCATAATATTTCAATTCTCTGCTCCTGGCCCAATCCAGATGTTCGGATGGATGAGAAAAAGTAACCATTTCTCCCCCTCCCTGCCCCCCAAACTTGTGAAAAAGGTGTGGGTTGAGGTTTTGGGTTTTTTTTGGATCATCTTATTCTAACTAACCAAGTCAATCCACTCTCATTTGAGATATTGCTGATTTATAGAGAAGCTCAAGTGTGCATGTGTGTATATACACACACATACATCCCCCTCCCCCACACACCAAAAAATAACCCCTGGTAATTCAACTTTTAACTTTCCTCTGGTCTCTAAAGGGAGTGGTGGCTATGAATCTCATGAATACAAGCAAATTTCACTGTTTTCCTTCCTATCATAGAATATCAGGGTTGAAAGAGACCTCAGGAGGTCATCTAGTCCAACCCCCTGCTCAAAACAGGACCAATCCCCAATTTTTGCCCCAGATCCCAAATGGCCCCCTCAAGGATTGAACTCACAACCCTGGGTTTAGCAGGCCAATGCTCAAACCACTGAGCTGTCACCTCAGTTTGTTTTAGTTTTAACTACAGTAAGTAGCATGTTAAAATAAAACACAATATGTTTTAATAACACCTTTGGCCCAGACCATTTCCTGTGAAATTAGTGATCAGCTTCTGTTTAGTGTTAATAATATGCAAGAAATGTCACAGAATGCTATAATTGGTGCTAAAATGATATGATATAAAAATATACAGATCTTCTTTCCCTTCAACATGAGTGGGATTCTTATTTTTTCAAGTACATCTTAATGATGAGCGATCCAGTCTCAATGAGGGTGATATTTACTGTCAGCTTTAAGCTCTTCTGTGGCACTTAATTTTCTCACGTCTGCAAGAAGGTGGTGTGCTATTGCTTCTGCCTACTTATTCTTGTATTCCGCATCTTGTGTTTTCTCTGTAAAACTCTCTTTAGAAGTAATGAAAGATATCTGATAAATTCTGAATCCTGGGTTATTTGTAATTGCCAATAAAATCTTTCAGTTAAAAATGTAGAATAATAACAATGGTAAGAGACATACATTTGCTTTATGTGAGGGGAATGAAAAATGAGATATAAAGGCGAGAGATGGGGTTGTGTGTACACACAAACATAATTGTGTTAATAACATAAGAGGCTTAGCTTTGTGCAGATATTTAAGTCTGGTATAACAAGGATTTACAGCTTGAAAGGAAATGCAAGTATTTAAGTTAGGGTAAAGCTCTTATAGTGAGGCCACTGAGATGATAGAATAATTTGCTAAGGGAGGTAGCTGATGCACTGTGTGGTATGCAGGGATTGCACCTAGCTGCCTGCTTGTAAATTGGACTTCAGTGAGGTTTTGTCTGCTTAAGGGGTATGAGATACCTAGATAAGTGGCTTCTTCTACCCAAACTGATCCTCCGAAAGCTTATGCCTAAATAAATTCGTTAGTCTCTAAGGTGCCACAAGGACTCCTCATTTTTACAGTAGAATAATTATGCTGGAATAACTCCCCTGGACACTCTCTGTTCTGGAATAGAAGTGACTTTATTTAGACAAGCCTTTCATTGTATATTAGAGCTCCATTATTATTAAATGCTCCATATCCGATAATTGTCCTTCAGTCACACGTGATCCCTTTAAATCTGGATGAGTAGGAGAAAAATGGGTAGGAAAATCCTGTAGTTAAAAGGGGCTTGATGAAAGTTTAAGGGTATGGGTAAAATTTAAGGATACACACAATGGATTTGTAAGGGAGTGTTTAAATGCTTGTATTTTTAACTGAAATGTGAAAAAACCCAAAGCATTACTTTCATTAGCTACAAAATACTCTACCTGCTAAGTAATTATTTATTTAAGGGGTCCAAAAGACCAGATTGTTAAAAAGCCTTAGTCATATTCTGTTTGTCTTAATAAAGACCTCTGTCATGATATGAAATCCATTAAGTTTCCATTTGTGATTTGGTGATGGTTGATAGTAATATTGAAGGAAAATTATCATATCACTAGAATAAGGTTGAGGGCGAGAGTAATGTGAAATGTCCACTTCAAGGGAAGGAGGATGAAGTTTTTCTCCACCAAATGGTATTGCGAGAAGAATATTGCTCATGTTTTGTGTGGCTGATGAATAGTAATCACAAAATTCAAAGTACCTTTCCAAATTCTGGAAAAGAGTATAACGCCTGAGTCAAGGGGATGTGGGTGCAGAAAATATGCTCCAGTGTTGGAGAGCTAAGGCAAGGATACTATTGTACCTGATGTATCTCGAGCAGAATGACATCTGTATCCCTGTCTACTCGCATCTCTTTCTTGGTCCTTAGTTGCTAACCAGCTCTACTATCTAATGAAATGTATTTTGCTGCTAAACAGCTCTTGATTAAAATGGAAAAATTGTACTTTAGAGATGGCTCTACATCTGCACTCATCAAACCATATACAAAAGATCAGACATCAGATCCGTCTTATCCTTGCATACTGTGAGACACGGCAGCTTAATGAATAGAGTGGTTTCTAAATGCTTAATAAAACCATATTGGATTAGGTTTGAAATTAGGAGTTACCAAATACTGTGTGTAACCATATGTTTAATGGTAGGGAAATGCAAATTCAATTGCTCAAATATTTGGAATTACAGATTGCATTTACCCTCCAGTGTTCACATTTCAGAGGACTGTTACATTTGTAGAAACAACAGCGAAAGTTGGGGAGGAATCCCATGCTCTGATTCAGCTAGTGGAACCATGGATCTGGAAAAGGGCAGGAAGGGTCAAGGAACGGGGTAACAGCTTTCTCTTTCCATCCCCTCCAAGTGCACAGAAGACCATCTGTGGGGCTCTAACCATTCTGTGCTAGATTCTCTCTAACCCATGAAACAAACAAAGTTACCCTCAGACATGGACAATGTAACTTCTCTGATAAGTGGGTTTTGGAGAAACAGTTGTAGACTTAGGGAGCCCTGAGCAGCATAACTTTTTTTTAGAAATTGTGTGGCTGAGGAACTCCAGGGAGCCCATGAAGCAGAATGGATGCAAGGCCTCAACATGGACATCTTTTGGTGCACTCATAGATTCCCCGAGAAATGCAATTTTAATGGCAGATGAATTACCAGGAAACTGAGTTAGTTGACACTCAATTTCTAGTCCTCTCTGCAGGATTATCCTATGCCTTATAGGGAAGGATGGGCCCCTAGTTCAGGGCAGCAGGGAAGAATAGTGTAAAAAAAAATCCAGTTTAAATAAGCAAGTCCTTTCATATTAATCCATTTGCCTGTCAAGCAACTAAGGTTGTCACCGTGAAGGTGAACACATTTGGAATTAAAGCTAATGTGTCACACTTGGAAAGAAGGTTGTACTTGAGCACATCTTTCTGAAAGCTCAATCAGCAGGAAGCAGCGTGTGTTTTAAACTGTGAATTACTTTATTTTTTTTTAAAGGCTTTTGGATACTGCTACCATCTTGTGGCTCTGTAGGAGCCCAGTGTTGATCACAAATCATTTTATATCCTCCTTCAAAAAGTTCCAGCTGTCAGAATTTATTTTTTTATCATTAGCAGTGTTTATGTGAGTTCATTGTGACCTACCAAGGAAAAATGAAAACTGAGTTACTTAGGTTTTGGTGCTGAAAGTTGGGCAAAACGTTGAAGCTGGTGAGCCTAACAGCTGCCCTTCATTCAGGATAAATGTAAAGAAATAGTTAATCTCCTTTTGAAGTAAGATAGCTGAAACAATAGATGCCACTACCCCAAACCCAGGCCCCATGCAAGGCTGGTCGGAAACTGACCTTGGGGTGAAGGGTTTCACTGGGGGCTGAATGCAAATGCAGAAATCTGGGTATTGTTTTTACTGGGTGTGTGTATTTTACCAAGTTAGCTAAAAGTTACTTTGGTGTTTTCTTCCACAGAGTCTAGCTCATTGGGGCTTTTCATCACAGAAACATGACTGTAATAAAATTAATTTTACTAGGCAGATATCTGGTAAAGATTGTCTCCTGCAGAGATTCCATCTGTGTTGGGCACAGGCCAGCAGCTGGCTTTGAATTGCAGTGTAGACACATCCTCAGCCAAGCAAAGGAAGATGTTTACTGGTGGATTAGAGGTGACCACTATTTGTCTAAAAAGCTCTAGTAATTTTAATCTTTGAAGTGTCCAAGCATCACTAAAAACATGAGCATATGGATCTGAATTGTCTGTCAATTATTTGTATTCTGATCAGGCTTGGCACATTGTGGGTGTAACATCCCATCCTCCCCTGACCCCCACAGAGCCCCTATCCAAAGAGGTTATAATCTGTAGGGGGAAGAGAAGATTTGACTGCTAGGATCCAGAAGCTGGAGGGTTAATCCCCTTCTCTTCTCTCTCCTCCCCCCCACCCCCCACTTCTAAGAGATGCCACTATATCAAACCCTCTGCCAAGATAATGATTACAGTGAAGAGACCTGGAAATTGCTAAAAATATATACAGGGTTAGTTATTAACTTTTCACCATAAAGGATAAAACATGCAGTAACCTGATTAAATGCTGCTGTTGCATTGTGAGTGATAGCCCGCATTTTCTTGTATTTCTCAAATGGATATTCCATTTATGAATATGAATGTACAGTTTTCTTAGTTTTATGTGGCTACTTATAAATTCAAAATGAGTTATTGTCATGCTTTCCACTTGTCTGGTTTGACAGTTTTTAAAAGTTCTCAATGTTTCCTTTAAAAAAAACCTACGCATCCATTCCTGGACAGCAAGTTCCAGAGCATTAAGGAAATCTGTCCTGTTTATTTCCTCTTCATCTGCAGTGAGTACCATATATAGAGCAACTCACTACTATAGCACCAGAATTAGTAGCATGTTTATTGCATGTTCTACCATCCTCATCTGGGCCAATAGTGAGGTTTGAACCCAGAATCTTAATTCTAAAAGCATAAACCTCCATCACTTGTGTTATAGGACTAAATCCCACAGCTGCCAAGCAAGAGCAAATTCATAAGCCTATTATATGGACTAGCCTCCAGCAGGGGTCAAGTATCCTCTCCCCCCACCCCCTGATTACACTAGGAGGCAGGGACTAGGACACGAGGGCACTGGACTAGGGCTCAGGAAATCAGGGTTTTAGTCCTGGCCCTGCTGCTAACCTGCAGCAAGTCACTTCATCTTTGTGTCCCCTCCCTTATGATAGCAAGTAAAATGGGCTGGTCATAAGGGAGGAAGTAAGCTGCACCCTTGAGGGCTTCAGCACGCTATTTCCTACCTGCATCCAAAGAGGTGCCCTGGACTGGCAGAGTTACATGCCACCCCTTACTCAAGGCTGTGGCTAAATTCCACCATCTAGCCTTAAGGAAATAAAAAGTTGGTGTACTGGTTTCTAATTAGGACCCAATCCTGCTCTTACTGACTCAATTGGGGCAGGAGTGGGCCTTAAATTTGAATGAACTCTGATGTGTGAACAATGTTCTATAAAAGTCTTTGTTCTAGAAGCTTGTCACGCTACTTCTCATGGGACCTCCAGGGAATGGACACTCTTTTCTCTGGATCACTTCAAGCTCTCTCTTTGACATATGAAAACTCAAATGACCAAAAAGCCTCCATCAAATTCTACGTCACTAGCTTAAGCAGCTTCAATCACCAGCATAAAACCTGTGCAGTAGACAGGTGTTTATAAGGAGAGGTTATCTTAATGCACACCAAATCAATCCCTATGTAAAACCATCCTCCAAAGCAGAAAAATGTTAAATTTCTACTAAATTCCCAGTCTTACCTAAAAGGCAAGAGAAAGATACTTTTCACACATTTTGTAATGGAACTTCAAAACATGCCTGCTAAATATCTGTGAAAGTGTATGAACAAAGCTTTTCTTCTACACTAATTTTTCTTATGTATAAGGTGAGGCTTAATATAGAGTTGTCAGCTAAATTCACCCCAGCATCCCAACACTTGAGTTAAAATACTGTACAACAAATCCATTGTTTACATGCTCCAATTTTGGAGAGCAACAAAGAAATTATGCTGAATAGGCCAACTGGTATAGAGTTGCCAGCTGCTTGGCAGAACCTATAAATCCTTAAGTAGCTTGAAAAGTATTAGCTTTATTTGAATAAAGATTAAGGCAAAATCATCCCTCCCATGAAGAAAAAATAATTTGTGGGAGGAAAAAATGTGACAAGTTGACAGTGGGTTGTAGTTTCCTAAGCACACCAGGCAGATGGGAAGGGCGTTCCTGACCTGCAGAAGCAGTGGGGGCACAGCCCTCTAGATGCATGAAGTGACATGCCATGGTTTTCAGAATTTCCCTGCAAATCTGAGTTTAGTCCACCATGGGTCCCTCCTATACTGGCAGCACAGCTCACCTAATTTTTTTAAAATGAAATGTTTTCTCTGCAAAACGCATTGTTCTTTTCAAATGTCTCACTTTGGGCTGGGACCCCATGGTGACAGAGTAAGAAAAAGTTTAGCATGACAGTCAGTTAGCACTGCAAGAAGAACTATGAACTAGAGCAATTCTGTAGGCTTGCTAGGCAATGTTGCTATATATTGAAGTGCAGCTGGACACTGACTCCATTCACTCTGACCTTGCAGAATGCCAACCATGCACTATGTCACAGTTCAAGGCTACCTGTGTTTTTGAGCCCTCTTCCACTCTCATTAAATACACCCTCTCAGGAGTCAGGCCTCTTGTCCCCACCTGTCCTGTTTGGAAATATGTAAATCCCCCACTTTCAGACTGTCCTCTACAAACCCTTTATACCAGCTGTGATTGCACAGCAAGGCCAACTGGGTTCCATGACAGCAAGCTTCCCTTTAGAAACTGTGACCAGCAGGTGAATAGTCACTCAAAATAGTCTTTTCAAAACCAAGTGTAGCTTAACCTCAACAGTAGGATCAAAGTGTAGCAAGGGACTATTTTAACATAAGTTTCCACGCATATCTATCTTACCTAAAACTTAGATAGGTCTAGCTTCTTCCAGGCACCCCCACATCTGGGGACTTTGTTTCCTACCTGAAGTACAAGCTCCAGGGTCCCCTGCTAAGCAGTCTATCTCCACGGAGTCAGAGGTAAACTTTAACGTGAGTAATGCCTGCATTGCCCCATTCACCAATACTTAAAGGGACAATCTGAAGCTATTGTCTCCTTTCCTGAAGATGGGTAAGTAACTTCTACTGGAATTAACGCCAGTAGTCATATAGCAAACAAAGGTGTATGTATAATATTCATTTGCAGGTGTTTCCCATGTCCTTCACGCATTGTTCATGCAGGAGCCCATAGGAACTTTATGAGGAAGAAGGGGGACAGTTGCCATATTTTCTCCAATGGTAAAATAGGTTGAAGGAGAAGAAGGAACGCTTTCCATGCTAGACCATGAGGTGGAGGAGCTATGGAAGAGTGTTACTTACCCAAGCCAGGGAAAGGAGTGAGAATTGCATTCATCCCAGTTTCCCTTTACTTTAATCTCTGGTTGTGCCTAATCTTCATCCAGTTTTATGGGGACTGAAGTGGAATTCCTGCTTTTCTTCCCCCCTCTACACACACTGCATAAGGGAAGAGGTTATGTGGCCCCAAATCAGTGCCTATTGTTTCAGTGTTTACTATGTTCAGCTAGATGAAGCAATAGTGAATTCCACAATTGGGTTGAGCTGCAATTAAAGTGGAAGGTGGTATAACTCCTTCCTAAAACAAAAAACCCCTGAGCTTTATCACTTGACAATGATACTATGAAAACAGACCGATGTATAATATCCACATAACACATCAAATGAAAAATCACTTTGCTAGACAACGCTGACCATGTAATGTCTACGGTATCCCTCTCTTTTTACAGGCTACAGTGAATTACAGACACTCATACTGAAGGAGTGCAATTCTGGCCCTCGTGAAATCAATAGGAGTTTTGCCATTAACTTCAGTGGAGCCAAGATTTCATCCAAAGTCCTGGTTAAATATAAGACAAAGTAGTTTGCCATTTTGAAGTCAGAATGTTGTGTGTATATAGCCTTTTTAGAGTTTTTCTGTGTATTTACAGATTACCTATTTAAAATAGAGATCTCATTTGTAAATTAATATGGTACAAAATGTCTGTCAAGCATGGCTTTTGGTAAGATTTTACTCACTTGGAATGGAACTTTAGATACTGAGCTTGATGTTAATTTGAAGATGGACATGAACACTTCATTGCTAGCTGGTTAGATTTTTTTGACAAAGACAATTCAGCCATTCTTGCAATGTGATATTTTAGTTTAGTTAGTGATCCTGTCTGTTAAAATTCTGTTAAAACTGCTTCACTTTTCTCAAATTCAACTTGACTGAAATGTCGTCGTCTCTTCAAAAGCCATGCAGTGATGCGGGTCGATCGCAGAGCTGGGAGCCTGGATGTCTGCACTCTACTCCTCTATACACTTGCGTAGCACTTTACAAACATAATTTAGGTAAAAAGTCTGTAAAATAGAAATGTATTTACTGAGGGGGAGATGGAGGCCCAGCAAGGTTAGAAGGTTATTAATTAAATCACATGTAGCTATACACAATATACGACTGCTTATTTATATGATCAGAGCCTTAGTAATGGACTGGGACCCCATTATGCCTGACACTGTACAAACACAGAACAAAGACGGTATGTGCACTCCAAATAATAATTTTATAAAAGTGGTAGTACACAGTATGCTTTCATTAAATGAACTGTTTTTACACTAACATTTAGTATAAAACAATACACATTTTGTGAAGAGCATGAAAAACAACTTTGCAGTTTAACATAAGTACACTTTTACAATCAACTGCAACATTTTGATCAGCCACCAAGCATTGTATTAATTTTATTTAAAAGAAAGTGGACTCAGTTTGTCACACAGCAATTGCGTAGTGCACCTTCAAACTGAATTGCTTTTGAAAATAATTAAACTTGACATTTGAGTCAATTGATGGTAGTCATAATTTCAGTTGACATTTCATTTTTACATCTGTAAAAAGGCTCAAGTCAGACTCTGAATTTTTAATTCTGGATTAACAAGAAAATTGTGAAGGAGATATTAGAAACAGGATTTAAATATAAATGTCCCTACTGATGCAAAAAAAATTGCCAGTTTTGCTGATTAGATGGCAGCATCTGTATATTGTTAACTTAAGCCTGGTCTACACTGGAGGGCGGGTGAGCTAAGTTGGTGTAAGTTACGCAACTTCAGCTATAAAAATAGCATAGCTGAAGTCAACTTACTTAGAGCTACTTACCTTGGTGTCTTCACTGTGGTAGGTTGACTGCTGATGCTCCCCCCGTCACCTCTCCCTCTGCTTCTTGCTCTGGTGGAGTACTGGAGTCGATGGGAGAGTGCTCGGTGGTCGATTTATCGCATCTTCACTAGACGCGATAAATCGACCCATGCTGGATTGATCACTCCAAAAGTAAATGTAGACATGCCCCGAGTTTACACTTCCTTTTATAACCTACAGAACTGTTCAATTAGTCAAAACACAGAAGGGTCTAGAACCATATCCAGATAATATAGGGAGAAGCAACAGGCAAGCATAAGAAAATCTACATGGTGTTAAGGATAATAGCAAAGATGGTAGTCCCCCACTTACATGGTTAACGCTTTTTGTTTTTTACAAATGTATATATGCCATTAATTTTAAACTTCATGTACTTCTAAGGATTGCCACACCAAGACTAATGTGGACAGAAGCAGAGAAATAAAGTTGAATATAGTCTGCAAGATAGTGATAGGTGAACCCAAATTGATAGACAAAGAAATTTTTGAAAATAGCTGCAGTGATATATTCCCTCCTTTTTCCCCCACCCCACAAAAAACCCCCAGCATTATTTCTTTGTGGTCCTATTCTTTTATATTATAATATCAAGTATACATATAATGTAGGACAGCAAGCAAGTCATTTAAATATATTTAAGGCAAGATCTTCACCTCTTCGGATTGCTCTGAATAATAGAACAAACTGAATCGTAGGGTTGTAGTTTTAAAAAAAAGAAAAAGTAACTTAATCCAATAGCTTCACTCTTTGTGTAAATCATTTGTCAGGGCTGGCATACAGTAATGGGAAATGGGCATGACAAATAGCATAACCACTGGACACCTCCAATTTGCCTTAAATGCACTAATTTGTAAATGTAGCAGACTGACTGGAATTTGAAATAAAGCAGGTAAACACAGGCCAGGTCAGTACAAGGCTCTTCATGTCTTGCCAATCTCTATCAACCATGCCCTACAGGTTTATTAGTTTAGAGATTAGTTTAGTCTCCATTGCCATTCAGACCTTGGGCTCTCTGCTGAGACTCATGATTGACCGCTTACTAGGAATCAGACTGAAAAACCTCCAACTAACTTCACATAGGCTACGGAGGGGCACTTGCATGGTAAAGAGCTGGGGTCACTACTAATCCGTCAGATTAGAACTGTTACCTAGAAGTGGTGGAAATGCGATAAACAGCCTCTCTCTGAACCGTCCAGTCTGAAAATCAAAACTCTGTAATGCGGTTCTCTTCTTTCATTATAATCATTTCAGAAAAATATCACCCAGGTCTTGGGTGTGGTATGGAGGGCAACCCCTACTCTCCAGATACTGGCACTATGGGGTGTGCACAGAGATTTGACTCTGTGCTGCCCCTCCCTCCACAGTTGCTGGCCAAACGTGAGGATTGAAGTGAGCTGCATGCTTAAGGGTTGTACTTACTTTCCTTCCCTATGGAGCAAGAGGGGAGTAGGGGAAAAATTGTGACAGAATCACAATTCATTCCTGGGGCTGCCCAGTCATTCACTGCCTCTTATGCAGGGTCCAGGATGAACCTAAAGGATCAAGAAGGTCTTTATTCTTGCTTGTCTGCCTGGTTCAGAAAGCAAGATACAGCTGGAGATTGTGGTGAGCAGAGGCAACTCAGTGTCAGAGAGCTGAATGTTCTGTAAATTCTATTTTTGGGGAAACATAACTCTACATCAATGGCTTCTAAGATTAATAAGAACAGTATGTCTCTGTCCTGGTTATTAGTTTTTAATATCTATTGTTTCAAACGCCAGCAAGAAATATTGGTCCAGTTCCTCACCTGGCTTAAATCTGTGTACGACGTTGAGATCAATGAAGCTCTGCCGATTTCTACCAGCTGAGGATCTGGCTCATTACTGCTATGAAACAAGCTCTAAATGTAAGAAGTGTTTAGAAATGCTGTGTGTTCCTAGTGATATTACTTGTACATTGTGAGTGAGGCTGGGATTAGTAACTGGGCAAGCATAAGGTTAGAGACTGACAGGGGAAGACTGTGCCAGACATTCAATGATTGTCCCCTCATAATCCATTCGGTACCCACCTCTATATCCACACACACACACACACACACACACACGTACGTGTCAGAGTGTATGTCAATTTATTGGGCTCCTACATTAGGTACCTAGAAGTGGCCACGTTTTTTAGACATGCCGAGCACATATATACAGCTCCCCTTGGTTTTACTGGAAAGTCTCAGCATGTTTGAAAATCTTAGACTATTTATTTAGGTGTGTCTATTTGGATTTTGGTGCCTCACTTCAGGCAAAGTTTTGTGTGTGTGTGAAGCTATATGTAGGTAGCTATATGAACAGACAGCAATGCAGCAATAGTGGAGACCCTGCTCAGCAGGTTCTGCCAACAGTGATGAACAGAAAAGCATGAGGCTTTCATATTGACATGTCCTGCATTTCTGTGCCCTTTGAAAACACACATCATATACTTTAATTTTGTTTAAAATCAGAAGATATGTTCCGTTCATTAAGTAAATTCCGACAGCAGTGTGGCCCAGAAATCTAGGCTTGCACAAATTTCTCACTAGAAAACAAATTCATCCCCAAACAGTTCTTTATTCCTTTTCCATATATATTTTCCACGGGGGAAAATAACCTCCCTATTTTCTGACCAGCAGTAGTCCTATGGGTCTCAGGAAGCTGCCTGAGGTTAGAACAATATAAGTCTACACATCCCTGCCACAGGCCATGGAGAAGATCTCTGCAACATCACTGGTAGGGGGGTGAGAGAATTGTGGGTGCGATGGAGATACAATCATACGCTTCCACACACTTTGTGATGACTTTTAGCCTTAAACCCCACATTTGTACAAGCAACACATGCTGCTCTTCCCTAGGGTCTGGATTAGTTGCTGTAGCCCAGCTACAGAGTAGCCTGGCAGGCTGGGGCTGTGGATTTCATCCCTCTGTCCCTGGAAACTTCTGCATGAAGCAAAGCCCTTTCAGGCAGCATTTGGTCCTTTCAATTGTTTGGTCACTAGGGGGAGTCTCACTCTATTTTGAAATTGTATGTGCAAATCGGATCATGATACATCACATGCAATTTGCCCTTCAGCAAAACCTGTTTGACAACATAGAAATGGCCACGAATTTTTAGTATAACCAATTACAAAATGTTACCGTGACAGCCAGCTTTGATATGGAATGTGCTGCATGAAAAAGTCCGACTATTAAGAAAATGCACAATAATTGGTGCCTGTCAATAAACGTTTAACTGTATATGTAATTTGGCAACAAACTTACATTTCTTACACAGAAGGTATTGCTCCAGTTCCAGAATAATGTTATTTGCATCGTTCCTCACAATTCTACTTCAACTGAGTAGATTTTAGAAAATAATTCAAGAATGATGCCCAAGGTACTAATAGTTGCATAATTTAAATGGAACTGTAAACTACTTCTTTGTCAAACAAAACAAGATGATAATCAATGAACGTTGTTGACTATTTGAACAACAACAAAAGCTTTTACATTCAAAACTGTAAAGTGAATAGCAGATTCAGTTTACCATAAAAAATGTCACTTTAATAGATAACGTCCTAACAATACAAAACAACGCCCCACTCCAACAAACCTTGCTTCAGTGATGCTATGGTTACTTTGTTTACAGGTTGTTTTGCATATCAGCCCTAATACACCAGAACAAACAATATATTAAAACAAGTGTTCTGCCTTGCAAAGAAGTAAAATATTAAGAACCCAGAATTAACATTCCCTTTATCCTCCAACCTGCAAAGGTGAATTAAAACATATCCTGATTCAATGATAACTTATAGACCAATGCACTCTAACACAGAAAATTATAAAAATATTTGAAACCCTTTGAAGGCCAGTTTTTGCTCCTACAATCATCCAGAAAGACAACACTGGCATCTTTCAATATATTAAAAAATATATATTCCACACTATCTTTCACTTGTTTCAGGCCTGAAACAAACTCTGCTGAATTTTCTCAGTTGGCATAAAAAAATCTTGAATGATGAACATTCGCCTGTCTCTTGTTAGCGTTAAGATCTATTAATCAGCTTAGAAAATTTCAGAGATTGTCGTCTTCTTAGAGTGTTTTTATTAAACAGTAGCACCATCTGCTGGTCCAAGCAAACCCTTCAAATTTTAGAAAAAGCTGTGGAGAGTGACCCAGCCAAAATGACGCAAAATGCTATGGAGAGTAACAGGTAGTTTTTCAATCCCTATGTAGTCAAAGAAAGAGAAGAAAAATGTAATATCATCACTTGTATATAAAGCAGTGTTTGTTTGTTTTTAGAAAGGGGGGGGGAGTAAAATGAAGGTGAAATTGCATTGTTCACAGTAGATTGCATGAATAACTGAGTTTTCTGGAATGACATTTATTAGAAAAAAGAAAAGGCGTACTTGTGGCACCTTAGAGACTAACCAGTTTATTTGAGCATGCTCAAATAAACTGGTTAGTCTCTAAGGTGCCACAAGTACTCCTTTTCTTTTTACGAATACAGACTAACACGGCTGTTACTCTGAAACCATTTATTAGAAACAAATTTTAAGTGAATACTCATGGAAAGTGAATCCCAAGTTCAGTGCTTACAACAGAAGAGTTACTCTCTTCCAGTCAGGGAACCGAGCATGATTGATGTGTCTATTCAAACCCAGCCAAACATTGCTTAAATAAGGCCTACGAAGTTAATGGGAGTCTTTCCATTGACTTCAAAGGGAGCTGGCCTCGGTTCATAAAGAATGTTCACAAAGCAGCTCATGGTGAGTAATCTACACAGCCATATATATTTTTATATAGGAATTAGTCACAAAAACTATTCAGCAAATAACTTTGAATGTGTTTGAGAAATTTCATTCTACTCCAGGGCAATTCTCAAACAGCAAAAGAGGCAAAATTAGTTGAATAGATTCTTACAAATTAACTGGGCAACTTGAGTTCTAATCCTGGTTTGGACACTGACTTGCTGTGTGATGTTGGCTCAGGGAGTTGGCTGATCCTCACTTTCCTCATATATGTAGCTCAGACAATGATATTTACCAACTTTACTTAAAGTTAAGCATGTGCTTATGGGTATATACACACAGCAATACGAGGCCTGTGGCATGGTCGTGGCTGGTCCAGGTCAGCTGACTCGGGCTCACAGGGCTCAAAAATTGCAGTGTAGATGTTCGGGCTTGGTCTGGAGCCTGGGCTCTGAAACACTGCAAGGGGGGTGGCTTTCAAAGCCTGGCTGCTCGCACAAGCATGAATGTCTTCACTGCAATTTTTAGCCTCAACACCTGAGCCCTGCGTGCCTGGGTCAACTGATTTTGGGCTGCAGGTTTTTATTTCAGTGTGGATGTACCTATAAGAACATGCTTAAGTATGTGAGTAGTCCCATTGAAGTCCATGACACTTTCATGTACTTGCATGATCTTAAGTGCCAATACCTTTAAGGATCTGGGTCTTAGGCCCTTTCCCAACAAAAGCGCTTAACTCTCATTGATTTTAATGGGAATTAGGTGCATAATCCCTTATATGGGTCTATGTGCCTAATCCACTAGACAATGTGACTCATGGGACAGTGGCACCACCAGCTCTAGAAGTTTGTTCAAATTTCAAAAGGGTGACTTTTAAAGTGAAAATGGCTTTTCAATTTTTTTCCCAAAAATAAGATAAAATAAAAATCAAAGCTCTTCAGTTTTATGTAAATTTCACAAACTACAAGCAAGCAACTGTTCAACTAGGGGGGAAAAAAAGTCTGACAAATATTTCATCCAGCTCTAGTTATAGTGGTAGCATTTAGTAATCTCTCTAAACAGCAGAGACTAATTTTAGCGGTATTCCCATTTTAATCTTTCAAAATGTAGAACCTTTAAAGTATACAATTTTTAAAATTACAGCAAAGTATATTGTCTACTCATGAGACTTCTAAAATCTTCTTTCAGACATCCAAAAATAGTACTCCATTAATCTAAAACATGTTATAGCTACCTTTGTCCTTGTCAATCGAAAACATGTTTAATATCCAAAAAGTCTTTTGGTTATATTCTTAAATAATCCATTTGTTCTTGGGCTCTTGCCTCCTGATCCTGCAAAAAGTCCCTCATGCTTTCTCACTGCTTTTTATACAGATGTGGAATTCAAGTTTTCATTCTTCTAAAGTGAATGAAAGCTCCCCAAAGTCACATCAAACTTTTTCTTAGAAAAAATACTCTGGCATGACAATGGTCAAAGCTCCATCTTGCATCTGCCCACTTATAACAGGTGCAGAAGAAGACTCACGGAGACAGCATTGTACCATGTATCCTCAAGTCTCAGGTTTCACATGCAATTCTTGAAGTCAGCTACAGGTAAAAAGTTAGGACACCATTGGACTTACCTTTATTTCTTTAAATACCAGGACTCCCCACATAGCCGCTACAAAACCAGGGCCCTAAAGAACAAGGTTAGCTTTGTTAATAAATATAGCATTTCTTAAAAATGGGCAATTTCCTCAATGCTTAATTCAGACCTTTCCTTCCTGTGTAATGCAACTGTAAATGCTTATGAACAAAACAGAAATGTTGTAAAGATTTCAAAGGAAGGGTCAGTAAATCCTGCAGGAGGAAGAAAAGGGGGAGAAAATCTGAGGAGAGGGCATGATCTGGACCTAAATTAGATTGCAGAGACAGAATCTTGAACCTGCCACTATATTCATTCTTGATATTCTCCAACTAGTAAGTCTCACATCAGATTTTCATCTGCAGTCCAGGTTGGAGGAGGCTACTCAGGCTTCTGCACATGATCTTAGCAGTTACCATGGTTATTCCTAATACTTATTTCATTATTAAAACTAACTAGTTGAACAAAGTTTGCCTTAAACACTTGTCGTGAAAGTGAAAGACTAAAAATGCACCCTCTTTTATTTAGCAATAATCTGGATAATCCCCACAGAGTCAGGCCAGATGAACAGGTCATAAAACTACCATTGATCAGTGATGTTATACTACAGTTTTCCTAGCTGACAGCAAACTTAGTGATAATGAAGAGCACCTGGAAATACTATTCTTTTCCCAGTGAAAGCTATATTATGACTTCCAATGCCTGAAGGAAAGAATTATTAAATACATACCAGGAAATCGTCATACTATGAACAAAAATATGTCACTTAAAATACAGAGCAACGAATGAGTTCTCATGTTACACTTAATACATGCAAGGTGAATAAAGTGGGGAAGAGTGTCAACAACAGGTGTGTGACAGTGAGCTGGCTGGAAACCCATGATGCCAACCCCTCTAAAATGGAGTAGAGAGGTTGATTCAAACTAAAAAAAGTGCATTTCACCCAAAGCCAAAAGCATGATTGGCACCACAAGACTACAGTTCCCCTATACAAAAAGAAACATACATTAACAGCATAAGCTCACTTGCTACATCATCTCTTACACTGACACAGAGTACCTGGCAAAGTGGCCCTTTATCTAGTGGAAGATAAAACTTATGCAGCTACAAAAGACTAACTGCTCATATGTACTGTATCATATATTTAAATAAAATAGGCAAAATAGGCCAGCTGCTGCTTATCTAAGGCCTGGTCTACACTATGAGTTTAGGTCAAATTTAGCAGTGTTATCTCGATTTAACGCTGCACTCGTCCACACGACGAAGCCCTTTTTTTCCGACTTAAAGGACTCTTAAAATCGATTTCTGTACTCCTCCCCCCCCCCCCCCGACGAGGGGATTAGCACTGAAATTGCCCTTGCTAGGTCGAATTTGGGGTACTGTGGATGCAATTTGACGGTATTGGTCTCCGGGAGCTATCCAAGAGTGCTCAGTTGTGACCGCTCTGGACAGCACTCTCAACTCAGATGCACTGGCCAGGTATACAGGAAAAGGCCCGCAAACTTTTGAATCTCATTTCCTGTTTGGCCAGCGTGGCGAGCTCACCTGCACAGGTTACCATGCAGAGCTCATCATCACAGGAGACCATGCAGTCCCAGAATCGCCGAAGAGCTCCAGCATGGACTGAATGGGAGGTACGGGATCTAATCACTGTATGGGGAGACGAATCCATGCTGGCAGAACTCCGTTTGAACAGAGGAAATGCCAAAATATTTGAAAAATTCTCCCAGGGCATGAAGGACAGAGACCATAACAGGGACCCAAAGCAGTGCCGTGTGAAACTTAAGGAGCTGAGGCAAGCCTACCAGAAAACCAGAGAGGCAAACGGCCGCTCTGGTTCAGAGCCCCAGACATGCCACTTCTATGATGAGCTGCATGCCATTCTAGGGGGTGCAGCCACCACTACCCAAACGCTGTGCTTGACTCCGTCCAAGGAGTGGGAGGCAACACGGAAGCGGGTTCTGGGGGCAAGGAAGATTATGATGATGAGGAGGTTGTAGATAGCTCACAGCAAGGAAGTGGAGAAACCGGTTTCCCCAACAGCCAGGATCTGTTTATCACCCTGGACCTGGACCCAGTACCCGCTGAACCCACCCAAAGTGGGCTCCCGGACCCTGAAGGCGAAGAAGGGACCTCTGGTGAGTGTACCTTTGTAAATATTATACATGGTTTAAAAGCAAGTGTGTTTAATGATTAATTTGCCCTGGCATTCGCGGCCAGTACAGCTACTGGAAAAGTCTGTTAACGTGTCTGGGGATGGAGCGGAAATCCTCCAGGGACATCTCCATAAAGCTCTCCTGGATGTACTCCCAAAGCGTTTGCAAAAGGGTTCTGGGGAGGGCAGCCCTATTCCGTCCTCCATGGTAGGACACTTTACCACACCAGGCCAGTAGCACGTAGTCGGGAATCACTGCAGAACAAAGCATTGCAACGTATGGTCCCGGTGTTTGCTGGCATTCAAACAACATCCGTTCTTTATCTCTCTGTGTTACCCTCAGGAGAATGATATCGTTCATAGTCACCTAGTTGAAATAGGGTGGTTTTAGTAAGTGGACATTCAGAGGTGCCCATTCCTGCTGGGCTGTTTCCCTGTGGCTGAACAGAAATCTTCCCCGCTGTTAGCCATGCGGTGGGGAGACGGGTGAAGCCATCATCCCAGAGAACTGGGTGTGTGTGTGGAGGAGGGGGAGGTTAGTTGGGTTTCTGCTGCACGTGAACCCGGAAACCGCAGCCCCTCCTTTTAAATTGCCAACCCATTTTTAATGGCCAACCCAATGGCTACTTCGTATGGGAAATGAGGGGGCTGCTGTTTGAAACCATTCCCACGTCTCCCCCTTACTCTCACAGATATTGTGGAGCGCACAGCAAGCAGTAATAACAATGGGAATATTGGTTTCACTGAGGTCTAACTGAGTCAGTAAACTGCACCAGCGCACTTTAAAATGCCCAAATGCATATTCTACCACCATTCTGCACTTGCTCAGCCTGTAGTTGAACAGCTCCTGACTACTGTCCAGGGTGCCTGTGTACGGCTTCATGAGCCATGGCATTAAGGGGCAGGCTAGGTCCCCAAGGATAACTATAGGCATTTCAACATCCCCAGTGGTTATTTTCTGGTCTGGAAAGTAAGTCTCTTGCTGCAGCTGTTGAAACAGACCAGAGTTCCTGAAGATGCGAGCGATAATCATGTACCTTTCCCGGCCATCCCACGTTGATGTTGGTGAAATGTCCCTTGTGATCCACCAGTGCTTGCAGCACCATTGAAAAGTACCCCTTTTGGTTTATGTACTCGTTGCCTTGGTGCTCCGGTCCCAAGATAGGGATATGCGTTCCGTCTATGGCCCAACCACAGTTAGGGAATCCCATTGCAGCAAAGCCATCCAGTATGACCTGCATATTTCCCAGAGTCACTACCCTTGATATCAGCAGCTCAGTGATTGCACTGGCTACTTGCATCACAGCAGCTCCCACAGTAGATTTGCCCACTCCAAATTGATTCACGACTGACCGGTAGCTGTCTGGCGTTGCAAGGTTCCACAGGGCTATCGCCACTCGCTTGTGAATTGTGAGGGCTGCTCTCATCTTGGTATTCTTGCACTTCAGGGCAGGGGAAAGCAAGTCACAAAGTTCCATGAAAGTGTCCTTATGCATGCAAAAGTTTCGCAGCCACTGGGAATCGTCCCAGACCTGCAACACTATACGGTCCCACCACTCTGTGCTTGTTTCCCGAGCTCAGAATTGGCGTTCCACGCCATGAACCTGCCCAATTGACACCATGATGTGCACACTGCAGGGGCCCGTACTTTGTGAGAAGTCTATGTCCATGTCCTCATCACTCTCGTCACCGCACTGCAGTCGCCTCCTCCTTGCCTGGTTTTGCTTTTCTTGCAGGTTATGGTTCTGCATATCCTGCTTGATAATGTGCGCGGTGTTTATAGTGCTCGTAATTGCCATGGTGATCTGAGTGGGCTCCATGTTCCCAGAGCTATGGCATCTGTGCTGAAAAAAGGCGCGAAACGATTGTCTGCCGTTGCTCTGACGGAGGGAGGGGCGAGTGACAACATGGCTTACAGGGTTGGCTTACAGGGTTGGCTTACAGGGAATTAAAATCAATAAAGGGGATGGCTTTGCATCAAAGAGAAACAGAATGGCCCCCTCAAGGACAGAACTCAAAACCTTGGGTTTAGCAGGCCGTTGATTTCATGGATGGAGGGAGGGAGGGAGGGAGGAAGGGGGGAGAAAATGAATACAAAACAAATCTGGTCTATTTCTTGTTTTGATCCACTTCATCTATCTTTATACATCTTGCTGGTAGCAGACGGTGTAGTACGACTGCAAGCCATCGTCATCTCCTGGGTGCTTGGCAGAAGACGGTGCAGTATGACTGCTGGCCATCGTCGTCTCCTGGCTGCGCATTAGAAGACGGTGCAGTACGACTGCCGGCAGGACTGAATCGCCATGAGACAAAACTTAGAAGGGAAATGACCTGGCTGAGTCACTCCCATGTTTGCCCAGGAGCCCCTGACCAACCTCACCGAGGTTGGCTAAAAGAGCACCCTGGCGATGATGGCTACCAGTCATACTGCACTGTCTGCTGCCAAAAGGCAATGAGCTGCTGCTGTGTAGCAATGCAGTACCGCGTCTGCCAGCACCCAGAAGACATACGATGACGGTGAGCTGAGCAGGCTCCACGCTTGCCGTGGTATGGCGTTTGCACGGGTAATCCAGGAAAAAAGGCGCGAAATGATTGTCTGCCGTTGCTTTCATGGAGGGAGGGAAGGGGGGGGGGGCCTGAAGATACGTACCCAGAACCACCTGCAACAATGTTTTTGCTCCATCAGGTTACTGGGATTTCTACCCAAAATTCAAATGGGTGGCGGAGACTGCGGGAACTGTGGGATAGCTACCCACAGTGCAATGCTCCGGAAGTCGACGGTTGCCTCGGTACTGTGGACGCACTCCGCCGACTAAATGCACTTAGAGCATTTGTGTGGGGACACACACAATCGACTGTATAAAAACGCTTTCTACAAAACCAACTTCTATAAATTCGACCTAATTTCATAGTGTAGACATAGCCTCAGTCACACAAATAGTACCATTAATCTTTGTAACAAAGAGCATGTTTTAGGTACAGTAACTCCTCACTTAAAGTCGTCCCGGTTAACGTTGTTACGTTGATCAATTAGGGAACATGCTCATTTCAAGTTGCGCAATGCTCCCTTATAACGTCATCGTTTGGCAGCCGCCTGCTTTGTCCACAGCTTGCAGGAAGAGCAGCCCATTGCAGCTAGCTGGTGGTAGCTTGGAACCAGGGTGGATTGGCAGCCCCCCTATCAGCTCCCCGCTCCCCTAAGTTCCCTGTGCAGCAGCCACCCAGCAGGCTATCAATTGCCAGGCAGTTCAGCTGTCCCTCCCCACACTGCCATGTACTGCTCCTTCCCTCTGCCTTGGAGCTGCTCCCAGAGCCTCCTGCTTGCTGGGGGGGAGAAGAGGGGCCTAATGTCAGGGTGTCCCCCTCCCCCTAGCTCCTGCATCCCACTTACCCCATCTCCATAGAGCAGGGGGACACACGACAGGGCTCAGGACGGAAGGAGCTTCCTGGCAGCAGCTGTGGTCTCACCTTGCTGATTAACTTAACAAGGCAGTGTACTTAAGAGTGCGTCAGCATACTTAAAGGGAAAATGCGCATCTCTCTCTCTCTCACACACACACAGTGTGTGTGTCTGTCTGCCATGCTGTCTCTCCTCCCTCCATTCCTGCTGCCTTGAAGAGCGTGAGGCTACATTAACAACGAGTTAACCCCTTGAGGGCTCAGCTGAGTGCTAGTTCATCCTTTAGCAGTAAGGCATTCCCTGGGAAATATCCCACCCTCTGACTTCACCACCTCAACCAAGCTTCACAGTCATCATTGCTGTGTACAGTATTAAATTGTTTACAACTTACACTGTGTATAAGTTTTAAACAATAGTCTTTTGTCTGGCAAAAAAAAAAAAAATTCCCTGGAACCTAACCCCCCCTCTCAGAACCATACAGCTAAGGGTAGCCTAGAATTCCTCCTTATCTGTAAGGGGTTAGGAAGCTCAGATAACCGGGTTAGCACCTGACCAACAGAACCAAAGATACTTACCAATGCTAACTGGATCCTGGAGAGAAAGCAGTTCTTCAATCTCCCTCCCAAGGGGATTCCTTGTGGTTATAAGTTCAGCTCAGAGCAAATACCCAGTCTTATGAGATCCCATTAGGCCTAGTACTTCCAAACCTACCCTAAAGATTGGAACTCTCTGTGGACCAGGAGTCCTGTCCATTTGCTTGATCAGAAAGAAAGCCCTGAGTCTCTTGGGGGAAGGGAGGGGGAAGGGAAAGGGGTTTTTTTTGTGCTCTTTGTTTTGTGTGGAGGTTCTCTCCTGGGACTGAGAGGGGCCAGACAGAAATCCATCTTCTCCAACCCATCCCAATCCAAGTCTCCAATATTGCAACCAGTATAGGTAAGCCAGGCAAGGTGGATTAGTTTATCTTTTGTTTTTCTTGTGACTTTTCCCTGTGCTAAGGGGGAGGTTTATTCCTGTTTTCTGTAACTTTAAGGTTTTGTCCAGAGGATTCTATTTACATTCATTCTTATGGGAAAATTGGATTCACTTAACATCGCTTCGCTTAAAGTCGCATTTTTCAGGAATATAACTACAACATTAAGGGAGGAGTTACTGTATTGAAAACACACAAAAGGATTAATATCTGAATTCATAACTTTATGCAAAATAAATATTAAAGACAGAAAATATCACAAATTGTGAGGAATACAGTGAAAAGTGTAACTGGCTGATCAGTGTCTCTTCCCTCCGCACCTCATCTACAGAGGATGAGGGTCTTTTACAGAGACTGACTCTCTCACTTAAAATCTACTCATTCTTTTAGATGTGGAGGCCATTAATTCAACCCTTGATGCCACCCTAGATGGTTGTTGTCATAATTATACTTTCCTAAAAGCCAAAGGCAATGGGGGAGACACAGAACTAGAACTACAGACTGGCTGTACAGACTGCACACCTCAAAGTTGAAAATTATCCCCCAAAAGGAAAAAGAAAACCCTCATTTTAAATAATAATGACACAATTAACAACTTTTTTAAAAAGGTACTCACAGCAGTGATTATTGGAAAGCTGACCACCGCACTGAGGTAGTGATTAGCTATGAACCAGCAACAATTGGCTATTGCCCAAAGTACACCAGCAACAAACCCTAGAAACAACAAATTCCAATCAGAAAACTATCTACAACAAAATATAGGCCACCTACAGCAGGCAGTGAAAGACATTACAATTTACTACGTGCAAATGTAAACCAGAATCTGAATAGTATGTTGACGATTATTATCTAAATCTAACATTAAGGGTTAAAATCATCCTCTCCAAGAGAAACAGCCATAGAATGGTAACTCCACAGGAAGTATTTCTGGGTGAGCAGTTAGGTGGTGTCAAAATTCAGGAAACTGCATTTGCATTTCCCCTCAGTGGTTCAGCAAGGGCACCCATTGTCAGGCTTCCAGTTTCCCAACCATTGTTCTTGAATGGACCTCTGTGTCACTCTCTCTCTTCTTATTGGGGAATTTCCAGGTGGCACAGTTCCCTGCCTACACTCTATTATTCCCAGCACAGACAGGCTGCTCAAGGACACCTGCTTGCTTTCTCTTCAGAGATGGTTAATAGGTGTAATTGTTACAGTAAGCACTTTCTATGCATGCTTACTTTGTTTTTAAGGTAAAAAGCATTACCGAGAAAACATATTAAAAACAATAAAAACCTACACACGTACTAATAAGCTTACCAATGCTAACTGGATCCTGGAGAGAAAGCAGTTCTTCAATCTCCCTCCCAAGGGGATTCCTTGTGGTTATAAGTTCAGCTCAGAGCAAATACCCAGTCTTATGAGATCCCATTAGGCCTAGTACTTCCAAACCTACCCTAAAGATTGGAACTCTCTGTGGACCAGGAGTCCTGTCCATTTGCTTGACCAGAAAGAAGGCCCTGAGTCAGTTTAAAACCAGGCTATCAATCAAAAACCTTTTTCTTGCCTGTTGGTTCCTTCAAAAGGTTGATAATGGAGAAAGTATATTAGCACTCCCCTCCGTCCTATGAATGAAGGTACATACAATAACAAATACAGAACTGCATTTTTAATATAACGTACCCCAAAGGTATTAAACCTAATTCAGTAAGGTTTAACTTTATTTATTTAAGTTTATCTTAATTCCATAAGGTTTGTTCAGGATATTACATGATATTGTTAGTCTGTCACAGCTAGCCCAGTCCTGGTTGGAGATATGGCTTGATCTCGTTGTGCAGATTTTCTAAGATCCACAGTAGGATTTGACTGAAACAGTAAGGACTGATGTAATTGTATTTAGAATAATGTTTCGTAATACAATGTTTGCATTTAAAATTGATCGTGAAATTTGGTATCTTAAATGTTTCTGTTACTCAACATAAAGACAAAATATGAAGTACAATATGTGCCTTAATGTTCCTAGCAAAAGTAAACATTGATAGGATGGGCTGGAAAGAGAACTTCTGCTGAAATCAAAAGAATCATTCTTTCAAACTTTAGTCTTTGTCCCAGGCAGATTTAAATTATTATACTTTTGTTCTCTTAACACTTACAGCAAAGAACACTTACAGAAAATGGCAATAACATAGTAAAATAATGCATTATTACCAAAGTGAAAGAGCACATACATGGAGTAATTAATTGCTTTACTATTATACTGCTGTATAGGAAATTGTGGTTTTGCATTCATATGTCAGTCTGGAAAATGTTTAGCCTGGCTTTTGTTTGTTGGTTTTGCTTTGTTCAATGGGTATTATTCACAGCATTAAATTAGAAAAAAAATCAGTTAATCACTGATCATTTAATAACAGGACAAGAGTTTGAGGTCAAAGTGTCTTTTGGCTTAAGACTATTTAAACTGTATGGCTGTCACAAAAATTCTGCTTAGATACTGAATTCTGGAAAAATACATGGAAACCAAATGTGCTCACCACTACTGAATTTACAGCTATTTCTGTTGATTCAGTTTCTGTTTATTTTTCTTACATTTGCAGTGACACCGCATCACCATCTGGCCTTTCGCAAAGAGGATATATTTTTTTTCTCCTCACTCCTTCCCCACAGAAGTTCTAAAATTTTCAAAGATCAGTACAATATGTAGGTCTCAGTTATAATTTTCTGGGCAATGTGTTCTCCATTCTGGCAACGTGTCAATTTCAGAACATCTTTAACATGCAACATCACATTTCAAATTGGACCACAATTTTTCATTGTCTCCCAACCTTTTCACATGTGTTCTTTCAAAAGATACCAAAAGTCAAGAGAACGTACTTCCAAAATTAACCATAATCCCAAGAGTATGATTTGGAATCATTATAGTAGTACAGTTGAAATGATTACAGGAAGTAACTTAAATTAATAACTACTTTATTGAATAGTCATACCTGGTATTATGGCTTCAGGGTAAACTTTAGGTTTATTTTTCATGACTGCACAGTAGATCAAAAAATATATGGTACTTGTAAGAAAGATTCCACTAAAGTGTGCAAAGACATAGTCTAAATCTGAAACAGAAATGGCACAGAGGTAAAGATTTAAAATCACAGTTACTGTAAATATTTTTACTAAACTTATTCTATGCTGTTTCATACATAGTGTGCATAAATACAAAAATGCATAAGACACTAATACTAACAACTTGAAGTTTGGTCATTGTCCATCCATTTAAAAAAAAAAAAAAACCACCAAAAATAAGAAAAACAAAGGAAGGGAGCTTGTTGCATTATCCACGTGACCCAAACTTGACTGCAAATATTACTATAGATGAAGTTGTTCAATCATGCAGGTTAAATTATATAAGGGACTTTCACTGGGTTGACTATGCCATAAAATCATATAAACATAGGGCTAGAAGGGACCTCAAGAGTATGGATCACAGTAGAGCCTAAAAGTGGGATTTGGGTGCCTAAACCTCACACTTAAGCACCAATGTTTTTGTCTCAAGAAGAAAAGGAATCCCTTGTTTTTGTCCTAATGCTGCACTCCTAAGCTTGTTATGTGAGTAGACAGACTCTTTCCTTATTTGTGCTATCTCTTAGGTCCTCTGCTCTATGTGAATTTGTCATGTGATGAAGACTGCAGGAGCCAAGAAGCTCATTGTCCACCTGTCTAATTAGAGACTTTGGTTCATTATTACTGCAGCACTGTGAGGAGGACAATTTATGAAGCCTCCACTCCCACAAGAAATTGCGAGAGAATGACCGTGGTACAATACACTTGCATGAATTGTTGGAAGACAAAGGAGACGCAGATAGGGCTGCAAAGTAGGGGGTGGTCAACCCTGGGGAAGGATGGCTTGAAATGCTCCTTCCAGCTCCGTTAGTAGGCACTAAATCAGTTTCTCTGCCCTGCTTGGGCTGGGCTCATGCCCTCAACCTACTCACTTCTGGCGCTATGCTGGCCAGGGCTGGAGGAACATAGAATAGTAAGCCCTGGTGTTCTCTCACATCCACCCCAGGTGTAATTAATGCCACTGGAAGCCTGCAACTGAGAGAGAAAATTGAGCTTGTCTTGTTTGGCTGCAGCTGAATGCATTTCCACTTTTAAAGCAGGTGGTGTCTATATTTTCCCATAATTGATAATTATCCCCATACTTAATGGGGGTAATTCATATAATCATCATATAAATATATTTTCTGCACAGTAAAAGCAGAGCATGAGCTGAAAAATGGATGAAGAAACCAAACATTTATATTAATTAGGCTCCTTACATATTTGGAATATTGCCTACCAATGCAGCAGTGAAAATCTATATGGCCTCTCACAAGAAAAATAAGTAGAAAATGTGACTACATTTCAAAATGCTTCAAAGAAAAAACATTTTGTTGTGAATGAAATTGTGTCTGAACATCAGTGAAGTTTGGCATTCACTGGGCCTGACTGGCCATTGCCTCACATCTTGTGTAGGGATTTACACCTGCGCAAAGTGGGTGAAAACACTACCAGATCAGAATGGGAGTGATTGCACCCAGTTTGCCCAGCTGTAAGTGACTACAAACAGGGCAAGGTAGTGGAGAATCATGTGCACCGACTCCTTTGTCACCACAGAACACCAGGAGGCATGGGAAAAATCACCAAATCAATTTACAAAATCAATAGGACATACAGTAGTTATAAGGTGAAATAAAAATGGCTCAATGGCCTTTACCAAATTGACTTGCTCCTCTGTATAGCGTTTCATTTCTTCTACCATGGTCCTTGATGTAGAGCACGGGCACAAAGCTGGAACCATAGAATATTCCAGCTACTACTGCTAGGGTACAGCCTCTTAAAAAAACAAAAGAGAGAGAGAGAGAAAGAAAGGAATCCATTATTAACCAGTAGATTAGATAATATACTTAAGACATAACAGGTTGAGAATGATACTATGCAAAACACGCTGCACATGCAAATTGCTAGTAATGATATAGAAATTACAGTAGTGCCTAGAGCCCTATCCAGGGCCCCACAGAGCTAGGTGCTGTACAAGCATGGAACAAAGAGCTAATGAGTGTACAATCAAGGTTAATGACAAGACACAACAATGAACTTTACTAAGATGTGCTGGTAGCTGTGAACATTTAGATCCACCACACAGGGTGACCACTAACAGGCATAAAGCAAGCAGGTAAAAGTCTCATAGACTTTAAGGTCAGACGGGACCATCGTCATCATCTAATCTGACCTCCTGCACATTGCAGGCCACAGAACCTCACCTACCCACTCCTGAAATAGATCCCCTACCTTCTGGCTGAGTTATTGAAGTCCTCAAATCATGGTTTAAAGACTTCAAGCTACAGAGAATTCACCATTTACACTAATTCAAACCTGTGAGTGATCCTTGCCCCATGCTACAGAGGAAGGTGAAAAACCCCCAGGGTCCCTGCCAATCTGACCGAGGGGAAAATTCCTTCCCAACCCCAAATGTAGCCATCCGTTAGGCCCTGAGCATGTGGGCAAGACCTACCAGAAAGATACCTGGAAAAGAATTCTCTATGGTAACTCAGAATGCTCCCCATATAGTGTCTTGTCTCCAGCCGTTGGGGATATTTGCTTTTGCCAGTTGCCAATGGGCCACATGCCATCCCTTCCATAAACTTATCAAACTGAGTCTTGAGTGATCAGGAACAGTCAGCATGGATTCACCAAGGGAAGGTCATGCCTGACTAATCTAATCGCCTTTTATGATGAGATTCCTGGTTCTGTGGATGAAGGGAAAGCAGTGGATGTATTGTTTCTTGACTTTAGCAAAGCTTTTGACACGGTCTCCCATAGTATTCTTGTCAGCAAGTTAAGGAAGTATGGGATGGATGAATGCACTATAAGGTGGGTAGAAAGCTGGCTAGATTGTCGGGCTCAGCGGGTAGTGATCAATGGCTCCATGTCTAGTTGGCAGCCGGTGTCAAGTGGAATGCCCCAGGGGTCGGTCCTGGGGCCGGTTTTGTTCAATATCTTCATAAATGATCTGGAGGATGGTGTGGATTGCACTCTCAGCAAATTTGCGGATGATACTAAACTGGGAGGAGTGGTAGATACGCTGGAGGGCAGGGATAGGATACAGAAGGACCTAGACAAATTGGAGGATTGGGCCAAAAGAAATCTGATGAGGTTCAATAAGGATAAGTGCAGGGTCCTGCACTTAGGACGGAAGAATCCAATGCACCGCTACAGACTAGGGACCGAATGGCTAGGCAGCAGTTCTGCGGAAAAGGACCTAGGGGTGACAGTGGACGAGAAGCTGAATATGAGTCAGCAGTGTGCCCTTGTTGCCAAGAAGGCCAATGGCATTTTGGGATGTATAAGTAGGGGCATAGCGAGCAGATCGAGGGACGTGATTGTTCCCCTCTATTCGACACTGGTGAGGCCTCATCTGGAGTACTGTGTCCAGTTTTGGGCCCCACACTACAAGAAGGATGTGGATAAATTGGAGAGAGTCCAGCGAAGGGCAACAAAAATGATTAGGGGTCTAGAGCACATGACTTATGAGGAGAGGCTGAGGGAGCTGGGATTGTTTAGTCTGCAGAAGAGAAGAATGAGGGGGGATTTGAAAGCTGCTTTCAACTACCTGAAAGGGGGTTCCAAAGAGGATGGCTCTAGACTGTTCTCAATGGTAGCAGATGACAGAACGAGGAGTAATGGTCTCAAGTTGCAATGGGGGAGGTTTAGATTGGATATTAGGAAAAACTTTTTCACTAAGAGGGTGGTGAAACACTGGAATGCGTTACCTAGGGAGGTGGTAGAATCTCCTTCCTTAGAGGTTTTTAAGGTCAGGCTTGACAAAGCCCTGGCTGGGATGATTTAACTGGGACTTGGTCCTGCTTTGAGCAGGGGGTTGGACTAGATGACCTTCTGGGGTCCCTTCCAACCCTGATATTCTATGATTCTATGATTCTATGAAGCCAGTTAGGTTTTTTGCCTCCACTGCTTCCCATGGAAGGCTGTTCCAGAATTTCACTCCTCTGATGGTTGGAAACCTTTGCCTAATATCAAGCTTAAACTAAGTCTGTGTCAAGAGAAAATAAACACAGTCTTGCATAAAACTGACCACAGCATCCTGTGTTTCTGTAATCTCTGCATATGATTGCATAAACACATATTGGGACAATTGAAAAGTCACTGAAAATCTATTTTAAGTAATCTCCACAAGACAGTATAGATCATTTGTAATTGTAATTAATATTGTGGCCAGTAAGAGACAGCACATTGAAGAATTAGAAGGACAAACACTTTTATCCAGTTAAAATGTATCTAAGTAGTTTTGCAGTTACACCTCTTCATTATAGTACTAACATTTTTAAAAATTATCAATCATTTGTTACAGTGTGCTTCATACAGTACAGGACACAGAAGTTCCTTTACTATTTTGTAGCAACTTCAAGAAACCCAGGTCAACTAGCAAGAACGAAGAAAAGAAATGGTAACTACTTACATTACTCTTTTTCGCAGTGGAGAAAGACTGTCTACCCATGAAGCATCAGAACAGGTATTTTCAGAATTGTTGACTGACTGTTGACAACAGTTACAATTGTAGTGTCAAATGTTTTGGAAAACATCCAAAAAAAAGTGCATGTTTTAAAATAGACCAGTCACACATCAGGGGAAAAAATCTTCCCAACGAAAGTCAGGAGACATGGGTTTACAGATAGGCCCAAACCAAAAAGATTGGCTCAGGATTTCAAAGGCTTCAGCGTGTCTGACTCTGGGGCTTAACTCAACACACTGTAGAGAGAGAGAATCCAAATGCAAATTTGGATTTCAAAACATGTTTTCCCTTAAATTTGGTGGGTGCTACAATCCAGAGGTTTTGTTTGTTCTCTGTTTCCAGTGTTGTTGTTGACTGTGTGGGTCCTTTGCCATCACTAGTATCGTTTCAGATCCATAACCATTTCTGCTTATTTTCGCCTTCCCATGCACACACTGAATCCTTCTCTATAATACAAGCAGATTCTATGCCACTCTCTGCTTCCTTTGCTCCACCCACAAATCCCCTGCTGAGGATTCCCTTGATATGGAGGAATCCAGTGGGCATAGTTGGCTTCTATGCCTCCCTTCCTGTGGTCCCCAGTTCAGGCAGCATAGTGAAGTGGGGATAGAGATTGACTGAAGCGTGCTGCTGTGCTCCAGTTATCCTTCCCTGGTTCATGCTCCCTAAGGGACAACAGCCATCTGGCACCAGCCTCAGGTCTCTAACCTGTGCCAAGGCCAGGATCAAGAAACAGGGAGTCATAATTACCTGCCTGCTAGCTTCCCCACTCTGCTGTGCAGCAGGGAATCTGGCTGCCAAGACACATTGTTTGCTTCCTTTTATCTAATATTCTACTTTTACAATTCAGTTTTAGCTCCAAAAGCTGTAATTAAAATTATTTCCCCTTTCTGACATGGGGGGATATTCTCAATCATTTATAAAACCTGTGTCATAATAGAAAAGGACTTGTGAACTTATAAAACATGCCAAGCCAGTAACAACCAGACTGTTGCGAAAAGCTGTTTCTGTTGCTATATGCTATCAATCTTACAAGACCCATAAATTGAAGTTCATATAAATGGGCATCTCCATTTGACCATGAATGTTGGCAAATCCGGGTAACATCAAGTAATTGCTTTTCTTTTTATGCTGATGCATATTTTCAGTGAAGTAAAACAACAGTCAGTGTACTTACACTCTCTCTCAGTAATGGGGTGGCTTCTAACGAAGTTGAAGAACTTTGAACTTCACTTTTTACAAAAAGAAATATGATAGTGCTGTGAAGAGAAAAGTACATTAACATGTACCAAACATCATTTCATAAAATTTAATACCCCAGGGCAAAAACAAAGTAGTTGAAGGCATAATCCACATTTTCATTTTGTTCCTTATTTTTCATCCTTGGTTTGACAATGTCACACTTCAGTATATCTTGAAATGAACTCTTAACTAGCTTGATTAATCTTATTAATTAATTTAAACACAAGTAAATAATCTGATCAAATCCACTTTTAAAAACGTAGTACAGTCCTTATAGTTATCTCTTGTCATATTAATAGGATGTAAATGTCACTGTTCTAATATATCACTACATTATTTTTCTAAAGACAGTTGTCATAGCCCAGTACCGCATTTTCAAACTATAGCAGATGTACACTGGGATATCCTAAGGGAAATTCTATATACACCCTCCATGGGGTGGGGGTGGAGGGTAAGGAGAGGAGAAAATGAATGAGACCTTCTTTTCAAAAAGCAAAAGCATACTACATGTACCAGAATTAGTGTTTCTAGATGGTAACTAAACTGTTTATAATAAGGATGTTTTTAACACACCTTTACATTTACAGCTTCTGTGCAGCAGACTCAGCAGCTTACTGCACTTAGTTTGGCCTGGCACATAAACTGAGAATAGAAATTCTAGGTCCATTTCCTCAGGCAGTACTCGGATTTGTTTTTTGTTTTGTTTTTTAATAGTCTTACATGTTTTTCAGTTCAATTCAACTGAAAATGTTAAGCCCCTCCTCAAAAGCCTAGTTCTGTGACTGGTAGGAGTGTGGGACACTGAGGTTTAAATAGGAGTAATTACCAACATATTTAACTTTCAAATTTGATCAGGTGAATCTGTAAATCAGGATTGGCAGGGTTTGGTTTTTAATGCCAAAGAATGGTGCGGGTCCCCATCATGCATGGTTCTTCCCCCTCCTGAGGGGATAGGAAGGAATATTGGGAAGGGGGGATTTCAGCCTCCTCCATGAAGACCAGGCAAACACACATTGTTCCCTCTCCAGGCCTATGAAGCTTAGATGAAATGCTTAAACTGTGAGTTCCATCCTCCCTAAGTGTCTGGAAAGTGTCTTGCATAGAATAGCTGCTCCCATATATAAATAAAGAATTGGAGGCATTGTAGGGGGTCCTGGAGGATGCCATGGTTGGGGAATTCTGGCAGTATGGCTTCAGAGCTTCACTGCTAGGGATTGCAGAGCCTCTGGGGGCAAGAGGTGGCGTGGATGGTCCTGGATTCAGCTGAATCTATGGAGTCTGCCAGCTTTGAGGAAGGGTCTTGTGGCCTAGTCTATGGAAAGGGGCAAAGAAGCAGCAAACTCCACTTCTCTGAAGGACTGATGAGAGACAAATTCCACCAGGAGATCATAGCCTTTTCTAGGGAAGGCTTTGCCCAACAATTTGCAAAGTGAAACATTTGAGGAATTTAACTATGACAATCAATCAGTCTACATCTGGGATGGTATTTAACATGTCCATTGGCATAAAAATGCGCTTCTCCATTTATGAAGACCTATTTTGCCACTGAATTGGAATTAACATTTGTCTAATTCTGAAAATATTTCTCTGTCTCACTGGATAGGACAACTTATTAAGTTTTAAATGAACTGCATTTGCAAAATGTATTCAACTAACACACATCCTCTCCTATTAAATCAACACCTTAGTCGTTAAATCTATGATCTTTTAAATCAAAGAAGTTGTTTATTATTAGGAAGAGTATTTACCTTAACACTGAAAGTCCAGCTCCGATATAATTTAAGATGGGTTTTGATACCTCTTCTGGGTCAATTCCAAACCAGCCGAACCTGGAATATTTAACCACAGCTTTATTTGATTCCATTTACATGTATTAAATTTAAAATTAGATTCCAGTCTTGGAAATCCTTACTAATGCAAGTAGTCCCACTGAAGTCCAGATTATCAGGACTGGGCTCATGCTTAGTGAAGTTTTGCCAAAAGGCATGTAAATGTAAATGTCCAGGCTAAAAGAAATTAATTTAACCATGCACAATTATGATGATAAAGAAAACAAGAAAATAAACAGCATTTTACTTGCACATGAAAACTATGATTTTAATTAATCAGACGAGTGAGCATCTAGGCTCTTTTGCAAAGAAGATCCAGTAAACATTTTCCTCTTATTGAGAATCTCACAAATAAGGGAGCAAAATGGATTACAATTAACCTGTATATTTCATTGGGAGAAAAAAAATCTTTTCTATTTGATACATCTTTTGCATTCATGTTGAATATTTTCATTAGAGTTGTTAGTGAGGAAATGACAGCATTCATGTTGTGCAGTTTAAGTTCAAATGTAGTTACCTTGAGCTTGCCCAGCCAGTTAGCAAATTAAAAGAAGCCCAGATTAAGAGTCCAAGACCTAAACCAATGGTTTTAACAATGGGGACAACTGTAATGTTACCTGCAATATGGAAAAACACAAAGCAAAATTATTCTATTGCCAAAATATTTTGGTTTTAAAATTGAGTGCTCATATTTGTACTTTGAATTTCAATATGGTTTGTAAATTCAGATCTTTTGAACAACATCAGTCAATATGCAGTACATGATGTTGTTGTTAAATATTTAACAAACGCACGCACACACAAACACAATTTCTTCAATTCTTCATCATCCACAATTTTGAAAGCTATTCTTGGTGTGAATTTGGTGCTTACAAAAGGAAGGTGCTGAAGGCATTGTATGTAAGGTCTTTAATGCACCTCAACCCTACAAGAATGCCTGGTATCTGGTCCTAAATTTCTCTCAAGAAGAGAATGCCATTTATGTCTAACTGTGCAATAATCATGTTTTAGGAATAGGAAGAGACCAGTATTCTTGAGTTTTTATATTTTCCCATATACTTACTAAACTGAAAATTTCTGTATTCTGCAAAGAGGTTTTAGAGATATTTCTGTCCCTAAGGAGAAGAATCTGTCTTATTCAGTGATGCTTCCTATTAAAGAGCCCTGCACTGCACTACACCTTAGAGGGTCTAGTCATTTCATGCTTTTTTTTTTTTTTCGTGATGTTTCTTTAAGGTTTAATTTATATCAATCCAATTTGAGGACAAAATTAGGAAATACACAGTGCTTATCACCCACCAGCTCCCACTGGCTTCAGTGGGAGCTGCTGGATGCTCGCACTCTTGAAAATCAGGTCACTTATTTAGAAGCTTAACTTTGGACTTTCAAAAAACTTGGACCAATAGGTTTCTTATAGCCATTTAAAATGTAAGCATTCAGCCTCTGTTGCTATATGGTTAAGGTACCTTTAGCATCTTGTTTCTTCAGCCCTTCTAAAACATGGATATTATTTGGTACCTGTATTACTTTGGGTTTTTAAATAAGGCTGCTGAAGACCACTGTCAATGATAAAACTGTAAAATATCATGTTCACAGTAATACATATAATAATGGCAGAGATTCACAGTGTAGAAATAACAAAGATCCATTTAGTATATCAAATATTTCAATGTTATCTCTGCCTCCTCTGAGGAATTAGCTTTACTGTGTCTCTGAAGAAGTAGGATCTCTTCCTCATTACCTGTAGCCCATACACTTCCCCCAACCATAGCAAGAGGCCAAAACGTAGGGCTATGCTGAATAAGGTTCACCACCAATGATACTATCCATATTGCAGCACAGAGAATCCACTGGAAGAACATTCCTGGGGAGAAAACAGACAAACTAATGAATATGTTACCATCAATGGTTTTTAAAAAAAGATTTCTTTCAAGTATTGTACGTGTGAACCTGTTGTTTCTTGTTCATATAATATGTCTCAGATGAATTATACAGATACAATTGAAACCTGGTCACACATTTTAGAGAACTATACCTTATGTTTATGTAGCCATGTTACAATATTTTTTAAAGGTTATATTTTGAGGCAAGATGTTAGCAGTCAACCAATCATCTTTTTCTGGGTTCTCGCATTCTCCGTATGCTTGGTAACTATACTTGCTTGGACAGAGTTAACAGTGCCCAGATCCTCAGGTGCACATGAGCTCTGCTTGGCTCTTGAAGAGGATGGACTTAAGTTACTTTCCCTCCCAACCATGAACATGTTAGAACAGCCTAGAAATTACTCTAACTCAGTGGCTCTCAAACTTTTTTTACTGGTGACCCCTTTCACATAGCAAGCCTTTGAGTGCGATCCCCCTTATAAATTAAAAACACTTTTTAATATATTTAACACCATTACAAATGCTGGAGGCAAAGCGGGGTTTGAGGTGGAGGCTGACAGCTCGTGACCCTCTGAGGGTCCCGACCCCCAGTTTGAGAACCCCTGCTCTAACTTGCACTGTGTGGGACAGTCCTGGAGCTGTACCAGTAACACAGGATAGCCAGATTGTTGTACACTCTGGCCAAACTTCCTCTCACTCCCAGCAGATCCTGTACTCGGAGCGGCCAGGAGTGGGTGAAGTATTTTCTGGCTTTATGCCCCTCCTTCCCCAGGACTTCCCTTATACAAGGGGAATCCTTTGCTGAATATTTAAGCCCACTTTTTTGTCCCCTTTGCAGTGCTGGATTGGCACAAATAGGGGAGAAAACAGAGGCTAGGATCCACCCTCTAATGCAGACATGGTTACAGAAAAGTAATTTGGGATAAGCCTTTTTTGATCGTGGTACTCTGATAACCAACAAATAATATGTCTTCACATATACCTAGATATAGCATGACCCCGGTATAAAGCAAGTGAAGTGCTGTGGCAAAATCATAAACCATAAGTAAGAAACTAAAGGGGTTGTTTCGTGTTATCAGATTCCCAAGACCAGAAGTACTCAAGTTTCTACTTTTGATTGCTTTTAATGTTATCTACAATAATGTGACTCAAGGGATGGAGATATTTAATAGATCACCAGCTACAAAGGGTAAATACTACACACTGAAGTGTGTATTTGAGAATGTGCAAACTGCGGGGGACTGAAAGGCCCTTCACTTTTTGCTTTTCCATCTTCCAGCATCCTGCAGTATACTCCATCTCTCGTAAGTGGATGGCAAGATATAAGAAGGGCCTCTCAAAGTTTTTCCACTTCCTGGCGTTTTTATTATTGCGTTTACAAAACGAATTGTTGTGAATTAAAAATGCTGTGATTCTTCCACCTCTCTCTGTAGCTTAAGGCTGTGCTGGGGCGAATGTGGACATAGCCAGGAAGTTTCAGTAACCAGCAGATTCCATTTTCTCACTGAAAGTGTGTAAAACTTAAAACACTGTTCTTACAACTGGTAAAACTATTTAAAAAACAAAAACAGATTGTTTACCATCACCAGTATCAAATTTCTTAACAGGTACAAAATTTGTCCCAAATAAAAAGACAGCTATCGCAGAAGACATAAAGCCAATAGTGAGATCTGTTCCATTGCTGTTGACGGAGCTGTTACTTGCTCTCCAGCTGTTCATTTCTGTTCTGAAAATGCTTCTTGTTGTGATGCTGTTTAAATGAAGATCCTTTCAGGCAGCTTCTGAAAACAGAGAAGAGAATTAAATAAATATATGTCATTGGATCATAGCAGTCCTAATGGGGTTTGATTTTTAGTAATTTGGGGGTTTAAAAGGTCCTGCTTTCTACTTCCCAAAAGCTGAAAAAATTTGTAAGGAATAATGTAGCCTATGAGCTACCGCCATAAAATTTTGATTAGGGAGAAAAACGTGAGTAGTTAGAGAACAGACACAGCCATAACACAGAATTATGACTACTCAAATGTATCTGGCTTAAGGGAAGGCCTGTGGTTCTTTATGGACAGGTGCTAATATTGGATGTTGGAATGATCCTAGCTCCAGAATGTTGCTGTGGGAGATGGCCTGGAACCAAGCAGGCTGATGTCTTTTGGGTTTGCATGACAGCAAGTATTAGGCAATTCAGTGCAATCTCTTCCTCTGGTGGAAGAAGTCTTGGCAGTGAGACTCTAGTCACACCACATTGCCTAGAAACCAGAATGGAGGGGAAGGTGGGCAGGGCAGTGGTTCCACAGAGCCAGTATGGAACCCCAGGATTGCTGCAGCTCTTACACTCCATGGAGTTTAAGGGGCCCTAGGTTTTTTTCTGCGGAATGTGTGGGGGGGAAGCCATAAAGTTTCTTCCTTAAACCTCCAAGGAAACTTTTGGGAAGAATGCAGTGAGGGAAAGCTTGCAGAGAGTATTTGCTGTCACAGACACTACTGAAATGCTGTTTCATGCAGGGAGAAGCGTGTAACAAATATTAAATAAATTAGAAACACCACATTTAGAGGACTATGGGTAAAAGCTAATGCTGGGAATTTATCAGGAAATAGCCCCAGGTGGCAATGAAATGTAAAACATTTCATTCACACGAAATCACTGAACTTTGTCCATGACAGCAGAAGTTTAATGTGTAAAGATTCCAAAAACTAAATATAAAGGAGAGTATTTGGTGTGATAGTTATGTGGTACCATTGTATTTGTACCACTCTTTATACTAGACTAAAATAACATCCCAGTGCAGTCTGGCATCTCCACACGCAGATGCACTAAATACTGCTATTGGAAAAGTAGCACATATTTATAAATAACAGTGGCCATAATTTTCCAAACCTGGGTTCCAATATTAGTCATCAAAATAAGTGACCTGAATTTCAGAGGTGCTCAGGTCTGTGAAAATCAGGGCATTTTTATTGAGGGGCTTCATTTTGTGGATGAGATTTTGGCCAATCTTCCAAGTAGTAGCTCCTGGTTCTAGGATCCTGGTAATACTGCAAATGCCCCTTAGTTGGCCTCAGTGGTTAAAGCAGGTTGAAACCAGATGGGGAACTCTTACATGATCAGCCAAAGAAGAGAGGGAGCTCTCCCTCTGCTTTCAGCAAAGAAGGAAGAACTGTGTTCCCCGACATCCATTCCTGCTGGACTGGCCCTATTATCCACTGCGGCAGCAGAGTGACAGGTTTTGCTTGAAACTAGGATCAGCAGGTGAAAAGTTTACTCTCCTCATGGAGCGAAATGAATGTAATTATTTAAATGTTTCCCCCTGGAGGGTGTTGGGGTGTTTTCTCTTTGAGCACCCAAGAAAAAACCAGGAGATTCCTTAGGGTTGGAGTAGAAGGTACCCCGCCATGAGAAGAGCATGGGGCAACTTACTCCACCTGTCTAGGCCTCTGTTTTCCCTCACATCCTTTGTCTGTCTGGTCTATTTAGAACGCAAGCTGTTTCAGAGAGTTTTTACAGTATTTTGCTATATGTTTGTAAAAAAACAAAACAAAAAAAACCCCCAAACAAACAACATAATGGAGTGGCAATTTTGCAACAGAAAAGCTTCAAAAACAGACTCCAAGGAGAAACGGCTGAGCTCTAATTAACATGCAAACTAGATACCATTAACTTGGGTTTGAAGAGAGACTGGGAGTGGCTGGGTCATTACGCAGATTGAATCTGTTTCCCCATGTTAAGTATCCTCCCACCTTCTTGTCAACTATCTGAATGGGCCATCTTGATTATCACTACAAAAGTTTTTTTCTCCTGCTGATAATAGCTCATCTTAATTAATTAGCCTCTTACAGTTGGTATGGCTACTTCCACCTTTTCATGTTCTCTGTATGTGTGTATATATATATATATATATATATATCTTCTTACTATATGTTCCATTCTATGCATCCGATGAAGTGGGCAGTAGCCCACAAAAGCTTATGCTCTAATAAATTTGTTAGTCTCTCAGGTGTCACAAGTCCTCCTTTTCTTTTTGTGGATACACACTAACACGGCTGCTACTCTGAACCTGTCATAGAAAAAATAGTTGTTTGCAGTGTTGTTGTAGCTGCCTTGGTCCCAAGATATTTGAGAGACAAGGTAGGTTGGCCCAGTAAAAGACAATGCCTCACTTACCTTTTTTCTCTCATAGAAAAAATATGCAGTTCAATTCACCAAGGGCCAGATTTTAACTCCCTTACTCATGCTGAGTAGTACCTTATTCCATGATGTCAAGGGAACTAACTCAGAGTAAAGGACTTCCCAGCAAGAATACCGATGGTGGAATCTGGCCAGAAATAAGTAATCACAAATACAGTCACAAATGAAATAACGGCACATGTAATTTATTTTTTCACATACGAATCTGCAAATATTGTGCGACTCTTCAAAAATGTAACTCAAGTGGTAACTGAGAACTCAAACTCTCTGTTATCCTTTTCCCTTTTCAAACAAAAGCAGCATGGATGATAATCCATTTAATAATTACGATTGTAATGGATTTGTTTCCACAGTCAGCGTTCTTGTGTAGAGGGCCTAGGCTGAAATTGTGTCTTGTTGGAAGTGGGCTCAGCTCTAGAGACTTCCGTGTAGCATCGCTCACTTACATCAGCAGATATTTCACCCCTTTCATCTCACTCACTCCAGAAGCATTAATTAGGCAAATTACCACACTGAGAGAAGCATTAACATACCCACAGAAGCATTATAGGCACAGGTTTCAGAGTAGCAGCCGTGTTAGTCTGTATTCGCAAAAGGAAAAGAAGTACTTGTGGCACCTTAGAGACTAACCAATTTATTTGAGCATAAGCTTTCGTGAGCTACAGCTCACTTCCGAAAGCTTATGCTCAAATAACTTTGTTAGTCTATAAGGTGCCACAAGTCCTCCTTTTCATTATAGGCACAGTACATCCTCTCCTTTGGGCTTTCATTCACTTCATTCATTGCCTTTACATGATCATATCATTAAAAAGTACTGAAATTATTTAAAATTGTTTAATTTAAATGGCAGTATCTTACTTTGATTTTAATGAAGTGATAATATGGGCTTACCTATTTACTCTGTCAATCCAACTGCTGGATATAGTTTCATTTCTCTCTGCCCATTTGATTTTTGAAATTCACATCTCCTTTACTTCTGCGCTTTATAAATGTGCCTCCCCTTAATATTCTACTTTTACTAGTGTATCTATGTGACTCTCCTTGCAATCACTTTGCTCACATTACAAAATCCTAGGCACACAAATGTGTTTTCCTTTACAATGACTTTACTTACAATTGTTTCTTTGAAGTTCCGACTTCCTGCACGGACTTGCTCTGCAGAAACTGCCGGTGCCCAGCTCCAGTTCCTGCTTCCCCTCATGTGATCAAGGCTCCCCCCACCCGTCCTTCTCTTTCATTCATTTATTATCTTTTGCGCACATTTAATACTGAAGGGAACTTGTCATACTACATGTGTGTTGAGAGTGGAGGGGAAGGGATAACTCCCAAACTGCCAATGAAGCAGAACAGCCTTCTGATTCTGACCTCGGTTCCCGTCCTCTTCCCTCTTGTGGCTCCGCTGTATCAGCAGCTGCTTCATGTCATGTGCTTGGGTCTGATCACGAGTCCAGGGCGCTGCCAGAAGCAGAAGCAGGAGGAGGAGTAAGGGCTGCAGGCAGTTTCGGTGCAGCGTTTCGGAAGTGCAGGCTTAATTTAACTCTATGTTTTGGGGATTTCTAATGCTTAAAGCCTTCTTTAAAAAAAACACCCCAAAATCCTCAAATGCTTTGAAAAGAAATAGGCACTCACAACACTGATATGTGCCTGCAGCTTTAACTAGATCTTAATTAAGTTTTTTTTTTTGTGGAGATACATATGCACACAAAACTAGTTAAAAGAACATTATTGAGGTGGCAGTCAAGTGCTCAAAATTTTAGAAATGCCAGACTGAAGGTTGCCTGTGCAACCTTTATTCACCCCGCTTGTGCCTGTGCATTACAATACAGCCGTTAATTACATGGTTACATGCTATTTTTTCATGCATCATTCTGTGCACAAGAATGGTGCTCAGTTAATGAGCTGCTATTCACTATTCACAAAAAGAAAAGGAGTACTTGTGGCACCTTAGAGACTAACCAATTTATTTGAGCATAAGCTTTCGTGAGCTACAGCTCACTTCATCGGATGCATACTGTGGAAAGTGTAGAAGATCTTTTTATATACACACAAAGCATGAAAAAATACCTCCTCCCACCCCACTCTCCTGCTGCTAATAGCTTATCTAAAGTGATCACTCTCCTTACAATGTGTATGATAATCAAGTTGGGCCATTTCCAGCACAAATCCAGGTTTTCTCTCCGCCCCCCCCCCCCCACCCCCAAACACAAACCCACTCGTGTGTGTGTGTTGAGAAAACCTGGATTTGTGCTGGAAATGGCCCAACTTGATTTGTGCTGGAAATGGCCCAACTTGATTATCATACACATTGTAAGGAGAGTGATCACTTTAGATAAGCCATTACCAGCAGGAGAGTGGGGTGGGAGAAGGTATTTTTTCATGCTTTGTGTGTACATAAAAAGATCTTCTACACTTTCCACAGTATGCATCCGATGAAGTGAGCTGTAGCTCACGAAAGCTTATGCTCAAATAAATTGGTTAGTCTCTAAGGTGCCACAAGTACTCCTTTTCTTTTTGCAAATACATACTAACACGGCTGTTACTCTGAAACCTATTCACTATTCAGTTTTCTCCTTATTGTTCAATGAGTGGCCCCATGCCTTATTTACTGCACGCTATTCAAACCTTGCTCTGGAAACAGCATTGTTAACTTCCTCACAGGTGTTTCTGTAGCGCTTATCACTACAGTATCTGAATGCTTCACAAACATCAATATTTATTTTCACATCACTCCTGTGAGGTCGGGGGTGATATTATCCCCATTTTACAGATGTGGAACTGAGGCATACAGAGATTAAGATCAAAAGTTTCCGGTACTTTTTGGTGCTCAATTTGAAATGCCTAGGACCTGATTTTTCAGAGGATTTAGCATTTTTATACCACTTCATAAATTCCAAGCACCACTCTAATCTATTTCATATGCAGTAATGAGCGCTCAGCAGTTCTGCAAATCTAGTCCCAGGTAAATCAAGCTTGAGAACCCAAAAATGAGGAACACACAATTAGTGATCACATGTGAAAATTTTGGTTTAAATGGCTTGCCCGGTATCACTCTGTTGTGGAAGCAGCGATATAATCCTGTTCTCCTGAATGGAATTACCTGGCTGGGGTCTTGTGGAAAAAACTAGTGATTGATCATGTAATTAGAGACTGACTGTATCATAATTCACAAGGGGACAGAATTAAGGTTGTGCCTTAATTCTGGCATTTTCAATTTCCCCCTTCTGTTTTCCTCCACTCCCATCCAACCTCCTGCCGCACTTTCCCTCTGCTCCTATGCATTCCTGCCCGCTCATTCCGCTTTGCTGCTTAACCACTTTTGTCTCCTGTCTTCAAGTTTAAAGTATACAGTATCTTCAACTTGTTTGTTTCTTCACTTCTTATTTTTGATATTATTGAACCTTAATTTGAGATTGTCAGGTTCTTTTTCAACTATCTTATATTTTCGAAATAAAACAGCAAAGCTAATGCCTGAAATAATTTCTTAGAAGTGGAGATATTCATGAGCAAAATCTTGCTCGCTTTATTTATTATGGATATTCTATGGATTGTGGGTTGCCTGAGGATGACATGGATATGGTACACACAGCTTGCCATGATGTACAGATGTATCTCTAGACCAGTGTTTCCCAAACTTGGGACGCCGCTTGTTCAGGGAAAGCCCCTGGTGGGCTGGGCCGGTTTGTTTACCTGCCGCGTCTGCAGGTTTGGCCGATTGCGGCTCCCACTGGTAATTTAAATTCACTCACCTTTTGGAAAACTGTGGGGTTGTACCAAGTAGAGAGGAATTTTTATGCAAAAGCAAATAGGAATGGAGGAGAACATTTAGATAGAAACAAAACATGTGGCACTAATAACTGGCTGAATTCCCACTTGTAGTTTTGGGATATGGTATTTACAATGCGTGATATAGCCTTCGATCTAATAGTATTTGCATTGCCAGGCTGGATTCCACAGTGAAGTTATAATCCTGGCCTTGATCCTGCTCTACTGAAATACTTGGAGGGTGCAAAGTTTTCCACAAATCTTTGAAGATGTTTGCATGTGTGTACCTTCCTCTCACCCCCTTGCAAGAAATTAGTTGAGATTCCTCCCCAAGTTACCCATACCCTTAGAATCCTCATGGACAAGAGCCAGCGGTATGGAGATCCGGTGCCTCTACACTGGTGCTGGGACCCCAGCACACTCAACCTGCTCCATGGCAATCCGGCTGAGATAGAGCAGCCGTGCCATCAGGATTCCCTTGATTGTGACTGCCCTTGCTGTTTCCTATCTGGATTGGCTAAATGGAAAGGTAGTTTATCACTGTATCAACTCTTTTGGTTAATCTTTGAGAATACTTGGTGGATGATTGCATTTCCCACCCTCTTCCCCATTGCATACCCAACTCCTAATCCTTGCTCCACACAGACTGACCCTGGGAAAGCCATCTGTGTGATCACATGAAAGGATTGGGGGGATAGAGCAGTGTCGTTGGCTGATTTTATAGACATATGTACACACTTCCTTCATGGGATAGGTGAAATCCACTTGGGAGGGGCCTCCATGCACAGGTCTGGGTGAGGCTATCTGGATCCTTGTTTGTGATATTAGAATGTGATGCACAGGGAATGGCAGAGTTGTGACAAAGGCATCATTATAACATTGCTGCAGATTGAAGCAGAAACAGAGCATGCTGTGAACCAACCTTTTGCCAGATACAAATATCTTTAAAAATTTGTAAAAATAATTAGGGACAGCTATTTTTAAAATATCAAACAAATGTAAAAATAATATGTTGTATCTTTGGGCTGAGTGGTTAGTCCATATCTGAGGCCTAGCCAGGCTATTTCCATTAGAAGGAAAAATTGATAATAAGAGTCAGGTATTTCTTTGATGCAAACTCTGCTCCCTGTCAGGCCCACACTCATGACTGCTTTTCTGGCTTTCTTTTGGCTCTCTTCACCCAGCAACCAATCAATTCCTAAGCTCCTGCATTTGCAATCAGGCCCCAGAAACCCCCCTTGGCCCATATGGCTCAACTTCTAATTGGCCCTGCATGCAGTCTAGTGCCTTAGGCTTCTATTGTCTCCTCCTATTTTACGCCATAAAGGAGATCTATTGCATCTTTCATTTAGCCTGAATGAAGGGCGATTAGCAGGCCCATCAGCTTTTAACAATGCCAAACCAACCTAACTTCCTTCTTTGACAGGGTTACTGGCCTAGTGGCTTGGGGGAAAGCTGTAGATGTGATATATCTTGATTTTTAGTAAGGCTTTTGACCCCGTCCCACATGACATTCTCATCAGCAAACTAGGGAAATGTGGGCTAAATGAAATTACTGTAAGGTGGGTGCACAACTGATTGAAAGACCATACTCAAAGAGTACTTATCAATGGTCTACTGTCATACTGGGGGGATGTATCTGGTGGGAACCTGCATGGGTCTGTCCTGGGTCTAGTATTAGTCAATATTTTCATTAATGACTTGGTTAATGGAGTGGAGAGTATGGAGGGGAGAGTATGCTTATAAAACTTGTGGATGGCACCAAGCTGGGAGGGCTTGCTAGCACTTCTGAGGACAAGATTATAGTTCAAAATGACCATGACAAATTGGAGAACTGGTCTGAAATCAGCAAGATGAAATTCAATAATGACAAGTGCAAAGGAAGGAAAAAACAAATGCACAACTACAAAATGGGGAATAACAGGCTTGGCAGTGGTACTGCACTGAAGGATCTGGGAATTATAGTGGATCACAAATTGAATGAGTCAACAATGTGATGCAGCTGTGAAAAAGGCAAATATTCTGGGGTATATTAACAGGAGTGTTCTGTGTAAGACGTGAGACATAATTGTCCTGCTCTTCTCGGCACTGATGAGGCCTGAGCTGGAGTACTTTATCCTGTTCCGGCAACAGACTTACAGAAAGATTTGGACAAACTGGAGAGAGTCCAGAGCAACAAAAAATGATAAAAAGTTTAGAAAACCTGACTTCTGAGGAAAGGTCAAAAAAACTGGGCATGTTTAGTCATGAGAAAAGAAGATTCCGGGGAACCCGATAAGTCTTCATATATGTTAAAAGCTGTTTATAAAGAGGACAGTGAGCAACTGTACTCCATGTTCTGTGAAGGTAGGATACAAAGTAATGGGCTTAACCTGCAGCAAGGGAGAGTTAAATTAGATATTAAGAAAACCTTCAGAGGGTTTGCTTACAGCGCTGCACTGGGTGCAGCTGACTACTGTAGTGCTTAGTGAAGATGCTACATATGCTGAGGGGAGAGTTTCTCCCATGGGCATAGGTACTCCAACCTAGCTGCCGCCTTCTTGGGGAGATGATGGGAGAAGCCCTCGTGTCAACATCACGCTGTCTACACTGGGGGTTAGGTCGGGATAACTATGTCGCTCAGGGGTGTGGGTTTTCCACATGCCTGAGTGACATACTTATATTGATATAAGTTTGTAGTATAGACCAGGACTAATGCTAAGGATAATTAGGAACTGAAACAGGCTTCCAAAGGAAGTTTTGCAATCCCCATTGTTCGAAGTTTTTAATACCTGTCAGGGATGGTCTAGGCTGATTTGGTTCTGCCTCAGCATGACAGGGAGTTGGGGGAGGACTGGACTAGATGACTTCTCGAGGTCCCTTCCAGTGCTACCTGTCTATGTTTCTGTGAGTACCTATAGATCAAAGACATGCTTGATGGCAGCCATTAACATCTAATAGCATAACAATATAACCCCCCCACCCCCCAAACCTAGAATATTGGTAAATGCAGCCCCTTTCTGAGGCGAAGTGAGACAGTATGTGAAAGCAAACTGTCATAATCAGTAACTGTTATAACATTATAATTTGTTTGCATTATGGTACTGCCTAGAGACCCCAATTAAGTTTGGGGGCCCCCCTCCTGTTAGTAAAACTCAGAGTAAGAAACAGCCATAGTAGTACAAGTATATTCTAAAATGATCATATATTATATTGAATAGTTTTCTAAATACTACTGGCCCCAGTGATGGGGCATACAAAGCCCGCAATGGGGGCAGGAAAGTGTTTAAGGCGCTGCTAGGGGCTCAAGATCCCTGCCCCACCACACCTGCAAGCCATGTCAGGCCTGCAGGAGGGGCCTTAAGAAGGAGAAACCCTGCTTAGTTGGCAGCAGCCTTGGTTTCAGCCTTGTGGAATACAGTGTGGCTGGGAATAGGGACTGTGTGCACAACCATTGCCTGTCTTAGTCCCCGGGGGGAAAGAAGGCCAGACACTGAACTAATATTCTAGAACTCTTACCAGTAACTTGCCGGTGGGTGCTGAAATGTGCTGCGCCCTGCTGAGGGCCCACTGAGGGAAGGGAGTTCCACAAAGGGCTTGCGGTGGTTATTTTTGTTTGATCTTTGATAACCTCAGAAGGGGTAGAGTCCCATGGGGCCCAGCTGGAAGACTGAGTCTCCCACATCTGGAACTGTGCTGTTGGCCATTAGATGCTGAAGAGAGGGTGAGTACAGGGACTTGTTGCACCCCACGGGTAGGGTTGCCAACTCTGACTGAAGCTATTCCGGGAGATTTTCCCCCTCAACGTGATATAATGTCATTTTCTTAAAATATCCTATTAAAATCTCCTGGATTGCTTCCAATAGTCACTGGGAGGTCGATGCCAATTCCGGGAGACTCTAGGCCAATCCTGGAGAGTTGGCAACTCTACCATAGGGGCACTGTGGGAGGCCAAATCCATTACCCTCACCGCCCCTCAAAGTCAATACCAAAATCCGTGGCCACTATAATGTATTAAGGGCCCAACTCTCAGTTACCGTCTCTTATCTGCTTCACATTCCACTTCTGCAGCATTTGAGAACAGATATAACTCTGAGGAAAAACAGTGACCAGTTTCTTCTCTCCTCCACCATTTTCTCTTCTCCCCTCTATCAGGTCAGGTATGCTGAAGTCATTTTACTGTCCCAGCCAGTCAGACATGCCCCTGAGAAACAGCATTGCCTGGAGACGATGCTGTTGTTTAGCAGTGATGTTTAGAAAATATTGCTGGCTGGGATCCCAGCTGAACCTGAGCACCAGAAACAGAGTGCAGATCTGCAAAGAATGAGTACTCCTTTGAAAATCCTCCAGTTTGTTTGAGTGCCAAAATCAGGTACTCTGCAGGGGATTTCAGCACCCTCCAGGAGGCTTTTTACAAATCCCTCTGTAAGGATATTACCCAGACCAATTAAAGCCTAGACTGTTAGTCAGCATTTTTGGTCATGAAACAAACATTTTCCTTTTATCTTTTTAGAATATTGTTTCCAGATGGCAGTTCCAATCAATCTCTTTAGAAATACAGCATAAACCTTCAGAAGCAAAATGTTTCATATTTCAAAGTACAAATCTACATCATCCTTAGTAATGACATACAGCATTTTCAGCTAATAGGTCCCCAGAACCATTTATAACTGTAAGGCATAGATAGGAGGTGGTAAATCAGTCAATTTCACCACAGTGTATGTGTGTGACACTTACGGAGATGAAGTGGATGATGTCTCTATGGAAACAATTTAGCTGCAGTGTATCCAAGAGGAACAAAAGGCCACACTATAATGTTCAAATACTGTGCTGTGTGAAGGAGATGGATCTGTATTTCCAGATGCAGTGTTCCTTTTTCATGATTTTAATAATTATATACTAATGTAAAATGGTAAAAATCTTTAACATTGAACTACTCAGATATAATGCCAATCCTCACATACTGAGAACCCCAATACAAAACCAATATGTTGCACGCTAGCCCACATCCTCTCCAGATGTCCAAGATAAAAGATAGTGTCTTCCCACCTACCGTCACTACTGGAACTCGTCCAAAAATGGGGAATTTTGCAATTGTTGCAAAAAATTTGTCACTAGTTTTTGTCTGAAAAATTCTGACCAGCTCTAATTCCTCTAATTCCTAACACCTCTTCCTTGTTTAGATTGATCCTCAGCCAGCCCCTGCTCCCCGCGCCTCACTCGATTATTTGTTCCCTGCAGCTACCATGACAGAAATGATGAAGTTGTAGAGCTGTGTCATCTGTGTATTGAATACATTACAGCCCATGTCTTCTCTCTAACCCTCCCAATGGCTTTCTATACACATTGAACAGAAGGGGTAACAGAATGGGTCCCTCTGGACCCTTTATTGCTCTGTATAGAAAGGAGTTTGGGGTCCTGTAATAATGTGGGTTAATTAACACACTGCAGACGCTAAGGCAGATTCCCCACAAGCATGTATTATTGGTCACGGTATATCCTAAGGCCTAGCTTACCCTCAAACCAGGGTCCTGGAGGGAGGGAAGGGTTTCCAAAAGATGTAAATGGGAATTAAAAGTTATATCTGAATTTTCTGTCTGTCTCATCCATGTCCAGCAAGCAGCTTAAAATGTGTGGAGGAGGGGAGAGAGGGGAGCCAATAACAACATGACGCCAAATGAACAAAAAGAAAGTTGAAACCTTAGCTCATGTCACTATTTTTTGGGAATAATCAAACTGAATGTTTTGGGCTCCCTCTGCTGGTTCTGCAGCAGCACTTCCCTAAAACAGCATTCCTAGGGATGTGCTGACATCACAGAGGAAGCTGTTCCACAACCTAAAGTGTTAAATATGAAAAGATATTATGTATATCGACCATGTAGTTTAACAAAAACAGCCATGTGTAGTTCAGCTTCTTTGCTTCTCCCAGCATCCCAGGGTTTCTATGTGACGAGAAGGGAATCAATATATGTAGTATTTACTAAAATGGAAAATGACAAAACTGGGAGGGAGTTTCCAAATTTTGAATATTACAAGCAGTTCCATTTATAGAGCACCTTTTATTGCAAAGTGCTTTACAAACTCGTCAGGGATTATTTTATTCACTCTTAGGCAGACAACATTGGCATGCACTGTGCACTTCTGGGATGAAATATGACAGCTGTTAAGCAGGCTGTCATGATAATAGTAACATTATCACTAAGTAATTATAAATGGTTTCCCTTGTGCTGTTCATATGCATTTTGTTTTACAAACAGAGTAAGAAACGTGCTCTGTCCTAAAGAGTTTACATTGTAAAGTGGACTAGACAAACAAAGAGAAGATATAGGAAGGAAAGGGCCACAAGGAGGGATTTAGGTGAGAAGAAAGAGGAAGAAATCCTGAATGTTAAGAGGGACACGGAGTACAGAGTATGGCTTGTCAGTATGTGGAAGGCTGTTCCAACCATAGGCCACATGCACTGGAGGTTTAGCGTGCATTCTTGTGAATTAATTATAACAACTTCCCTGTAAAATAGGTAACTATTTATCATCCCAATTTTAGAGATGTGGAATCTGAGTCAGAGAGATTAAGTAACTTGCCTAAGACAACAAAGCGGGTCTGGGTCAGAGCTTTGGTTTGAATGCAGATATCTTAACATTCAGTCCCATGTCTAATCCACTAGCCTGCTAGAGAAGGCTGCTGCTCATGCTATTTGAACTGCCCACAGTTTGGCCAAAGGTCACATTGACTGCCTAGTAGAAGAGTTGGCGTAGATGCAGGCCTCCAGCTGGTCAGGAGCTTGAAGCAGTCTTAGCACAAGCAATAGCAGCTTGGGTGGCACTGTCTCCTAGAGCCATAAATTGGGCTGGGTTTCTTCCAAATACTGAGGTACAGATGGTGGTGGATTTCACAAGTCAATAAACAAACTGACATTCCTAGCTAGTGAACAGTGACCAGAGGAGCTAGCAAACAGGAGTAGCTAACAGGGGAGTTTTGCGAGGGAGTTCTCCAGGTGGAGGAGGAGCGATTACAATACCCTTGGGGCAAGTTTGTTGTCTGAATTCTTTGAGGGGGTCAACAAGCATGTGGACCAAGGGGATCCAGTGGATATAGTGTACTTAGATTTTCAGAAAGCCTTTGACAGAAATCCTCACCAAAGGCTCTTACGTAAAGTAAGCTACCACTGGATAAGAGGGAAGGTGCTCTCATGGACTGGTAACTGGTTAAAAGATAGGAAACAAAGGGTAGATATAAATGGTCAGTTTTCAGAATGGAGAAAGGTAAATAGTGGTGTCCCCTAGGGGTCTGTTCTGGGACCAGTCCTATTCAACATATTCATAAATGATCTGGAAAAAGGGGTAAACAGTGAGGTGGCAAAATTTGCATATGATACAAAATTACTAAAGATAGTTAAGACCCAGGCAGACTGCGAAGAGCTACAAAAGGATCTCTCAAAACTGGGTGACTGGGCAACAAAATGGCAGATGAAATTTAATGTTGATAAATGCAAAGTAATGCACATTGAAAAGCATAATCCCAACTATACATATAAAATGATGGGGTCTAAATTAGCTGTTACCACTCAAGAAAGAGATCTTGGAGTCATTGTGGATAGTTCTCTCAAAACATCCACTCAATGTGCAGCAGCAGTCAAAAAAGTGAACAGCATGCTGGGAATAATTAAGAAAGGGATAGATAATAGGACAGAAAGTATCATGTTGCCTCTATATAAATCCATGGTACGCCCACATCTTGAATACTGTGTGCAGATGTGGTTGCCCATCTCAAAAAAGATATATTGGAATTGGAAAAGGTTCAGAAAAAGAAATGATTAGGGGTATGGAATGGCTTCCATATGAGGAGTGATTAATAAGACTGGGATTTTTCAGCTTGGAAAAGAGACAGCTAAGGGGAGATATGATTCAGGTTTATAAAATTATTACTGGTGGAGAGAAAGTAGATAAGGAAGTGTTGTTTACTACTTCTCATAACACAAGAACTAGGGGTCACCAAATGAAATTAATAGGCAGCAGGTTTAAAACAAATAAAGGAAGTATTTCTTCACACAACACCCAGTCAAACTGTGGAACTCCTTGCCAGAGGATGTTGTGAAGGCCAAGACCATAACAGGGTTAAAAAAAGAACTAGATAAATTCATGGAGGATAGGCCCATCAATTGCTATTAGCCAGGATGGGCAGGAATGGTGTCCCTAGCCTCTATTTGCCAGAAGCTGGGAATGAGCAACAGGGTATGGATCACTTGATGATTACCGGTTTCAGAGCAGCAGCCGTGTTACTCTGTATTCGCAAAAAGAAAAGGAGTACTTGTGGCACCTCTGAGGAACAGTGGGGGGGTGGGGGGGAGGAAAAAACAAGGGGAAATAGGTTACCTTGCATAATGACTTAGCCACTCCCGGTCTCTATTCAAGCCTAAGTTAATTGTATCCAATTTGCAAATGAATTCCAATTCAGCAGTCTCTCGCTGGAGTCTGGTTTTGAAGTTTTTCTGTTGTAATATCGCAACTTTCATGTCTGTAATCGCGTGATCAGAGAGATTGAAGTGTTCTCCTACTGGTTTATGAATGTTATAATTCTTGACATCTGATTTGTGTCCATTTATTCTTTTACGTAGAGACTGTCCAGTTTGGCCAATGTACATGGCAGAGGGGCATTGCTGGCACCTGATGGCATATATCACATTGGTAGATGTGCAGGTGAACGAGCCTCTGATAGTGTGGCTGATGTTATTAGGCTCTGTGATGGTGTCCCCTGAATAGATATGTGGGCACAGTTGGCAACGGGCTTTGTTGCAAGGATAGGTTCCTGGGTTAGTGGTTCTGCTGTGTGGTATGTAGCTGCTGGTGAGTATTTGCTTCAGGTTGGGGGGCTGTCTGTAGGCAAGGACTGGCCTGTCTCCCAAGATTTGTGAGAGTGATGGGTTGTCCTTCAGGATAGGTTGTAGATCCTTGATAATGCTTTGGAGAGGTTTTAGTTGGGGGCTGAAGGTGATGGCTAGTGGCGTTCTGTTATTTTCTTTGTTAGGCCTGTCCTGTAGTAGGTGACTTCTGGGTACTCTTCTGGCTTTGTCAGTCTGTTTCTTCACTTCAGCAGGTGGGTATTGTAGTTGTAAGAATGCTTGATAGAGATCTTGTAGGTGTTTGTCTCTGTCTGAGGGGTTGGAGCAAATGCGGTTGTATCGTAGAGCTTGGCTGTAGACAATGGACCGTGTGGTGTGGTCTGGGTGAAAGCTGGAGGCATGTAGGTAGGAATAGTGGTCAGTAGGTTTCCGGTATAGGGTGGTGTTTATGTGACCATTGCTTATTAGCACCGTAGTGTCCAGGAAGTGTTCCTCAGACGTTCTTGTTAAACCCTGTGCTGGAAATGGCCCACCTTGATTATCATACGCATTGTAAGGAGAGTGATCACTTTAGATAAGCTATTACCAGCAGGAGAGTGGGGTGGGTGGAGAGAAAACCTTTTGAAGTGATAAACACCCATTTTTTCATGGTCTGTGTGTATAAAACATCCTCACTGCATTTTCCACTTTATGCATCCGATGAAGTGAGCTGTAGCTCACGAAAGCTTATGCTCAAATAAATTGGTTAGTCTCTAAGGTGCCACAAGTACTCCTTTTCTTTTTGATGATTACCTGTTCTGTTCATTCCCTCTGGGGCACCTGGCACTGGCCATGTAGGAAGACAGAATATTGGGCTAGATGGACTTTTGGTCTGACCCAGTAGGGCCGTTCTTATGTTCTAGCCACTGGTTTACATTTTGAAGGCTGTCTGTAATGAAAAGGGCAAGACACTACTTTTTTTTTTAAAAAAAAACCCCTGATATTAGCCTTGATATTTCTGCATCTCTGAAACTGGCAATGGCCATGAGCTTCTCAGCTCCGAAGGCTGCTTGGCATCAGAAGGTACAAGCTGAGAGTGGGGATTCATAAATGGAGAGGATTAAGAGAAGGCAACAAGTGTAATGAATAAGAGGAGAGGAGATCAGGAGTGAGGGCAAAATTATGCAGGGCCATGAAGGTCTGGATAAGTTACTTGAATTTGATGTAGTAAATGAAAGGAAGCCAAGGAAGAGATTTGTGAAGGTGATAACTTAATTAGTGACATGGGAAGAAGATGAATTGGCAGTGGCATACAGCAATTCTACAAAATAGTTTAGGACAGGAAGTGAAGATGAATTCAGAATCTCATTGAAATTGCAGAAGAAATTTAGGGAGGCAAAGTGCAATTAGCCGAGTTGGAATTTGACCAGAACACCAGTGTTAATAACTCTACCCTTTCAAATAACACTCAGGAAATATCTATGATCACCAGTGTTTGGGACCTTGGCTTTTGCATCCCATCTATAAGAAGGCACCTCCAATGGAACAGTTCCTCTTTAGCACTATGCAGGGCCTTTGGTTCAGTATTGATTCGGAGATGAGAGCCATCTCTGGAAACACAAATAACACTTGCTACAGGACCGTCCTTTGTGTTCTTTGATAGATTTCCAAACAAGTCCATATCCAGTTCAATACTGATTAGCATTGGGAGATCTAATAGGATCCCAGCACAAGGCAGAATGGCTGCATGTCATGGGAGTCGAAAAACTACGAACATTTCTTAAGGGCGTCCCTTAAAGGTCAGGCCAAAGTATACATTTTTGGAAAAAGATCTCACCCAGGTTAGAAGACATTAGTCAAGTTCTTGGCATCTTTCCATTCCAAAGAAATTATTGGTGCTGCATTTCAAGAAAGAACAATATTGCTGGAGCACAAGAATAATGGAAGCATTTCTGCTATAATTGTATTAAGGGAGCATCAGAAAAACAACAATCCCAAACTATGTTCTCTGTCGGATCATCACCACTTTAACTACATGGGCTCCTCCTACAAAGCAAAGTGGGAGTGAAACTGTGCTCCAAATCATCAATACTCTTTTTATAAAGAGCTGTAGGATTAGGTTTGTGTGGGTTATAATGTTTAAAGAGGATGAACTAAAGGAAAACATAAGTAACCAAGACTATCCAAGTCTTTAGAGCAGGGTGGAATAGCCAAAAGTACTAACAAGATTAGTGCAAAGTTGTTAATGCACCTCGTTAGCTTGTTTGTATTAATCCTGCTAGTTTGAGAAATGTCAGTTCAAGTTCTCAGTAAAAACCTGAAATAGAACAAGAGAGAGGGAACTATAAGTAGAATGAGGAAACTCTTTTCTTCTGTCTACAGATCACTTGTTCCCTTCCAAGGTACAAAGAGAAATCAGGTTTAGAGGAAACAGTTCACAGGAGCATTGTCCTTACAGAAAATTTATAGGTATAGGGAGTACCTAGCTTGATGCACAACTTAGAAAATATCCACATATAAAGACTACAAAGGCCTAGTTAGTTTAAAATAAAACCACTTCAAATCATACAATATTGTAAGTAATCTTGGAATTTATCTTAAATATATGTTCACATTTGAGTGCTTCTCCCATTATTATTAGTAATGGAAAAGAGATTCTCTCCATTATTATGAGTCATAAGGAAAGTGGAATGAAGAAGTTTTTATTATTTTTACAGATAGCGTTAATTTTATAGGAACCTGTATGGTCTAGTTGGATAGGGCACCAGAGGAGGCATCAGAGGTCCTGGGGTCTATGCTTGGCTCTGCCACTATCTTGTTGTCCGACTTTGGGCAAGTCACTTAACTTCTCTGTGCCACAGGTTTCCCATCTGTAAAATTAGGCCAATGATATGTCCCCTTTTAGAACTACAGATGAATGGCACTATGTAACTGCTATATATTATTATTCTTATATTTTTAAAGCCAGTTACCTTTTTCGATATAAGGATGTATGATTTCTGATATGTTAAAGGATCTAGTTTTCCCTGTTACTGTGGAAGACTGTCATTTCTTAAACACATTTGCATGCAATGCACTAGAGGGCCCTCAGGAGTTAGAAACGGCTGGAATGTACTTTTAGAAGGCATACTGTTCACAGGACTTTTCATTGCAGAATTTAAAATAGAAGGGTTTTTTATAACAAGGTTCATGTAAGTTTGTAGCAGTTCATATGCAAACAGCCTTCCTGTACAGCTAGTCCATTTGTAAAGAGCGTTAAGCCTGCAATCAAATATCTAAAATGTGGAGCACACTTAAATCTGGGATGTGAGTTAGAGTATGTTAAGAAACGCTGCTTTTACTAAATTCTTGGTATTAGCATAAGAGATTTACCACGGCCAAGGATGGGGCAAGCTGAATAGGTAAGACTATTTCTATATCTTTGTAGTTCAATAAACTCTGCATTTATGTTTTTTCTTCCTTAAGAGGAGATGACAGTGCTTTTTATTTTATTTGAAGATTATAGTCAGTCATTTAGGAAATGCTATTTTATAGCTTCACAAGAGTATAGAATTAACAATATTTTATCTTTAATATAGGATTATGAAGCATGTGAACTGTTACTGGGCCAGGGTGTAATCATTGTTTGATAGTGGAAATGTTCATATTTGAATTGGTACAGTTACTGGGCTGGCTAATGCACTATATTTTAAAACTAACATGAGGCAACAAAAGATGTGGTTTTACTTTGAGGACCTGCCTGTCATAAACACAAGGAGAGGAAAGTTTGGCTTTTCCAAGCTTTCCTCCTAGTGCTGGAGTTCAGTTACTCGGGACTGTAAATTGTAACTTGTGTTCCATGATGTTGGGGTTTTATTTATCTTTTCATTTTAATCTGAAATCTCTAATATGGCAAGTCTCTAGATCACTAACTTATTAGATCTACACAGTGAGAAAGAGAGATGCCACATTCTATATCCATGTGGATAATGGAATATTATTTGCAATTTTTTTCCTTTCACAGCTCACAGAGGAAACTCAGACATTTTGGATCGTGATTCCTTTAACTTTGTTTACACAGTTGACTCCATTCATTCTCTGAAACAAGTCACTTCCCCTGAGCTGGCTGATAAGAGTTTAGCAGCTTGCTGAGGTGGAGTGTCAGAGTCATTAGTATTAAACACATTCCTAGCCGCACCACTGGCCCCTGTGCACCGCTCGCACTGGAAGCTATTTGGAAAAGAAGAAATAGAGATCTGTGAAGGGAAATCATGCATCATCCTCCTTGCTGGAAACCACTGAAGACTATAAGCTGCTTTCATCATGTGGATTCACCAGAGAAATGACCTTCTTAGATCAGCCAGGCCAAATCATAAACTGGTTTGTTTGCTTGCTGTGCACCCCACGGGTGCTGAGGCTCTGGAGTGGCAGGCGTCCCAGGACCAGGAGGAATCTGCTGCTGGGCATAGCCTGTGTGATATACCTGGGGTTTCTGGTCAGTCAAGTGGGTCACATTTTACCGCAGCACAGAGGGGGACGCCAGAAGGTCAGTTCCAGGAGTCTTCAAGATGCTGGTCAGACACCTTTTCTGGGGATCCCACTGGATGGCACTTTCTCCCCACCTGATCTCCAAGGGCCCCAGATGGGTGGCAATGGGACCTCAGTGCCACCCAACGTGGTGTACATCACACTGCGGTCCAAGCGCAGTAAACCCACCAACATCCGAGGCAGTGTGAAACCCAAGCTGAGGAAGAAGCATGCATTCCCTTTGCCCTATGGGCAGCGCTTTCCAGTAGGTGTCACTGGGCAGGAGGAGGCCTTGTCCCAGCAGCAGGGGCGGACTAGCTACTCCATGGGACTAATGAAGGAAGCAGTAGTTCCAGAGACACCAAGGCACCAACTGAAGAAGCACTGGGATGGAGAGAGGGAAGCAGTGGGCAGGGGACACCGGAGACATGTTGGGGTTTCAGGAGGTATAAATGTGCAGCCCAAGGCTCGGGAGAGTAATATCAGGATATACAGTGAGAGGTCCCCCTCTTGGCTGAGCAAAGATGATATCCTAAGCATGTGTTTGCTAGCGGATTCCCGGATAGACAGTGTCCAAGAAGCACCCTCTCAGCATGGAGTCCTACTGGTGTTTGAGAGGAATCCCAGTGCCACAGGAGCAGCCTGCAGTCAAGGGTACTGTGGCCTCATCAAGAGACCCCTTGATATGAGTGAGGTGTTTGCCTTCCATTTAGACAGAATCCTGGGGCTGAATAAGACCTTGCCTTCTGTAAGCAGGAAATCGGAGTTCATCCAAGGTAACAAATTCACTTGATTTTTAGTTTCCATCTGGGGGACTCCAGTGTGTAGTATTTGAGCAACAGCAGGCTTTAATTTCAGATAGTCTGAGAACTAACTCTACAGAGCAAAGTTATAAGGAACTTAACCTGGAATATGTGTTTATGTAATTTCAGGGCTCCTCTGCAGTGTAATAGTTCTGTCCTGAAGGATGTAATACACCCAGAGTTTATTAATGCTTCTGGCTGCCTCATAGAATAATAGAGTTATTGAGAGCATACAGACAACTTCCTTTCCATAGAAGACTAATTTGAGTGAGGGGAGAAAAGGGATGATCCTTTTTTTCATATCATTTGTAGTGAATATGAAATTCTATAGACTGATCAAAATGAAACTGAAGAAGGGCACAGTCTGGAAGTCTCTCAGCACAGTGCTCTGTGCTTCAGAGGTTAGTTTTTACTCTTTCACCTCCCCTAGATTTCACTTTCACAAGATATTGCGGAAAACCAGCACTGGAATTCATTTGCCACGAGTAGCAGATAGGGGACACATTTCTGTTAGCCCAAGCACCGATTGTGGGAGGTCTTAGAGCTCCTTCTTGAACTCCTTTGGCAAAATCCCAAAAGCACAAATGCCTCTGGAAATTAAAACCGAAATTGTGCAGTCACTGAAGTCTCAGTGGTTTCTTCTGTTTGACAACTTAAAGCTCATGACACACCTGTGTCTAGCTAAATAAATACACCTGCTATAGATGCTTCATTGTGGTTGTAGTATGTACAATGCAAATTGCTTTTAACAGAATAGCATATTTTTCTTCTCCTAAAATGAAATTAAAATTATATTTAATAGTTTCAGTGTAAGTTGATAAGTCTATCTGAAACATTACTGTCTCATTAAATGTGTCTTCAGCCTAAATGCTATTTTTATATACACACTGATCATAAGCTGAAAGGGCTGTGTTATATTTTACTGAATCATTGCTATTTGTTTTTGCTGTTCATTTCTTAGTACTGAAGAAGATTATTTTATACAAAATATGTTATAAATCAGCCTGTATTTTATCAAAGAAAGGGTAAAGCAAAAATGTCCTTGCAAAAGTTGATGGCAGGAAAAGAACGTACTGATCTGTGATTTATCAACACTGTGTAAACCTTCCCTTTGGCAGCCTTTACGACAATATGAATGAATCTCTAGGAATAACAGTTTGGTGGCTTTTGAATATTATTCATAGCAGCAGAGCATGGAAGATGCATTATGCATACTCTATTTTTAGGAACAGGATTTATTGCTATAGAGCTGTCATAAGGCATTAAGGCAGTTCAGTTTCAGGAATTCTGTATAATATGGCTGCACAGATGACAGACTGTAGCCCCCTTGGAAACTGCTATTAGGTTAAGTGTAGACTGAATTGCTTAATGTCTTCAGCCTGCAACATCTTTTGGATTGGCTGGGAGAGAGATTCTATTTTCTTCAGCCTCCTTTTCCCTGTAATTGGTTATGTTCCTACAGCACGAAAAGTGTTGCTAAGTAATGAGGAGAAAAAAAGTCATTTTTCCTTTTGGGTCTTTTTTCATGTTTTCCAGCTAAAGGGCGAGTTCAGCTTCTGGAACAGCCACAGCACCTTACCTCTCTCCATTTCATTAATCTTGAAACTTGCTGGATTTCAAATGCCTGCCTTGGTTGCCATAGTTACTTGCTTGAGTGTATTTGACTTGGATTGTTAATTAACTACACAAATGTCAGCGGAGAACACCTCATTTGTTGTTCTCTTCTTGTTTAGGAAAGGAATGAAAAATTATTTTAGAAAACAGGATGAACAATTAATGAGCCTGCTCCTGTAGCCTCTACTCATTTCAGTAATCTGTATGTGGGCTGCCTAAATGATTTCAGTGAGACTGCTTGTGTGAGTAATGACTACTCATGAGAAAGAATGCAATGTAGGACTGGACTCCTCAACAAGTTCTAAGCTGACATATCCTTTTAGCTTGCCTCAGTCATGATGTAATCAATGTAACAAGACATGCTTGATGTAGCATTAAAATCTTTTTAAAAATAGGCTCCACAAAACCGCCATTCATTTTGTCAAAAGCATTTTCAAAGAGGTGCTTTGTAAACCCCCAAACAACTTTGGGTTTATTTTTTGTTTCCACAGCTCCTCCCCTGATAGGTGACGGAGAGGCTAGCAAAATACTGTACCAGAGCTCTCTGCTTGCCACTCCCCTAATCAAAAGTGAATCATTTGCCACAGGTTTAAATTATCCTGTGACATTTCTGCCTTGCCAGAATGGAAAGTTGGGTCACAATAACTGTTTCCTCAATATTCTTTGCCAGTGACTTATCAAAAATAACATGGGCATGGAGACTAAAGGTGGACAAAGTCTTCCACAATTTTGATTTGAAAACCAAGCAAAAATAATTCTATGCATATGCAAATATATATACCACTTTTTTCCCAGTGTTCAAGCAGTAGGTGTTAGCTGGAAGAACTCCTTTGGTACTGAGATATAAATGAGCAAAGCAAGGGCTGAAAAGAAGTGGGAAAATGGCATAAATGTGTGGTAAGGGCATTGGAGTAAATAGTGGATGATCCTCGTACATCCAAGCCTTCTGAAGTCCACATCCTAGCCCTGGAAATCTGTGCTTTAAAGGGTCTGGTAATGTCAGCATGGAGGTGTGGAATTAGGGAGTATCTCATTTACAGGGCATGCTTCCATCCAAACCAAATTGATTTGCAAGCAAAATCCTGTATAAGATGTAATGCCTGCCCGTTGCAAGCTCCCACAGGTCGGCCAGGATGGATTTGGATTTCACCAGGAATCCTTGGACTGTACAGCCTGAAGGCTACATTTCTAGTCCCTCTGTGCTTCCTCAAAACACTGTCTCATATACAGGAATGACTTAAGCTTATGCTCAAATAAATTTGTTAGTCTCTAAGGTGCCACAAGTCCTCCTTTTCTTTTTGCGGATACAGACTAACACGGCTGCTACTCTGAAACCTGTCAGGAATGACTTAGACGCTGTAAAACATAACTCAGAGAGTTTTTGGGACACTTCTTCCTCCCACTAATCTTTCAATGGGAAAGACAAAATGTACAAGAGTTTGTCTTTTTAGCAAGGTACCATTAATGATTCCTGCAGAGAGGTAGGAAGGGCCCTGGAGAAGGCTGTATCACTTCCAGTGCATATCCCGGCTACTCAGTAGATCAGTAGCTATTCCACATGCTGCCCTGAGGTTTTCAGGTCATTCCTTGCCCATATCCTGTGCCCCCTTATCTCCAAAACAGGCAGGGATACCTACTAGTGGGGGAGTTGTTTGGTGTCAGGGCACAGTCCATCTTACTCAGCACTTTGGCCAAGCAAAATGGCTGCACAGCATGTCCATAGTGAGTTTCTTCACCTGTTGAGTAGCATTGTTTCTGCTCACTTCATCACAGGTTATGTGCAAATGGATGCTGGGAATTTGGCACAGGTGTGATAGAAAGTTCCATTGATTAGAGTTGTCATGTTTCTTTACTGACCTCTACACAACGAGAAAGATAGCCACAGATTTTCTCTTACACCCAACATACTTAGCATGCTCTTTCCATCACATCAAAAGTTATGAACATTCAGGCACACTCGTTATTAGTTATTAATGTCAGGGCAATAAGAACTCAGTCTTACTTATGCATTTTAAATGATGTCTCTTTTGTGTGCCCTTTATCAGATTGAGTTGTGCTGTGAATTGCTTGCTGTCATATAGCTGGATCTGAGTGAGAGACCAGAGGTCATATTCTCACAACAGTGTGTTACATAAAAATCCAGTACTTATACACCCCTCACAGATTCCTTAAAATCTGCATTCACACACAGAAGATTTTCGTCCCTTCCAAGATTTCTCCGAAGTGTATAATGCTTATAGCTAAGATGTGGAAGAAAGAGGGGAAATACTTTAGTCAACACTTTTGAGATCTGTTTAAGTGGCTTACACCATTTTCTTACTGTTCAGAGGGCTACCTTACATGGAGAAGGCTTTGCCAGGATAGGTCTACTGGTCCCTAGTGGAGACAGAGCTTGTACCAGCAAAAGGAGGTGTGTGTGTGTGTGTGGGTTGCCACTATAGTTAGACCACCTTCCCCAATGATATAAGCTAAACTAGCAAAAGACTCTTTTGCTGATATAAGCCACGTTGAGGTGTATCCCTCTCCCCACCAACTTTCATTCTGTTTTTTTTTAATTAACAAACTTTGGGCATGCCACTTACATCAGTCTGTGCCTCCATTACTACTTCCTTTCCTCCTGTGGGCTTGGGAGGATACCTGTTAATTATATGTATGAGAGAGATTCATATACTACAGTGATGTGGCGCATAGATGTCTCTGGAGAGGATTGCAAGGAGCAGCAGCATCACTGAAAGCAAGAAAGGGGTTCTAATTCACGTCTCTGCAGCAGCATCTCTAGGAAAGGTTGGGAGCAGAGGCCCAGCAGCAGTGGGAGATAATGGGCTTGATCCTGGAGGGTTCTGAGACATCTCAGCTCCTACCATAATCAACTGAATTTGCACTCAACAGCATGTAGGGTCAGGCCTAGAACTATCTTTTGTTGTTATTCAAATTGGGCCAGAGCCTTGCTTGGTGTAAGTTGGCAGGCTTTAATGGGGCTATGCCAATTTATACCATCTGAGGATAAAGCCCCTTATCTGTTTTTACTCACTGCCTTCACATTTTCCCTGCAGCAGCCAGCAATCTGGGTTACTGCTCTCTACTCCAGCTACGAAGACATGCTCCAATAATTCCATTTGTGTTATAAAGTTGAAGTGTTTTGTTTTGGTTCATCTTTGTTTCCTGTGAATCACAAACATTTCCTGTGTTTAACCTTTTTAAAAATCTGAATGGAAATTGGCATGATATTGTCATAACATTAAAATAATAAATAACAGTGAGGTGTTGGTTGTTATGCTGAACCTTTTGGGTGCGCGGGGAGGTGGTTTGCTTTGTTTGGAGAGCATTGATTTATCTGCTTTGGGGAAAACCCATAAATAATTACATGAACTTTGATTATTGATATAAGGAAAAAAAGATCAAATTGAGGTCCCATCAATATATAATATATTTAACTCTGATATAGAGCTTTTTTTCTGGGGGTTTCAAAGTGTTTTACAAAGGAAGGTAAGTGTCACTATCCCTATTGCATATACATTTATTGCAAATAAAGAAAGCATCACTGAGAGGTCATTTAGCTAAGGTCAAGAGGTAAGTCAGTGACAGAGTCAGGAGTGGAACCCAGAATGAGAGAGTTCTGGGAGACTAGATTGCATATGGAAGATTTGGACCAAGCTTTTCAAATGTAAGTTCCTGAAAGTTATGCTCCTAAATCCTTATTTAGGCAACAAAATAAGTGTCCTACTTTTTAAAACTGCTGATCACCCATTGACTTCTGGGGAAAAAGAACAGAAAGAAGCTGAATATGACAGGGGAGGATAGCGTAATTATCAGTGATGGTAGTGAAAGGAAAGAGATGGGAGGGCATAAGAGGAAAGATCTGTTCGAGGTTGGAGATGCCTAGTTTAAGAAAACAGGCGAACAGGAGGACAGTTCCAGAGGTGGCTCGAGCTGTACACTGGATTCATTTGAGCGTCATCACCTTGTGTGTGTAAGTACCAGGATTTGGCGAAGTTAGAAATATATCTGGTCTTTGTGGTACAGCCCATTCTTCTGCTTTCCGAAGCAGATTTCCGAAGCAAGTTGAGCAGGTTTTTATTCAGTCTAGGATGGCTCAAGGTCATTCTGTCCTGGGAGAATTCAGTAGTATGAAAAGTGCACTGACCTTGTTGGCAGATGACCCTTTGCTAATAATGGGCAAACATCAGTTGTCCTTGCTGATATGTTGTCCTTGCTGATTATTTTAGGGCAAGTCAGCATCTTCTGACTTTTACTGACTCAATTGCGGATCTTGGCAGGACTGGATAGACTCATTCTTAAGTAGTTCTATTCTTTGCTCTCAGAGAGATGCTGAGAGTGCTGTTGGACTCATTGTTCTGGGAGTACTCTCATGTGGGGTGCTACAACTCTCTTTTGCCACCTCTCCGGTTCAATATGTACGTGAAGGAAATAGTGAGATGATTTGCTCTGCAATGTAACACATGTCAAGGTGGTAGCAATGTGATCGTTTGGATGTAGCATAAAATTTGACCACTTTGCCTGCACTTTCTTGCTTACTGCTCAGGACTAACATGCAAAAATTTCAAACCTTTGATCATATTCCAGTAACTGTCATCTAATAACTTGCCATATAAATGTTTCCTTCTTTGCATATAAACATGTAAATTCCTGGCCCCCCTCCCTGCCCCACCTCAAAAAAAATTACTCTGCTTTGAAGTGCAACACCGGTATTCAGCCCTGGTTCAGTGACAGGTTTAAGCATCAGGCAGGACATCAGAGTTAGCAACAAGAACTTTTTACCATTGGAAAGAAAATTATCCCATTTTTTCCAATAGGATACACACCACTTACTTATAGCCCTGCTGTTGTATGTTCTGAGATATATGACTCAAATATGGTGACATTATTATATAGCAAATGGCAGTTTGGGGTAATTTTTAGAGGTGTCTAAAATTGGTATGTGGTGTATTGAGGACTGTGTTGGAATTCCAAGCTACCACTTTAAGAGCAGAGATGGGGGTTTCCCAGTCCTACTTGTAGGGTTCGGTGCTCTGTAACAATGCATCCTATCCAGTCAATCTGGAAAGAACCAGCTTAAAAACAAGATCGCGACAATTTTGCCTCACTGGTTTAGGGATGAGCTTGTTGTTTCTCTCTCTTGTGTGTTATCACTCTGAATTCTAAGAATTAAAGTAGTGTTATCTTAAACCTTCCAGCAAAAGTATTTATTTTTTCATCTAGCTTCTCCGTGTGTATGCAGTGAACATAACATGATGATTATAATTTCTCTCTCTCTCTCTCTCTCTGAGCCCTGTACAGATGGATTCATCATATCTAAGGCACCTGGTTTTACATCTGGAGGGATAAGACAAATATTATTTATATACATTTTAAAAACTGACTAAAATATTTCTAAAATGGATTTTCTGTAAAATATATATTGTATATGAAGAATATATGACACTGTGGGGTTGAATAAAGGTCTTATCAGCACTACTTTGGGATGAACTGTATGACTCATTGGCAAGGACATATTGCTCATGAATGATAAAGCCAAAGTCATGCCACATCCTCATATGGTCTATCTATAACCTTTCTATTTACAGCTGTGAAATCTTATATCTGTAGGACTAAAACTCTAAAGATGACAAAATAAATCCACTTTTTGGTTGGACTCCAGGATTTGCCTTATATATTTGCCTTAGAAAGGAAGAAACAGTGGGCTAGATCCTCAGCTGGTGAAAATCAACATTGCTTCATTAATTTACCCCAGCTGTGGATCGGATGTCAAATTTTTAAAACTGATTTAATAGATAGTCTCCAAAGGTAGAGAGACTTTTATGCAGACAGCAAACAGAGAGCAGTTCTTCTCAGACATTGAAGAGAACTATAATGTCTAGGGTTTTTCCTTTTCTGTGGTGGCTGTTTTCAGATGTGGAATATGACCACATAAACCAAAGGATGTGAAATTATTGGGGCTTGGTAGCTTTTTCCTGCCACATCTGAAATGTTTTCTTTAAAAACAAATGCTGTAATTAGTGATGCCAGAGACAATGTCTAAAGAATTATCAAGTTCTTTTAGTTTCCAATATAAGAGAATTATTCATATATGGTAATGATTCTATTTTGCCTCTTCTCAGATGGTCTGCCATGTCCTATTATTCTCTGGGATTCCTCATTGGCTCCGACAAATAATAGGACCCATTCTTCAGTGAGGCTAAATTGGGGGGCCTATCAGCAGCTATTGAAACAGAAGTGCTGGCAGAATGGCAAAGTGCCCAAAGCTGAGTGGGGCTGTACTGAGATCCATCACCATGAGTGGTCCAAGATGGCACTCTTTGATTTTCTTCTGCAGGTAAGGGAGCAATGTAAAATGTTGACTGTACACAAAGAATACCAACCTTTGCAAGATTTATTTGAGCACCAGTCTGGTTAAGGATAAACAATTTCCACAGATATGTCCAATGATAAAATTCACTCTGGGTTGCAATTTCGCAGAAGGGGAGTGTTTAAAAAGGTGGTTTTAGTTTTTGTCTTTAATGAGAAAGGTATGTGCTTGTGTTCCTTTGGTTTGTTTCTGGTACACTGTACAACCCCAAAAGATAAAAGACAATAGTTCAGATTCTGCACTGCCTTGCACTTTGTGTATTCATTTACACTTGTGGAAAGTGAGTGAAAACTGCTGCCATTCTGGTAGCATTTTACACGCACTTTGTACAGGTGTAAATGAATATACAAAGGTGTGAGGCACTGGAGAGTCAGGACCTTTATTATTAAGTCATGGGGACAGATCCTTAGTTGATGTGACTCATTTTCATTCCACTTAATAGAACTTACCTGCTGAGGATCTGGCCCTAAGTTATTTTGCAGTGCCAGTCTCACATGCTCTTGAAAAAGGCAGAGAATCACCTGCAGTGACACCAGTTTCTTCATTTCCCCTTTTCCAGCAAAAGGCTGCTGTTACTCAGCCATAGATGTGAGGATCTCATTGGTCTTATGTCTTCCTGTTAATGTTTTAAAAAGAATAAATGATATTCCTTCTTCAGCCAAGAGGACATCAAGTGATATAACATGAGCCCCCAGTGTGAAGGTGTGACCAAAATGGCTAATGCGATCTTTGGATGTATAAACAGGGGCATATTGAGTAGAGTAAAGATATTTTACCTCTATATTTGGCACTGGTGCAACCACTGCTGGAATACTGTGTCTGTTTCAGGTGTCAACAAGTCAAGAAGGATGTTGAAAACTTGTAGAGCGCTCAGAGAAAAGCAACAAGAATTATTTAAAAAATTGAAAACATACCTTATATTGACAGACTCAAGGAGCTCAATATTTTTAGTTTATCAACAAGAAGGTTGAAAAATTAGGGACGATTTGATCCTGACATATAAATACCTCCTATGCACAAAACTGAAATTTGATAATAGAGGGCTCTTCATTGTAACAAGCAAATATAACAAGATACAATAGCTGGAAGTTGAAGCAAGACAAATTTAGACTAGTAATGAGACACATTTTTAATAGTGAGTGTGAATAACCACTGGAACAATTTACCAAGGATTGCGGTGGATTCTCCATCAATGGAAATTTTTAAACCAAGATCAGATATCGTTTTCTAAAAGAGATGCTCTAGTTCAAGCAGGAATTAATTTAGGGAAGTTCTGTGGCCAGTGTTATACAGGAGGTCAGACTAGAAGATCACAGTCATCCCTTCTGGCTTTATAATCTATGTAGTGTATATGCACTTTTCACACATCCCTAGGAATTCACAATCAAGTGCGCAAATACAAAATGGGAAACCAGCTATGAAGGAGTACTGTAGGAAAGGATCTGGAGGTTATAGTGGATCACAAACTAAATATGAATCAACAATGTAACATTGTTGTAAAAGAGTGAACTTCATTCTTGGATGTATTAGTAGGAGTGTTGTAAGCAAGACAAGACAAATTTTCCACTGTACTCAGGACTGATTAGGCCTCAACTGGAGCCTTACGTCCAGTTGTGGGCCCCACACTTCATGAAAGATGTGGACAAATTGGAGGAAGTCCAAAGGACAGCAACAAAAATGATCAAATGTCTAGAAAACATGACCTAGGAGGAAAGACTGAAAAAAATTGGGTTTGTTTAGTCTGGAGAAGAGAAGACTGGGATGGCAGGGAACATGGTAAGTCTTCAAGTACATCAAAATTTGTTATAAAAAGGAGAATGATAAATTGTTCTCCTTATCCACTGAGGACAGGACAAGAAGTAATGGGCTGATGTTGCAGCGAGGGAGACTTAGGTTAGACATTAGGAAAAACTTCTTAATTGGAAGGGTGGTTAAGGACTGAAACAAATTACTTAGGGAGACTGAGGAATCGTTGTCATTGGAGGTTTTTAAGAACATGTTAGACAAATATCTGTCAGGGCTGGTCTAGATTATACTGAGTCCTGCCTCAGTGTAGGGGACTGGTCTAGATAAATATTGAGGTCCCTTCTAGTACTACATTTCTATGATTCTTTAATTGTCCCCATTATTTTGCTAAGTAAGATATTGCTATGAGCTAGACCCAGTTCTTATTACATGGTAACCTGAAAAGTGAAACTTGAGTAATTTCTACTGGCATCAAAAGTGTTTATTGCTCCTACTCATTTTCCTTGCAGTGAGCTACTTGTGGAGTAAGGGACTTAATCCCATGAGTTAGTTTGATTACCACAAACCCCTTTGAAATCAGTGGAAAGACTCCCATTGACTTAGTGGGCTTTGGATCAAATGTTCAGTCTCAAAGATTTCAAGCCTATTTTAACAAGTGACTGAATAGTTTCATAATCAGAAATACAAGTACTCCCTAGCAGCTCAATCCCTTTCATTAATCATTTGTTTCCTCTCAGAAGTGATTTGAAGTTAAAATAGAAGACTGGGGTAGGTTTCAAACCTAGCACCAAATCCTGCTCTTAGCAAAGAAGGCAGTAGCTAAGAGTAGACATGAACCAAACTTACAAACCTGATTGCCAACTCTTCACACACAGCTCAAAGGTAAACTGGAGATAAGGCACCTGATAACAAAAACGTAAGCATTATGTAAGTCATGGCTTGTCAATGGAGATCAGGCAAATTACATTACATGACCATGGACTGTACAATCATAACCTTAGTCCTTAACACAGACAGGCGCACACACAAAAGGGATAGATGATAGGAACACTTCACAGATCAACTCGTGCCTTTACCTAGTCCATTCACAGCAGTCCGTGACTTGACTTAGTCCATTTACTTCATCTTTGTAGCAGGGCTACTATTTCCTCCCCTTAAGCCTGGTCCCTCTGTCTACAAGATATGTTTTTTTCTGCCGTGTAACTTGATGGATCAAAAGGGGCTGGCAGTTTTTTCCATACTGACTGAAGTCTGGATGATAGTAGATTTTCCCAGTGTGAGAAGTCCACTTAAAACCTTGATTGGTGAATGAAGATTTGGGCTTGTGTGAAAAAACAGGACAGCCACTGGCAGTTATAACAGGGGTAGTCTGAAAAATGAGATTGCCCCACTTAAATTAGGATTTAGGGCAACATCCTAACCCCACAAAAGACTAAACTTCTGATCCATACTAGTACACCAGTGCAAAAGAGTACTAAAGGTATGTGTATCCTTAACCACCACAACCGTTTGGAAAAGATTTTCTTACATATATACTGTAGGGATCAATCCTTGCATTAGACAACCTAATAAGTGTTTTCCATCTCTGGTTTCCACGATTCTTTTTACGCTATGCACAATAGCCTGCTCTCCATAATTCTTCTGTCCTGAGTATGCAACCCATGAAATCCAATGAACAGGTGTATCTAAGGGAATAATTTGGCCAACTATATTTTAAATTCATACTTTGACCAAATATAATCTCATGGACTAGACTATAATTGACCACTGAACAGGTGTGCAAGGAGTGGGAGGGTTCAAGGAGACTTACCCCTGCTTATGTTTCCTCATTTTAGGGTTCAGTCATAATCTTAGCCTTTGCAACCAGTTGAGCACAATGAGAATTAGGGATAGCAGCACTAGACACCTCAAGACTATACTTTCCCACCTCTTCCTCACATTGGCCAACAGAAGTGCTTGGATGTGGAGGGAACTTCATGATACACCCTCTTACAAGGTGGCACATCATTCATTTTCTCCTACATAATATGGAGATGTGGGTACATTGTTTCTCCAGGAGGTCCTGTTAGTATAGTGTATGTCTGCACTTCCCCCACCAGGCACCTGCATCTAGAAGCTACAATAACCCCTGTTTATATGCAGCATTTCCTCTCACATACAATTCAACATTCTAGAAAGTCCATGTTTTTTAAAATGTAGAAATCATTGCATTTGCTTAGACACCGTCTATCTCTGTCCTTCACAAGTTTTTGTTTTTGACGAAGACGAATGGATGTTTCACTTTTTGAGTTATATTTATGCAACACTGCTTGTGGTAATTATAGAATGGGAATTTTCTGCCTAAAATAGGTTGTCATTTGTGTAATGACTCCATCCTCAGTCCTATTACGAGTGAGTAATGCTTGTAATCTGATATAAAGTCATATGTGGATTATATTGATCCTAAACATAGCAATAACCCTATAGGAATAGCACAGTGTGTGTCAGAGCATTTTAAATGGCTTTTGATTTGTTAATCTAAAAGTGCTAATGTGTTCGCATTTAATGGTGTAAAAGATAGAATTTTTCCTGTGCTAATGCACAGAAGTATTGATTAATTTTTAATTTTAGTATCTTCTAGAGTAAAGACTGCAATTTAGCAATGAACATTATGTTATCTCTGCTGTTATCCAGAAATAAATGTTAACTACTAGATGAGATGCAGCAGGCTTGAGCCATTGATGAAATAAAAAGGAAGCAAATCATTTTTACAAGGCAGGCTACAAATCTGGGGTATCCTACACTTCCAAAAAATGCCCTGCCAATTGTCAGAAGTATATGCCAAGCAGCTGAATATGTATTTGAGAGATCTGCTCATTCTGCATGATTCATACTTTCTCAGGATGTACTTGAACATACAACTATCTTTAGAGACATTTCAACAGGAGAGCACGGATACCTGAAAAATCCAGTAAAAAGGGACAGATGAACAAGGGAACCTGAGGTGACATGACCAACATAATGGGTTGTATTCATCACTAGTAAAAGTGATCAATGTTCTAGTAAAAGTGATCAAAGTGATCAACGTCCATTGCATGTAAATGGACCCAGAAGCCTTCAGTTGACTAGTAATTCTCTAACTGCTTTTCAAGTATTGCATTTGCGTATTAATCTCTGAGCTATTCCAGTACTAGTAAGCAGATTGGTTTGCCTGAATAACTTCAAACATGTTGATACTCACTTGTTTTCTACTTGTGCAAGAGATGGTGACTGGCTACCCTTTATCCACTTTGAGGTTTTCCTGATCCTAGCCATTGCCAGCTAGCTTGCCCTTGATCCCTCTAAAGTTTGAAATCTTCTTACTTTGATTATAGAAAAAAGTATCTTAACTAAGAGCCTGATACCTCTTATTCACCTGAATACATCATATAAATTACACAAATAGTCACATGCACTGAAGAGTATGGCATATCTGTGTAAGGACTTCCTGAGTTGAGTCCTAGTAAAGTAACTAGTAGCACAAATGGTACTAAAAATCAAAGGAGTAATTTTCTGTTTGTGGGAAGATTTTGTGTAATACCGTAAGTTTGAGTTTGAACTGAGATGAAAGATGCAGAGAAATTGGAGGGAATCAGAGAACAATGGACAGTAGCTGAAGGGATTAATGAGGAAAGATTGAAATAAGTCAATATGTGTAGCCCAGTTAAATGATGACTGGAGAGGTATGAGGTATGGTAACAGGTTACAAGTAGCTGAAATATGTAAATGTTAAGAAAGCAGGGGTATTGTGCAGGGTGTTCCTGGTAGATATATGAAGGATTGATGGGATGACACTGATCAAAGAGAAAATAGTCTGCATATCAAGAAAAGTGTGCAAGGAGTGCACTCTGCTAGACCATGGAATAGTTTTTTTCAAGTAAAATGTCTACCATGTGAGTCATTTAACACTAGATAAATATATTAGATACACAAAATATAAAAATACATCAGCCACACTCAAATGTTAAAGTTGCAAAGTCAAGCACTCAAAAGTGAGGACATGCCAGATTTAGAGTTGTCTGAATCTTAATTCAGACCCCTTGTGCATATGAATTTTGATACAATCAGTAATTACATAAATACAAAGTAAATGGACACTCTTTAACCTGTACCTCAGTTCCCCCTCTGTAAAATCAGGATAATAATATCACCTCACCTCACTGGCATGTTATGAATATAAATTCATGTTTTGTAAAGCACCATGTCCATGAGGAAATTGATAATTCTGTACTCACAACAGGGTTTGACTAATGTACAGTAAATCAGGCCTATGGCCACAACTCAAACAATGAAGATAAAACGAAATATCGAATAGCTACTCATTTAATTGGTCGCCAACTGTCCTGTGCACTGAATGAGACAGTGGTCTTGTGGAAAAAATAGTATGTAGAAGAAGCCTATATCATAATGCATTCGCGAAACAAGGCTGACTTAAGGCTGCACAGGCAACCTTCATTCTGGCATTTCTTAACTGTTGAGTACTTCACTTTACCTATAACACGCTATATGACACAATCCTCTCCTTAGTGTACTTAAGTCTGTATCAGTTCTGTTATATTCCAGCTCAGAGAATTAAAAAGGATGCTGCTTTCTGAAAAATCTTGGGTTTGATTTCCCCATTGTGTTACTCAGGTTTGACACTGGTGTCACTCCACTGATTATTTTAAGATAGAGTTACACTGGTGCAAGACTGGAATAACAGAGGAGTGAATCAGGACCTATGGGTACAACTTGGAGACTAGGAAATGGGTTTTAATAATAGATGAATTGTGGATGATCAATACTGAGCTCTTCCCTCTCCCCGCCACTGACTTTAATTAAGCTTGCTCTGTATTCATGACGCTGGGGCGCTGTTTAGTAAGGAATGATAGCTTTTTCCAAACTCCGACAAGTCTAAGTAATAGGTGGCCTGGATGCACAACAGGAGTTAGGCATGGTGATGCTGAGCATCACAGTGCATAACTTTGATTTTCTAGATGCCTATATGTGATTCACAAAACCCAAATTTGTTACCTAAGCTCCTACACAATGAATGGGGAGAGATAGGAACTTTTATGTGATTCATAAAAACCATGGCATTAGGTAGGGAGACACCTAAGCTAGCCAATGGGATATGCTGACAAGAGAGGTGTGTGGTAAGCATCCCCTCCCCCATGAGATAGGTGCCTAAGTCCAAGCTGCAGGGAGTCACCTATCGCTGCTAGCATTTCATAGCTGGGGACCCACTGTGGAATTAGGTGCCTATGTCATTTTTGCAAGAAGCCAGCAGGGTGGGGAAAGAAGGCCAACATTCCTTCCCTCATAATGCTTAGCTCAGCGCTTAGGGTACTCATCTGGGATGTGGAAGGCCTCTGATTCAAATCCCCCTTCCCCCCACCTCACAGGTGAGTGCTCTGACCACCGGCTTTGGGATATTCTGATGTGAGGCTCTCTTCGTCTCTTCTGTGATGCTGTCGCATTCTAGATTAAATAATTAAAGAGTCATTTGGGACAGAGAGGGAGAGAAACATCAGTGACTCTAGCTTGGAGGTTAGAGCGCTCACCCGGGAGGTGGGGAATCTAGTCCTCCTGCTCCAATGACTCTTTATTTAGCCACAGTGGAACAGCTTCAACAGAGAGACTTACTGAGCACCTCAGCATAGCCCAGTGATTAGACCACTCACTTAACAGGTAGCAGATCCCTGTTCAAATTCCTTCTCCCCTTCATGTGGCTGGCAGACTCTGATTGGTGGTCTCCCACATCCCAGGTGGGAATCATAACCAGGGCTAAAAGTTATGAGGGAGATCTTGCTTCTCCCTCCTTCCCCCATCTGTATTGTGTGAATTTGCCTAAGTGTGCTCAGTCACCTTCATGTGACTCAGCTGACTGAACATCTGGCTTCTCCAGGTTTGTCAATTGCTCTGGGGCTAAGGTGGCAGACAGGCAACTAGATGCCTAAAAAAAGCAGCAGTGTGCATGCTCAGAGGCAGAAATGTAGGCTTCTGAGGACCTTCTATTGCAAAAGCTTAGGTGCTGAGTTTAGGTGCCTACAAGGTTCAGTGGGCATTTTGGTCACTACAGTGGAACCTAAGACCTAGTTGGGCACCTAGTTCCTTTTCTGCATCCAGGCCAGTATATCTAAGAGTCAAACTTTGCATCCTGTTGCGTTTCACTTTGGTCATCTGTTATATTCATTTCCAGGTCTACAATCGACTGGACAGAAATTGCTGTGGGTTCAAACCTCGCAAGGAGGATTCCTGTGTTCAGAAAGGACTGAAGCAGAAATGTGAAGATCAAGACTCTGTTGACCTGACACACATTATTCAGAGAAGGCATGACCCTAGGCACTTGGTCTTTATAGATAATAAAGGTTTCTTTGACAGAAGCGAAGACAATCTGGATTTCAAAATATTACAAGGAATCAAAGAGTAAGTTTTAGGATATCCCTACAAATTTGCACAGGGTTCAGTAGGCTTTTCCTAGCTCTTCATTTAGGATCAGAGTCTCTCCTCTCTGTCTCCTCAACACACAGCCTGAGTGAAAGGGCTGTGCACTGAGGATGTCCCCAGGGGTTAGGAGGTTGTGAATGGGACGAGGACGCTTTCTTTTCTTTCCCCACTCACAAAGAAGACATTGTTGCAGTAGCCTCAGTGTCTCGTCTATGTCTCCTCCATATGGAAATTTGACTAAACTAAGGTATGGATATAAATACTTTCATGTCCAGGCAGATATTATTATTACTTGGAGCATCACACGTATGCTAGGTGCTTTATAGAACAGATACGGCAAGATCCTTGCCACCAAAGGCATGACTGACAAAAGGGGGTGAAGGAGAAAGGAGGATGGGGGCGTGAGATCAATAAGCCTATCGAGACTAGGAAAATCTGCACCAGTCTAACTTCACTGGTGTCAATACATGGTGGAAACCTCTAATGTAGACACTCTGCAGATGAGTAAGTTATTGCAGTAATCCCCCAACGCAGAAACACCACATGCTGTCAGTTACTGGAATAAACTGCATCAGTGCAAGCCCCATTGATATAGATTGGAGGCATTTACATCTGAAGTTCACACTGCTTTCAAAGAAAACAAAACAAAAAGAGGAAAAAAAAAACATTATAAACAAGGGCCCTAAAATGCCATGATTATTTACTTAGGGCAAGTGTTTATTGTGGTGGAATTATGTTTCTTCTTCACTTTAAAGCAATATAAATAAAAGGTATCTTTGACTGACTTCTGTGGGTATTTCAAAAGAAGTTAATCTTGAAGGGGAATCTGATTGAAAAGCGGATGTACAGTGGCTATTAGCATTTTTGACAATAGTTAATGATTTTTTGCTGAGCTGCTCTTGGGCCAGTTAATATTTCGCAAATATGTCCAGTGTACAGTTATAACTGCTATTGATATATGAAATTTCAAACAATCTAGACATTTTTTTAAAAAGCCTGGGGATTTTAGGATAGTTTTGAATAATGTGGGCCTGATTCATTGGCACATTTGGGTCACTCCTGTGGTTGAAAACTGCCTTAACTGGACATTGGAGGGTCTGAATAGGGGTCTCATTAGATGATGTAGAGTTTCCATAGCAGCTCTTACATCCCCCTTTCCTGGCCGCCAGAATGTGGGGTGTGGCCAGGATATCTCTGTGCCTGATTGATCCCTAGCAGCCCAGGTAGCTCCAGAATCAGGGAGTGCACCCAGCTATAAACACCCCATCCTGAGCTGTTCAGCTGGTCGGCTAGACTGGAGAATCAGTGACACTATCAGTGATTATGACCCCAACTCACCAAAGTGCTGAAGTGTCTAACTTTAAGCATGTCAGTAGAAATAAATGGGACTGTGTACATACAGCTAAGCATGCACTGAAATACCTTGATGAATCCATGGAATTAGTTGTAAATATTGTAGTTCAGAGTGATGCCAAAGCTTATAAACTCCTATACGCTTTTTCAGGTTCCCTGAATCTGCAATTTCAGTGCTGAAAAGCCAGCGCTTGCGAGAGAAGCTTCTTCAGTCTCTGTTCCTTGACAAAGTATATTGGGAGAGCCAAGGAGGTCGCCGAGGAATTGAAAAACTTATTGATGTGGTAGAAAGGCGTGCCAAAATTCTTCTTACCTATATAAATGCACATGGAGCCAAAGTATTACCCATGAATGAATGAAAGTCTTTTTTCCCTAACTCTAAGAGTTACAGTTATATAAGGCAAGAACTCATGGCAAAATTTCTTTTTCTTTTAAAATTCCTTTAATTTCCAAAACATAACAGTAAACTGGTAAGCCTGTTTTTTTTAGACATTTGAAAAAAAATGTTATATAGTATAAAAGTGCCAGTTCTCTAACTTTCTCTAAAATCTTTCTTAAATGCATTTATTGCTGTGTTCTTCTAACAAAGATGTCTAAGCATGTAATAAACAATGCAATAATTTAATACAAATATTGGATTCTCAATCTTCTAAACTTTCTTTTATTCTCTCAGTTAAGGACAGATCTGTCTCCACTGGATTCTTTTACCAGGTATTTCTTAATTAAGAGTGGGATTTTCAAACACACTCAGCCTTGGACAACTGCTCTTCCTGAAGTCAATGGAAGTTTTAGCATTGATTTAAATGGGAGCAGACCTTAAGCCAATGCTAAGCACTTTTGATTGAAAGTCCCAGTCTCAAAGTATAACCACACCTCTAATAGAGAACATTAATTGAGGGAGTTGCAGTCTTTCTTTTTTGTTTCTTTAGAACACACAAACTTCCAGTGTCTCCTATGGCTGGTATTTTTTTTATTGCATATGTGATATTGTGAGATCTAGGGACCAAATTCAGCTCTTTGGCAAGCAGGTATAACTTCCATTGAAGACAATGGAAGTTTGGCCTTGTTGACACTTAAAACAGATCAAAGAAAGAATCTAAGTTTTGCCTGGAAACAAGATTCCCATGACACTTTGCAGTTAAGATAACTTTAAGGAGTGAAATTTTACTAAGCAGTAACCGTTAGCATATTTTGAAATTGCTGCAACAGATATTTTAGTAACATTAAACACAAAAGTGTGGAAGAGGTATAACAAATATCATTACCCCAACAAAGGAAATAAATAATAACTAACCATAAGGAGTTGAGGTAGTTGGAAAGGTACAAGGGAACAGGGAACTTAGAAAATAACCTAAGATAAGAAGAATGTACCAAAAGGAATAAATAAGGGTTGGAATGATAAACAATAGAGTAATAAGGATATAATTACCCTAAGAAATCAAGAGAAAGTAAGACCATCTGGAGATTGAACGCAGGCTGTCAGAGAACTACAGGGAAGGTCTTCTGCAGTAGTTGGTAACTATGTCTTTACTAACTGTTAAATCAGTAAATCCAATCAAAGATGACTTATTGGAGGTTTGTTAATAATTAAACTAATCCAGATTTGAAAGAACCCCTCTCATTAAACATATAGACATATAAACATATAGTCACAGTTAAAATTGTTATCAATTGCTGGGGTAATCAATTAATTAATAATTTATCAATAACCAATTATCAATAGCCTGCTTATGCCAGCACTTGGGAAGGACAAATACTTCCTCCCTAATGATTTCTTTGGACCAAATCTGACTTTTTTTGGTCCCCAGATTGTCCATATTGGTCTGCAGATTGTTTATGTGCCATTTTTTGAGCGTAATAAATATTTTCCATTTAAATTGTTTGGTACTTATGGATCACGTTAGGTTTCTATTCCCTGTTGGACTGACTCTAACTCCAAGAATCAGATTTCCAGTGCAGCTAATGGTGATTATAAATTCAATATTAACTTTGTGTATAGTCTGCTATATTAGAGTACGCATTTTTGTTTCTGCAAATGTTCCTGGCAATAAACTCATTTTCTAGAATTCTGACAGAAAGCAAACACAGAAGGGGAATGAATGTTAAAATTAGAACAGAAAATGTTGTTTCTAGTACTCTCTTAGCTCTAAATGTAGCCTCTGGTGTTCCATTAAGAATGTCTACTGTTCTTCAAGAAGATACTTTGTCATTAGAGATGGGACGAATCATAAAACATCAATGGAGCATATCCTCAACTGGTTTAAATTGTTGTAGCTGTGTTGACTTCAAAAAGCTATGACAATTCACACCAGCTGAAGATCTGTCAGAAGTATTTCTGAATAGAGGGGTATTGGGAAAGTGAGACATTGTCCACCATTCATTTTGAATCAGACTTTTCCTAGGTCTTAATGTGCTTCCAGGGATAAAACATAAATCAGTGTTGAATACCATAACCCTATAGCTGCCTCCTAGTACTCAACAGACATTCAAGAAAGTTTTTTTTCTTTGGAAGTGTATGAAGGTATTGGGGCATGTTACATGTTTCTATACGTACCCATCTCTGACAATGTATGTACAATAGTATTTTTCCATTGTGAGAAATTTAAATACTGTTGTATGGGTTTTTTTCATTAAAAAAAGTTTTAAACGAGTTGAATTCCATCACTTACAGCTGATGCTACTCTCATTTAACACAGTGTAAATCAGAAGTAATGTCAGTGGAGTTCTGCTGGCATGAGAGGAAAATCAGGCCCTCAATTATGCATTAACTTATGGACCAGATGAACCAAAGCCTAGGGAAAGGTAGTGATCAAGGAGGAGAAATAAATGGAATTCAGAGAGGATTTTGATTTTTTTAATGGACTCATAGGTGCTGGAAGAAGGGGCGCTGTGGGTGCTGCTGCAACCAGGGGTGCTGAAAAAATGTGTATAGTGGGGAAGCTGAGAGCCAGTGAACCAGACTGCAAACCCTGTATAGAATGGAAACAATTTCAAGACAAGGGATGCAGCAGCACCCCCAGCACCCCAAATTCCAGTACCTATGGCCACACCACATACAGGGTTTACAGTTTGGTTCAATGGTTCTCAGCACCCCCACTATACAAATTTTCCAGCATCCCTGAATGAACTCATCGTGTTTTTTGCTATTGCTCTCTGTATGGTTCTGTTTCCCTGGATACTATCCCATGCTTGTGTGTGCATGTGTGTGTGTGTGTGTGTGACACATTTTGTATATTTTGCCAAATGCAGTGTCAATACCCTAAGCAGCTTCCACAGGGTGTAAGGTTTCTGTCAGGCTAATGACATTGCCAGTGCTAACTTCTCCAAACTGGGTGAGGGAGGATAGAGAGTGAGTGGAACCATGGCTAGCCACACAGCGGAATAGACATTACTCTTTCCAAGGGTGAACAACAGCACTCTTTGAGATGCAGGGATTCAAATAGTGTGTCTACTTCAGCAACCGTTCTTTCTGGTGTTTGTGTAGGGTGGTGCACCTGCACATTGTTCCCCAACATCACTGTGCCTTAATGTTCCTATATACCGTCCTTCCTTCAGCTTAAGGGCCTCATCTTGTACCCCATATTGAAGTGCATACCCCTCACTCAGACACATGCTCCCATTGACTTTAAGGAGTACTGATATGAGAATGGGACATAAGATCAGGCCTCAAATTATTTCTAATACTGGTGATGATAAATACAAACCCTGGGAAGCAACTGTCATATTTGATATTATTTAGCCTATCATTGTTTAATATGGTGCTAAATACAGTATTGTTAATAATCCAAAGCATAATGATTGATACAGGGCATAAGAATAAGGAATAGCTGAAGTAAGGATAACTTTGAGCTTTTAATTTACAAAAGGTGAAGGATTTCTCAGTAAAGAAAAGAATTCCTTACATTTCAAGTGCACTTATATAACTGCTTATGCAGTGATTTCAGCCAAACAAACATTCTGCATAGTTTATTTGCTGCTAATATGCTCAGACAGAAGAGATCTGCTCTCACCTCAACAGCTCGGATAAAGCTTATAGTTAGATTAATTTACTTCATTTTTAAAACAACAACCTGACAATGAAATGACACTCCTGTCTGAAAATCAGAATAAAATGAATCCATTAAAAATAAGCCTTGCTGTGCCTGTGTTAGGGATCCACAGTCAGGAAAGAAACTGTGGACGCTTGTTTCATTTATTCATTCCTACATCGTCTGTGCAGGCCTTCCTTCCATTTATGGATATATGGGACCAGACACAGCTTCATGTTCCACATTAGTTGGAAGGGTGTAGCCAGTGGCAGGAATCCAAGGTCTGTGGGTGGAGGAAGGCGTTTGTGTCATTCTTGAATCTGTCTGAAAACTAGAACCACATAAAATGGAATTAAAAAAAAAACAAAACTAAGAAGACTATCATAGATTTAATAGTATTGAAAGACAGAGTACAAAACAAGTAGCATGGCCACAGATGCCTTGAATCTCCTTAGCAGTGTGTCAGCATGTTTAATAATCTTGAATCTTTTCAGAAGTACAGAAGATGAGAATTTTTGCTTATCATAGTGGAAGCAATATTCCTCCTTCTTTTTCATATTATCTAAAATACAGGATATTGCTCAAAAACTGTCCATAAACTACATGATTTCAAAACAGTGTGTATATATGCATATATAGAGAGACTAAATTAAGGGACAAATTTCCAGTTGGCCTGTAACTCTGTACCTGTACATTCTGGGAATGCCTCTTTAAATATATGTAAATACCTTAGCTTGTTTCTAAAAAGTAGTCAGCTGTGCACACAAATACTGATTTGTGTGTGCAGTTTGGTGTTTATATGTACAATTGCCTGATTTGTGAGTACAAATGCCAATTTGTGTACCCATGACAAATTGAAAATTTTCCTCTAAAAAGTACAGTATCTCCCTTTGATAATATTTCTGTATAAGAAATCTTCTAGTTTTTAAATGAAGAAAAAATGACAAAATGCTTGTTATCTGAGTGTGAAGTGACAGAAGCTAGGAATGGATGACAGGGGATGGATCACTTGATGATAACCTGTCTGTTCATTCCCTTTGGGGCACCTGGCATTGACCACTGTCGGAAGACAGGATACTGGGTTTGATGGACCTTTGGTCTGACCCAGTATGGCTGTTCTTAGTTAACAGTAGCATATCAGTTCTGAGATGGTTGCCTAGCACTGTAAAACTTTATATTTAGTGTTACATCCAGCACTGAATCTCTTTTCTCTTTGAATATTTTAAAAATGACATTGTGGTGTCTTTTTTTAATTAACACTAAAAAAAATTGTCATAGGCAATGATTCATTTAGGCAATTATTTCTGGAGTGTGTGTGTGTGTCCTTGTGTGTCCTGTTATTTTATAAAGAATAAAATGAGTATGTTCACTGGGATTTTTAGTTGGGATCCCTGTGATTTGCAATAGTACCAAGATCTGAAGTAATTATGACTCTACAGTATAGTATTGATGGGATGGTATTTTTAAAAGAGTTATAGCCTTGAAGATGCTTCTTTCAAGAAACAAACCACATGAGATTATGAAGCTTTTCCTGTGGAAACATTTTCTAGCCATTTACTCATGAAACTTATAATTCTTTCTTACTAAATGGGGTTGACTAGCAATGAAGCCTGTGAGTACCGTGGTGTTACTGTAGCCTAGTCTTACTCAAGCATTTTTGTTTGAATAATTTTTTAAAATTTGAAAAGAAAAACCCACATCCATGTGTGGTGATGTTCTGATGATGGAAAGGGATAATTTGTAGTAGTGAATTTTTAACAGAGTGAACAGGCTTCGGAACAAAGGGCTGAAATCCCTGTTTCATAGCAGCTAAGCAGATAAAGTAGCCCAAGAGTTTTTATTTTTAAAGTCTCTGGAGTGTACATTTCTTCAGAAGCCAAAAATATACTAATAGGCAGCACTATGATCTGTATAGTTTTACAATTCATATTTTTGTATTTGCAGCCCCATGCTCTGGGTGTTCTTAAGGCTCTGACTTCCAGATGCTGGGACTGGATGACAGGGGTGGATCATTAGATAATTGCCCTGTTCGGTTCATTCCCTCTGAAGCATCTGGTATTGGCCACTGTCAGAAGAGAGGATACTGGGCTAGACGGACTGTTGGTCTGGCCCAGTATGGTCATTCTTGTTCTGAAGTTCTTATAATTAATTATAATTTTGCATTTGATTGTCTTAATATTTTTCTATATTTTAGATCAAATTGTCCCCTCACCTATACTTTAAGGAGTATATACTGCTATAAATTGACTGTACTGAATTAATTACATTGTCAATAAGAACAGGATTTTAACTGATTGGGGTTACTTCAGATTTACAGTAGCATACTCAAGAGCAGAGGGCCAGATCGTGACTCTAATTCTGTGCATGGAGGGGAACCTCCACTTCTGATGTCAAATCTTTCATGCAGATGGGTCCAGTCAATTGCCTCCACAGCACCATCCCATCCCTTCCGAGGATACATTGATGGCTTGCTCTGTATGGGAAAGGGAATGGGGACTGGGTTGTGTGTAGGCAGAGATGGGGAACACAAATCATGTCATCTGGCACTGCAGAGATTAGACTGAAAAGGTAATATACCCTGGAACCCCAGGGATTCTTCTATGACCAGGAACCTGCTTTAAAGGACTGGGGCCGGAGAAGTCCTGGCAGCATGACTCCAATGGAGTAGGCAGGGGAGCTGCCTGGGATATGAGCTGGAGCAGAGGACAGGGCTCCAGTAAGGTGACACTCAACTCTGGCTGATACTCTGGGCTCCAGACAGTCTCCTGGGAGCTGCAAGGTTTTTGAGCAGGCTCCAGAGTCAGTTCCACCCCCAAATCTTATTGAAGAATTTGGATGATCCATCTTAGAATTTGGACATTTAAGATCAGTAATTAAAATAAAATACATAATGGCTTGACATCTGCATCTCTTGCCATATGTTATGATACAACTGCAGAGTGAGACAAGTACTCAGTGAGATGAAGGAAGCTGTAATTTTTCAAGATGTGCCAACATTTTCTTTAACTACAGGAATATGAGAAATTATTTCTGTTCTTCCAAAGATGGATAAGATTCAATTTTGTGGAGCAGTTTGGACTCCATGCCCACTTGAAAAAGTCCAGAAGACAAGCTGTTTCCAACTTATCATTTCAGGTTTATAGAGAGCTTCATAACAATTTTGAAAAGTACTTCCTATGAATTCTATTTTTTGGAACAAGATGTGATTGATCATATATTGTACCAATCATATTTTCATTGAAAATCTCAATGAAATTTTGTACAATAAAAATGTAGATATCCTCTTCCTTCCTAATGTATGTGTATAGCATAGATCAACCATGTGGGTGTCTCCCGGGGAATGATTAAAACAGTATCATTAGTCCTCTTAGAGATGTTTCTGTGAAGTTTAGTTCATTCTTCTCTTCCTTGGTGATCGCTGTATGTAATACTAATAGGAATAGACACTTTACATGAACACTATAATTTAATGCACAGAGAATGACTGGTCAGCTGGGAGCAACTTGAACTGAAGATCTTTCAAGCAATAATATCCTGTTCACTGCATCTAATGAACTAAAACTGATCTTGAAATCGGTGAATCTAACTTTCTCTAAAAATTGTTTGTCTCAGATTTCAGGACCTTTTCCTTGTTAGCCCTTTGCACTGTACTTGTCATTTAATTATGTAGGCTTGGCATCCTCTGCTAAGGAATGTTATCTCTGCTTCCTTCCACAAAAACATGAGCCTGGCAGTCCCTGGAGGGCTGCTAAGCAGAATAAGCATGCTTTATCAGGGATATTCTTCAGCTTGTCATGTGAAACACTTCAAGATTTGGATGGAATTTATTAACAAACTGTTACAGAAAATGGTACCAATGTGAGAGGCGGTTTTATGAAGTGTGAGAACTATGCCTGACAGATGGTAAAAGCTCGCGCTCCGATAAGCCTTTTTGGTTTGGGAATTTCAAAAAACAACAGGTCATACTTCTTAATTCTCTACAATACACGCCATATCAGAGGTAAAAATGGACAGCATTTCCTGCCTCCAGTCTCTCCAGAAAAGGAAATGCACACTCCTATCGCTAAAAATGTTAGAGGGCTAAAGAACACTAGCAAGGTAGCTGTAGTGCAACTGTGGTAAACTTAAACACAGGAAACTGCTGATACCCAAACAGCAAGTAATTTTTTATTATAAAAGCATTGTGCTCAGGGAAGATAAAAGAATTAACTATTTGAAACACAACAAGCTCTCGTTCTGAAAATCTTGGGGTCTCTCTGACATCTCCTCATAAATGTCTAGCCATGAGCTCAAGCCCAAAGTGGGTAAAAACAGAGGTCTTAACCTTCCCCCTCAAATCTACCCTCCTACTTCTTTTCTCAGTCTCTGTGGCCAACGCCACCATCCTGCTTGTCACTCAGGACTGTATCCCGGGCATCATCTATAATTCAGATCTTTCTCTAAGTCCCCACCTCCAAGCTCTATCTAAATCTTGCCAATTCTTTCTCAAAATTCTGTCTCTAAGACACAACCTTTCCTATCTATCTACTCAACTAAAACACTCACCCAGGCCCTTATCTTGTGGCACGATTTTCTGCAACATCCTTCTCTCTGGCCTTTACACATAAAGTCTTGCCCTGTTCATATGCATTGAGAATGCTGCTGCAACGATCATTTTCCTAGCCTGTCACTGATCCATGTCATCCCTCTGTTTGCAGCCATCCACTGGCTCTGCCTTGATTGTGTCAAAGGTAAGCTACTTGGTTTACTTTCAAGGCCTTTCATGGCCTACCCCCACCCTATCTATCATCTCTCATTCATCAAGTCCATCAGTCAACCAGCCCACAAATTACCATTAGCTAAATCCTGATTGACCAGTTGTATAGAAAGACCAAGAAGAGACTGGGCAGAGAGACTGAACTACCCTTTCACTCCTAGTGAGTGTTCCATTAAGAGACCTTTCCTGGACCATTGTAAGCTTGCATGTTGTTGCCTGTGCTATGAAAAAAAAACTTCCGTTCCGGAGCTGTCAGTCCAGCAGCTATCAAAGGACTGAATTTGTTATAAAAGGGAGAAAAAGAGAATGTTGAAGATAAGTCTTATTATATGCAAACTTAGAGTTTAAAAAATATAATATGAAATGCTGTATTTCAATAAAATACATTTTTCTCTGACTCTCCCAACCCGCCTTGGCCCTCCACAAAGCAGAGATAAGGGAGACATGGGGGTTTCGGCAGATTCATGGCAGTCGTAGCTGCTGAACAGTCACTCTGCAGTCTGGGCATGATGCTACTTCTCTCCGTTCCTCCTTTGCAGTGATCACTAGCACTAGCCCAGTGCTTGAGTTGTGTGCCGACTCACAGGATTTGGGCCTTACTGCTTAGTGCTTTGGGACACCTGCAGCTGGAAATGGGATGAAAAGCCACCAAAATCTATGCTTCTAGCTGTAATTGGATGCATAAATGGCTATATCAGCATCAACTAAGCTGATAAGGTAATTCATGCGACAGAAGTGTTGATATATTCTGAGTGCTACAAAAGGTCAAAGAACAAAAGAGGTTAAAGCCCCACTAAAATCACAGCCTTCCTCTTCATTTTGCTTTGTGCGCTAGTATGTCTAAACTTGAACTTGAAATGCTAGTTTGCAAGTAGATATAATGCTCAAATACAGCTTTTGTCATCTTGTTAGTGTTTGTGTTCTGAAGCAAGAGATCTGAAAGGCAAAGAACAACAGATTAAAGCTCATGCAGTGTCAACTCCATACTGGGAAACAATTCTTAACTTCCATCATGATGTGAGTGATAATCTGCATGGCCATGGAGAGCTGACACATTTTTTTATGTTACATTGTTGCCTTAGTGCTAAGATTTCTTTGATTTTCTGCTGTCAGCTTTACCACCCATTGGTGATATCCTTCAGCTTTCACAATGGTTGCTTTGCCTAGTAAGAAAATAAAACTTACATCTGTTTCAGTGCTTTTTGGCACCCCACCTTCCACTCATAATTTAGGTCCATATTTTCAGCATAAATGCTCCATGTCTCTGTACTTATAGTCAGGAAAAATAAATCCATTTACTTCCTGTGGATGGGTAAAATTCCGCCAAAGTCTGACTAAAAGAGCCTTGTGTGGTGGAACTAGGATGTGTTGGATTAGGAGGAATAACAGAATCCCACCTTCGACCCTAAAGGCAGGGAGTGGAGAACATATATAGCTTGGTTGTGGCTAGTGGTTAAACCCGGTGGTTGAGTGGATGATGTAAGTCATGATACTGAAAAGTGAAGAATATTATGGCACTAGGGGCTGGCAGGATCCCTTAGCTGTTGCTTTCCAAGCTTTTTAACATGGGATTCCTTCTTGAGGTATGGCATTTTTGCAAAGTATGTGTAATTTTCTTGGGGTTTTAACTGGACTCCATTGAATTACTCTTTCAGCCAGTCAGTTCTTTTAATTAAGTTTCTTGTTTAGGAGTCACCAAAGTGAAATATGCTTTCCATTTTCATATACAGAATTGAATCTGTGATATTCACTCATAAGTATAGTAGATGAAGTCAATGCCATAGTTATATATTTATTTAAGAACAGGATGAGTGGTTACAAAAAAAGAGTCCCTCTGAATAAACTCTGTTAGAATCTGCTGAACTGAAACATCACAGGTTTAAGTATGACACATGCACCCTCACAATGTGATTGCAGCCTGGAAAAGTCCTGGTTACTGGAAGACTTTAATTGGAGTGCATGGGAAAAGAGAAGCTATGCTTTCCCATAAGGCCAGCTCCAGGCTCCTGCTGCCTGCACTCCATCCCTGAAGCGTGGACTTTACTGGCATTGGAACCAGAGTGTGTTTGTCATCGTGTGGCATCACAATTCAGATTTGATCTGCTAAACCTTGGCCCTGATCCTGACCATAAGTGGCAAAATTCCTGTTAACATAAATGGGAGGCTTTCTGTCTCAGTCTAACTCTCTTGATGTTCATCCATCCGTTGTAGGCTTTTGCTGGTTAAAAAAATATGGTTCTGAGCAATGTTCCTGGTTTGAAGACCCATTCCCAGGCTTGGTTTTCTCCATTCTTCTGTTTACACAGAAGTATATCTCTGCTCCATTCAAGCACACTTTCAAGTAATATTTTATTTTGAACTGAAATGAAAAATTTCAAATTTTCCCATGAAAAATGTTAAAATGTCAAAGGAAAATATTCAAAAGAAAATTTTTTTTATTCAGAATTTTTGTGGGGGAAAGCTCTAAGACTAACTCTTTTGTCTGTACATAAAAGCAATGGCTAAAATTCAGTGGGAGTGAGTGTGTCTTTTTCTTAGTTATGCTATTACAGAGAACCACACTTTCAGAGAACAATTAAGATGTCCTTAAAAACAACATCAGTTCCTAATAGTATCTATATTTGGTAGTTTAAGGATTAAGGTAGCGTGTGAAATAATGCAATAGCAAGTTTGGTTTCTTTCAGGGTACAAATCTGTATAACTTTCATGGTTTGCACTGATGGAGTTGACTTTACATCTTTCCACTGGGGAGGGAGCCAAGAATTCCTCCAACCCTACAGAAATAGCAGATCTATGTAGATCTTGTAGGATATGCAAAGGCAAAGGGCTGTCTGCCCAGAGCTTCAATGCCACTGTACTAGTTCCTCACAGCTCCATCCTGTCCCTTGTTCAGGGCTCCTTCACCAGCTGTTGCCCCTCAATCCACCTCAGGAAAAGATGGATTGTGGGGCTCTGTATTGCCAAATTCAATAAGTTACTGCTGAATGGATAAGCATTTTTGCATCTGCTGAACCTGATTTTTGCTGAATTTCTGCCCTAACCAGAAAAAGTCAAATCTTACAAGAGAGTGTGCTCCCACAGACAGATTTCGAAATCAGTTTTGAAGACTCAGGATGTACAAACAAGATTTAGAGAAGCTTCCTACCTTTTAGATGTCGTACTGAACCTCTGGGAGAATAAGTCTCTGAATCAGGAGTGCTGTCTTTTCTGCTCGTTGATATAGTGCCTAAGTGTAATTGACGCTAATAATAGTAATAGTAGTGGAATAAGGACAAGTAAAGAAAAAGTGTGTGTTATGAGATGAGAGAGAATATAGGAGGAATATAAGAAGGAAAGGAGAAATTAGGAAAATCGGAAGAGAAGAATTCAGTCCATAAGCATCTCCAAGCTTGAGCAACCTGTAACATGAAGGTAAGATTAAGATAAATTAAGCATGTTAATAAAGTTACTGTGGTACCTGCTCCTCCCTAAAAGCTGAGAATACATACATTCTCCTCCTCTGGGCAGAGGCAGGGGAGTTCTCTTGGCCCAGGGTGTGGTTTGATTAAAAGACCGTTTGAGTCTTTCACATATTCCTGCCTAAAACTAATGGCTCTGGTTATCATTACCACTAAGGTTTCTTTACATTGCTCTGGCAGAGCAAAGGGGCCTTAAAGTTGGTGTAAATATAAATGGTGTCAATAGAGCATAAATGACCCTGAGGACCGAAAGTCTTCAGGGCACATTTCATGAGCACAATATATTCCATATATGTGCTGAAATAAGCAATGTCTTCTCTGAAGCATAGTTGATAATAGGGAACTGTTAGATCAGATGTGGTGTTATACATCTCTCAGCTAATTCTAAATGCAAAATCCATCCCTGAGAGAGGTCATGTAAACACTGAGGGACTTGGAGAGCATAAACAAATGAGTGGAGTACAGTCATCATCCATATATGTAGTTTTCCATCTGCAGTTGATGTTACATTGGTAATACTCTTTATTTAACAAGTAACCCACGTATTATTCCACAGATGTTACTAATATAATTTAGAATTATTTTTCATTTCATTTAACTGTTTCAAAACACCCTGTGTGGAAGGATGTAACAGAATGGAAATTGCATATACAATCTGCAAGAAGGGACTGCATCACTCTCTCAGAGGTGGTTCGCCTCTCAGTGTAGTGAAAAGCATGTAGTGCTATGAATTTTTGACAGAGGAATACTACCTCTAGTGGGATTTCACAGCTGGCTTGTCACTTTGCTGAAAGGCATATGCCATATGTTACCAACTGCTACAAACCAAAAGACAAGTGCATATGGCTCAGGTATATGGTCACCATTAAAATCTTTATAAATTTACACCTATGTCTGGAAAAAGTGATACGTATCCCAGAGGGAATTTGGATCTGTATGTTTTCCTTCCTGCTCAAACATATGTTGCCTAAACTGTTTGGATGCTCCCATTTCAGGCAAAGGTTATTCCTCATTCAGGGCCTGTTCCAAAGCCCACTGAAGTCAATGGAAAGACTCCAAATGAATTCACTGGGCTTTGGATCAGGCTTCTAATACTGATCACAATTATTTAGTTAATAATTACAGTCAGGTAAAATGATAAAAATGGGACTATAGGAATCTCATTGCAGATAAGTAGCCAGAATAAGGCACATAGGGAGATTTAAAATAATATATGCAGCAAAACAAGCCTAGATATAATAATAGTATATATGAAAGAGAGAACTAGATTTTGAAGAAGGAAGCACAGAGACATTCCCACAGCTGAGCTTCTCATACAATATACCAAAATTTAGCAACTTTTATCAGTTTACTTTTTGTAAACAGAGAGCAGAAATGAGCCCCACATGCTTACTGAAGTAGACAAGGACCATTAGCAGGGCAGTACACCTCTAGTGCTGAATTATGGTTGATAATAAAATATGTCAATTATTTTGGCTTGACACAATGAAAAGCAAATATCCCACAGTGGGGGGAAATGACCACTAACCCTAACTTACTGTTTCCTTGTAAAGTCTCTTTTGGGGACTGTGGTATAGAGTCTACATGTATTGTTTTCCTGGAGACATGGCAGTTTTATATGCAACGTCAAATGACATAAGTTTGAAAAGAACAACAAAGAGAAAGGTCAAGTCATTAATATAAGCATTAAGAACATTACCATTTTAGGTTTGCATTATTTTAACTGCATGACATACTGAAATGAGTGTGTTCAGACTCCCTTTCAGCTCCAATATTGTGACACTTGTTCTGTCACATGGCTGAGAAAAATACACTCCAGCAGCATTGTTTCTATAGCAAGGAGACCTGCTAAAATTTTATTTATAACTTATTATACCAGCTCACGGCACTTAGGATCTTATCCAAAGCCCTTGAAATCAATGGAAAAACTCCCGTTGACTACAACAGGCTTTGGATCAGACTTATAACAAGCTTCAAAGATTTATTGACACCACATTTAAACTAGACAGCTTTAATTTATTTATGGAAGGACTTGCAGTTCATATTTCAAGTGAAGTGGAACACTAATAAATATTCAACAAAGCAAGTTAATCTTCAATCTGACCATTTTTGATAAATAGTGAGCTAAATTCTGGGCTCAGTTACACCTACACAAACTCATTATCTTCAGTGGGTTGGATTGTGTAAGTGAAGGCCTAAATTGGCCCAAAATGTTTAAAAGAGAAACATGTGCAAGACTGGTGGCTCTTGGCAACAAAAAGTTCCCTTTCATCTCCTGCTTTTCTGAAGGTTTTCTTCTCTTGTTATATCTCTTTGGGCACCTGCTTCCCAGAGTGTTTTTTTTAATGAAGCTAAAAGGGTGGAAAAACATCTGTATTAGTAGAAGGTGATGCCCAGGCTTCTGCCCAAAGGTCAGAGCTGTGCACATTTTGTTTGTCTGATAGGTTTGCTAAGTCATACACAAGATCTAGCCTCTTTCCTGGGACAGCTTTCAGAGTAGCAGCCATGTTAGTCTGTATCTGCAAAAAGAAAAGGAGTACTTGTGGCACCTTAGAGACTAACAAAGTTATTTGAGCATAAGCTTTCGTGAGCTACAGCTCACTTCAGCGGATGCATGCAGTGGAAAATACAGTGGGTGTTATACCAATAAAATAAAAACCAGTAGGATCTTATTAAAGGGGAAAAGGCAAAAATACCACATTTATGTGAATACAGAAAGAATCATAGTCAGCAGTTAGTTATAGCTATAACATTCAATTCAATTTCATATTTATTCACACATTCATTCATACACACACACACACACACACACAGGTTCTGCAAGGTTGTTATCATAGGTTTCAGAGTAACAGCCGTGTTAGTCTGTATTCGCAAAAAGAAAAGGAGGACTTGTGGCACCTTAGAGACTAACCAATTTATTTGAGCATGAGCTTTCGTGAGCTACAGCTCACTTCATCGGATGCATACTGTGGAAATCGCAGAAGACATTATATACACAGACACCATGAAACAATACCTCCTCCCACCCCACTCTCCTGCTGGTAATAGCTTATCTAAAGTGATCATCAAGTTGGGCCATTTCCAGCACAAATCCAGGTTTTCTCACCCTCCGCCCTCCCACAAACAAACTCACTCTCTTGCTGGTAATAGCCCATCCAAAGTGACCACTCCCCCTACAATGTGCATGATAATCAAGGTGGGCCATTTCCAGCACAAATCCAGGTTTTCTTACCTCCCCCCCCCCCGCACAAACTCACTCTCCTGCTGGTAATAGCTCATCCAAAGTGACCACTCTCCTTACAACCTGCATGAAAATCAAAGTGGGCCATTTCCGGCACAAATCCAGGTTTTCTCACCCCCCCCACCCCCATACTCACACAAACTCACTCTCCTGCTGGTAATAGCTTATCCAAAGTGACCACTATCCTTACCAGCAGGAGAGTGAGTTTGTGGGGGGGGGGAGTGAGAAAACCTGGATTTGTGCTTGAAATGGCCCACCTTGATTATCATGCACATTGTAGGGGGAGTGGTCACTTCGGATGAGCTATTACCAGCAGGAGAGTGAGTTTGTGTGAGTATGGGGGTGGGGGGGTGAGAAAACCTGGATTTGTGCCGGAAATGGCCCACTTTGATTTTCATGCAGGTTGTAAGGAGAGTGGTCACTTTGGATAGGCTATTACCAGCAGGAGAGTGAGTTTGTGTGAGTATGGGGGTGGGGGGGGGTGAGAAAACCTGGATTTGTGCCGGAAATGGCCCACTTTGATTTTCATGCACATTGTAGGGGGAGTGGTCACTTTGGATGAGCTATTACCAGCAGGAGAGTGAGTTTGTGTGAGTATGGGGGTGGGGGGGTGAGAAACCTGGATTTGTGCCGGAAATGGCCCACCTTGATTGTCATGCACATTGTAGGGGGAGTGGTCACTTCGGATGAGCTATTACCAGCAGGAGAGTGAGTTTGTGTGAGTATGGGGGTGGGGGAGTGAGAAAACCTGGATTTGTGCTGGAAATGGCCCACTTTGATTTTCATGCAGGTTGTAGGGAGAGTGGTCACTTTGGATAGGCTATTACCAGCAGGAGAGTGAGTTTGTGTGTGTGGTTTTTGGAGGGGGGTGAGAGAACCTGGATTTCTGCAGGAAATGGCCCACATTGATTATCATATGCATTGTGAAGACAGTGGTCACTTTGGATGGGCTATTACCAGCAAGAGAGTGAGTTTGTTTGTGGGAGGGCGGAGGGTGAGAAAACCTGGATTTGTGCTGGAAATGGCCCAACTTGATGATCACTTTAGATAAGCTATTACCAGCAGGAGAGTGGGGTGGGAGGAGGTATTGTTTCATGGTGTCTGTGTATATAATGTCTTCTGCGATTTCCACAGTATGCATCCGATGAAGTGAGCTGTAGCTCACGAAAGCTCATGCTCAAATAAATTGGTTAGTCTCTAAGGTGCCACAAGTCCTCCTTTTCTTGTTGTTATCATAGTTACCAGCGTTAGAGTTGCTCATGCCAAGCCACTCGCCAGGTGGCCTGGACCTGAGGATGGAGCAGGGCCTTGTCAGATGCACATCTGATGCTCCTGGAAGTTGGTTTGCAGAATCAGACCCCAAAGTTCTCACTTTCTAGAGTCCATTTTTATAGGAATTTCTTCCTATGTCAGTCTATGGGAATTGCTTTATCATGCTGTCGCTGAATCAATCAGCAGATGGCACATTCCTGACGGCTCCATGCTGCCAGATGTTATCTTACTCTTTGGTTCTCCCATCCTTGAGGCTGTTGGGTGGATTCCAGTCTGCCCACTGGGGGTCCTCTGGTTATTTCCACTTGACGCCTTCTTCAGCTGATGGACACTGGATTCTTAGGCTGGCACCTCCCTGATCATTCATTTATTATCCACACCAAGCATCCATCCACATACATCCTCTATCTCTATTTTAATCACAATTGTTAACAAGGCGAGATAAATACAACAACAGGGCGGGTAGTCTGTGTGTCCTGTTTCTGTTGTTACAGAATATTGCTTTGAATCTCTCTCTGTGTGAGTAGTTGTTGTTACAAAGTATTGCTTTGAGAACAGACTCTGTCTTAGAATGTACTAACACAATTAGCAGCTTGCAAGTTTCACACAGAGAGGGAGAGAAACAGTACCAAAACCCAAGAGACCTCTTAATTAGTAATACCCTGGAATTTAAACTATGGGGAATCAAACTCATTTGTGATTTTAATACAGAACTTCTTTAATATGATCCAACATGGGGAGATTTTATATACACAGAGAGCATGAAACAATGGGTGTTACCATACGCACTGTAACAAGAGTGATCCGGTAAGGTGAGCTATTACCAGCAGGAGAGCAGGGGCGGGGGAAGGGGGAGGCTGCGAGGGAAACCTTTTGTAATGATAATCAAGGTGGGCCATTTCCAGCAGTTGACAAGAATGTGTGAGGAACAGTGTGTGTGGGGGGGAAATAAACATGGGGAAATAGTTTTACTTTGTGTAATGACACATTCACTCCCAGTCTTTATTCAAGCCTGAGTTAATTGTATCCAGTTTGCAAATTAATTCCAATTCAGCAGTCTCTCCTTGGAGTCTGTTTTTGAAGTTTTTTTGTTGAAGAATTTCCACTTTTAGGTCTGTAATCGAGTGACCAGAGAGACTGAAGTGTTCTCCGACTGGTTTTTGAATATTATAATTCTTGACATCTGATTTGTGTCCATTTATTCTTTTACATAGAGACTGTCCGGTTTGGCCAATGTACATAGCAGAGGGGCATTGCTGGCACATGATGGCATACATCACATTGGTAGATGTGCAGGTGAACGAGCCTCTGATAGTGTGGCTGATGTGATTAGGCCCTATGATGGTGTCCCCTGAATAGATATGTGGGCACAGTTGGCAACGGGCTTTGTTGCAAGGATATGTTCCTGGGTTAGTGTTTTTGTTGTGTGGTGTGTGGTTGCTAGTGCGTATTTGCTTCAGGTTGGGGGGCTGTCTGTAAGCAAGGACTGGCCTGTCTCCCAAGATCTGTGAGAGTGATGGGTCGTCCTTCAGGATAGGTTGTAGATCCTTGATGATGTGTTGGAGAGGTTTTAGTTGGGGGCTGAAGGTAACTGCTAGTGGCGCTCTGTTATTTTCTTTGTTGGGCCTGTCCTGTAGTAGGTGACTTCTGGGTACTCTTGTACATTGGCCAAACTGGACAGACTCCAGCGAGAGACTGCTGAATTGGAATTAATTTGCAAACTGGATACAATTAACTTAGGCTTGAATAAAGACTGGGAGTGGATGGGTCATTACACAACATAAAATAATTTCCCCATATTTCTCCCCCCGCCCCTCTAATGTTCCTCAGATGTTCTTGTCAACTGCTGGAAATGGCCCACCTTGATTATCACTACAAAAGGTTTCCCCCTCCCACGGCTCTCCTGCTGGTAATAGCTCAACTTACCTGATCACTCTTGTTACAGTGTGTATGGTAATACCCATTGTTTCATGTTCTCTGTGTATATAAAATCTCCCCACTGTATTTTCCACTACATGCATTCGATGAAGTGAGCTGTAGCTCACGAAAGCTTATGCTCAAATAAATTTGTTAGTCTCTAAGGTGCCACAAGTACTCCTTTTCTTTTTTCCTGGGACAGTTTCTTGAGGTTTTGACACAATCATAAACTGTAAATTTTTATGCAATTTCTCAAGCACCACTGGGGCTTCACAGAATAAAGGAGTATTAATTAAATTAGAGGATCTCGACAAGTTTAGACATGAGACAGGTCTGAAACAAAACCTCCAATCTGATCATTCCAAAATTTTAATGTACCTAGATTTGCATCTGAATTTTGCAGATGGTCCCCATCTTCAAAATTGACCAAACTCATATCACTGATCTGAAACCGCCCCTCCCCAAACGTTGAGGTTCTCAAATTCAGATTTGGATTTGAATCTGGACTTTAACTGGGATCTATATCCAATTATCACATGGTTGTTTCATTAAATTTACTTTTTGCTTTACCTAAGACCTCTCAACCTGCAAAAGCCTAAATGTGAGGCACAGGGTGTGAAAATAATCCCAAACCACAAAAAAAAGTATTTATGGATGGAATTTTAAATGCTGCAGGACTGGGAGAAGGATGAGTCAGTGGATTGTTCCCTGCTCCACTACATGCTTCCAGTGTCACCTTGGACAATTCACATAATCTCTCTGTGCCTCAGTCCATCATTTGTAAAATGGGGTTAATAGCACTTCCCTCCCTCACAAGGGTTGTCATGAGGATAAATACATTAAAAGTCGGGTGGTGCTCAGATACTAGGGCAATGGGGGACATTTCAGTAGCTTTCTGCCTTCAGTCTGCCTGTTTCATGATTCGTTATTCCTGATGTGAATAAGTTTCAGCAAGTGAGGGGACACATTTGTGTGGTTCTTTGATAACTTTGAGACTAAACTGAGTGATATGCTTAGACATGAAAAACATTTGACACATATGCTTTAAAGTTGATTGCTAAAAAGTGCAATCAATTTTGCTCCAGAAGAGGCAGGTAAAATCCAAGTAGTGATAGGCCCCATAGAAAACTGAAGACCGGTATGTAGCTCTCACATTAGCTTAGAGAGGTGTTTTTTAATTTGACCCCTCAGTAATTAGTGTGTGTCCTTTCTTGGCTAATGTTAAATACTTTCAATTGGAGAACAGCAATCAACTACAGTAGTAAATATATATTCACTCTCAACTATTATGCAAATTGGGATGAAATCTAATACTGCCAAACATGAGTGTGACAAAATACTTTGAGGAGTGCATTAATAATCTGGATGATGGGATGGATTGCACCCTCAGCAAGTTCGCGGATGACACTAAGCTGTGGGGAGAGGTAGATATGCTGGAGGGTAGGGTTAGGGTCCAGAGTGACCTAGACAAATTGGAGGATTGGGCCAAAAGAAATCTGATGAGGTTCAACAAGGACAAGTGCATAGTCCTGCAGTTATGATGGAAGAATCCCATGCACCGCTACAGGCTGGGAACCGACTGGCTAAATGGCAGTTCTGCAGAAAAGGACCAGGGGATTACAGTGGATGAGAAGCTGGATATGAGTCAACAGTGTGCTCTTGTTGCCAAGAAGGCTAACCGCATATAGTAGGAGCATTGCCAGCAGATTGAGGGAAGTGATTATTCCCTTCTATTCGGCATTGGTGAGGCCGCATCTGGAGTACTGCATCCAGTCTTGGGCCCCCCACTACAGAAAGGAGGTGGACAAATTGGAGAGAATCCAGCAGAGGGCAACGGAAATTATTAGAGGGCTGCGGCACATGACTTATGAGGAGAGGCTGAGGCAACTGGGCTTATTTAGTCTGCAGAAGAGACGAGTGAGGGGGGATTTAATAGCAGCCTTCAACTACCTGAAGTGGGGTTCCAAAGAGGATGGAGCTCAGCTGTTCTCAGTGGTGGCAGATGACAGAACAAGGAGCAATGGTCTCAAGTTGCAGTGGTGGAGGTCTAGGTTGGATATTAGGAAAAACTATTTCACTAGGAGGGTGGTGAAGCACTGGAATGGGTTACCTAGGGAGGTGGTAGAATCTCCATCCCTAGAGGTATTTAAGGCCCAGCTTGACAAAGCCCTGGCTGGGAGTATTTAGTTGGGGTGGACCTCTGAGGTCTCTTTCAACCCTAATCGTCTATGATTCTAAGATTCTATAAGTGATCAAATTCCTAAAATACATCCAGATCAACCACTAGAAAATACTGGCCAAATTCATCCCTGCAGTATATATATATACTGGTTTTTATACTGTTTTTTGCTCCCACTAAAGTCAAGGAAAATTTTGTCACTGATTTCAATGAAACAAAGATCAGGCCTTAACTGAAATTAAATAATGCATCAGAATTGTTTGATTTCTTAGTAGAAGGGGAATTATTTTGTTAAGGAAAACCTTAGTGCGACCCTTATTCCTAGCAAAAAAGAAGTGTAACTAAGTCATTCTGCTAAACACATCCATTCTACTTCTCTTGTTGATTTCATGGAGTGATGCAGCTTCTGTTTCACAGGAAATTAAAATACTTTTGTGATGCAGTGATCCAAGCCCAGCATCCGCAAAAAGTCTGTCTAAATTGTTCCTCTTGGTAGTTCTACTGACATAACACGGAATACTGTTAGGAAAACCTGTGTATATGTGGGGGACTGTTCTGCAATTTTTGCACACTGAAAACTCCCATAGACCTCCATAGAAATTCTGAATGTGCAATAAATGCAAGATCTAGGGTAAGTAATAGAACAAGTTTACGGTGCACATCTGTGTCGTTTGCCTTCCTAAACAATTTTAAGTCAGTCTTAGTCTTGCATTTTTAGAACTAAATTAAATTAAATCATGCAAAGCTTAGCCGATGAACTTTTCTTTTGGTTTAAAAAAAAAGAAGAAGCAATTTTTATGGAGTGAGACAAAATTACACAGGAATCTCTTACAGAAAAAGAGACTTCTTTGTGCAAACCCAGCTGTTTGGAGCTGTGCCAATGCATGTCCTGTAGGAATGAACCTATTTGTCTAAATAACTGTAAGACTTCATTTTCCATTTCTCAAGCTTGCTTAGGACACAGAGCTCTTGTAACGGTGTATGGTGAGTCAAATCAGCAACTGCAAAATGAATCCAATAAAGAACCTCCTTGCAATCTTTGTTCTTGCTTTATCAGAACTGATCAGCAAAGATTCTATTCAACAAACATTACAGGCTGTCACCCACAATCAACTAAGATTGTGAGATCTTGTAAAAGCAGTGAGAAAACTGTCCATGCGACTGAGCAATTTTGTATAAATACAGGAGACGTATAGTTCTATTATCAGTTATGCTGCATAACAAAAAATATCTTCAATATTAATTAAACAAAAGCATTGTAGAGAAGGATAAGGATGCTCACACTATCTTTATTATCATCATACCACAGAGGGGACATAGTAATAATAATAATGAAGGTCAGGATTTACTAGTTGTACTTTTTATATAGAGGAGGAAGGCCTTATATGCTCTTTGGAGTCCGACAACTAACTAAGGTAAAGCAGAACATCTATATAATACAAACTCCCACTGTTTTTTGTTTTGTTTTTTTTTATGGATCAGCTGTAGCCATTCCATGGTTAATTTTGAAAATAATGTCAGATATAAGCAAATTTCAACCACTCTAAATGATCCAAAAAGACACTAATCCCGCAAATATTTTATATGCTATGTGTCACCATAAGATAGAGTTTTTCTGGGAAGTTTGGGAAAAATCAGAGAGGAAGATAATGCATTTCAAAATTTTCCTCTTTGTTCAGGTTTTTAAAGTATTCCTGCCATGTTAAGCTCATCGGGCACCAAATTCACTGTTTGTTTTGGCTTGCTGAGAAGTGTCTTTTAATTTTAGTTGGGAATACAAGGATATAGAGAGCTGGTTGTATGTATACAGGGCAAAGTTTAAAATATAGATAATATAAATGTGTTCATATAGATAAAATATTTATAATACAGTACCACCCTACTCCTGATTCCAGGTTTTCCTCCAGTCCAGGGGGCTGCTGAGCTGAGCCAATGGGGTTTGTGTGTATTTTAGATGTGTGGGGAGTACAGATGGGGAGATTTGAGACTGGGGTGAATTACTGAAGGACTAAAAGTGAGAATCCTTTGGGGGGAGGGGTGTTTTGGGGAAATAGAACAATGGGATGGGAGCCGGGGGGATTTGGACTGGGGATAGATGTCTGGGGAGTATATGGATATGTACTCCCCCATCTCAGAATGGAGGGATTTGAGGAGATTGCAAGAGGGAGTTCATGGAAAGGGACAATAAACTGGTGAGTCAAGAAGAGAAAGATGAAGGGGGTGCAGGAGGCATGTGAAATGGGGACAAAGATCCAGGTTGGGAGTTGAACTGGATGATAAAGAGCAATGACGGATTTTGTAGAAATGGGGAACTGAATGGATGCCCCAGCTGTTCTGTTCAAGGCTTTTCATTACATAGGGTTTTTTTAAATATGTAGAATTTTTGTCAAAGAGTGGATTTTTTGTTTTTTGGTTTTTTTTTTCGCAGTGGAGAGGCGTTCGCTGGACTTCACTGTAATGCATCAATTCTTTTTTTAGTGGAGATATTTTAGTGTGAGTTTAAAAGTGTCTCTCAGTAGCTAAGTGAGACCTGTGACAGACAGAACGGAGCAAGACATGAACTGGTCTGCTTGCAAAGCTGAAAATTCATATTACATGCTGTCATCAAGGCCGTTTGGAACAGCTAGCATCCCTCCCCTACATTTTTTGCCCACAAAATTCTACAGAAGCTATGTGCAGGCACTGAGATTTCAGAGGAGTTGCACTGTGGTAAAATTGGAGGAATCCAATGATAAACCAACCCCCATCTCCAGAGTTGGTGCTTCATGGAAAGTTGAAAATCATTGTACAAGATATGCAGAAAATTATAAAGCTGTGTTCCCTCCTTCCAGCAAAACACCACTTTTAGTGCTGTAATAACCCATCACACTAAGTACAAGGAAAAATGTGTATATAAATGATCTTATATTATGTAAATCAAATTGTCATTTCACCACCTGTAAATAAAATATATACATACATTCACTTATAGGGCTGGCTGAAAAAAAAATCATTTGCAAAATATTTAGCAAGTTCAAAATTTATTTTTGTTCTTCACTGGTATGAAAAGAAGAACGTCCTCTTTTTTTGAGAGAGAGGGAGAGAGATGCTCTCCCTTGGTATGTGGGGGACCTACATTCAAATCCTTCCTGTGTTTCTTTCTCTCTCAATGATTTTGACCAGAAATTCCACCTTGGACCTGAGAAACCTTCCCAAAGAAAGCTTCACTGACACCAAAACGTTTCTGGGAAACGTTTCAGTTTTGACAAACTGGCATTTTCTGATGAAAAAACATTTTGTCCAAAAATTCCCAACCAGCTCTACTCACTTCTAATAACGTATTATTAAAAAGATTAACAGGGCAGAAAGAAAATGTATCTAGGTTTGTTTTGGCAATTTATGTAATGGTATGTACAATATTTTCAGTAAGTAAGGGACAAGGGTAAAGAGTGGAATCCCCTTAATTCCTAATTGTCTTTAATTTTGGTGATGGTGTTGATGGAAAATATACTTTACCATGATAACCTAAAGGTTCCCAAGTGTTTTCTTTGGGTATTTCTTGTGTGTGTGTGTCTCTCTCTCCCTTTCTCTTTCTCTCCCCTTCTCCCTCCAATAGGGTAGTCATGCTTTCAAAGATCTTTCCACAGAGGTGCTTCTTTGGTGCAGACCTTAGCATATCATCAGGAGGACAGGGTGTACAGGGAGGTGGGGACAGGGTGTACAGGGAGGTGCTGCTGTTGTCTTCCCTCTCAGGTCCCTGGTGCTGGGTAGGGTTTTCAGGCAAGACTAGGGTGATGGGGACACACTGAGTGCTGGTTGGCTGAAGCCTAATGAGAGGGAGTTACTTAGGGTATGATGAGCCAGAGAGAGAGTCTCTGGCTGAGGATCAGGGTTTAGTTTATAGTTCAGGTGGTGAAATGCTTTTGCTTCACTATATAAGCAAGTTATTTTAATGACCATGAATCATCCGTTGGCTTCCCTTAGCAAAATAAACAAACATGTATTATGAATAATGCTAATATCTCTATTATTATGAAAAGTAGCCTGTATCTCAGAACCTGTGTGTAAGATTTTGTCAAGCCAAGCTGTTAAACCAAACCATTTGTTAACTAAAGGGATGGGAGGGTTGTGGGAGTGGGCAAAGCTAGACTTAAGCTTTGAAGGAGTCAGTTTAAACTGCTAAGGCCTAAACTACTGACAGATTTACTTGTAACTTCCAAAAAAGAATTTGGTGATGATAAACGTTATGTGTACATAATAAAAGGGATTTAATCATTAGAATAGCAAACCACAATATCCTTAACAATGAAACTATTTACCAGTTCCTACATAATATAGTAAATTTCAACGGAGCTGACTCTTTCTAGTTTAATATTTTTGTAAGAGAGAATCTATGGGGTGAAATTCAGACTCCACTGAAGTCAAGAGTCGTTTTTCTATAGACCTCAGTGGGGCCAGGATTTCACCCATGTTGAATAATATAGAGGTGTACTTATAATTGTAATACATTCAATAAAAAAGAAAAAATAATTGTTAATTCTATTCAATTATTAGTGCAGTATATTGAAAAAGTGATTAATAAATGGATTCAATATCCTACTGTATTAGCAAGGATTAGACCATCTAGTGGTAAATCTTCACACTGTGTGATAGAATGAACCTGGTGATATTTTTTCCTCTAAGGATAAGTTAGAAATGTTTTTCCAGTGGAAAAGCGAGCTAACCTTTTCGGTAGTATGTAATTTCCTTGGTACAGCCACACAATTCTGTATACTATGAAGAGAGCACAAGTGCCAATTTGCGCTTTTCTTTTAAGTATAACCATACAAATGGAAGAAGTTAAAACAGAAAACGCCCACAAGGGCACACAGAGTCCATTCTGTGATGTATGTGTGCTGTGTATTAAAAGTTGGATGGAATGGAAAAAGAGAAGTTAAGCAATCCACATGGTTAATCGATATTAATTCTTTAGAAAAAGGTCCTATATATTCTTGCAAGAAAATTCGTTTGCTAGAGTACTCACAGATAGAGACGGCTGACGTGGTGCGAACACAATTCATTTTAAAAAACACTGTGTCAATTTTCAGTATTCCCTCTGGATTTACACCAGTGTAACTGAGGACACAATTTGTGTTTTATTAGTCCAAACTATACAAGTGGTTGCTTTCCTGACAAATAAAACATCCGGGATATGCCTGTTAAACTTGATCGCCGGAAGTGCAATTATGTCAAAAACAAACAGTAAAATTTAGATTTGCAGGGTAACATGTCTGATAAATCATCATTAAAATATCATTTCTATAGACCACTGTGGTCCGGGAAGAATTTGGCAATAATACAATTGCAACATTGTTTGAAACTGGGGAGTATTTTTTAAATTAATTTATTCTGACGATGGCTTGATACATCTTACCCTTAATATGTGTGTAGGAGGATTTGAAAATGCAGTCCACATCAGCCATATGGCGCAGTCTTGACTGGAGTCAGACAAGTGATTAAAAAATAGTCTTTGGATATGTTATTCAGAATATATAAGGGCATTCACCAAATCAATTATTGTTGCATTCTTTTGACAGATAATTTACCCAGCTCTATAGCTGGATGAAAAAAGCAAACCAAACCAAACAAAAAAAGCTACAGATGATAAATAATGAATAAAATATAAATTTGACACATATTAATATCTATTTGACACATGTTAATGAGCTAGAACTTGCCTTGACTCTTGAGGAAGGCCATGTGTTTTGGCAAGTAACTACAGTACTATATCTTCTGAGAATAAAAGTAACCTTTACCTAATGATGGTATTGATTTTGGGTTTTCATATGTACTATGCCAAATTCATGGGCCATATCCCCTATATATTTTCATCTTTATTAGTGTAGGTGACAGTGTTAGTATTCAGTATAAGTGTCTAATCCTTTTTTTTTTTTTTAATAACATTAAGCTGTTTGCCTCAATTTCATGGCTGTGAGTTCCCAGGTTAACTATATGCTGTGTAATTGCCAAGTCCCCCCACACTTTAAAATCAAGTTATTCATGTGTTCAAGTTTTTCACTTGCTTAAATATTTTCAGGATCAGGCCCTATAAAGCATTACTTTTAACCATTTTTAATTGTGTTGTCTTTTAACTTAATTTAGCGTTTCCTTATTCTTGTATTATGTGAAAGGGTAAATAGCAACTGACTTTCACGACACCACACGTTATCTCAGATATGCCTCTTCTATAATGTCCCTTTGTCTTCTTCACCCTAAACTAAAGTTCTAATGCCTTCAATTCCTCTTTCTATGTAGTCCATTCTTGTTGCCCTTCCCTGGACTTTTTCTGTTGCTTCTAATTGTTTTGTGGGTGGGATGACCATACCAGCCAGGCTGCCCATATTAGGTGAGGAGAGAGTCTGGGAGCCTTGTGGAGGAGCTGCAGATGGCTGGAAGTGTGCAGCGTTGTGAGCGTATTGTCACAGAGCTCTCCAGTCTATGTGTGGGTATCACACCCTATACCTGTTGTGAACCACTGCTGGGACTACTCATTAAAGAGGATGCAGTTAGAACTGTGTTTCATCAGAAGCTGAGTCTTTTGAGAGGTGAGTACTCTCTTTTCACTTGCTTTTACCCAGAAGAGGAAGATATGGCCCACTGATTTTAATGGAAGTTAAAGGCAGCAGGACATCCCAACATCATGGGGTACAATGCAGGGAGGAGAGGAACCTCCTCAGGGCTTCTCCTCCAGTACAAGTGGTAAGGGAGTAGGTGCGCAAGTATGTGTAGCCTTGTCTCCACCCATCCAATGCACAGGCCACATGGCTGACCTGGCAAAGCGAGGGAAGTATTAATATTGTGCACCAAATAAAGTCTGGCACAGGCTACTTCTCCCTTACAGCAAGCAGGAAACCAGAGACCAAACTGTGAACAGTCTGGCCCTGGGCACAATTCCATGCTACTACTTAACTGGGGATTGTGGTAGCTCCACAATTAAGGCCTTAGGTAGTAATAAAATAAAAGTACTATACAATATAGCAAAAATCAGGAATGTAAAATATAACTGCATAAGACAGCTGTTATTAGGTATGTAACATATCTACATGCATGCAGCTTCAAATTATGGCAGATGAACAGAAACAAAACAATATATCAATCAGTCCTCTACTAACTTGGTTTTTCCTGCATAGTTTTTCTGTCTTTTTATACAGTATGAAACAAACAACAATAATAACCAAGAAAGAAGAGGACAGAAATGTTGATGTCTGGAAGGTACAGCTGGGCTATGGCGGGAGGTATCATTTTGATGCTGCTAATGCTATTTCCCAGCTAAGTTCCCCATACAACTACAGCTGTGAGCAGGTGGCAGTGATCAGCTCTTCTCTGGCTCGGTGTGTGTGTACAGCGTGGGGACTGGCCTCTCATAGGATCTGCTGTGTTTTTTCATGCTCAGATGAAAACCTAGTTTTATGATGGCAGACAAACAAAAAAAGAACTTCACAATAAGACAGTAAAGTGTTTTATTCCAAAGCCGTTGGTGTTTTGGTTTCATTTCATTTACACAATGTACTGTATGACTGAATAAATCTTTAGAAAAGAGGCCAGAGGAGGTAACTTCATTTTTCTCCTGTGTAAGGGGTTGAGGGGAAGGGCGAAGATGTTTTATAGTAACTGGGGCGGGGCGGGGGGAGTACAAGTCTTTTTCTTGTTCCTACCACTTTTTTCCCATGGAGAATTGATTTGATTCTTCTCCAAACATTATTTCCTGTACTTACAGAGATAAAATGTTTGTTCCTTATTTCTAATGCATAGAAACACTGTAATGGCTTGCTCACAAGGATGGAAAATGTAAGGAAATTAAGACTAATTAATTCCTTTCTAATCAGAATTTGTTCGTACTGGAAAGCTACCCTGGTACAATATATATAGCACAGTGGAAAATCCCATTGCACCTAGACAAGTTGGGAAAAAAAAAGCTTTCCTAAAAAGGAACCTAATTTTGAGCAACCTGGGAATAAATTAAATTAAAAAATGGACTATAGAGAAGTTAATTTACTAAAGAGTTTTGGGAGACTAGTTTATACTGTACTCAGCTCACAGGGATTTATTAACATACTGATGGCTCCCTCTCACTGGCACAAATTCACTGTTGGTTAAGCAGGTGCTATATTCCTTTGAAGTCCATGAAGTTATAGCTATCAGCATCAGCAGCATCAGTGATTCTGGCATGTTGAGAGGGGAGTATGCCAATATTAATAATTTAATTGCTATAATTAACTGTATTTATTGTGATTTGATTAAAATGTGGCATCCAAATGACAATTTAAGATGTCTCAGCAGAAAACTTAAAATGTTATCTGGGCAAATTTTGTCAGCATTCACTTTATTCACTACATTCTTGATGCCATAGCTACTGCATGTATAAAAAACAACCCAGGAAATCTAAGATCTTGTCTACATGGGAATGATTTACCAGTTATATCAAGTTTCAGAGTAGCAGCCGTGTTAGTCTGTATTCGCAAAAAGAAAAGGAGTACTTGTGGCACCTTAGAGACTAACAAATTTATTTGAGCATAGGCTTTTGTGAGCTACAGCTCACTTCATCGGATGCATTCAGTTGAAAATACAGTGGGGGGAGATTTATATACACAGAGACCATGAAATAATGGGTGTTACCATACACACTGTAATGAGAGTGGTCAGGTAAGGTGAGCTATTACCAGCATGAGAGCTGGGGGGCAAAAAACCTTTTGTAGTGATAATCAAGGTGGGCCATTTCCAGCAGTTGACACGAATGTCTGAGGAACAGCTGTGGGGGGAAGGGAGGGGGGAGATAAACATGAGGAAATAGTTTTACTTTGTGTAATGACCCATCCACTCCCAGTCTTTATTCAAGACAGTCTCTACGTAAAAGTATAAATGGACACAAATCAGACGTCAAGAATTATAACTTTCAAAAACCAGTCGGAGAACACTTCAATCTCTTTGGTCACTCGATTACAGACCTAAAAGTGGCAATTCTTCAACAAAAAAACTTCAAAAACAGACTCCAATGAGAGACTGCCGAACTGGAATTAATTTGCAAACTGGATACAATTAATTTAGGCTTGAATAAAGACTGGGAGTGGATGGGTCATTACACAAAGTAAAACTATTTCCCCATGTTTATTCCCCCCTCCCCCCCACTGTTCCTCAGATGTTCTTGTCAACTGCTGGAAATGGCCCACCTTGATTATCACTACAAAAGGTTCTCCGCCCCCCCACTCTCCTGCTGGCAATAGCTCACCTTACCTGATCACTCTCGTTACAGTGTGTGTGGTAACACCCATTATTTCATGGTCTCTGTATATATAAATCTCCCCACTGTATTTTCCACTGCATGCATCCGATGAAGTGAGCTGTAGCTCACGAAAGCTTATGCTCAAATAAATTTGTTAGTCTCTAAGGTGCCACAAGTACTTCTTTTTTTTTTTTTTGCAGTTATATCAATACAGTTATACAGGCAAAAACCCTTCCCAAGCGACATAAGCTAAACCAAGAAAAGGTGCTTTTGTACCAGAATTAGAGGGGGTTATGCTGGTATAACTATATTGGTTATACTGAAAAACATAGACAAGACCAGAGATTACTGTTTACTTTTACTGTTCTTCCATTTGTCCAGACATTGTTGACATTAAAAAACAAAGGCAGGGAGAAACACTGACATTAGTTGCAACATGATGAAAAAGCAGCTGCTATTATTTATGTTTGATCTATTAACATGACTTAGAGTTATTGTTTGGGAACCTCTCTATTTAAGTAATGAAAAACTTGGCTTGGGTAGCCAGTTCTCTCCCTGTTTTTAATTAAAAGGAAGGCTGCCAAATCTTACCTAAAAACCTCCATGAAAATAATTTCCAGTACTTTACAGTGTGCTCACTTCAGCCTTGATTATGTTTTGCCACCCTGTTGCTGGGTTGGAGAGCAACGTCAGCTCTAAATGTACCATTCTCCTTTTGCTTCTTTCCTAGCTATTTTCCCACTCTCTGGGTCCACTTTGAGCCAGAAGACACAATAAACAAGAACTCTAATCTACTCCCTCCTCATTTCCTCCTGCCAAGATTCATTTGGAGAGATGATGCCTAACATAAAAATCTTCCTTTCTGTCTCTCATCACCACGCTAGCTGCTGACCTTACTGAACATCCAATTTCACTTGATACTATAATATTAGAGTCACAGTCATGATTCAAGTCAAGCTAGAAAAAGTTACAATTACTATTTGTACAAAATTGATCTTGATGGAGGAGCCGTTGTGCTATGAGCATTGGAACTTTGTTCTTTTTGCATTTTTTTAATAGACTCTAAGCCATGTAACACCAGATACAGCTCCTTTCCCATTTTAATAAGTGTTTATAAATTGTAGGTAAAATGCAGTAACATTCTTAAGATCCTTTTTAATTGATGTAATTGATGTATAGCTTGTCAAATACATGATGTTTAGCTTGCACGAATTTTGCACTCTCATAGATCCTGATGCAAATAAGGAAGATAGCATGTATGAATGCTAATGCCTTTATAGTGCTTTGATATTAAATAATTTCATTGTAATCCTTAATATTGCAGTTTTATTTAACATCATCATTACTGATGTGGATGAGCATAAAAAATAACACTAATTAAACTTTAAAATGACACTCAATTGGGAGGAAACACAAATACCTGTGGGGACAAGGAAGAAATACAAAAGGACCTAGACAGATTAGAAACATGGCTGGGACATAAAAAAATGCTTCAGTGTGGAAAAAGTGCAGACCAATGAATTAAGAAAAAATAATCTGAAACACGTAGGGTCAAATCTTGGCTCCACAAAAGTCAAAGGGAGTGTTGCCATTGACTTCAATGGAGCCAAGATTTCCTCCATTCATTCAACGGGAGGGAAAATATATCAATCAGCAATGCTGAAATAGACCTAACTGTGATGGAGGATGCCACATTACACATACATTTGCAATGTGATCTGGCTGCTGCAACATGCTTTTTCTTGGAGGTAAATATAAATGCTTCGTGTCATGAAAACAGTAGGTAATTGTCTCGCTCTTTATGAATCTGATTCAACTATACCTTGAATATTGCATTGAGTTCTGTTATTTTATTAGCATAAAGATATAGACAAACTACAAAAGGTTTTTCCCCCCCGCTCTCCTGCTGATAATAGCTCACCTTAAGTGACCACTCTCATTACAGTGTGTATGGTAACACCCATTGTTTCATGTTCTCTGTGTATATAAATCTCCCCGCGGTATTTTCCTCTAAATGCATCCGATGAAGTGAGCTGTAGCTCACGGAAGCTTATACTCAAATAAATTTGTTAGTCTCTAAGGTGCCACAAGTCCTCCTTTTCTTTTTACAAACTGAAAAGAATTCAGAGAAGACCAGCCAAACTGATTAATGGGCTGGAGGGATTGGGTTATGAAGATTAAAAGAGCTAAATATTATGTATTACTTGGCTAAGCGATGATTAAGTGTGGGGTTAAGGGAGCTATAACTATCTGCAAACATCTGAAGGGTGTAAACACGAAAGAAGAATACAATATTTCGTATGGAACACGGAGATATAAATAGGAGAAAACTAAGAGAACTAGGATGAAACTAAGAGGGGGGAAATTAAGCTGAATATTGGGATACATTTTCTAACAGTGAAATGTAATAGGCTAGAGCAGTGTTTCCCAAACTTGGGATGCCGCTTGTTCAGGGAAAGCCCCTGACGGGCCAGATTGGTTTGCGTACCTGCCGCGTCTGCAGGTTTGGCCGATCGCAGCTCCCACTGGCTGCGGTTTGCCGCTCCAGGCCAGTGGGGGCTGCGGGAAGCAGCGCGGGCTGAGCGACGTACTGGCTGCCACTTCCTGCAGCCCCCATTGGCCTGGAGCAGCGAACCACGGCCAGTGGGAGCTGCGATCGGCCGAAACTGTGGATGCGGCAGGTAAACAAACCAGCCCGGCCTGCCAGGGGCTTTCCCTGAACAAGTGGCTTCCCAAGTTTGGGAAACACTGGGCTATAGAAAAGTTTCCCAAGGAAAGTGGTAGACCCCAGTACTTCGCACAATAAAACTAGGCTGCACAATACACTAAAACATGAAGGGAACAATCTGTTTTTGGTAGAGAGATGGTGTCATGTTTCCAGGGTTAACTGCACCTCTGCCCCCTTCCTGGTCTCTCTGAGTGCACCCCCTCAGGTGTCAGGCCTTGTGCTTTTACCTATCCTGAAATGGAATTTTGCAATGCTCCGACTCTTAGCCCATGCTCTGGGGGATATTACCCTCTCTATCCACCATTCTTACCTATCAGATCTGGCTGAGTTTGGGCATGTGTAATTCTTCCCTTCAGGAATCTGTGACCAGTGGAATACAGTGACAAAGCAGCTTTCTGAAAACCGAGATGTTGTTTATTTTGGCATAGGAACAAAGCATTTAGAGAAAAATGATTTTACAATGAACTTTCTACATGCATGTCTGTCGTACCTAAAGTCTTGACATCCCCTGATAGTAACGTAGGCAGGCCTAAGTTCTTCAGATGCATCCATTCCGGTTCCTGTGCTTCAGCGTGGTTTTCCTGAACAAATACTGCCCTCTTTTAATCAGAGTTCTTTTGATCTCCTGTATTCGCTGGCCTTTTCCTATCTTGATTAAACCAGTTTTGTAGAAAGAACAGAAGTACTTGTGGCACCTTAGAGACTAACAAATTTATTAGAGCATAAGCTACAGCCCACTTCATCGGAAGCATAGAATGGAACATATAGTAAGAAGATATATATGTATACATACAGAGAAGGTGGAAGTTGCCACACAAACTGTGAGAGGCTAATTAGTGAAGATGAGCTATTATCAGCAGGAGAAAAAAACTTTTGTAGTGATAATCAAGTTGGCCCATTTAGACAGTTGACAAGAAGGTGTGGGGATGCTTGACATGGGGAAATACATTCAATATGTGTAATGACCCAGCCACTCCCAGTCTCTATTCAAACCCAAGTTAACGGTATCTAGTTTGCATATTAACTCAAGCTCAGCAGTTTCTCGTTGGAGTCTGTTTTTGAAGCTTTTCTGTTGCAAAATTGCCACCCTTAAGTCTTTTACTGAGTGGCCAGAGAGGTTGAAATGTTCTCCTACCGGGTTTTGAATGTTATGATTCCTGATGTCAGGTTTGTGTCCATTTATTCTTTTGCGTAGAGACTGTCCGGTTTGGCCAATGTACACGGCAGAGGGGCATTGCCAGAGACAACCTACAGAAACTGATAGTTCTGGCATTATTCCTTAATTCTTAAGTGTTTGCAGAGAGGTGGCTCTTTTGGGCCATTCTTCTCCTTCCCACTCGTTTTTTTCAGACAGATCTTTGTTGAGTTAAACAAATATAGTCATATGGAAAACACACCAATAACAGGGCAGCATACAGTGTTTATACATTATCACAGGGGAGCTCAAACTCCATCACAGATGGGATAAATGATCTATTTAGTATTAGCCACCACTAGCTGCTATCATTCTAGAATAAAGATACAGTGGTTTTAAAACATCAATTTTACCAGTACATTTTCATGTTATAGGATTGCTCCAAGACATACTAACACCAAAAGATAAAACCTGATGATCAGCAAAATGAAGAAACAAATGTTATTCTTGCACATACACCTCACCTACCAACAGGCAGTGACCTATATGTTATTTTTGGTATGCCTTGTTGTTTCCTCAAAGAAAATATGGGTGTGGGGTATAATGGCAGGTGACAAGAACAGTGGGACGGATAGCTGAAGCAATTAGGTGATTAGTGAATATAAATCAGGTTTTAAAAAACAGCAGATCTTTCGGTTTGAACTGTGCAGAGCTGTTTGGAGTGCTTGACTATGTGTTTGCTTTTGATAAAAGTGAAAAGGAGAGAGCTGAACACAGAAATAGTTAAATTAAATTTTAATACAGACCTTTGAAATAAGTGGAAGGTGCTGCCTTCTTTCCAGTGATTGGACAGGCTTGAAATCCCTGCTCAGCCACAAGAAATTGTCAGTTAACTCAGAAACAACAGTGCTATTGTTCACAGAGCTCCCTTATGACAGTGGAAAGGTTTAGATTTTTAAACCTTTCCGAGGCAGAAAATGAGAATCTCACAACATGTCACAGCCCTAAAAAAGATGAATAAAGGATGAGATCTTGGTGATAAATGTAATGGGAATAGTTTGTCACTAACTGGCAGTGGCTGCTACTCCTCCAGAATTTGGTTCACACAGCATTCTGCAAACCTCCCTGTAAATCCAGTCTGACTTGTGTGCAAATCACAAGCCATACATTCATAACGGTTTGCACTTTTGTGAACACAAAATCCTGTTTTAGTGTTTTCACGAGCACAACTTTTGGTTTGTTGCAAGCTAATAAGCTTTGACAACTCCCACTGCTACAGCCTGATGCCATCACTTTCAACAGCTGTGATGTCAAGATGGTAGAAAGCAAAGAAAAAGCCAGTCCTACACATTTTGAAATACTGTAATTAGTAATTGCTTGGGTGGATTCCAGTTCCCATACACATGCAGTCTTCCTCTGACTCAGTCAACCCTTCCACCACCTTTCTCAGCCTAAAACAATAATTTACATGCTCTACCCCCACTTTCTCCTGTCCAGAGATCAAGTGGCCTGGTCAATCTATTTTGAAGAACTTCCAAAACTATCATAACCCCCCTTTATTCATCAGAACAATTGGTTTGTGAATGTAGCAGTGTCACCATAGTTAAAGTTGTAACTAGGTTATCATTATTAGGCTGATTTTTGGCACACCCTCTACATTCCTTTAAACTGATTCTATGTCCTTTGAACTTTGCATGTGTGGTCTATGCTGAAGGGATAATTTTTGGCTTAATCTGAGGTGAATCACAGAACTATTACTGAGTAAACAGTCTTACGGTAATAGATGCATTTCACTTTTTGAAAAGAATTCTAGCACTTATTGATTGTATGTCTCATATAAATGGATTAGCCTAGAAACGTCAAATTTGCTTAACTCAAAAGCCCTTGAAAATGCTCTAGTGCAAAGATTTTTGAGACGTTGAGATACTTATTTTTGAAGTTATTCACCTTGGTAATAGGAATGAATAAATACTCTGACCGCTAGAATTTTATACAGTTGGCATATGTGTATAGATTCTAACATACTTACACACTACATATGGCTTGTGATGTCTTCAATATGCTGATGAGATCCAGTTGTATGTTTCTCTTTTGATACAGGCAGTACAACTGAGTGCCTTTCCCAGAGTCTGGTGGAGACTGGTGCATGAGAAACAGTGAAGTAATTGAGGCTTAACCCAGGAAAAACTGGACAGACACTGGTAGGTTAGGGGAAGCCACTGTGAGCTAGGGCAAAGATTATGTCTACTCCACCAATTGATGGTGTATTTCCACCATGTGTTATGCATGTTCACACCTAGAACTCTGATTAGATGTCCAATTATCACTGGATGATTATCTTCCTGCAGTAAGGGTAAACCCCGCCTGCTGACACAGGTAGTGTCTACACTGAAGAGGTACAGCACTTAGGGTAGGAATACTGTAAATTACCAATGTGGTAGGTCTGCCATAAATCCATTAATTTCAAAGGAATTACTCCAGATTTACACAAACTGTATTGAAGGTAGACTGTCCCATTATCACATTTTGCATTGATGAAATCTGCTGTTGCAGAATGGAGAGCAGTGTGTTAGGGGCTGTGGTGAGAGGAGGATTTTTTATGTTAACAAATATTTTTAGAGCAACCCATTACTCAGAATCTAATATTATTCTTACCATGTGATTCCTATTCTTCTTATACACTTTACCATCACTTAGCTATTTCATCATTATGCTACTGTTGGTTAGTCTCCAAGAACAGTGTGAATACCTTTTGACGGTACTTGGGAGAAATGATTTGGGAACACTAATTTCAGTTTGAGAACAAGTCTGGCTGTTGCTCTTGGGTTTTGGTCTGAGGAAACAAAGCTGGGACCAGCGAGATAAAAATTTATGATGCTTTCAGAAGGAGATTGGATGTCACTCATCACTTACTTTTTCTAGCTAAAATAATAGGAGGCGTATTTGTTTAAAAAGTGCACTGGGTGCAATGTATGAAGTGAGTGATTTATACACAAAACAGACATTAGGTTATACTCTATATCTCTTCACTTCTGGAAGTTACAGAAATAAAAAATATGGGTCACATTTTGCCCTTACACCTGTGTAAACCTCACTGACTGCAATGGGTAGCAATAGATTTGTGTGGGTTTAAGTGAAGGTAGAATTTAGCACAATATTAAAGAGTCTCTCTCTTTCTCTCCCTCTCTCACTGATTATCTAGCAAACAATGATTTGTTATATAGAAGGAAAGTACAGATACTTCACTCATCACACTAGTTAAAGCCAATAGTATTTTTTCTTATTTTCTATATTAACATGTTTCTTTATTTCACTTTGTCACTATCTAGGTGCTAATAGGCAATTTTGGGACCTGATTTTCTACCACCAGCATTTTTTGTAGACATTTTTCCTCTGTAAAAGTAATTTTTGGGGCTAGATTTGAAAAATCATTAAATCAAATTGTAAGCACAAGTGTCAGTGTCAGCCTTAATTAGGGTGAAAATGAAAGTTTTCAAAGCTGTAGCATGTGTTGCACCATCACGTGAAAGTAAAGATCAAAGAAACAACATCTGCCAATCTGCTCTGATCTCCACTCTCTGACTTTCTCATTCCTTTGAGTGTGCCCATCAGATTACTTGTGTTGCTGCTTTTGATTTTTTTGTTTAACATTTGTCTGTACAAATGCTAAATTCTTTGATCTATTTTTATTGAGTCCATGAGAATCTTTAGAATCTCTATCAAGCTTGGTAAATAAAGTGATTTTTTTTCTTCCATGTTTTGTTGCCTCCTTGCTGCTCTCGGCTAAAGGCAGGAGCCCTTAGAATATCACTGAAAAAGAATTCAAATGCTGAACACCATTATTTTAGAAGGCATTGCACAAATGGCTTTGTGTTTAAAAGATATCATCCTGAAATATGGCTCCTCGTTGCAGCTAGTGTTGTGACTTAAGTGCAGTGGAATGTAAAACCAGCCCAGTTTAAATGTTTTTCATTTTTTAGCTCCTGAAAATGGTTTTGAAGGTATTTGAACTGAAAACATATTTCTTAAAAAATTAAATTCTTGAGGCAAAATTCATCTCTGAGGTAGTTCTTGGATTTGATAGTCTGCTCTCCCTGCATATTTGGATTGTGCTTGTTGATTAAATGTGTGGCCTATAAACAGGAAAAGCTGAGGATTCAAAGTCATGATGTACAGGGTGGACCTGAAGATAATTTTGGCCTTCATCTTTCACTTCCTTTTCCAGCTGGATGTAGGGAAAGGAGAATATTGTTTTAAGTGTAGTCTTTTGCTACTTCTTCCTTCCTGAAAGTAAGTTGGTGATTGGACCCTTTCATGGCCTAGCTGGCCAATTTATGAAGAAAGTCTGACTACCTCTGAAGACACTGACTTTGTGAAGGCTCATTGCAAGGTAGGATGAGGCTCCTTGTAGAGGAGTAATATTATTCCCTATAGCCAACTTTCAGAGACATGTAGAGGTAGGCTTGAACTCATGGCATGGGAGAATGAAATTACATGATCTTTTTATGAATCGATTCTACAGACATGGGTCTCCCTGCAGCCTTGTTCCTAGATTGCAAATCACAACAGATGGTTAGTACGACTTAAACCTCCTCAGTTACATTAAAACGTGGTATTCAGCATAACTTTCTCTACTGAATTTTATTGAATCGGACTGTAAAGGATGTGGGAAATATTCTCTTCAATTCTGTGAAAAATTCTGCTGCAGGTGCTACATTTAGTGATGACATGTCCTATAATGGCCGTCTATTCTAATCAGAATGATATTACAATTTAATACTGAGGTTGCTAGATCGTCGTCCTTCGACTTGTAACTTAATTCCCGACAGGACTTGTGTTATTTCCCCACATCAATTCACTTCTAAACCTACCCTGATGGGTGGGAATCTTGAGTACTGTTTCCATGACAGTGCTACCTGTGATCTTTAGCATCATTATGCAATACTAATTCATGTACAAACAAGAACTGAGTTTAAAGAAAAAGCTGTCAAAATTATTAGGACTTAACTGTACAGAGATGACCTGTGTCATCTTCCTTTCCAGTGTCATGGGACGTTGTGTTGTGCTGCAGTAGCTATGGCATGTTTAAAGAAAAAAAGTTTAAAAATATCTACTTATAATTACTATATGAGTATATGCCTCCTGGCAAATACAGGGCTATATGACTGTTTGAAGCTCTGCCACTGTTTGATAAACAATCTGAGTTATTCCCTTGTGACTTATGCTAGCAGACTCTTTAAAATAAACCACCACAAATTATTATTGTATTGTATTCTACTACAAATGAGTATTAATATGGGGCCACAAAGTATGCAACTCTATCAGTAGTTTTGGAGGCTGTTGTAAACCTACTACTACAATGGGGCTGTTACACTTTGGGGTGACCCCCACTGAGGAAATGTACTACACTGAGGAAATTCATGACCAGATGCACAAATTCAGCTTAGGCAGGGTCACGTGGCAAAAAATAGAGTTGTACTTTTGCCATCCTATTTGATCAATTGATTTTTCAGTTAGCCATTAGCTGAGGCACTGTCAGCATGAAACCTGTGACCTAAAATAGACTCTTCAGGACATTTAGGACAAATGCAGGAGAGCTCAATGGTGGAGGTACATGTTTAAAAGGAGCTCATGGGACAGAAATCGAGACAAAATTTACTTGATTATCCAAGAAGATAGCCACTACTTCTCTGGAGGGTCACATAACCCCGTTAACTAAAATATAGCTTCATAGAAGGTAACTGAAGCCTCAGTATGAAGACATTTTTAAAAGGAGCAATAACATTTACAACCTAGAGACTGCAGTTGCTCCTCCAGCTGAAAAAGTGACTCACACTGGAAAATAACACTGTCAGCCTTCTGCTAACAACCGGTATGGTTCTGCTACACAAAGGTGTAGCAAGGGTTCAGGGGCCCAGCTGTGGTTCCCCACTGCACAAGCGGGCCAGGCAGGGGAACATTGCATTGAGTTTACTTGCTATAATGATAAAAAAAAATGGAGATAAAATTATACCGCCCAAAAATCAAAAATGTCAAAGATGTTTTCATTTTGAAGGCTTTGAAAAGGAAAGATTTTTTTTCACTTAGTCAATATTTTTCACCAAAAATTGTCAACAACAATTTTTGATTTAGAATTTTTAAAATTTTCTTACTTTTTCTCCCTTCCCCTTTTTTCCTTTTCCCTTTTCCCTTCTTTCCATTTCACCACTGAAAAGGGAGAAGAAAAAGGGTGGGGGGAGGAAAACCAAAAATGGAAACTGAGAAAATGGCAACAATTTTCATTTTCCTGTTTCACTGAAAAAATAAAAAATATCAGAAGAATAATTGCGACAATTTCCAATTTTGAAAAAAGACAATGTTTCATTGAGAAATATTTTATCTGAAAAACTTTGACCAGTTCTAGTTGAAGATCCTCCTGGGAAGTATTAGGGTCTCAGGACTACAGAGCAACGGAAGAGAATTCCTTTCCACCTCGCTCTGACTGGAGATACAGTATTTGGGTTTTATGTACTGGATGAAAGGACTTGAGCCTGTATGGAAAATATTTCTCCTAGTGTTGATCACACACAGCACCAATTTCCATGTATACATCAAGAGCAAAATTGGAATCTAGAATAATTCTGCACCACATATAGCTATGGGCTATCCCAACAAAAATTAGTAGTTTACCAAAGCCTATATTGTAGCCTTTATGCTACAATATAGAAATGAGAAACTAAGGTCAAAATCTGGAACCTATTTTTGGCTGTTATTTCAGTGCAACTGAAAAAATGCTGTATTTTTTTTCCTGCTGGGTAGACATGACAAACTGTCAAGTTCAAGAAAAATGCCTAAAAAAAAATGTTGAAATTCAGTTCATATCTATATATTGTATGGTAACCTTGTTAGTGTAATATTGGTATGCACAATTCCAGAGGGGTTTACACTTAGAATGTGATATGGAATACAAATATCGTATATGAACTAAGAAGATAACAAGGGTCAATTCTGAAGTTGCTCTGAAATAACTGAGAGGAAAAATGGGCTCTATATTTGAAGTATGCACATGTATCAGTGATTCTACAGTCCTGTGGTAAACTTACAGGCACAGTGGGGCCATTACACCTTTTGAGTGAGGGCATTTACATGCATAATACCATGTATCTTGTACTATCATGGGTATTATAAGGGTTACACAGAAATATAAGCCCACATATAGGAGAGCAGGACTGAACCTTAAAATAAGTGTTAAATAAAGTATATATCTATATAAAGTATTTGGTATATATCATAGAATCATAGAATCATAGAATATCAGGGTTGGAAGGGACCCCAGAAGGTCATCTAGTCCAACCCCCTGCTCGAAGCAGGACCAATTCCCAGTTAAATCATCCCAGCCAGGGCTTTGTCAAGCCTGACCTTAAAAACCTCTAAGGAGGGAGATTCTACCACCTCCCTAGGTAACGCATTCCAGAGTTTCACCACCCTCTTAGTGAAAAAGTTTTTCCTAATATCCAATCTAAACCTCCCCCATTGCAACTTGAGACCATTACTCCTCGTTCTGTCATCTGCTACCATTGAGAACAGTCTAGAGCCATCCTCTTTGGAACCCCCTTTCAGGTAGTTGAAAGCAGCTATCAAATCCCCCCTCATTCTGCTCTTCTGCAGACTAAACAATCCCAGCTCCCTCAGCCTCTCCTCATAAGTCATGTGCTCTAGACCCCTAATCATTTTTGTTGCCCTTCGCTGGACTCTCTCCAATTTATCCACATCCTTCTTGTAGTGTGGGGCCCAAAACTGGACACAGTACTCCAGATGAGGCCTCACCAATGTCGAATAGAGGGGAACGATCACGTCCCTCGATCTGCTCGCTATGCCCCTACTTATACATCCCAAAATGCCATTGGCCTTCTTGGCAACAAGGGCACACTGCTGACTCATATCCAGCTTCTCGTCCACTGTCACCCCTAGGTCCTTTTCTGCAGAACTGCTGCCTAGCCATTCGGTCCCTAGTCTGTAGCGGTGCATTGGATTCTTCCATCCTAAGTGCAGGACCCTGCACTTATCCTTATTGAACCTCATCAGATTTCTTTTGGCCCAATCCTCCAATTTGTCTAGGTCCTTCTGTATCCTATCCCTCCCCTCCAGCGTATCTACCACTCCTCCTAGTTTAGTATCATCCGCAAATTTGCTGAGAGTGCAATCCACACCATCCTCCAGATCATTTATGAAGATACTGAACAAAACCGGCCCCAGGACCGACCCCTGGGGCACTCCACTTGACACCGGCTGCCAACTAGACATGGAGCCATTGATCACTACCCGTTGAGCCCGACAATCTAGCCAGCTTTCTACCCACCTTATAGTGCATTCATCCAGCCCATACTTCCTTAACTTGCTGACAAGAATACTGTGGGAGACCGTGTCAAAAGCTTTGCTAAAGTCAAGAAACAATACATCCACTGCTTTCCCTTCATCCACAGAACCAGTAATCTCATCACAGAAGGCGATTAGATTAGTCAGGCATGACCTTCCCTTGGTGAATCCATGCTGACTGTTCCTGATCACTTTCCTCTCATGTAAGTGCTTCAGGATTGATTCTTTGAGGACCTGCTCCATGATTTTTCCAGGGACTGAGGTGAGGCTGACTGGTCTGTAGTTCCCAGGATCCTCCTTCTTCCCTTTTTTAAAGATTGGCACTACATTAGCCTTTTTCCAGTCATCCGGGACTTCCCCCGTTCGCCACGAGTTTTCAAAGATAATGGCCAAGGGCTCTGCAATCACAGCCGCCAATTCCTTCAGCACTCTCGGATGCAACTCGTCCGGCCCCATGGACTTGTGCACGTCCAGCTTTTCTAAATAGTCCCTAACCACCTCTATCTCCACAGAGGGCTGGCCATCTCTTCCCCATTTTGTGATGCCCAGCGCAGCAGTCTGGGAGCTGACCTTGTTAGTGAAAACAGAGGCAAAAAAAGCATTGAGTACATTAGCTTTTTCCACATCCTCTGTCACTAGGTTGCCTCCCTCATTCAGTAAGGGGCCCACACTTTCCTTGGCTTTCTTCTTGTTGCCAACATACCTGAAGAAACCCTTCTTGTTACTCTTGACATCTCTTGCTAGCTGCAGCTCCAGGTGCGATTTGGCCCTCCTGATATCTTTCCTACATGCCCGAGCAATATTTTTATACTCTTCCCTGGTCATATGTCCAACCTTCCACTTCTTGTAAGCTTCTTTTTTATGTTTAAGATCCGCTAGGATTTCACCATTAAGCCAAGCTGGTCGCCTGCCATATTTACTATTCTTTCGACTCATCGGGATGGTTTGTCCCTGTAACCTCAACAGGGATTCCTTGAAATACAGCCAGCTCTCCTGGACTCCCTTCCCCTTCATGTTAGTCCCCCAGGGGATCCTGGCCATCTGTTCCCTGAGGGAGTCGAAGTCTGCTTTCCTGAAGTCCAGGGTCCGTATCCTGCTGCTTACCTTTCTTCCCTGCGTCAGGATCCTGAACTCAACCAACTCATGGTCACTGCCTCCCAGATTCCCATCCACTTTTGCTTCCCCCACTAATTCTACCCGGTTTGTGAGCAGCAGGTCAAGAAAAGCGCCCCCCCTAGTTCGCTCCCCTAGCACTTGCGCCAGGAAATTGTCCCCTACGCTTTCCAAAAACTTCCTGGATTGTCTATGCACCGCTGTATTGCTCTCCCAGCAGATATCAGGAAAATTAAAGTCACCCATGAGAATCAGGGCATGCGATCTAGTAGCTTCCGTGAGTTGCCGGAAGAAAGCCTCATCCACCTCATCCCCCTGGTCCGGTGGTCTATAGCAGACTCCCACCACTACATCACTCTTGTTGCACACACTTCTAAACTTAATCCAGAGACACTCAGGTTTTTCCACAGTTTCGTACTGGAGCTCTGAGCAGTCATACTGCTCCCTTACATACAGTGCTACTCCCCCACCTTTTCTGCCCTGCCTGTCCTTCCTGAACAGTTTATAACCATCCATGACTGTACTCCAGTCATGTGAGTTATCCCACCAAGTCTCTGTTATTCCAATCACGTCATAGTTCCTTGACATCACCAGGACCTCCAGTTCTCCCTGCTTGTTTCCAAGGCTTTGTGCATTTGTATATAAGCACTTGAGATAACCTGTTGATCGCCCCTCATTCCCAGTATTCCCTCATTCCTACTATATATATATATATATAGCACAGTATTTGAATGTCAACAAATAAATGTTCAGATATATGTTCCTGGATTTATGAGGTTTTTAAAGTTTTGATAATCAAGTTGTCTATAAATCATTTTATTTCTACTTTTGGGGGGGGGGGGGGTCATATTTCCCGAGTGTAGCTCATTCCTTAATAGTACTGAGAATCTCATGAAGGTGGCTAATTGGAACCCTTCCAGAGATTGTGTTAGCTTTGCAACCATTGGCTAAATGTCAGAGGGCAAAAAGCTGCAGTGGGGTCAACAGGGCAGAGAGCTGACACAGCAGAACAGAAAACAATGTAACATTTGTGGCTTCACCCCTGACTTTTTAATGGAGGATTTCTTTTCCATTGAAATGTCTGTGTCAAATTCAGAAATTCTTTTGTTATTCTTGTTTTCTACTGAAATATGTGTAATGTTCACAGTGCTGATAGTTCCATTCAGAGGGCTGTACTTACAAAAAATGCGGGCTGTTTTCACACAGAGGTCACATTCCTTACTTGAAAATAGTGTGGAGCATTTAAAAAAAATCCATGTAAAAATGCTTCCCCCCCATAAATTATCCAACTTTATTTTCCCTGATGTAACTGGAGACATCTGTTACATGTAACAAGGGCTCATAAATCTGCAAAGAGACAGAGAAAAATGACCATTCCTAGATCTCACACAAGATGCATATATCCTTTTCATACCCTGAAAAATGTAAATTTCCCAAACTCAGGGTCACAGCATGTGCAGTGGTCCATGTTGCAGGGAGGCTGAGACCTACAGAGGTACTTTGTTGGGTGCAGTCACTTTCCTATCTCAGGATAGCTCCTCACATTTTATTAAAAAATCAGTCAGAATAATTGACAGCAGAAGTTATTTTCATATCTTAACGTTAAACAACAGGAAGATCTGAAAATGAGATAATGCAATGGAGTATTTTTTGTAATAGGCAAATTACTGTCATGGTTGTCTGCTTCCACTTTTCTTTTCACCAAGAATAATGTCTGGAAGAATGTAGCTGGGTAGTGCAAACAGTGTATATTTGACATTTGTTTATTGGAGCAATATTTTGTTTCTCTGCTATGTAGAGAGATGAGGGACGGAGGGATTGTGCGCGGCAGAATCTTGACCAGACGGTTTTGGAGGTAGGTCTGCACAAAATCTTTATTTTATTCTTCTAGGTTCAGAGAGTACTTGTATGACTTTTTCTCAAGCACATTTTTGTAGTTATTATTTCTGGTGTCTAACTATTCATATTTAAGCTCAAAAGCTTGTCTATCTCACCAACCGAAGCTGGTGCAATAAAAGATATTACCTGACCCGCCTTGTCTCTATAATATCCTGGGATCTGCAAGGCTACAAGAACATTGCATATATATTAATGTGGAGCAGACAGTGTTAAGCCATTCAATAAAATGTAAGGGTAAACACTACCCTTGCTAGCACAGGTGGTGATAAAGAAAAAAAGGAATAAGAAGTCATTCTGTAGTATGCAAGCAGTGTTACATATGATATGGCTTCCAAACAGAATCTTGCCACATTGCATATCATGCACTGACAACTACAGCCTTCTAGTGTGACAAAGCAAACTGCATGGTCAAATGGAGCAGGCATTAAATCAAATATCAGCAACAAGCACTAGATGACACCACATGCTGCTTCTTTTGAACTTGATCCAAAGGCTATCAGTCAACGAGTCAATAGAAAGTTGCCCACTGATTTAGTGAGCTTTGGATCAGGGTCTCTAAAAGGAGTGGAAATATGCACTTTTCCATCCCATGCACAGAGCTGGTCTGAAGCATGGCATTCTGGTCTATGGAGGTAAGACTGCTTTAACGTAAGACATCCGCCAAGGTATCTATGCATGTACTGCTGCCAGTGCCACACGGACTTCGCACTACAGTCAGGTGTTGGCATTAGTAATGATAAATCTTTCTCCATAATTTCCTCATAGTTCACTTTCTCAAAATAATTGGATCTAAAAATGAGCTTCTCATCTTCTAGCTCATTGCATCTTCTCTCCCTGCTTCCTCCACCTTTTTGACAACTCTATGAGGCACCCTGTCATCGAACCTTGTCATCGAGTCCTCAGAAGATTATTTTTACTTCTCTCTTATCTTCTTCCTTCACATCCCCAGGCTCTCATCAAGTCCTATTGCTCTTAAACTCCCCAAAACTAAACTCCCCAAAATGTCTTCCTCCACCTGCTTAAACTCCAACCTCTCCACCTTTATCAAGATACCTAAAACTTGCATTTCTAGTGTTGTTTTTTTTAAACAGAAGAGCCTCCTCCCCTAAACATCAAATCCTTCTTAAAACATCATAAAAAAGGGCACAAGTCCAACTTATTTTTTGTTGGACTAGGCTTTCTTAAATCCTGCAAGGTTTGCTTCATATGGGCTACATGGACCAGCCTCTGCATCCTGTATTTCTAGGTGCAGGCACTGGACCAAGCAAACCCTGCAGGGTCTCTTCATAGTGAAGTCAATAGATGATCTTAGACTGGGCCTACTGAGACTTGTTCTGAGCTGAAGCTGTGATGAACTTGAACCCATAAGGAAAACCTTGGGTGTGATTTTGAAGGGCTGCTTCTACCAGAGCCCATGTTAGAATTGGGATGATCTCTGCTAAGCTTATTAGAATGCATGTAGGTTCTTTTGGTGTTTTTAATATGTTTTCTCTGTAGTGCTTTTACCTTAAGAATAAAATAGGCTTACATAGGAAGTGGTGTGTGTTACCTTATCATGGTGGGCAATCACTCTGTTATTAGACTCTGAAGAGAAGGCAAGACAGGAATAACACAATGAAGTCGGGGACCTGTTGAACATGGAAATACCCTGGTCAGAAAGGAGAGAGATACATGCCTCCACCTAAGAAAGGCAACAGACAAGGGAACCAGCAGCTTGAGATTTAGTGCCCTTTCTGTACCATAGAGCTGGAGCACAGGTGTGGTTGCCCTGAATTATGACAATAAATCTCTGTGTTTGAAATAGAAGAGCAGGAAATGTGCAGATGGTATGTGGCTTCTGTTTGTAGTTTATTTCTTATGTCGTGCCTAAAGTGTGCAAGATGGTTTACCGATAAGTTTGAAGAATTGGACTTGATTAACTGTAAAGGAACCATGACGACCCCCTGGGGAATTCTTCTGATATAGGGGAGTCCTCAGAAGGCATGGCGTTGGTATAGAAAATGACTACAAGGCTGTAGGAAAGGGAGGATTGGGGTAGTGCCAATAGTGATAGAGAAAGGATGAAGAAAGGAGGGCTTGAGTGAAAATAAATAGGCTCATAAGTGCCCAGGTCCCTTTTTAAAATGGGACTGAAGTGCCTATTTCACTTAGGTGCTTTCAAAAATTTTACCCTTTGTGTTGGTCTTCAGTTCACATACGTTTCGTGGACTCCTTCAAGCTGAACCCATAGCTTAACCTCTAACAACTTCACTTACTAGGTGTGCTTATGCCAGGTAAGAAAGTAATAGCAACACGTGTTGCAGTGTGTGTTGTGTCCTCTTCTAGTAACTCGTCTACATGGAGGATAGTGGCCTACTACAGTTACTAGCTAACACATTTAGCTTAAGTGATGGAGGGTTCTGCTGTGGCCCTCAAAGCCTTGGGTGGAAATCTTGCTAATCAGTTTTGTCATGAGTCTTTACATAATTTACTATACTGCAGTAAAACTGGGCACTAAAATGCATCTGGTAGAGCCTTTAAATTAATATATATCAGTCAGTCCTCATTCTTTATTGACAGAAAAAACTAGAAGCATTTATATTATTAATTGAATATAAAATTAACTAGAAATTGGGAATCCTGGTTGGACAGAAAAAAAAAGACAGACATAAAATATGTTCCAATATAATTAATAAACATGCAAATAACTATACCAAGAAATCTGTGTAGGGGTGCACTCTCTACCAGCCAAGAGATCTGATGAATAACATATCTCTTTTTTTCTGTGTGAAAAAACACTGTACTAATTCCCAGCACCATAGTAGAATTTCTTACTCTTATCTACCCTTTAAGGCTCATTAGAAGAAGCAGGAAACACACTCTGTGACTATTACTGATGTCAATATCAAGGCCATTGTGCATGTGAATATTGACTGCCGAGTACAGAGAAAGCCATATGATTATTTGGAAAACTAGACTTTTCCAAGTAGGCCACTACTGCCTATTTTGGATGTACAGAGAGATTACCATTCATTCTACCATGAACTGGGAAAACACCATGAAAGTATTTTCAAAACTTAAATAAAAATAAAGAGACCTAGAATCAGAGTTGCTTGGATCAGAAGTAATTTTGTTGACACCCTACCCGGATCTAAACTTCTAAAATATTATATTTTTTTAGATTCTGTAATCAAAGGGAAATTACTTGGAAGCCTTAAAATGAAGAAAAATTTTTTTTTAGAATCTTTCAACAGCACTAGTTATGAAAAGAATCTAAACTGAGCAAAATGTATTTTTCCTTCCATAACATGGATGAGCCTCAAGAGACTTCCTTCCTGTAAGACTGCCAAACTCAGCATGATATTCTGAGATGCTGAGGAGCTTTGATTTACATTTCGTAAGGATGTCGCCTTCAACTACCGGGAGATATTCTGATGGATTAGTGAGCGAAGGAAAGCTTTGTAGGAGGGCAGAACCTAATAAACAGAAAGTGAGCTAGGAGAGTATAATACTAATTATTGTTGACAGGTAAGCAATGAAAAGTCATGTGAAAAAACAACCCTTCCCTGTAGGATATCTTGAAGGCCACAAGTCTTTGATTCCTGTCCATCATCTGAGCAGCGATGATGGGCAAGAATTTTTTTTCACACAAAATTTCACACAAATTTTGGACAAGATGGAGGTGGAGGATGTGAGGGTGCCATCTGCTCATGCTCCCTCCTCCACCTTTTCTGCTTCTGGGCCTGTTCCAGAAAGAGAAATGGTGGTTCTGTAATCTCTACAGATAACAGCATTAATTAGCACCATTCAAAGCAAATAAAAGATAGAGAGCTACTTCTCCTGCTAAAATGGGTTGCAAATGAAAAACTGTATCTGACTGTGTTTCAGAACATATGCGCTTTTTTACAAGTTTTGTAAAAAAAAACCCAAGAAGAAGGTGATATTTACACAGAAAAGTGAGAAATTAATTTTTGCACTGATTTTTCACCTGTTTTAAATTTTTTCTAGTTAAACCTATAAATTCCAAAATAGAAAGTGAAAACCAAGGGCCTTACACATCAGGTATCACTAACCAAGTAGTGTACTTTGTTATTATTAATACTGATCTGTTGTATTACAGTAGCACTTAGAAGCTCCCTCAAAAGTCCAGGTGTAGGTGTAGGAGCATGTTGCAGGGAGAAGGGGGGGAAAGCAAACGTGGGAGGTAGCTGAGGCCAGAGTTGAATCCCAGTACTTATGCCAGCTACAGGGATTCTCATTTGCTGAAGCAGTGGGGAAATCCATTAGCAACCTGTAGGGGGTTCCATACATTAGATTAGCTCTCAGAGCTGTCTGCTTTAGGTGAGAGGCTACTCCGTCTGCAGCAGCACATAATATTGTAGGTGTAAACGTGGCATAAATACCAATGTAACCCCTTCCTGCCGGGGCTCTGAGTTCTGTGCACAGAAGGTCATCCCATGTTGAAACTGGGAATATTCAAGAAAGTCTTGGAAACTGGAAGGCAAAACCATTTCCCTTTTATTGAGGAAGCATCTGGAGAACTGGACTGTTTTCAAAGCTACGGCTGGTGATGGTTAACTTCCAAGACAAGGCTATCTGGAAAACAAAGATAGTTGAACTTAAGTACCCAGCTGCAAAATATTGAGTACGATGGGATTAAACAGAATAATCAATCCATGCCCAAAACTGTATGTTGCAAACTTGGAACACACTGCTTGATTCTTCAGTCTCTTTATTCCTTAAAAAATAGTCATAGTTATGTTGATTCCCCTTGGCCCAATGTGCCCATGTAAACATCTGTTTTAAACAATAAACTTACTCAAGTCTGACATCAGGAATCAACTGATGAGAGTAGAATGTAAGATACAAAATACCAGACTAGAATTAAAAGTCCCCCTTCACACTCCCCCCCCCCCCCCCACCACAAACAACCCTGAAGAACAGAAGTCCCAGTGGGTGTTGCACAGCTGCCTCTGCATCTTGGCCTTCTGAATACTTCTTTTGTAATTTTTATGTGGTACAATAAAGTTTTGCCATCACTGATGTAGGGCTTTATACCATCAATGAAAGTCAACAGCTTGAATTGCATCTACTTGGAAATGAATAGGGATTCAGTGCAGTTGTCTAAGAACTGGTGTAAGATGCTCATTGTGACTAACTGGCAGGTTCATGTGAGTTCTCTTCCTGAGCAGATTCTAACAATAATCTAGTCTAAAGGTCACAAAGGTTTGGATAACTGTAGAAACACCCAAATAAGTGAAAAATAGTAAAAAATGCTTTACCTGAAGTAGGTGTAAGGTATTTTTGGCCCAGGCTTCCATCGGATATTTGAAGAATACACCAAAATCTAAAAGTGCCCCCAACTTTGAGCCACTTGAACAATGATGGATAAATTTCCCAGTGTGGAAGCATCTCTAATCTACCCTCAAGATAATTATTTTGAAAAAGTAAATTAATGTGGGATTCAGTACTTCTCTAGTAACAAACATGCCAAGGATAATCAGTGGAAAATATTCTTATAGTTTTAAGTGAGAGTAGGATTTGACACCTTCTGCCCCAACAATTACCTTAAAATAAACTTTCCCAAAATCTCTTTAGGAGTGGTAGTAGCCTTACGTGATATTACTAATCTATTTAACTGAGTAACAATATAATCAATTATCTAAATATTAAAGGCAAACAGATTAGAAAAATCTTCCTTTTGTGAACTCAACACGTGAGCATTATTGGGCAGACTATATATCCCCACCCCTTGGACACAGATAGGTTAGGGTGGCTGCCAGCTGCATGGTATTCTTTTCAGCCAAATCCAAAGGGGAAGCACAGTCATTTTCTGGTTCTTCATTTTGTGCTATGCTTACACAGTACAATGATAGGTACCATATAAAAGTCTAAGATAGTGTAGACAGATAATGATGTACTTTGGGGACTCCTCACAGTGATTTAGGAGTATATGGTAACAGACTGCTTCAAATTGTTACCCTTTGAGGAGAAATTTAGATTACAATTGGAATGCGTAACTGTGTAAGACCAAATGTCAGTATGGTCTAAAGTAAAGATGGACTGAAGTGTTGGATGGCCATTGAATGACTGTCATAATACTTTTGCTTCATCTCTAAAGTCGTTACCATATTGGGATATGACTTTTGCATGTCTGCATGTCCTAGCTGCAGCTGAGAGTATAAAATGATATGCTTAATATACCCTAATGAAGAGTGTTCTTGTGATATTTCTGGCCCAGACAGAAACACTATTTTCTAAGCAGGACTATTCTCACAAGATTTCCAGCCCAAGTTTGCTTATTTGGATGGTTAAGAGAGATAGGTATCATTGAGGGTGTAATTCAGAGACAGTGGGGTTGCACAGGTGGATATGAGGGTATAATTTGGACTGCAGAAGCTTTATTTCACCTTCTGATGCTAGGCTGAGTCTGCAGACCTATCAGTTATAAAGAAAAGGTAATCTTTTTACTTATAAACTAAGCAGACTTACAGTGGAAATAATTGAGAGGAAATAAACAATTTGGACCTCATGATGACTCTTGTAGAGTCATTTTTCACAGTATAACTGCATTTGAAGGTCTGAACTGAAAGGAAACACCACACTTTTTTGAGGTTCACTCACAAGTTCACAAAATATGAGGATTTACGGTGCAACTTAAATGTCGGAGTGAGAATTAAAGGTGGACATTCATGTCCTTTATGTTATGCTTTTCTCAAGATAATAGTTATCCTGTGTGGGTTATCTAGTTTTAACATATATAGGCATGGTTTCCAAAACAAACACTATTTGATCCTTAATTTGGAAATCCTTGTAATGCAGTATAAACTCAAATTCTTCCAGCAATTGTGAAGCAACAAGAAAAGCCCCAAATTACGATATTCATTATGGGAATTTTCCAGAGTTAATGAGGAAATGTGAGGCTCTGTCTGCAGTTCTGATCCAGCTTGCGGGGGGAAGGGAGGCGGGTGTAGTGACACAATGGCTAGGCACTGCTCCAGCAGGCCATTTCCTAATAAAAAGAGTTATTATTATGCCATTAACATGATAAACAGCTTGCACCGCATGAGTACAGAACCTGCAAATCTAAGGAAAAGGAAGCAGCACTATCTTGAGTCACATCCCGCCTAAGGAAACTTTGCCATCAGTGTGGGTCATAACAGTGTTATGCCCAAAATAGCTTGGACAATTAAAGTCTGCATCAGTGTCACTTTTTCCCCTTGAGTGTTTGCCACATAAAGTAAGGCATTTAAAATGTAAACTTTGGCATTGGAGTGCTGTGAGCTTTCATCTATTCTTGTTTTCTTTGCCCTTGGCAAAGCTTTCATCTTGGTTAGCTCACATCTACACTTGAATGTGGATTAATAGAGAAGAAAATCTGTAGGGACTCTATGGCAGAAATAGTAAGAAATAAGTAAAAAATACCACTTTTCCTATGAAATACTTAGTGTAAAAAAATCTTCCTGTTCATGCTTTAAACTTTTTATGGCTAATATGAAATTCCCATTCTAAAAGGATCAGATATCTGTTAAAAGTTCCCATGTCAGGTATACAGATAATGTTGTGGCTCATTTATATTAGCTTGCATTGCATTTTGAGTTTGACAGTTAAATATTCAACGATCCACCATACAGAATGTTTAGTTAAGAAAGGATAATTTTGCTTGGCCATACGACATGACATATTGGAAAGCAACGTTATCTTCTCAGCTCTGCAGACTTGTCTGTGATTCTAAAATCATCTCACCCATCGTGCATAGAACTCTCCTTGGCATCAGTGGGTATTCTTCTAGAGCGAGTTGGACATTTGAAATTGACATTCTCCATTTTTTGTCTTGAATACACAAGAAGGCACTTTAGCAATGATAGTGACTCTTGAGGGCTGCTCAAGAAATTGAATGATATAGTAGTGATATCCAGGAGCCAGTACAGTTTTGCCATCTGTCCCAACATTAATATACCATGACCATATGTCAGATAGATCTCACTGTAAATCAAGATGGTACAGAGAGGTGACTTGGAATTACAAATGACCCCTCTAAATAGGAGGCATTAGTATTTTTAGCTGTCAGGGGAAAAGCATGGAATGAATGTTAAATAGCATTTTTCAGTAAAAAATGTTTAGTTTTTAGCTTCCAGTTTTTCACTGAAAAACTGAAATTTTTTTGCCCAAATGCAAATTTTCTGTAAAAATTTGTTTTGTTTGAAAAGTCATGTTCACTAAAAAAAATGTTTTAATGAAAAAAAGTAAACCAGCTATAATAAATTGTTTTTCAGTGAAATAACAAAACTACTTTTGTATGCACTTCCAGTTTCATATACGGTAGCATAATTTTTTGCCAGTAAGAACAATTTCAACATGTCAAGTCAATATGACAGACAGAAGAACTTAAGTTGGCCTTAAAATTTTTTGGACCTGAGTTATTGGAAAAGGGGAAATTAGGCCATGAGTTGTCTGTCTCCTCTTCTTGTTCTATAGCTGAATAGCAGGAAGGAGGAGGAGTTTTAGCAGGAGAAGAACACATGGCTAGCCCATAGCTCTCATGACATGTGGGGAACCTATGGCAGTGCCTGTTACTTTCAGGTCATTTTGCTCATTTGTGACCAAATTATGCCCGCAGTTATTTTTTTTGTCACCACTCTGGAGAAAAGTCTAGAGTCGTCTGTGGCCTTTGCCTTATTTCCTCATAAGGGAATAGGGTGAATGTTCTTTTTGATAGTGCCAGCCAGTATTTCCCAATAAACTAAATTCAGAACATAGATTGATTTTAAGATGTATTTATGAAATACATAAAATGAAGTAGGTTAGATTTTTTTAAAATCTACCACTGTCCTTATGGCAAAAATCAGTATTGCTAGCTTCTTTGTGAGTTCGGCAATGGTGGCCAGACTGAGTAGGCTGCTCCCATGCAGGGCTCTCTGTTGGCTAAAAAACACATCCATGGAACAAGGAATCAATAAAGAAGAAATAGTATTTTTTAAAAAGTTTTATGTCAATCTTTATTTATTTAACATCACAGAGAACCAAACTCGTCTTAATATGACTTTTTTTTCCTTAACTCACTCCACACAAAAAACACAGCTCAGTGCTGAAGTGATAGGAGAAATTGTCACTTTGACATTGACCAAGGAGAAATTATACAAGTAATTGATGGTCATCACTCTAGAAACATGCTGGACTCCAATGGATTTGAACTGAATTCAAAAATCTGTCAAACAAAACTCTTCCAATTGCTCCTTAAGGTGAATGATTCTTCCAGAAATGACTCACAACACCATCCTTACAACCTTGGAAAAACCTGGAAGACTGATAATCATACTGATCAATATCACTTCTGAATCTAGACTGTGAAATAAGTACTTATTTACCAGTTGCTAAACCCATTATTCCCTGTAGAAGCCTGTCTGCACAAGGAATAAGCTAGGGAAATGGTACTACCTCAGGTTAGCTAATATGATTTGAAACCCCCTTGCATCTAGTGATGTGGACACAGGTTAACATGTTACAATCATATTAGCTAGTCATACTGTAACCCAGAAAGAAGCCTAATTTAAAAAGCACCTGATTTCCTAGTTTGTTCTTCAGGTAGACCAGGGATTCTCAAACTGGGGTCATGAGCTCTCAGGGAGTTGCAAGATTATTATGTGGGGGGTTGCGAGCTATCAGCCTCCACCCCAAAGCCCTGCTTTACTTCCAGCATTTATAATAGTGTTAAATATAAAACATATGTTTTAATTTATAAATGGGGTCACACTCACAGGCTTCCTGTGTGAAAGGGGTCACCAATACAAAAGTTTGAGAGTCACTGACAGTAACTCTGACCACTGACGGTACTCCCAAACCTTCTCTGCCTCCCCTGATGTTAATTGTTGCTGCTTCCCTGATTTCTGCAGGTAAATAGCAGACTCTGAGTCCACGGGTGGCAGAACAATAGTAGAAGGGCAGAGGAATTCCGAAGCAGAAAAGGCAAGTACCAAAGGGGCAGGCAGATAGATTCAGGAACAGAGGCTGGGCAATGAAGCCGGATGGTATCGGGAGATCTGGTCCTGGCTGACTAAGGGAGAGGAATGCTCCTCTTTGTTCTCTGGGTTGTCACTGTTGTCATTTAAAGGTGTCTCCACTGAAGTTTCAGCAATGTCTAAAGCTCACATTACCCTGAAAGACGGAGTAGGTAGGGGAGGGATGCAGTTCTGCAAAAGAAAACTTACAGTGATTACTACTGTTGTACAATGCCTGGATGTCTCATGTTTGGCATGGCCTATCTGTATGTTCTGACAAAGGCTGCCTTTGTAAAGCCCTTTGATACATTTGCTAGAGTTACTCTGCTTCTATTTATAGGTGACTAAATGAGTGCTTGTCTGAATGCTGAGCTCTGTGGAAGGCAGAGCAAGAGTGCACCTTCTGATCTGTCAATCCCAGCACATGCTCTCTGAACCTGGACTTGGATGCAGTGGAGTTGTCAGCAGACAGTGAGCTTTTTCTTGTGCAGAGGGAAAATCAGGTTTGCCATTGTATTTACCTAACCTCCTGGCTCGGTGGCTACTACTCTTGTCACTTTTACTCAGCCATGGTCTGTCACCACTGTTCTGGGTGAGCATCTGAATTTGATTATTTGCACACAAGGCCTCAATTTGCTGCATGCGTGTTGTCCACCCTCCTGAGACCCTCTCAGCCTGTGCTAAGGGACACTGCGGGTTTTCTTTCCATGAACCGTTCCTGGAGATGGTAGAGGTACTGCAGCTGTCCATTTTTCAGGTCTTTGCATCTATGCTTGAAGTTCTTCACCTCTCTAGAATGGATGGGATATATGTGGATTTAATGAGAATGATGAGGGCTACCATGAGAGAGATTTCTGCTGACTGACCAATTGACAGTTTCCTCTCTTCATTCATGTTCATCAATGAGATATGGGCAAGGTGGGCCAGAGCTGTGTCTATAAACATACTTTGATTTAATTTACAGCAGGCTGCAGAAGGTCCACTAGGTCTATGCAACTCCCTTCCCTGCGGTTAATTTGCGTGCACACAGAACTCAAAAGCTTCCCAGGGAACTTGGCAGCTTGTGTGCATACACTCTATGAGCCCAATTTTCAGTGCAACTGCTTACACACTAAGGCACTGATCCAACTCCCAGTGAAGCAACTGAAAAGGTTGCCATTCATTTCTATGTCTCTTGGATCAGGCCGTGGGCTCATTTGACCATATGCCTTGTGCATACACAATGACTACCCAACTCACAACTGTATGTGTCCAAAAGTGGCCTTTGACAACTGAGGCCAATACTTCTAAATAGTGAAAGAGCAGTATGTAAGGTTAGAGTACAAAAGTTGTATCTTTCATTTTAGCTAATTAAAGGAAATATAAATCATTAGGAAACATCTGGCTTTCCAGAATTTGTAGGAAGCTCTTGGTTAACTCCTTCTGCATGACTTCAGAAGAATCTGTTAGCTTGAAATAAATGTTGTACATTAATAATGCAATAAACTTTATTAGGAAAATTATATTTCAAGATAAGATTTTGTCAAGTGAAAAATATGCCTGTTGTTTACTTACACTGCAACCTCATTAGCAAAAGCGGTTACTAAATAAACATAATGATACTGAACCGATAACTGTAAAAGTCTGTTCCTAAAATTATACAGTCAAATAGCATAAAAAATACCTGCATGGACTTACAAGTAAAAGCGATTAAAAAAACCCCTTCAAGTTCTGTTCTGTTCTACTGTGTGTTATTAGTGAAGGGACTAACTATGAGTGGTCGGGGGGTGCTGTCATTTTGAGTTATTTAGCCGTGTTGGCAAAACTGAGATTCTAAGCTCTGTAGGAGCAGGCTGAAAAAATATTGGCTCTTTTGGCAAGATAGTTCTCCAACAGCTGAACCAAAGAGACTCCACAGTTGGAGGATTCTGTAGATTCCTATAACATATGTGTCAGACTGCAGGCAGAGCTCAGTTTTCAGATGTTTGCTGCCATCTAATGTCTAAACGTTTTATTGTTTGTTTCCACCTTTATAGATGTGAGTTTAACCAGATTGCTGAACTAGATCATTAGTGAAAGATGATTAGGGACAGATCAGAACACAGTCCCGCAATTGACGCTGCATGGGTGGACAATAAACTGAATTCATCTCCATGTAAACTCAGGGGTCTGCTTGTTTCCAGATCAGGGCTAGGCTGCTTTGTTCTTTGTAGAGTGAAATCTCAGGAAATCTGCAGATCCTGGTGTTTTTGATTTATTGCAAGGCAATAAGAATGAGAAACACTTTTTTGGTATAAACAAGATATTTGCTGAAAACAAAATTCAAAGTAATTACTGGAAAAAGGCTTAAATGATAGCTGTGTGATTTGGGAATATCTAAATAGTCCTGTTGCCTAAAATAAAATATGAAATACAAAAATTAAAAATACCACAAAAATATTTATAATTATGGCCAACTTTACTGCTAAAAATACAATTGAGCTCACTCCACAAGTAAGCACTTATCTGAAAATCACACAGCAGCTATTTTTAACTACTTCTCTAAAAAGCTTTAAAATAAATATAAATAAATACAGAACAATACCATCGATTGACTCAGTGTATATTTGTTTGCTTTCATTTCTCTAACTTCAGGTACTTTGTATTTTTTAGAGGAATATATTTCAAAATTTCTGTCCATCTCCTTTATAAATCCCATGAATATTAGTGTTCTTGATATCCAATTGTCCTGAGCTTGGGCTGTGAAAAACAATTTAGTTACAAGATCTAAAGCAACATTTTCAAAAATGCCTAAGTCCCACTGTCAAAATGACATAGACAGTTAGGAACCCGAATCTTATTGAAAGTCAAAAATGGGTTCTGTTTCAGGTTCTGTAAGTGAGTGCACTCTCATTGTTATAGACCTAACAGCCCCTGCGCTCTGGCAGCCTCTTTGTGTCCCCTGCTGCTCCTATCTCCCCCTTCTTATCTCCTGCCCCATCCCCCCCCCGCATTCCTCCCAGGTCCTACCCGTCCCTCTGCTCATCTTCAGCTCCTGCCCCTCTCCCCCTCTTGTTCCTATCTCCCATTTTCTACCCCCCTCCATCCCTGTCCTCAGTTTCCTAGCTCTGTTCCTGCTCCTAATTTCTCCCCCACCCTGGCTTCTAGTCTCCCTGAGCACCTGCCCATCTCCCTGCTCTGCTTCTTTTCCCCTTTCCTCCTTTCTGCATTCATCACCACTCCAGATTCCAGTTACACCATTTGCTCCTTGTCCTACATGCTGCCCGGGCTCCATCGGGGCATCACTGAGAGCACAGGAGAGACAGTCTCCCCGCTCTCAGTTCTGGTGCCACAGTAATTCCTGGCAACCAGAAGTAGGAACTGCAGGGAAAGTGCTGCTCCCCAGGATGGAGTATGTTCAGTCACTCTGTGGGAACAGACCTACAATCCGCGAGTGGATGGAGCATACTCAGTGCAGAAGAATGGAGAATTTAGCTGCCATACTATAACTTGTCTCTAATGAGCATGTGTGAACTGAAATTTTCTAGACTTTTAGCTTAGCCAAATTTGGGCAGTTTTTCATGGAAAGAGTAAAAAACATCCTTGACACCAGGGCAAATTCCCTGGCAAATTTCAAGTCCCTGCTCCAAAGCAAACAGATGTTAGCGTTGCTCAATTACATGGTTGTTGTAGCAATTATTTTAACATGGGCAAAGCAGTGTGTTTATGGCTAAACAGTTTTTGCTGGAGCTTCTAAAAAAAACTAGTGATGCAATATTTCCATCAGCTCCAGCAATAATTTCTCTGGTGTGAGTAAGACTAGAAAACAAGGCCATACATTCAAACTCGCACATGCTCTGCTTTTGAAATGGAAACTATATTCCCTTAACCTTTCCAAGATCTTCAGAGTTCTTTTAACAGAGCAGTCCCTTGCAAAACACTTCTGTTGATTTTGAGTCAGTTCTGACTAGGCCCGGAGGACTGTCATTTATAAATATACTGGGATAGCACATATGTCACCTCACATCAGTGGGTTTAGATTGTAAACAATGTGGGACAAGAACCTTCCTGTGAAGTGACTCACACTTTTGGGCACTCAGAAATGATTGCTAATCTCAATGTAAAAGAAGTATCATGGGGAGGGTTTTCTGAAGGGTCTCTATGATGGGTTTGTCTATACTGCAAAGAACGCCCCCCTGTGGCAGTTTCGGAGCCCAGACGTGGATTTGGGCTACAGCTCTAAAAAGAGCAGTGTAAATGTTCCTGCTCAGGCTGGAGCTCAGTTTCTGAGACCCCCCTCCTTCCCAGGATTCAGAGCCTGAGTAGAAACATCTGCACTATTATTTTTAGTGCCGTTGTGTGAATCCCATTAACGTGAGTCTGTGGACTCAGGCTCTGAGACTTACTGCCATAGGTTGGTGGGGTTTTTTTTGCAGTGCAGATGTATTCTAAAGTCAGATTGTTCCCAGAAAAAGGACACCCCCCACCCTTGTACCTGTGCAAACAGCTAGGCACAATTGTAATCCCTTTGCTCCTAAGAAAGCAGGACAGATCCCTCAAAGGGCTGTCTGGCCCCAAAGCTGCCTATGCACCAGCTAGCAGAAGATGCTGCGCCCCTGATGATTCATAGCCCAAGCACGTTCCAACTTCAAACTAAGGCAGCTCTGCGCTGGCTGTTAAGCCTTCAAGGAGTCCATAATACGAAACAACTTTGCATGATGGTGAAATTTGTATAATAATGTTGTAACTCATGTCCTAGATGGAGGAAAAATAATGGGAATCATGAAAAATGATGATTATGCAGCTAGGGCAGAGTGGCTGCCACTAAGGTAACTAATCTCACTAAGTAAAAAGTAATTTAAGTAAAATCCAATTTATCCCTATTACACTGGGGTATTAATGCAATTAACACCTTTTTCAATGTTATAGTACACTAATGTCTGTTTATAGTTGGACATTAATTGCTGTTAATTTGGGTCTTAATTTCTGCAAGTCAGATAAAGCTTTTGTAGATTAATAATATATAATAATACACCATTTAATACAAAATAGGGATCATATTAATTTGCATTCATTTGTGAATACCAGTGAAGTTCTCTTTTGTAACATCCAAGGACTATTAACTTTAATTAGTTTAAATTATTAAAAAAGCTTGAAGATAAACATAGCATGTATAAACATGGGTAATCACATAAACAGGCAGGATATTCTACCTGCAAATGTATCTGTAATTTCATTTTGAATGAACAAATTGGGATCATGCAAATGCTGAAGCTGAATCCAGTGCATAATTGCGTGTTTGAATGTTGTTTTGGTTCTGTGCTGGATCCTGGCTTCCAATTAAGCTAGAACATACCGAGAGGAAGTAGAACCTAGTTATAATTATTACATAGGAATCCAAGCACATTACAGCAACTATGCATTCCTGTTTGACACATGTATATTGTGAATATTATGTTTCTGTTCCATCTGTTTACGTCCAAGATTTAGCTATGGGTTTATTTTATTTTATATATTTGCTTTTGATTTATAAACAGTAAAAAATGCCACAGGTTTTGAGCACCTTGTCAGCTGTTTAAAATTGCAAACAAAATACAGTTTAATCAGCTTATCCCATTCCCCTAGCAGCTGCCTATAATGAAATTGTAATGCCCACACCCCCAGTCATCTTCAAATCTCCCTTAGTCTTCTTCAAAGGTCAGGTGAAACAAATGTGTCCTGCAGCATTCCCTGAAAGTTAATAAAGCTGGGTTACCTGGATGGAGAATGCACTTCTTGCAATTCCCTCTGTCATCCAGAGAAGACTCTAGCATCAGTGCTTCTGCTAATTGCAACTGCTCACTCATGAGGAGAGAGGTAGGCTCTTCCCAGGTCATTTGGGGCTTTATATGTCCTTGCCAATGCCTTAAAATCCATCTGAAAGCTCACAGGTATGCAGTGCAGTGTCTGATGCTCTTTATAGATGCCCTGCTAACCAAGGCAGATGCTTTCTCCACCACTTCCAGCTTCTGAATTTAGTTACTATTCAGCCACTTGTAGAGCACATTGCAGTGTCTAACCATGAAGTGCCAATGGCACAGATGATGGAAGTAAGATCCATCTCCTAAGGATAAGGCTGCACTGCACCTGTCTGGAGGGATAATGATATTCCTTCCTGACTATTGCTTCTACCTGATCTAAGTGCAGTGTTTGGTTTAGCCAGACCCCCAACACTTGAGTTGCCAATAAACACTGAATTCCCTCAATCATGGGGATAGAGAGAATTTCTGCCATTTCTTCTGGTTGTTTCTTCCAACCTACTAGCAGCAGTTATCATACCTAGCTCTATGTTAACCTCTTCCAATTCCCCAGCCACGGTATAGAGACCATGCACCCTAGTAGGCAGAGAGAAGAAAAGTCATTCTTAAATCTGTTCCTGTGTTTCTTATGATGTAATCCATTGGGCCATTGCTAGACCTACCATGAGTCTGGCAGTGGTATACAGAGGAATACTGAACGTTAAAATTTTACAATGGATAATTGATTCTTACTATTTCTCCTCCTGTGTCCCTTCACACCTCAGGTATCGTGTTTCTTCTTTATATATACATATATATATATATGTCCCTGTCTCCCTTTTTCTTGTTTTTGCTCGCTCCCCAGAATGCGACCTGATGCTCAGGCTGTGAGTCCAGAGGAGCATCCATTGTCAGTTCTGTGGGGCCAGGGCATTCATGAGTACAGTTGAACTGTTTGCTGTTAGAGCAGAGATATGAAGCTTTGTCCAGGGAGTTGCTTCCTTAGCCTGTAACCTCCTGCACATGAGTTGTTTCCATGGTCACCCACATTAGGGGCCACCACAGAAGAAGGGAGGCAAAGTGGGTTTCAAGAAACTGCCCAACACTTTAACTATAGCAGCATATTTGCAGTGTGAAGTCAAAGTGGATCCAGACTCATACAGCTTTCTCTACCCCCTCTGCTCTTCTATCTTTCCCTGGCCCTTGTCTCCATCCTTGAACTTGTCTGGCACTTTCCCCGGTGGGGAAACATTGAGGATACTATAAAGAGTGAAAGTGCTGAGTTATTGTTTTATATATTAATTTACTGTGATATCCTAAGGGAGTCAGGTGCACAATTACTATTGAATTTTAATGGCAGTTGGGCACCTAATTCCCTTAGTCCAGTGTTTCCCAAACTTGGGACGCCGCTTGTTCAGGGAAAGCCCCTGGTGGGCCGGGCTGGTTTGTTTATCTGCCTCTTCCACAGGTTCGGCTGATCGCGGCTCCCACTGGCCGCTGTTCACCACTCCAGGACAATGGGGGCTGTAGGAAGTGGCGGTTGGTACGTCCCTCGGCCTTCGCTGCTTCCCGCAGCCCCCATTGGACTGCAGCAGCAAACTGCGGCCAGTGGGAGCTACAGTCAGCGAAAGCTGTGGACGGGGCAGGTAAACAAACCAGCCCAGCCTGCCAGGGGCTTCCCCTGAACAAGCAGCATCCCAAGTTTGGGAAACACTGGCTTAGTCTCCTTTGAAAATACTACTCATAACATTTGAATCTAATTGTAGACCAGGCTTCCTGGGCTCTATAGTTTCTGGCCCTGCAGAGAGCTTCTTTTTCCATTGTACTCAGGCAAGTGCTTGTGTTGATTGGCAAGTGCTCATGGAACTCCTGGGAGGGTGGAATAAAAGCCGGTTGCTGGTGTCCAGTGTCGAAAATACACTGGACACCAGTGGAATTCAGGGAGCTTGAAGTACAACAAATCGGACCTGATCTTGGAGAAGATGACAGAGAGGCAGGCCCTTAATCATGATTTCTCCTTAAAATCATCCAGAATCACATGATCAACTATTCTCCCTGGCCATAGTGTCTGTGCAACCATTTGCAATAGGGTACAGGTTTTGTCACTTGTTTTTCCAAGTGACGAGCGTGACTGAGGAATGATCCAGCTACATTATTTTTGTATCTTGTGAGGGGTCTGTACAAGGAGGTGGTGTCAGAGAAAAGAGGCTGCTCCAAGCAGAGAGCACCGGCAAGGCTCCAGTGATATCATCCCATGTTAGCGGGGAAGCTGTTAAATCAAGTCGATGACAGTCAGTGAGGTACAGAACTGTGAACTTTATTGATCATGTCTGTGGGGCATGAGGATTCACTCTGCAATGACTAATCTTCCAGGGTCCTGTCCCAAAGTCACTGGGCTAAGTCTCCAGCCAGGATTCGTCTCTCAGGACTGTCTCTTTGGCTGTTACAATGTTCTGGGCAGGAATCGGTAAGGGATTTCCTAATTCTAGCTAACATACTCATTTGAATGCTCTGAAACGTGGGGAGGGGAGCTGGCTTTTCTTTAAAAGAGAGAGAAGTGCTGTGAAGATTTCAGACACCATTGTCTTACTGTGCAGTGTAAAATGGTGTCTTTCTCTTTTGATTACAGTACAGATGATGGAAGCCAGAACATCTCCTTTGGCACACTAGAGGGCACTGGAGTATTGAAGAAGGAAGGTGCTTTGTAACAGACATTCCAGAAAATAATGAATGTTTCCTGGTATGAAAAGGGAATGGGGGGAGCAGAAGATGGCAGAACAATGACAATTCATTATCATGCTTCTGAATCCTCCTTTATCTTGAGCATTAAAGTTTATATAGCCCTGAGAGCATCTGAATAAACATATGTTTAAGCATGCTCTTTAGTCCCCAAACTGAATCTATCTGATTTTTCCTTGTCAGGTGTTTGCATTTTCCTTGAATACTTTTCATTATAAGTATTAATAGGTTAGGCTTGAGATACTGTTGAACATAACACCCACTGAGTTCCACCCACTCCTAATACTGGAATCCGTGGAACTTGGTTTTTCAGCCTCAGCACATCACTTAGCCTCTGCACCCACAATGTGGACCTAATTTAGGTCATTCTTTGTTTAGCACATGGAATTTTTTGTAAAAGCGCAAACAGGTTTCATTGTATTTATTTCTTCCCCACTCTGTATTCCGAACCATATCTTTCTGAGTTTATATGGAAATGATAGCCAGCTCTCTGCAGTTACAGAAAGAAAATAACAGCCCGCATTAGATGTCGTGACACTTCCCTGTTTCTAAAGGAATGACTCCTCTGCACAGCAGACAGCTCTTAAGGAGGCTGGTTTTAAGGAGGCTGCTCAATGGATTTTAGAAGATACAGCTCTCCCATGACTTCAGGGCAGTGAACATATTCAATATGTGGAATTGGAAAGACTGATTTTAAAAGGAGAGGGCAACAGAACTGGAGCTCAGGTTCTGAAGCCCAAGGAGGACTAGTGTAAGCCCTGCTAGCCTGAATCTGTCCACTCAGATTGGGAGGTTTGCTCCCAAATTCCAGAAAGAGTGGAAACAACTTGTGACCCATCTGGAGGGCTGAGTCACAGAAGGGGGCAGACCACTGTAGGGCAGGGACAATCTGCCAGCAGGTGGTGCCAAGATAGAAGAGTGCCTTCTGCTCCCTTGCCTGACCACTAGGTGGCAGAGGGGGGGAATGGACCCTTTTTCTCACACACACCCTTGCATCGGCTACCTAATAATATGGGTGGCAACCTGGGGGAGATATAGTCTCCTCAGAGGTGCCACACCTGCTTCACGCCTGTGGGTGGGATGGGGCAGGGAATGTGTGGAGCCTTGTCTTTGTCCACCCCCCAAAGGCACTGGCAACATAGTGGATCAATGCTCCAGGGCATTTATGCTGCACTAGGTATAGAGATGAGTCAGTGCACTTCCACTTGGAGCAGGGGGAACCCAGGAGTAAAAATCTGCATCCTGGGCTGCTCTTTACATCTTTGCTCAGGGCTCCTGGGAAAGCCCCACGTCACCCCTAAGGAGCTAAAAGAATCTGTGAAAGTGTTTCAAATTGAGAGTGATGCTAAAGTATGTGAAATATATGTACCTGTACCTGGAAGACCATGTTTAAAGCTTCACAAAATAGAACAAGCTGATCTGATTGTGCCCAGTGCAATTCAGCAGGGAAAACATGTTCACTTGATGTTGCTAGGTTACCAGCCTTATTTACAGATAGTTAGAAGTTTCCAGAGCAGAGACATCGGAGAAGCTTTGTGAGCAGAAGAAAGAAGGGAGGGGGGAACATCCTAAGGTTGATTTTTTTTTTTTTTTTTTTAAACTACATTGCATGGTGAGGCCTAGTGTGAAAGAATGGTAAAAGGAGAGGGCAACAAATAACTGGCTATGTTATCACTTTTTCCTGGTCCTGTTTTCCTTCCCCCACCCCTCACCGTTCATAACATTTTTAATTTCTTTACACTTCCACTTCCTCCCTGCAGTTGCTTTCCTTCCACTTTTTAATATATTTTTACTCTGTTGACCTATAGGCATGGGAGATGGGTATCATAGGCTGGGGGAGGCTGTGCCTCCCCAAATAGCCAGGTATGGCCCCGCCCATGCTCTGCCCCCAACACTTCCTGCTAGTTCCCCTGTCCCTGTGCTGTGATCCTAGCAAGGGCTCAGGCTGAGACTGGTGCTGGGGGCATGCCGCCCATCCTCCCAATGCTCTGGGGCTGCGGAGGCTGGGGCTGCACCGCCTCCCCTCCCAGTGCTTCAGGGCTCGGGGGGTTAGGGCTGCGTCACCCACCGTCCCTGTGATGGGTGTGCTAGCCTGGGGAGGAGGCCGGTGGCTGCGGTCGGGGGGGGGGGGGGTGTGCGGCTCTGAGCTTCAGCGGAGTGTGTGTGCATGTACAGAAGGGGTGGGCTTGGGGGCTAGCCTCCCCCAGCCGGCAGTTCACGTGCCGCCCATACCTATGGTCCCTGCTCCATTTTTGTGCTTTATCTCTCTCCATTTTCCTCTCTTGCCTAGCTGCAAGTTCTACCTTATTTCTTGTTCCTCTCTTTCTGTCTGTGTTCTCTCTCTCTGCCTGCTTGTATTTCCAGTCCTTTCATCTATCTTTGCTTCCTAAGGTCTACTCTCCTATGCTTCACTGCCCACCAGAGACCTCCTCCCACCCCAGGTCTTGTATTCTCCCCCCATTAACCCTCTCTAGGCTTCAGCATTCATCCTATTCCACCTCTCCACTCTCCCTTCCCTTGTCTTCCCTTGCCATTAAGCTTTTCACAGGCCCCTAAATTCCCTTCCCACTGGGCAAGGAGCTACCATTGCTATAGCCCTACTATCATAGCTCTCATCTTAGCTTCCCTCAGCTGTAGCTGGAAGCAGGCATGACTTCCAGTTAGCAGCTGGATGGTGGCTGACAGCATGAAAGGTAGCTGTTGGGAGGAGAGATGGCTAGTGGTAATAATGCTTTGCAAAACTGAGAGAGGAAAGAGGTGGATGGCTTGTTGGGTGGCCAGATATCCTATGGTTTCACTGAAACTGGATCAAAACCTTGATATCCACAAAACCAGGAAGGATACCACAGTGACTCCAGATTGGAACAATCCCAGTAAACAGGGATGTCCCATCATTCTGTTGCTCAGGTCTTTGTTCCAGTGTGGCAAGCAATGATTTTACTGAACAGAAAGCTTTGGACAGCAAAGAGTGACAAACAAATACAATTATTTATGGCACAAAGATTTTTAGTTCCCAGAACCTGGAATTAGAACCTAGAGAATGAATGCATTTGTTTTTCATTTCTATAATCTATGATCCCAATTCGCATCCACATCAGTCTGTGCACCAGGTTAAGGAAGCTGACTCAGACTTGCTTTAAACAGTGCAGACAAGGCCAAACAACGGTATAGTTGGGATTATAAATTATTCTCTGTCCTAGTTCTGACCTGTCCAAATTGGTCAGCCAGAACTGAGTATACAATGAGTTTAAACATGGTTCCTTGACTCAGGTCATGGATCAGTGTTTCTAGCGGTGAAAACTGAGAGTAGAATTTGGGCTTTCTTAAAATTGTGTGAAAAAAGTTATATTAATATATAACTAAGGATAGAGCTATTTCAAAATGTCTATAGTCAGCTTCTCCATTCATTTAAATCTTACTGGATACTGAGTGGGTTTTCCCAGGTTTACCCTCATGACTAATCTCTTATTTTTGTTGCTGCATTAATCTGAAAAAAAGACATACCACTTCCCTAAATAAAAACTGCTCAGGCTTGCAGAGGCTAAACAAAGGCTGATTTCTTGCTGCCTACCGACTAATCAGTGAGAAGGGAGAAAGATGCCAGAGCTATTTTTGTGTTTGGAATCACAGACTCTATCCTGTGATTCCATTATGTTGGAATAACTCGTTCATCACCCAATCAAACTTTTTCAGTCTAAAAAAGGTTAATTAAAAATGCAGGACAAAGAGTCCCTTTTGTGAGGTACAGTGATTCAGCATCTGGAAAGTTTTGTAATGTTTCTGTTCCCACACAAAATAAAACCATTCAAAGGATGGCAAGCCAACAGGCTGCATAGAGTATGGTACAGATGGAGAACTTTGTTTAGATATCATTCTGGTATGAAAGAGGTAATCTGCAAAGAAAGCATCTGTGGCTCAGTTTGCACTGCTGCACAGAGGAATGAATAGATATAAGGCACCCTGGGATGAGGTGTACAAAGCCCCACACTGGAGAAGAAGCAGCTAAGGAACCTCTGGGTCAAGGTAGCTCCACCCCATTACACCTGAAATGCATGCACAAGCTGGAGGAGGAGCTTAAAAAGTGACCAGAGTAGCTTACTTGCAGGAAGCTAGTGGAGGTGAATGGATCTATACTCTGAAGCTCTGCAAAAAGAGTACTATGAGAGGCCTAATTGCTGGGGCTTCTGCTTCTTAATGGTCTACCCAACCTGCTGAGGGCAAAGGATGCTGGGCATTTGAAAGGTTGGAGACTTATTATTTGATTTATTTTGTTATGTCTTTGCTGTTTTCTGTTGTGTGGAGACGCTGGTAGGAAGTGATCCAGGGTCCAGGACTCAACTATGTACCTTTGGGATGTGGATTAGAATCTGCTGGAGAGGGTGTGCTAGGTATCCTCTACCCACCCCCTGACAGGGCCGGTGGTGAAAAACCTATACCTGCTATCAGACAGCCAGGACTAACAAGACCCTGATCAGGGCATCCTGATTCTGGGACTTTGGCTTGGTGAAGTTTAACTAGCCTTTGTGGAATGCTTTGGATATGTCTATGCAATATTTTAGCATGAGTGTCTCAGCCGGGATCAACAGACTCAGGCTAGCAGGGCTCATACCACTGCTCAAAGAGCTGCCCACACAGCTATTTTTAGAAGTCCTGGCTTGAACTGGAGCTCAGGTTCTGAAGCCCAAGGAGGACTAGTGTAAGCCCTGCTAGCCTGAATCTGTCCACTCAGACTGGGAGGCTTGCTCCCAAATTCCAGAAAGGGTGGAAACAACTTGTGACCCATCTGGAGGGCTGAGTCACAGAAGGGGCAGACCACTGTAGGGCAGGGACAATCTGTCAGCAGGTGGTGCCAAGATAGAAGAGTGCCTTCTGCTCCTTTGCCTGACCACTAGGTGGCAGAGGGGGGAATGGACCGTTTCTCACACACACACCCTTGCATCGGCTACCTAATAATATGGGTGGCAACCGGGGGAAATATAGTCTCCACAGAGGTGCCACACCTGCTTCACGCCTGTGGGTGGGATGGGGCAGGGAATGTGTGGAGCCTTGTCTTTGTCCACCCCCCAAAGGCACTGGCAACATAGTGGATCAATGCTCCAGGGCATTTATGCTGCACTAGGTATAGAGATGAGTCAGTGCACTTCCACTTGGAGCAAGGGGAACCCAAGAGTAAAAATCTGCATCCTGGGCTGCTCTTTACATCTTTGCTCAGGGCTCCTGGGAAAGCCCCACGTCACCCCTAAGGAGCTAAAAGAATCTGTGAAAGTGTTTCAAATTGAGAGTGATGCTAAAGTATGTGAAATATATGTACCTGTACCTGGAAGACCATGTTTAAAGCTTCACAAAATAGAACAAGCTGATCTGATTGTGCCCAGTGCAATTCAGCAGGGAAAACATGTTCACTTGATGTTGCTAGGTTACCAGCCTTATTTACAGATAGTTAGAAGTTTCCAGAGCTGAGACATCGGAGAAGCTTTGTGAGCAGAAGAAAGAAGGGAGGGGGGAACATCCTAAGGTCGATTTTTTTTTTTTTAAACTACATTACATGGTGAGGCCTAGTGTGAAAGAATGGTGAAGACCGTGAGAAGCAGTGCAACACAGAACTAGAAGTGTCACACTCTTAGTAGTTCAGACTTCAGAAGACATTGTTAGATGAGAGAGATAGGGGGTGGGAGTGAGGCAAAAATAGTGTAAATACTATATGTTGCTTTAATTGATTTCTATGTAACCAGCTTTAGCAAGATTCAGCAACCAGAAAAGGAGAATTGTAGACATGGAGCACAAGAACACTACACAAATATGCCTGCTAAAGGCAGGGTGTAAATTGGTGTAGCTCCATTATAATCAATGCAGTTAAGCCAATTTACTTCAACTGAAAATTGGGCCCTTTGTCTTTTGCCTGGCATGTGCAAGACGGAAGTGAAATCTGCAGAGAATGAGGGATGGAGACTAAGATCAGGCTTTTTCCCAGAGTGATGATGTATGAGCAGAAGCCTCTTTTAGGAAGTGGCCTAGAGAACTGACAAAGCTGACCCAAAGAGGATTGAAGAAGTGAATTACCACAACCATTTGGTCCTATCATAGAGAAAGTAGCGGGCAGACTAGAAGGATCCACATTTGGGATGTGTGTGCTGTGAGAGACTGGGATGAACTTCTCGATGAGGCTTTTTGGCTGACTCTTCTCTTGCCTGGTGTCAACCTTAAAGTTAAATGTAGTGTTTATGCGGAAGATGTGAACAAAATCACCTTGCCATATTGGAGTTATGCCAGCTTCATACATATTTGCTTTCTGCTTAAAAAATGGCTTCCAGATTTATTTTTCTCTAGATTAATCTTAAGCAACTTGTTTTTCAGATAAAGAAGTTATGTCTTTATCTGCTCATATTTGGGCATGATTGTTCCAGGGGGCACAGTGGATGGACTCCTCTCCCCACACAATGCAACACAACTTTGTGAGGTGCCACTTATAACCCCTAGTCAAGCTAGCTGACTCCACTTTGTAAAAATTGTGTCCTGGGCTAGTGAAACAGCTTGGCTGAAAATAAATTTGTCTCAATTTATGGAATATGACTCCACCAAACACAGATCAGAAAATCTAGTCCTACCAGAACAACACTGATGATTAAAGCTCCTAGAATCAGATTTTCAAAGCCACATACAAGACTTAGACACCTCATTCTTCTTTAATCCTTTAGGCAGTTTTGAAAATGGCAGCCTTAATACCGAAATATGTGAGAAATAGGGTTTTCTTTGCTTTTTTTCCTATTGTTTCCCAAATGCATATGTAAACATACCTTGAAATGAACAATAGTATAATCTTTTACAATACAGTAGTTGCATACAGTCAGTCTTAATTACTCCATCAGACCTACTATAATTGACTCTAAAATGTTTGCTTGTTCTAACTGGGGGCTAAACTGAGGTAGTTGGGAATAGCACAAATGCTGAAATCTGAATGTTAAAACCAATCAGAGTGTAGAAATCTGAATACTGCCTGGTTACTAAAACCTCCCACATATTGTGAGTCAGATATTGGACTGTGTGTCTGCAATCTGATTGGCTGGGACCATTCAATTTCAGTGTGATGCAGTGCTGGAGAATGAGAGAGAGCAAGTAGAAAACAAACAAACGTGTGAATAGCCTGTTCTGCTGGTTTGTAGCTTGCATGAATTAACATCTGTCATGTAAACATTTTAGACTCCGTTGCTCGAGAAGCTTGAGTTGTGCTGGAAAGTGGTAGTAGCTACAGGAATTGTACCAAATTCTGCTCTGTTAACTCTGCAATTCCATCTGAAATAACTTCCTGGCTTCACTAGAGCTTTCCTGGTGCGTGCCCGTATAACTGAGAACAGAGTTTGGCTTAGTTCATTCAGAGGCACAGAGGAGCGGGAACAACTTTTAACAGGCAGAGCTGGTGCTACATCTTAAGGCCAGCTGGTGTGCAGTGTGAGCATGGGCCACCACCTGACTGAGCTTAGTGAAGGAATCACTGGGTGAAATTGTATGGCCTGTGTTATGCAGCAGTTCTGAGCAGATGATTGTAATAGACCCTTCTGGCCTTTAAGTCTGAGCTTTCATTTAGAATCCCCCTTTGGGATGTCTAGAGTAATAAAAGCACTAGCATTCTGGGGACTCAAGCCACCAAATCTTGGCTACCTTCTGCAGAAGTGTACTGGGACTTGATCTTGCAAGGTGCTCAGCACTCTGGTCATGAACCACCTGGTTAACTTGAAGCACCTGTCTCATCCCATTTCAGTGGAAATATTCAAGTGCTTAAAGTTGAGCACATGCTTCTGTGCTTTACTGGTCTGGAGATAGAGCGCCTTGCAAGATGAAGCCCTACCTGGTGAAGGCACCTCTTGTGGCCTCTCCTCAGAGCACTCCTTGCAGGGAAATCTGAGCAGGCCTTTACTTTTTAGTCAGATTTGTAATTAAAAAAACAATTGTACATGGGAACCAGATAAGCGTGCCACATTGTCAAAGCTCATTAGGTACCTAAAGATGCAAATAGGTTTCTAATGGGGCTTTGAAAAGCACCTAGGTACCTAACAAGTTTTAAAAAATCTGGCCCTAAGTGACTTTGTTGGAGTTTTCAGTGACAGTGGAGATTGATTTGGCTAAACTGTGTTAATACTGAGGTGCCATTTCTCTAGTTTTTAGTTTGATTTGAGTAATCACACAGCAGCCCAGTGACTGAATATGGATGTTTGTATCAGGTATTTGGTTTCTTCTCTAAAGCTTAATGCTTGCTATAAGGTGGTTTGCTTTGGACAAAAGCTCTTGTTCCTGTGCACTGGTGTACGGTGTTTGTTATATCCTATTTATTACAGATGCTCCTTCAAGCACTACAATTTAATCGGGTCTATACTCACTACAGCCAATTACCTAACAAGAGTACACTTTGCTTTATCAGTCAACAACAAAATCCCATTTGGAATACTAATATCTAGTCCTTTCTTTGTTCCTTTATTCTTTCTTTGAAAAGCCTGAATACATTATACCATTATACATTAGCACCCAGATTTTGATCTCATGTGTAAATCAGGATACAGCCATGGAGGAACTACACTGGTATAAATGAGATCAGATTTGGGCCCAGTTACTCTGGGTTGACACTTTACTAAATGGGGACTAAATCTGGCTTCTTATGTAGTCTGAAACAGAAATACACCACTGTAATTTTATTAATTTATTATCAGCTTTGTAAGGGGGTTTTCCCTGAACATCAAGGACTTATAAGAAATAGAAAGGCACTTGTAATGGTCAGAAATACTGATAGGAAATCTATCTAAAAGTTTTCTGTAGCAATCATCACGGTTGTATTGAAGTTTTGTGGGTCTTTTTTTTTACAGGTAAATTAAATCTTCGTGGTGAGGCCCTAGAAGACTTCACAGAATGTCCTCCCTTTCTCTCCCATTCCTGGTTACAAGAGACTGCTTGGGGAAGACATCTACTTTTTTTTTTTTTCTTAAACCCACCATTCTATTATGGTGGAAATGCTTTGTAAAAGAGATGGAACTTCCAGGTTATTTTGAAGGTGGTCAGATTCTGGCTTAGTCTGTTAGTCTCTGGATGTTCCTCTGAATGTCTTGTCCAGGAATGTTTTCCCTCATGGGCTTTGACAGCTGTATTTATTAGGGCTGATAGAAAATTTTTCATCAAAACTAAGCAAACATGTAAAAATGTTCATGTTAAGTATCTGCTTTCCTAGGGAAACAATTGCTTTCTTTTTGTTAAAAAGCAACATTTTGTTGGGCTGGTTGGTTTTTTGTGGTAAGGAAAATATTGAACTCTTTGTTTTGGCTTTGAGCTGAAAAGTTTGGGGTTATTTGGTTAAACCCTCCCCCCAGTATTTTATGACCTTGCTGGGTCATGGTTGGAACCATAGTCATTGATTTTGCTTGTTCCTGATCCATTGATAGCTTAGATGAAGAGGACCCAGGCCTTAAACTGGTAATGGAAGTGGGCTGAGAGCCAATGGAGGCATTGGAGCATATAGATGACATGTCATGGCTTGTCCCATTGAGAGTGCAAATAACTTCACGCTGCACCAGCTGGAGTCTCTGCATTGCATCCAGCTTCAGTCCTAGGTGCAGTGAATTCCAATAGTGTAGTGTGGCGGTGACAAATGAGTAGATAGCTGTGGACAAATCTTCATCCAGGAGAAAGGGGCAAAATTTCATTATCTGCAGATGAAACCATCTTTGCCATTAATGCTACTTGATCATTATGAGATTAGTGATGAGTTGCATAGGACCCTGAGTCTTTGCACCAATCTACAGAATGTGGAGGCCTCCTACTTGTACTTTCACAAGCCTGGAAAGTGCAGGTCTCTTTTACAGGAGATTATTTCAATCTTTTTAAGGGCTTCTTGAGCTGCAATGGCTGTTATGGGGCAAACCCCATCAGGGTGAAGTGTTTCATAAAGTGTGGGCTAATTTTTAGAGTTTCTGCTTCTGCAAGTTTCTTTGTTCAGTACACCTTCGCTATAATGAATCTGTTGGGATCCAAACCTTTTCTTCTTTTATTGCCAGGGGTTTGTTATAGCAAAGGGCAATCAAAATGGACCATAAACTGCTGGAGTAAGTTAATGAGGTGACTTTGGATAAAGGTGTTAGCTTTATTAATAATTATAATAACTAAGGCTACAAGTTGGTCACAGAGGGTGATTTTTAGGTGACCTCCACACTGTCAGCCCCCACAGCAGCAGGGTTCCAGCTTCAGTGGATAAAAATTGTGCACACATGTGCAACATCCTTTCCCACCCTCTTCCCCCCCCCTCCCCCCGCCAACTGTTATTGGGATCCAGGGTACTGGGATCCAGGGTCTGGATTCATTGTAGGCAAAAGTTTGTAATAAAGAAGTGTGTTCTAGCGAGAGTGTACTCTATCTAGTTGAGCTTTCCTAAGTTCCAATTTACATTGACTGGGAATCTGGACGTTCATGTTTCTCTTTTCTCCGGGAACCCAGCACAGTCAAATTGCAGTAATGGAAGAGAAGAAGAAAAGAGAGCTGCACCTCTCCAAAAATCCACATCAAGTCCCTTAAATATACATATACTATAGTAACGAAGGCTTTTACTCTCATTTTGTATTCAGTGTCAAATGGTAACATTGCTGCCCTAATACTGTGCAAGCCACGGGAATAATTTTCCAAGCAAGAGAATCATTTTCCTATTCAGTGCTTTTTCTTTTAAGATTCTTGTTTTGTGTGTGCTAATTTGGAGAAGTAATCAGATGCAAGTAGGCTACCCTTATGTGAACTGGGTTTAAGTAGGGCGACTTCTGAAACTTGGCTTTCAACACAATCTCAGAAAAAAGGAAGGATCCTTAAATTTCATGCAAAGTAATCCTGATGTTTTGTATTATATTATACATGGTATACTGCTAAGTTTAACCACAATTCTAAAGAAGAGTCATGTTTTCAAGTGTTTTTTCATAACCTGATTTTACATTAATAAGCTTCAAAAGACTCCATGATTTGATTATTTTCTATTCATCACCTAGTTGTTTGTCTGAACCTCTTGGCTTTGTAGTTTGTGCATGCATAAACATAGGGAGTGGGGGAACTACTTAAACTTTTTGAATCTCAGAAATAACTTGTTCAAAATTTTGGGTGAAAATTTGGGTCTTATTTCACGTAAATGAGTCCAGCCAAATGTAATTTAAAATATCTCCTGTTTGATTTCCTCTTCAGCAAACTATAATACAAGGAGGATACTGTCCTGTTTTAGGCATAGTAAAACCAAGGTGTGAGCATAAAAATTACTGAATGGCAACACAAAAGAGAGAAACTGTGCCCTGCTTCTTCCCTCCCTCCTACCAGCTGTGAAGCACAGAATAGTGAGACCAAAATCCTAGAATCATAGAATATCAGGGTTGGAAGGGACCTCAGGAGGTCATCTAGTCCAACCCCCTGCTCAAAGCAGGACCAATCCCCAATTAAATCATCCCAGCCAGGACTTTGTCAAGCCTGACCTTAAAAACTTCTAAGGAAGGAGATTCTACCACCTCCCTAGGTAATACATTCCAGTGTATCACCACCCTCTTGGTGAAAAAGTTTTTCCTAATATCCAACCTAAATCTCCCCCACTGCAACTTGAGACCATTACTCCTTGTCCTGTCCTCTGCTACCACTGAGAATAGTCTAGAACCATCCTCTCTGGAACCACCTCTCAGGTAGTTGAAAGCAGCTATCAAATCCCCCCTCATTCTTCTCTTCTGCAGACTAAACAATCACAGTTCCCTCAGCCTCTCCTCATAAGTCATGTGTTCCAGACCCCTAATCATTTTTGTTGCCCTTCGCTGGACTCTCTCCAATTTATCCACATCCTTCCTGTAGTGTGGGGCCCAAAACTGGACACAGTACTCTAGATGAGGCCTCACCAATGTCGAATAGAGGGGAACAATCACGTCCCTCGATCTGCTCGCTATGCCCCTACTTATACATCCCAAAATGCCATTGGCTTTCTTGGCAACAAGGGCACACTGCTGACTCATATCCAGCTTCTCGTCCACTGTCACCCCTAGGTCCTTTTCCGCAGAACTGCTGCCTAGCCATTCGGTCCCTAGTCTATAGCGGTGCATTGGGTTCTTCCGTCCTAAGTGCAGGACCCTGCACTTATCCTTATTGAACCTCATCAGATTTCTTTTGGCCCAAACCTCCAATTTGTCTAGGTCCCTCTGTATCCTATCCCTGCCCTCCAGCATATCTACCACTCCTCCTAGTTTAGTATCATCCGCAAATTTGCTGAGGGTGCAATCCACACCATCCTCCAGATCATTTATGAAGATATTGAACAAAACCGGCCCCAGGACCGACCCCTGGGGCACTCCACTTGACACCGGCTGCCAACTAGACATGGAGCCATTGATCACTACCCGTTGAGCCCGACAATCTAGCCAACTTTCTACCCACCTTATAGTGCATTCATCCAGCCCATACTTCTTTAACTTGCTGACAAGAATACTGTGGGAGACCGTGTCAAAAGCTTTGCTAAAGTCAAGAAACAATACGTCCACTGCTTTCCCTTCATCCACAGAACCAGTAATCTCATCACAGAAGGCGATTAGATTAGTCAGGCATGACCTTCCCTTGGTGAATCCATGCTGACTGTTCCTGATCACTTTCCTCTCATGTAAGTGCTTCAGGATTGATTCTTTGAGGACCTGCTCCATGATTTTTCCAGGGACTGAGGTGAGGCTGACTGGCCTGTAGTTCCCAGGATCCTCCTCCTTCCCTTTTTTAAAGATTGGCACTACATTAGCCTTTTTCCAGTCATCCGGGACTTCCCCCGTTCGCCACGAGTTTTCAAAGATAATGGCCAATGGTTCTGCAATCACAGCCGACAATTCCTTTAGCACTCTCGGATGCAACTCGTCCGGCCCCATGGACTTGTGCACGTCCAGCTTTTCTAAATAGTCACTAACCACCTCTTTCTCCACTGAGGGCTGGCCATCTACTCCCCATGCTGTGATGCCCAGCGCAGCAGTCTGGGAGCTGACCTTGTTTGTGAAGACAGAGGCAAAAAAAGCATGGAGTACATTAGCTTTTTCTACATCCTCTGTCACTAGGTTGCCTCCCTCATTCAGTAAGGGGCCCACACTTTCCTTGGCTTTCTTCTTGTTGCCAACATACCTGAAGAAACCCTTCTTGTTACTCTTGACATCTCTTGCTAGCTGCAGCTCCAGGTGCGATTTGGCCCTCCTGATTTCATTCCTACATGCCCGAGCAATATTTTTATACTCATCCCTGGTCATATGTCCAACCTTCCACTTCTTGTAAGCTTCTTTTTTATGTTTAAGATCCGCTAGGATTTCACCGTTAAGCCAAGCTGGTCACCTGCCATATTTACTATTCTTTCGACTCATCGGGATGGTTTGTCCCTGTAAACTCAACAGGGATTCCTTGAAATACAGCCAGCTCTCCTGGACTCCTTTCCCCTTCATGTTAGTCCCCCAGGGGATCCTACCCATCCGTTCCCTGAGGGAGTCGAAGTCTGCTTTCCTGAAGTCCAGGATCCGTATCCTGCTGCTTACCTTTCTTCCCTGCGTCAGGATCCTGAACTCAACCAACTCATGGTCACTGCCCCCCAGATTCCCATCCACTTTTGCTTCCCCCACTAATTCTTCCCAGTTTGTGAGCAGCAGGTCAAGAAAAGCTCCCCCCCTAGTTGGCTCCCCTACATTTTCCAAAAACTTCCTGGATTGTCTATGCACCGCTGTAATGCTCTCCCAGCAGATATCAGGAAAATTAAAGTCACCCATGAGAACCAGGGCGTGCGATCTAGTAGCTTCTGCGAGCTGCCGGAAGAAAGCCTCATCCACCTCATCCCCCTGGTCCGGTGGTCTGTAGCAGACTCCCACCACTACATCACTCTTGTTGCTCACACTTCTAAACTTAATCCAGAGACACTCAGGTTTTTCTGCAGTTTCGTACCGGAGCTCTGAGCAGTCATACTGCTCCCTTACATACAGTGCTACTCCCCCACCTTTTCTGCCCTGCCTGTTCTTCCTGAACAGTTTATAACCATCCATGACAGTACTCCAGTCATGTGAGTTATCCCACCAAGTCTCTGTTATTCCAATCATGTCATAATTCCTTGACATCACCAGGACCTTCAGTTCTCCCTGCTTGTTTCCAAGGCTTTGTGCATTTGTATATAAGCACTTGAGATAACCTGCTGATCGCCCCTCATTCTCAGTATGAGGCAGGAGCCTTCCCCTCACAGACGTTCCTGCCTGTGTTTCCTCCCAGTATCCCACTTTCCCACTTACCTCAGGGCTTTGGTCTCCTTCCCCCGGTGAACCTAGTTTAAAGCCCTCCTCACCTGGATCCAAACTCTTCTGAAGTTAGAATGACTTTTACAGCTGATGTCTATAATAAACTGAACTCAGACCCTTGAAGTCCCTTTGAGCAGGGGGCTGGACTAGATGGCCTCCGGAGGTCTCTTCCAACCCTGATATTCTATGATTCTAAGTCTAGGCCCAGATCTAGATCTGAACTTTGCAGCTCAGACCTATTTCATATGCAGAAGTTGCCCTTTAAAATTTCTCCAGCAGTTATCCTGCCATGTCCCTTATGCTTGATATCCAGAGAGAAAGGTGGTGTATCTCTGATGGTGAGATTCTCAGGGTATATCTACATTGTAATTAAAAACCCGCAGCTGGTCCCTGTCAGCTGACTTGGGCTAAGGAACTGTTTTATTGCTGTGTGGATGTTTGGGTTCTGGCTGGAGCCTGAGATCTAGGTCCCTCCCTTTGTGGGGTCTGAGTGTGGGGTCCAGCCAGAGCCTGAACATCTGCCTTGCAATTAAAGAGCTCCAGAGCCCAAGTCAGCGGATATGGGTCAGCCATGGGGTTTTAATTGCAGTGTAGACATCTGTACTAGAAATGAGCTAAGTGTTTTTTGTAACGAGTGGTGGTGTGGGGTTTTTTTGTTTGTTCTCCCCCACCCTCCCCCGGAGGGTATTAGAAGGGACATTAAGGTTATGTCTACACTTGGAGCTAGGGGTGTAAATTCCCAGCTCTCATAGACATGCTCATGCTAGCTATCATGGAGGTAGCACGCTAAAAATAATAGTGTAGATACAGTGGCATGGGCAGCAGTTATCAGTGGCACAGGGTAGCTGCCCTAAGAATGTATTCTGGGGTCCAGAGAGTTTGTACTTGGGGTGACTAGCCTCTGCCACCACTGCCCAAATGACTACAGCTCTATTACCATTTTTAGTGTGCTAAGTCAATGGGAGTGAGTGAGAGTATGTGTATGCAGCTTTTCCCATGCTGCCAAGTTGGTGACCTGAAAGTAGGCTATTTTTTCTACATATGAAAGCAGTTCCATCTCTTTACTTGTCTTATCCGTCCCTCAAGCCAAAACGTCCACCTGGGCTGTTTGGGTGTGGTCATGCTCACCAACTCCAGTTGCTGTTGTACTTTTGCACAGCTCAGCAATCTACCACTGCCATTTCACAATATGCCCTTCAGAGCCAGCACTGTAACATTATAGGGAACAATATAAATAATGGAAGTTTATCCATTTTATTACATGGAAACATTGGTAGAGAGTAGCTGGATTTTTAACCCAGAAGGAAAGCAGAAAAAATATTGCAAGCTTTCATTTAGCTGAGACACCTGTTAATTCTCCAACAAAGTCTGAAGTAATATTTGTCACAACCTTGCCCCATCTACCCTCTGGATAGACCCCTGTCTGTGAGTGGACCTCATATCTGGATCATGTGCTTCTAATAGGCAGCAGGTTTAAAACAAACAGAAGGAAGTATTTCTTCACACAACTCACAGTGTGTGGAACTCGTTGCCAGGGAATGTTGTGAAGGCCAAAACTATAATGTGGCTCAAGAAAGAATTAGATCAGTTTATAGAGGATGGGTCCATCAATGGCTATTAGCCAAGATGGTCAGGATACAACCCAATGCTCTGGGTGTCCCTCGCCTCTGATTGCCAGAAGCTGAGAGTGGATGACGGGGGATGGCTTACTGGATGATTTTCTGTTCATTCCCTCTGAAGCATCTGGCACTGGCCACTTGCAGAAGATAGGATACTGGGCTAGATGGACCATTGGTCTGACCCAGGATGGCCGTTTTTATGTTCTTAATGGCCCTCCCCATAGAAAACTCATTTTCCAGAAGGGGAGATATTCAACATCGATGGCTCTGTCATCTTCTCAGACATAGTGTTTCTATTAGGTAGCAAGCCCCTGATGCAAAATGGGTGCTCTAAAGAATCCACAAAGGAGGTTACAATGCAAAATACAGGACACCTCCAAAATGAAGGTTACAGTACAAAGTAGAGCCCCTGAAACAAAAATGAGCTTCACCAAACATGGAGTTCACAGTTTGACGTAGATGTATCTCCACACTGTTTCAACACCCTTTTCCCTGTTGTGGACGTACATTTATCTGAAATATTAATGTTCAAAGAGCTGAAATCATTGACTTTTTATTTCAGCAGGTCTCTAAACATTAGTTTTATTAATCTAACTCTCAGCAATCAGATTACTCTGTTTGAAAGGTACCCAACTGAGAATGTGCCATACAAGAACTGTTTTGGAAGCAGCACAAGCAATTGCATTTATGGAAGGATGCAAACTGGTCAATGTGACGAGACTAGTATTTAGTTCTGAAGACATGTAAAGTTGCTCCTAATGAGATGCACAATCCATCTTGCACATGCCTCACTGACTATACATACTGCAGGCGGTAGTGTTGTAGCCATGTTTGTCCCAGGATGTTACAGAAAGAAGGTGGGTAAGGTAATATCTCTTATTGGACCAGCTTTTGCTGGTGAAAGAGACAAGCTTTCAAGCTAAACAGAACTCTTCTTCAGGTCTGTCTCTCTCATCAACAGAAGTTGGTCCAATAAAAGATATTTTCTCACCCACCTTGTCTCAGCTGCAAGCATGAGCGAGTTTCAAAAGACAATAGAATACATGGCTTGTGTTTATTCTAGTAGGATTTTTGACAACCATCTACACAGTTAAACAAATGAAATGCAATATCTAAAATATATTAAATGTCTTTCTATGCACTTTTTTTAAGCAGAACATTGTCTTGCTAGAGTTGTCTTATATACTCCCCGTAAGATAAAATAACTTATGAGAAGCTAATGAGCCATGTAGGCTCCTAGCAGGACTTGCAACATTTTCTAGCACTAATGTGCCTCATGCTTATTAATGAGGAGAGACTGAGCTATTTTTTTTTAAACAGACCTGAATCTTGTTCTAAAAGTAAAATTTTTGAATGTCCTGCTATTGTGATTGTCATCTTTAATATTTTTAATGGCGACTAACTGTATCTGGCAAATATGGACTGATGGCTGGAGATTATTTCTCTGAAATAGGTGTTGGTTTTTTTAGAAAGTAATACCCTCTATTAATCCTAGAGGCAACCAAATACCTTAATACACAGGGCTGTGTTGACACAGCTTGTCACTAAAAGTCAGCGTGTGTGAACGCTCTGTTGGTATTTTGTCGGCACTTTTGTGTTCACACTGCCACTTGCATTGGCAAAACTTTTGTCTTTTGTGGGGGTGGGGGGAGCTTTTAAAAGTTGACAATGTCACAGTGTAGACAATATTGTAGCTAATATTGAAAATGAGATTTCTAAGTGAATACATGAGCTTTCATTCTAAGAAAAGCTTAATTCACAGATGCTTACAGATCATTCTAATAAGAATTTGGAGTAGACTGCATTTTTTGCATCATCCCATCCAAAATCCAGCTCTAAACCTAAAGAGCCAGGCAGCCTTTCAGTTCAGTCCTTATGTTTCATAAATTTGAGTCAGATGGAAGCAACTTACTGTAATGAATTTGTTATGCATGGTTAAAATGTCTCTTTCTTCCTGTAGTCTAAGAAAGAGAAAGTGAAGTAACATCTTAATTGCATGTGCTTTAAAGCACACTAGCCATTTAAATACAATCAGTGCTAATGAAACACTACTCTACAGTAGGGAAGATGTCAGCACTTCTTTTAGAAAACCACATTTCAAGCAATTGACAGTTATAAATAGCTAGAAAATCCTTCTGGATAGAAAGGGAAGAAGAGGTGTAAGGCTGGTGCTGTATTTTGAAAGTATATGTAGTAGCAGGGACAGACTATTTGAGAATGAAGTGTGATTCTTTGGGTAATAATATAAGGAATAAAAGGTAAAGAAACAGTATGCATCTGCTTTAAGCCATCAGGATTGGAGACATGAGATCAAAAACATAACTGGCTCAAGCCTTGAGCTCAGGTGCAGTGAACAGTGACAGGCCCAGAGTGCCAGTTCTGGCTTTCTTTTCCTTAGCCCATGCCCCTGGCAGAAGTTAGGCAGGCAGCAAGAAGCCGACTCCAACTTCCCCTGTTGGCATAAGCTTAAGGTTTTACAGGCTGTCATAGAGCCAGATTCTCAACCTGGGTGCAGTGTAGAGCAGCCCTAGGTGGCCATAGCCAGCTGGCACAGTTCAGAGCAGCCCTTGAATTGCTCTAAACTGCAGCATGGCTGAGAATCAGCAAGCTGCAACTGGCCTCCTGACAGCAGCTTTCTGCTGCACCTAGCTCATATTTGGAGCAGCAGAGAGTAAGTGGCCCAGTATCGAGAAAGGAAAAGAGCAATAAAAGTCCAAGTTGGGTCCATTCCTCCCCTTCTCCTATGGGAGCAACAGAGCAAATGTAGACTCTGCAACAGAATAGGTGTAGAAGAGGGAATTCATTAGGTATCCTTTCCATTCTCACTCTCCCATTACTCTTATGGTCTTCAACCTACTATCTGTACATATACATACAAACACATGTGGTTCTTTTTTTATGTATTGTGACAAAATTCCTGCTCTACCTTGGTGGGTCTTGCACTTCTTGGTGGATTTGCTTGCCTTGGAGCTTCATGGCAGCCCTCAGCTTGGCTGTTTTTCTGAATTCACAGTCCCTGGTCAGACACAGGAGGAGTCGACCTGAGTTGGGAGGATTTGGGGGGAACCCAGGCCCGCCCCCTACTCCGGGTTCCAGCCCAGGGTCCTGTGGAATGCAGCTGTCTAGACTGCCTCCTGGAACAGCTGTGCGACAGCTACAACTCCCTGGGCTACTTCCCCATGGCCTCCTCCCAACACCTTCTTTATCCTCATCACAGGACCTTCCTCCTGGTGTCTGATAATGCTTTTACACCTCAGTGCTCCAACAGTCCATGTTCTCACTCTCAGCTCCTAGTGCCTCTTGCTCCCAGCTCCTCACACACACCACAAACTGAAGTGAGCTTCTTTTTAAACCCAGGTGCCCTGATTAGCCTGCCTTAATTGATTCTAGCAGCTTCTTGATTAGAACATGTGCAGCCAATCAGCCTATCTTAATTGTCTCCAGAAGGTTCATGATTGTTCTGGAACCTTCTCTGTTACCTTACCCAGGGAAAAGGGACCTACTTAGCCTGTGGCTAATATAGCTCCTGCTTGCTGCCCTCTGGCCTGGGCTTTCCTTGCTGTTTGCCCCTGCTTTCGGCTTCCCCCCCCGACTGGGCCAGAGGCTCTCCCCCCTTCTTCTCCTCCTGCTGCTCCAGCTGAACCCCCCCCTTGAGGGGGGGGGGCCTGCTGGCCCGCTCCCTGGAGGGGGGAGTGGAAGGACCCAGCCCCCAGACCCAGCCGCTTGCTGTTTGTCTGTGGACCTGTCTCCGGTCGAGAGGACTCTTATCACTTGCTCTGGCATTTCTGGAATGCTGTTTCTGCAAAAAAGAAAGCCCGGAACAGAGAAAAAGCCGTCCACCGGAAGAACACCGCCCGGGAAATCTACAAATCGCCATGGAGGGGGCCTAAGACTGAGTAACTTTCGAACTGTGCTCTTGTGTGGGGGGAGGCCTTGACTATGTCTTCCCTGTGTGTGTAGGGACACAGGGGGTGTGGCACAGAGCTGCCCCCCGATCCATCTGTGTCCTCCCAACCCCCACACTACGATCTTCACTCCCCCACTCCGCCATCTTTGCTGGCTGTCTAACATCTGCCTCTGGACTCAGCTGCTCGCCCTGATTCCACCGCGTGGGCCAGAAGCACCAGCCAACCAAACAGGACTCTCTGGACAAGCGTACGGTGGTTCATGTGCCCCCCGCCCGAATTGTCCACCCCACAGCTTGTCCCTTTCTACCTGACCCCAACTCCTGTTAACCACCTGCCACCGCTCCCGCTGGGGCAGCAGCAATGGAGGGCACCGGGGTGACCTCCACCGCTGCCATGCCCATCGCCTCCCCAGAATCTAGGGAAGCTCCCCCAGCCAGCGGGAAAGGCCAGGGCAAGAAGAAGGGGAAGGGCCCCACTAAAACCACCGGGCCCTCCATGGCAGGGGCCACCCCCACTGCTGCGGCCCCGCCACCGACTGCTGTGTCCTTCCCCCCCTGCCCCCTCCACCAGCTCTGCAGGTGTGCCTTCCTCAGCCCCCAGGACATATGCCCGGGCGGCGGCAGCCCCCCCGCCTGCCGCCTCGTCATCTCCGCCACCATCAATAGCGGCCGGGGCCCCTTTCCCACCGTGACAAGGAAGCACGGTGTCCGCTGCCTTCTGGTGCCCGCCTCGCCCCACGTGGAGACCTATGTGCGGGCGTTGGCGAGGGTGGTGGGGCCCTCGGGCATTGTGGTGGCCTCCAAAATGTACTGGAAGGTCATCTTCTTCTTAGCATTGGTGGCTTCCGCCCAGGAAGTGGCGGTGGGAGGGGGTGTTTGTACCCCTAGAGCCGCTAGAGGACCTGGGCGTCCGCCTGGTCCTGACCTCTGTCCCTCCTTTTCTCCCCAGTGCTGCCCTGCTATCCGCCCTTTCCACCCTGGGGAAACCTGTTTCTGTTATCAGCCCTCTCCCGTTGGGCTGCAAAGACCCCACCCTCCATCACATCTTTTCCTTCCGCCGGCAAGTGCAACTTTTACTGCCGTCGGTGGCACGTGACGGAGTGGCGCTCAAAGGGTCCTTCCTAGTCCCCCACCAGGGGGCCCGTTACTGGGTGTACTTTTCCACGGGGGAAGCCCGGTGCTACCTCCACCGGGTGTCGAGGCATGTCCGGAGGGACTGCCCCTTAGCCTGGCAAGGAGGGGTACCTGGGATCCCCGAGACCCGGCAGGACATCAGCCCCATCATTGCCGATGCCCCTGGCTGCCCGGGACCCGAACCCGCCCCCTCCCTCCTGTTCGGACCACCGCTACTCCCGCTCAGGCCCAAGGGGCACCTCCCCTACAATGCCCAGATGAGCAGGAGAGCCCCGCCCTCGCTGCTGACAATCTAGCGGGTCCTATGGAGGAGGGTGTGGCAGAGATACCACCAGGCATGGGAGAGAGCCTGCCCCAGGGAGAATCCTCCCTCCCTTATGCTGCCCCACCGTTCCCCCCCCCCAAGTCCCCGAGCCATCGCCTTTACCCCCTGACATGACCCCTGCTAATCAGCCCCCAGATGATGCCATGGAGGGCTGGGCCCTAGTCCAGGGGAAGCGAGGCAAGCGGAAAGCTCAAGCTCTGCCTCATCTACCCGAGGTGGAGGCCCCCCGGAAGACCAGGAAGGGGGGCACCAATGCCGAACCTTCCGCTTTGTCCACGAGTGCATCCCATACACCGGTATCAGCTGAGAAAGACGTGGCAGCACCGGAGGGTAGTGTCTCCCCTCCGTGAGAGACCCTCCCCTCCGAGACCCTCTAGGAAGCCCCTTCTGTCCTGACACTACCCGAAGCCCCCATGAACCCCGAGGCAACCATCGTGGCGGGTGCTGGCGGAGAGAACCCTAGGACGGCGGAAAGTGTCCTCTCCTCCATGTTCAAGGAGATCGAGGCCTTAGATCTGACCCCGGTCGCCCAGGGGGAGGACGACCTTTTGCCAGCAAACCTTGATCTGGGCGACCTCACTCCACCCCTCTTTTCCCCATGATCCCTCCCCTTAACTGCTGCTTCTGCTCCCACCTCCGAGGAGCCCCTGGACTCTTCCATCGACCTGGCCGCTGATGGCACCCCGCTGATGACCACCGAGCCTACTCAGGCGACAGCCGGCGCCACGCGGCCGGGACACGAGTCGCCAGGGGCACCCCCCATTGGTGCGGAGCAATCGACTTCCTTCCCGGGTGGGGGCCCTACAGAAGATAATCCACCTCCTGATGCTGTGGCCGCTAAATCCACCATAGAGCGCGCGCCCAGTGTCACTGAGAGTTCCCTCCCCACCCCCTTAATCCTCGAGTCTGATCGGGAGGCGCCACCATCCAGCTGCTTGCCTCCCGAAACCCAGAACCTTGCCTCTGCCCCTGCCCCTGCCCCTACCCCTATCCAATTTACCTCCTGCAATGTCATTGCCGCCCCCTGGGCTGTTTCCTTCCCTTTCCCAACTGATGACCCCCAGAGAGCAGCCTTTGTGTTCTCCTGCCCCGACCCATTAGGAGCTGCTATTTTCCCTCCACCGCCCCCTATCGCCCCAGAGCTTGAGGCGGGCCTAGAAGCTCCAGCCCATCAGGCACCCCATCGGGGGTCTGCACCCTGCTTGTCCATTTTAGTATGGGGCTGTACCAAGGGCCCCGCCGGGGAACAACCAGGAAACCGTAACCCCACCCCCCCCCATGAGCTGCAAGGAGAGCTGCGGAAGTTTTTAGAGGATGTCCGTGGCTCCCACAACAAGGTACAACTTGCTCTCCAGCGATGGGGGACTTTTCTCAAATCCTCCGGGCCACAAGGGCCCTCATGGGGGAAGGTAAAGGGACGGGGAAGAGGGATGCTGTGGCCTACTGGCGGGTCCGCGTCTTCTGTGAACAATTACTCACCTACGGGATGGGTCACGGACTGCTGCGTGGCCTGCTGGGAGATGCGAGCATCCCTGCCAGTGAGGATCCCCCCCAGCCCTCCCCATGACACCTCTCACCATCGCAACGTTGAACACCCGGGGTTGTAGGATGGCTCTCCGCAGGTCCCAGGTGCTCTCCTTCCTTCGGGAGGGAGGGTACTCTGTGGTTTTCCTGCAGGAGACCCATATGGATATGACCGCCGAAGACAGTTGGCAGCTGGAGTGGGGGGACAGGGTCTACTTTAGCCATGCCATGGTTCAACAGGCTGGAGTGGTGACCCTGTTCTCCCCGACTTACGGCCCAAGGTGCTAGGGGTCGCCGAGGCCGTGCCGGGTCGCCTGCTGCATCTCCGGGTCCGTATGGAGGGGCTCGTGGTTAACCTCGTTAACGTTTATGCCCCGACATCGGGCCCGGAGCGGCTGCAATTCTATCAGCGGGCATCCGCCTTCCTCAGCACCTTAGATTCTCACGAGTGCCTGGTCCTGGGAGGGGATTTTAATACCACCCTCGAGGAGCGGGACCACTTGGGGACCGAGCAGAGCCCGGCCGCCGTGAACACCCTCCGGGAAATAGTCGAACACCACTCCCTCGTGGACATCTGGCGTGACCACCACCTGGATGACACTTCCACGTTCACCTTTGTCCGGGTGGAGGCCCATCGGTCGAGCCACTCCCGGTTGGACCGCATTTATTTATCACGCTTCCATCTCTCATGAGCCCACTCCTCCAGCATTTGGCTGGCCCCATTTTCTGACCATCACCTAGCCACCGTGACAGCCTCCCTCTATGCGGAGAGGCCGGGGCCGGCCTATTAGCATTTTAACAACAGCCTGTTGGAGGATGAGGGCTTCGTGACGTCCTTCCGGGAATTCTGGCTGGCCTGGCGAGGGCAGCGGCATGCCTTTCCCTTGGCACGGCGATGGTGGGCCCTGGGGAAGGTGTGTGCCCGGCTTTTCTGCCACGACTACACCCAGGGCACCAGCCGACGGAGAAATGCGGCGATGGAGCAGTTGGAACGGGAGGTCTTAGAGCTGAAGAGGCTTCTGGCCGCCAGCCCCGAGGACCCACTCCTCTGCGGAGTGTGCCAGGAGAAGCGGGAGGAGCTCCGGGCCCTTGAGGACCATCAGGCCCGGGGCACCTTTGTTCGATCCCGCATCCACCTCCTTCGGGAGATGGATCGCGGCTCCTGCTTCTTCTATGCTCTGGAGAAAACGAGGGGGGCCAAGAAACACGTCACCTGCCTCCTGGCAGAAGACAGCACCCCCCTCACAGAACCGGTGGAGATGTGCAGGAGGACCCGAGCCTTCTACGCAAGTCTTTTGTCCTCGGATCCGACCGACCCTAGCGCTTGCAGAGTGCTCTGGGAGGAGCTCCCTACGGTCAGCGCGAGCGACCGAGACCGCCTAGAGTTGCCTCTCACTCTGCCCGAGTTCTCGGAAGCCCTCCGTCGTATGCCCACTAACAAGTCTCCAGGCACGGACGGGCTGACTGTGGAGTTCTACCAAGTGTTTTGGGACGTCCTCGGCCCAGACCTAGTCACCGTCTGGGCCGAGTCTTTGCAGAGCGGGATCCTCCCTCTTTCGTGCAGGTGAGCCGTGCTCGCCTTATTGCTGAAGAAGGGGGGACCTCCGCAATTTATAAAATTGGTGTCCCGTCTCGCTCCTCAGCACGGACTACAAAATCGTAGCAAAAGCAATCTTGCTGCGGCTAGGGTCTGTGCTGGTGGACGTGATCCACCCAGACCAGACCTTCACCGTCCCGGACCGCAGTATCTTTGATAACCTATTTTTGGTTCGGGACCTTTTGGAACTCGGGCGTAGAGACGGTCTGTCATTCACCCTCCTGTCCCTAGATCAGGAGAAGGCGTTCGATAGGGTGGACTACGGGTACCTCCTGAGCACTCTGCAGGCGTTTGGCTTCGGACCCCAGTTTGTGGGTTTTCTCCGGGCGCTGTACGCCTCCACAGAGCGTCTGCTTAAGCTCAACTGGACCCTGACCTAACCGGTCAGCTTCAGGCGAGGAGTACAGCAGGGGTGCCCCCTCTCGGGCCAGCTGTATGCTCTGGTGATCGAGCACTTCCTCTGCCTCCTCCGCAGGAGGTCGACAGGGTTGGTGCTGCAGGAGCCAGAGCTGCGGCTGATCCTGTCGACATACACTGATGACGTGCTCCTCGTGGTCCAGGACCCGGGCGACTTGGCGCGGGTGGAGGCTTGCCAAGCCATCTATTCGGCAGCCTCCTCTGCCTGGGTCAACTGGGTCAAGAGCTCTGGCTTGGTGGTAGGAGACTGGCGGCAGGTGAGCTCCCTCCCACACGTGCTTCAGACCATCCGGTGGAGCGCGGGTCTGCTGCTCTACCTCAGCGTTTACCTTTCTGCCACGCATCCCTCTCCACTAGAGAACTGGGAAAATTTAGAGGGCGGGGTGATAGAGTGGCTCTGGAAATGGATGGGACTACTCCGATGTCTCTCCCTTCGTGGGAGAGCGCTGGTGCTTAATCAACTAGTCCTGTCCAAGCTCTGGTACCGGCTCAACACCCTGGTCCCGGCCCTGGGTTTCCTGACCAACCTCCGGACATCGATTCTGGGGTTCTTTTGGTCAGGAATGCACTGGGCCCCTGTAGGGGTTCTTCATCTACCCTTGAAGGAAGGAGGACAGGGCCTGAAGTGTCTGCACACTCAGGTCTGCGTCTTCCGCCTCCAGGCCTTACAGAGGCTCCTCTATGGTTCAGGCAGTTCGGCGTGGAGCACACTGGCGCACGCCATCCTGCGCCGCATCCAAGGTCTCCGATATGACCGGCAGCTCTTTTATCTCTGTCCAGGAGGTCTTCCGCTGGACCTCTCTGGGCTGCCAGTCTTCTACCAGGACCTCCTCCGGACTTGGAAACTGTTTTTAATGACCAAGTCCGTGGCGGCCATCGAGGGGACAGATCTCCTCGCGGAGCCCCTGCTACACAACCCCCAGCTCTGTGTGCAGGTGGCGGAGTCCCGCTCGGTGCACCAGAGCTTGATCCTGGCAGAAGTCACGAGAGTCGGAGACCTCCTCGACTACGACCGGGGAGACTGGCTGGATCCCCTGACGCTCGCTTGGCGCATGGGGCTCTCCAGACCTCATACCCCCCGGCGTGTACTTCAGGAGGTGAAGGCCGCTTTGCCACCCACTGCTAGAGCTTACCTCGATCGGGTCCTGCTCAAGGGCACGCCCCGCCCACCCTCTACCCCAGGCCCACCAGACCTTATAATTGGACCCCTGCCCCGTAGACCCAATCGATCCCCTCACCCCTTTACGGCGAGCCGGCTGCATGAACTGCAGCCGGTATGCTTCCAAACCGCGCCAAGGAAACATCTATATACGCTCGTGCTCCACACCCTTCACGCCCTCACCCTAGTGTCCCGCCCCAACACAAAGTGGCAAGACCTTCTGCCACCTTTGGAGGGTGAGCAGCCCTAGTTGGCCAGCCTATATTCCACCTTGGTTCCGAGGCCTGTCGGGGACATCAGTTGGTGGCTCCTTCACGGAGCTGTGAGCACGGGCACGTACTTGGCGCAGTTCAACCCCATCCCAAGTACTTGTCCCTTTTGCGGTGTGAGGGAAACCCTGGCACACGTATATTTGGAGTGCGCCAGGCTGCAGCCCCTGTTCAGGCTCCTCACAATTCTTTTATTACGTTTTTGGTTATATTTTTCCCCTCACCTTTTTATTTATGCACTCCCCATCCATGGCCTCACAAAGTCGCGGGATCTTCTAGTTAACCTCCTCCTGGCCCTCGCTAAAACGGCCATCTATAAAACCAGAGAGAGGAGGTTGGCCAATGGAGTTTCCTGTGACTGTGGGGCCATTTTCCGATCCTCGGTCTGTTCACGTATCCGGGCGAAGTTCCTCTGGGCGGCATCCACCGACTCCCTTGATGCTTTTGAGGAGCGGTGGGTGCTGTCCGAGGCTCTCTGCTCGGTGTCCCCATCCGGCTCCCTTTGTTTTGACCCTTTGATTGGGGGAGAGAGTAAGGGACCCCAGCCCCAGCCATTGCTGCTGCGGACACCACCACCTTAAAGGGGTCCTTTCACACATGGGTGCACATGCCCCCCCCTCAGGTTGTCCACCCACAGCCTGCCCCTTTTGTTGGGTGCTTTCAGAGGAGGGAATTGTTGGTGACACTCGAGCGTGGCGCCAGGTAACTCGAGGGGGTGGCAGACCTTGAGAGTCGATGAAGCCCCCTCGCTCTGGGCCACCAGGTAACTCGGAAGGGTGGAAGACCACGAGAGTCGAGGAAGCTACCCGCTCTGGGCCCAGAGAAGCTTGAACACTTCCTTCCCCTGAAGCTAATGAGAAAACAATTGTGATTGGTTGCTGTGTTACACATTGCATATGCTGTTGTTTTGTTTTGTAAGTGTGTTATGCAAATAAAAAAATACCTTTTTTTGCTTCAAAAAAAAAATTACTCTCCTATAGCTATCTGGCCTGACCTGTCACAGTATTTTAATTTTTCTTTACTCTTCAGGATTCTTCCTCCTACTGTAGCTACCCCTGCCAATGCTTCAGTTGCTCCTTCATGATGAACTGTGCCCCAGCAGTAAAATCAGTATGTGATGCACCCTAATTCTGATCAGCATCGCTCATCAACTTTTTGGGCTTAAATAGGTAGAATTCAATTCTAAAAATGAATACAGGTTTCTGGTGTTCTTTCACAGTTTTTCTGTATTATACAGTGTTTACACTTTGCCTGCCAACTGTTAGTCTCCAAACATCAAAGATGAAAGGCAAACTGAAATACTTCCCATAAGAACTTTTATTTACTCTTCTGTTGCTAAAGTGGAATTTTGTGGTCCGTGTGACAGATGTGATGCTTTGGACATATGGAATATTCCAAGACTATTATATCAACTTTATAAGTGTTTTATGTATCTTTATGGGCTGGCTAGTGATTGTATTACTGACTAAGGTCATTAAGGGCTAATTAATGCAAATCATTAATGCAGGTAACATGTCTGTGGAAGGTTCACTCCCCGGGGGAAATAACATATATGGGTTTCACTTAGTTTAGGATGCCTGGAAAATAAAGAACAGTGAAGCGTATAAAGCGATCACCTTGATCTGAGAAAAGGGCCACACACTTTCCAAGAAATGACAAATATGAACTTGTGACCAAGAGTGACAGACCCTGTGGAAAGGGTCTGATGTACTTTGAAATCTGCCAGAGTCTCCATGTGGAAGATGGTGACCCATTGTAAGCTAGGCATGCATAGAAACATGTTTTTTTTAAGATATATTTTCTCTGTAATGCTTTTGTTCTGAATAAATAATACTTTGCTTTGTGAAGGCTTGTTGCTCACTGGTTGACACTCTCATTGCCCTGAGAGCACAGGATGGCAGTTGCTGAACTAAAGTCAGACTTGAGATAGTCACAGTGAACTTCAGGAGTCTGCAGCATAAATCCACCCCTCTCCCCCACAATGTGATTCCTCCCTGAGAGAGGTCTCAGGCTTCTCACCATCACCTAAGTGGAGTACCTAAAGGAGACCACAAAGGGGTCAAAAATGCAGTTACCTGGTAACTGTGACACTCAGTAATTGCTTTATTTTCTTCACAAACATTTACAAATCAAAGCTGGTTACAATATCTCTATTCTTTTGCTATGTTCTGACTGATCTTACGACTCCCCCTCTCCATATCCAAGGAAGACAGTGGGTTGAAGATGAAAAGCAAAATTCCTTTCAGTGAAGAATTCTCTAGGGGCGTGTTTTTCACAAAACCAAGCCTCCTTCAGGAAAATGAAACCAGACATGCCCCTTTCCCAATCCTGCCATGTGCTAAAGGCCTACCACATCTTCATTTATAAAATCTGTATGCTTTCTTGCCCCAGCTAACCCTTCATGCCAAACACTGATGTAGCTCTTGGTAACATGATTCATCCTCTCCTTTCATACCTGCTTTGAGGAGTAGTGAAATAATTGGTTTCAGAGTAACAGCCGTGTTAGTCTGTATTCGCAACAATGTTGAGCTTGTTGGCACCTGAGTTAGCAACTAAAGGGTACATTTACATTTGAGCAGGGAGGTGTGATTCCCAGCTTCTGTAGCCATACTCACACTAGCTCTGTTTGCGTTCATATGCTAAAAATAGCAGTGTAGGTCTGGGGAGGTACATACTAGAAATAGCAGGGGTCTGGGTTGATATGTACTGGCTAAGCTAGCCTGAGATACCACCCATGCTACCCCTGCTATAATACCATTTTCAGTGCACAGGCTTGAGCAAAGCTAGCATACATTTATCTTCACAAACTGGGAATCGCATCTCCCAGTTCAAATGTAGACATACCCTTATTCATACCTTAAAGCCATTGTTCCAAACTCTCTGCAAACTCAGGTAGAGGTTTCTTTATCAGTTACACTTGCTTCACATTTCAAAGGTTCTCCCCCCTCCAGCCCCCAGTCATATCAGCTAGAGACACATTTTTTTAAATAACAAAAACTGAGATTCCAGAAAGAACTGTGGGTCTACCTGTGCCTTCCCCAGCTCCCACACTCACTGTACCCAATTGCCTATTCTAGGGAGTCAAGGAGGATTCATTTCAGCATACCCAGTATGGCTGAGTTCTGCAATATTTGGAGTTTTCCTCAAAGCTCCAGATCCTGGAGTCATGGGATCGCATGACAAATCCCAGCTTTCATTAAAAAACAAAAGTCCATTTTTAGCCCCTATGGTTGCAAAGAGAAACTGGAAAACATGACCTAAACAGACTCTAAAGGCACAAACCTAAGGCAAATAAACCCCCAAATGTACCTGTTTTTTTATAAAGCCATTCTATGACGGGGTGGGGGGGGGGGGGGGTGAGGGCTGACTCTCTACTTCTGAATGCTGGAGATTGGTAATATTGTTAACCATAAGACTGCCATGTACAACATGGGTGTAAAGCCCTACCATATTAAGATGGCAATATTACACCCATTTAGCATAAGTGTAAATGACTAAGCTGTAAAGAATCAATCCCAGTACTTTCAATAAGCTACCCCTTCCACCCATCCCCCATTCGAGTCAACTATAGCTTGGGGGGTGGGGTGGGTGGATAATTCTAGAAAAAAGAAGTGATTTCTGAATTCTGCCATGCTGAAACAAGGATCTAGCCAATTTCTTGACCTAATGAATCTGGAAGAAATTTCCATGGGTGAATATCTACTTGTTGGCAAGAATTCTTCTTAAGTGCATACAGCTTAAGTGTGGTTGGTACTCATAGAACCAGAAGTTTACATTCCTGCCTAGCCTGTTTAAATACAGACCTTGAAAAGCTCAGACAAAAATTGTGCCCTATAATAATTGATGCAGGCTTTCCCCTTGTGGGAAGCAGCAGACATATTCTCCTAAACAGTGTTCTCATTTATGGGAGGCTACCCATGGATTAAACTCTTTCAGTTATAGAACTTGAAACTGAGGACGTGTCAATTTGGAGAAAGAAGAAAATGAACTAAACAGTGTATCCCAAGACTGCAGTTACATCACTCTGATATGCACTGTAATGCTTTTATATTATATTGTAGTCAGATGTGGTTAAATGTGGTGTAAATTTGATTCAGATGTTCAAAGCCCATGTAATAGTCAGACTTGGCTTTAACTAGGTACCAATTTGTAATTCAATTAGGTTTTTTTTAAAAAAGGCATGTAGTGAGTAGACATCAAAGTACATAATATGGTGCAGAGATAGTTTTCAGAAAATGATCATATCCAGGTCATAGAAAGTCAACACTGAGGTCATTACAATTGAGAGGCAAGAACTAGGGTAAGTTTATAGCACAGTGTACGGGGATTCTGCAGACAGTTCCCATTAAAGTTAATGAGACTTACACAGATGAATCCCCTTGTACCCACTGTTTAGGGTGACCAGGTAGCAAGTGGGAAAAATCAGGACAGTGGGGGGTAATAGGTGCCTATATAAGACAAAGCCCCAAATATTGGGACTGGCCCTATAAAATCAGGACATCTGGTCACTCTACCACTGTTAGTGAGGTGTGTTTTTTTTTATAACCGGTGTCTGGTGCAAATACCAACAAATTGTTAAATGCCATGTTATCATCATATTCTGTGTAGAAACATGAGAAATGGGAGAACTAAAATAAAAGCTGTGTTTCCATTCACAGAAAATGACACATTACAAAACTGGGCTACGAATCGTGTGGATTTGCTCACCTTCACTTTGCGGCATAGATAGGAGCAAAATGTACCATTGAAAGTCTGAGGATAAATTTTTCAAAAGCTCCAATGACTTAGGAGCCAAAATCTCATTGCTTTTGAAAATGGGTCATATGCCCCTGAGCCACTGGTGCTTTTGAAAATTTTACCCTGAAACAACTGCTAATATATTGCACAGAAAAATGTTTTGTTTTGTTCTGATTTTATTTTATTTTTTTGGAAAAACACCACACTAACAATTTCCCTCCACTCTTTCTTCACCAGCCCTTCTCAGTTTTCCCTGATTTATTTCACAAGAACATCCTTTGTCGTCCTGAATAGTTTTTAAAAACCAGTTGGATAGTTGCCTCAGTTTGCTTGTTTGCATTTTTCATTACCTGAAAAACATCTTGCACATTATAAATGCTAATGCAGAGCACTCCACTAAACAGCAAGGCTGTTAGTCAATCTTGGTGGTATGTTAGAGCTCATGTTCTCATAGCTCATAATATCAAGTCTCTCAGCTAAACTGCTGCCCTATGTGGAAGATCCAACAATTAGTAATCACTTGGCCCATATAATTCCTTATTTTTCAGGTTCAATATGTGGTCAGTCATTTTGCTTAATAAAAAAAAATACTGTTCAGTGTACAAAGTTTAGAATGGGAAGTTAGGCTATAAAAGGTGATTGAACGTTACGTTGCCTATAACATGTAACTTGTGCCATGTAACATGGTAATTGTGTCAAGGATGACTTTTAGGACCCAATATAGTTACAAAAATAAGTAATTTTGTAACTTTGTATTCACATTTCATTCAGTTTGCACAGCGGTCCGTCTAGACTGTTGAAGGCTTAACTAAAGTCCTCCAGACAGTTTTTTAAAATATATCTATTAAAATGGAGACAGGATCAGAGACACAATGTGCATATGGGATGGATGAAAGCAAACAGTCCTGTAGGGCAACAAAACTGTTTAATGCATACCATAATGTAACACTTGTGAAGGCAGAGTTATATTACTTGTAATGGGATTAGGAAAAGCAGAATGTTGTCAGAATATTATAAGTATATTAAAGGCTAAATCATGGCATTCAGCCCTTGCTCATATAGAGGGGCTCTGTGGAGCAGCACACCCTATGATCTTCTTGCATGATTCCTTCCTGGGTGGCTTGGTGAGCAATGGGACTGCACAGTTGGTACAGCCTGCTCCCAGCAGTAAGAACTACCCATCTTCCTTGCCTCCTTTGGATTTCACTGCTCCCTTAAGCAAAGGGCACTGCAATTGTTACAGGCTCTTATCCAGGCTGCCCAAGGGAAGATGCTATTTGGGCTAGTTTCACAAGTGGGCCTTAGGTTCCTAAGTCCAACATTTAGGTGCTACTGGTATGCACCAATCACCTCTCAGCTGCCATCTAGCCCTGTGGATGCCCAAAGTCCCTAGGCTCCTATGTTTCTGCCACTAAAGACCCCTGCATTTCTACTAGTGGGCATGCACAAAGCCACCCAAGTCATGACATTGCCAAGGAGCATGATGTTTAAATCCTGCCTAAGCCCCAGCAGGATACACAAACAAGCATTCCCCTGCCTATCTTACTTGTGGGGCCTGATCCAGAAAGTATGCTTGAAACATCCCTAAACCTGCACAAGAGAGAGCCAGGAAAAATAGGTGACAATAGTTTAGTGGTTAGCATACTCACCCAGGAGGTGGAAGACCCAGATTCAAATCTTCATGCTGCCTGATTTGGATTATGGACTTGAACCCCACTCTCCTGGGTGAGTGCCGTAAGTCCTGGGATACAGAGTTGGTCTCTCTGGTTTAATGATTTAAGTATTTTGTACAAAACTGAATAGATGCAACAGGAGATACTGAAAGACCTACCAGAGAATGCTCTCCTCTAGGGTTAGGGGACTTCACCTGGTAAACGTGGGTTTAACGTTCCTGCTCTGAATCACATGTGAACCTGTATTCCCCGTATACTGAGTGAGTGTTCTAACCACTGGCCTATTAATTAGAGGGTCAGCACCCCTCCCCCCTTTTTACTTGAGAAAGTGCAAGCCTGGCTTAGGTACCTAACCCCAGAAGAGGGTTCACAGCTGTGAATCCCAAGCGGAGATAGGCATCCTCCTCCAACCTGGAGTTAGGCACCTAACTGGCTCACAGGGGTAGGGGTTAGGCCACACTGCTCCCATAGTCATTACATACTGGCTAATTTAGCAAGGAGCTGCCTCTGTGTTAGGTGCTTAACTCCCCCATGCATTGTATAGGGAGCCTGGGTGCCTAACCTGGGCTTGTGAATTCTACTAGGGAGCAGCATGCTTAAAAGTTAGGCTCTGCAATGTACAGCACTGCAATGCTCAGTCCTCCCTGTGAATCTAGGCCTTTGTTTGCAGCTTCTACCACTCACAGGTAACAGCTTTTCACAGTCTGGCACTAAATGCATATCCCCATGGCTCATAATGCTGGAATTTTCTTCCATTCAGTTTTCAATAGGGTACATCAATTGACAATAGCATCCGGCAGGTGAAAACTCAAGGCTTTTTTGTTTTGGTGTCTCCTCTCCCCTTCTCTCTCCCCCGCCCCCCCCACCGCGCTGTTGTTGTTTGTTGGATTTCTTATATGTATTTATACATTTGATTTGGCTCTTGGAGTTATTTGGATAAATCAAACTAGTTGTGATAAACTGTGTTTAATTTTCCAATGCCATGGCCCAGATTGTTTAGAAAAGTGTGTGAACATACAGCTGCTGTTATCATATGTGTAGTCGTGTAATTGCACACACAAATGATCCATCTAGCTGGGCATTTGGTTATATAGTTATCACATAGTGTTGAAAACTTGACACAGTTTTATAGCAATCTGGCCACATATGTGAAGGTGCTTGGTGTCCTAAATGAAAATAGGGAACTACAAATTAAGGATCCTATTATGCAGTATTATGAACAAAACCACTAGTGAAATTGGGGAGAGGGGATTGGGTGGTAAAGAATTCAGAACTGGTGTCTAAAATCAATTAATCTTGTTATAAAACTGTAACCTGCTTATGGTAGTAATGGAAACATGAACGCATAGTTTCAGTCACCATCATGCCCTGAATTATGCTCTTTTTAGAGCAGCACTATGGCCCACTTTTTAATATAGTAATTAGATCATGACATGGCATCTGTTTTTGTAAGTTACTGAATAGATTAATTATTTTTCACCTTATCTAAACTTGTACTTTGCCCAGGAAAGAGACTATTAAAAAGTTATCAGAACGGAAGTCAAAGAGCTAGGATTCCTTCGTTCTGTTCCTGGTTCTGCCACTGACTCTGTGGTGTAGCCTTGGGAAAGTCACTTAACCTCTGTGTTTATCCTTCAGTAAAAGAGGGGAAATAATGCTTCATTTTCTGACAGGATGTAATGAAGATTGATTGATTAATTCATGTTTAAAAATGAAGACAGGGTTTTTTAGAGAGGAGAAAAATAAAGATGATGATGATAGTAATTGTAATAAATATTGAATAGGATAGAGAAGACAGGTTGAATATTTTTAATCACTCTGTCTCATAATTCAAGAACAAAAGGGACACTAAATAAAATTGCAAGGTAACACATTTAAAACTGATACTTTTTCACATGTTGTACAGTTATTTCCTTTTACCTTGGGGCAGTGAGTTCCGGAGGCTATCTCTGAGTCCAAGTATTGATCTGTATTTAAAAAATAACCAAACATTTCATGATAAGGAAAACCCCACAACTGTAGTAATAAGGTTTAAAAATAAATTAAACCCACAGAAAACCAAAATTTGGATGCAACTCTAAATACTCTTCCAAAAACTATCATGCATCATGATTTAAACTAATGGGAGGGGGTGGGGGACATGGGAGGTACCAGGAAGAAATTCTGATGTTTGGATAGATTATTCCATAACTGCCTAGTGTTGAATATTATTTATTTATTTTTGCAACTTCTCTGAAGCATCTGCTATTGGCCATTGGTGGAGAGAGAAAATACTGTCATCCTTGCGTTTCCTGGAGCTCCTTCCTTGTTCAGCACTGTACAAGCAATTAGAGTGTAACTGTAGAGGCAGGGGGTATGTCTAAACAGCAAGCCTCCCAGTCCAGGCTGACAGACTGCGCTAGTACTCTAAAAACAGCTGCGTAGACAGGGCTTTGAAGTTGCAACTCAGGCTCTGAAGCCTAGGGAGGGAAACAGGCTTATACTAGAATGGTTGGGTACCTCATTAATCTGAAATTGAAATAGAAAATCTGTTTCTTTCTGGTATGTATTTTCTTTGATTTTTGACCTGAGATACTACAGTGAAATGAGTTTGCCCATTGCAATGAGCACCGTCGCAAATGACACCTTTTTGTGGCAGCTTTAGCAGAAAAAAATTAAGGTTAAATTGGCATCATAAGGAATTTGGCATGGAGATTGCATATATCATATAAAATGTCATGAGGGCAAGAAGTACAACATGGAAAGATCAATGGAGGGAGTAATTGGTGGGAGCATCTGAATATGCTGCAGTGGGTGACTTACAAAAAACTGTCATAATGTCAGATAACAGGAAATAATTAAGGGTGCTAAGAACAGATCAAAAACCCCAAGTGAAGTTTTTTTGAGAACTGGCTTTGTATTTTTATAAACTGAATCGATTAAGGGCTTGTTTACATGGGGAACCCCTTTATCTGAATAACTATACCAGTATTAAGACATAAGACAAAACATCTGTCCTCCTTGACTATATGTCTGAAGCTTTAATGCAGACATTTGTACTAAAACTTTTCACTTTCTTGTTTGAAAAAGAACAGAAAAACTTTATGCTAAATGATGTTCTGCTCCTTTCCCCTTTGACTTCAAAGGAACAAGACCCAGTCCTTCACATCACATGCCTTTTTATCAGTCCCCCCACCAGCTGTATTTTCCCCCGCAAGTAGCACACACAGGGTCACAGGAAGATTATGGCAGAGCCAAGAACTGAACCCAGATTTAAATCCTAGTCTGGCTCCTCCTGAACCAGAAGGCTACTTCACTGGACATAGTGCTTGTGTAACTCTCCATGGGAAGCTCCCATAGAGTAGAGGATTACTCTGGAGGCAAACAGCAGGCACAGAAAGTCCTGTGCTATACACCCCACCCCTGGTTTGAGCATAAGGGGATGTGGCCTAAGCTTTCCTATGTCCCAGCAATTTCCGGCTACTGTTTTGGGGCTGAGTAGATGTCAGAATGCTACAAATTATGCTAGGGATCAACCTTGCACACAGCAGCCCCAGGATCAGGGAAGGGAGAGCAAAGGAAAGCTTTGCAATGCACTACCCTTGCATGCCCCACCCTCCATCATATTTACGGGTGCTCCTTTGGGGTAGCCGAGGCTCTGGCCCCACAGTTCACAATAACTTTACTGTGGTGCATGGGATGAGTACTTTAGAATACTGTCATATTTTCTCTAATGGCAAACTAAATTGAGTGCTGCTATGTTGTGTGATACCAACAATAATGTACCTGTATGTACTATGGTTTAGTCAGTGACTGAGTGTCTCTCTCTTTAGTGGAAGCTGGAAGTGTATATTTATTGCCTTTACAGGACAATACTGAATAATGAAAAATGTTGTGTTTAAACCGAAATGATACTGTTACTGTAACGATGCACTCAAGTGGGTAATCTAATTTAGCAGTTGCTTACTGAAAATACCCTTGGGCTAACAAGGATACTTTCAAGTGAAGGAAAGTGACAGTCTCTGGTCTGGCAACATTTCTGTGTCTAGGGATCTGTATTTCTGTGAGTTATTTGTGGTTTGAGAGTCTACAGCTAACAATGACAAGGAAGCATTTGACTGTCTAGCTTTCCGTAATGCTATAAATAGTGCTGACTAATCCTGGGAAACTGCCTAAAACAAAAATGGCTTGAGATGGAGCTGCATGGAGGGTCACAAAATACGTAAAACCACTATAGGTTATTCCCTTTTCCAACCAGGAATAGCTAATACCAGTATCAGGCACCTCCATACTGATATAACTGCATCCATGCTAGGGGTGGACTGTCCTGCTTTAACTATACCCGTATCACACAAATTGTATCAATTTAATGTGTAGACAAGGCCAGATCTGTCTTTAGCATGGTTAGTACAATGAAGCCCTAATCCAGGTCGGAGCCTTGAGGTACTACTGTAATACTACTACTAAATATATTTGGCTGACTGCCTTAATTAATGTTAATTAAATTCCTAATCAGGGCCCAATCCCACTCAGCAGCTCCTCCCATTGGGGTCACTGGACAAGAAAAAACAGGATAACATTGTGAAACTGACTTCACTAGTGGTTAAGGGCGCTCACTACCTAGCAGAAGGTGATAATCACCTTCCAGATTTGGGCCTCTGTTTCTTGGGTTTCCATGGTGAGGCACTTCCCAGTAGAGCTGGACAACACTTTTCATGAGAATACTTTTTTTTTTCTGACAAGCGCAGATTTGGGTTGATTTCAATGAATCTTTCAGTTGGGGAGAGGAGAAAGGAAAAGAAACACTTTAGTTTTCATTTCTGAAAGATGCTTTGTTTTGGAACTTCCTTCAATGTCATTAAAAAAAAAATTAAATACACTTCTGAATTGAAAGAAACATTTCATGTAACCCAAATGTATGGGTTGTTCTTTTTGTTTGTTTGTGGGGTTTTTTTGGTGTGTGCGGTGTCTGTTTGTTTAAATTTAATTTTTAAAAAAATCCTCCTTTTGGGTAAACCTGAAACAATTCTTTTGGTTCAACCAAACTGAAAAAAATCAGCTACTTGCACAGATCTACACCCCAACGGCTCAGCAGAAACTAACAGGATATTGTTTTGGGATGCAGACTACATTGCCTTGATTCACAAGACAGCCTGCATCAGTGAGAAGGTGCTAATTGCTAAATGCTTTCCATCACTTTGTTTCTTTTCACTTAATCTGATTTGATTTAAATCTAGTCCCAATTATATTTTAGATGAATATAATCTAAAATATGGAAATTGACTACTCTGAATCAAATAGGGTTTGTTTATAAATATTTTTCTAAAGATGGTTTATATTGATTCTATGCAAATGTTATTTAGACTGTCTAGGGATTAAATAATCCATTTAAAAAACTCATACATTCTGATATATAATAACTATTAAAACCAGGACATAGAAAAAATCATGGTAAGGTTTGAATTTAGAAATTTACCTACCTCCTAATTCTTGTATGGCCCCTATTTTAGGACCCAGTCTTACAAATCTTTTGCCCTTTACTTTCATTAAAATAGTCAGGGCTTTTCTTATAATGGTAGCACCAGTGATAATATTCTGCAAGCTCTTGGAAAGGCAACATACCTTTTGAAATGTATATGTTTGTATCCATCAGAGCCTTCTTTTTAGCCCATTTGAATAAAATTGTTCCAAGAAAATTCTCAGACTAGCATAAATGAGGAGGAAAAGGCAGTTTGGTGTCTTCAGGTTACACTGGAAATCTCCACTGCAAGTTACTGTTTGGGCTGTCTATTCAGATTGTGTCTATACTACTAGACATTTTGGCCCTGATCCTCAAAGGGACTTGAGTGCCTAAGCCTGGCATTCAGACGCCTCCATCAAACAAAAACTGTTCTGACCATAAAGAAAACGAGTACTTGTGGCACCTTAGAGACTAACAAATTTATTTGAGCATAAGCTTTCGTGAGCTACAGCTCACTTCATCATGAATTGTAGCTCACGAAAGCTTATGCTCAAATAAATCTGTTAGTCTCTAAGGTGCCACAAGTACTCCTTTTCTTTTCGCGAATACAGACTAACACAGCTGCTACTCTGAAACCTGTCCTGACCATATGCACTGCTGCCTCAGGCAGGTATCTAGACCCCTATTTCACATCTATGCTCCAGCAGAAGCCTCAGATCAGGCAAAAAGACAATCACACACCTATCTTGCCTGTGGCCCCTGGTCTAGTAGGTAAGTTCTAGTGCACATCTAATTCCCCACAAAATGGTAGGAGGAGGAGGAAGAGAAGGCACCAGAGGCCTCCTTTATAACCTATAGCTCAGTGGTTAGGGTTCTCACCTGTGATGTGGGAGACCCCTGTTTAATGTCTCCCACTGTCTGATGTGAAGGGATTTGAACTATGTTTCTTGCATCTTAAGGGAGTGCTCTAACCACTGGACTATGAAGTCATTCTCACTCTTTCTGGTCCAATTAATACTTAAATATTAAATAACTAAATTATTTAAAGGGGAGTGACTTCAACAAGATATTTAGAGAGACTCGCATTAGAGTATCCCCTAATCCAGTGGTTAGGGCACCTACCTGAGGAGTGAAAGACCCCTGTTGAAATCTATAGTCCATTTCAGATGGAGGGGAATTGAGCCACTGTGTCCCACATCACAGGTGAGTGCTGTAACTAGTGGACTAATGATCATAAGAAAGGACACTTCTTTCTCACCCACCAGCTATTTTGTGTGGAGTTGTGTATGCTTTGAACATGCCCATCTGAGCAGGCCCTACAGGTAAGATAGAGGGGATGCACCTCTCTGTTTGATCTGATGATCATACAGGGGCTTAGATGTCAGAGAGAGGCACCTGAGGTAACTGCCTGATGTAGCCGTATGCATGCCTAGAAGCAGAAACTTAGGCACATAGAGAACTTTTACAGTAAAAATTTAGTTGCCAAATGAGTTTAGGCTGCCTCAGGTTCAGATGGCAGCTGAATGGGGTTTTTGTGGATCTCCATAGCACTTAAATCTGGGGTTCTTGGTGCCTAAGTCCCTTTGTGGATCTAGGCTGGAATCCACAGAAGCCAGCAAACTGAGCAACTTAAGTTAACCAGCAGGAAATGCAGAGGAAGGGGTGAGTCCTAAGCTCCATCCCTCCAAAGGAATTATGCACCAGTCTTTGCTCAGGATTCTCAGCTGTGAATCCTCTCCTGGAATTAGGTGCCTAAGAAATACTGCTGTTGCTACCACTATCAGAAACCCCCTTGGGGCTGCCACCTGATGTGTCAAGACTACTTCTGCCCCTGCCTTCCTTGTAGCTTGGGACTCCAGAACCCTGCCTGGCTGTGCCAGACATGCTTGCTGGCCACAAACACAGACCCAGATCTGAACCACAAACTGCAAGCTTAACTGAGAGCAGCTTATAGAAGTGTGTCTGTTTTTAACACTCAGATGCCCAACTCCCAATGGGGTCCAAACCCCAAATAAATCTGTTTTAGCCAGCTGAAGACAAAATGGAGGGTTTAAATAGACTTTCTCTTGTGAGTGGATACCCCTCCCTCCGTATAGAATCCCAGCTACAGTGTCCCTGCCAGTCACATGTCCCTGCATGACTCAGAACTACAGGTAGCAGCCATGGTTCACATGCTACCTTGAAATCCTCAAGTAGACTTCTTATGTGGATTGGAGCATTCCAAGATCCATTGTTCCTTAAGTGCTTCTTGATTGGGTACTTAACTTTGCAAATTCCTTCTAAAGAAGCTGACCAAATGCCTTACGAGTTTCAGAGTAACAGCCCTGTTAGTCTGTATTCGCAAAAAGAAAAAGAGTACTTGTGGCACCTTAGAGACTAACCAATTTATTTGAGCATAAGCCTTACAAAGCTTACTTAGAAATCAAGGAAGTATACAGCCAATATTCATAACTTCAAGTACAAAAATGATACATGCATACAAATAGGAGAAATGTATTCAGTAGAACATAATCTTTTTAGAGATATGTTACACGGCATTTGTAGTATATGACATATTCCAGTTATGTCATATATACATTCACAAGCATATTTCCATAAAGCCTTATGGGGGGCACCGTCACACTTATATTTTTAGCTCATCGTTAGAGCATTCACTTAGGACATAGGGGACTGTGATGTGCTGCCCACCCCAAGCTTGCCCCGAAAGGGTTAATGAAGACTAAGGGGGGGGGGAGGGGCGCAATTAACCCAACAGGCTGCAGGTGAGATGAATCAAGTGGCTAAGTGTTCCCAGGATTTAGTGAGGGACTGCAGTTAGGGAGGAGTAAGCTGGGCTGTGATTTACAGACAGAAAATTGGAAACTGAAAGGGGGTTGTGGGAAAATTTTGTAGTCCCTGACTGGGAGAAGGGAGGTATATTTGAGCTTGCAAACCCAGAGAGGGGAGGAAGGTAGTAAAGTCTAAGAGAAAACAGGCCTTGACTGCTGGGTAGGGGGGTCCCTGAGCCAGAAGCTGGAGTAGAGGGCAGGCCTGGGTTCTCCTGCCAGTGACTGAGGGAGCTGAACTACATGGTAATGAATGGGAAGACTGCCCAGGATTGCTGAATGAAGACTTTGATACTCTGGAAGAGGACAAGGCAGATAGTGACCTGCCTGGAGGACTGAGTCATGAAGAGGCGGCAGCAGCAGCAGCCTGTGGAGCAAGAGAGGGGTTGCAGTGCAGATGCAGAGAGTGAGAGGCAAAGAGATGGTGTGCAACTGCAGAAAGGTGTGTTGTCACTCTGGGGAATAACTCATTGGGTCCAGGAGGAGGTGCTATACTTGTAGTGAGTGAAGTGTCCCATCACAAAGATCTGCATTCAGTTCCCTCCTCAGTATTCTGTAAAGAAGGGATTTTAAATTGGGTTTCCCTACCTAATAGGTGATTGCCCTGACCACTGGGTTATAAAGTCATTCTCTCTGCCTTGGTGTTCTGGAAGAGTGCCCTAGCCACTAGTTAAAGGGAGAGAGCTGTCACCTCTGCCCCTGTGAGGGATTTGCATGCTGAGACGATACTTACCGGATCAAGCCCCACAGGCAAGGTAGACGAGAGAGAGCCTAGTATCCCGCTGGGGCTTCAATATGAAATAGGTGGTAGTGTGCATGCTCACTAGAAGAAACTTAGGCACCTATGGGACTTCAATGGTAGGAATGTAGGGATTGTCATGGTTAGCTGGGAGATGAGCAGGGGTTTTGACAATCTCAGTAGCACTTAAGTGCCTAAAGTTGCTGTGAGATGCTGAAACCCTTTTGTGGATTAGCCCTATGGCCTAGAGAGTAGGGGTCTTTCTATAGAGACCTGTAAGTGCACAGGGAAAAGATTAGCTTGAAGCTGCTTGATAATTCCAGCTGGCAAAGGCTTCATGGGGGGGAGGGAGTTTCTTGCCAGCATGCATTGGTGAGCAAGGGAAAATAACCAAATGGCCTCACTTGCATTTCAGTTATGAGACAGCTTAGGGCATTTTGGTTAGCTGTTGAGTTTGGTGTAATCAAATGCTATTACCCTAATGGATAACAAAGATCAAGAAAACAGCACCAAATGTGCCTGGGGGAACAGGTCACTGACCAAAACTGTAGTTGAGCATGGTTGGGTAGCAGAGCCTGGACAAAGCTAAAAAGGAAAGGGGTTCCTATATTCTGAAGGGAATGTGTCCCTGGTGATAATTCTGTAATTTCTGTTCGGGGTCTAACATCACTGGTCTTTCTCTAAAGACTTTGCAAACAAGTGATGCAAAGGCAGCTTCTGCAAACAAGAGATGGTGTTGCATGTAGTCCAGAGATGGGCCATGGACACTCAGTGGTTTTGAGGCATATGGATGGCGCTGAGGCAGTTTGTGCTGAAGCACAGGGCAGTAACTTATTACAGGAACTACAGTCAGGGCCCCCCTAGCCAGCAATCAGCTATAATCACTTCAGCTGTGCTAGGTAGAGGAGCTCCTGGAGCTGATCAGGCAGCACATCCCTCATGGGCTGGAGATAGACATGTCTGAAACCTGGACAACAAACAGTGAGTGGGGATCACAGTGGAGGAGGGAAGCAGCTATTACAGGAATCAGTTGCTTTGTTGTATGCGTACAAATGCAGAACTCAGTTTAAGGCTGTTTCACAGACATGGGGGTGGGGAGGGATGCTGTTTGGTTGATTACTGGCTTTCCCACGCTTTGTTTGTACAACAGACTTAGTGGTTTTGATGGGGGAAGTACTGCCTGTGAAGGGTACTTAGGATGGCAGAGAATTTCTGGGTAGGGGTTTGAGCCAGTGGCATTTTTAAATTTTTCCTGAAAGAACCCCTAGATAATCGAACCTGGCCCTCTTTGCTGCTGACAATACCTGGCAAAAAGGTTAGAGCAACAGTGGGAATGCGTATTCTCCACCAGGCCATTACGATGGGACTAGATAACACAATTGTGTTAACGCTGGTAACCACTAGTGTTTTTCTCAGAAATGGAGTTCCCATCTGGGGCCTTGCTCGTGGGAGGGCACAGGTGGCAACAACAGTGGAGAAATTTTGAGGAGAAAAGTCTAACAGACAAAATGTTTTCCATCTGCAAAAACAAATCTCCATTCAAAGCTGTCCTGCTATATTGCTCAATTCTCTTTTTTCTCTTGTGTCTGCGATCGTATTTTATCCACTTGTGACTTTTTAGAGACTATAGACAATTTGGGTGGGGACTTCATTATCTTTTTTTCACAGTTATGTGTAAGTGACTAATAAGGTCTTTAGCCTGTGCTGGCCCTGTAGCAGGGATTCTCAAATGCTTACCTAGCATAGCACAAACCTTGGTTTGTTTTTTGAAGAGGCTTTCCTGTCCATTCATGGTCACATAACATCCCTGTAGGAACTTTCAGCAATTGCTTACTTCCCTCCTGTATACTCTGTGTAAAAACATTACAAATATTTAATGACAAAAGTCCAAATCCTGAATGATGGTGCCCACTCTCCCTGAACTCAGTGGGAACCTCTGGTGTTTGGAAGGTGGTTTGTGGGGTTTTTTGTTCTTGTGTGTGTTTTTGTTGGGGGTTGGGAGGGACTTGGCCTTAAATTTGGGCCTGATCCCATTAGTGCCCAGCACTTTGCAAGAGGTGCTTAGCACCGAGACCCTAGAGCACTAGACTGCTGCTGGTCAAGAGCTCAGGGAACTGATCAGGGTCACCTTTAAAAGAGGGTCCTGATTGGGAGAGGTTGGATAGGTTGGAATTGTGTTGGTACAGCAGTTCCTGGTGGCACAGGGTGGGAGGGGAACCCTGAAGCTGCCCTATCTGATAGGGGTGGGTGGTTGAACAAGAGCTGCCTCTAAAATGTATGAATCCTAGGATATATGGTATTGGGAGTTTAGGCCTTCAAGACCTGAGCTTCCCAGACATACACTATAGTTAGGGGACTGTGAAGCTCTTGTTTGTTTTTATGGACAGCGATGTGGAACTAGACAATAAAGCCGAGCTCTTGCAAGCACCTTAAGTACTGAATGGTCACTGAATACCACTGGTGGTCCTTGCTAAATTTCTTCAAACTCACTCTTTTTTATAAAATTAAAATTTTAAATAAAGAAATCTGGCAAGTTGCTCAGATAGCATAGATATATAATGAGCAGAACTGGAGAAAGAGGGTCAGGTTTCAGGAATGACCTGGTTTGCGGTGACATCTGGACATCAGGATTGCCAGCTTGTGGCCAGGCTGCAATGGGACAACCACAATCCTCTCGGCATGTAACACGAGCCTCTGCATGCTCAATTAAGATCTTTTGTATAAATCTGCCTGCCACATCTCTTATTGCTAATGAAGCAGTGATGAACCCAGTATAAATACCTAGATAGAACTCAGTGGAAATTGTGGGCACTTTGCATACAAGGTCCCTATTACAAATTACTTGGACAAAGGACCAAATCTCTTCCTAAAATTTTACATTATTAAGAACTAATTACAATCAAAATGTTGCCTTGCAAGTAGTATAGGCATTATTGTTCTTGAAATGTTTTGGCACAGCACATCAAGACAAACAATGACTGTACTATTTAATATTAGATAATCTGCACCTAGACTAAATTAGTAGTAGTCCAGAACTGCAAAATTACTGCAGAAGTAGCAACAAATTAACATGCTCACCTCCAGTGAATCGGGCTGAGTTCCAAAGTCAAGCGACTGCTAAGCACTGTTTTAAATTTAAATTGCACTTCAGGGCAAGCTTTTTATAAAACAGCCTCGATAACAGGGGTTTACACTTAAAGTACAATTCAGTTTAAAACATTTATTAGACTCAAATTTCCATCCCTTTCAAGTTACCCATATCACACTAGATATTTTGCAGTAGCTATATTCTGCCACACTTTCTAGGTCTTTGATCCTATATGTAAGTGAAGTTTCTAAAGGAGGAAATATACTGGATTATTTATTGGTCTGATCATTTGGGGCACTGGGTTCCTTCCAGTAGCTGCTGAACACCCTCAGTTCCTACTGAAGTTAGCAGAAGCTGAGGGTGCTCAGCCTGCTGAAACACTGGGCTTTGTCAATGATTTAAAATCCTTTCATAGGTAAATTTTCATTGTGCTCAGGGATTTCCATTAATTTTAACAGTGTGCTGCTGAAAGCCTCAAACTGAAAATGTAGTACTCAAGAGTGCTAATGTTAGGAATCCCTATATAATCTAATGATAGCTGATTGATTCATGGATTCCAACATTAAAATAACTGTCTCACTAATATGGAGACTGATAGTGCTGACACATCAGGAAAGCCATTCTTTTTTGTATTCTGAGTGCAGTTTAAGTTACTTAGAACAGACTGAGGGTATGTCTACACTTCAGGCTGGAGATTTAGCTGTGGTCAGGCTAACATGCTAAAAACAGCATAGCCAGTGAACATCAGGAGGGAACTCACCACCCCAAGAACATATCTGTGGTCTTAGATGGGTACGTATTTGATGGGGTTAGCCCCCACTGCTGCTTGTCACCACAGCTCTGTCCTTTTTCAGAGCTAGTGGAGGGTGTGTCTTCAGCTGGATTTATATCTCCGGCTTGAAGTCTCCACATAGCCAAAGTGGGCTGACTGTACTTGTCAGTCAATTATTCCAGAGAGTTAAACATCAGGGAGTTTCAGTCAGAGACACAACAGCAGTGAAAGTATTGAATGGGTATGGGAGTCATTAGGGAAGCCAAATGAGTTACAAAAATATTATTACACTTCATGACTTACAGAGAAATTACACAAGAGGCACAGAAAATTGTTTTTGAAACAGACTGTCTGGACTTTACAAAAACTAGACAAGCCATTTACAACACACACTTTGCTTCTCTACAAAAGAAAAAGGACACTAAACTATCTAAACTACTACATGCCACAAGGGGCCACAGCAATGGTTCCCTTAACCCACCCAGCAATATTGTTAATCTATCCAACTATACTCTTAGAACAGATTTTTCTGCTGGGCTATCTCGGGGCTTCTCCTTCTGCCCCTCCACCCCCACGAACATGATACAGTTCTGTGGTGACCTAGAATCCTATTTTCGATGTCTCCAACTCAAGGAATATTTCCAACACACCTCTGAACAACATACTAATCCACAGAGACCTTCCTACCAACACGACAAAAAGGCGATCCTGGGTGGACTCCTCCTGAAGGTCGAAACAGCAGACTGGACTTCTACATAGAATGCTTCCGCTGATGTGCACGGGCTGAAATTGTGGAAAAACAGCATAACTTGCCCCATAACCTCAGCTGTGCAAGCAAACAGGAAGCCCTGCAAGCAAACAGAGCCATTCACAGTCAGTTGTCCTGGTTAATGGGAGCCATCAAGATTCCAAACCACTATTAATCGCCCTTACTTTGCATAACTACAAGAGGACCCCAGAGTTATATTTCATATTTCTAGTTTCAGATACAAAAGTGATACATTTATACAAATAGGATGACCACACTCAGTGGATTGTAAGCTTTGTAATGGTACCTTACAAGAGACCTTTTGCATGAAGCATATTCCAGATAAATTATATTCACACATTGCATGCTACAGGATTTTATGAAAATATGCTAATGTCACAGGGCTGGTGCTGGCTCAACACCTCTAACCCTAGCTCAGAGAGCCCTACCCTTTGCAGCCCTATCACTACCTGGGGGAGGACCAATTCCAACCTCTAGTCCTGGTAACTCTACCCTTTCTAAACCTCACCTTAGCCTGGGGACAATGACCATCCCCGCCCTCATCCAGGGACCTGTACAACTTGTGACATAACTCTTTGTAATCCTAGCACCACTTGGGAAGCCCAACGGGCCCTAACCAAGGGAACTCTTCCTTTTGTAACCCTAACCCTGTACTGAGGAGCCCTTTCCCTCATAATGTTAGCCCTAGCCTAGGAAGCCCAGCTGGTCCCATCCTTAACCATAGCCTGGAAGCCTTACATGTTGCAGTGCTAGCACTAACATGGCGAAGCTTAAAGAGCCTAAGCACTACCCTTTGTAACACTAACCCTAGCCTGGGGAAGCTGACCAGCTCCCACCCCCATCCTAGCCCAGGGAGCTCTTCCCTTTGCCAATCAAACACTTGCCTGAAGAGCTCAACCAGACCCAGACTTCACACTAGCTGGGGGAGACCAGCAGACCCTGGCCCTAACCCTAGCTTAGGGAGCTGTCCCCTTTGTAGCCCTTACCCTAGCCCATGGAGCCCAACCAGCACCAGTCCTAACCTGAGCCCAAAGAGACCAACCATTCCCATCCCTACTTGTAGCCTGAGGTTCTCCTTTTAGTAATCATAGTCCTAGCCTGGGGAACGCTCCCCTTTTAACCCTAACCCAGGGAGCCTATCTGGACCAAGTCCTAACCTTAGCCCAAGTAGCCACACAGGCCCCAGCCTTAACCCAACCTACTGACCTTCGCATTTGTAATTCTAACCCTCACAAGGGGAACCTCAGCCTTGGTAACTCTAATGCTCGTCAGACGAGCCCACCTGGTCCCATCTCTAACTCAGGAAGCCCTCTCCTTTTCAACCCGAAACATAGCTTGGGAAGCTCAGCTGGTGCTAGCACTAACCATAGACAGAAGAAAACTACACTTTTTGTAATCCTAATCTGTGTAGCCATACTGGCCTCAGCCCAAACCCAACCTCAGGGAGCCCTACCCTTTTTAACACTAGTCTGGGGAGCCCTACCAGCCCAAACTCTCTGCCAGCAAACTGAACAATGCCTAGCCCAGGGAGTCCTATCCTTTGTAACTCTAACCTTAGATCAGAGACCCTAGCCATAACCTTAGCACGGGCAACACTATCTTTTGTAACACTGACCATAAGCTGGGGAACCTTACTGACTCCAAACCCAACCATAGTCCTGGGAATACGGACCCTGGACTTCAGAAAAGCAGACTTTGACTCCCTCAGGGAACTGATGGGCAGGATCCCCTGGGAGAATAACGTGGGGGGGAAAGAAGTCCAGGAGAGCTGGCTGTATTTTAAAGAATCCTTATTGAGGTTACAGGGACAAACCATCCCGATGTCTAGAAAGAATAGTAAATATGGCAGGCGACAAGCTTGGCTTAACAGTGAAATCCGTGCTGATCTTAAACACAAAAAAGAAGCTTACAAGAAGTGGAAGATTAGACAAATGATCAGGGAAGAGTATAAAAATATTGCTTGGGCATGCAGGAGTGAAATCAGGAAGGCCAAATCACACCTGGAGTTGCAGCTAGCAAGAGATGTTAAGAGTAACAAGAAGGGTTTCTTCAGGTATGTTAGCAACAAGAAGAAAGTCAAGGAAAGAGTGGGCCCCTTACTGAATGAGGGAGGCAACCTAGTGACAAAGGATGTGGAAAAAGCTAATGTACTCAATGCTTTTTTTGCCTCTGTCTTCACGAACTAGGTCAGCTCCCAGACTACTGCACTGGGTAGCACAGCATGGGGAGGAGGTGGCCAGCCCTCAGTGGAGAAAGAAGTGGTTTGGGACTATTTAGAAAAGCTGGACAAGCACAAGTCCATGGGGCCGGATGCGCTGCATCCGAGAGTGCTAAAGGAATTGTCGGTTGTGATTGCAAAGCCATTGGCCATTATCTTTGAAAACTCATGGCGATCGGGGGAAGTCCTGGACGACTGGAAAAAGGCTAATGTAGTGCCCATCTTTAAAAAAGGGAAGGAGGAGGATCCGGGGACCTACAGGCCAGTCAGCCTCACCTCAGTCCCTGGAAAAATCACGGAGCAGGTCCTCAAAGAATCAATCCTGAAGCACTTACATGAGAGGAAAGTGATCAGGAACAGTCAGCATGGATTCACCAAGGGAAGGTCATGCCTGACTAATCTAATCGCCTTCTGTGATGAGATTACTGGTTCTGTGGATCAGGGGAAAGCAGTGGATGTGTTGTTCCTTGACTTTAGCAAAGCTTTTGACACAGTCTCCCACAGTATTCTTGCCAGCAAGTTAAAGAAGTATGGGCTGGATGAATGGACTATAAGGTGGATAGAAGGTTGGCTAGATTGTCGGGCTCAATGGGTAGTGATCAATGGCTCCATGTCTAGTTGGCAGCCGGTATCAAGTGGAGTGCTCCAAGGGTCAGTCCTCAGGCCAGTTTTGTTCAATATCTTCATAAATGATCTGGAGGATGGTGTGGATTGCACCCTCAGCAAGTTTGCAGATGACACTAAACTGGGAGGAGAGGTAGATATGCTGGAGGGCAGGGATAGGATACAGAGGGACCTTGACAAATTAGAGGATTGGGCGAAAAGAAATCTGATGAGGTTCAACAAGGACAAGTGCAGAGTCCTGCACTTAGGATGGAAGAATCCCATGCACCGCTATAGACTCGGGACCGAATGGCTCGGCAGCAGTTCTGCAGAAAAGGACCTAGGGGTTACAGTGGACGAGAAGCTGGATATGAGTCAACAGTGTGCCCTTGTTGCCAAGAAGGCCAATAGCATTTTGGGCTGTATAAGTAGCGGCATTGCCAGCAGATCGAGGGACGTGATCATTCCCCTCTATTTGACATTGGTGAGGCCTCATCTGGAGTACTGTGCCCAGTTTTGGGTCCCACACTACAGGAAGGATGTGGAAAAATTGGAGAGTCCAGCGGAAGGCAGTAAAAATGATTAGGGGTCTGGAGCACATGACTTATGAGGAGAGGCTGAGGGAACTGGGATTGTTTAGTCTGCAGAAGAGCAGAATGAGGGGGGATTTGATAGTTGCTTTCAACTACCTGAAAGGGGGTTCCAAAGAGGATGGATCTAGACTGTTCTCCGTGGTAGCAGATTACAGAACAAGGAGTAATGGTCTCAAGTTGCAGTGGGGGAGGTTTACGTTGGATATTAGGAAGAACTTTTTCACTAGGAGGGTGTTGAAACACTGGAATGCGTTACCTAGGGAGGTGGTGGAATCTCCTTCCTTAGAAGTTTTGAAGGTCAGGCTTGACAAAGCCCTGGCTGGGATGATTTAGTTGGGGATTGGTCCTGCTTTGAGCAGGGCTTGGACTAGATGACTTCCTGAGCTCCCTTCCAACCCTGATATTCTATGATTCTATGATCCTATTCTATGATTCTATGATCACTACCATTTGTAACTGTAAGCCTAGCCTGATGAGCAGTACTAACCACAGCCCGAACCCTAGCCTGGAGATCACAACTGAGTACAAATCAGTAAAGATACACTGGACCATTATGGCAATGTAATTAGCAAAAGCAGACACAAGTGAAGAATATAGGCTACATCTATGCTTCAAGCCACTGATGATGATGATTTCCCTTCTCTTTGAAAATTTGAATGCCACCATTTCTCCCTTTTTGCAGCCACATAAAAATAGTACCTTGGATTGTTTTTTTAAAGTAACTTTAAAAAGTAGCCTTGAAGAGGATCTTCTCAGAATATTCCCAAATTCAAGGTTTGTTATCAAAGATAAGTTGTTAAATCAACCATGCATGCTGCCTTTTCATATCTTATCTCCTGCTATCTTGCAGATGGCAATGTAAGATCTATGCACATTGTTGAATGCAATAGATTAATTTAACTGATAATGCAATGCCCTTTTACTAAATTCCCTTATCTGAACAGAGTAGTTAGATCAATCATTTTGTTAGCCAAAGATGCTGTGTTAAGAATAATGAATTATTCTAACTTTCAGAATGGGAGAGAGGTGTGGGTGTTTGAAAAGTATTTTTCAATATTCTGAACAGCAGGAGAGTTTGCTGACAATTGAAGATTTATGTAAGAAATCAATGTAATCTGTAAACAATTAGTCTAACTTTTTACCTAAGGAAGTGACTAAATATTCATTCTCAAGTTAAAGGGGTAGAGGGTACAATATGATTATCCAGTGGCTGCGTGATTCCGTTGAGACAGGTGTTTAGTGCATGTCCCCTGTCACTTCTAAGTGAAGGGCTGAGCAGATTTACAAGGCTGATTCCTTTGTGGGAAGGTTTAGTCCTGCCCTGTAACCAGGAGAAAGTTATAAAAGCCTCAGCCTGGAATCCCATGTGACATAATTCCAGATTGCAAAAGTGAATTAGTTGATGCAGCTGGTTTTCAGCCTTGAGTCCAGGGTGCCCTAAGAATGCATGGGCTGGGGAAAAGTATATTTAGGGATTGAGTCAATGCTCATTAAAGTCAAGTGAGATACTCTTGGTGAGGGCTTCTGCACCTTGTACCTCTTACAAATGTGATAGGCCTTTTGGAGCATTTGATCCTCTCTCTTTTTCCAGTGGGGGTCGGAGATAAGTTTTGAAGACCTGAATTCACGGGACAACTGTTGGCATTGTGGATATTTTGTGCATGGTTTCACCAAGCAAGACATATTTAGGAAAATTGGGGCCACATCCTCAGATGGTGTAAACTACCAAAGCTTTATTGCCTTCATAGGGGCTGTGCTAACCTATACGAGCTTAGACTTGGTGGGTCTTTTGTTTTGTTTTAGTTTGTTGTTTGTTTTGTTTTGGTAGCTATTTAGGCATTTTAGGGTAACCATCAGCCTATTTAGGAGCCAAGTGATTTGTTTAGTTAATTCAAGACATTTGGGTGATACCCATATTTTTCTTCAATAGTGATTAGTGATTTTTATCTAATGCAGCACATTGGGGTTGGTGTGTTATACAAAACACTAAAAACAGATTAAGGTCCTAATTCTCACAGCATAAGTGCCATATACTGTAAATAAATAATATATGATTAAAAGCCCTGTCTGGCCATTTTATTGTTTCATACACGCTGCCTCGTGAACATTACCAATCTGCGAGAACTGCTAGTTATTCAATATTTCCATGATTTCTGATACTTACTGTAAGCTCTGTGATATTGATGTCTGCAAGACAGCCCTGCCAGTTCCAGAACAACAGCCTCTTAGGGAATGTCTACACTACGAAATTAGGTCGAATTTATAGACGTCGGTTTTGTAGAAAGCATTTTTATACAGTCGATTATGTGTGTCCCCACACTAATGCTCTAAGTGCATGTAGTCGGCGGAGTATGTCCGCAGTACTGAGGCAACCGTCGACTTCCGGAGCATTGCACTGTGGGTAGCTATCCCACAGTTCCTGCAGTCTCCGCTGCCATTTGAATTCTGGGTAGAAATTCCAGTGCCTGATGGGGCTAAAACATTGTTGCAGGTGGTTCTGGGTACATATCGTCAGGCCCCCCTTCCCTCCCTCCTTCCGTGAAAGCAAGGGCAAACAATCGTTTTGCGCCTTTTTTCTTGAGTTACCTGTGCAGACGCCATACCACGGCAAGCAGGGAGCCCACTCAGCTAACCGTCACCGTATGTCTCCTGGGTGCTGGCAAACGCGGTACTGCATTGCTACACTGCAGCAGTTTATTGCCTTTTGGCAGCAGACAGTGCAGTATGACTGGTAGCTGTCGTCGACGTAGTCCTGGGTGCTCTTTTAACCGGGTGCCTGGGCAAACATGGGAGTGACTCAGCCAGGTCATTTCCCTTTTAATTTTCGTCTCATGGCAATTCAGTCCTACTGACAGTGCACTGTCTTTTAATCAGCAGCCCGCAGAAGATGATGGCCAGGAGTCATACTGCACCGTCTTCTGCCGAGCACCCAGGAGATGACGATGGCTAGCGGTCGTACTGCACAGTCTGCTGCATGTATAAAGATAGATGAAGTGGCTCAGAACAAGAAATAGACCAGATTTGTTTTGTATTCATTTTCTCCTCCCTCCCTCCGTGAAATCAACGGCCTGCTAAACCCAGTTTTGAGTTCTGTCCTTGAGGTTTTGAGTTCTATCCTTGAGGGGGCCATTCTGTTTCTCGCAAAGCCACCCCCTTTGTTGATTTTAATTTCCTGTAAGCCAACCCTGTAAGCCATGTTGTCAGTCGCCCCTCCCTCCATCAGGGCAACAGCAGACAATCATTCTGTGCCTTTTTTCTGTGCAGACGGTAAGCATGGAGCCCGTTCAGATCACTTTGGCAGTTAGGAGCACATTAAACACCACGTGCATTATCCAGCAGCATATGCAGCACCAGAACGTGGCAAAGCGAAACCGGGCAAGTAGGCGACATCAGTGCGGTGACTAGAGTGATGAGGGTATGGACACAGACTTCTCTCAAAGCCTGGGCCCTGGCAATGTGGGCATCATGGTGCTAATGGGGCAGGTTCATGTGGTGGAACACTGATTCTGGGCTCGGGAAACAAGCACAGAGTGGTGGGACCATATAGTGTTGCAGGTCTGGGACGATTCCCAGTGGTTGCAAAACTTTCGCATGCATAAGAGCACTTTCATGGAACTTTGTGACTTGCTTTCCCCTGCCCTGAGGCGCAAGAATACCAAGATGAGAGCAGCCCTCACAGTTGAGAAGCGAGTAGCAATAGCCCTGTGGAAGCTTGCAACGCCAGACAGCAAGTCAGTCGGGAATCAATTTGGAGTGGGCAAATCTACTGTGGGGGCTGCTGTGATGCAAGTAGCCAAAACAATCAAAGATCTGCTGCTATCAAGGGTAGTGACCCTGGGAAATGTGCAGGTCATAGTGGATGGCTTTGCTGCAATGGGATTCCCTAACTGTGGTGGGGCCATAGACGGAACCCATATCCCTATCTTGGCACTGGAGCACCAAGCCGGCGAGTACATAAACCACAAGGGGTACTTTTCAATAGTGCTGCAAGCACTGGTGGATCACAAGGGACATTTCACCAACATCAGCGTGGGATGGCCGGGAAAGGTACATGACGCTCACATCTTCAGGAACTCTGGTCTGTTTCAAAAGCTGCAGGAAGGGACTTTATTCCCAGACCAGAAAATAACCATTGGGGATGTTGAAATGCATCTGATGAAGTGAGTTATGCTCAGATAAATTTGTTAGACTCTAAGGTGCCACAAGTACTCCTTTTCTTTTTGCGAAATGCCTATAGTTATCCTTGGGGACCCAGCCTACCCCTTAATGCCATGGCTCATGAAGCCATACGCAGGCAGCCTGGACAGTAGTCAGGAGCTGTTCAACTACAGGCTGAGCAAGTGCAGAATGGTGGTAGAATGTGCATTTGGACATTTAAAAGCGTGCTGGCGCAGTTTACTGACTCGGTTAGACCTCAGCAAAACCAATATTCCCACTGTTATTACTGTTTGCTGTGCGCTCCACAATATCTGTGAGACTAAGGGGGAGACATTTATGGCGGGGTGGGAGGTTGAGGCAAATCGCCTGGCTGCTGGTTTCGCACAGCCAGACACCAGGGCGGGTAGAAAAGCACAGGAGGGCGTGGTGCGCATCAGAGAAGCTTTGAAAACCAGTTTCATGACTGGCCAGGCTACGGTGTGAAAGTTCTGTTTGTTTCCCTTGATGAAACCCGCCACCCCTTGGTTCACTCTACTTCCCTGTAAGCTCACCACTCTCCCCTCCTCCCTTCGATCACTGCTTGCAGAGGCAATAAAGTCATTGTTGCTTCACATTCATGCATTCTTTATTCATTCATCACACAAATAGGGGGACAACTACCAAGGTAGCCCAGGAGGGGTGGTGGAGGAGAGAAGCACCAGGAGGGGTGGTGGAGGAGGGAAGGACAAGGCCACACAGCACTTTAAAAGTTTAAAACTTATTGAATGCCAGTCTTCTGTTGCCTGGGCAATCCTCTGGGGTGGAGTGGCCGGAGGCCCCCTCCCCATGTTCTTGGGTGTCTGGGTGAGGAGGCTATGGAACTTGGGGAGGAGGGCGGTTGGTTACACAGGGGCTGTAGCAGTGGTCTGTGCTCCTGCTGCCTTTCCTGCAGCTCAACCGTACGCTGGAGCATATTAGTTTGATCCTCCAGGAACTTCAGCTTTGAATCCTGCCTCCTCTCATCACGCTGCTGCCACCTTTCAGCTTCAGCCCTCTCTTCAGCCCGCCACTTACTCTCTTCAGCTCTCTACCTCTCCTCCTGGTCATTTTGTGCTTTCCTGGACTCTGACATTGTCTGCCTCCACGCATTCGTCTGTGCTCTGTCAGTGTGGGAGGACAGCATGAGCTCAGAGAACATTTCATCGTGAGTGCGTTTTTTTCACCTTCTAATCTTCGCTAGCTTCTGGGAAGGAGAAGATCCTGTGATCCTTGAAACACATGCAGCTGGTGGAGAAAAAAAAAGGGACAGTGGTATTTAAAAAGACACATTTTATAGAACAATGAGTACACTCTTTCACGGTAAACCTTGCTGTTAACATTACATACATAGCACGTGTGCTTTCGTTCCAAGGTCGCATTTTGCCTCCCCCCAGTGCGTGGCTAACCCCTCCCCGTGGCTAACAGCGGGGAACATTTCTGTTCAGCCACAGGCAAACAGCCCAGCAGGAACGGGCACCTCTGAATGTCCCCTTAAGAAAAGCACCCTATTTCAACCAGGTGACCATGAATGATATCACTCTCCTGAGGATAACACAGAGAGATAAAGAACAGATGTTGTTTGAATGCCAGCAAACATACACTGCAATGCTTTGTTCTACAATGATTCCCGAGTACATGCTGCTGGCCTGGAGTGGTAAAGTGTCCTACCATGGTGGATGGAATAAGGCTGCCCTCCCTAGAAACCTTTTGCAAAGGCTTTGGGAGTACATCCAGGAGAGCCACGAATGCCAGGGCAAATTAATCATTAAACATGCTTGCTTTTAAACCATGTATAGTATTTTAAAAGGTACACTCACCAGAGGTCCCTTCTCCGCCTGGCGGGTCCAGGAGGCAGCCTTGCGTGGGTTCGCGGGGTACTGGCTCCATGTCCAGGGTGAGAAACCGTTCCTGGCTGTCGGGAAAACCAGTTTCTCCGCTTGCTTGCTGTGAGCTATCTACAACCTCCTCCTCCTCATCATCTTCCTCATTCCCAAAATCTGCTTCCATGTTGCCTCCATCTCCATTGAAGGAGTCAAACAACACGGCTGGGGTAGTGGTGGCTGAACCCCGTAAAATGGCATGCAGCTCGTCATAGAAGCAGCATGTTTTGGGCTCTGACCCAGAGTGGCCGTTCGCCTCTCTGGTTTTCTGGTAGGCTTTCCTCAGCTCCTTAAGTTTCACGCGGCACTGCTTCGGATCCCTGTTATGGCCTCTGCCCTTCATGCTCTGGGAGATTTTGACAAATGTTTTGGCATTTCGAAAACTGGAACAGAGTTCTGATAGCACAGATTTGTCTCCCCATAGAGTGATCAGATCCCGTACCTCCCGTTCAGTCCATGCTGGAGCTCTTTTGCGATTCTGGGTCTCCATCATGGTCACCTCTGCTGATGAGCTCTGCATGGTCACCTGCAGCTTTCCATGCTGGCCAAACAGGAAATTGAAATTCAAAAGTTCGCGGGCCTTTTTCTGTCTACCTGGTCAGTGCATCTGAGTTGAAAGTGCTGTCCAGAGCAGTCAAAATGGAGCACTCTGGGATAGCTCCCGGAGGCCAATACTGTCTAATTGCATCCACAGTACCCCAAATTTGACCCGGCAAGGCCGATTTCTGCAGTAATCCCCTTGTCGGGGGTGGAGTAAGGAAATAGATTTTAAGAGCCCTTTAAGTCGAAAAAAAAGGGCTTTGTCGTGTGGACGGGTGCAGGGTTAAATCGATTTAATGCTGCTAAATTCGACCTCAACTCCTAGTGTAGACCAGGGCTTAGAGAGCAGGAATGCTGTCCTTTGCCTCTGTTTTCCAGAAGCTGGGAATGAACAACAGGGGATGGATCACTTGATTACCTGTTCTGTTCATTCCCTCTGGGGCACCTGGCACTGGCCACTGTTGGAAGACAGGATACTGAGCTAGATGGACCTTTGGTCTGCCCAGTAGGTTGTTCTTATGTTCTTTATAGACTTTTGTTTGTTTTCCATTAATTCCCTTTTCCCTTCTTCAAAGAACAATTATAAAAACAAATATATTGTAATCAAATCTCCGTGATGGGAAGTAAAATGAGATAAAACCTCATTAGCCATGGAGTTGTGAATCTAAAAGAAAATAGCTCACATAGTCAGGGCTTGATTAACTCTCCTGTGAGCCCCGGGACTATTAGATTTTGTGGGGCCCCTGTATGCAAATCTTTTTCCTGGGAGGGAGTTTGATATAGGAGGGGGCTGGGGTAGGGGATTGGGGTACAGGAGGAGGTGCGGGGTTTGGGAGGGAGTTTGGGTGCAGGAGGGGGATTCTGATCTGGGGCTGGGGGTTGGGGTGGAGGAGGGGGTGCTTATCATAGGTGGCTCCCGGTCAGCAGTGCAGCAGGGCTCAGGCAGGCTGCCTGCCATACCCCCATACTGCTCCCGGAACTGGCCAGCTGCTAGCACATCTCTGCGGCCCCTGGGGGGAGGACGGGGACAGCATGTCTCCATGTGCTGCCTGCAAGTGCCTCCCCTGTAGCTCCCATTGGCCGGGAATCGGGGCAGTGTGTGGAGCCACCTACCCTCCTCTCCCAACCGGGGGCCGCAGAGATGTGCTAGCAGCCAGCCGCTTCCAGGAGCAGCGTGGGGCCATGGCATAAGCGCCCTGCTGCGCCGCGGGACTTTTAGTGGTCCGGAGTTGGTGATTTATTTTTGCGGGGCCCCCCTTGAGCCAGGGCCCTGGGCTGCAGTCACTAAAGCCCCTGCCCAAATCTGGCCCTGCGCCTAATTAAAACTGAAGCAAATAAGAACTTTTAGAATAACCTCCTCCAAGAAGTCATGTGATTCATTTTTCCTCTTCCCAGGGGGTTGCCATTTTTGCATCCAAGAATTTGGCTGTGTACCTTCTCCCCCTTTAATTCTGCATCCTTCAGCCCATTGCTTGTCATCTAGCGCACAACCTCATTTTCAGCACCTCTTTTTAAACTGTTTAAGCTTTAGGCTTTCTTCAAGGTTACTCCTGAATGTTGCATGTATAGATGGGTTAACGTTATCCCTTGTCTCCATGGTCTGATTTGTCAAAGACAAATGTTACTATTGCTTATTTTGTAAAGCATATATGCTCTCCTATGTTCCAGCTGGCACTCATACAATAAGGTAGCACATCATAATAACTGTTGTTAGAAACAAATCATTTATTGTCAATTCTCCGTCCTTTCCTTTTCCTGTCTAACAGTGGACATACAGGTTTCAGAGTAACAGCCGTGTTAGTCTGTATTCGTAAAAAGACATACAAGACGTAAAAGTGGACATACAGCATAAGTGTGTGTGTGCGCATATATTTATTTATTTGCATAGATTCTAAGGCCAGAAGGGAACATTGGGATTGTCTGGTCTGACCTCCTGTATAACACAGGCTATAGAACTTCCCCAAAGTCATTCCTAGAGCCATGCCAGGAAGTTAGCTCTGTCACCTCCTGGGGATGACTCGGGAGACCAAGTGAGTTTTGGGAAATAAAAACAGAATCAAAAAGCCATTTTGGCATCCATCTCCAGGGGGAATAAAGAAACCAACACTTTGATTTTTGTAAGGTCTGGATCCTGGCGGGACAGCCAGTCATGCTGGAGAATGCTAACAACTTGGCAAGAGTAAGACATTGTGTTAGGCAAAACCATATCTTGCTATAATTAAGTTTTAGACACTAGAAAGCATGTAATTTTTTTGTTTGCAACCCTTTCATATCTCTCTCACTTGGGCTTAAAAATCACTTAATTCTATGTTCTTTGTTGTACTGTGCAGTACTGAGATAGCTCAGGTGGGGTTATACACTCCCCCTTAATACAAGACAACAAGCTGTTGTGTGTACTGGCTTTTTGGAGACAGTGAACTTGATGTTACCTCTGTCAATGTCCAGTCAGAGGGTCAGGATGCTGCAGGGGATATGGTCTGGGGGAAACTCTGGACTGGAAGGGTTGTGGGGGATCACCCTGCAAGGAGTAACTGGACTGGTGGAAGTCAAGGTGAGATCACTGTGTTGTGAGCATGCTTCTGGGCTCTGTCAGGGCTCTGATCCAAAGTTGCATAGCACAGAGGCACCCAGGGTTATAGGGTAGGCAATTACTGAACACTTTACTGGTCTGGGGGAACCCCCAAGGCATCACAGGCTGCGTGTTTATTTCTCAGTATACCAACATGTATTCAATTTACAAGTACAGATCTTTTCCCCCCTCCTCCCGCAAAAAATGCAGCTCAGCAAATTCAGCCTGGACTCCAAGAACCAGTCTGGGTTCTTTCCATCTTGCACATTAACACCAGTAATAAAAAGCTCTACAAGGCAAATGATACCCTTTTGTTAGACCTGTGGAGCTCTGTTGCTTTCAGTGGGTTTGGCAAAGGCGTGATTAAACCAACTGCAAAATTCTCTTAATGTAGGAGATGGAATGGAATTTGCAGCTCATTCAGTCTTAGCTGTAAGAAAAGGATTGGTTAGTCTCTAAGATGCCACAAGTACTCCTTTTCTTTTTGCGAATACAGACTAACACGGCTGTTACTCTGAAACCAGTCTTAGCTGTGTTGATTTTGCAAGGCTAGCAGGCAGTATAAAACTTTACACTGAATTGAGCATATATGGCTCTCAATACACAGCAGCAAGGGCATCTGGTGCCACTGATAGTCACTTTCTAGAGTGGAACTGCATTTTAATGTTCTTGTATCCATAAATCATCTTCTTAAATTATATTAAAAATATTATATAATTCACATCTCCTTATTTAGGATCTCTGCTGACTAGATGTTGGAGTGACTGGCCAGGTCTTTCTCTTTGGTCTCAATTTTTATAGTTGTAGGCTACAGGGCTTTTGCTTTGAGATTCCAGAAAGTTGATTAGTCCAGGCTGTTTATCCATTGGACTCAGACCTGGGAGTTCTGAAGATAAATTCACTATACACATAAATACGATGAATCTTATTGACAAGCTTCAGGAGCTGGATAGGGCTCCAAGATACTACCCCAGGATACTTCAACTCTTATATTTGTTGCAGGGTTTCTACTAGTGTCTAATCCCTATAGTGCCTAGCACACTCTTGGTACTTTAAAAATAGTTATTACTGGCTCTAGCCCCACAAATTCTCCAATCCAGCAATGAGACCCCAAGCCTGGTGGTTTGGTTTGTTTCAGTTGGGCTATCTGCAGGCTCGTGGATCTCATTGCAGGGCTGAGTTGCACATCCCTCAATTAGGAAGGGCTGAGGCCAGAAGGATGTGCATCTTCTTTTAAAGGGCTATCTCTTCTCCTCAGTGATTGTCAGTAGCCCCCCCAAACCTTTACAAACATTGTACTGAATTCACAGTGAGAGGTTTCGGTACAAATGTATTAGGCTTATTTTTAAAATGCCTTGCCTTGCCATACAAGAAAATAAATCCGAGCTAATAAAAGGAGAATCATTTTGCCATATCCCACCTAATGAGCTGATCCAGCTTACCTCTTCTTCCATTCCCAGCAGCTTGTTCCCACTTTTCACAGACCCAGGCAGCAGACCAGCTCCAGGATGTTTACCTGGTGATTTAGTGTGATTGGAAAAATGTAAAACAAGTTGCGCTCCCCAATTGCTGTCTGTACGATAATACCTGTCTCCCAGCCTTTGACGTAAGTGTTTCTATCATTTTATCTTGAGAGAGAAAAGAAAGAGGTGCTAGGTTTTAGGACACAGAATAGAAGGTGAGATGCAGTCACACAAAGAATGTGAGCAAATTCTTTTATGCATCCTGGTTTATTTTCATACTGCTTTTTGGATGCTGCCAAACTGCCAATGCAGAATTGCTCTCTACAGTATGTTCTTGAATACTCTCTCCATTTTAATGTTAAATGACTCACGTGATGGAGTTTTCTTTGCTCCCAGGGAGGCTTAACAGACTTAATCATAAGAAATTTCCACCCCTTGCCCCCTCAACATTCAGCCTAAAACTTCCTTTGCTCACAACAAAATTATGAATACTCTAACCATCATCAAGTAGAGAAAATGAAATGCTGCAACTAATTATGGCAACCCAGTCCTGACAAAAAGCTGCAATAACAATAAGCAGTAGTAATATATGTAAAGTGTACTCCTACATCCTGGAGAAAGACTGGCAGTGTAGCATAAAAGACAGAGAAGGAGCACAGTTAAAATGAATCCGTATTAGGACTCACAATAATATTGTATTATGTACACAATGTAATTTTTCTGTTTATTCTTACCTTCAGTGTGACTGCAAAGTAGTTGTCATGGATAAATATACTTCAATTTTTAAAGTGTGCCTCAGGTCTAGGTGAAGAGGGATTGAAATGTTCATAGCTGAAAGCACTTATCAAATTAACAAAAAACAAGGAGAGAAGGAGGAAAATAATTATTTAAACTAATTTCCTAAACAAGAGCAGCAACGTTACTGAGACAGAATAACATACGAAATATAGTCAGTTAAGGAGGTGGTTTACTGAGGGTGATGATTTTAAGAGGTGTATGCATGTGAAAATATATGCTGTATGCTATATTATGTGTAGACAAATTGACTAAACTTCAGAAAAGTTTACAGGTCTTTTATGCTTGAATCCTCATTCACCTCTACTTGTAATTACAGCTGTAGTCTTTCTCTCTCGAGTAACCTAGAAGCACTTTTACCCATTCATTCTAGGACACGTCTACAGCATGATTATTGAACTTCTTTTCACAATATCTAGTGACAAATGCATTTGATTGAGATAGAAGCAACTGGAGACTTTGCAGCAAAGGATACTGCTGAGCAATACAGATGTTAGTTGTCTGCACTTCAAGCAGGAAGAAAGCTTGACACCATGATAATCCTCAAGATCTTACACTGTCACTCAAATCTTGCTGTGGAATAAAGGCTATACGATTTCTTTTGATGATCTTTGAGAGACAAGGTGGGTGAAGTAATATCTTTTATTAGACCAATTTCTGTCATTGAAGCAGACAAGCTTTTGGGATTACACAGATCTTCTTGATTTCTTTTTTAAAATACAAAGTGCTGTCATAAAACAGTACAGTCTGCAGTAGAAAAATATTTTTCTCTGAGGCACAACATTAATTATCACTATCACCATCTTCATCAAAGGTAAAAGAGATGTCACTTATACAAGACTAGAGATGTGATCAGATAGCACTATAATAGTGCATTAATTAATGATGGATTATAGTGGAATTATGATAGGGAGATAGTCTGATATCTGTATTACTGTCAAATTAATTTAGTTCTGATTAATATTCTAGAAACAGAATAAGAAAAGGAACCTGGTGATATTTAGGCCAGAAACTACAGGTTACAAAACTGATTTTGACAAATGGTGTAATATGAGGCTGAGAAACTAGGTTAGGTTAATTAGGTTGAGGTCAATGTTTTTTTGCTTGAAATTAAGCATATAGGTAAGTGTTTGTGGCTGGTAACTGTAGATTCTTTGGTGCATAAGCTTTTGTCCTCATCCTCTATTTTTGCACAGCTCATCACAAAGTGACCCTGATTCTGTTTTGGGTCACTAGGTGCTGCTGTATAATAAATAAATAACAATAATAAATGCTTCAGTATCCTGCCAATTACCTTGTTTTTCCCCCTTCTGGTGCGAGAACTTACTTTCTGTATTTTTATGTTCAATAACTTCCTAGTCTTATGCCATCTATTTGTGTTTTTCAAACTGTACCTTTTAAAAGGCAGGATTAAAAAAAAATCTTTTCTCCTTTAAAAAAAAAAAGAAAAGCTTATTTGCAAAGACCAAGGGCCCAATCATGCAAAGATGCATATGAGACTACTTATTTGAGTAAAGTTACTCATGGGCTGAAGTGTTTGCAAGATTGAGCCCTTGAAACAAGATTTGATTAAGATGGCATGTTATCCTGGTAGCTGGAGCAGCAGCTTCTTGATTATTCATTTTTTGTTCTGAAGGAAGCTTAGAGTCCAATAAAGGGCAAATGGCTGGTCTGCTCAGCATCCTGCCAATGCCAACTGTAGCAGACACGTCAGAATTCTAAAACCACAGGATTTCATTTGTTCTGTTTGTCCCAATTCAGGGCAACTGCACCTGTGTTTCCCTTCAGTATCCACCAAGAATACCCACTGTCAGGCTTCCAGTTGCCCAGCCATTGCCTTTCTGGGTGGATACTTGCATTTCTCTCCCTTCTGATTTTCCAGGCTGTACAGATTCCTGTCTTCAGTTTAATTCCCAGCACAGACAGGCTGCCCAAGGCCACCTGCTTACTTTCTCTTCAGAGCTGGTGAACGGGTGTAATTGCTAGTTATACAGTACCAAACAGCACTTCCTATGCAAGCCTGCTTTATTCTTAAAGTAAAAAAGCATTACAGAGAAAACATATTAAAAACATTAAAAGAACCTAGACAATTTACTGGATACCACCCCAACCCTAACATGGATTCTGGCAGGAGCGGTTCTTCAATGCCCCACCCAAGGGGAAGTCCTTATGGCTACAAGCTCATCACAGGTTCAGCTCCGAACAAGCATCCAGTCTTACGAGACCTCAGAAGGCCCAGTCCTTCCAACCTTTCTCTAAGGATTGGGACCCTCCATGGCCCAAGGGTCCTGTCCATTTGCTAGATCAGGATAAGGCCTTGAGCCAATTTAAAACAAAGCTATTTATGCCAAAACTCTTCTTGTTTGTTTGCTTGCTTGTTTGTTTTTTGTCAGTGATCCTTCGAGAATCCCACTGGAACCAGTATATGCATACCTTTCTAGGGGGTTGGCTTCTCTGGAGATGCCACAATCACCTAATCACTCCCTGCTGCTCTCTGATTTAGTCTTCCCATGAAAATACATATAATAACACATACACAATTGCACATTTAATACAATGGACACCAAAGGTATCAACGCTAATTCAGTAAGGTTTAACTTAATTCAATAACCTTTATCTTCATTCCTTAAGGTTTGTTCAGGAAATTGTCAGTCTGTCATACAAATTCCAAAAGGAGATCACAAAATAACCTTATTATATTATATATTTATCAGGAATCCTTTACTCTCAATGCTTCCGTTTAAGCATTTTCACTTTCTTCTTTTATGGTTACTATATCTATATATTTATTATATACACCCACTTTTTTCATATGATTTTGCATTAGCAATAGTATTTTGTCTCTTGTAGAAAGAATCTTGCTGTCTGTATCCATATCTTTCCTGTTTCTTATAAAAACAAGTTGATCTTAAACAATGAAGAAACTGCTACATATTTAATAACATGTGCCTTTTCTATAACAAGTTGCTTTGTATTGTGTATAAAATTTTTTTAATAATCTACCCTAATTGGATCCATTTGAAATGCAATACGGAATGTTAGAATTAAACAGCTGGCAAACTGTTCAAAACTGAGGGAAACGAGTCACAAGAATCACTTTCATTTTATATGGAATCAAAGTGCCTTTCAAAACACCTTACATGTACTATAAGATATTCTAATTACATCAGTGTAATAGTTACAGTTGAACTGGCACTTTCTTTCATGCCCTGACTTCAGGCACTTAAACATATTACACTTTGGGTTGAAATGTTTTCTGCTTGTTAAGTTTAAGGTAAATGTCTTGGTAAAATTATGTTTAAGTTATGAAGTTTTTCACATTGGGTGCTTCAAATAATACAATGCAGCAGGAGCAGCTGAAAGATGTATTCTTTGTAAACCAACGTTTAAAACTTCTGTAAAGCAGGTTAGTGCATGGACATGTAGTGTCTGTGACTCCACTACATTCTTAACTGCAGGGCTCTGGATAGATGTGCATGTATTTGGAATGGTAAATATGGAAATAAATGCATCAATGTTTATTTCATTTCTTAGATATCAGACGGTCCGTATGAAGAATGCATTTGAATTTTTTACATCAAAACCCTGGACATACATGCTGCTTATATTCCTTATAAGTTTGTGTGTGTGTGTGTGTGTGTGTGTGTGTGGAGCTTGTCTTGCCTAGGGCCTGTTCCTCTTCCTATTAAAACCAACAGCAAAATTCCTATTGATTTTGATGGAAGCAGGATTGGGCTTTTATGGTTTTCCTGCAAGCTGGAGCCGTCCCAGGGAGATCAGTCGTACACTTTGAGTAACACTGTTGTAAATCATTTTAGATATATTTCAAAAGAAATCAATGGCAAAAGGCACTTGAGACATTTTAGTAATGCCAGGCTGAATGTCAGAAAAAGCTAATAAAACGACCAGCTTTAAATCTGCAAGACAGGAAAAACATCAAAATATAAATGAAAGACCAATAACGACAAACATCATTAATGATCTGGTCACGTTGGAGGTGTTTAAGTATTTGCACTTCATGTATAGAGCATTATTTATGGAGACCTAGTGGAAGTGCTTTGCATGGAAATATCTGAGGCCTAGACCCTTTCCTCCAGGAAGGTAGGGTATTCCTTGCATTGCTTGAGGAAAAACATCTATGTCTAACAAACAGCAGTAATAGGCTTTAAAGAGAGTCCCATTTATTCTTCCTAAGCCAGAGGGTACAGGGCCACAGTATAGTTCCTCACTATAGTGGAAGGAAAATAAGGGCTGCTTTGCACTTCAATAGTATAGGTCCGAAAGTTGTTGTGTCTAATATAATGAGTAAAATGCAGGTGGGAGTGTATACAGACTCATTCTAGCTCTACTCGAGCCAGTGCGCTAAAGTGGTTCTCAACTAGGGGTACACATACCCCTAGGGGTACACCAACTCCTCTAAATATTTGGTTAATTTTACAACAGGCTACGCAAATATTCTATGCAGGACATTTCTACACTATGGAGCTACAGCTTTAGCGCTGTAGCTGTGCCGTTTGTTGTGTAGACATGTCCCAAAAACCACTGACATGACTTTCAGTGTGAGTAGTGCTAGATTTTAAAAGTTATAGATCGGTACCAGGTTGGCTTTTCAAAAGTACATAGGTCCCTACCTCCCATCAACTTCAGGGCCTTTTGAAAATTCCACCAGTTGCCTCACTGCATCTTTCGGTCCAAATAACTTTAAAATTGTGCCCTTACGATTTAGCAACCAAGTGACTTACACTCCTTTAGAAAATGTTACCCACTATCTCTTCTTGTTATCTACAGAATTTTATCATTTGTGCTTTTAAAATACTTGGCTTATGAAGATCATTTAAAAAAAATGTAGGTCTATAGCTCATTAGCAATCCATTTCATTCTCTCTGGTTATTTCTGAAAGAATAGCCTGACAAATGTATTTAAGGTATTTGGATTCTGGGGCTAATAAAAGATTATATCTGAGGACTATCTGATTGCTGGTATTTCTCAAAAGGTAGGGAATTTTATTCTAAAATAGAGACTTGACAGGGACTCCTTCTCACTCCCATAGAATTGCTTCAAAGCATTGATATTATCTTCTACCAGCCATTAAGTGTTGTCAGCTCTGAATCTGAAAGCATATTGATCTGTTGTCTGTATGCTGCACATGCTGGACAGATCTGTTTTATCTTGAGAATACAGAATCTGATTTCACTTCATTTTCTTGAGACTGGCAGTGCTTCCAGAAAGGGGTAAAACGCCTCACCCTGCCAAGTAATTGGGCTTTCCTAGAACATTTGGCATATAAATAATATATTAAAGAATAGGAATAATTAATCTGCTTTTAATAGCAACAGTATTTCAATTGGTGGGCTGGCTTAAATAATGCTATTTTTTCCTACTCCTACACACACTTTGTTCATTCACGCTACTAATGCTCTACAATCATTGTTCCAAGCCAGACTAGTTCATTAGCCATAGCTAATGATTAGGTTAGGCCAAATCTTATCTTCAGGTTTTGGTTGATTTTATTGTCCCATTTTTGGTTATCCACAGTGTACAAACAGAGTCCCCCTGACAGACAGGGAGTACATATAGAAACAGTTATATATACAGTAACAAACTCTGTACCTGATTCTGATCTCGCCAGTTCTTTTCAGAATCAAGCCATCTACTTACACTTCAGAGATTTCCAATCTAATTACAGTAGGGTAAACTGCATACTGTGGGCGAGATTGTCACCTTGCTAGAGCCCACATATAGGAGCTGTAAAAACACTCAGTGGGGGTTTTCCCTGACACAGGCATTGTGTAAGGCCACTTAAGTAGCCCAACATGGATCTCCTTTCAAGTCCTGGTTCCCCCAGGGGTGGGTGGGAGGGGGCATGTCAGAGGTGGGCCCAGAGAGCTACAGGCATTCTGGGTAGCACTGCCACCTCCTAGGAAATTCAAGGTGGAAGCAGTAACTATAATAGCCTTCTGAACTTGTTGTGCTAGAACTGGAAAGGTGTAAGAGTAGCTTAAAGCCACTTTTGTCCTCCCTGTCCCAAGGCAGTAAATTCTATTGAAACACAAAACCTCCTTCTGTCTTTTTTCTTTACTTTTTAGATCAGAAGATACAGGCGGCTGCTGCTTCTTTGAAGTTTGCAGGGGAGAAGGCAGAGTGGGGGTGAAGTTAGAAAGATCCCATATGGTGATAGTTGGCAGAATAGGCTGTGGTGGCAATTTTGCAACAGAAAAGCTTCAAAAACAGACTCCAGCAAGAACTGCGGAGCTTGAATTAATATGCAAACTAGATACCATTAACTTGGGTTTGAATAGAGACTGGGAGTGGCGGGGTCATTACACATATTGAATCTATTTCCCCATGTTAAGTATCCTCACACCTTCTTGTCAACTGTCTAAATGGGCCATCTTGATTATCACTACAAAAGTGTTTTTTTTTTCTCCTGCTGATAATTGCTCATCTTAACTAATTAGCTTCCCACAGTTTGTATGGTAACTTTCCAACTTATTTCAGAGTAACAGCTGTGTTAGTCTGTATTCGCAAAAAGAAAAGGAGTACTTGTGGCACCTTAGAGACTAACTTAGAGACTAACCTTAGTCTCTAAGGTGCCACAAGTACTCCTCTTCTTTTTCCAACTTATCTATATGTATATATATCTTACTATATGTTCCATTCTATGCATCCAGTGAAGTGAGCTGTAGCTCACGAAAGCTTGTGCTCTAATAAATTGGTTAGTCTCTAATGTGCCACAAGTACTCCTGTTCTTTTTGCGGATACAGACTAACACAGCTGCTACTCTGAAACATGAAGAACTACAGTCTGTCTGAAACCAGCAGACTGAGTAAAGACCCTTTACTGTATATTCATTACTATCAAATCTTGAGTCATCTCTGCTGAGCAGGACTGCAGTGTCTGAAAACTCTCTTGTTTTTTCTGCTCTTGCATAACCTTTACAACAGGCGACAGTGTGTCCGTGTTCTGGATATTGTCTTATTAAAACAGGTATTTCTAATAAACTGTAAAAATAATCAGAATTTCTACATAGATTTGCTTTAAATCTAAACCTACTATAGAACTGACATTTCTCAGATTGTATGCAGTGTCATAGCCATGATGGTCCCAGGATATTAGAGAGACAAGGTGGGTGAGCTAATATCTTTTATTGGACCAACTTCTGTCAGTGAGAGAGACAAGCTTTCGAGCTACACAGAACTCTTCTTCAGGTCTGGGAAATGTACTTCATGTCACAGCTAAATATAAGGTGCAACAGATTGTTTAGCATAAGTGGTTAACACATTTCAAGAGACCATTCAAGGTGAAATGGCCCATATCTCCAATCATATGGAGGGAAGATGAGAAAAATCTGGGGGTGGGGTTGGGATGGGCGGGGGGTTTAGTGGGTTATAGATTGTTGTAATAAGCCATAAATCCGGCATCTCTGGTCAGTCCATGGCTTTTAGTGTCTAGCATAGTTATGAATTTAAGCTCCCAGGTTTGTCTTTTGAAGATGTGTACAGATTTTCTTTCAGGATGAGGACTGATAGGTCAAATGCAGAGTGATTGCTTTGTGAAAAGTGTTCACCAGCAGATGATGTGGTGTTTTTTGTCTTATCATTTTCTTGTGTGAGTTCATTCCAGAGCATAGAGATTGTCTGGTTTCACCCACATAGTTGCTATAGGTGCATTTAGTGCACTGGATGGTGTAATAGGCATGTATAGGATCCATGGATCTAGAAAGGAGTGTTATGGGGGTTATGATCATCACCCACACCCCCCCAAAGTTGCTGGTTTTACAGAAATGAACTTAAAATGTTCCTTTAAAAGTGAAACAGTAATTGTAGGCAAAAGATAAGAGATGCAACCTCTTTGAATCACTGCTTGTGTGTTAATTTCTAGTTTCCTTCTGGATTTCTTTTGAAGAATGCAATATGCTTCCTGCATTGTGGTTACTCTGGTGACCATTAAAAAGAAGCTAAAATATATGTTTAAAAGATATTCTCTAGACTCCAGTGGGGCTCATCACTACTCAGCATTGGTGGTAGCATTTGGACCATGTGCCAGCAAAATTGTTGGGAATTGATGCCCTTTTGCAAGGGAGGGGCTTTTTCCCTGTTCCAATATTAGTGTCCTGTCTGTGGACTCAGACTGTAAGAGCTGTAATCTTGTACTACTTGATGAACAGGGAGTACAGAGTGAATAAATGGAATTATTACTAAGTGGTTTTTAATCCTAGATATGTTGACTTTTTATTATTGTATGAGGCTGTTACTGTTCTCTGCTACGATTTAAGAACATCCCACAACAATGTGTTCTATTGTCATTTCAGCTCACGCATGTCTGGGGAAAAGAACCTTTCATTTTGATAAAGACATTGCTTTCATACTAAAAATCAAGTAATATTTCATGCTAATATATCCAGACTGATTCAATAGCCTAATGAATATTAAAAAGTGAGATACATTGACCTAGGTACAGAAGTGACATCAGATCTTTGGAACCTTCAGCCTCTTGTTAGGTAAAGGTATTGTGGAGGCAAAGCTCTGTTTCCAAGGCGATAAGGAGAAATGAAACCAACATAATTGGTAAGTGACAGCATTTTAGTGATGGGGATCAGCAGGGCGGTGAAATGTTGTCTAGTATGAAGTGGATTTTGTAGCATTACTTTGGCGGGGTGGGGGTGGGGAAAGAGGGTAGGTTCATGTCACACTGGGAGGGAGGGAGGGAGAGTCCCAGGGCTTGGAGTAGTATAGAAAAAGGCATAATGTCAAAAGAGGCTCAAGAGAAAAAGATAAAGAAGGGACAAGTGAGACATATACATTTGTGAAGATGGTAGGAAATAAGAACAGAGGTTAAGGCAGGGCAGAGGTGGTTTTTTCCCCCTATTTAATTGCTTTATAAAAATCTTAACTTTTCATATGTAAACTGGACACTAAGGTGGTTTCAGGGACTATGGGTCTCAAACCCTGGTCCAGAGCACTTTTTGGAGCCATTAAATTCTGAGTTGCCAACAGTTGCTAGAACTAGAAGCTGAACTCTGACAGAAGACTCATCCTGGGATCTGACTGGCAGAATGCTGGGGGTCTTGATTGGTTCCCTGCTTGTATTACAACTGAGCACAGGAACAGGAAGTTGTCTTGCAACTGGGTTTCCCCTGCTTAGGACAGATTCCCTTGCAGTTCCTTGCTCCTACTGCCTGGTAACCTGAGCCTGCCTGCTTCCTGACTCTCTTGCTTTGCCTTCTGGTCTGTCTCCTACTCTGACCTCGTATCTGATCTGGCCCTGCTCCCAACTCCCACTCCAACATTAGGATACATCGCTCACATCCCAGTCATTGCAGCTTGCATGGACCATTTAGGCCACAGGAGTGAGCCCGATGCTGGCAGAATGGAGCTGTCTAGCCTTTTGGGAGCATTGGACACACTTGAATGGGCTGCCCACCTTTAGGAGTACAACCAAGCCCTGCAGGCCCAGGTCATCCAGCTAACCTTGGGGAGCCAGTTGTTGCACGAGCAAGTCAGACAATTGCTTGCCAAAAATGCTGCAGTCGAGACGCACCTCTTGGAGCCCTGTTCTCCAATACATCTGCTGGAACGGTTTGATGATGATTGCAGGTGATTCTGGGGTTTTATAAACCAATGCTACCTCCTGTTCATGATGCAGTCTCAGTCCTACAGAGGCTGCCTAAACCGACAGGGGCAGAGCACTCCTAGCCTCCTATGCAGCACAGTTCTGCCACCTTGTGGCTGATTCAAATGGGAATGAGGCAGCACAGCTGTACCGGTTCCGATGGGGCCTGTGAGAAGAAATTTATAGGTGCCTGTGAGTCTGGATGCCCTCATGTGTCTCACCATCTGTGTAGACAATCCGTTACAAGAATGAAGAGAGGAAAAAGGGGTCGAGCACCCCTTGGGGAAAGAACAAAGTTGGTGTCTGTGTATGGGTCAAAGCACCTTTTTTACCAACTGAGTACCACTTCTGAGTCCACCTGCAATTACCTGCATTGTCTCCCAAACTAGCCACCTCAGACCTAGTGGAGACGATCATCGGTCACAGAAAGCAGTTAAGCATCACATGGAAAAAACAAGAGCGTATGGACCAGCCTCAACAGCAAGGCCACACCTATTCAGTGAGGCAAAAGGTAAGGTTTTCCAGGGAGCATCTCTGCACAGACAGACTGGCTTACAAGTTGGACTTTCGGTTCCTTGGTCCTCTTAAGGTCAATCCAGTCATTTTTGAATTTCAGCAACACTTCTCTCTCTCTCTCTCTCTCTCTCTCTCTCTCTGAAGATTCATCTGATGTTTCATGTATCTCTTTGAAATGTTACATGGAAAACCCTTTCCTTCACAGGACCTGTCCACCTCCTCCACCAGTACTGATACTGGGTGTGATAGTCATCATCCAGACACCCCCAGGGGAGAACAGGGTCTGAACCCTAGAGAATAAGCAATTGAATCAACTAGTTGTATACAATGTTTTTGTTGTCGTAGTAGTAATAGTATAACTATGTCAAGTAAGTTCTCTTACGAAAGCTTGTAATGTTATAAACTTAATGATCAGTAGGAGATATGGATATAGATTATGGTTATGAACGTATGCATGTATATGTGTAGAAAATTTGTAATTGTAGTGCAACTATAGCATCCCCTCACAACAGTGGGTAAAGTAATTGGGCAGAAAGGGGCATTGAATCCCATCTTGGCCTGGGGTACCAATGTGCTTATGGCTGAACCATGCTCAGTGCCACTAGAGAATCTATCTGTTTCACAGTATGTAGGAGCAGACAGGTTGATGTACGTTTGTTGTGCCAAGGAATTCTGCATTACATGTAGGTGATGCTGCTGAGCTTCGCTGTAGTTCAAGGTAGCTCCAGTTTTATTTACTTTGCTTGCTCCATCCCATATATAATATGACAGTTCCAATATCTCCTGGTTTAATATCCTCTTCTAAGACTTAGCAGTGTGCTTAATCAACATATGAAATGTGGGCTGGTCATGAATATTAATCAAAGTTGAGCTCTTGTCTTATTGTTTGCTACCAATGAATTGCCACTGGAGCATAGTACATTTGCAGTAACAGTAATAACTGTACTCAGTGACACAGAAACCTAATAGTTTTATAATTTTGACAGTTTTGCTTTTCCGTGCTCAGAGATTGAATTGCAAAAGTGAGATTGGAGACAGAGCTCCTGCTGTGTCCCTTTTAGCTTTCACAAATTATTTTATTTTCTTATGAAATGTTGTAAAATACTTTTAAATGATTCCTCAATAAAAGCAACTGCAAAGTATTGCCAATGCAGTGTGGTGATATGCACAGCGGTAAACTATCAAATTTGAGCATCAAAGGAGGTAATGAGAACAAGCTGAATGACTGTGCTGGCCTGAGTAGGAGGAATCCCGAAAAAATTCTAAATGGCATTTCAATTTGCTGTAACTTTACAACATACTCACCAACATCTGAACCATTTTTCTTCTTTTGCAATTGGATTTTATTCAGTGTAATTGCTATGGGATATCCAGTCCTACCAGGGAGATTAGTGCTGTCACAAATGCTTGAGAATGTGATAATGATAATGATCAGCTACAAATGGGAACTTGGACATCAATTATGGATATCTTAAAATCCAGGCATAAGTAAAAATAAGACACCAGTTCTGATCCTTTTCTTCCTTTAAAGAAAACCTTTCCCACCTCATTTTGTTTTGAGAGTACAGAACAGTTATTATTGGACTCCAGAATGCTTTGAGAAATTTAATTTTGAAAATACACAGTCTAGGAGATGTTTCACACATCTTATAATCTTGATACACCAACTTGATACACATTTGGTTTGGTAAAGACTGTGCTTGAATTTGGCTAGTGGAGTTGGACTGCCTCTTGAACCAGTGTGTCAAATGTGCATCCCATTTGCTATAGCTCATTGATCTTTCAGTATTCTCTCACTTAATGTCGTTTTAGTATTCCTAAATTTGTTGCTGAAAAAAATGCAAGGGACACCAAGGAAAGAGCAGCACAAAGGATGGGAGATCAGGAAAAGAAAAGGGGAGCTGAAAGCACAGGAATCGAAAGGAAAGTGAAAAGGCAGTGATAACTGTTACACTGTCTGAAATGGCTCATGACTACGCATGCCTACCTCAGGGCAGACTGACAAATGCATGGTGGTGGTATGTTCTATAATTAGATTTCCCCAGCCCAGTAACGACTGTGAACTCCTGGACTACTGTAACAGTCTTTCCGTGCAACCATAGACAGTTCACTTAGGCTCTCCAGTCTATCTTGCCACCCAGGCAAGCTAGACTTAGTGATAAATGATCACTTATTCCAAAAATCACAAAATATTCAGGTTGCTCCCAGTCCCAAGAGACCAGTCACTTACCCCAGATCAGTTTGTACCTTAGATCTCACGCCAAAGACAATGTTGGTAGCCAATCCTATAGTAAACTAATTAAGGATTTATTAACTAGGAAAAAATGAGTTATTTACAGGTTAAAGCAGGAAGCATATATGCACAAATTAGTTAAATCTGTGTCTCAAAAGGTGACGGATGTAGTAACCGGTCAGTGCTGAATGTCTTTTAAGGGCTATGCCAGGTTGACCCTGGGGATCTCTGCTTTTTGATTCTTAGCACTAGCCCTTGTAAGAGTCCAAACAGCAAAGAGGTATTCATGTCAACTGTCTTTATTTCCCTCTTCCAGCATTCAAACCAACGGGATGAGGCCTTCTGTACATACTTCTGCATGGGTGGATGGGGCAATCAACAAAGCTTTTGTCTTAAAGGCCTGCTTAATTTTAATAGCCCTCCTGGAAGGGGGAGGGGAGAGGCACTCTTTCTGTCTGAGTTCAGAGCAGGCATTTGTACTATTATAAAACAAAGATAAAGTATCTTGCAGCAGGGAATACAGACATTACAGGTAATGCAGCAATTTACAAGTATTTTATAGAATCTGTACACAAAAAACATTATTTCAAGTCTAACACCTATCTTGAACAATACTAACATATAGGTGAGCTGGTCTGGTTTACAGCTATGAATTTGTCAGTGCTCAGCTGATGGCTACAGACTTGGCAAGAGCTGGTACCTGGTTTACCAGCATCATATTAACAATTAAAGCAGTTTTATATTCAGTAAGAAAATGCATACAGCGGAAACCTTCCAGTTAAGGAATGCAATAGGGCTAGAATACTCGTATGTAACAGTTGTATATTTTCGACGTAGCTCTGTCAAAGGCCATACAGTGAGGAAGTGGCAGAGGCAGGATTAGAACTTTACAGTTCCATTAGATCATGAGGGCTATGTATGTTGTAGGTTTGTTTTTTACTGTGGGGAAAATACATAGAGCCCTCAAATTCATTGTCAGAGTGGCTAAACTTCTATAATGAATTATTAACATTTATCCTGTGATAGTTCTGACTTGCAATGTTGTCTCAAATTTTCACATACTTAGACGGGAAAGGGAAGTGATGTTTAGGATAAATTAAACATATTGATAGAGCTTCAAACATTTGCTTCATTATAAGTATCCAGGCCCCTATTCAGGAAAGCACTTAATCACATGGTTACATTTATGCACAGGCTTAAATGCTTTCTTGAATCGAGATACTTTTCTGAATCAAAGCATTTTGGGAGGCCCACACTACTTCCAGTTCACTCCTTCTACTTCAGGTCCTTCCCCAATCCCAACAGAAGCCCTGGCTCTCCCATCTCCCAAAGGACAAAATAATACAGATGGTCACATGGCCTAAATCACTGCTGTCACAGAATTGTGTCCTCTCTTCAGACAGTGACCAGAGATGGTAGATCCCAGAACTCCCTCTCTTGAGCCTATTGAATGAATATTTAAAATTTAAGATGCTATGGTACTTCTGCAAATTTTTTTGCCCCAAAGTATATCGCAAGATAGTTACATCCTGCAGTATTCAAGACCAGGTCATCTCTCTCTCTCTCTTCGCTCAAGATTAGTGATTTTCATCATAATGAAAGTATAATGGATATTTTGTGAGGCACTAAATGGTGGGAAGGTGAAAAGTTTTTTTAAATTTTTAAAGAGAGGAGTTCATTTGACCTCTGATAGGTTTATAATAGCTTCTACTACACCAAAAGAGGAGGCCTGATCAGGAAGGAAAAGAGCTCGTTTGTGAGGATGACTCACAGCGAGAGAGAGGAGCCATCCCTCTGTTACTTAAACTGAAATTTTTTTGACTTAGAGAAATTGAACACAGAAGCTATCAGAAAATTGGGTAGATGATTTCCTGTGTCATGGGGCTGTTGTGAGGACTTATTAGCTAATGTTGGTACAGCACTTTGAAAACCTAATAGTTTGGTACCGAAATGCAAGTTTTTTGTCAGTGCCTTGTTCTAGTGTTCATACAGTGGTGTGTGTGTTCTGAAATTCAAGACTCTGCATTTAAAGAAACTGCCTGACAGCTTGTCATTTATTGAGCATTTTGAAATATGTGCACTTATAACTCCTGATTCACAAGCCAGGTGACAGTGAACTTATTTAATTGAATTTTAATTATTTTTTTTAATTAAAACGTCACACTAATATTATGGAACATAATTAGCAAGGAGGTACATATGTTTTATGTCTGTATTAGGGCATACTAGTGTATACTACTTTCTTTCCCCTACCCCTGCAACCCGGACACATTCTTCTTATACTCTGAGCATATTCACTCAACTAATTCTCACATTCACTCACGAGAATTAATTTTCAAATACTGGACAATTACAGACATTCACAGATTATAAACTTAACACATGGTCAGCTGTTTTCTTCATTCACCTTTTGTTTTCGTTTATGCTTCTGGAGTGACATGTATATTGAAACCACCATCATGAAGTATGCTGAAGGCTATGGTTGCATCATTGGAAGAACCCTTAAATCAGACACTCTCAAGACTTGGGCTCTTAGGCTCCACATATGCAGCCTGTAGGTGGAAGACACTGCAAACATAAATTACACCCATGAGGCACAAATACAAGAGATCCACAAAGAAGAAATGAAGTTATGAATTGCTATGAATGAAAGGCAAAGAGAAACCATTAGTTGGAAGCTAGAACTGTGTATTGGTCCCTTAGACACCAGTAAGCACCCAGAAGCAACAGCCAATAAACAAGGACATTACCATTAATCAATGTAGACAATGCACTTCCAATATGAATTTGCAAAATGCAAGAATTTGAATGTAGCTGGCCCATAGGGTTCTATGACAGAGACACTGGCAGTGACAAAAAAGCATGTAGTGGTTGGTCCATCAAAGGTTTCTAATGCTAAACTCATCTATTCAAGGGTGGTGACGCACAAGTTCACAAGAGGCTGACATTAAGAATATTTTGTTACATGAGTTGGCTCCTGTGCCAACATCAGTGTTCACTGTCTCTGGTGACATGAAGATTGCAAAGGCTAAGTTTAACCTAAGGAATCAGCTGCAGACAGAAGTCTCAGCTAAACACACTTCACAAGAAGTCACCGGCAGAGTCCATGATGGTTCCACAGTTCTTTGGTTAGTACACTGGCCAGCAAGTGATATCATCATGTATGTCATGAACAGTTTTGTAGTCCACATTGAACATAAACTAGCAGCAGGTGATGTATACCTCATCTTTGACAGGTACAAAGATTTCAAGATAGAGTGTCACAAGATCTAGCAAAGCTACAGAAGCAAGCGGAGTACATCAGCTGAGTACAGGTACACAGCCACCTCCACAGAAAATTGTATTTATGTTTACTGAAAATAAGAAACAATTGACTGACATCATTTGTACAGAACTCATTCAAGACAAGAAGTTTCACCAGCAACGTGCACTGAAGCACAAACTAATCGTCGCAGGCAGAGACAACACAGCTGTTAAAATAACTATGTAGGTGTGGTGTTCAACAAAGAAGATATGGCCCACACACGAGGAAGCCAAAAAAAATCCTTATACAACAAGTGGTGTTGATTGCAAAAGAGAAACCAATGGGAATATCAGTATTACCAGATGGCACTGACATTTGTCCTACTCTTGCACTATATACTTTGAATGTGACCTAACATCTTTAGTGATTATGGAACCCTGTAATAGACATCCATTTTATTGTAGAGCAACTCTGAAACATTGTACTGGGATTGTTAGCTGCCCACACACTCTCAGGCTGAGATACAATAGTTTTTTCTATTTTGACCTGGGCAAAGTGTTGATTCTTCAAGCTAGATACTCACCTCTCTCAGTTGGGTGACATCCATGCAGCAATGGTATGCTGGCAACCACGTTCATGGCTGCATGCTATGGACAATCCAATTGTGCCACAATATCAGAAGCACAGTACAAATTATGGGCAGCAGAAATGGCCAAAGGTACCATGGCAATACCAAAGCTCAACTCCTTATCTCCAACCACTGAAGTATTTATAGAAAATGTAAAATGAGCACATCTGTGTGGGAAAAGTGCTTTGCAGCCAGGTACACCACCCGCTGCAGTATGGATACATATGCAACAGTTCAAAGTCTCTTTCCAAAAACTGGGACACGGACTCAGCCCTCCGATCAAGAATAGACCATCAAGCAGGAAATCTTCTAAAACAAAAATATTTATTTAGAAGCGAGTGGTTACAGTAAAAGAGTAGAGAAATAAAATAGGGTTACAGTTAAGGGAATAAAGTGGCGCGGCAAATAAAAAAGCAACATTACAATAACAATGTCAACTCTATGGCATATAACAATATAATTCACTTAATACTCTATACCTTATAACAATATAATTAAACATTGAACAATACATCAATTAAACATTCAATATTAAACACTTAAGACTAAGCATCTAGTAAGCGCTGGCATGGCAGTTACTAAATGGGTAGGAGGAGATCTCACTCAGACCACAGACATTCAGCTTTATTTAAAATCAAAACCCATATGCTCTAGGATGTTAAAGTAGAAGAAAATTGAACTTACAGAAGCCTTCTTCAAAATCCCTCTGAACCGTCTTACAAGGTCCTTCTGCTCTGTTTAAATTAGGGATCATTGGTAAATTTAGGTAGCGCAGGTTCTCTGGTGAGTTCACCACAAGCTGCTGCTGAGATAAATGCTGCTCTGTGGTGGCAGAGACGGACGCCTGTTGGTAGCTGCTGTGGTGGCCTCCTGCTGGCTGGGTGACAGAAACGGCCATTGCCAGGGGCAACCTTGGAACCCTGGGTGGACTGCTGTTACTGCTGCTGCAAGAGCTGCCTGGGAACGATTCTAGCGAGCCTGGGTTGCACTGCTACTGGGCGGCATGACTAGGATGGAAAAATAATTAGCTATTACAGAAGCGGTTGCTATGGCTTGTGGTGCCTCTGTAGTAGTAGCTGCTTTGTGAGCAATGGCCACTAGTGAGCATTGTCTGGGGCTAGCGAGCATTGTCAATGGTTGTGATCATGGGTAGCTAGCTACTGTGCTGCTAAGGCAATAGTTAGCTTTCTTACCCAGCAGGGTTCCAGTGGTGTGGTTGCTGCAGCTCTGAGTGTCATCTTTCTTCCAGGTGTCCTGTAGGGTTCCGCTCTCCTACAGGTCCCTGTCCCCTACGAAGTTTTATTCTGCTGGATGTTGCCTTTTTATATGATTTGCAGCTTATTAGTGATAATTTATTGTAATTCAGCTTTCAGGGATTTGCATATGCTAATTTGTCACATGTATCAACATGTGACACTCAAGCTCAGCCAATTGGTTTCCAGAGATTATCATATGTTAATTATATGCTACTTAGTCACGTGTCTTAGTAGCTCCTTCATCGTCCTCTCAATGTATGCCTATCGAGTTTTTCAGCTGACCTTTGGATGAACCCTAGCTACTTCCTGTTTGAAAGTCCCATGTATTCTTATGGGCTTCAATGTATCTCTATGGGATTTTGCTGAGTCATTCCTCACAGGAAGTGGAATTTGCCATTGCATCATAAGAAGTGGACTCATTACATCATAGGTAATGGACCCCTATATTAGAAATGGGATCGCCCACTATATTACATCACCCTATAGCCACCATTACTAGATGTTTCTAATTTAAACTATTCTTAATTTTTATTTAAAGATTTATTCCTAAAACTAATTACTATCCTAAGCATTCCAAAGGGTCCTGATACTATTACCACTTGTTTTATGTCCAAATTAAGCAGCAATTAGAATTTTTCTGAATTTAAATACTTCCCGAGGTTTTTCTGAAAATTTCCCATTTAAAGTGTTTGTAAGGCATTTTGGGCAACTGAGGCAAAATCTCTGGTCACACAGATGGAGTGGAGAACATCTGTGCACTCTCATGCCTGCAGACACCCACCCAATAGCAGTCATAAAACATTTAGCTGCCTCTAATATCCATTTTGTTATGTTCAATATCTTCATTAATGATCTGCAGGATGGCGTGGATTGCACCGTCAACACGTTTGCAGATGACACTAACCTGGGAGGAGTGGTAAATATGCTGGAGGGTAAGGATAGGATACAGAGGGACCTAGACAAATTAGAGGATTGGGCCAAAAGAAATCTGATGGGGTTCAACAAGGACAAGTGCAGAGTCCTGAACTTAGGACGGAAGAATCCCATGCACTGCTACGAACTAGGAATAGAGTGGCTATGCAGCAGTTCTGCAGAAAAGGACCTAGGAGTTACAGTGGACGAGAAGCTGGATATGAGTCAACAGTGTGCCCTTGTTGCCAAGAAGGCTAACTGCATTTTGGGCTGTATAAGTAGGAGCATTGCCAGCAGATCGAGGGACGTGATCGTTCCCCTCTATTTGACATTGGTGAGGCCTCATCTGGAGTACTGTGTCCAGTTTTGGGCCCCACACTACAAGAAGGATGTGGAAAAATTGGAAAGAGTCCATTGGAAGGCAACAAAAATGATTAGGGGACTGGCGCACATGACTTATGAGGAGAGGCTGAGGGAACTGGGATTATTTAGTCTGCAGAAGAGAAGAATGAGGGGGGATTTGATAGCTGCTTTCAGCTACCTGAAAGGGGGTTCCAAAGAGGATGGATCTAGGCTGTTCTCAGAGGTAGCAGATGACAGAATAAGGAGTAATGGTCTCAAGTTATAGTGGGGGAGGTTTAGGTTGGATATTAGGAAAAACTTTTTCACTATGAGAGTGGTGAAGCACTGGAATGGGTTACCTAGGGAGGTGGTGGAATCTCCTTCCTTAGAGGTTTTTAAGGTCAGGCTTGACAAAGTCCTGGCTGGGATGATTTAGTTGGGGATTGGCCCTACTCTGAGCAGGGGGTTGGACTAGATGACCTCCTGAGGTCCCTTCCAACCCTGATATTCGTTGATTCCCCTAGGCAACATATTTTGCCCCTCTAAGCTAGAGCCAGCCTTGAGTGTTGTATCATTTCAGACTTTGATGTTGATATGTATTTTGTTTCTCTTTGTGGCTGTATGAAGCACAGAAAAAGGCTGTTGCACTAAAAATACATTTGTTTGAGCTATCTCTATACTCTGCTGCATTTGTTACTCACATGTAAGACACAAAGCATCAAAAAAAAGTGGCAGCAGGTCTTCATTAAAGGGAAAGAGTTTATTTCATATTTTATTATCTTTCTTCACTTGTCATGAGTGAGGTTGGAAGAAAATGAGAAATGGAAATGAGGGGGCCTAGAGATGGAAGTGAAATAAAGCTCTCTATAATGTATGCTCAGAAAGAAATTACTGTACCACCCACAAACAACATCAGAAAAGGCTAAGACTGAGGCTGATGGATTTTAGGACTTCTTTATAGTTATCAGAGAATTAAAAAAAAAAAAAAAAGAACAAGGGGGCTAAAAAAAGGACTGATGAGCAAATAATGGTGCATTTTTTGTCTTGTTTTTAAATAACTGATGGATTAAAAAAATCAAAATGTCACTCCCATTCTCACAAAGAGAGCAGAGCTGGGTCTGGATCTCAAATTCCACCTTGGATGTTCGGATTCAATATTCAAGAAGCAAATCTGAACATAATTTAGTCAGTATGTATTGACAAGCAATGTTAGAGGATCAACAAGGGTTAATGCAGTGAACTAGATACAACTGAAGTGAGATTTTTTTTTTTGTTTGCAACAGAGGTTGAGAGATAGAAATGAAGAGTGAAAAGTAATTTATGCCAGAACAAACAGTGTACAAGATGAAATCTTTACATGCAGTGTAAGTAACTTAAGATGGACCAATTGGGAAACTTACATGCTGGGTAAAATTTGGAAAAGCACCTGAGCGCCACATTTTCAAAAGCGACTTAGCGCCTAGTCCCAGATCTGCAAAAGTATTCAGGTACCCAAATGCCTCAAACCACCATTCAGATGCCACTGGCATTCTCATAATCACTGCTCAATTGTTATGTAACTTCCTAAATCCTCATGGCTTTTAATTGCCACTGGTCAGGATTTGCAAAGCTACCTAAACCCTGACGCTGCCTTACAGCTAATGAGCTACTTGGAGCCCTAGCTCAAGCCAAACCTTGGAGGCCCTAAAATGAGATTGGGCCATCATGTCAATATAGGCAATCATGGAAGACCTGATACCTGTCAAACCCTGCATTAGGATGACTGGGTGTGAGGACAGCACAGTGCTGGCACAAAAACATAGGGGCAGGGCGCACAAGGAAATGTAAAGTAAGCATGACGGAAATATTGAGCACGAGTAGGGGAGATCGAGAGAGAGAGAGTTTCAGCTGCTAAGGTATGGTTTCAGCTTGCTGGCTTCTGAGGATCTCTTTCTAGGGGTCTAACTCTTCCAAAGTATCAAATGGGTAGCCTGGGCGCATAACTTGGGAGTGAGGGTTCCACTAAGTAGCAAGTTGCCAAGGGGTTAGGTGTTAAATATTGAATGGAACAATGCCTAAATACCTTAGAGAATCTGAACCCTAGACACTTTTTTGCAAATTTTACCCCATCTCTGAATTTGACCATCCTCTCTTTGCAAAGATATTGCCAACATAATGGAATGGGAGAAAAGCTGGGAACTTTAGGAAGGACGAAGGATTTTAGTCTGACTTTGGATAGAACTTGCTGTTACAATTGCATGATATTGTGGGCATCTTGGAAATGTTTATAGACATTGTGAGCAAGACACAAGAAGTAATTGTGCACAATTGTGCACTAATCCATCGACTGAGCACTAACAAGGCCTCAACTGGAGTACTATGTCCAGTTCTGGGCTCCATGCTTCAGGAAAGAAGTGGACATATTGGAGAATGTCCAGAGGAGAGCAACAAAAATGACTAAAGGTCTAGAAAATACGAGCTATGAGGAATGATTGACAGCAACAGGTTTATTCAGTGTGGGAGATGGCGGGGGGGGGGGAAATTAATTTTCAAGTATGTAAAAGGTTGTTATAAAGATGAGGGTGATACATTGTTTTCCTTAACCACTGACGACAGATAAAGAAGTAATGGGCTTAAATTGCAGCAAGGGAGATTTAAGTTAGACATTAGGGAAAAGCTTCTTAACTGTCAGGGTAGTTAAGCACTAGAACAAATTACCTAGGGAGGTTGTGGAATCTCCATCACTGGCGGTTTTTAAGAACAGTGTAGGCAAACACCTGTCAGGGGTGGTCCAGATAATGCTTAGTCCTGCCTCAGTGCCGCGGACTGGACTAAATGACCTCTTAAGGTCCCCTCCAGTCCTACATTTCTGTGATAGCCCTTCATGTCAAACCTCTGTGGCAAAGATGATCCTAGAGACATAACAAGAGAAGAGCTCGTACAACATCTGGAGAAATACACTTTGATGATATCTTGCCCGTGGATGTTTAACAAGTCTAGTGGAATTTTTGGGGTGATAGCACAGAAAGCAGGCAGGCATGAAGCAGTGCAGGTAATCAATTTGTACTAGCTGGTATTGGACACAGTTATACAATAGACTAACTTGTAAGATTAGCAATTATGGCACAGAAGGCAGTGACCGTCAATGGATTTGGAACTAATTACATTTAGTAAAATTAAGTAAGTAATTTTATAATTGCTGGAAAAAAAGCATGCCTTTTGTTTCATTGCTGTAGGTTATAATGATAGAAGAAGCTGGGTGGTAGAGGTAGACAACACTGAACTCAGGACTAAAGAGAGCAGTAGGGGAGGCACACTTTTCATTTCACAAATAAAAGAATGACTTACTGTGAGCCTAGGATTCATATTTACAGATGTTAGCAAAGTTTATAGGAAAAGGATCAAACCTAGAAATATCTAGATAGTTTAATAATAGGAATGCCTTAGAAGGCTTGAAGATTCAGTCAAGATGTTTATCTGAAATTCTGGAAATCATGGGAGAACTGACTGTTAGTGTTCCTTATTCCCCATGAACCCTTTACTTACAGATATCTCCCACCCTGCACTGAAATAGTCAACCATGTCCTCAGCACTGAGTATCCCTTCCCCCAGGCCCTGCAGACGGCCCTCCTCAAAGTTAGGAATCCATGAGTGGAGAGGATGTCTGGAGAATAGGGCTAGGGGAAATCTCAGAAGTAGATAAATCCAAAGTCTTTATTAACTACTGCTGCCCCAGCTTCACTGTGGAACAAATGTTATATGAACTTTTTCAAAGCTCAGAGTTTGGGGTTTGGTTCACTTTATCTGCAACAGAGAGATTAGCATCAATTTTTATTTCATCCTTGCTGGCTTGTTCATCCCTCCTGAGACCATGTGTAAGTGATTTTGTGAATATTAACATGGAGAAGACTAAAATATAAATTTTAGGATTCAAAAATATGCATCCACATTTCCTTTCCAATCTGGTGTATTTCAGAGATCAAAGTTGATGGTTCTCCATTGCTCAACATAAAACTAGTTAGAATTTTCATCTGTGTGGTAATAATTCTTCGATTTAAGGATTAATGTGAATTGATTCCTCTATCACCATAAGTTTTGTTCCCCCCTCCCAAATTGCTTATTCAGTAATGTTTTTCTTCCTAGTTCTAGAAAACCTGGATTAAATGTTGAAACTTCAACTGTTAGAAAGCAAATTTATCTTTTGCCTTTTGAGTGGAATCAAAATCAGTTTTCATTCTTGTTTCATCGTGAACTTGGGTTCTGATATCTGTCTCAATCAAGTTTTATTTGTTGAATGTAGTGAACTACATTAATAGTAAACTATAGATGAGATGAACATCAAGAAATTAAAAAACTTCTGATTTCCAGACAAATGTACCTGTATCATATTGTACATATTTTGGCAAGGAACAGTAATACAAAATCCTTTAAATATGCAAGGGGCTGAGTTACAGTTGTTGAGGGAACCATAACTTTGAGCTACCTGACTTACTATGTACATCCATTACATCGTACTGATACTGATGGACTTTATTGCATTTAAGAAATAAAACAATAATGGAATTGTGATATTGGGCAGGGACTAAACCTGCACTGGCAAGGTGATGGAATAGATGGCCTAATCGGCTTTCCCAGCTCTAATTTCTGTGATTCAATAACATGCTGGATCCAGCTTAGTTTTTGTTCTTGAACTAATTTTAATTTTTCTTTTTTGGGGAAAAATGCTGGTGTTCCAAATTGACATAACAGGGTACACTCTTTAAAACAAGCTAAGCTGTGTGTCAAAGTAAAACTGTTGCCATAGTAACTGGCTGCATATTATATGTGCGGCAGCCTAGTTTAATCAGTCAAATTGTTCCTTGTCAAAAAAAGGAAAAGAAAAACCAGCCACAAAGCCATTTTGGAGCAAGAGAAAAAAAGAAGAGTTTAATAAAAACCAGCCACAGCTCTGTTAAATTCTCTTTGCCAAACTGTGAGCTTCTGGTTTGCAAAGGACACTTCATATTCTATTTTCTCATGTAGTGTGTCCAAAAATATGGAAACTTGGTTTTGTTTTGCTCACTGCCTTAAACAATCCTTTTGGGCTGGCTATGGGCCAAAAATAAAAAAAGGCTTATGATATGCTTCCCCCAAAACAGATCTTAATAAGATGTGAAAGTCTAGGCATGTAGTTGCTACTTGCCACGGTTCATGAAATGTGTTGGTCTCAGTACTGCATGTTATAACTTTGCCATTTTGGGATGACTTCTAACAAAAATGGCACGTTTCTTGGTTGCAGATGAACTCAACTGACAGTTAAATCAATACTTGCTTCTTCGTCTCATTTGAGAAACTCAGCAATTAGTTGTGGCAAGAGACAGTGCTGTCTAATTAAAAATGAATGTGAGGGCTGGAAAAGCCCTTTTATTATTTAAGGAACATATTTATTTACTTATAAATTGTTTGTGTTTTTGCAGCTTAATTTATTTTCTGTAGCATCCAAACCAGCTGGTAGTCATGTCAGATTACTATCCATTTTATCCTGAAAGTCTATGACAAATCAAGAAACATTACATCCTCAAAACAATCCAAGGAAAGGAAAAAGAACTATACGTATGGCTGACAATCATTACAAAAAGAAAAGGAGTACTTGTGGCACCTTAGAGACTAACAAATTTATTTGAGCATAAGCTTTCGTGAGCTACAGCTCACTGGAATGCATCCGATGAAGTGAGCTGTAGCTCACGAAAGCTTATGCTCAGATAAATTTGTTAGTCTCTAAGATGCCACAAGTACTCCTTTTCTTTTTGCGAATACAGACTAACACGGCTACTACTCTGAAACCAATCATTATATGATGATAATTTATAGTACTTAATATTTATATGGCACTTTACATGTACTACTCCTGAGGGCATTCTGCTCCAAAAAATTAAAAATTCTGTGCACGATATTTTAAAATTCTGCACATTTTATTTGTCAATAAATAAATGCAGAGGCTCCAGCATTCCAGCATTGCACTGGGGAGCAGAGGCCACTGGCTGCACAAAGGTGGGAGATCACCCTACAGTTCCTCCCCCACCCCTGGGACACGGACTCAGTGGTGAGGCTTCACCCAGTCCTGACACAGCACAAGGCCTGGGCCTGCACCAGAACCACCCTGAGGCTCTGCCCCTCTGCACCTGGTGCACCAGGTGTGGGGCAGCAGGCTAAATCAGGCAAGATCCAAGTGTGGAGGGGCTCAGTGTGTGGGGGATCCAGTTGTGGGGTGAGAGGATTCTGTGTGGGACAATCTGGGTGCAGGCAGCTCACCATGGGGTCTAGGTGTGGGGGGATCTGGATGCACAGAGGCTCATTGGGAGGGTTCCTGCAGGGCGTTCCAGGTGAAGGTGGTTGGGGCTCAGCAGAGGGGCCTGGGTGCTGGAGGAGGAGTGGAGCTTGGTGGGGTGGGGGTTTGGGTGCATCTAGTTGGGGGTCAGTAATGTGGAGGTCTGGATGTGGGGCCCCAGGGGGGAGGGTTGAGGCTCAGCAGGGGGTGGTCTGGGTGCAGGAGTGGGGGTCTGGAAATAGGGGGTCTGGTTGCAGGGGCTTCAGATGCAGGGATTGAGGTCCAATGGTGTGGGGTTTGGGTATGGAGCGTTGCGGGGTTCTGGGTGTACAGAGTGAGGCTTGGAAGGGGTGTCTGGGTATGGGAGGTCCAGATGCACGAGGGTTGGGCAGATGCGGAGTTGCTTCCCACACAGCGTCTCCTCCCCCTGCAGCTGAGGAGCGATGTGGGCAGGAAGCAGGGAAGGATGCTGAGCTTCCTGCAGCTGGGGGAGGTTTCTGGGGGTGGATCTGACATCCCCAGCCACTCCTTGCAGGGGAAGAAGTCGTCCCGTCCTATCTTGGCTCCAGACCAGCTGGAACTAGCAGCTGATTCCAGCTCAGGGTAGGAGCCACTGGCTGCGGTGTCCCCAGCCCTGCAGTGATTTACCTCTACACCAGGTGCTCTGGGTGCCTTAAATGATGTACCTGCGCTGTTAGGGAGTGGTGCGTGACTGCTCTTGCAGCTTCCCTGTCAGAAAGTCATTTTTCTGCGGGGAAGCAAAAAAATCTCCAGGGGACATGAATTCTGTGCACATGCAGTGGCGCAGAATTCCCCCCAGGAGTAATGTACAAAGCACTGTACAAACATGACCTAATTAATTCCCACAAATCCCCTAAAAGTTAGGTAAATATTACTAGCTTAACTTTACTGATAAGAGTATTGAGACAGAGAGCTAAAGTGGCTTTCCTCCTGGCTCACAGTCTATCAGTGTTCGAGTCAATTTGCTTATTCCCACTGGTGCCTCTAGAGCACGGTGACTGGCAGATTAAAAATAGATAGGTTCCTCAGGCCATAGAGCCTCTTTTTTGCCTGCGTGTTCTTATCATTTAACCATTAGAAATGGATACAATTTTCAATCCAAATTATTATGATGATGGCCTTTTTTCTAACAAATTTATAGCAGAAAATTATTTTATTGGCAATTTTCTCTTCTTTTTTACTTATCTTTCTGGTGGGGGGTGAAGGACAGAAAATGACTGTGCAGTTAAAAAGTTTCCCAGTAATGCATTTAGAATGTTCCAAAGAAGGATGATACATATCTGAGTAAACAATGGAGAAAATATTTGTGTATGGAAAAAAACCCACTTTCTTCTTCATTCTGCTACATTTTTAAAGACCTGCGTTTTTTCTGCTGAGAAAGTTATTAGTTTTTTAATACAAAAAAATATACAGCACAAGATTAATGTGACCACAAAAGGGTCTTTCCTGTACTTCTTATCACTGCCACCATGACTTTCATCAGGTGCCTCAACTGAGATTCTCAAAAGCAAACCTAACTATCCACTCCTCCTCTCTACGTGGCAGCCTAAACATTTTTTTTGTCCATTGTTTATTTTTTGTTCAGTTTGTGTTGTAATATGTCTCTTTAGTTTTTAAATATTGAGAAACCATTTCTGTATTCACTAATATAGGACCTGACCCCATACTCTTCACTCAAAACTCATACTGACTTCATGGGGTGGAGGAGAGGGTGAGAGAGAGAGAGAGTGAGCTGCACAATTGGGCTGAATCCTCTTTGATATTTTTGCAGAATTGTAATTTGCATTTGCAGGGAAAAATAAGTCCTTCTCTCAGGAATTCAGAGAAGTCAAAAATGACCTTTCTGATTATTGTCCCCATCAGCACTCATTCAATAGCTGACATTTATGCTCATGGATAACCAGTTGTTCAGAGCTGCAGACTGAAGTTTTAAAGATATCCAAAATCAGAGCTCTGCTTGGTGCCATTGAAGAAGGGGACAAAGGTATCTCTAAGATGTTTTATGCTCCCCGATTCTTTGGGGTGCCTTTACTGAGGCCAGGGGTGCCTGGAACACAGGATGCTCTAGATATGACCCCTTTGTCCCCAACAAGCCTGCTCCTTGAGGGGCCTGGGAAGAATGGAATACAGATGAGATAATAGCTTTGAATTTAGAGGTTCATCCTTTTTATTTAAATCTGGATCACACATTTGTTCTTCTAGCTTTGGTATGTAATCTCTAGCTCCAAATTTTATATTGGTTGGGAACACAGAAGAATACCCCCATCAACATAAAGTTATCCAATATGGTTTCTTCCTGGGAATGCTGGCGCAAGCCTCTCCTTGGGATCAGATGCATTACTACTGTGGGGAAAGGCCACTATATAGTAGAAAGAAAAGGAGTACTTGTGGCACCTTAGAGACTAACAAATTTATTTGAGCATAAGCTTTCGTGAGCTACAGCTCGTAGCTTATGAAAGCTTATGCTCAAATAAATTTGTTAGTCTCTAAGGTGCCACAAGTACTCCTTTTCTTTTTGCGAATACAGACTAACACGGCTGCTACTCTGAAACCTGTCATTATATAGTAGAAAGATTATCTAAATATTTGAAGGGGCTAAGATATTATGGTGATAGGCAAAGCATAAGACAATAGATAGAACTGAACAGAACTCTGTCAGAATATCTCAAGTTTATTCCAGATCACTGTTCTTCTCTGTGTACCCTTATTGCCGGGTCACAGATTCTGCTGGCTAGAAGAATACATATAATTAGATCTTTGAGTATTTAATATCAGCACAATTGCAAAGTGAATTCAGCTGCAGTATTTTTCTCTTCTTACATTGTTCCCCTTGAGCACTAATTTAATACAGTATTCACAAACATGCTTCTTTTAGGAATGATGTTTATCCATATATTATCATTCTCAGGCTGTGAATGCATAAAATAGTAATACTAATTTCTAATAAACATATTTGACATTGAAGAGGTGGGCTGTATACAACCAGTAAGCTAACAGTAAAAACTGAAATACTGATGACCATTAGTATGCAAATGTGGACTCAAATATAACCTTGTTGTTAGAATATTCAAAATTTTTTTTTTGCAAATGAGTAATCATAAAGAAGTCAAAATTATCCCCAGAGAAAATGCTTTATTTGATGTACATAAAATTGAATGTTTTGGAGCTGATGATGAAATTGCCTCCTAGAACTTTATATGATGTAGGAAGATGAATTAAAATTTCTTGTAAAATATAACAGGTGGTCAATCCACCAGGAATGGAGGAAATCCATTTGAGTATATGACTAGGCTAAAATCCCAACAGATGTTTTACTTTCAGAACATCAGATAATTTATGTATATAAATTAATTTTCCTATTTGTATAATTTTATTTTCAAATATAATTACATTACTTAGCTTTTATTCCACAGTCTGACTTCACTGAGGCTTGTATTCATATTATTTATTATTTCATAAAGAGCATACGCCTCATGTAAGTAAATTCTGTTACAATCAGACCTTGACCTAGATTTCCTGCAGTTCTCAGAAATGATGTTTCTGAAGTCATTAAGAGACTGCGGTGTATAAAGCTGATCTGCTGTGAGAGGCAAGTGAATTCCTGGAATATGAAATGTAGTCAAAGCTCAGCCTGTAAATTCAAAATGGACAAAACTCATCATTCTGCTCTCAAAAGCCATTTTTAGCATGTTCAATAATTACCTCACAGCTGGTTTTAATAAAATGTGCATTGGAAAGGAGCCAGGTTCATGCAATATTTAAATATGCTTAGCTGGAAAATAGTGTCTTATTGCAATCTCACTTTGAAACTGGTAGTAGAAAACAGACGTATTATGGTTTTAGTGCAACAGTAGAAAGATCAATGATATATATATATGTGTGCGTGTGTTTTTACCCTAGGCCGTGAAATGTCATACAGACTGAATACCTAAGAAAAACACAGAAGCAGATATAAAATGTCAATGCTAATTTGAAGTAGCAGTTGTCTTCAGGACCCTTAGTAGAAGAATGCATAACATTATTAAGAGAGTAGATGAAGAAGTCCGATAGGAATAGAGCCTTCTGGAATCCAACCTCAGCAATCGGAGGAAAAGGATTTAATGGAAAAATAATCACCTAATCCTAGGCAATAGTGTTCCCTGTTCATTGCTTCAGAGGAAGGCAAGTCTCTAGCTCTCAAAAATACTGAAAAGCTCAGTTAGCTCTTCGAGTCCACTCATGTCTATTCTTTCTTTAACACAATGCCCAACAATTATAAATCTCTTTATTTCTATGACATCTGACCCAGGAAGTACATTCAATACTTTAGTAGGTTTTTAGCTGAGGTTGGAGCTTGGATGAGATCTGGCTGGATGGGACTCATTCTGGTTAACACTGAGATTTAGAGAAGCAACCACAAATATTTTTCAACTGAAGGAGCATACCCACTGTTTGTTACTCAGCTTTGCAATTTATTGATCATGTTGGATCCTCAGTAATTTCTGAATATCCAAATTGTAGCAGTAACCAATAACTTTGTTTTTAATTTGCACTTGGCAATAAGATTGCAATGTTGTCTATGATGTGACTCATACTACAACTAATTTTTTGTCAGCCTCAAAAATGAATTACAAAAATGTGTTCAACATGAGGATGTATCAGAAGATGACTAGAAAATTTCACCTTTGTAAATGCAGATGTTAATTGTTAAACTGTGTTTAAATCAAGGAGACCATTCAAGCTCTGTAATGCACACTGGTTTCCAGATACCTGGTGGATAAAGTTTGAGGTATTAGTTTTGATCTTTAGGGCCCTAAATGATTTGAGTCCAGATTTCTGTAAAGAACAACACAGTTATCACAGGTTTCAGACTGGTAGCCGTGTTAGTCTGTATCAGCAAAAACAACAAGGAGTTCTTGTGGCACCTTAGTCTCTAAGGTGCCACAAGGACTCCTCGTTGTTTTTACAATCATTACAGAAACTAACTTGTAGCATGTTGAAGCATGGATGAAACATCCTTGACTCTGGAATTTACTCCTCATTTTAGTCAAAAGGAGCCCAGATTTGTTGATCTCCAGAACATGCTGTTAAATCAGTTAACTGTGAAATTAGCTAATATGATAACAAGTCAGCACGTTACTGGCTTTGAGAGAATGGGGTTTCCTAATTGTTCCAGGGCTATTGAGGAGCACACGAGTACATAAACCACAAAGGTTACTACTCCATTTTTATGCAGGCACTCGTGGACCACAGAGGCATTTTTATGAATGTCAGTGTGGGCTGTACAGGAAAAGTTCACAATGCCAGAATTTTTTTGCCTCTCTGGAGCCTACATTCATGGACAGGTTGGGGCACTATTGCCACCAGATTATATTGACATAAATGGTGTTACTGTCCCCACTGTTGTTCTGGGGGACCCTGAATAACCCACTTTTGCCTTGGCTTATGAAACCCTTCCCTGATTTCAGAGGCCCTAACCAAAATAAAAAAAAGGTTTAATTATACTCTTAGCAGCTGTAGAATGGCTACTGAATGTGCTTTTGGAAGATTAAAATCACATTGGAGGTGTCTACAAATCCATTTGGATTCCTGTGTCATCAGTCCTGCCCCTGTTAATGGGACTTGCTGTGCTAATCACAACCTTTGTGAAACCAGAGGTGAGTGATTTCCCCCTGAATGGGACCTATGTTCCCTCAGCCAGAAAGTACGGGGTGTACAGAAGTCAGGCAGCAAAAGTCGGGGATGCTTTGAGCGCTCCCATTTTGGACTTGCATAGACCAAAGGAAGAGGGGGAATAGTACCTGTATGAATGTGCTTGTGGGGCGAAAAGTGGCTCATTTCGGGGGGGGGGGGCAGTGCTTGGTAGGGGTGTGGGCTTGATTACTGTGCAATGTAAGTCTGAATGACATGATGAATAATGAATTTGGTTGTGGGGGAGAAGAGGGCAGAGTAGGTGTATAGATGGCATTTATTCAAATGTTAATTGCTGTACCTAGCTAAACGGAGGAATACTGTTTGCTTACTAATACTTAATTGCTCCTGAACATGTTTTTAGCTTTATTAACTCAAATCATGATTATAGAATGTGATGCAGTGATAGAAATAAATTTTCTTGAAAACATAACCTGCTTTATTTGTAAACGTCTTAAAAAGACTAAAACACTCAGAGTTGGGAAGGCCAGCTGCCATTATAAAACCACATGCAAAGAATAGTTAATACCCAGCACAATCCTTCTACCACTGCATGTCCCCACTCTTTGCCCCTTTTCCCCTCAATTGACAGCAGGGGAGGTGGGTAGAGGTTTCTGTTGAAGAAGGAAGCCTGCATGGAGTGTAGTTGCCCTGTCCAGCTGCTCATGAGCCCTGAATGCTTGGGCCACCCCAACATGGAGATGTCCAAGCTACTGCTGGGCTGACGGCAGATTGCAGGGTGGTCATGCTGTGGTGGTGGTGGTGATGCAGCAGGAGCCTGGTTCTAAATACACCCTTCCCCACAATGTGACTAACTATCTGGAGTTCCTGCTTCGGGAGAACTTTGCAGCAATCAGCAGCCATGAGAGAATTAACATGATGCAGTGTTAGCTCACACATGGCTTAACTCTGCAGCTTTACTCCACCTGACACAGTTCTGGGAAAAAACTGACACCACATTTATACTCTGGAGAAACGATTTTGTGACCTGCAGACTGCATGACCCTAACTGAAATGCACTGGATTTGGAAGTAGAAGTGGCTCCATAAACCCAGGAAGAGTGATTACAAAGTGTCAAATTTCTTGTAACTGAAAAGGAAAACCAGAATGACCTTACCAAACACCTATGATTTAACTGTTAAAATAACCTTTACAGTTGTTTATGAATGTTTTGAATTCTAAGTCACTATTTTTAACTCCTCGTTGTGGGGGATACTAGGCTGTGTGATACAATCCGCCGTTAGTGGCCAAATGCTGGTAGCCAGGGTTTATCATTTTTGCATTTTTTCTTACAGCAGAAATCCCTCCCATTACTGTAATAATAAACTCTACATTTGAGCCATACACTTACTGGGCTCCAGGGCAACTTCTGTCTCCACTGGAGTTTCTGCAGGCTCATCAGCAGGCTGTTCCTTGTGGGGGCGGGAAGGAAAATCAAACAGCTCTTCCAAATAGGGACCAAGTGTTTGCTGTTGATCCTGATCCACAGCCTCCTCTGAGCCTGGTTTCATTAAGAGTCACTTTCTGCTCCTGCTGCTAGCTCCCATCAGTCCCCATGGTGCATTCAGGGCCCAGCAGGGAACCATCACTGCTGATCAGGTTGTCATGAAGCATGGTTGGCTCCATCCTGGATGCGGTGCCCAGAACCTGGTCAAAGTTGTCATATAATGGGCATTTCGTTGGCAAGTTGCTTGAAGTGCAGTTCTTATCCCGGATCTTCCAGTACTCGCCCTTCAGCTAAGAACTTAATACGCTCCCTGTACTGATCACCTGTTTGGAAAATTTGCAGAGTGGCCAGCCTTTTAGCTATTTGCTGGTATGTGTTGTTATTCCTGGTGCTTTTGCTGAAGTCCACAGTTTTACTTGCCTCACACCAGAGATTCACCAAAATCTGGCTGTGCTTCCATGACCATGAAGCAGCTCACTTAGCAAAAAGGCTTGATCAGTTTGCTCTACGTGGCAAACCCATGTGAGGCTCTCTGCTAGCATGCTTCCAGATTGGTGATCGGAAGAGAATGGGTTAATGCTGACCCGAGCTGCTGCTGTTTGCCAAACAGGGGGGGGGAGGGCAGCTTCCATTTTCAGTAGAGTGGATTGCCGATTGTTGAAAGAGAGAGGACTAAGTTGTCCTAGGGAATTGTGGGGTACTTGGCTGACTCCTGGGACCTGAGTCAAGCAGAACTGTGCCTACAGTGCAAAACCATAGGGCTCAGACCCTGGGTTCCGGCTTGACTTGAGCTTGGACCCTCTGCTCTGCAAGGTCCTGGGATTCTGGTTCGGAGACCAGGATTAGCACAATTGCAGTGTAGACGTAAGGGGTGTTAGGTTTGAACCTGGGTTCAAGCATGGACTTACGTTGCCCTGTGTCAGAGAAGTTCAAAGAGAAACACTTGAGAGCTCATTGTGCCTTCTGGCTAGCTGTTCCTTCTGCTACTGGTGAATTCATGCTGACTGACTGCTCTCTCCAAGTCTCTAAGGTGCCACAAGTACTCCTTTTCCTCTCCAATTATGTACCTGTTAGCCTTGAAGTGATCATAACCTAATGGGTGATAAACTACCACTTACAGCAAAATAAGTTTTTACCCTTTCAATATATTGTTCATCAGCAGTTTAATCTGTCATGTCGTGCTCATGCCTATAGTCCCATTGATGGTTTTTAAGGTAGCTTTAACTTCATCCCCATCAGGGTGGCCAGTGGTAGTTTTGCATATATATTATTGCATGGATATGATCCAGGAAACAATATGCGGTTTGGGCTTTTAATTATTTCATAATAAATATCTTCCCTCCAGTTCAAGTGCTGATGAACAATATTATACATAATTAGTAGCATTATATATAATATTCTATTTAACATTGGGTGTAGAATAAATTGAAGGGAGAGGCATATTCTGAAACAGCTCCTCCTCTCACAACTTTCTTTAACTTTTCTCACTTGGCTTGATTTTTCTTTCATCTGCTACCCACTACCAAACCCATTTTTCTTAGCTGTTGTTTCTCAGTTTAAATCTATTTTTATCTATTGATGAGTCAGTCACTGGTCTCTAGTTTAACACATCCTGTGTTGCTCAGAATGGCCTCAAATCTTTCTCATATGAAGAAGAATAAAAGGACTAGCTAACTGCATTATGACTTTTTTAAATTCTATTCCACACCAAAAGCAAAGCTGGGTGCCATATATTTATTTATTAAGTTCTTCTTGAGTCAGTGATACTTGAATAGAATTTTTTCCTCCTAACACAATTTCTGTCAGGTTTTATACATGCATGCACCTTGGTTTGCTACTAGTTTGTCTCACCCATAGCTTATATAAATGCTGCAGTTTTTGTTTTCTTGTACTACTTGTTCAGTTCCGCTGCAGCTGAAATAATTAAATTGTCATCTAATTATAGTGGTGCACTCAGATGGCCAGAGTTAAGGTTGTGTCAGCATTTGCATTATAAATCCTTAATATCAAGGGTTTATAACAGCTCAACCATAAAATGTGTTTTGAGCCAAACCTTGGTTTGCAGGTCTCAGGCCAGCATTGAATTCTTTTTAAAGCATACAGTTTGAAAATAACTTAGTTTAATTGTTTCAAAAATTAATTGAATGCTTGCGAACTTGCTGGATTTACTGCTCTGCAGACTACAGTCCTCTATATAACCACTTAACAGGTACAGCAGGAGGAAACTGCATTGTGAGTTTCTCCATGATGCCTGCAACTGGCCTCATTCCTGACTTGGAAGAAACAATTGCATAAAATGAGGATCACTCAATCTGCGTGTAAATTGGCCTTTATTGCCAATTAGTGTCCATTATGGTGGTGGCTTACAGGACCTATTAATGGGACAGGCATTACAACTAACACTCAGGGACTGGACTGAGACCACCAAATCATATTTCACATGCTCTCAGCCATCAAGGAACTATTAGATGGTGATGGAGGCTTCCATTACCAGTCTCATAAGCCCAGTCCCCTAATTATTTTTTAATTTGAAGAATATGTTAGGAAGAGGAAGGAGGCAGGTAAGGGACTGGAGGCAAAGCAGCCACAGAAATGGATAGATCTAGGTGTTTTTAGAACTGTTGCCTATAATTAAAAAAACTATTTTTTCTGGATTTTTTTTTTCCAGCTGCATCCTAGATCTCAGCTAAAGTGGAGCCTCAATTTCTCAAGGAAAGAGATGGAAATAACCTCACTGAAATAGATTTTTCAGGTAAGCTAAAACTCTTGATCACATGATACCCCTCCAATCACATAGGGGTAGGCTTCCCACTATGTGTCTTACCAGCTGACCTTGAAAAATCTTGTTGCTATACAGTTTGTACAAAGCATAAATCAGTTTGGGGTATGTACAATTTCATCATTAAACATGGTGGGATGCAGTTCAGGCTCTTACTGAGATTGAGCATGTCTTTCAGACAGACATTATGACCTTCATGCAGAAATCGCTTGGTGCAATTTTACAGATGGGAAATAGAAATACAGAGATATTAGGTGATTTGCTCAAGGTCCTACAGGAAATCTTTGCCAGAGCTAAGGATTGAACTTAGACTTCTTGGTAGTACTTCTGTGGCTTGAGTTGAACCATTCAGAGAGCTTCTGATTGCCAAGATGTGAATCCTATTCAGTACAGCAACATACAGCTTTCACATGTGTTGTTGATGAGAGTATTGCATAAAAATCTTAGTTTAAACTAAGTAAAAATATTCATGGGGTCAGCCCTTTTCAAATGTCCATTTTAGAATCAAATTTACATCTGACTGAAATATTTTCTGCTTTTATAAAGTATTTACATTATAATGCAAAATCATGAAAGTATGATTTTATTACATGTTTTATTCTTAAAAATAATCTTCAGTCATTTGTTTTCTTTTGTCCTTCATCTTGGATCTTCAGTCTGTGTTTGGATCTTTGCAAGTTGGGATGTGCCCATGAGTCTGAAGAAAGAATATGGGCTCTAAAACTTGTTAGCTGAATTTTTTTTTCTTTTCAGTCTTTTGAAAATGAGAAGACCAAATTCTAAATCTTTTCTCTAGTCTGTTAAAGCATATATAGCACTGTTCCCTCTCAGCTGTGCGCGTGTGCGTGCGCGCACAGATCCTAAACCCCGCGCACTCGGCAAAACACCGCATGCACAAAAATGTGCATAGAGGCACAACAATTTGCACAGAAGAAATTTTTTGCACACACAGCCTGTCAAAAATTAGAGGGAACATTGATATATAGTACCATAATAGTATGTCCATAACTTCTGAAATATGATTGGCTAGGCACTTCACAATCACCGTATAGAGAAGAAAAGCTGTAACCAGGTAGAACTCTGACTGGTTAACTGATCAAATAAAAAATGGTAACGCACCACTATATATTAATCACCTATATGAAGTGTTCTATCAGATGCAAGAAATTCTGGCACTCATTCTTCCAACAAAGTGTATAATGAAAAAAGAAAATGGTATGTCAAAAATCCATCCCTGTTTTACAATTGTTACAATATTTAACTAAATCTCATTGCACTCCAAAGACTGTAATTATGATGTTATTCTTGAGCTCTATAAATTGGCATCAATGAAAATCCCTTGGAAGCTTTCCATTCATGGGGTGCTCTTGCATTAGGCATAGCAATTTTCTATCCCTTGCTCATCAAACAGGTTTGCCAGATCAGATGCTTAAACATCTAAGCTCCTCTCCTTGGCACCTCACTCCTGGTTTGCTTAGGTGGCTCCTCACTCAGCTGGCCAGTTTCTGAAAATCTTTCTTAGGTGATTAATTCTCACCATGAATTCCATAGGGAGCTGAGGGGTCATGGAGCTGCCTAATTTAGGACTGAAAATTCCACTAGGTAGTGGGTGAGGCATTGCTGCGCTCAGCTGAACGCCACCCAAATCCTTCTGAAAGGTTGGGCCTCCATGGCTAAGGTGATGCAAGGTTCAGCAAAGATTGAATATTGTTTATAAGATCCTTCTGCTTTTTTATCCATTTCTTATAATATACCATGATTATTATTCAGTTAGGAGCTTTTCAAAAGTGGTGCACTTGCTCTCTAGAGAAAAGAGTCAAGCAGATTGCACTTCTTTTGCAGCTTTGGTGTTCATATTAATGATCTACAGTGATAATTTACAGCCAGCTGATTCTGACAGCTTTTGATATTAGAGCTGCTCTCCAGATCTTAGGGTCAATGCTGCTGCTAAGAGACTCTAGAATCATAAGAGGGAAAAACAGCACCACATTATGACATGGGGAATGAAGGTGCCATAACTTCTGCATAGAGAAACTGACAATCTTGACTCAGTTCCTCAGGGAACAACTTTTCTCAGAAGACATGGATGATAGTAAACCAGTTGCTCTGGGCCCCTACTCCTTGTAAAAAACCAAAAGGCAAAGTATTGGCTTTTGAAAGCAAACAGGTGTAAATTGTTCAGTTCAGATCAACCTGTGATACCTAGAAGTTGAACTAATTGTTTATCTCAGCCATCTGCAAGCACTTGTAAGATCTCCCATTTTGTGATCAGCTAAAAGACACTGGGTACACATTTTGTGGGAGAGTGACTGTTTCAGCTTTCTTATTGTCAGGCAGAACTATCTGGAGTCATTTCATACAGGGTTATGTTCTTGATAGCAAATATGAACAAACAAGTCAAGGCAGAAACAATTTTATTTTATCCTGATCCTAAACATCTGGCTACCTAGGTAGACTTTTCAATTCTGTTTTTGCTTTTTTTTAAAAAAAATGTTTTAATCACACAGATACTTTGAAAAACACAGTATGATTCAACGAACTTTAGAACATATATTTTTCCCTCCACACCCAAGTCTACCAAAACGATAAAGAACCCCATCCAAATAAATGCATCTGAAATCTGAAACCAGTAACATTTTGACTTTTATCTCTTTGTGACCTTCCGAGTACGCCTTTTAAAAAACAAAAAAACCTTGTTTTGAGTTTGACCCTGTTTATACATCCTGCCCAAGCTCCACTTTGCTCCTTTTAAGAAGGTCTTATTTTAATCTAAAATTCACAGGCAACTCTCTTGCTCTTTTTTTTTTTTCCCCAACGTAGAAAAGAATCACTAGGGAACAGATTTTACTGCTAACTTGATGCGTTAAGAAGGAGCTGAAAGTTACTTCCCGCCCTAGATGTCTACCAGTCTCTATCATTAGCATCTGAGTCACTGCCAGTAATTACCTATTTCTTCATCATAGGTCTATTTTGTTCACTTCTGGAATTTTTTTAACCCTATTTTACTTTATCTGTTTCTTTTCTTCAGGCCCATTTCATTATTGACATGTTTCTTTTTACTTAAAATTGTTTCTGCCTTTATTGTCACTAAATTACCTCATGCAAGAGTGTTTCTTTCATTGCATTTTAGTTCTAAGAGCTCTTTCATAGAAGTTCAGGGTCAATAGGCGGGCTTATATAAACAAACTAACATTAGGCCTGGTCCAGCTTTCAGTGAAGTCAATGAGAACTTGCATTGAAATGAATGGAAGCAAGATTGAGATTACTGGGGTTATCATAATATAATAGAACACTTCTGATATCACAGTACTTTAATATAGTTCTATAACAGCATTATACACAGAGCTCAGTTAATGAGTTTCAGTTCGCTGGTAATTCCAAAAAGCAAAATAATTCATTTCAGGTACAACAATACATTTGTTTTGATGAGATTGAAATATTCAATTTTGATTTTCACAAGTTTAAAACAGCCATTTATTGGTTGTTAATAAAATTAAGGAAACTTTGACACAACCAAAACCACTTCAAATAAAAAAATTCAAAACATTTCATTTTGAATATGACAAATTGAAAGACTTTGATATCTTTTTAGAACAGTTTGGTGAAATAAATACAAACTTACAAATGTTTTGGTGTTGCTGAATCTGCATTTTTATCTGAAAAAGAAAAAATGTGCACAAAAACTTTTGCCTAGCTCTAGTTATAAATTCTTGCGATCGCAGCATAACAGGGTAGGAAATAATTTGAGGAGGTTGCCTGTATTTGGGTTGCTTATTACTACTTCCTTCTTCCCTAGTTTATTTTATAGGTTTGGCTCACTATAACAAAACTATCCACACCTAGGAACCAGGTATTGTTAGCAAGGGCCATTAATGACTACTGGTGCAGCAGCTTAGCAATATGAATTCAGCAATGTTGTATGTATGCAGTGTTGAATTTCCAGGTTAGATAGTTAATTGGGGTGTTTAGGGAGCCAGGGTGGCTCCCCTCCGAACCAGAGGGTAAGGAGCCACCCTCTGGGCCTGAGTGGGCAGGGCCAGGCCAAGCTTCTGCCAATCTCCGGAAGGGGAAGGGTGGGACAGGAAGTACAAAGGGCGGGGCCCAACTACACGGTGGGGTGGGTGTGTTTGGTCAGCGGGTGCGGATTGCCCGCTGACCCAGCGGCGGGACCTTCGCCTCCTGCCACTGTCAGGGCCCTGGGCTGGAACGCAGTGGAGTTGGGTGGGCCTGCGTTCCCCTACCCCGGCACCCCCCTGCCCGAGGGGCGCGCTATTGACTCTTGCCGGCACCCCCCTGCCCGAGGGGCGCGCTACTGACTCTTGCCGGCGCTCCCCTGCCTGAGGGGCGCGCTACTGACTCTGGCCGGCGCACCTCCCCGCTAATTCCACAGCGCCCGGGAGGTGGGGCCGAGGCCTGCTACAAAGACCATTGCTCTCCATCGGCCCTAGGGCCTCGGAGGACCGACCGACACCCGTCACAAGTGGTGGAGAATGCGGGCAGGCGATCCCAACCCCTGCCGAAAGGGGTGAGTGCGAGGGCGCCTCTGAAGCTCCCCTACTGGAAAGATGGAGATAGAAAGGCTTATCAAGTTCCTGGCTGAGAGCCAGCAACAGCAGCAGCACCAACTCGTGCAGCAGCAGCAGTTGCTCCAAACCCTGGGGGCTCAGCACCAGGAACAACAAACCCAGTGCTTCCAGCAGCTTGCAACCCTGTGGTCGGGCCATGGTGGCGCTCAACCGGAGCGGGCAACCACCCCGACCCCTCCCGCCCCACCGATCCGTCTGGCCAAGATGGGGCCTGAGGATGACCCGGAAGACTACCTAGTGACTTTTGAGCGGGTGGCCTCAGTGGCTGGTTGGGCGCCTGACCAATGGGCAACACTCCTCGCCCCGTATCTGACGGGGCTAGCCCAGAAGGCTTATCGTGGGCTCCCAGATGATGAGGCCCGCGTTTATGCTCGAGTGAAAGCGGCTATCTTGGATGCCTTCGACATTACCCCGGAAACCTTTCGGCGATGGTTTCGGGAAAAGGTCTACCCACCGGGTGCGAGACCCTGGGCGGTAGCCCAGGAACTGAAGGACGCGGGTACCCGATGGCTCCAACCCGAGCGCCGAACCGCAGCTGAGGTGACAAACAGGTCATCCTTGAGCAATTCGTGCACATCCTCCCACCCCAAGGGAGGGCTTGGGTGTTAAGGCACCGGCCCCAAAGTCTGAGCTCGGCTGTCGCGCTTATGGAGGACTTTCTCGAGGCTGAGGCCCCGATAGGACCGGCCGCCCGCCCCTCAAACCCTGGACCCAATGCACAGAAACTTGAACGGAGGGGGCCCACCTCCCAAACCAACGCACCCCACCGTACCCGACGACCAGAAGGCGGCAGGACCGAGTTTTCTCGACGGCCCGAGTCACCACCACACTCCGGCCCTGGACGCTTAACCCGACCACCAGGCCCCAGCCCTCTCTGCGGCCCCACTGGTGCCCCCAAGCAGCCGGCGCGCCCAGAGGTAGGACCTTGTTTTCGATGTGGCGAGTATGGGCATCTGCAACGGGGCTGTCCTGCAATGGACTGCAACTTTGGCCTGGTGTGCGCCGGTGAGCGACGGACCCGTCTGCCCTCCGTGACGGGCCCATCTGCCCTCCGTGGCCAAACTGACAGCCCCCATGGAAGTCGCCGGGGTCCCCGTGGTGGGTCTAGTCGATTCGGGCTGTGGGCAGACCCTTGTCCGCCAAGCGCTCTTCTCGGACCCCCAGCGGACCGTCGGGGAAGTGCGGATTCAGTGCATCCAGAGATGTAATATCGTACCCCACGGTGCGGGTCCCCATGACGGTGCATGGAGTAACGCAGTTAATGAATGTGGCGGTGGCGTCATCCCTCGCCTTTCCAGTGATCCTGGGCCGGGACTGGCCAGACTTCGTCGAGGTGCTCCAATCCCTACCCACCAAAGAGGCGTTCGAGGGAGGCCTGCCTGAGAAGAGGACAGGACCTGACTCGAGCTCCGACCCTGGAGCGGAACCAGGCCCCACCCCTGGGCAGGAGGGCCTGGAAATGGTGGGTCCCCCTCCCGACCTGGTGGACTTTAGCCGAGATCAAAGGGAGGATCCTACGCTCCGGTTTGCCTACGAGCAGTTGGCCCGGGTGGATGGTGAGGTCGTGGAGGCGCAGCGCACCGCCCAGTGGCCCAGGTTTGAACTCCAACCACGAGCGGCTCTACCGCCTTGACCGCGACCCCCAGACCCAAGAGGTCTGGACCCAACTCGTGGTCCCCCGCATCTATCGTCGGGCTGTCCTGAAGCTTGCACATGACATCCCGGCTGCCGGCCATTTAGGGCAGGAAAAAACTGTGGCCAGAGTCCTGGCCAGGTTCTTCTGGCCTGGCGTCCACCATGAGGTAAAGGAGTATTGTGTGTCGTGCCCGGACTGCCAACATGCAGCCCCAGCTGGGGTACGGAAGGCCCCTCTGGTCCCGTTACCAGTCGTAGGTGTGCCATTTGAGCGGGCAGCAATGGACATGGTCGGGCCCTTCCCAAAAAGCAAGGCGGGCCATCAATACATCCTCGTCCTGATGGACTACACCACCCGCTTCCCAGAGGCCATCCCCTTAAGAAGTATCACCGCCTGCACTATCGCTGCGGAGCTTGTGAAGATCTTCGCAAGGGTAGCCCTCCCACGGGAGATCCTCACTGATCAAGGGACCAACTTCACATCTAAGCTGTTCCGCCAGGTATGTGCCCTACTGGGGATTAAGAAATTGCAGAATTCGGTCTACCATCCCCAGACTGGTCGAGCGGTTCAACCGGACCCTGAAGGGGATGTTGCGGCGTTTCCCCACCCAGGATCTCCGCCAGTGGGACCAGCTGCTCCCTCCTTTACTGCTGGTGATTCGAGAAGTCCCACAGGCGTCCACGAAGTTCTCCCCATTCGAGCTCCTCTATGGGCGACGACCCCGCAGGGTGTTGGACCTCTTGAGGGAGACTTGGGAACATAACCCATCCGCAACACAGGGTCTCTTGCAATATGTCTTACAACTGCAGGGGAAGCTGGCGCGGGCGGGAGAGCTCGCGAGGGAGAACTTAAACACCGCCCAAAGAGCCCAGGAGCAACACTACAACCGGGGCGCCCAGGCTCGATCATTCAGGCCAGGGGACCGAGTACTCCTCCTGCTCCCCTCGGAGGAATCAAAGCTTTTTGCCCGCTGGCAGGGTCCGTATGAGGTCCTCCGCCAGGTAGGGCCGGTAACCTATGAGATTCGGCAACCTGGTCGCCGTAAGGAAAAGCAGATTTATCATGTGAACCTCTTAAAACCTTGGCAGGACCGGGAAGGGCTCATGGTGGCCCCATATCCCCCCGAACCGGAACTGGGGCCCCAACCACCCGAAGAGTCGGATGATGGTGAACCCCAGCTAGCAGAGACCCTCACTGTCGAGCAGCGAGAACAGGCACTCTGCTTAGTGAGGGCGTTCCCCAAGACGTTCACCACGAAACCTGGGCGGATGACGCACACCTACCATGTGATCCACACGGAACCCGGGGTGGTGGTCCGAGAGGCAGCCCGGCATTGCCGAGGCGAATGTGGGAGGCCGTAGAGGAGGAAGTCCAGGTGATGTTGGAACTGGGTGTTATTGAGCCCTCCCAGAGCGAGTGGCAGAGCCCCGTCGTCCTCGTACCGAAGCCCGATGGGAGCCGGCGGTTTTGCATTGACTTCCGGAGGGTCGTCAACATCTCAAAATTTGACGCCTATCCGATGCCCCGCGTCGATGAGCTCCTCGACCGGCTCGGGGAGGCCTGTTATATCACCACGTTAGATCTCGCCAAAGGGTATTGGCAGATCCCCTTGGATCCCCGGTCCAAGGAGAAGACCGCGTTTGCCACCCCTTCAGGGTTGTACCATTTCACCCGGATGCCTTTCGGCCTACATGGGGCCCCGGCAACCTTCCAGCGTTTGTTGGACCGGGTGTTGCAACCACACACGAAATACGCGGCGGCCTACCTGGACGATGTGGTCATCTATGGCAATAACTGGGAGGAGCATCTTAACCAAGTAGCGGCAGTCCTCCAGGACCTCCGCGCAGCCGGGCTGACGGCCAACCCAAAAAAATGCCGAATCGGGTGGGAGGAAACCACTTACCTGGGGTACACTTTGGGCCGCGGACAGGTCAGCCCCCTCATCGGGAAGGTCCAAGCACTCCAGGAATGTCCGGTGCCGACCACGAAGAGGCAAGTACGCCAATTTTGGGGCTTAGCTGGTTATTACCGGCGGTTTGTACCCCACTTCGCAAGGATTACGGCCCCGCTAACGGAGCTCTTGACCAAGGACAGTCCTCGCCGGGTGCATTGGTCCAACGAGTGCGAGATGGCCTTTCGAACCATCAAAAAACGGCTGTGTAGCGATCCAATACTCTTCAGCCCCGACTTTCATCGTGACTTTATTGTCCAGACCGATGCCTCTGGCGTTGGGCCTGGGGCGGTCCTCTCACAGGAGGTGGACGGGGAGGAACACCCGATTGTTTACCTCAGTCGGAAGCTGTTCCCCAGAGAACGGAACTACTCTGTCGTGGAGAAAGAGGCCTTAGACGTTAAGTGGGCAATCGAGGCTCTCTGCTACTACCTCCTCGGGGCCCCCTTTATACTGGTTACGGACCACGCACCCCTGAAATGGCTCAATAAGATGAAGGACAATAATGCCAGGCTGATGCGATGGTATCTCGCTCTGCAGCCCTATGCCTTCACGATCCACCATCGGGCGGGACGAGACAACGCCAATGCGGATTTCCTATCCCACCTCGGAGAAGGTGAGGATGCCAGCTCCGAAGATCGGGAGCTGTATTTGAGGGGTGGGGTATGTAGGGAGCCAGGGTGGCTCCCCTCCGAACCAGAGGGTAAGGAGCCATCCTCTGGGCCTGAGTGGGCGGGGCCAGGCCAAGCTTCCACCAGTCCCCGGAAGGGGAAGGGTGAGACAGGAAGTACAAAGGGCGGGGCCCAACTACACCGTGGGGTGGGTGTGTTTGGTCAGCGGGTGCGGATTGCCCGCTGACCCAGCGGCGGGACCTTCGCCTCCCGCCATTGTCAGGGCCCTGGGCTGGAACGCAGTGGAGTTGGGTGGGCCTGCTTTCCCCTACCCCGGCGCCCCCCTGCCTGAGGGGCGCGCTACTGACTCCGGCCGGCGCACCTCCCCGCTAATTCCCCAACGCCCGGGAGGTGGGGCCGAGGCCTGCTACAAAGACCATTGCTCTCCATCGCCCCTAGGGCCTCGGAGGACCGACCGACACCCGTCACAGGGTGCTATATAAATACAAAGGATTATATACACTGGGCTTGATCTCCTCTCATTTAAACTGGTTTATACTAGTGTAATTCCATTGGCTTCATTTGACTTACTTCAAACATAGACCAGAGAAAGTGGGAAGAGAATCTAGCTCACTATGTGCACTGTGACTGAACTAATGCTGCTTTCTTATCACTGGAACCTTTGCTTTCCTATGTTAGCAACACAGACTTCCATAATTCTGAGAAAGCTTTTGATTCCATAAGATGTAAACTAACTGAGGGTGAAATTCACCAGGGCCTTAGAGGGCCTTACAAGGGATTTCTGGTGCATTCAAACCATGCAGTGATCTTGCACTGGGTTGTGCAGTAACAGTGAAAGCACAGACATGGGGAGAAGGTTCTGCACTTTCTGTACGCTGCAGAGGAAGTCTACCTGCTGGCCTCAAACACGCCAGTGCATAAGGGGGATTTGAGAGCAGGCTTGAGGGATAGAGGGTGAGGCTGCAGAGATCCTGCAGAAAACAGAGATACAGAAGGCAGCTGCTGTTATTCTAGTCAATGGGTTGCAGAGGACAGGAGTGGGGGGAATTAACTTTTCCCATAGCTAATATCCAAACCATTCCACTGGGTCTGCATATACAGCTGAATATAGGTTTTATATACTATTTTAAAAACGGTTGTACTTCTCTCTTAATTTGTTGTGAGTCTTTCCAGGCTGTCATCTTGGTTCTAATTAGATCATTTTGTGTTGCTTCGGGCTTCTGAAACAGACCATTGGGTTGTGTGCAGCTGCCAGCATGCTGGTATGAAGGATGGTGCTGTCTGTCTGTACCTTCATTACATTCCTTCCAAGAGACATTTCCCAGCTTCTGTCCATTCCATTCTGTTATTACCAGTGTCAGTTATATGCCTTTGTATGTTCTTGTTCTAACAAGTGTTGTTCATTTCACTCCACCTTCCCACAAACAGGATTAAAGTTCCTCCTTTGGAATTTCACCTGAGGGAAAAGCAAACATATTACTAACATCCCTCATGAGTTTTAGAGGTCCATGCCCATTGAAAGAAAGGATCTTATTTAGAGACAGATCATTGTCAGTCATTTTTATAACTCATAACCTGATAGTTTAAAAATCATACCCTTTTCCCTCCATCATGAGCAAACTAAATAGTGAACATGTCAAAGTCACTTAAGATGCATTCCTGTCAGATCCCTGTATGATAGCTTATTTATTTTATCCTCATTCCAAATATGATTTTAACTGGCCACCTCAAGACTATTGTATATAAACTCTATGATATGGGTCTAATTCACACTTACACTAAGGGTGGTATAAATAACCCTGGTATCGTATAAAAGAGTCCAAAAGTGGATATACATTACATCTGTTTTACACTGACAGAATGGTTTAAAGGGGTCTTACTGTAAATGAGAATTGGGTCCTATAACTTGAAAATGTCTCAAAGTATTTTGATAAAGTCATTGTATTCTATGGGAAATAGAAGTAGAAGCATAAAGTAAGATTTCCCCCTCCCCCTGAGGAGACCTTAATTTTTACACTTTAGATCAGTCTGTATCACCTCGCATTGTACTATGAAATACATATCTAAAATATTTCCAATTATGGCTTTGTTAAAACCAAATTTGAACAAGAAGCTTATCATGGAGACACTTCAATTTAAGGGGGGAGGTAGGAAGACACCTCTTGAGATAGGTGCTGGACTCCAGCTAGCCAAAGTTTTTTTTTTTAAAAAAAATCCTATTTTAGAACGTATTGAATGTGGTGCATCCTATTTGCCCCATGTTTTGAGTCAGCATAGGATGAATTTACCTAAGATGTCACTCCACTCTATAATTTTCACTAGTTCCATTAGTGGCATCCAATTACAGAGAAGTTCAGATCAAAGTAGGAGTGTATTTGTTCTTTCTGCGTATTTGTCTAAAAAGCAGGAGAGAACAGACTATAGAAAATCCCAAGGGATCTTATTATTAAAACAAAAATAGAACTGATATGCACTATTGATCATGCTTGGAATCTTTTCACTTCTCATGGGGTTGAATCATTAGAATTTATGATGAATTGAAGAACCCAAGGCTGTGAATTTCCCAGCTAAGAGCGATGTATTCGTAACCTCAAAAACTTGTAGTAAAAATTATAACCACAGTTCTTTTTCATGAATACTATTATACAAGATGATAGTGCCATGTTGAAAGGATACTAGTGATTTAAGTGCATGGATGGGAGAGAAGGTATCTAACAGGGTATTCTCCATTAGGAATCTAAGCTTTTGGAACTTCCCCCTGGATCTGGAGCAGCTTGAGTTTTTCAGGGCACACTACAAATCCAATCTTTTCTTCCTGGACTATTGGGAATGGAGATGGGTGAAGTAGGCGTCTCTGGTGGTGGTTTGGTTGGTAGTGTTTGTTACATCCATGTTGCTGATAGGGTAGCCCTCTCAGTGGGTCCATTGTTAAGATCTATTATATATTAATTGTATTTCTGTGTGGTTGTCAGGGGTGTCTGGAGCCTGGGATGGATGCCCTGTTATGTAGTTAACATAAATGTCAAACAAATAAATTGTTTTTGTTATAAAGCTGAGCTTGTGAATCTCTTCTAAAACTTGAATGTTGTGGCTGGATGTTTGGCTACTGTTCATAGTCTCTACGGACACATCTTTAAAAGAAAACCAAGAAGTTTTTTCTTCCAATCCCCCTTCTTAGTTTTCTTCACATCTTCCATCTCTGCCCAGTGCTGCTCATTCCTCCCACCCCATCCTTTCCTATCTGCTGCTCTTTCTTTCCTTCTCCTCACACATAGCTCTTGTTCTGTAACATCGCCACAGAGGCACCCACCCTGCTTTCCCAGGCCTGATTTGACTCTTCACAATGCTTTATTTCTGAAAAGGGTTCCCAACAGGCCTCTTAAGACTGGGGGGAGAAGGAGCTCAGCTTGGTGCCAGCTCTGACAGATTTTTTTTTAATTGCTAGTGCTGAACTAACTGAAGCCTTAGCAAAGCAGCAGAGTGCATTTAAAATTATACATTAAATTTTAAACAGTCTGCATAATGTGGAAAGCTTAACAGCTACAGTATGATCTCGTAGTTTATTCAGAAACCAATGGTGTTGCCAAGTGATTGTCAGAAAGTTGGCATAAAATGTCTCTTGTGATCTATTCTAGGATACAGAGAAGAATTAAATAGCGAGAGTAGGATTTTTTTCCCCCATGCTTCTTAATTCAACAAGTACTAGGGAACTCTGAAAAGGTAGAACTACACTAATGGCTGCTTTTGTTCTCTTCAAAGCTCAGTGCTCTCAGTTTTGCATTATAGTTTTGGTTTCGTTGGATCAATCAGTGCTGACACAGGTTAGAGACATGGATAATTCCAGCATGCAATCTTGAGATAATGCATTGAATTAGGTTAAGTAAAATACATAGCACGAGGCTTTCCACACGGGAGTCCAATTGACTACGGAAATTCCAGGAGGATCTGTGCTGGTCTATTTACTTAACCACTTATTCCACCTTTCTGTTTCATGGATACATCCCATTCCCTTGTAACTTAGTTGAAAATTCTAACTGTGCTTTGCTCCTCTGAGTAGATACAGGGAATGTCAGAGCACAGCAGAGATGGTGGATTCATGGAACACAGAATTTTATGTATTCAAGTCTTCATGGTTAGATTGAAGACCATTTGGGCCAAATTGTGGCAACTCTAACATAGGTGCTCTGTGTGGAAAGAGGATACAGAGTTTCTTTCCCTGTTTAATGCACCCATGCAGGATGCAACCATAACTTGGGTACTTGGGCTCTGAAGCACGGGTGCAACTGTCCAATGCTGCTGAAGGCACACGCTGCCCCACAGAGGCGGGCCTAGGCCAGGGCCTGGCCATTGCCCTACATGCCATCTAGCAGATGTAGAGCTCTACAGGGGAGTATGTGCTACTCCTGAGAAGAAGGATACTAGTCCACATGCTCCTTCCAGCGTACTACCTCTGACTTCCTTAGATTAATGTTTCCATAGGTCCTTGATATACTTCATTCCTTTCCCCCAATGTGGTTCCCTTTGGTCCTTGAGAGATTCTGTAAAAGAACACATCTGCCAAACTAGCAAGATAATTCTAATGGGAGTTCTCTTTCAAGCAGCAAAATCAAGTGTTCCAAGGAGATTTTGGTATGTTAACTTTTTTTGTAGGAACTTATATTTATGGTTGTTGGTGGATGGCTTTCAGGGTAGTCAGGGTAGCTATTTTTCCACCTTGTATTACACACAAGGTGAGAAAAAATAAGATATAGTTTTATCCCTGTCCTTTATAAAACTACTGGGTAAAAGCTTGTACACTAAGAACTGTGGCAGTTGCACAAATAATCTGTGCAGTCTTTCTCGTACAATCAACAAAATAACTGCATACAAATTAGCTGGAGAGTAAGTGGGAATTAGTTGAGTTACCACTAAAATCTCAGTGGTCTAGTACTCTTGCGTGGCATGCATACATGGCTTACTATAGCTGGAAGCCTGTGCTGTCACTCAGTTGTAATTTGTAAAGTCAAAATTGCTGAGCACTTAAAAATTGGACAATAACAGACCACAGATCCCAGTGATGATCGAACCTGGTGATACTCTAAACAAAAAGAACTCACGGCCATGCTTGTTGCTTGTAGCTGTTTCCATCGCTTAACAATGACTCAACAGACATTCTAGGTTTCAGAGTGACAAACCTGGAATCTTCTTTTGTAGATGATCTTGCACTACTCACTGCCTGAAATGAGATTCTAGCCCAAAAGATGCATCAAGCGGAGGGAGAATTCTTTCAGCTCATACTGGGCCTCAGAAATTGTAGCATAGGCCAGGGACCTGCTGAGGTGGGATGTGGTGTGGCCTGTAGCCGGTAGCACTTGAGGCATGCTTGGCAAAGTTGCGGTCATAACAGGGGCTGGTACAAATATACAAACCACAGTAATAAACAAAATCCAATAACGTGCTAATATTGCACATAAATTATCTACAGTATGATATACTTTTGGTTTTGGATTCAGAAGTGCCTTGATCCACATATGTATTCTTGTATTTCCCCACTCTCCATCTATTTCAAATGTTCATTTACTATATAACTGCTTGTTGCCTGTTAGACTGTGAAGTGTGAAAGACAGCTGAGAACTTCTAAAATGCATTTTAGCTGAAGAGTTTGATTAAATTCAGAGTTGAATGAATAATTTGTAATGAATTGAATGAGTTTATCCTTCTCTTTTGCATGAGGATTATCTGTAGGCTGATTGCAGTTTCTTCAGATTTATTCAATATTTGAGTTAATTTCTCTAATTTTTGTAGGAGATTTTCAATACATACATTGCCAAAAGTTCACTGAGCATTTAGTAATTAATGTTTGAAATCTGTTGAGTGTTGTCTAGTCTCACAAATCACATGATATAGTTTTTCTAATTACAACTTATTGGAACTTTTATCATCAAAAGGAAGGCACATAAACACATAAGAAGGTATTGAGATCAGAAAAGGTGAAATAATTTAAAAACAAGAAGAAAATGGAACCGTAGGAAGAAAGAAGGGGGGAAAGGAGCAACTTCCTAATTTTTTTAATAAGTGATTTTTTAATCAAATTATTTTCCGACATGAAAGCTGGATTTTTATATACTGTGGTTCATTGAGAATGCTAAAAATTAATCTGAAAATGAGCATCTATTGCCTCAGGTTGTTTTTCATGACTTATTTATACTGAACAAAATTATAGTCAAATCTGACCTTAAGTCGGCTTATTTTCAGATTTGCATGACAAAAATGACATTCCAGAAATAGTATTCAGAAATGGGCCTGTCTTTCTGAATGTCTCTCTCAAAAATGCTCATTACTTTTATGAATTTAAGGCATGATGTAATCATACTTACATTTGATGAGTGCATATGAAAACAGCATACAGTAAAACAGTCAAAAACATAATGAGTACTGCAGCATCACTTAACTTTAGGGCCATTTTAAAAAACATGGGTGCTTAACATTAGGTTCCTATGGCCAGACTAAAGTTATTTAGGCATTTAAGGATACTGGTGGGCACCTAGTGGGATTGTTAAAAGTACTTGGATGTCTAAATCCCATTGATTTTAAAATCAGACCATTTAAAGTCAAGCATGGTTATAAATGTTTTCCTGAACTGGGGCAATAAATGAGTGGTCTGATTTTCCAAAGTTCAGAGCACCCATCAGCTCCCATTGAGGTCCATTTGAGATGCTTCAAGTCAGAGAGATATGGCAGGTTTTTGCATCATTGAAAAACTTTATTTATTTTATGTGTTATTGTGAAACGTGATTGTATGTAACCTCTCTAGGGGGAAGATGTATGCAGTGTAGGTGTAGCTGTGTTGGTCCCAGAATGGTAGAGAGATAAGGTGGATGAGGTAATATCTTTTATTGGACTAATTTCTGTTGGGAATGGATCAGTGTTCACATTGTGCTCCCCGTCAGTACCCAGCCCAATCCTACCCGCTGACCAAATTTGGTGATGAATCCTGGTCACATGCTAACTGAGGCATGTTGCACATATGCTAAGAAGAAAGTGAGAGAGACGAGCTTTTGAGCCACACAGAGCTCCACCAGTTCCACCTTGCATTTTGCTGTGATGCTTGGAGTACCGTTCCCAGACCTGAAGAAGAGCTCTGTGTGGCTCGAATACTTCTCTTTCACCAAATACAAGATATTACCTCATCCACCTTGTCTCTCTAGGGAAGGGGGCAGGAGATGTGACAGATGTAAGGCCTTGGAGTTCAAAAGACTGTATTGCTAGACAATTATGGACATGGGGACAATAAATGTTAAATGGATTTCCTGGGGAACTCCTAGGAAGAAAATACAAATTCCGCATCTCCAATTATTCAAAACCCCAGCCTTTTGGAGTCTCGCCTTTTGTAACAGGCAGTCAGCAGACAAAGGTCCAAGCTGTATAAAGCAATAGCTGATCTGTCCAACCTTTGTTCTAGTTCTGGATCTAAGATGGATGAACTTGTAACTATGGAGAAAACCAAGTTGTGGGTTTTGAGGGACTAAAACCTATCAGAGCCCTAGGTTGGAATTCAGCATGACCCCTGGTAAACTTTTTAGCATGTGTATAGGTTTTTATTTTAATGTTTTCTCTCAAATAGAGCATAAGCTTTTGTGAACTACAGTGCAGCTCACAAAAGCTTATGCTCAAATAAATTTGTTAGTCTCTAAGGTACTCCTTTTCTTTTTGCGGATACAGACTAACACGGCTGCTACTCTGAAACCACAATTCAGAAGTGGTACAGACAGATTGTGGCCAATTTGTCACAAACAGCACTTTGAAAACCAGGTCACTTATACATGTGCCTAAATAGGGATTATTTTAGGATCCTGTTTTTTTAAAAACTTGGCTTAGAGTCTAGATCCTTTATGTAGAATAAAAAGTAACAGTCTTTATGCTAAGTAAAAGCATGTGTGGGTAAGAAAAGGATAATTTTTGGGCTTGAAGTGTTTGACAAATCCTGAAGTGTATGTCTGGCAGATCTTGCTTCCCCTGAGTGGGGCAGACCCATTGAAATGTGCATGTGCTTCACTTCACTTTAAGCACATGGGTAATTCCACTTAAGTAAATGGAACAACTCATGTGCTCAAAGTCAAGTACATGCTTGTGTGCCTTCCTGGATCAGGGCATCAGAGGGCTTGTAGGATCTGGCCCTCTATGTATAAGGCAAAGGCTATCAAAAAAAGGCCTGATTTACAAATAACTGTATACACAGATGCCTTCTTGCTACTTCTAAGCTATTATAGGTTTGTGGCTGCTTTAGCTCAAATTGCAGTAATGGTAGCTAGTAGGCACTTGAAAGCCTAATAGCGCCTCAAAAGGACACAAGTGGAACAAATCCATCTTGATTTGCAATTTTTTTGGGACAACTTGACACAGACCTTCCACTTAACATAAATATAGGTGCATCAACAGAAGTGATTGTGCTGTAGTGACTCAGATAGAAAATTATAGTAAATAGCAAGTTGCATTTGAGTCTGGAAGGTAGATATTTGGTTGAATAAAATAATACAACATATAGGAGAGAACTGTTGTTAATTTCTGTTGAAAAGTGGGGGAACATATATTTACAAAGTCAAAAGGTCCTGTAGTTCAGTAACTTCAGAACTACCTGCTATACTGTCTTCACAAGTGCAGCATCTTTTGTTGATGAGAAGTTTCAACAGAGGTTTTACAAACTTGTGGTTTTTGAAATAAACTATCAGGAGGGGCATGCTTACTTATTACACCTCCTGAGCCATTTTTGACTGTAGATATACTATATAGCGAGTAATCTGTAGGTAAGAAGGGGCTAGGAGAGCTAGCGAGAAGTGCTAGGGAAGCTCTTGTAAGTTGATTTAAAGAAATATAGTTTTCAGAACAATGAAAGTCAAAGAGTACCTGGTTAACCATGGGGGATGATATTAAAAGGTAGTGCATGTATGCACCTTCTTCAGGAGAAGGTGAAAGCTGTGGCTCAATATTTGGATTAAAATTTAGTTAAAAAAAAATCTTCTGCCACAAGGGGTATTTTTCCAGACAACAAGGACTTGGTTCTAAATTTTAGGTTGTAGTCCAGAGCTTCTGAGCTCCTTGTAGACAGTCTATGGGCAAACAGAGTGGAACTAGCAATCCTTCCTTCAGATACTTCTGCTGCAATTTCCATACATTTTTGTTTCAATTGCACTCTAATAAAGGGCATCCTGTCTTACTCTAGAACAGTTTTAATAAATCATTGTCACTGAGCAACACGATAATAGCTCCCCTAAACTCTAGGGAGTCTGAACGCTTTAGACCTAATCTTGCACTATTGATGCCAATGGGACTTTTGCCATTGACTTCAAGTGTAAGATCATAATGAACAGTTCTCTGAAAACACCTGCTCAATGTGCAGCAGCAGTCAAAAAGCTAACAATGTTCTGAACTATTAGAAAAGGGGTACATAATAGAAAAATATCATAATGCCACTATATAAATCCATGTTACACCCACATTTTTAATACTGCATGCAGTTCTGGTCACCCCATCTGAAAATAGGCATATTAGAATTGGAAGAAGTATGGAGAAGAGCAACAAAAATGATCAGGGGTATGGAACAGCTTCCAAGGGAGGAGAGATTTAAGATGAACAATCTAAGTCTTTTTTAAATAGAGACAACTAAAGTGGGGTATAAGATAGCAGTCTATAAAATCACAAATGGTATGCAGAAAATGTGTAGAGAAGTGTTATTTACCCCCTCACATAACACAAGAACCAGGGATCGCTCAATGAATTGAGTAGGCAGCAGGTTTAAAACAAACATAAGGAAGTACATAAGGAACTTGTTTCCATGGGAAGTTTTGAAGTCCCAAAGTATAACAGGGTTCAAAAGAGAATAAGATAAATTCATGGAGGATAGTTCCATCCAGGGCTATTAGCCAAGATGGTCAGGGAACAACCCCATGCTTTGGGTGTCCCTAAACGTCCAACTGCCGGAAGCTAGGATTGGACAACAAGGGGTAGATCACTTAATTGTTCTGTTCTGTTTGTTCCTTCTGAAGCACTTGTCATTGGCCATTGTTGGAAGACCGCATACTAGGCTAGATGGACCATTGGTCTGACACAGTATGGCCATTCCTATGTTCTTATCAAGCCCCTTGTTGTGACCCCCTTTTCTAGTATGAACTAAAAGGACATAGGATCAATGAGCCCCAACTTCACTCAGCTATTGAGGTAAGAAGATTCTCTTAACTATAACCAAGGAGCAGGGTAGTAGTTCTCCATAAATAATATTTTATAAATATATATTCAAATTTTGAATTCATGAAATAATACTCAAATTAATACTCAAATTCCTCTACACTAATTGTTAGTGAAATGGAGAATGCAATTCACAATCTTTGTTACTTTTAGGTTCACTGTAGTGTCAGAAGTTTGGATTTCTGTAGAAACAAGGACTGCTATAGCTGGGAAAGCAAATTTACGTGTAGTGGTGGTGCTGCTGTTCACCCACATGCATAGTGTAGCTGTCAGGAGTGCTTCTTCCTCCGCCCCCCTAACAGACACATTAGCATAATTTTTATGACCAGTGAGGTTGTTTAAAAGCACTAAAAACATGAAGTACTGGCTGTGCTCTTTAATTAGGAATGTAATATTCTCCATCTGGAGTGACTCATTGCTGCAGTCTGATGTTGGTAGCAAGTCTTCTGTGGAGCTCCAGAAAAAATTTCCCTGAAATAAATGACAATATTGGATTTTTTAAAATAACTTTGATTTTAGTTACATTCTGTCCATTGCCTATTTCGCTTTTGAATTGTCTATTGTAGATTTCTAATCAAAATTTCCTCCTGGAACATATTGTGCTTGTCATCTCCAAAGCCATAATGAAGTGATTTCTATAACTGGCAAAATGCTATAGGCTTGATTCTAGCTCTAGACCTCTGGGATCGCTTTGCCACTTGTCTTGTAAAACCAGTTCCCCTGGATGTGTGTACATTCTCCCTACCTGGATTTTAGAAGATTAGCACTGAGTATGTGTAGCTATTGTATCTGAGACTTCATGTGAGCCCTGAACACTCTACATAATGTTATCATTCAGATTCTTGTCAAAAAATCTAAATCTATACTCTTATTAGGTGTTAGCGTGAAGGATACCCAAAAGAAAGGACCATATTAATCAAACAGAAACATCTATGGTTCTGGGATTTACAAAGGAAAAAAGAGAGCTACTTACTGCATGATTCTTTATTTTCAATCATTATAAAAAAAAACCCTTCTCTCCACGTCATGAAGCTCCTACTTGACATAAAATTCAGCAGCACACATCAAAGGGAGAAGAATTTGTCAGAAAAATAGCAGACAGGTTGATTTTTGTGGAAGGAACGTATTTTCATTATAAGAGACACTAGATGGCCTATTGGAACAGTATATCACTGCTTAAGTACAGTCAAGTTGGTAGTTCTCAAAAGTTCTGAGTGCCCTTTAGTGGTTTGCATTAAATAAGCTGGTAATCATGCTATTACTAGACAGAACACATCACATTTGAAAACCTTGTTGTCAGTCTGTCTGGCTGCATATAAAGATAGGAGCTGCTCCAGTGATTTGCTTTGAACAATATATTTGACAAAATTAACTGATTTTTCTCTTTGTGAACTCGGAGAATCTTTCCATTAACTTAGTGGACTTTGGATCAGGCCTGTAGTTATTTGTGATTGGTCACCTTAGTCCCATGCTTTCAAATGGGGAAACGAGGGAAGCTGAAATGAAAACTGGAAATTGAAAAAACACTTTAGGAACTATGGAAGGAGGTAACAAGGTGGAATTACCTGCTTTGGAGCCAGGAAATGTGGCCCAGAATGGTGTACATAATTTTGTCTGGACTAGCCCTTAATTTTGACCTTGTGCTGAAGGCTAGCACCAGGTCAGTCATCACTTAAGTCCCCAAACTCGCCTTCTGCAGTGAGGTGAATTTCATCCTTCAAGAACTTGCGCGGGTAACACTTCTAGGCAGAGGCAACTCAAGACAGTCTTCTACCTGAGGCAAAACTTTATTGGGCACCCTGTGCTCCATATTGGGCATGCACAGATTACAGTGTGTAGTGATGGGGACAGGGAATAGTTGTAGCCGTGCATCCACTGATCTCTGAGACTACATTTCCCAGCACTCATTATCAACTATCATTTCCTTCTCCTCTCAGTTTCAATCACTTCTCCCAGGAATCTGTTCCCCTAAGCAGCTGCCTAGTTTGCCTGTAGTTTGAGCATAGTCTGCTTATATAATGAGTGAATCTTCTGTTTAAGGGTATTCAGGCATTTGATTTATGCTTGCTTTAACCACAGGCTTTTACAGACTCAAGTTTTCATTCACAGTCTGTGAAATCTCCCAAGCAGAATTTTAGGTCACAAAGGAAAAGCAGTTGTAATAGCAGGGCACGTGTGATAATTGAGCAAACATTGCTCACTCTTTAACAGATCAATAAGTCACCTCCCCCACAAATATCTGTCAGTGATAAATGCATAAAGCTGCTTAAGCTGAATATCACATACTTCAATGAAAAAAAATCAATGTCCAGAATACACAGTACTGAGCAGATGAAATAACCTTTTATATCTGTACCATGCTAGTGGTATCAGATGAGAAATAATGAAAATATATCTTGTTTTTATTTGTAGTTCTGTGTTTTATTATGTGTCGCTATGGGCCGTTTTTGTTTATCCATCCACTTAAACTGCAGAACATTGACTATACTGAATAAACAGGAATGATGTAAATGAAGAAACAAAATGGTCTTTGAGATTTCTGATTTTCTTTTATGCTGCTAGTGCATGGACTGCTGAAAAGGCTGAGGAGGAAATTAGGTTGAGTATTCAGTCATGAGGGAGAGAGACCCACAGTTATGTCATTTAAATGCAAAGGATGTTGGTGAGAGCTTAGTGAAAATTCAGTAAAGAAGGAGAGGGTTGCAGAGCACCACCTGTCAATGCAATCTGTTTAAAAATGTGCTCATAAAAAGGATGCAAAAGGTTTGGTTTGCCATCACCTAGGTGTGCGGCTGTTAACACTAGATAATGGAAGAGAGGGCAGATTGTTCTTTCCAACATTTATTATACATTGTTTAATACACATGAAAGCAAGTAAATTGCACAGGCTTTCGCTGTTTATTGCACTCTCATGCACAGTGTGCCATGTATTTATGGCACTTATATGTAGGACTTTATGTTGTGATTTAAAAATAATACTTTTTGGAGGTGGGGAGAGCTCATTTCTAATTGCACTTATAAAGCTATATATTCGTAACTTTTTATTACTTTGAAAGATTTTTTTTATGCTCTTGGAGTTACTTTTAGACTTTTGTATTACAATTCCAAGCAAATGCAGATTGATTATTAAAAATATATCTTCCAAAAGTGTTTTTTCAAAATGAAAAGTTGTATCCAGTCAATTTGGATAGGCAAGTATTTTACCATGTGACAACAAAGTAGGAAGCCCTCTGAGAAAAGTCCATATATCCATTTAGAACAAGATTATTCCCTATTTGGTAAAAGCTACATAAAGATGAGAAAATTTGAGTTTCAACTTGTAGCATTTCCATCAAGTCCTTCCTTCAAGGAGAGGGGTAGGTGACTTTTCCTCCTCTCATGGAAGGGGAAGGGTCAAAAGCCATCAAACCGACCAAAGTTCTGTGGTAAAATCCTGTGGATTTCAACATAAATATGGAAGGACCAGAGCTGTGGTGTAGAAGTTAATGCCACTGCACTGCTTACTGCTGCCATACTACCATGTCTCATGCCTGAGACCCTCCTCTTAGGGGGAATCTAGTGTAGGGAGGGGGAGCAGCTTGGAACCATAATGCTGAGATGGTCAGATCATTATCCTCTAGAAGGAAATTTTCACCCCATCTGAAACAGAAGAGTGGTTTTCCCCTCCCATCTGTCCTACCCCAGCATGGCCACCACAGTCATGCAGAGCCTGAATGTGGCTTCTCTGTGAACAGTGGAAGACTGGAGCAGGCTGCAGAGCAACTGATTCTTCTCTTCCGTCATTTCTTCCTCCTCAAGTCCATTTCCACTAGATTTGGCTAGCATTAGCCTTGAAGTTAAGCTTCTGAGCCAAATGTTTGAAAGGTTAGAGCTCTTTTTGCCATAAAGTGGACACAAATGTGCATCAACGGTCACTTAACTTGCATGTCATTTGCAAACTCAAGAGACTGTGATCTACCTCTGAGGACCAAAACATAGCAAAAAATATAACTGGTTATAGATTTCTATTGGTATTTTTCAGAAAGCAAATGATTTTTACCAAGTGACCTTGGAGAGTATGAATAACAGACAGCAAATCAGCGCACATTGTTTTCTCATTGTGATTACTACCATCCTACATAAAGGAGAGAATACATAGTTGATGAGACTGCTGGTCACAAAGTTGAAAATCTGGGAAAAAATGCTACTTCAGTTAATTTTGTTTCTCTTTCCCCATGAACCTTTTCTGACACAGAACATCTTTTGGAAAAAGTAACTAGATGGAAAAAGTCAGACTTAAAGTACAAATGCCTATGAAAAATAAAGAGATAAGGTGGGTAATCCAGTAGCTTTTATTGGACCAACTTCTGGTCCAGTAAACAATATTACCTCACCCACATTGTCTCTCTAATATCCTGATCGACGCAGCTACAACACTGCAAACAAATATGAAATCTAAAGGTCAGGCATATCCCTTCCAGCAAAAAGAGCAGAGAAGAGGAATGCTTAGAAGAAAATATCCTTTGCTTTTGACCTCCCAGAGCTGTGCAGTAGCATCCCTTGCTGATATGAGGCTGGTTGCAATGGAAAAAAGGGGAAGACATAGATCGCAAAATACAAAGAGGCTGAGGATGTATGGGTTTAGATGGTCTGAACCAAACAGACATCATGCTTTGTGCATATTGCTAATATGGAGTTAAATCCTGGTTCTGTTGAAGTCAACGGTAAAACTCCCATTAACTTCAGTTGGGTCAGGATTTCACCCAAGGTCTCTCAAAGCTCTTTTCCTTTCCCCTGCACTGCAAGCATGACTGGCTCCTGAGATGTGCTGTTACTATTAGCTCTCCTCCCGCCCCACATCACCAGCAGCCAACCTTATATAAGCCTTATATAAGCCACCCAGTAGGGGTAACTGCACACAGTTACATTGTCTGTTCTGCTTGTTATGAGAGGGTCAGTAAAGTTTACATATTAACTTTTAACTTAATGGCAGGGTGGGAGGGGGGCAGTGTTAGCATGCAAGGATTGGATTTAATTAAGCTGCAAAAACCATTTCCCCCTCTGGAACTAAAGGTTACTGTAATAAAAGTTGTGGGGGAGGGGAAGGGAGAGGGGAGAGGACTGTAATTGTAATAAAAATGTGGCAATTATTGTTCACTTGTTTAAAATGTACAAACTACATTTTCATGAAAATCTGTCATTGCTTTTCACTCAATGACCTTTAAGTTTGTCTGAGGTCCATTCAGTGTCACTGGCAAAATTTTAAAGAGAAGAAAGAATCATGGGGTGAAACAGGGCCAGAAAGGGTTAAGCATCCTGCAGAATAAATGACCCCAATTCAACCTTTAGGGACATATTGGTAGATAATATGTGTTTACGTATGTATTGTTAGAGGTTAACAATGTAATAAACAGTTCCTGTATAATCTGTATTCTTTTAATTCAGAGATCAAAAGGAGATTATAACATTTGCAAGTACAAAGCTCACCATCTCTACTATGAAATGCATCTCAAAACTATACATGTCTGTTTGTATACATATCTATTAACCAATACTCTCTTTTTTAATAGATTTTTGTTTAGTTAATAAGGATTGGCTGTAAGCGTGTATTTGGGTAAGATCTGAAATATATATTAACTTGGGAGGTGATGTGTCTGATCCTTTGGAATTGGTAGAACTTTCATATTTGACTTTGGTGTCTGGGTGGAAATCCAAGGCTGGGTTGCTAAAGGGAACTGTGTTTTGGCTTCTGGGTAACCAGTAAGGTATTATAGAAGCTGTTTTGAGGCTAGCTTGGTGGATCTAAGTACTGGAATGACCACCAGCTGTGGGGATTGTCTGTCCCATTCTTTGCAGTTTACCTTAATTACGTAACCTCAGTGTGGCTCCCCTGGGACCCTGTCACACATGGATTGAAACAGAGCAAAAGGCCCTGTAATAAAATAGCTGACCCATTTTCAACTGATTTTTATTTCTTTCTGCCCTCTTGTGTGATTTTTTTTTCCCAAAACATAAATGAAATTGCATTCAAAGTAACTAGTGGGAAGACTAGTCAAAAGATACAGAGAGAAACTCTGAAAGTTTGTGTTACTAGGTCCTGTTTCAGGACCACATCCCTATCTAGGAAGAACATTTTAGTACATGCTTCACTTTAAGTATGTTCTTAAGTCTCTTTGACAGGTTGACTTCAATAGGACTTAAGCATGTGCTTAAGTGCTTTCTTGAATTAGGGCTTTATACGTTATCTTTTGGATTTCTATTTACTGTTGGGAGTGAAGGCATATTCAAACCAGACAGAGCCTGCTCTGATAAGTCTAACATCTTAGCACAACTAAAATTGCATATGTGCAAGAAAGATGCAGAGTAATCATGTGTGTGAGGAAAACAGAAGATAAAGTAACTCAAAAAACTAGAAGAAAACAGCTTGAGCTAATACACAACCTGTACTTGTTACCCAGGCTTCTTTCAACCCAAAGCTCTTGGTAACTTTTACTCTGTGTGAAGTGATGTAAGGAGATAAATTAGGGGAGACACGGCCACCCGACCGATAGGTGGCTGGCACAAACAGGACAACATGAGTGCTTTCACTTAAAGCTAAACTTTATTTAGTATCAAGCACTTACACACATCCGCAACAGGTTAGTAAAACACCCCCAACCCTCAATAATTACCAAAGCTGAGTGTGGCTCTCGAGTGGCACAGCGGCAGCCTGTCTGCCGGTGTGGAACACAAGATGCATCCAGAGGGAGAGTCCAGTCAGAAGAGTCCCACTACCTCAACCCCCCCCCCCCACCACCACCTTATTTTATACATTAGTAACACAGTGCCATGTCCCTTAAAGAAAACTTGTTATGCAAGCAGTTTCAATGGTCAAGCAAGAACTTTTCTTCTGATTATTGATTAACCAGGTGTGGTTTTTTTCCCAGAATTTGCAGCCTTGAGACCCTGTTAGACACATTCCTGAGGGTACATCCTGCTCTTCTAAAATGCATGCACCAGCAACTTCCACACAATTCTTATCAGGAAGGATGTGGGATCAAGCTGTCCTTTCTGTGGCACCAAAACCCCCTCCCCTCCTGCCTTGGTTATGCTAAGCCTGCTGCATGGCCACTTTACTGCCTGCCAACTTGGCTGCTTTTAGCAATATGCAATAGTGGTTTCAGGCACTTTTACTGGTTTGCCAAAATCTCCCCATACAGTCCCCCTCCTTAAAGGTCACCAAACTAAAATCTCCCCATACGTACTGACAGGGCAGGAGAACTACCAGGGAAATGAGGAACTAATACATATGTATAAGAAAAGGTAATAAAAAGTTAAATTTAGTCAGCCTAACAAAAGATCAGGGATGCTGGGAACTAACTGGTCAGGAGGACATGTATGGTGTTGTCCCAGAGAGGTTCCCACTTGTAAGTATCTGGTCATTGCTTGCTAGTGTTTTTCCTCACTAATAAGGGTTTGTTAATCCAATCTGCTGAGTGGTGAATTTTAATCCAACATTCACTACCATTCTTCTCACCCACCCACCCACCAAAAAAAAAAAACCCGACTTCCTCTCCTAATCAGTGTCAGTCACTCCTAACCAGCCCTAACTAACCCCACTTGGATCCAGTTCCCTCATCTACATGACCACAAATGCATGGCTTCAATCATGCTGTATGTGGGCTGAATAGCAATATATTTGTCATTCCGACTATTTTTAGGAGTGGGCATACTGTTGCTGCCTGCAGGTAGAAGCAGGTAATGGTTGTTGGTTATCTGATGCATTTTCAGTTGTAAAGCTTTTTGTTTAGCAAAGGATTTATATCAATTATATGGCAGTAGTTTGATTAAAAGTTCATTTTTCTTTGAAAATGAGACTTGTGATCCTGGGTCAGGGGAAGTCACCCCTCTGCCAAGCAGTATTAGATTTCTGAGGTCTTGCAGATCAGCTGCCTTGAAGGCAATGTAGCCTAGTAGATAACTCAACAGACTAGGACTCAGAAGAACTGGTTCTATTCCTGACTCTGCTACTAGTCTGCTGTGTGTGACCTCAGGCAAGTCACTTCCCTCGCTGTGTCTCTTTCCCCATCTGTAAAATGGAGGTGACCTCCTTTGTAAAGTGCTATGAGATCTAAAGACATAAAGTCCTATCTAAGAGCTAGGTATTATTATTTGGAGAAGAAATTGGTGATGCCAAATCAAATATTTTCCTAGTGTAACTTTTTTTAATTATAAAATGTACATAGTCCTGTATTCTGAAGCAGGGTTAGTAATGAACATTACACAGGAAACTCTCTTTGGCAGAAACCTTGTCGAAAGCACCTTGGCCATGTCCCAAAACAGTAACTCTCTTGCCTCTGCCTCCCTCCAGGGACTTGCACATGACTGACAGCCAAAGCTGACATCTTAACAAAACAGTTTCCCTTTTCCTGATTCAATCCTTGAGTTTTACAGCTGAGTAACCTCTCTAGCCCCAAGCTCCCTTCAGAGCACATAGTCTGGAACAATGAACCTGAAGTCAGCCCTCCCTTTGGGCATCTGTTTTTCTCCATGCAAAGGAATCTCAAAGCTTTATGTGCACGACCACAGAAGAATGAGTTAACTTACTCAACCTCCTAATGACTCTCTGGTTGAGGTTACTGTATGGCAGTGATACCCAGACCTCAGTGGTCAGGAGCTAAATTAGTGATCAACGTTACCCAAAAAAGCCACAGTAGTGTGAATTCATTGTTTCATTTACACTCTCTCTCTAATTTTCTCACAACAAAATGACAGACCAAGTATTCTTATTTTATCAGCTACAATTGGTTAATAACATAGTAAAAGCATCCTGATTGGTTGTTAATTAAATGACAGTGTTTTGATACCGTGTGCTGCAGGAGACACATTGAAAGAGCCACTTGAGTATGGCAAGCCTCAGTCTGAGTATCACTGCTGTATGGCATTTCAGCTCTTTCTATTCGGACTTTCACCTCAGATGAGGGCATCAATGCCCCCCCAATGGCAATCCTTTTACACTACCTATAAAATCATCCAAAATTTAAGTTTTGTTTTTGAACTGAAATTTCTTAAAGTTTTCATTGAAACTCAGGCATAAGAGAAAATGAAAAAGAGGTGTTAAAATCAGGATTTTACTCAGATACATTGATCTTCCTTGGCTCAAATAAGGGAACCAAGTGCCAAACCCCCCCATATGAATATTGCTGGGATAATGATAGGCTATATTGTATGGCTGGTTTTTAATCACAACTCCCTAGTGAAACCAACATACTCAGCATGTTTTACTTACTTTGCTCTCACAAATGTTGTGAAAGTGTAAGTTTTTCTTGTTAGATGAAAGTCTCATTTAAAATGAAGCTTGAGAGCTGTTATAATTTAAGCTGTCATTATAGCTCTGGCTTTAAAGAATTAATGTTTCTTACACAATTTATCAATGCCATTTTTATATGACAAATGCATATGTTATACACAACTGAAGTTCTCTACTGCAGTAAAATTGCAATTGTTTTAGCTTATTCAATTTTAGATTCCTGAAACACAGTTATGATTGTGGGAAACGTAAAATAATGATTCGGGTGTGCTCCACCATGAACTTGTATCTATGCTTAATTAATATAATAGTCTTAAAGAAGATCTACTTTTCATACTACTGTTTATATTTAATTTAAAGTCAAAACACAAAGCCTGTATGTGAACAGTGAGATGATCTTAAAAAAAGAGACAACTTAACACATCAGTTGGCTATTTTATTTAAAATGCTCTTATTCTGCTTTGAAAAAAGGAATGGTGGAAATAGTATTTGGGGGTTGGGGGGGGCTCTCTATGTTTTTTTCTTTCTGAATGATTTGTATATCAAATATGCATTGTTTGATTCCCAGCTTGCAGTGACTGGTGTTTCTTACATGCTTAAAAGTAAGCATGCGCTTAATCACTTTGCTGGATCTGGGCCTTTAGAGGCAAATCTTCTAACTTGCATCCTTACTGATACATCAGGGCTCAGAGTCAAGCTGGATCCTCTCCATCTTGTGAATTTGCTCCTCAGTAGCAGGTGTGCAACTCTCCCAATTATGCTCTCCAATGACAGAGGTAACTGATTGGAATTTTGCAAACAACTCCTTTGATGTACAAGAAAGAACAAAAATGCAGGTCAGTCTCTCTTAGCTGCATTGCCTCTTCAGAGCTAATAGGAGTAAAAAGCAACCGAGCTTATTTTTGTCTCTCAGTTCAGCAGACTCTGACTAAGCAGGTGCCATTTTGACAAAGCCACTTTTCAAAGTAGAACATCACTTTAAAAATTCTCCAAAGATTGCTTTGAGGATTTTCTGTCCTTTCTGAATTCATGTGGCAAACATGTCCACGTTGCTGCACAATAACATGGAGCTATTTTAGAGTTGTCAGCCTGGGCCATGCAGCCTAAACCACAGTCCAATTCAATTTCCCTGGCTGTCAATCAGTTGGGGGAAGAAACCAATACACTCAGATGGAGGCTGAGGAAACACTGACCTTTTTATTTTCGGTGCCTGATTGCCATATATGGCAGTTAACCTGGGCAGTTACAGGCTTTGTATCTGGTGAGGAGGAGGGGTTTGGGAGTCACAAAATGTTATGTGGCTGTCTTGGAAGGAGGGACAGGCTTTCTGTCCACATCTACAGCTGAATCCTTGACAGGAGAGCCTAGCAGTATCCTGGAATCGCTGAGGGCTTTCTATTATGGGTGCTGAGTATTTTGGGTTCTGACCTTCTGTTTGGGTTCTATCTGCTGGCATCTTGTGATCATTCATTCAAGAATACAGTTCTGTTTAATGTCACAGTGCTTCAGCCAAATTGTTGAATACCCACCACTCAAATAGGCCAACCTCTGGGCATGTATTACACCTATTGTTCGGAGAATATGAAGTAAATAGGGTAGAGATTAAATAATAATAATCTTGCTTCTGGCCTTGCTTTTAAACAGGCTGAATAAGCAAGCCAAGAGATTGTAAGTGAAAGCAAAAGGCTGCACCCCCCTCCTCCCCACGCCTCCAGCTGGTAGCCTTGCCTTTCAGTAACAAGAGAAGATAAGGGGCTAATCAAGCAACGGGTAGATGTAAGGAGGTCTGCAAGAAAGTGTCCATGGCCAAAAGTAACCCCACTCCCTATCCCTCCCATCAGGTACAGAAGAGGTGGTCTTATTGACTCCAGACCCCACAGAATGGAACATGACCATATATTGGAAGGGGTGGTACCAGGGAGGGGCACTACAAGTATAATTAAGTTTTCCAAGGAGAGGGAAGAGGGAGCGCCGTCAGCCTCTGGAGCTAGGGGTCAGGAGAAGAAGGGGGTTCTATCAGCATATAGAGAGAACCTGACTGGTGTGAAGGTCTTTGGAATACACTTGCTTGTTTAGCCCTAATAAACCCCTCGAATTGCCTGCAGACTGGACTGTTATTTTCCAGAGAACTGTGTCTGGGAACTGAGAGGGAGGAGGGAGCTGGAACCCTACCAACACCTATCACTGATATTACTGAAATAATTATTGAGGAGATGGTATTAGAGCAACAGTTTAGTCTATCTGCAGTATCTTTAAGGAACAGTTTATTATTTTAAGAAAACACTTATAGTGGATTTACCTACATTTTGACCTACTATCCTGTCTTCTTCTTTACACTGGCTGCATAAACTACATTTATAATCAGAGCTGTCCCTTGGGTAGGGTGAATAGGGATGACCACTCTGGGCCCTGCGCTTTGGGGGGCCCTGCGTGTCAATAAAATTGGGACTGTCCCAATAGTTTGTCCTTTTTCCCACATCCCGACCTATGTACAATCTGGACACCATTTGTCCCGATATTCAGGTGAGGAGGCGGGAGGTGAGGCAGGTGGGCAAGCAGGGTGAGGAGGCAAACGGGGAGGCGAGGGGCAGGCAAGGAGGAGAGCAGCGGGGTGTGTATGCCCGCCGGATGGATGGTGAGGAGACTAGCAGGAAGGCGAGGAGTGGGCAGGTGGGTGAGGAGGTGAGCGGGTGGGCGGACAGCGAGAAGGAGAGCGGGGAGGCTGATTTGTCCCAGACCCTTCACCCCACTAGGGTCAGCCCTGTTTATAATGGCACCCATATGTAATCTAAAAGAGCAAACTATGATCATTTAAATCTTATTTCACTTCTTACATTCTGTCCTAATTAAAAATATTTAAAAACTATAAAAATATAATGTTCATTACTGGATTTATTCAGTTAAATCAAGTGCTATGTCATTAATTTTGTAGTGTGTAAATAAGAAATTATAGAAATATTTTGTAAATGTCAGCAGTTTTAAAATGAACATTTTACTCCAGTTGAAGGAACTTGCTTCTAGGTCAAATACTTTATGTGAGAATGTGCATTTTTCTTATGGGAGTCAGTTTTTGTATCTATCTAATCTTGCAACTGCATATGCATGTGTTTAATTTTATGTGTCTGAATCCCTCTGTTTACTTCCCAGGTACTGCTCATGTACATACAGCTAAGCACATGCATAAGTTTTGCAGCAATGGGATAACTGGAAGTCTTGAACTGAGTCTTGCCTCAACCATCCTTGGTCTCAGGAACTAAAAAGTGGGTTGAGACAGGAACCTACAAATTGCAGAATAGAAAACTGGATGAAAAAACTTTAACTAAAAATCTAAATAAAAGCAACATGTAAGCTCTGAAATGTAGTCCATTTTTATTTAGGCGCTTTGATATGTATGTAAAAGCATAACATTAGACATAAAATATATTTATTTTTACTGCAGAATCTTTGAGTTTTAACTGCTATGTTCTCTGCTTCAGGGATTAATGGGTATGGAGGGGAGGGGACCATAGAACCATAGGGTTAGAGGGGACCACAAGGGTCATCTACTCTAACCCCCTTGTGAAGATGCAGGATTTGTTGTGTCTAAGCCATCAAGGACAGATGGCTATCCAGCCTCCTTTTGAGAGCCTCTAGGGAAGACACTTCCACAACCTCCCTTCGGCAGTCTGTTCCATTGTTACAGTTAAGTTTTTCTTGAGATTTAATCTAAATCTACTATGCTGTAGTTTGAACCCATTGCCTCTTGTCCTGTCCTCAGTGGCAAGACAGCAATTTTTCTCCATCTTTCTTTGGGCAGCCATTCAAGTATTTGAAGAATGCTATCAAGTCCCTCTCTCAATCTTCTCTTTTCACAGAATATCAGGGTTGAAAGGGACCTCAGGAGGTCATCTAGTCCAACCCCCTGCTCAAAGCAGGACCAATCCCCAATTTTTGTCCTAGATCCCTAAGTGGCCTCTTCAAGGATTGAACTCACAACTCTGGGTTTAGCAGGCCAATGCTTTAACCACTGAGCTATCCCTCTTTTCCAAACTAAACATACCCAGTTCCTTCAGCCTTTGCTCGTATGGCTTGCATTCCATCAATTTGGTCATCTTTGTCACTCACCTCTGGATCCTTTCCAGTTTCTCCATATCCTTTCTATAAATTGGTGACCAAAATTGGACACAGTCTTCTAGCTGAGGCCTAACCAGTGCAGAGTAGTGCAGTTTTATCACTTCCTGTGACTTGCAAGCAATGCCTCTGTTAATGCAACTTAAAATTGCAGTTGCTGGTTTTTGCAACAGCATTATATTGACTTGCTGAGGTTGTGATCAACCAAAACTCCCAAATACTCCTCAGCAGTGCTGTATTCTCACCATTTGTTTTTTTCTTCCCTAAGTGTAGCACCTTGCTTTGTCTTTGAATTTCATTTTGCTTTCTATAGCCCAGTTCTCCAATTTATCAATATCAAGGGATCTTGGGGTTGATGGTTCTGAAGTTCCTTTTATTTATCTATCTGTGGTGAGATGTTCACCCAACATCAGACTGGAAGGGGTTAATGAGGCTGAGAACAAGCCAGTTAATCAGATAGGCCATAGCTGATGGGATTTAGGTGGCCTAATAGTCCCCTGAATGATGATGGAGCCCAGCTGAGAAAGAACAGGTGGGGCTGGGATGAAGCCAGGAAGTTGGCAACAGAAAGGCCCTGCAAGGAAATAGTCTAGTGTCACTCCTTGGGGTGGGGAGGGGAGGGGTGTTTTGGGGGAATGGAGTTCAGCAGTCTACAGTTGAGGAGGGAATTTGAGTTGGTACACCCAGACTGGGGAACCAGAAGCTGTAGGAAGGAGTCCAAGGAAACGGTAACAGTCTGAGGAAAAGCAGACTACAGTTGCTAGGCAGAGGATCCCTGGACTGGATTAGGGGGCAGGCCCAGGTCCCCCTACCAGTCATGGGGAAAGTAGCATAATCAGCGCAGTGCATTAGAAGATCACCTGTCACCATTGGTATGAAAAGAGTTTGATACCCTGGAAGGGGAAGACTACAGTGACCTGGCTGGTCTTCCAGAGTTGGCCCTCTGTGACTCAGAGTACACTGGGAGCAAGAGAGATGGCAGCGTGTGCATCAAGCAGCAGAAGGGGGCATCAGACCTGAGTGAAGGTAATATCCAGATATGGCCATAAGGATTATGGTCCCTTGCAGTGAATGGAGTGTTCTGTGACATTATCCACTTAACTTCTTTTTAACCAGATTGCTATTCTGAAATTTCCGTTGTGTGACTCTTGAAAAACAAGGGTGGGATTCACAAGGCTGACTCAGGTGCCTAACCACCACTTTAGGTACCTAAATCCTAACTTTAGATTCTCAAAGCAGCAGCTCAGCTGCTGTCCAAACTCCCTAAGGTGCCTGAATTTCCGCCAGTAGGCATTGCGCAAAGCCACCTCACCCCTGACATCACTGAGCTGTTTGCCATCTAATTCCTGCCCTTACCCAGTGGGAATCTCAACTAGGTGCTCCTCTGCTTATCTTGCCTTTGGGCCTGGTCTGTTAGGCATGCTCAGAGGTCATTTTAGAGCAAGTCTGGAAGGCATGGTGATGAGCATGGGATCAGACTCCACGTAAAACAGAAAACCCAGCATTTTCAGCCCTCTCTCTAAAGTTCTTATATCTAGCTTCAAAAAGCCAGAAGTAAAAATAGTTTGTTAGTCTTCCATGTCAACCTTTTGCAGAGATGAGTACCCTTCCCCATGGTGGGGGGAAGGGGGCTTAAGATCCCATATATACATACACACGCTAATTGGGTGAACTAATATTTTGACAAAAGCATAGCTTTCTGCTGGATGTTAATAAAATATTCAGCTGTCATTATGATGAATGCACATACTTTTGTGCACAGATAACAGAATGGAATAAGACAATAGGTTTCTAAACATGAAAGTGGTTTTAGTGGGCACTTAATCTAGCAATATATTGTTTTACAGCATGAAATGAAGATGGGGTGGGACAATAGGATTAAAGAAATCACTTAATAGTCATTCTTGATGCATGTGGCTACCTGCCTCTTCTCATATCTCTTTCCCTCATCGGTGTTATGTTATGTAGGGAAAATGAGAGACACAATTAATTAGAGATGAGAAATATTTTATTACTATTACGTGACAACTTGCCATTATTCCTGAAGCTAGTGTGAGTATGTCTACAGTAGAAACACAACAGTACACAGCTGAAACATGGCAGCTGTGCCGCTGCAATGCAGACACTTACTACAGACAGAAGTGTGTTTTTTCCATCGCTGTAGTAAATCCACCTCTCCAAGAGGCTAGGAAGAATTATTCTTCCGTTGACCTAGCGTTGTCTGTCCCGGGGTTTAGGTCAGCTTGCTTACATCATACAGGGCATGAAACTTTTCACAGGCCTGAGCGATGTAGTTAAGTTGACCTAACTTTGTAGTGTAGAACAGCCCTGTCTAAACCCTGCACTAGGCTTTCCTTCTGAGAATGACAATACAGGACCCAGCAGTCAGAACTTCCGGATAGCTCAAGGAAAGAGAGATAAAGAGGAAACTATTTTAAAAGTGACCAACAGCTCCTAAAAATAAAAACCAATATTGGTGAAATCCTACCCCCAATGACAATAGGAGTTTTTGCCATAGGAGTGGGATTTCACCCACTGAATTTAAAAATAATGGTGATAGAGCAGCACGCTACTCAGAGGTTGAGGAAATAAGCACGCTCGGAGCTATATTGTGTCATCATATCTTTAAGCAGAATGCCCAATTAGCCTCTGAAAGGTTTTCTACAGTTTGAAAGATGAGAGGGAAGACTTGGCTGGGATCAATTTGTTTTCTGAATCATTAAGACTGATTAAAACATACTTTTGTATGTCCTACTGTACAACCCTGCTTGTGTACACAATTATTTCCCATGTCTTCCCTCATCCAAATAGGATAAAATCAATTTCTTAGAGTGGCCCCCTACTGAGAACTGCTATGAGGCTGCAAAACAGTTTCCGTAATCAGCTCCTGAAGAAGAGCCCTGTCTAGCTTGAAAGCTTGTCTCTCTCACCAATAGAAGTTGGGCCAATAAAAGCTATTACCTCACCCACCTTGTCGCTCCACTTTTCAGGTGTTCATAACTTTGGAAGACCTTTTGAGCTGATTTTTTCCAGGCTCAGCATCAGTTTCATGGTAACTTATTTGAGAAGTTCAGGCAAAATATTGTGTCTCCATTTTCATTGAGAAGACAATGGAAACAAATACTGTTGATGAATGCAGGTGTGTTGAAATGCACACACATTATTGGCTGTTCAGTGTATAATATTGTTGCTAGGGATTAAGATACAATGATGAATGTGTTAGAGAAGGAGACTCTTTAAATGTGCATGGTCTTTGTACTAAATACCTGAGTGGGGCATATATGTACTTTTTAAAAAGATACTGTCCAAAAAAAAGTTACTGGGTACTTAGGCTATGTATTAACCAAGTTTCAGTTGCACCAGCTTTCCAACTGACGACCTGCAATCATTCAGGTCAAGTATTTAAGTGAGAGCAGGCAAGAGACTATTTTCATATTCACTGACATGCTGAATATGGTCAGATCATATTACCTCTTCTTGGATGGAAGAGGTCCAGGGAGACAAGTTGTTATGGTTCTCTCTCTACTTCTTGGCTATAATTCTGATCCAAGTGACAGACAGGCTAGAGAGGGGTAGCATTAGCTCACCCACATGAGACAAGAGACCTGTTTAGCTGGATGCTCTTTGAGGCGGGGATCATATTGTTACAGTGTCTAGGACAGTGGTACCTTGATCCCTGGGTAGGGGCTCTACCCTCTACTCTAATATAAATTGATAATAATTAGGAGGGCTGGGGTGTTAATTATGTGTGGTATTGTGAGATCCAGAGGGTCGTGGGAAAGGTTTGTAAAAGGGAATTTGGTAGTCCTTCGGAGAATAGGAGTATTTTTTTTCAGGTGGTCTCTGGCTTGACCGAGGGAAGGTTCTTATTTGGGAAGCTACCTTCCTTATTTTATTACCTTAGGGTATGCAAAAAGGTTGAAAATGCTGCTGGCTGTATAATGAAGATACGGAGGACCTGCAAAGGATTGGTTGTTGGGGCTTGAGTGCTCAGTCCTTGAGGTAATGGGCAGGAGGAGACAGGGCAAAGCAAAAGTGCACATTATTTCGCATAAACCAAGACTGAGATGTTTAGTCTCATTTGCATTTATTTTTTTTACTTTTGAAAATGTCTGTCTATGATCAGTTCTTTTCTTCATACTGTTTAATGCAAGATTAGTGGCTAATAAATTTATCAGTATCTTCTTAAGGATGAGACTCCTGTTTCTGCATGCATAACTGAGGTTGATTTGATGATGAGGCAGGAACAATGCTGGCACATTTGTCTCCAGCTGGGTATCTTACTACAGATTCCATATGTGAGTATGCAGTAATTACCTACTTCATCTCATGCAAGAGCTAAATTTGACTGTTGAGCAGATTAATGGACAGAACTTCGGATTGATTGGAAATCTCTAAATCAGTGCAAATCTATTCCTCCATTTGCAAAATAGATGTATCTAATAATCCAATAGATCCGTTTAAAGTGTAAATATCAGTATATGGTTTAGGGCACAAGAGGTTTTAAAGAGAGAAGAACAGTGAGAAAAGAAGGGCATAAAATGACTGTCACTGTTAAGTATGTTTGCTAGAAAAAGGATTTGGTGCAATCCTTCTTCCTGCTTGCTTAACTCATTCAGAATAGAATTTACCTTTCTGTGCACAGGTGACTATGGCAGGACTTTCCACATCTGCCAAACTCTCCAGCTCTTGAAAGACAGAAAAAGGGACATTTTACCCTATGCATGGCTGTCTGTGTCCTGGTAGCTGCCTCTCCACACTACACGGAAGGTTATTGTGGCACATGAGAACTCTGGTAAGAGAGTGGTGACTTGGGGCAGGGTTATAAAATATCACATTGTAGGGGGGTTGATTCCAGTGGCTACAGTTACATCCTGATGGTTCTAGGAAAGCAGCAGAGAATGTTGGAGAATCTGGCCATCAGACCTGGGAGGCAGTGACCATGAGATGGTAGAGTTCAGGATCCTGCCACAGGGAAGAAAGGAGAGCAGCAGAATACGGACCCTGGACTTCAGAAAAGCAGACTTTGACTCCCTCAGGGAACTGATGGGCAGGATCCCATGGGAGAATAACATGAGGGGGAAAGGAGTCCAGGAGAGCTTGCTGTATTTTAAAGAATCCTTATTGAGGTTACAGGGACAAACCATCCCGATGTCTAGAAAGAATAGTAAATATGGCAGGCGACAAGCTTGGCTTAACAGTGAAATCCTTGCTGATCTTGAACACAAAAAAGAAGCTTACAAGAAGTGGAAGATTGGACAAATGACCAGGGAAGAGTATAAAAATATTGCTTGGGCATGCAGGAGTGAAATCAGGAAGGCCAAATCACACCTGGAGTTGCAGCTAGAGAGAGATGTTAAGAATAACAAGAAGGGTTTCTTCAGGTGTGTTAGCAACAAAAAGAAAGTCAAGGAAAGAGTGGGCCCCTTACTGAATGAGGGAGGCAACCTAGTGACAGAGGATGTGGAAAAAGCTAATGTACTCAATGCTTTTTTTGCCTCTGTCTTAACGAACAAGGTCAGCTCCCAGACTACTGCACTGGGCAGCACAGTATGGGAAGGAGGTGACCAGCCCTCTGTGGAGAAAGAAGTGGTTTGGGACTATTTAGAAAAGCTGGATGAGCACAAGTCCACGGGGCCGGATGCGCTGCATCTGAGAGTGCCAAAGGAGTTGTCGGATGTGATTGCAAAGCCATTGGCCATTATCTTTGAAAACTCATGGCGATCCGGGGAAGTCCCGGACAACTGGAAAAAGGCTAATGTAATGCCCATCTTTAAAAAAGGGAAGGAGGAGGATCCTGGGAACTACAGGCCAGTCAGCCTCACCTCAGTCCCCGGAAAAATCATGGAGCAGGTCCTCAAAGAATCAATCCTGAAGCAGTTACATGAGAGGAAAGTGATCAGGAACAGTCAGCATGGATTCACCAAGGGCAAGTCATGCCTGACTAATCTAATCGCCTTCTGTGACGAGATAACTGGCTCTGTGGATGAGGGGTAAGCGGTGGACATGTTGTTCCTTGACTTTAGCAAAGCTCTTGACATGGTCTCCCACAGTATTCTTGCCAGCAAGTTAAAGTAGTATGGGCTGGATGAATGGACTATAAGGTGGATAGAAAGCTGGCTAGATTGTCGGGCTCAACGGGTAGTGATCAATGGCTCCATGTCTAGTTGGCAGCCGGTATCAAGTGGAGTGCCCCAAGGGTCGGTCCTTGGGCCGGTTTTCTTCAATATCTTCATAAATGATTTGGAGGATGGTGTGGATTGCACCCTCAGCAAGTTTCCAGATGACACTAAACTGGGAGGAGAGATAGATACACTGGAGGGTAGGGACAGGATACAGAGGGCCCTAGACAAATTAGAGGATTGGGCCAAAAGAAATCAACAAGGACAAATGCAGAGTCCTGCACTTAGGACGGAAGAATCCCATGCACCTCTACAGACTAGGGCCCGAATGGCTCGGCAGCAGTTCGGCAGAAAAGGACCTAGGGGTTACAGTGGATGAGAAGCTGGATATGAGTCAACAGTGTGCCCTTGTTGCCAAGAAGGCCAATGGCATTTTGGGCTGTATAAGTAGGGGCATTGCCAGCAGATTGAGGGACGTGGTCGTTCCCCTCTATTTGACATTGGTGAGGCCTCATCTGGAGTACTGTGTCCAGTTTTGGGCCCCACACTACAAGACGGATGTGGAAAAATTGGAGAGTGTCCAGCGGAGGGCAAGAAAAATGATTAGGGGACTGGAACACATGACTTATGAGGAGAGGCTGAGGGAACTGGGATTGTTTAGTCTGCGGAAGAGAAGAATGAGGGGGGATTTGATAGCTGCTTTCAACTACCTGAAAGGGGGTTCCAAAGAGGATGGATCTAGACTGTTCTCAGTGGTAGCAGATGACAGAACAAGGAGTAATGGTCTCAAGTTGCAGTGGGGGAGGTTAGGTTGGATATTAGGAAAAACTTTTTCACTAGGAGGGTGGTGAAACACTGGAATGCGTTACCTAGGGAGGTGGTGGAATCTTCTTCCTTAGATATTTTTAAGGTCAAGCTTGACAAAGCCCTGGCTGGGATGATTTAGTTGGGGATTGGTCCAGGGGGTTGGACTAGATGACTTCCTGAGTTCCCTTCCAACCCCGATATTCTATGACCTGAAAATGTACAGGTGGCTTAAAGTCCAGTTCCCACTCCCCCTTAGTGTCCTTAGCTTTGTGACACAGCAACATCTGTGTCAATTCTGCTCCTCTTTCTACACTGCCTTTCCCCCTGTATGTCTCTTGTCCAATCAGAGATGGGAAAGGAATCCTTCAGGCATTCAGAGGCTGCTTAGAATACAGTTACTTTTGCAACAATCAGAAACTTATTCAGCCCCTGATACACTGTCTGAGAACATCAGGCAAAACTAGATATACTTTGGAAGGTGTATAGTACTAAAGCAAATGGTTAGTTTTCAACCAAGCCTGTATGAGGAGCTAGAGTTAAGTGCATGTTGCTGATAAAGCCTCGTTTGGCAGTCTAAACAGTCTCTAAGCTAGACATTTTAGAGAATAACTAGTCTAATACATAGTTATGCTAGAGGTGCAAGACTTTGGTCACAAAAAATAAACCAGAAAAACTGACTTCCTGGAGTAATTGTTTTCTGCAGTGGTTCTAATTTATTCATGCTGGGAAAGTAACTCTTGATGCTTCTGAGGAATACTGCTACATTTTCTTGTGCTTTGGAAGACAGATGGAGGCAATTTTCAGTTACAAACTGCCAGACATATCCCTCAGGGACCATCCAAAGCCATGTTTCTGAATGCTAATGTTTTCTTTGTGACCTTTTACGTTGGGAGACATGAGTGGGATATGTGTCCATCCCACAATGTTACGTCTCAGGACGGTGATATGTTTCTTTTATTCCGTCACAAAGGTAGACTAACCTTTAAGCTTGAATATATTGATTTTAGCTAGCATGAAGACAGCAGAATCTGAAATAGGGGTATGTAGGCCTAAAATTGAATATTCAGGGTCAAGATATAGCCCTACTTACAAATAAATTTTTAGCTTCAAAATACGTAGCTGCAGTAGTTACTATTTGTTAACTCTACAGTGACATCAATTACTTTCAAGAGGTAAATGTCAATATTTTAATGGTAATTATATTGGGAATACGTGAAGTATCAGGGTTATGCTAATTACTTGCAAATAATTTTAACATCTTAATGGCAATAGTATAGGGAATCATACCACAATATCACTATATCGCTTTCAAATGGTAACTGTATGTTCAAAGGAATAGCTGAAGTTTTAAGCCAGTTTGTCTCCTTTCCACTTATAAAAGAATAATCTGAAGCTTTATCTAAAGTCTGAGTTGTAGTGATTAAAGTTACAGGTTACACATACAGGGCCAGATCATGCCTCACTCTCATGTGGGTATGTGAACAGGCAGCAAGTTGTAAGATAGTGCAAAAATCTTTCCCTCCCTCCTTTTTGTATATGCTATGCTACTGTTAGGTACAATTGCAGTCTCTGTATTCCCTCTATTTGGCCACTGGGGAGCAAAATGCCTGAGAGAAGAGCATGGGGACATAATGTTGCCTCCCCATGCACTATCCATTAGAATGAAAGAATGCAGTTTCCCCTATTCTCCCTGCACTGTGGAACTCAGATAAATTGGACCTTCTTGAGCATGATCCCTGCTGGAGTACACGAGTGCAGTTCATACTTAAACTAGTGCCTATTGAGCTCAAATTGGCCCAAAATTTGTAAACCCTCATTTCACAAATTCCATTATAGCATCCAACTTGAACATTTACCATAACAGAATGGCCATCTTTCTTTAGGTTCTGTTTTTTCTAACAAAATGTTCTGCACCTCTGTTAGAATGCTCCTTGCTATAAAACAATGGTGCTATCAACCTACCTTGGAGGAGGCTTCTGATTTGCAGAGAATAATATTTAATTCCCTATACCCCACCCTTTGTTATGCCATAATTCATATGGTCTTTGGCTTCTTTCTTGAGCAGGAGTGTGCCATTTTACTCAGGAGTTTAGTGCTGTACTTTTGCTGCCATTGATGAACAAGAGCCTTTTTTGATGCAGAAAGGCAGCAATAAACCACTGTAGCTTGTTAAAATGGCATTGTAGTGGTGGCTGAGGAGATAATACCCCACTCATTTGATCTGTCATCCTAAAATGAACCAGTGTTAGTTCAGTCATTGAACAGCAGCTTAGAATGGAAAGGTGGGGGGGTGACACTGAAAGCATAAAAATGATCAAGCATTGCCAAAAATGTAATGCTGAGCCCAGTTGACCTGAGCAAAGCAGAACATTGCCTTCTTAGTAAAATCAATATCCAGGTTATTTTATGTATGGAACTTTGCATTATTAAAACAGAGAAAATCTTTCTGGCACCAATCTCTGCAAAAGACTAAGTTTGCCCAAAAATCATGTACAAGGCCTAGGCACAACAGTCTCACTGCTGGCTCTTTGGCCAGAATGATACTGATAGCCTAGATTTAATACAATATAACATCTCACACTGATGTAAATCAGGAGTAATTTTATTTAAGTTAATACAAATACACCAGTAGAAAATGAGTTTAACTGAAAAAGAGAATGCAGAGCATATATTTTAGTGTATTTTTACAGGGAATTTGTTTCTAGTTCTTTAACAATAGGAGTTCTAATTTTGAAGTTATAGCACAGTGCATGAAAATGTAACCTATGTAAGATGAGAAGGCTGAACCTGAAGTGACTGACCAGTGATAAAAGAATCCAATACTTCATTTTACACCATACCACATCTACTATGAACAATGCACCTACAGTAGAGATGGGCAGGAGTCACTGAAGGAACAATAACTCACCTGTTTTAAAACAATTAGTCCAGATTATCAATCTGCATCAATGCTCAGACTGCAGGATTGAAGTGCCATTCTCCAATTTAATTTTAAAAAAGTTAGAACAAAAAAATAATCACTTTTCATTTCTAGTACACATCCGAACACTTCTCAGGCTTGGCTTACACAGTTTTAGTACTGGCATAGATATTTTGGTTAGGATTGTGATTTGTTTTTACCAATATAATTATACATTTGAGACTCCTGGTATAGATGCAGTTATATAGGTACCTTATACTGGCACAGTATTTCCCTTCTTGAATGTAAAGTATTAAGCACTTTAAAACTGGTATAATTGTGTCTACAGTCTGTGTTTACTGCTTTAACTATACAGAAACCAGGAAGCACCTCACCTGAAACCCTCTCACTTACTCAACTGGCCACATTTATAGTAATGATCTTCCTAAAATAACTAGTCACAGCATTCTCCCTCTCACTTTCCCTCTTTATATCTGCAGATCTTCCCTTTTCCTTAATTAAGCTTTCCCTAGGCACACTGATCGTATTTATGGTCTCTGTTTGACCTATGCATGACTTCTCTTGTCTGTTCTTGTCATAACTTTTGAATCTACCACTTTCTCTGTTCTGTGTAGAATAATATGGGTGAATATCTTTCTTGGAATAGATAACAGTAGAATCTCCCTCCTGTTCTTACACGGACTCAGGTCTCTTACTTTGGCAGATTCACTATATGACCCTTTCCCCCATGTGTCTGGTATAGAACTGACAATTGAATGGCAGTCATTGTTTTATATGAATTTTATACATTTTCTAAAATCCCTTGATGCAATGGGTAGAACAGTTTTGTGGAAGCTGCTACACCACTGTGAAATCCTTCAGAAATCTGTGAATGATTTGCATGTGTCTGTGAAAATATAACATGCCAAGTGACATAACAGTGAACCGACTAAGACATCTGAAGTTACTATGGGCATCAAAGATATCATCCATACATTTTTTACTGATAGTGGACTGAGTAATGAGAGACACAACAGAACAACCACAGGGGATACAATGGACTTTCACTCAGAAGTTAGAGGACCTTGACTTTGCAGATGGCATCAACTTGCTATCCCATACCAAGAGAAACAAGCAAGCCAAAACAAATTTATCTCCAGATCTATGCACAATTTAGTAGGGTTGAAAATCAACCCAGAGAAAACAAAACTATGAGAATCAATAAATGAGAAACACCAATAGTGCTTTCTGGGACTGACATAAAAGAGGTCCACATCTCTTTTCAGCATTGTAAGTACAATGGGTGGAATGAACAAAATTATTAAAGCCAGAATAACAAAAGCCAGATGTGCTCAAAAGCTGATCTGGAGAAAGAAATCTTGCCCTCCACACTAAATTTTTACCAACATTGTAAAGTCAGTCTTCCTATATGGTGCTGGAACCTGAACACTTCAGACCTCACTATCTAAACTCCAGACTTTCATAATCAGCCACCTTAGACAAGTACTTAATATCAAATGTACAGAAAAAAACCTGTTTATGATGCATGTGTAGATCTGAGGCAGTGTCTTGTACTGGTGAAGCTAAGGTGTAAGTCAGGAAGCTGTAAGAATGTGAGAGGAAAACAGAACATGTAGGTGGGTGACAGGTCAGCAGCAAGATTGGAGGCAATTGTCTTGGAAGTGGATAATTGGTGTGGAGTGAGAAAGGAATCTGATATTCCAATTTGTCCTATACTAAAGTTTAAAAACCAAACAAAAAAAATCCATATTCTGCTGCTCACAACAAATAGAAGTGAAATTGATGGGATTGTTTCTGAAAAGAGGACGCAATGCAAGTAAAGGGATCTAAATCTAGCCCATAGAAAGTATGTCCTCCTTCCCTTTCCTTTGTAAACATCCCTTGTACGTCATTTAAAAAAAACACAACACCTCAGTATCTAAAACCTGAATAAGGCAAAGTACAGGATTGCAAAACAGCAACAAGGGAGTACAACAGAATTAAAAAAAAACAAAACTGTTTAATGTTTCCAAAGTGCTTGTCGCCTTTTTTCTGTTTACTGTTCAACCTGATGATGACACAGATGTGATTTAGCTGGTGTCAATCAAAGAAAAACTGAAATAGCTACAGGCAGGACAAAGGAATAAAATAAAATCAAGAAAGGCTTCAAAGGCAAAAAGTAGGCTTTGAGTTAAGCAGAAAGTTCACCACTGTATAAAATCTTTGCCATCAAATGATACTTCCAGTCTGTAGGCAATATTCTCCATTCTGACCAACACTGTGGAGTTCTCCTCTTCAATGCAGATCTTCAATGCATATTCTGCACTTGTTCCACGCATGTGACTTCTGTTGGTTTCCGTTAAATTCTACATGCAGACCAAGAAATGACAATGAAAGGGGGATGTACACTGAAACTAATGGGAATCTGAAGTGCCCAAGGAATGCAAGATCAGGCCCCTGTTTCAAAGTCCCACCCCATCTCAATTTATGATTTAAAGTGGGTGTTGAAATTTAATACATGTAATTTTTCTAGCTTCAATCTAAGTTGATTGCCTTTAATCGAAACTAATTTACTTTCTAAATATTATTTAAATGCCAAGTGTATGCCCAGAACTGTATGTAGCATGAATAAAAGCACTGTACCGGCTCCAAACATTAGTCTAAAGGGAGGCAAAGATCAGACAAGGAAGCTGTTAAGGTTCCTTCCCCACTCTGAACTCTAGGGTACAGATGTGGAGACCTGCATGAAAGACCCCCTAAGCTTATTTCTACCAGCTTAGGTTAAAACTTCCCCAAGGCACAAAGTCTTTGCCCTTGGATTAGGTAAAACGCTGCCACCACCAAGTGTTTTAGACAAAGAACAGGGAAAGGACCACTTGGAGTTCCTATTTCCCCAAAATGTCTCCCCAAGCCCTTACACCCCCTTTTTCTGGAGAGGCTTGAGACCAAACAAGATGAGCACAAACCCCTTGGATTTTTAGGGCCCAAAACCCCAATCAGATTCTTAAAAATCAGAACTTTATTAGAAGAACAAAAAAAAAAAAAAGATAACAGAACAACTCTGTAACATCAGAATGGAAGATAATCTTACAGGCAGTCAGATTGAGAACATAGGAATCCCTCTAGGCAAAACCTTAAGTTACAAAAAGACACAAAAACAGGAATACACATTTCCTCCAGCACAGCAAATTTAAAAGCCAAAAAACAAAGAAAACCTAATGCATTTTCTAGCTAGATTACTAACTCTACAGGAGTTGGAGAGCTTGCATCCTTGATCTGTTCCCAGCAAAGGTATCACACAGACAGACAAAAACCTTTTTCCCCCCCTCCAGATTTGAAAGTATCTTATCCCCTCATTGGTCATTTTGGGTCAGGTGTCAGGGAGGTTATCTTAGCTTCTTAACCCTTTACAGGTGAAAGGATTTTTCTTCTGGCCAGGAGGGATTTTATAGCACTGTATACAGAAAGGTGGTTACCCTTCCCTTTATATTTATGACAGAAGCACTGGGAAATGGAAAGGGTGGTTAGAATCTTTAAAAATCTAAACATGAAATTTTTAATAAATGTGAATGTCAAGGTATTTGTGTGGACATGGGTTAGTGCCTGTAGGGCTCCTGAAAGTGGTAGTTTCTCAGGAGAGATTGATAGGGAAGTAACTCCAGGCATGGGGAAGTATGGAAGAAGGTAGGAAAAGGAAATGAACTGAATAGTGAAATAGCCTTCACTGGGAGAGCAAAGATCATTCAGTGGCCTAAAATAACAAACAAGAGCACAGACTTGGGAAGGGCTGAGGAGAGCCTTAAAGGAAAGAATATCAATCTTAAACTTGATCTGGTATGTAGATGAGGCATTTGAATAGGGGATGATATTTTACATGGTCAAACTTTGTGTCAAATTGACCCTTTGTGATATTCTGGTGGGTTTCTTTGAAGTTGTTGTGTATCTGTGGGTTTCTGGCCTAGCTATTTTAGTTCCCTCCCTTTCCCTCTATTTCTGAGGAAATGAGGAAAAAGCTGTGGAGATGATTAATAACTGGAATTGAGCTTTAAAGTTTAGAAAGAATTGTATGGGCTTTATCTTGGAAGCCTAAGGCCAATTGCACCCTTTGTAAAACTCATAGGAGGGGGCACAATTTAGGAAATCTTCATGAAGGCCCCCTCTCACAGAGTCATTATCTGATCAATGATTGGGAGGCAGTGTTTGCCTCCCATTTTAGAGGCCAAGGAACTCTTCCATAAACATCCTGCATCCCGGGAATCAGCAGGACGCCATGGCTATCTGCGGGGAGGCCCAGTGCCTTTTTTAAAAAATTGCTTTGAGACTCTGGCAGTCTCCAGAGACTTCCGTTGGTCACAGCTTCTGTGGGGTTCCTCCTAGAACACTCAACTTTATTGCTCTCATGAGTTTATCGCTCAGTTTGGTTAAATGTACATGCTAGATTATGGCTGTTGTGAAGTTTCTGGGGAAGAGGTAGTCTGAGAAACAATTTGGGTCTAGCCTATTGAGGACTCTGTAAATCAGTACTAGGACCTTCAACTGGATGTACTAGTGCTTGAGGAACCAGTGCAGTCTGTAGCTTTAGTGTGCTGTGTTCTTTTCCACTAACGAGGTGGACTGCAGGCTTGTATACCAGTTGAAGCTTTCTTGTGAATCTCTTGCTTAGGCTGAGCTAGGGAGATCTGTAATCCATCTCAGAGGTGATGAACCCATGAGCTATTGTGTCTAGGTCAACAACTGAAAGTAAATATAGCTCTTTGTTCAGTCCTAACGGACTTACGTGCCTAATTGCTACTTTAGCCAGGCGTGACCAGATTGAGAATTTAGGGGGCTGGCTGGCTGTGTATCTGTTTGCTGATTTCTGTCTATCACTTTTTTAGATGCCTAATTCTCCCCAAGGAGGGAATCTGGGTGCCTAACTCAGGGCTAAGAATTCCCAGGCTAAAAGTTCGGCACTGCAATGGTCAGCACTGGAATGCTGAAGTCCTTTTGGGGATCTAGCCCAAAGCCTTTTAGCTAGTGAGAAATTAAAATGACAGAGGCTCAACACCACAGTTGTACTTGATTAGTTCCATTTATTAAGATTAAATCCAAAATGTTTGACAGGTGTGACTAAGGCTTAGAGTGAGGTCTGACTGGCAAAACAGAATGTAGCTTTACTGGAGTTCATGAAGGGAACTTTCAGCAGCCATTAGGCCTGTGGAGGCCAGGAACAGGTGTAATGCCTCTAAAGGCTCTGCCAGGAGCAGTTATGCTGGAAGCCCCAGGACACTTGTGAAACACACATTATCTGCAGTTCCTCAGCTCAGCCCACGCTTACCAGAAAGCTGGGAAAGCCATGGAAAAACCCTGATACACCGTCACTATGGCTACGGGCAGCACTGGCTGGCTTCCCTTTGTTAAGCTCCCAAACTGAAAGTAGCCAAATCATGGCTGCCTCTTGTGTAGCAATTCCATAGGGAAAGGGGTCCCTGTGCCATCTCTTCCCCTAGTTGATCTATACTCATCTACTATGCGATTAAATCATCATGGTAGCTGATGGTTGCCTAGAGTATCCCTATTTGCTCCATTCAAATCAAATCTTCCCATTATGAATTGTTGCTTTTGTAAACAATGGGACTCTGTGTGTGTGTATATATGTGTATGTATTAAAAAGCTGTAGTTTTTCTGGAAAAATAATCAAACTTCATTCACAAAATACAGCTCTCTTTCATGCCTGCAGAGAGACCGTAGACAATGGTGTCAGGACCATACTGAGGAGAAAACTTCTCATCTCTTTAGATAATTGGCTGTTGTAATAGAACTTACTCTTTCTTCCTTGTAACCAAACATGCTAACTGCACAGTGAAATTTCCAGGTAAAGTTAAACTCCATAAACAAATACACGTCAGCTACAGGTAAGAAATCCATATACTCAGAAGAAATGTAGCAGTGGTTAAATAAAATCAGGGATGGAAGGAAGGAAGTGATCACTCTTAATTTCTTATTGCAGCGGATCAGGTATGAGGCATGATATTGTAAAACACAGTAGTCTTAAACCTTTTTTCTTTACCTTTTTATTTTTCATGGAATTTAGCTTCTCTAAAGCCAAACACACTTGTATCTTTTCTATAGCAGAATTTATATATTTTAGTCAAATGTGGTAGGCAACTAAAGCTATACCTAAATAAAAGTGGCCTGGCGGTGCAGAGCACTCACAGATCCCCTTGACTTCATAGGAATCAAGACTGTTCACCGAAAATCAGGCCCTAGTTTAGGCATCTAAATATGGATTTTTGCTAACTATAAGTATCAAGTTTGAAAACTTGGTCTCAGAACTTCTTCTTGCTCTCACTCTCACTGATGTAAAAATGGAGTGAATCCATTCAAATCAGTGGAATATGGTGGTGAGAGCATAATCAGGATTGACACTGATCTATGTACAAACAGTATCCAAAAATGGACCATATTCATTTGAGGGCTTAGCAGAAGCTTCTGTATTCACTTGGAGTTAGGGTAGGATAGCTATTGTCTGTTTATGGATTTTTCTCTGGTGCTCATTACCGTAATATCGAAGCACACCATGTAACATTAGTGGATTTATTCTCATTATCTACATGTTACCCTTGGGGAACTGAGGCTCTGAGATTACACAAAGTCTGTAGCAAAACCCTAAATTCCAGGTCTAGTACATTATCTGCCATATCATCCTTCCTCTCCCCCTTAACGTGCTGGAAAGGGTGACAAGTTATTGCCCTGAAGAGGGTATTGCCAAGGTTTCTCTTAGACTTAATTGCTATTAATGTCAAACATGTTGGTGGAGTGACCAGGTGATGCACAGTGGAATCAGTTATAAGAGATGTCTGAGCAATAAACACCCTGAGAAATTAATGGGACTATTTGTGGAGTGAGGTGTTTCTCAACTGAATGACTGACAAAATTTGAATAATTCAAATTACAGTTTTTTGTATTGACGAGTTTGCGTGCCATGTGGGGGAGAATACTTACAACCACATTTCAGTGGACTGTAGTAGTTGATGCCAATGTCTCCACTAATGCACTGAAAGGCATGTCTGTCCTCTGTGGTTTGGCAGATGAATGACACCTGAATGATGACATGGCACAAAGCCTGCTTGTGATATGCCTTCAGCTTTCTTGAGAGGTATTATAAAAGGTGTGACTAACCCGCTATCAGTTCAGGGCAGAAATCTACTAACCCACTTTAACTGTCCAGCTCCTTCTAGCTAAGTGACACTGTCTAGATGTAAACCAAACTTCTCGGGGCTAAGCTCACGCTTTAAAGAGCGTCTTGCACCAAGAATTCAAATAAAATACTCTAAAGACTACTTCCTGGGGTGGAGTCTTTCCATGCAAAGTATCAAAGAGGCCAAGAGAGATGGAAGGAAGAAAAGACTATAAAAAAACCTAGTGTATCCATATGCTAATGCAGGATTGTCCCTCAATGCATACTTACTAGTGTTTGCTACAATCTGCTTTTTAAATGCAGATGGAGATTATGTTCTGTTTTTCCAGGATATTCATCCTGTTTGTTCTTTTTTCTTAATTTTATCCACTATAGATTGTAATGGGGCATATAGACCCCAAACAAACATGCTATATACCATAAGACTGCAAACTACTCTGACAAATTTTACATATGGGTGAAGTAACATATACAATATAGACGATTTGATTATAACTTTGTAATAGACACAACAGGGATTATTTTATTACTCCAGTAAAGAAATAATGTGGAATCTCACTCTGCACTGAATAGTGTAGGGTAGATTTAAGTCTCTCACACAAACCCATCAGTGGAGACCTAGGTATAACAGTATGAAGTAAACTTTATCAAAAGAAAACATATGAAAACCCTATCAAAAACCAGATCTGCATATGCAGGTATACAAAAAAAAGAGCCAGTGTAGCCCTTATCACAGTGGTTGGCAACCTGCGGCCCATCAAGGTAATCTGCTGGCGGGCCACCAGACCGCTTGTTTACATTTGTACATCCACCTGCAGCTCCCAGTGTCCACTGTTCTCGGTCAATGGGAGCTGCACAGTGAACCGTGGCCACTTGGAGCTGCAGGCGGCTGTGCAAATGTAAACAAGTGGTCTGGCAGCCTGCCAGCAGATTACCTTGATGGGACACAGGTTGCCCACCACTACCTTATTGTGTGCAGAGATACCTCTTGTCAAGGTTCTTTCCCCACTCTGAACTCTAGGGTACAGATGTGGGGACCCGCATGAAAAACCCCCTAAGCTTATTTCTACCAGCTTAGGTTAAAACTTCCCCTAGGTACAAACGATTTTACTTTTTGTCCCTGGACTTTTTTGCTGCCACCACCAAGCGTCTAACAAATATAACAGGGAAAGAGCCCACTTGGAAACGTCTTTCCCCTCAAAATCCCCCCAAGCCCTACACCCCCTTTCCTGGGGAAGACTTGATAAAAATACTCACCAATTTGCATAAGTGAACACAGACCCAAACCCTTGGATCTTAAGAACAATGAAAAAGCAATCAGGTTCTTAAAAGAAGAATTTTAATTGAAGAAAAAGTAAAAGAATCACCTCTGTAAAATCGGGATGGAAAATACCTTACAGGGTAATCAGACTCAAAACATAGAGAATCCCTCTAGGCAAAACCTTAAGTTACAAAAAGACAAAACCAGGAATATACATTCCATTCAGCACAACTTATCAGCCATTTAAACAAAACAGAATCTAACGCATATCTAATGAGATTGCTTACTGACTTTTTACAGGAGTTCTGACCTGCATTCCTCCTCTGGTCCTGGCAAAAACACACAGAGAGAACCCTTTGTTCCCCCCCTCCAATTTTGAAAGTATCTGGTCTCCTCATTGGTCATGTGCCAGCGAGGTTGTCTTAGCTTCTTAACCCTTTACAGGTGAAAGGGTTTTTCCTCTGGCCAGGAGGGATTTAAAGGTGTTTACCCTTCCCTTTATATTTATGAGACCTCTGGAGTACTCTTCCAAATTATTGCCTTTCTTCTCCTAGGGATCAGAATAGACCTCTTAGGATCTCTAGCTTCATTATACTGATTAAATGCAAAATCGTGTAGGAGAGAGAAACTACCACCTTACAAAACCAATGTACTCAGGCTCACTAGCCCATGGGAGTAGGATTTTCAAAAACACTCACTCTTGGCCTAGCACTTCTCCCCTTCAGCAATGGTAGAACTCTTACTGAAGTTGGAGGTAGGTAACCTCTCAGTGCTTTTGAAAATCCCACCCTAGAAATATCATTTATGTAATTCTTAAATTTATCTCCATAGTCTATCATTTGACTGGTTACCTAGATGTATTTCCTCCAACTTGAAAGATCAGATGCAATGTAGTCATCCCATCAGAAGGTGAGCCTCAAGTAAATCAAAGCATCACAATCCAATGTTTTAGCATTTTTCTTTAAACTGTTGATATAGTGTTTCAAATATTTACTTAAGATGCTAATATATAGTCTAAACCACATCATTACATAACTTTCATCTGAGGTCTGAGCATAGGGCTGGGAGCACGGATTCCTGAGTTTTAATCCTGGTTTAAATACTGTAATTCATACATTAACCTGACCCAAAATCCTGGGTCCAACTTCAACATTCCCTAAACTTTAAAGTTTGGATTGAGATCTGAACTTTGCTGGTCAGGCCTGTCTCTAGGAGTCAGATATCATTCCTCACTAATTGTAAATAGGGACATAATTGAAATACTCCTAAACACCACCACGGGCAAAATACCTCAAATAAAAGAGTACAGGTCCTCAAAATTGGCATAATGAATAACACACTAGTGTAATTCATGAACAAGTGTGATATACAAAAAAGAGAGACTCTTTAAAGCTGGTTATAATATGTTGCATATTGGCACAAATTTATTCTAATTTGTACACCTTATGGCTTGTCAGCTTGCATAGGCTCATTGACGCTGAACTGAACCAAGACTGTATATGATCTATTATAATTCAGGACACTACAGGCAAGAGCACATGTGATGAAGTGCTGTCACATCTGGCACACAGTGATAAATATGAAATTAAAGAAATTTACTAATTTTACAGACAGTCTTGTATTATGCTTGCTTGGCTTATATTACTGTACTCCCATACAACAAGTGGCAGCACAATTAATCATGAGCATCACAAGGTGGTAATTTGTTATGACAGAACTCCATGCGTGCTCGTTAAAGGCAGCTTCCCTTTGATCACTTCAATATTACTTTCGTCCCTTTGTAGTTCTTGTCAAGAAATGAAGGATTGCACAATGGTATGGAATGCTGCAGTGAATTCTTGAGTAAGCAGTCACTGTTGGTATAGGAGATCTTATGGCGCACATAAGCCTTCATGACCTCCTCTATTACACAGTTTATGCCTGATGGATGGTGAAGAAATTGTATGTTCTGTAAAGTGAGGATTATTAAAGGACAGTTGTGAAGTATAATTAAATTCAAAATGTTTATCACTTTAGTACCTGCAGTATCTGAGTAATATAGACTCAACCATAAAATTTGACAGTAAGTGTCAAACACAGGAAATTACTCATTATTGAAACAGTGTAAAAATGGCTACAACTTATTTTTCCTTTACTTTTTTCCACTTACATTCAATAGAAGCTTTCACTGAAGGATCTCAAACAGAACATTAGTACACTGTAACTCTAGGAGGTAAGCAAGTATTTTCCTGCCTATTTGAGAGGTAAAAAAGGTATAAAGAAATACAGAAAGGTTAAATAATTTACTCAGTGTTCCCCAGCAAATTTATGACAAAGTAGGGACCAGAACACAATTCTGAGTTCCGTTCCATACTCGAAGCATTGTAAGCATTGTAAGCCCTTTAAAAACTGCCATGTACCATGTATTTATGCTAATGCCTCACTTTAACTATAGAAAATTGATATTACCATGAATATCAGTAACATGGTAAAAGGAAAGTTTTAAAGAACACAATTGTCATGATGGACACACTTAAAAATCAGTACTACTTTGAAAGAGTTTACTATTTCCAGCATTCTTCCTTCTCTCTCTAATGGAGAATGCAGCTAGAAATGGAGGAAACTTAAAAAATAGCACATTTTTTAATGGCACCTTTTGCTATCTGTCAGCTTGTATGTGATAAATTAGAGCCATGTGATTGCATTCCTCCTGCACCTTTGATTGTTTCACTTGCTTTCTGCCTGCCAATCCATCACCCCATGATTAGTTTTAACGTTCAAAATCTCTGATGGAGCAACTTCAAACAGCTACAATTTACATGGATTAAAATATATATCAATAAAACACTTTTCCACCAATTGTGAAATCCCATCTCCTCAAAAAAAAAAAATACACTGGTCTGAGGAAAGTAATGTGCTGTGACATTTGTGGTATGTCATGCAATTCTAGATTTGTGTGCAAGATCGTGCCTTGCATACATAGTGTGTGGAGGATACATTTTGAAGAAAAAATGCTATCCTTTGGGTGTTTAAGGGCCGGACAAAATCATCGGATAGGCAAAGTCAGACAGGAAGTCCTATTCAGGGCCTGTGTTGCACACTTAGGAGGTGTGCAAATGTCAGAGGCCCAGAACGGACGATATCCAGCCCATTTCTAATATCGGGTTTAATAATAATAATAATAAATAATGAAAAAATCATGTTCCTTCAGGGCTACCCATGCAAGATTTATCTTACTGGATATTGGGACACAGAGCTTGCTTGTCTAGGCCTGGAAGATGGTGGGATATTCAACTTTTCAAGGTACAACATGTTGATGTAGAAAAAAGAATTTTAGAGTTTAATACATTAGTTATAATGTTCCTCTACCTCCTAGTCCGGTACTGGACTCTCAGTAAATAAGAGATCTTAGCCTGGTCAATACTAAGTTAGAGTGGCTGACATACTTATGTGAGTCAGCGGTGTGAAAAATCCCCAATTTTTGAAAACGTTTTTTTTAAAATATCCGCAAATTCAGGAAATCTCTTGGTTTTTAAGAGATTTTTTTTTAAAAAAAAAAAGTCTGCATGTATGTTTCAGGTACCTAACCTTCTTATGGAAAATGAGTTTAGATTATCACTTAAATTACATTTGCTTTAAGGTATTCCATAATATTTGAGACAGTCTCGAAGTTCAAAATATTCTGCTCACAACTTTGCCTAACAACACCAGTAGATAAATGTATTCCAGAATGTAAATAGCAGTTACTGAATAAGTGTATGTAAATCTGTTACCCTTTCATTTCTCCTACCAATAACTTAAGCAAAATAAAAGCAAGGTGAGAAATAAAGGGCTAGATTCACAAAGGAAATTAGGCATGGCAATGCTGAGTGTCACTACACCTTTCTTTTAGAGTCCTAGAAAATCACTGGGTTAGTCACATATGTTCCCAGTACACTGAATGGGGGGGGGGGAGGGGAAGAGTGGCACCTCAGAATGGTATTCAGAAAACCCAGTATGTTAAGGTAGCTCCCTGCCTAAGTTAACTAGTGGGATATGCCAAGGTAATAAGTATAACCTAAGCCCCACTTCTCACAGGGAATTCAGCACTTAAATTCATGCGGCAATGAGGTGAATCCTCAGCTTGTGATTCTCAGCTGCAAACCGCCCCTTTGGCCTGTTGCAAAATGGTATAGGCACCTAATGCCAAGAGGACAAAAAACAACAATCCTCTGTCCTCAAACTTTTAACCCAGGGATGTGAGACCCCGTGGTTCCAAATCCTCTTCCACCTGAAGGAGGAGACGGGAGTTGAACAGTGATCTGGCACCTCTCCGCTGAGTGCCCTACCCACTGGGCTATTCTGATGTGTTGCTCCCGAAATCTGTCTTGCTGAAACTGTTCCATGTGGATAAATAATTTTAAAGTCATTGGAGCAGAAGGAGTCGATCCTGGGTAGCCTACCTCCCAGGTGAGTGCTCTAACCACCAGGCTGCAGACTCCTCCTCAAAACTTACATGCATACATTCTCGCTCTTCTCTTCTCCCCCCAAAGACCAGGGTTCTGATATCCCAGGTGAGTGCCCAAACCACTAAATGTCTTGCTCTCTCTTTCCCTCCCCCCACCAGGCTAAAAGTTATAATGGAAGTCCTCTTCCTGCCTTTTACTGGCTCAATCTGCATGGTAAGGTTTGAGCATGCTTATTGGATTGGGACTCATAGGCAATTTGGGTGGACAAATGAGCTGGGTCTGAGTATCCAGATACTCTGAGTGAGGCCGCAGCGCACATCCTCAGAGACAAGTGTAGGCACCTAAGGAACTTTTACTTCCAAAGTTTAGGTGTGGAGCACCTACAGGACTTGGGAGGCAGCTGCGGGGGGGGGGGGGGAGTGTTGGGGCCTGGGATTCAGGCACCTACGTCCTTTTGTGAATCTAGTCCCTAGAGCCCAATCTTGCTTCACTTGGACAGTGGTTTATAATGAAGACCCAAAGGAATTTATCGGGAGCAGGATTAAGCCCTTAATGTAAACTGCTGATCATCAGAAATTGGATAAACTTTCACAAATCATACTAATAAAGCTGCACTGAAACTTCAAGCTGCTCCAAATACAAGAGCATATTGAAGCTGAGGGAACAATATCACAGGAGTAATGACAATGAGATCACTCGGTCAGAAAAACTTATTGCAGTTTGAAAATAGAGTTTTTGATCTCAGTCCTTGAAACACTTCCAATGGGAATACTCAGAGGTATAAAGTGAAGCATGGGCATGTTTCCAGGATTAGGACCAGAGAATGGAAGTGTTCTCTCCAATCCAAACACTTATCTCAACATAGTGTTGGATATGTGAGCCAAAGGCATGACCATCATCTCTCTGATCCACGTACCTGACTGATGTGAGAGGAACCAGCTACTGGATCCCAGATGTTTTAAGCCTCCAGAGGCTGAACAGAGCACACTCTCCCTACTTTTTGGGCCTCTAAGCACACTCATGCCCCTTCTATCTATCTCCCCCACCTGAGATTTTCAGCCATGCGGTCCAACTGCCCAGTCCCTAGTACCACTGCTGATTCCTTTGACGCCACCCCACCCACTCCTAGAAGTCCACCCAAAACCATGAGCCTTCTGAGTTACCTTTGCAAGGGGGCATGTGATGAGGTGTAACACAAAGTTTACACAAGACTCAAACACACTTTTGCTCATTACTTAGTCACAGGAGAAATACACATCTACTACAAACTTTAAACCCTACATGCATTTCCCTGCTTCTTTCCTCACCACTCCAGAGCATTGTTTGGCTGGGGCAATGGTTGTCTGCAGCTCTCCAACATCTTTCAGGTGCAGTAGCATCCAACTTGTGTGCTAACATGTGGATCCTTCTTCTCCAGTTTGGCTGGTCTGTCCCCTTCTCCTCTCCTGCCCAAACTTCCTGTATCTCCCCATACCCTTCCCAGGAGTCCTTCTATAACCTCTTGTTTCTCTGTCTTAGTCAGGGAATATTCATTCTTTCCACTTAATTCTCCCAGACAAGAGAAGGAAGTTGTTCCAGCTTGGAGAAGATAACACCCTTAGCACATAGATTCATAGACGTGTAGGACTGGAAGGCACCTCAAGAGGTCATCTAGTCCAGTCCACTTCACTCACAGCAGGAGTGAACAATAAACTAGATCCTTCCTGACAGGTATTTGCATAACCTGTTCTTAAACCTCCAGTGACTGAGATTCCAGAACTTCCCTTGACAATTTGTTTTAGTGCTTAACTGCCCTAACAGGAAGTTTTTTCCTAATGTCCAACTTAAACCTCTCTTGCTGCAATTTAAGCCCATTGACTATCCACTGAGGTTAAGGAGAACAATTTTTCACCCTCCAAATATATCTACAGTCCAGTCAAAGCACAGTCATGGAAATTAAGTATTACCCATTGTCCTTAGTGTAGTGCAGCCTTGTTGTAGGTCCTGCCAGCAAATGGTGGATTCCACATTTACATAGGGACATTCAGTGATATAGAAATAACTCATATTATGAACCAGAATTCATAAATTGTACAGACACTTCCCACATTGTCACACCAGTTTTCCCTTATCTTAATGAAGAAGTGACCATCTAAATCCCAAAGATAAAAAAGCAAATGAAAGGTAATACAACAATGATGGTGTGTATGTGTGGGCTGCTGGCCAGCCCCCTTTATTCAGGGAGATCTCATTGATTTCACTGGCTGGTCACAGAATGCACAAGTAATAGACAGAGGGGAAAAAAATCAGTTATGGCCAAAAAAGTTAAGGTGACAAGAAAGGGGATTCTGACATGAAGAGATGAAAGACCACCAGCTAAAGATGATCAAGTTATGAGTGGGGAAACTAGATCAAAACTGCACTTTAAACTCTGGCTTTTATATTAAAGCTGGTAACACAAATTTCCACTCACCTATAGAATACAGAGGGGAACTTGTTACAACGGGCACAAGAGAATGAATTTCTCAACTTTCTGCCATTAGTGTTTTATATCCAATTTTGCCACCTTTGGAAGGTGACATGCAATTTCAGGGGACAAAGAATAGGTATGGACCAAATATTTCACTCCTATGTCTCCTGAGAAACACACTTAAGATCTTTAGGCAACATTTTGAAACTGATGACACTATTTCTGCTGCCAAGTGCCGAAGGCAACACTGACCTGAGGATTCCCAACACATAAGTGTTTCTTTGTATATATTACTTATCTCATGTGACGGAAGGTTTTATAAACACCCATGCCTCACTTTCTAAAGGTGCCAGAGTGAGGAAAATAAAGAGGCACTGAAAAGTATTATGATGATGCTCCAAACAGTGTGATTATGAAACAGAGTTAACACCCAGCGCGTTACCACTCTCCTACTGTTTCCTGCTTTTCTAACAGCTTCCAGCAGCTCTTCTGTTAAACAGTGGCTCTGAGCACATTAATAAAATATAGATGTTGGGATAGGGGTCTAGGGGAAAGACCTAATATCACAATGCTATCAACAACTGGTTCTTTGTTCTTGGGGGGTAAAAGCCTAAACGAGGAGAATAAAATAGTTGTAGCCTGGGAAAATATCCTGGTTTTGTTTGCTTAGGTGTTGCTATGCATTTCAGATCTAATACTGGCTGTTTACATTTTTTAAAATAGACTTTTTTCAGTAGCTCAGCAAAACTCTGCATAACTAACTTTTGAGAAAATAAGGTTTAGCTGAAGTGAACATAAAAAGTATTCTAATCATAACTTGTTGAAAACCTACACTCAATTAAAACAGCAAAATAATGTTTTAGGGTCAGATTTAGCCCCAGGTGGAGGCATGAGTCTGCCCATGGGGTTATCGCTGTTGGATCAGGGCCAACGTGAATAAGGGTGGCAGAATCTGGCCTTTGGGAAAAGGCAGGAGAGAGAGGGGAGAAGGACCATCATTATCCCGTAAGGACCTATATTGCATGTATAAGTTCAGAGCTCATTGACAGTTAGTCCTTTAACATCCTGCTTGCAAGTTGACCTATCTGAGCCAGCTGTAGTGGAGCAATGTACTGCAAGTACCACCAGTGACCAGCACTACTTGAAGGCTCAGTGGACTGTTTAATCAAGTAAACCAACCAAGACGCTGAAATACTGTGAACATGGGATGATTTACACTTTAAAGGTTAAAAACAGAGAAGACTTGCATCCAGAAGATGTTGCACTCCCACAGGTGCCAGAATAAAACGGAGACTGCTGGCTCTGGGTAACATGCTAAAACACAAAATCTCCACAGAACGCATTCCAAGGGCACGGTGCAGCACTTAAAAGTCCTGACTTTCCTGTAAGATGAATTAAGGCTTGTATTCTGCAGCCCGCTCTGTGTGAGCACACACCTGCCCTACAGAATCCCATGTCTTGGGGCCTAAGATCCCAGGCATTGTGCTTATTATCTTTGAGGCAGTGAAGGAGAAAAAAAAAATCTTTTTCTGTATTTTTTGTTCGTATTAGCTATGTTTTTTTGGAGAGGCTAGAAAGTCCACATTTCAATAGGGCATCATATGGTGAGGGGCAGAGGGAGTACACTCACAAGGCACTGAGGAGATGCCAGCTTCATTAATATTCTTGCCAATATTATCAAGCAGTAACTAACAGCCTCTGCTGAGAGATGGGTAGTTGTCCAACCACATGCCACTATTGCCAACAATACATGACATGTTCTATGGTTTGATGCATCTTTATCCCTGAATAAATAATTGCAGGTTGCTTATGGATTCATCTCAAGACACCAGATTATTTAATCACTGCAGACCAAATTCTTTCCACCTCATAACACTCTAATAAAGCCCAAAAGGCAACAGAACTACCAGCATTCCGCTGCATATGGAGGCAGATCAGAGAGGCCATGCAGAGGGCTGTATAGACTTTGCAAGCCATCAAGCATGCTTTACCCTGGCTTTCTCCATGGCAATGCACAGGGGAGGATTGGGGAGGAGGTCAGGTCAGTGGATGAGGGGAATGGGGCCAATGTATCTGTGTAATTGAATTATGACAAACCCGCTCAGGTGGGGATAATGCAGCCACTACTGACGCCTGTGGAATACACAGAACTGGCCCTGCTTGCAGGCTAGGAGGTTCTGTAGTGAAGTGTGTAGCCTGGGAGCCACAGTCAGAATGCAGAAAGCCAGCCCCATAAGAGATGGAGTAAGTTGTACCTGTTTGTTTTAGAGAGAAACAAAGCAGGGTGTTCCCTGTTTAAGGGTTCTTGTGGGTTATCATTCTGAGTAATAAAATAGTGTTATGTTGCAGTCTGCCATCAACAGTATTATGTTTTTGTCTAACTTCTCCATTTGCATACCCTGTAACATAAGAGTATAGAAGAGGCTGTGAAGGCTTGTGTATATGGTCCTATGAGGAGGATTCTGTTGCCCTTGGTTTTCACAGAACTCCCCAGGTGTAATGCATAAGTGGTACTAAGAATTTGATTGTATGTTTGGGTTTGCCTGACTTTTTTTCCTCCTACCTAAAATGTGTCATTGCCTTTAATTAAACTCTTCTAGGGGTCACAAGCTTGGAAACAGGATGAGATGTTTCCAAAGAGACCTTAAAAATATGGATAATAAAGATCTCATGGCATAAAGCTGAAGTGTAACTTCTGCAGTTTGTCGAACACCAGTCGCGTACCTGGCTGCTATTCTCCATCTAATAGGTGGCTACATCTTATTGCTGAACTTGTGTGTATAGTTAGAGAAGGGATTTGGTGTTCTCAAAGATTAATGGTGCTATATAGCTGTAAAGTATCATGCTGTCCTTTATTTCTCTCTGGGCTCCCTTTGATGGCTTTACCCAAAGGATAACGGAACATAATAAAAATATTCAAGTGGTATCTTGTATTCATTATTTTTGCACAACTGTTCAATGCAGAGTTATTCTGGACAACTATGCTACGCTTTAAGCATTGGGGTAAATTTATATGTGCATTATTGATATAAATGGTTTATGGTGGCTTCACTTAACTTGGTAAGATACATTACAATACCTGAACATGATTGAAAACCACATTTAGTACTTAAGAAATCTTAACAGATTCCCTGCAATACATAACCTGCCTCATTAGTCCATAAAGACGGTCATTTTTATGAGATAAGATTAAAGATTACCTATGAAAAGAAAAGAGATTTTTTTTAAAATATAACTATTTTTATTGGCTACTGTTCAGAGACCATAGGCAACTAAAAGTATGGTATGGAGTTTTTGCTTCCTTCCTTTGCAAGAAGAACAATCTTTTACGTGATGTTCAGGCTATTAAAATATTTTGATTTACCATTGTGATTTACTAGTTCAACATTATTATGATGTTCCACTAGCACTATGTGAAGTTTGTAGTTGTAATGGGAATGCTCGTCCTTTTATGCAGAAAAATAGTTTTGCTTTTGTATTCATGATACTTAAAACATTTTGAACTTTTAGAAGAGCAGGTAGTAAAATATCCAGAGTTACAGAATGAATACTTAATTGTAGCAATAATAGGATAATGAGGAGATTTCTACTTCTTTATGGGGATTCACTAATACCACCTTCCTAATGCTTTTTTTTTATTTTAATGATTCACTAACAAAGTGGATTATGATTAGTAATGGGCATTGATGTAGGTGCACATGAGTGCGCTCTCTCATAGTGAAGGGGTCTGATAGGTATAAAGTCTCTGATTTACTGCAGAGCCTATTGGGTCTGGTCAGCCCCCTATGGATAGTGCGCTGATCAGACAGTGGTATCAAGCCATAGCAGCTCACCAGGTTATGGAGTGATGTCTGTTGGCTCTTTTCCAGTGCCCTATGATGACGAGCATAAGCTGTTTCATGCTACCTGAGAGCTCCATGGTGACAAATTTGAGCCTCTGGAGAATCAGGAGCTCACCCTTTTTATTGCCTTTCTTGCTGGCATATATCACAGATTCCCTGTTCCTGTTTAATAGGGAAACTCCATCCACTATTGTAAATGTATTTTCACATATGTACATGCCAGTTATTTATGCATTGTTCTCTGCTGTACCTCCACCTTGGCATGGCTGGGGAGTTTGGATAACACTAACACTATCCTTCTCCCAATCTAATAGTTTCACTGGAGGCCCAAGATTCCATTGAATTGGCCTTCACTGGATATTAAAGAGCCCATGCCACTGTTTGTAAACATAAGTTTGCTGTGCTGCCCCTGGCCTAAATTATTTTACCCTCGGTACTTAACGCAGTGTGTTCTCAGTGAACCTGACAAAAGTTTTCCTGCAGGGTTAGCTCTGGGGACAGAGAGTCTTGGCTCCCTACCTCCTGGAGCTGCAAGATCAGATTGAATGCCCAGAATCTCTGCCTCTCCAGCAGCAAGGCTGGAAGGCTCTTGTGAATTACATAAGTGAAACTGATAGGAACCTTGTGGGGGCAGGGCAGGGAGCTGATTTCAGTTCTCCAAAAATGAATTTTAAATCCATTCTGTGAAAAGGTTTGTGGCTTCAACATTTCATCCTGATTTGGGATTAAATTAAAAAAAATCCCATGGAAGAGGATTCCCTTTTTCCAGCAAGCTCTCACCTCTATCCCCACACCAGCTGATACTACTGCCAATTGCAAGTCTTTTGAACTCAGCCAGATGGCATATACCAGAACTTATACATAGAGGAAGCACAGAGTCCCCACAGTTTAGGGTGACTAGATGTCCCAATTTTATAGGGACAGTTATGATATATGGGGCTTTGTCTTATATCAGCACCTATCACCCCCCTGCTCCATCCCGATTTTTCACACTTGCTAGCTGGTCACCCTACCACAGTTCTTGTAGCTCCATATGTCTGTTTGTTGCAGTTTGTTGGCAGGATCAATGCACAGGATAGTAATCTGGGATAACAGAAGTGTAGTGGTAATAGGGGTGATTGCTCTTTGTATTCTGGGCCCAGTCATATGACACAGGTGAGCTTTACAAAGTTGTATACTGCTATGTGACAGAGTTACTGATCTCTATCTCCAGTGGCTATTTTATAGTAAAACTTTTTTTTTTTTTTTAAAGTAGTGCGACTGTCCAGGTTGTTCAGTCAACATTATTTATTGAATACAATTTCCTGACATTTGGTGTGGAGGGGAATGTGGGTGTTGTCAAACAATTTGACCAAAAAAGTCATATTTAAAAGTTGAAAAACTTAAATTTTATAGCTACTGAAACACATTTTGGGTGACTTTCCAGTCAAAAAAATCTTCAAAATTTTTAAATTTGGCAGATTTTGAAACATTCTAGTTATATCATAAACTGACCATTCCTCTAATACTGCACAGTAGCCGTGGCTGATGGTGAGCTCAGTGTAATTTGTGTGCAGACAGCACAAAGTCCAGTAAATGGATGGTAAATTTGAATTCAGTAGGGTGGGGGAAGGGCCCTGTCTTGTCTGTTAAACTTGTATGTCAAATGGGTAATAATTAAAAGAAAACTAATGGTGCAAGAGCAGAAAAGGATTTGTAAAAAGCTGATTTTGGCAGTATTGAGAAGCAACTGCTACTCAAAGCATAATAATAATCAAAGTCTGGATGAAGGGGAGAAGGCACAGGCAGGAGAAGCAATACTGAGAAAGGACACAGTCCTTCTCTCAGACGTGTGCTGCTCCAATTTAAGTCAGCAGGAGCTACATGGGCATATGAGAGGACAGGTCTAGATCCAAACGGTGTGTAAAAGCAGCATAGGCAAGTGCAAAACATTAAATGGCAGTAATAGTAGCATCTCATCCACCCACTCTGGATCTGTGGTCAAAAGACTTATGGGTCTGGCTCTGAGCCTCTACCCTCAGGGTTCCAGTTACAACAATATCATCACTAGCTATTACTTTTTGTAGGTTTGTCCCCAGAATAAGTGGTAACACTACTGAATCAGATCACATTGCTGAAATTGGATACACCAGGCAACATGTTGAACAGGATGAAAAAAGAAATTGCCATCAGTTTCCAAAACAATCTCTTAACCAAGATGGAAATGTAGCCTGTTTTCTTTAGAGATGAGTTAGGAGAGATTTGTTTATAATATACATAAACCAAAACATCGTAACTAACCAAGTTTGCCTCCATAGGTTAGGAGACAATGAAGGCAACTTTAATTGTACTAAGAAAAGGAGTACTTGTGGCACCTTAGAGACTAACAAATTTATTTGAGCATAAGCTTTTGTGAGCTACAGCTGACTTCATAGGATGCATTCAGTGGAAAATACAGTGGGGAGATTTATATACATAGAGAACATGAAACAATGGGTGTTACCATACACACCGTAATGAGAGTCATCACTTAAGGTGAGCTATTACCAGCAGGAGAGCAGGGGGAAAAAACCTTTTGTAGTGATAATCAAGGTGGGCCATTTCCAGCAGTTGACAAGAATGTCTGAGGAACAGTGGGGGGCGGGAATAAACATGGGGAAATAGTTTTACTTTGTGTAATGACCCATCCACTCCCAGTCTTTATTCAAGCCTAAGTTAATTGTATCCAGTTTGCAAATTAATTCCAATTCAGCAATCTCTCATTGGAGTCTGTTTTTGAAGTTTTTTTTTTGTTGAAGAATTGCAAATTTTAGGTCAGTAATCTAGTGACCAAAGAGATTGAAGTGTTCTCCAACTGGTTTTTGAATGTTATAAAATTCTTGACATCTGATTTGTGTCCATTTATTCTTTTACGTAGAGACTGTCCAGTTTGACCAATGTACATGGCAGAGGGTCATTGCTGGCACATGATGGCATACATCACATTGGTAGATGTGCAGGGGAATGAGCCTCTGATAGTGTGGCTGATGTGATTAGGCCCTATGATGGTGTCCCCTGAATAGATATGCAGACACAGTTGGCAACAGCCAAGCTCTACGATACAACTGCATGTGCTCCAACTCCTCAGACAGAGACAAACACCTACAAGATCTCTATGAAGCGTTCTTACAACTATAATACCCACCTGCTGAAGTGAAGAAACAGATTGACAGAGCCAGAAGAGTACCCAGAAGTCACCTACTACAGGACAGGCCCAACAAAGAAAAGAACAGAACGCCACTAGCCATCACCTTCGGCCCCCAACTAAAACCTCTCCAACGCATCATCAAGGATCTACAACCTATCCTGAAGGACGACCTATCACTCTCACAGATCTTGGGAGACAGGCCAGTCCTTGCTTACAGACAGCCCCCTAACCTGAAGCAAATACTCACCAGAAACCACACAACAGAATCACTAACACAGGAACCTATCCTTGCAACAAGGCCCATTGCCAACTGTGTCCACATATCTATTCGGTGTGTATGGTAACACCCATTGTTTCATGTTCTCTATGTATATAAATCTCTCCACTGTGTTTTCCACTGAATGCATCCGATGAAGTCAGCTGTAGCTCACAAAAGCTTATGCTCAAATAAATTTGTTAGTCTCTAAGGTGCCACAAAAAGTACTCCTTTTCTTTTTGCGAATACAGACTAACATGGCTGCTACTCTGAAACCTTTAATTGTACTGTAAGGCTCTGATCCAGCTCACATTGAAATGAGTGGAACAATTTCCATTGAATTTAATGAAAATTGGATCAAGTCTTAAATGGGCAAAATTCTACTGAATTCAATGGACTTGTACCTCTTTACATGGGTCTATTTTAGGCCCACAATTTATTTACTTGCTTTAATATCTTGTAAGAAAGACAATGGGTTTGATACTTCCATTTTTTCTATCTAGTTCAGTATCCTGTGACTGCACTTGTCAGTAGCCGCTGCTTCAGAGGAAGGTGCATGAAACCCTGCAATGTACAATTATAGAATAAGTTGCCCAGAGGGGGAAGTTTATTCCTAAACCTGGCAACTAGGGCCCAATCCAATTCCTATGGGGAAAAACTCTCATTGGCTCCTACAGGAGCTGGAAAAAAATGATACACTTTTTTAAATTAAAAATTGAGTCTCTTTCAATAGTGTTCGCATTCTACGCGCATTCATGCCCCTGTTCATGGCCGTATACTATATATTTCTGTGAAATAGATTTCTGGTATAAATAGTGTGTGAGTGAGTGAGAGAATGAATCTTGGGAGAAGAATTCTGTGCAAATTAGGCTACCAGTCACATACCAAAACATGACTAGTGAATGCTCAAAACAATAGTGGCTATTGAAGCAATCCATATAGTGAAATATCTCCACAAATCATTAGTTCGTTTTTAAAAAGCAAATAAGTAAATATGAAAAAATCCTGTTCCTAGAGAACTTGAATTTAAAAAAAAAAACAACTAAATATGCTGGTAGAAGTATTGTTGTGAGTAGTTTACCTAGCGCTAATTTGGATTAATTTGAACTAAACAGCAAGAAGAGAATCTGTAGAAAGTTTTTTAAATGTCTTGGTACATATATGAAAAGTTAGTTCCACAGTGACTGACTAAAGTATGGATTTGGGGTTCCTCCCTCCATTGGAGGTGATGTATACTCAGAAATAAAGCACACGTCATGTTGGTTGTATGGACTTGGCATGATACTAAACACCAGCTTGTTTTCAAGTGAAGCAGATCATCTGCTTCCATATCTGATGAAGAACCAAATTCTGCTCTCATGTGCTGATGTAAATCTAGGTGAAATCTACTAAAGTCAATGAAGACTTATTTACATCAGTAAAAAAGTAAGATCAGTCATTGGTATAGTACCTAATGGTACAGTTTTCCCTTTAAAAGATGTGTTTTGAACCGAAAAGTGGTTTAGTTTCTCTAACAGACTCTTTTCCTGGCAGAGAGGCAGGACAACACCTTTAGCTTGTTTTTTTTTTTTTACAGGGTTATATTTTCCTGAAACATGAGTGTAGATGGTGAGAGGGTTGGTGATAGGATATGGAAACTATAAAATATGGAAAATCAAGCTAGAGATGTTATCCTGATTCAACACTAGAGAAAGGGACCAATTTTCCTCATCAAGATAAAGCCTGAACTTGTGGCCCAAAGGTAGTAGGAAAATGTATCACCTCAAAGGAAGCCCTACAAAGTGTTGTTCCTTAATAATTATCAAGTTTAAAACCAAACTTGTATCTTGGCACATGAGTTTTGTTTTTTTTTTTACTCTTCACCCACTCACTGCATAATGTTCATGTTTAGTAACAGATAAAGCTATGCAAAAAGTAAAGACAGAATCATGAGGCATTTACAGTGCTCTGGCTCAATTACATTACAATGCATGACTATGTTATCAAGAAGTAGGAATACTGACCTGCTTACACTTTGTTAAAATGCTTTCTTATACTGTCTATGCATCTCTATTTATTTAAGTTACTACTACATATCTATATTTAAAAAGAGAAGTAGGTTTTAAAGATGCTACTGTAAGTATCTTGTACCAGTAAGCAGAAAAATATCCTGCTTATGTAAACAATGCACCTGGCAGGATGTGTCTTAATGCATTTTCAGCTATTTATTTTTCTCTTCCTTATTTTCATAATCCTGAAAAAGTAGACATGGCCAGTAATTGGATGCTCTACCAAGAACAGAGCACTGAACGCACCTAAAGTAGTTCAGGGACTAAAGTTCTCTCCAGAATAAGGCTAAATTCACCCAGGGAGAAGAGGGGACACCAGGATTGTGGGCCCTGGTGGCAAAAACTGCCATGTCGGGGGTGAATATAGTCCTTCCTGTCATGACGCATTTGCCTGTGTAACGGCTTCAGAGCAGTTTTTCACATCCTGCCAATCTATTAAACCCTCATTTGCACTTAGCTCATTTTGCTCCCACGCAGGAAAACTATCAGCCCACTGAATGCCTCTGCCTGCACCTGCACATCGAGTGATTCAGATAAAACCAAACACCTCCAGGTGCAGTCACAGAACCCCCTAAAAATAATTAAACTCAGAGCTAAATAGAAACAGCATGTAACAGGTGCAAGGAGTCAAGACATAAAGCCTTTTGGATATTGCTAGCTACATACCTACCATTTCCTGAGAGTCATGGAAACACCTACATCCATGCTTGCTTGGAGTATCTGGCTAGCTATTGAAGAAGCACAAATCAATCACACTATGGTAAAAGTGCCAAGCAATAATGAGTTCAGATGGGCAGCTGCAAAACACAGAGCTGCTGTCACTACTCAAAATCATACCCCCACCCACCCACCCACAAGGTCACCTTGAGGAGGAGATCATTGCACAGGAATTCTATTCTGATTTACTTGCATGACTATTTGAATATAAGTACTTTCTTCAAGTTTACATTTCACTGCAGGCCAAATAGTTGAATTCAGCTCGAGATGAACAGCAGATGTCCCGGAGAGCTCTCATGTTGAACTCTTCAGCACACAAGCTCTCTGAGAGGTGTGTGTGTTTGGAAGAGCTCACCAACCAGGGAATTCATAACAGTTGTTAGAAGAGACTAGGAATCTCTGATCTAAGAGAGCATCTTTGTTTCTCTAAAGTGTTTCCATGGGCTCCAATTACTAAGATGTCCTTAATTGGATATATTTTCAGTTGAATTTAGCACTTGAGAAAGGTGTAAGATTAGCATGCAGCTGCAGTTGCCCTGAAGTGCGATAGAAACCAAAGAGTGAAACTAAATATAAAAAGAATAGGAATACGACTAGTGTCATAACCCAAGATATGTGAAATGCAAAAAATAAAGCCAGTGTAAGTGGTGGAAAGGATATCATCAAGTTTATAAGCATTCTTAGAAAAAAAAGAATGTCAGCTACATAGCTGATGGTTCTCAGGATACCCAGGACTGTGAGCCACCTTGTTACGCCTGCCTCCAACATGAGAGAATCTTGCTTGTGTTTAGATGGATGTCAGCTCCCTAATGGCACCAGCTTGTTAGCCACTCGAGCACTGTCCTCTGGGCTCTACTAGCCCTTCCCTTGTAGATTAAGGATAGGTTCACTCCAGTCCCTTTGAAACATTCCCCTGTGAATCCTACACTAACTACTCACAGAAATACCAGGTCTGTGGTCCCCAAAAGGACCAGTGTGCGCACCAGATAGTCAGATTCAGCTCAGGACCAGAACTTGGCTTAACACCACAGCACTGAGATTCCCCCCCCCCCCCCCATTATAAATGAGTTTATCATCAAAGACTAGAGATTTGGAGATGAGTAAGAATACTGGAAACATAAGTTTAGTGGCTGAAAAGCATGTTATGATTTTGTTTTATATGTAACCTTAACCTCCTTTCTAAAGTTTCTCACCCAAAGTCTTCTACAGCATTTTCAGCCGAGGTTGGCTGAGATCCTGTTTTCATGAAGTAAATACACCGTTTACTGCCTAAGTGCAGGATGAGGGGGTGTTATCTTTGCCTTCAACGTATACACTCATAGTTTATATTTATCCAGTCCTCAGAGACAGGATTACTACCTGTGGCCTGTTTTTCCTGTATGCTGCTTCTATATTGATGTTACATCTTTGTTAATGTTTGGACTTGATATGTAAATGAGCATGCACTATGTTAGCTTACAATGCTTAATCTGAGCCTCCAACAGCGAAACACACATTTCATACCTCCTGTCTGGAAGAAAACCTATTTTTCACCTCTGCTGGTGACTGTCTCGATTCAGACTTTAAAAACATTTTTAGTATGTGTAAATAACTCCTTATACAGTATCTGTGCATACATTTCACAGTGCTACTGATGATCAGTGTCCCCTCAGCTTTCATTTAAAACCTCATATGAGATTCTTTGGTGAAACAGAATGTACGTACCAGAATCAACATATTACTGGAGCCCCCTTGGCAGTGGGCATTGAGTGATTCTTGGGTAACAATATAGCTCTGATACAGTGCAATGATTAATAACCCACTAAAGTAACATAGCATATATATTTATGTTATCAAGCAACCTTATCTTCAAGCATATGCTGCCTATGATATCTATTGTTTAAAACCCCCTTACTCTTCAATAAATGAAGGGGAAGCCATTGCCAGTGGGATCCTGGGTACCATTGGAGTTGCACAGCCAAAGAACAGGGTAGGAGCCATCAGAGGTACAAGCTGGCATGGGTCTCTGTGTGGATGGCTTCAGTTTACTGCCGATCACAAAATCCATGTAGATCCCTGGGGATTCTCCATGTTTGGGAGCAGTCCCTGTAGCTCAGTCCATGGAGAAAGTAGGGGTGGGGGCAAATCTTGCATCTGGCAGAATGACCAGGGAGCACCTCCACAAGGTGAACCCTGCTGAGATTTCTACCAATTTAATAAGCCCCTGAAAGTTTTAATACAGAAGGGGGTAATCTTGCCTAAAGTGAACTAATGACTCATCCAATACCATTTAAAGATTATGGCCCATGCCACACATTGCTGTAAAAATGACCTGAGGAAATACTTTAGATAGGGAAATATTATTGTCTGATTAATATACAAAACAGCATTTTTAGTGTTGAGAGTAGTTCCCCGCCCAAAAAGTTCAGTAACATTTTAGCCTTAAAATTGATTTTTAAGCAGTTTGGGATATAAATTATTTTCAGAAGCATTTACAAGTTGTAGGCAATGTCCTCATAGCCATCTTGCAACTTTTCAAAACTATTTTTAGGATTCTTTTGGAATAGTGTCTATTTACAAAGGAAAGCCTAAAATTTATAATTGCAAACTAATAAGGTAAGCTGTGGTTATCATTTTAGCTGAATCAAAACTGGTATGGGAATAAACACGATAGTAGTTTCCAGATGAGATAAATACTTTTTTTTCCTGATATAACAAAGTTCCATCTTGGGTGTTTCTGACATGGTGTGCAGTTTTTGCTGTTTTATATTCTTCAGTTTAAAGAAAGAATGTATTGCTATTCTAGGAAGGCTGAATCATGTTTTTAAACAGCTGAGGAAAGAAACATTTACACAAATCATGCTTTTTCTCCTTCTAGCCCTGGAGCAGTGTTGCCCAATTATATTGATTACTTAAGAATCCCCAGTTATTACTTTGAGAGTTGACAGGTTCTTGTCCCAAGATGAGGTCCAATATTTAAATTATTATATAGCTGGGAACCCCAATGTGCACAGCTGCAACACACACACACTCTATAGGAACTCTTTTATATTTACACATATATTGTTTATTAATACATTTAGCAGTCACAAACACTCCAGCTCCGTAAGGTAGATAGTGGTCATGAGAGTGAGACATCATTAATACTACTCCTGTCTGAATGACAAGAACCATTCTGAATGACAAGAACCATGCAAACATCCCAACTTGGTCAGGGCAATTCACCTTAAGTCAGAGCTGCTTCTTGCCAAAGACCACAGTGGGGAAAGAACAAGCCACAAGTGCTTTGCATATCAACCTGTAATTAAATTAATTGTTTTTCCACTTGGATGCCACATAAAGCATTAAACATAGTGGCTTGAAGAGTTTTATACAGTTCTCTCCCCAGATGAAAGAAGTCACTGGACTTGGTCCATAATATGGATTTAAGTTCAGTGTTGCAATGCATAACTTTAGGTGCCCTGCTGCCTAACAGAATCCACAGCCCTGAGTTAGGCGCCCAGGATCTGTACATAATGCGCAGGGAAAGATAGATGCCTAAGAACGTGATCCACAAAACTCAGCAAGCTGAGCAGGCAGTGGCCTGAGCTAGCCAGTAGGAAATGCTGAAGGATGGGGCCTAAGCTCAGCCCCTCAAGGGGACTTAAATGCCTGTCTCTACTCAGGATTCACCTTCTCCTGCAGAAGCCTAAGCCCTTTCTCTCAAAAAAGGAGGACAGTGCCCCTCCCCGCATGACCTTTAGCCTAGGGGTTAGAGCACTTATAGAGAGGGAGAGATTTCCAGTAGCCCCTCTGCTCGATTTGGAGCATGGATTCAAACCCATGTCTCCCACCTCTCAGGAGCATAGCCTAACCACCAGGCTATGGGCTAGTCCAGGGTATATAAGGGTGGGGCTCTCAATTTCTCCTGTTGAAGATATCCCATTTTGTACGAATAATTAAATATTCATTGGACCATGGAATTGCACGTGGGTTTCCCATATTCTGGGTGAGTGCTCTAACCACTTGGATAAAGGCTATAAGAATGGCAGCACCATCACCACCACTCCCTTTGTGCAGTTCTCAATTCATTAGGCAGGCTCTGAGACCCCCTGCTGGATTGGGCCCTGCAGCCCAATATGTGGGAGAAGGCCAGGGCTAAAGTATCAGGACTCAGGTGGCTGTGCACATGCTGAGTAGTAGATTTTTAGGCACCTAAGGGACTTTTGCAGCAGAAGTGTAAGTGCCTAGGTTTTAGGTGCCTACAGGGTTAGGTGGCAGTTGAGCAGGGTTTTTAAAAATCTAAATTTTGTATTTAGGCACAAAAGGGTCAGTTAGGTGCATAAATGCCTTTGTGGATCTAGCCCATTGTGCCTGATTTCCATACTTGGCATAACACTCTTATTCAGACCAGCAAAGCAGAATTGCTTTTGTCTACCAGGATGGGAGACCTACTCAAGCTGCATAGTGGAATGACATCTTACAACCCTGTTAGTCTTGTAAAGAAATGGACAACATGTTACACACCAGTGATTTCCCAGTTCAAATAATGAGTTTGTTAATCAGGAGAGAGCTGAGTGTTTGGTTTTCATAAATAAAAGGCCTGCCATCGAAAACACTAATGCTAATTGATTTACAGCGCAAAAAAAAAAACAAAAAACCCCCACACTACTGCAGTACATCATTTTGTAATGTCATCTCCTGAATTTAACAATAGCATGATTTCCAAGTCACTGGTAAGTTTAGGCGTGACTTCATGAAATCCACTTTATGAAGTATAAATCATTTACAATGCCAATTTTTCCCCCCTTTAGTGATAAAATTCTAAATGCTGTGATTTATCTCTCACTGATGCTGGTAATATTTTTCACATCAACCTACATCCACTGAGAAAAATGTAAATCCAACATAACCATATTTCAGTAATTTAGATCTTCCCCTTAGTCATTGAAACCTGCTTTTCACTTGAGCACTGTTAAAGTTTTATTGAGTTAAAACTTGAAAGATTACATTTTTATTTAATTTCTAAACTTGAAGAACCCACAGGTATCCATGGAACAATGTTTCCTTAAAAATGCAGAGAGAGGACAGGTCAAGTGGCTAGAGAACAGCATTGCAAACTACAACCAGGGGATCTAGGTCTGGGATTGGCCTGAAATAATTCAGATTATGTTTAAAAGAATATTTTTTTAAAAACAGAAATGAAGTTTTTACGGCATCTACATGCGCATGGAGAATCCAAATTCTTGCAATCAGAGGTCTCAGAATGCATGAGTCCTATAACTTTTTTAGGTGGTAGTGTTGTAGGAATAGGAGGATACTACAGGCCTATCTGTAGTACATCATCATTTGCTTTGTCTAGAATCAGCTGGAATGGTGACCAGAACACCTACAGAGAACGTTTACAATAAAATTAAGAAATATTCCTCTCTCATCACTGCTCTCAGAGCCGGATCCCTTCAAGTTGAAGACAAAAGAAGCTTTGCTGTTATCTTAAATGGGAGCAGCATTGAGCTATTAGATCCCTTCTTATTTCTGTTTACAGGTTACATACAATAAAACCATAAGTGCAAAATGTTTACCTAATTACCAGTTATTACTGAATATTTCATTTCAATAAATTCTTCTTGACTAAGAGTAGACAGTCTGAAGATAACCTTACTATAGCAAAGTGGCCCAGGATAGAGATGTAAGGGAATTTAATTTCTGCCACTCATATTGCTGAAATAATGTACCGGTACTCATTTACCTTACTTCCACAATGACCCTTTTTTATCTGTAGATATCACCTCTCATAAAGAGGGATGCCATGAGTCAGTGTGGTAAATCTTGACTGGCAGACTCAGTGCAACGAGGGTTGCAGTCACTTATCTGCTCTAACTTTGGGAGGGCAGATATTATGTTCAGAGATACTCAGCTCCTCATGGACATAGGGCCTGATACAAAAGCCACACTGAAATCAATGGAAAGAGTCCAGTACATGTCAATGGGCTCTGGTTCAGGCATGTACTCACAATGGCTCTAGCCTTATGGCCAAAGAAACCTTCTATACTTTCCTTGCTATTAGTAATAGTATAAGTGCACAAATCAGATTAGTAAAGACCCATCCATTGACAGCATAGTATATTCTCTTGTCATCAATGATACAAAGATTTTTCAGAAGTAGTAAGTGGAGCTAAGTTTAAATCAGAAAAAAAATGTAAATTTTTGTTCATTTGCATTTAGTGGTAGACATTTTATTCCATAGCGAATAAAAGAGTTCTATGTAAGTGGTGCATACGTGTTGTAATGAATCCCTTGTAGAATCTAACCCCAACCAATGTAAATTAACTAAATATGCACCAGAGAGACTTTCTACCATGCCATATTTTATAGATTAGCCATTACCTATAGTTGGAATGATACAGAAGCTTGCAGTTTCCTCATTTTATGTATAGCAGGAAAATTAATACAGAAAAATAAACTTGCTTTATTTCCAAATGTAACCACCCTAAACAACTATTACACCAGACCTGACACATAGCACATTTCCTGAAAACTTCTGCACAGCCAACAGACATCAGCCTGCTCAAATCCACATACCTGGTGGGCTTCCTATGCTTGTCAATGTTTCATGCCCCAGAGTACAAGACTATCCTATTACTTACAAGCCAAATACCTATTTTCCTGCCACAGCTTGGATTATATCACTACCAATATTCCTTACCTGATGTTGCCAACAAATGCTTTCAATCTGAACAAAAATTCAATGGTAGGATCGTAAATGTTGCACAAGAATAAAATAAAATAAAACTTAGTCATATTAGTGAACTCTCCATAGTCAAGTTAGTGTTAATGTATGCATTTTATATAAATACTGTACTTCGGGTACTGTCAATGGATTTTAATAAAATTCTTGCCCTCTTTTCAGAAGATAGAGATGCTATATATAAAGTGGGCCTGATTCACCAGTTACAGCAATTTTACACCATTTAACTCTTGCTTTCTCTGTAGTTACAGGTGTAAAACTAGAGTAACAGTGGTGAATCAGACCTAATATATAGTTTATTTTAGGCCCAGTTCTGCACCCCATTGCACCTTGTACAGTCATTTTCACTCGAGCAAAGTGAAAAGAAATGAAAAACCCAACCCAACCAGAAATAACCCACTTTGACCTCAAGTTTCCATAATTGTTAGTGACTACATCACAGGTGGTAGAAGAGGGAGGGGAAATGTCAGAATTGTTCTGACTTTTTTCAAAATTATATGGACACATTTTTCCAATTCAAGTCATTCTAAGCTATATAAGGTGCAAGGCACTGAAGAATCAAAACACATTTTATATATTACGTGTACATACTTTTAGTTACCTGGAGTAGTTCCACTGAGGTTAATGGGGCTGCTCACATGCTTAAAAGTTAGGCATGTGCTTAGATACTTTGCTGATTCAAGGCCCTTGTTACCCAGTACAGTATAGCTGCAGTAATGAAGTCTTTTTCCTTAAAAGGAAAAAACAGACCCCTTTGGGATTTGGACATGATAGGAACCAAGGAGCGTTCTTTTCTTTTTTTGGTACTGAAATAGTGCATATTGTTTAGATAAACATCTCCACTCCCAAAAAGCCTTAGCTAAGAAACTAGCCTTAGCTAATCTATCATGCCTTGATATATTTCAGTTCATATGGGATATCAGCTGCTAGAGACAGGTTTCCAATATGGGACTATACCATATGTAATAAAAGTAACATGCTCCCTGTAAATTAAAGCATATGAGCTGTGGCTTGACTGTCTGAATGATTAACTATTAATATAACTTTGTTATAGCCCAATTCCTAGCTAGTACACCTCAACAGGTGTATGTGGGATATGAAGGGGTAAGGAATCCTCTCTACACTACAGAGCAGCTCCAGGGAGGCTCCAGCCTAGTGGCTGGAGTAGCCTCTTGATCCCTTGGTGTGGCCCTGCTACAGGATGGATTGGAAGATCCATATCATAGTTCTCTACACTTATCCATGGTCTACCCTCACCCATCACCTGTAAAGAGGAGTCAGGGTTCTGTGCTGTGTAGGAGTTGCACATCCTTTGCATGGGGCCCCAAAACAGCAACTCCACCTTCTCTGCAAAGCTAAGCCTTCCACTGCTGCAGAGGAAGGGGCAGGATTTATTCCATAGTGAACCAGAATGATAATACTTACTCATCTTTGTAAAAGTACTTTGAGAGCTACTATATTGTACACAGTATGAATCAACTCCTTTTTACATGTGGCACAGAGAGTTTAAGTGGTTTGCCCAAGATCATACAGAGAATCAGATGCAGACCCGAACATTGAATGTAGGTCTCCCCCTTTCCAGGCCTCAGAGATGAACAGTTACAGCGAAGAACTTAGATTCTGCACAGTATGTAAAATGGTTTATAAATGTATATTGTGCCATGATAAAAACATTCATTAATACTTACCAGCTATTGATTACCATACATATTGATAGCATAATGGGTTTCTAAATAACTGATGTTTATCTAATGGAAGATGTTAAATATATCTTAAATGTACATTAAGCTTCCCAAAGATACAACTGCAGCAGACTCAAAGAAAGACTCTGAATCAGGGGATGAGAACAGGAAGAGTAGATGCTGCATTCAGCTTGAGGAAGAGATATCAACTAGATTCTCCTTGTGCAATAATTGTGGGGATCCTCTTACATTTCTGCAACTAGTTAGGAGATTAAATATATACGTGTCAGACATCTATATTTGCCTGGAAGTTTGCTCAATGGTCCCAAAAGGCCATGTGACATATAGGCTCAGTACAGTACTTTGCTTCAGGAAGAGAGGGACTGGAACCCAATATTTGAGTGAGCTAATAGTCCAGTTAAGTGTTTCCTCCTAACTTCTCTCCTTTAATTTCAAGTCATAGTCAAGCAACAGTAACAAAATATTAGATATCTATGCAGTTACTCCTCCTTTCATTCTTTGGTCACTGAAGCTGCTGACTTCTGCAGAACTTGAAAGTCGGTATCTGTTTTTTTCAAAGTGTCTTTCATAAGCAGTATTGATTAATGACATTGGTGATCAGATTAAGAAATTATGTAGAAATTATCCATTGCAGTGGATGCAGTAGCAATCGATGCCTGTTAGTGTTTCCATTTTACATGTGTCATCCTATTTTAAGGATCTCCCCTCTATTAGTGTTGGTGAATAGGATGCACCCTAGATTTCCCTCTGAGATGATTAATATTTTTAATGGTCAACTTGTCAATGCGGAACTGCCCAGGGTGATTTCTAGCTCAGCACACAAAACCAGCAATAATTTCCATCTGGTTTTGGTGCTAGATTGGGTATCTGAGTGGATGATCATTAGACTTTTGTTATGGTCACACCTTACCTTTTCTGATTTGAGGCCACAGATTGTCTTCTCTAATCAGGGCAAGGGGCCTATCTGAAACCCAACCAATTCAATCAGCTCAGCTGATGACCATTGACTGAATATTAGAGTTTCCCCTCTGCCCATTATGGTAGCCTTAAAACATTCCCTCACTTTAGACCCCTTCACAAGAGACCAAGATATACAGAAGATCTGTAACAAAAGGACTAGTTTTAAGAGCTGTGTTCTGAGTTTGACCAATTGTGGCATAAGTAATTAATGAAATCCCTGATCATAGCTTAGCTGACAGCAAAGAGGTTTTTCTTGTTGATCAGCATCCACAAAGCCCTGAGAAGTGGAATTGTAGGGAAGAGGCAGCTTGATGAAGCCACATTGTCTTTATTTGGGGAGAGAGTCAAATATTCCTTGCTGTAAAGATTCTTCCATCAATTTAGCAGGCAAGATCAGATTTAAAATCAGTGGGACGTGGGGTTTTGGTAGAAGCATGTCAAAAGACAACAAATAAGAGATCATCTCTTCTAGAGTTCCAGTCAGATTTGGCTAGAGAATGGAGACCAATTGTAGCAAAAGCCTTAGAGACCAGAATGACAGTTCTCTTATTTCTGTATTTAAGGTTTGTATCTTTTAAAGTTTAAGAATATGGGAGACAACAAAGCATGATGACAATAAATGATATTGAAAGATCAGGGGAGAGTTCATCTATACAGGTTTATTTGCTAGTCTGAGGCTGGCACTTCAAATCATAATACTCACTATAGTGCCATAGAAGGAAAAAGATAACAGATTCACTAAATTAGAGTTTCTGATAAGTCTGAATTAGTCTTGTTCAGAGTAATATAAAAGCATAACAAACCCTGGGGATATTTTTCTTTGAACTTTTTCTCCTCAGAAAGATAGAGGAAAGACCAAATGATAGACTGCTGTTATTTTAGTTCTCTCTCTCAGAAAATACATTGCTTGTATAAGGAAATCTTTATCTTATTTTACCTCACCTTTCTATAGAGACTTAGTTATTTATTGAATGCACTTTCCAGTTTGCTTGTTCAAACGAAACAAGCAGAAATCAGAGATTCAGGTAACCATCCAGACTTTCAGATGCTTTGCTGACAGACTGGGAATTGTCCACAAAGGGTATTACTTTACCAGTATCACTGGTAAATATTGGTAAATATCAGTACTGGTAAGACAGTATTGCTGTCTAGAGAAGATTGATTTTTGGATTGCTGTTGGAACCCAATAAATGCCTCATGAACCTATAAATACAATTTCAAACATGCTGTGATGAAGTAAATAGACTTCATAATTACCATGCAAGATTAACTGTGAAACCTCGTTAGAATACTATTTTGTTCCATTAAGTAAACCAAGCACAGTGGAATCACCATGAGACTTCGTGGCAAATCGCAAGTCTGCATGATCGTTTGCATGCCGAGTATTTGTTTGTGTTAAGCCACTGGAAATGGGCTAAAATTAAGTTTACATAGGTGTGCCATATTATGGCTATTTCATTATGTGGACACACTGGACTGAGTCAGCTGGAATTCCTTCTGCAGCATGACTCCTCCACACCTGGGTGATTTGCATCTTAAAATCCAATAATAATCTAACCTAGAAAATTGAGGCTTAACAAATTTACATTACAATGTATTTTTAAATGTTGCTGCACTATTGGATATTCTAAGCTGCATTTCCACTAAGTATAAGGAAATTGGGGGGGGGGGGGGGAACCAAACGTTACTGCCTTCTTAAGTTTAGAAATTAAGCATACAAGCAGGCAAATACAGAAGTTACGGTTGAATGCTAACCTCAACTCTGTGTTTGCAACTAGGCATTTCGGTTTGGGATTAGAGCCTCAGCTAATTAGCCTGCCTCCACTGACTTCAGTGGAGCCAAGCCATAGGTCTAACCCAAGGTCTTTAATTATGCAACAACATTAAATTACTGTTGAAGTTGTGTCTAATAAGTACTTTTAAAAGTAACTATTTTATTCAGTTTAATCAATAGATTAACAAGCATGTACCTGTGTGATCTCTGCCTGGGAAAGTAGAGACTCAGTGCTGTAATAAGCCACCAAATATTGAAAGATTCTGTTGACCAACATTGCTCTTTAATCTCTACAAAGAATACAAACTGAATTAAATTACTTTCCATAGTAATATTTGTAGAATCTTAAAAGAGCAACTATTCCCAAAAGCAATTTGGTCTCGGTTTTTAATGTGTTAGATACACAACATGTTTAGAACATTCAAATATATTTATAAGCTTTTCCTATGGAGCCTACATAATGATACTATTCAGCATTTTTATAGACATTTGCATTTGCAGAGTTCTTACACACACTAGTTACCTACATAAGCTACCTCTCGTGGGAGCTGCTAAGTATTATTATCTCCATTTTAGAAATGGAAAAAAGTAGGCAGAGATGTTAGGCAACTTGAGCAGGCTACAAAGGGAATAGATTGTTAGAGCCAGGTTTAGAATTTAAGAATTCCCAGTGCTCAGCCTGAGTCTTAACTCTATTAGACTATGCCTGCCTGCTTCTCACTCATCAACTTACAGGATCAGCTCCGTGAACCATAACCATCTGCTTGTAAACTGATGGCATTTATATACAATTTCCTAAAAATGTTTTTCTATAAATGCCTGATACCTTTATAGTACTGCTATATTAGGAAGAATATTACAGTTTCTAAAGTTAATAAAGTGTTTGAATATTCTTATATGGAGCATCTCAGTTTAACTTCTGTATGTTTACATTATTTAATTTTATTATTCTCAAGGTCATTAATGAATTACAATCATAAATCACACAAGGCAAGGCAGTTATGACTCACTGACCCACTACAGAGTAAAGAAGTTTTATTCAGTATTATAGTTGACTTAAATTGGATGACTTAAAAATAACAGAATTGCCTCCAGGATTTAACCAACCATTTTGAGAGGAGATCCTTTCAAACCATCTTAAAAGCTTAAATTGTGCATCAGTTAGGTTGATTTAAAACTAGGGCTGTCAAGCGATTAAAAAAATTAACAGTGCGATTAATCGCAATTAAACAATAGAATACCATTTATTTAAATATTTTGGATGTTTTCTATATTTTCAAATATATTGATTTCAATTACAACACAGAATACAAAGTATACGGTGCTCACTTTATATTTATTTTTTGATTACAAATATTTGCACTGTAAAAAACAAATGAAATAGTATTTTTCAATTCACCTCATACAAGTACTGTAATGCAATCTCTATCATGAGAGCTGAACTTATAAATGTAGAATTGTGTACAAAAAATAACTGCACTCAAAAACAAAACACTGTAAAAAACTTTAGAACCTACAAGTCCACTCAGTTCTACTTCAGCCAATTGCTCAGACAAAACAAGTTTGGTTACAATTTGCAGGAGATAATGCTGCCTATGTCTTGTTTACAATATCACCTTAAAGTGAGAACAGGCATTCACACGGCACTGTTGTAGCTGGCATCACAAGATATTTACGTGCCAGATGCGCTAAAGATTCATATATCCCTGCATGCTTCAACCACCATTCCAGGAGACATTCGTCCATGCTGATGATGGGTCCTGCTCAATAATGATCCAAAGCAGAGCAGACCGATGCATGTTCATTTTCATCATCTGAGTCAGTTGCCACCAGCAAAAGGTTGATTTTCTTTTTTGGTGGTTTTGTTCTGTTGCTCTTTTAAGACATCTGAAAGCATATTCCACACCTCATCCCTCTCAAATTTTGGAAGGCACTTCAGATTCATAAACCTTGTGTTGAGTGCTGTATCTATCCCTAGAAATCTCACCTTAGTACCTTCTTGGTACCATCCGAGGCTGCTGTAACATGAAATATATGGCAGAATGTGGGTAAAACAGAACAGGAGAGATACAATTCTCCACCAAGGAGTTCAATCACAAATTTAATTAACACTTTTTTTTTTTTTTTTTTTTTTAACAAGCATCAGCATGGAAGCATGTCCTCTGGAATGGTGGCCGAAGCACGAAGGGGCATATGAATGTTCAGCATCTCTGACACGTAAATACTTTGCAACATCAGCTACAAAACTGCCATGCGAATGCCTGTTCTCACTTTCAGGTGACATTGTAAATAAGAAGCAGGCAGCATTATCTCCCATAAATGTAAACAAAGTTGTTTGTCTTAGCAATTGGCTGAACAAGAAGTAGGACTGAGTGGACTTGTAGGCTCTAAAGTTTTACATTGTTTTGTTTCTGAGTGCAGTTATATAACAAAACAAACATCTGTAAGTTATACTTTCATGATAAAAAGATTGCACTACAGTTTTTTGTAATAAAAAATATAAAGTGAGCACTGTACACTGTGTTGCAATAGAAATCAATATATTTGAAAGTGTACAAAAACATTCAAAAATATTTAATAAATTTCAATTGGTATGCCATTGTTTAACAGGGCGATTAATCATGATTAATTTTTTTAATCACAATTAATTTTTTTTAGTTAATGGCATGAGTTAACTATGATTAATCAACAGCCCTATTTACAACATTTATGCACCCACTGGTATAATATCATAACATAGAATACTATGCTTTATAGCCTCATCATGTCCTAGGCAAATAAATGGTTTACCACCATTGACTGCAAGTGGAAGGGAAATACAGGCAGAACTGTGAAAGATACGGATCTGAAGGTTAGAAGTTCTGCATATGAAAGTATATGCACTACTTCACTGCTAAATGAAACAGAGCAATTTAAGTTAAGGGCATATATATTTCAATATTTATCCTGGATAACAATGGGAACAGAAAACCCTCTTTTTGGAATAAAAATCTAGAATTGTTTGTATTGGCCCATAACATTATTATCCCTTAGTCTCTTCAATGAGAAGGAGGAAGCAGATAAGGGAATCAGGATTTTAAGTGAAGTAGGGAGGAAACTAGATTAAACTATACCTTTGCAGGACTAATTTTGTTATTGGGATCATTTTTCTGAGGCTCTCAGATACTAATGTTTTATATAAGATTAATATTAGATTAGGCATACAGAAAATGAGACTACATCCTGCTGGTCTTGATTTAGAGCTTGTGTCTCCAAATGTGTTTATATTTGATTTGAGAAAATTACTTCTGGCTTTATCTTCGACATTGCCACTGTCATTGCATGCGTTTCCAGCAATATCATAGTTGTTACGTAAATGCTACAATAAAATCCTTCCTTATAGTTTTATACTGATAAAATAGTGCCTTTCCTGAGGACAACATGAAACCTAAATGGGAGTAATTAATTAATGAAATTGGATTTAAAAATTATTTCGGGGGATTTGGATAGAAATGGGGCTCAGATTTTCATTGGGATTTGTGCCAATTTATAGACAAAGTTCTGTTAATTTGAACATGTACTATATTAATGCCCAAAGACCAGAGTAAGAACAGTATAATAAAAACTGTATAAATACAGTATTCCTTATCATAGTATCACAATTAAGATTTATATACCCTCTGCAGGACTGTGATTATAATCTGAGTTTCATATAAAACTGGAGGTTGGGGAAGGGAAAAGATACTGGAATGTTAAACAAGTGCACTTTATTTATTCAATTCCTAATCTAAAAAGGCATTTTATAGCAATAAGGGAGAATTCTGACAAATCAACAGTTAGTAAGATTCTGCCTCTATATTCATCCTAAATGGCTCAGGAACTGTAAAAGGGATTTCATCCTTAGAATGTGGATTTGAATCCAGCCCATAGCGGTAGTGAACAGAAATGGTTTATTAACTCATTAAATGAATTGCTGGTCATATGCCTCTGACAGGCCTCTCTCTTGTGTAGCTAGAAAGGATTTCAGTAATTTCTGAATCTTTCATGAGTGATATATTAACAAAAATAATTTGGGCTTTCATTTGGTTTATGACGAGATTATTATAATCTCAACTAACCATTCTAACAGGTGGGACATTTACATTGTTCCAGTGTATGCCTCTTATGTATTCTTCATTGCTCTGCTATACTTTGGATCCAATGCCCAAAAACCCATCAGAACTCTGGGGCCTAATTACTGAACTATGCATCGAAGAGACTCGGGGTATTTATTATAGGCCAGGATTTTCTCTTTCCACTATTTTGAAGGCTGTGTTATAAAAGCCGTCATAGCACAGTTTGCCTCTAAGGCTAGGGCTGCATTATAAACAAAGGGAGTAATGATTCCCCAGCTCATGTGCATCTACTCCTGAGTATAAACAGCAGCGTAGTTGCAGTAGCAAAGGTAGTGCCAGGGGAGGCATGGTTGAGCCGTGTTTCCACTGCCACTGCTAGTGTCACCACAGCTACACTGCTGTTTATACTTGCTCTAACTCAATGAGAGCTACAGCGGGGATGTGGACATGAGCGGGGGAATCTCACCCCTAGTTTGTAGGGTAGACAGAGCCTAATACACTGCCTCTGGGAGGAGGCATTCCCAGAGCAGGGCTAGTGAGAGTCTGTACACTCAAAATAGTAGTGTGGACATTGCTGCAGGGAGGAGAGCTCAGGCTCGCTGCCTTAGTATGATCCCACCTCCCTCCCAGGTCCAAGCTCAAGAGGTTAGCCTGTGCTGCAAGAGCTACGCTGATATTTTAGCGGGTTAGCTTGAGCAGAGCTAGGAAGAGTCTGTCTACCTGTGCAGAGAATCCCACCTCCCAGCTGCAGTGTAGACATAAACCATATGCCATTGGTATTGGGGTATCTGAGTGGATGTGAATACCTATTATTGTCATCCATGATTTAGATATATAGGGCTCAATCCTTGGCCCCATCATAGCTCCTGACTAGCTAAAAAGCCAGCTGGCAACTCCAGTCACACCCCCTATTAGCTTCCTACTCAGCCCCTGGCATGGGGAACATGCCAGATCTGAGAAGAAGTTTGAACAGAGCACATTGTGCTCTAGCAATCTCTGGTTAGTGAAAGGTCTATTGGGAGCTGTTGCAGCTGGGGTGCAATTCAGAGCATCTGTCAGGGCTGCTATAAGCTACAGTAAAGACTGAATCAGCCCTTGTACAGCCTCCTGAGGGCTGGGGAGGGGGGTGGATACCAGCTACTTTGTAAAGTACCACCTTACGGATACATTTGCACACTCACTCATTGCATGTACAAAATGAGAGATTTTTTTGAAGATGTGGCCCCATATATATTATATTAGGAAAAAATCAGATTATTGCATCCCATAGAATTTTGATAACTGCACATTGCTATGCCAATTCAATAATATGCTCATTACTTTAAGATTTCCCCCCCCCACACACACTTTACAGTATTTCTGATTCCAGTACATTCTCATTATCTTATAAGACCATAAGAATGGCCACGCTGGGTCAGACCAAAGGTCCATCTAGCCCAGTATCCTGTCTTCCGACAATGGCCAATTACAGGTGCCCCAGAGGAAATGAGCAGAACAGGTAATCATCAAGTGATCCATTCCCTGTTGCTGATTCCCGGCTTTTGGAAACCCGAGGCTAGGGACACCATCCCTGCCCATCCTAACAGCCATTGATGGACCTATCCTCCATGAACTTATCTAGTTCTTTTTTGAACCCTGTTATAGTCTTGATCTCACTTGCTTTTTCTATATTCTAGATGTTATTTTCTGAGAGAGAGAATATAATATACACACACACAGAAAATAATATCTAAAATATATATAAAAATAAAAAAAAATGAAAAAGGAATGCAGATCTACTTTAGGCATCTCGGTGATATTTTAGTTTCAGATGTCAACAACAGCTTTGATGTAGCAGACAGAATTTAAGCTCCTGCTGATGCTAGCAGTAAGTCATCACAGCTGTCTTCATTTAGGCTCTTAGCAACCATGCAATAGAGGCTCACAAACGTACCTCCCACAGCTAGCTTATCAAAGCACTTAGTCAGATGCAGCATGTACTCCTATAGATCAGCCTCCTATGGTTTGCTGCGGTTTGAATTTTTTATGGAGTGGGAAGTGCAGATTTTTGTATGGAGCTGACATGTTTTGATCAGCTGTCTATTCAACAGCTCTGCAAGAGAAAGACATTTTCTGCAATTGTTTCTCATACTCATACTATTTGAGCAGCTACCTCTTATTTTTACCTCCTACGTAATGCATAATGCGTGCCCTGCCAACTCCCCCATGTTTTACGGAAGGTATATACATATTCAGTATTTTATCTAGTTACCCTCCAGAGTGCTACAAACATACACATTTGAGTGTTTTCTGGAAGATACATGGGATAAATATACCCATCCTCAATATCTCATCCTGGGTATGGCCATAAAGAAGTAATGTTAATTATTTCCCTGGGCCCCTGACCTGTCAGAACCCAAATGCTCCCCAGGCTCCCTTCATGACAAACATCTGAAATCACCTTTGCCAAGTGATTCTAGTCCTGCTGACTCCTTCACAAGGCAACAGCTTTCTTCATACAGTACTGCATTGAACTCGGATAACTCATGCCTATCTAAACATAAGTGATGCAGTGTTTCCTCTTTCCCTGCAACTGATACTGTGAATAGGGCCAAACATTCAGGTAGTCTTGCTTCAGCAGGGCTCTGCTTCCTCTACTCTGCAGTACAGTGAGCAGCTGAAGAAAGTAGCACTAGAGGATCAGGAGAAAAACACAAAAGGACCAATACAAGTCTGGGGAAGTGATGTTCCTTCCCATTCTCCTGTTTCACCCTGTCAGTGTATAGCTCATTAGACCTAAGACTATGTACTAGGAACTTTTCATGTATGCTGTCAAAGAGGCAGTAGATTTTTGAATAAAGAAAATTATTCTAGAGAAAGATACAGTGGAACGTACGTGTGTGTGTGTATACATACACACATATATAGGTGATGTGTTGTTATGATGATGGGTGCAAAACTAACACAACTTCATGTCGCCACAGTACTTAATTAGCCCTAAATCTTGTTGTTCTTATTCTAGGACCAAGATCATATTATACTTAACTGAGTATTAAAGCCATCAAAGCTGTGTTTATCATCTCCAAACTACTCATGATTATTATGTTATATTCTCTCAATTCGTTTTTTTAATAGTTTGAGATTAATTTTCATTAAATTAAGGATGTCCTTCAATCTAAAATTCATATTAAACATGGTACTTTGCCAAGGGAAAAGAATGAATGTTGGGTTTTTGAGAATCGCCTAGGTTAGTAAATATCCCTGAAGATAGTGCGGTAATAATTAATCTGGTTAATTAGATTCTTTCAAAAATCATTAATGTTTGAAAATGAATGGCTCTGATAACAAATATTAAGCAAACTTGAATAGGAACTGCTACAGTATCATCTCATTTCTCCCAAATATTAATTGATGTGATCTCATTAAAAGTGATTCTTTTTGTCAATAGAGTCAAATTCTGTTCCTGCATATGAAGAGGCTGGATACCTTTTGTCAAATTTTCATTTTGCCTGTTCTTTCTGTATTTTAGCTGAAGATGGCTAGAGGAAATGTTCAAAAGGAAGAAATGCAGAACATAAAAGACAAAACAAGAAATTGAGCAACATTTACAATGGATAATTCATACTAAAATGTAGAATTGTTGTAGGGTTGTGTGTTTTGGGGGGGCGGGTCGAGGTGGGGGGAAATGGGTTGTTCCTGAAGATTATATATGTTTGGAAAACTCACTGTTTTTGTTTCAGTTTGTTGATCTTAAGAATTCAAAGAACAATTTAGCATGTTTTTAACTGGATTTCTAATTGTAAATACTTCTTATTTCGTTATAAATATATTGAAGTGAATGCTTACAAATATTTCAAAACAAAAATTTCAATTTTCACACACTCAAATTTTCCAAAACATTCATCTTGTGGGGGCTAATGCAGCCTGCCCAAATGCAGACATTTGTTTCAAAGTTTGAAAAATATTGTGAGCGGCTAGGATAGAAATGATACCATAGCGATGTTTTGTTACAGAGAGAGGAACAAGATTTGGGGAGCTCACACAGAGGGTCGACAGTGCTGTGAAGTATAGCGCTCCTTCTTATAGAGGCACCATAATTTTTTTTAAAAAAAAGTTTATACAAAATATATAATTACATTCAAACTTACACAAATAAAAAGGGTGGACTTGAGCTAAAAGGATCAAGTAAAGATCTGCCTTCCAGCCCATAAGTCACATCCAGCACACAATACAGTAATTGAGATCATGGTGTAGAATGATCTCAGTGCACCTTCATAAACAGGGTTTCCACTTAATGTAGAGTCATCTACAGAATGTGGAACTGGGTTCCCTAGACTCTACATATAGGCCAAGATGTGCAGCATTGCATGAGCATGGCTGTAAGTGAATCCAAGAAATGTGACACAAGTATGATCTGCAGGTGCATGGCAAATATTACCCCAAACCTCCCCCACCCCCCAACTACTGCAACCCAAGTGTAACCCCAAAATGCAGGGTGCAGACCAATAGATGGGATCTGCTTTGTTGGTATCAGAAGTGCATTCTACTCAGCATACCCTACAGCTGCTCATTGCACTCTTGCATGGCCCTGTTCGTACAATATCAGATTATAATCCATCAAGATGCAGTGAAGGCAGATATCTGTGATATGTGGAATAGTTACTTGTACAAAAACATTTACAGCTGTTATATGGAACTATGGTTCTCAACCTTTTTCATACTGTGGCCCCATTTTACAAGCAAAAGAAAGATTCAGGCCTCCAATCCCATTTAGCCATAAAGAAATGGAGGGTAGTTGTCACTCCGACGATGAGAGCCTGTGAATTATATAAAAGTTGTCAGCTATTGCTAAAAAGTAACCTGCTTTTAAAAATGTGGTTGTATGCATTTTAAGAAGCACAGCTGCTATCTGGTAAATAGAAGTATATGTTAGCTTAACCTCATTTTTTGACTTACAGGAAACCATTCAGGAAAAAAAAATCTCTAGTACAATTCTAATGATTTCTGTTGTATTATCTCTGAAATAAAGTTCAGCTTTTGAAACACACTGGTAGCTGAGCAGCTCTTTTAACCAATGGCCCTCAGTTTCATGCTTGAGAAGGTCATTCTAGAATTTCCCCTCTTTTTCTCATCACATCACTGATGATATTTTTTACAAGTTACCAAAGTCCCAGTAGACTTATACCTTATGGGGCAGAATAAGTAAATGTAATTTATCAGGGGATATGACAGTTAGTTAATGTGTACTCTTCCCTACTTTAAAGTGATTTACCAGTAGATTTGGAGCCTTTAGAGAACTAGAAATTTATCGGTTTCTCTCCTCACCATGTTCAGATACCATTTACTTGAAGTACTAAATACAGTAGTGGCTGGTGTCCCAAATAAGTGGTGAAGCTGCATGTGGCAAACTTTTCAAAGTGAAAAGCTGTGATTCAGAGGTCAAGAGTGTCACTGGGAAGCTTTTTGTTGTGGGATAATGAAAGTTGATGGGGAAGTGAGAAGAAAAAGGAGTGCCCTCATGCTTCATCCATTCTCTCTAGCTTTCAGAATAAAAAAAACTGGGACATCTTGGGGTAAGATTCATAATGGTAAAAATGGTCTTTATTTCTGATTCTTTCAGTGTTCTCTCCTAGTTGCAATCTGTCCCCTCCAATGAAATTCTCACCCCACCATCTCCCCCACAAACCGTATACATCACCATTTCCTTCATATCCTCTTCATTCTTACCTACCACCTCAACCCAATCTCCTCCCACTTAAGAACCTCCCAAAGTCCCCTTTGCACCTTCTAAACCAACCCAACCCAACCCCAATTATTGGTGGGACTTAGTTCTATTGGTAACCATTGGCATACCTCTCACTTCTGACATCTTGACACTTGCATCTCTGTAATTATAACTGTCATTCCTTGGTGGCTGGTGATTGAACTGTTTGGTTGGTTGAAATGTGGGGAAAAACCCAGTATTGATTAAAAAGAAAAGGAGTACTTGTGGCACCTTAGAGACTAACATCCTCTACAGCAAACAGGGATAGATTTAAATTTGTTAGTCTCTAAGGTGCCACAAGTACTCCTTTTCTTTTTGCGAATACAGACTAACACGGCTGCTACTCTGAAACCAGTATTGATTAAAATTTCTAATTTTGAAAACTAGACATTTGAAAAACAAAAGAAAAATTTGATTAAACATTTCACATTCCAACTCCACCCCCCTTGCTTTTCAACCAATGATTGTCTCAAAACATCTAAAATTTTGAACTTTGATATTTTTAAAACTGCCGGAAATTACCCCCCGCCACCCATGTGATTTCCCCCCAACTTTTTTTTTTGGACAAGCTATAAATTACAATGCTACATCTTTATGGAAATACCTCTACCATCTCTGATTTTGTTTGCAATTTCATTTTTTTAATTTACTTTCTACAATATACAAGGAGTTTGAGTTATATTTTATAGAAGTATTTTATAAAGTTAATGCTTCTGATGACTTAATACTAGTAGTTTACTGCATTCTTCCAACTCACCCTAACTGCTAAGCACCCTAAATTCTAGCATACTTCAATGGGAGTTGAGGGCACTCAGGACGTTGCTCAGCCCTGAAGAGGAGGATATCTCTGAAGCTTGAAAGCAGGTCCCTTCCACCAGAAGAAATTGGTTAGTTTAACATAGTAATTTCCTACACAGATAAATGGTTACAGAAATCACTGAGTGACCCAGACACATATGGGATTATAATTTACACAACATAGCATAATGAGCATTGGAATTAGATTGTGTGTTTTATTACAGTCAGATCATTCACTGTAACATCAAAAAAGAAATCTGATTGAGTTTGGTTTTAAAGGAGCACTTCATTGTCAAATATGAAGGAAAATTCTTCTTTGCATATTTTGCTGCTTCAATAAAATATGCAAGAAGTGTGATCTTCAGGTAGATTTTACTAATATTTTTCCCTTCTATAGTGCGTTCAATCTGAGGATCTTAATGTGCTTTATAAACATTATATATAAAGCACCACAACATCACAGAAATTAAAGGTCATAAAAGGTCCATTCATTTTGGCTCTCTCAACTTTTGGTGGCCCAACTTCAGACATCTGGGGCTTGATTTTCTGAATGTGCCGAGCATTCTCAACTGCAAATTAATTCAATGTTGTGGTTCTTCAGCCTTTCTGAGTGACACCTAGATCTTGTCAACTGAGCACACAAAAAGTGAATGCCTCCAAAATTAATGGACACTTCTGAAAATTTGGCATGACATTCAAAATAATCAGCTATACTATAGCTGTTTTTAATGTTGTAGATTAAACAGCTGAACCAACTCTTTTCCTATCTTGGCTTTTTAAAACATCTAAAATGGTTTAGGTGAGATCATTTTTTGAAAGTGTTCACCTAAAAAGACAAAATATGGAAAAAAACAGACAATGGAAAATATTTGTGAATCAAAAATATAGGGAGCCTGTATATTTTTGCTCAGTGGCAACAATTCAGAGAGCAAGCAACAATGTAAAAGGGTTTAACAAAGACTCAGTATGAAACTCCAGGCATCTTTTCTTGCTGATAATGTCTAGAAGGTGAAAAACCTTCCCTCACTTAAGTATTTTTAGATTTTCGTCTGATTGCTGACAGAATTTTCATTAAGAGTTGCCTTGGAGAATAATATAACAACCTTGCCAGGAGCAGTCATAAATAAAGCATCACAACTGCTTACACACGGATGGTGAAACCCAGCAGATATTATTGCCTTGCTAGAATTCAAGACACAGGCAATTACAATTCCTTCATTAGGCTGAAGTTACCTCAATTCATCATCGCAATTATTTCTTATTTAAGATTCTGTAATAAAGATGACGTGCAACAAAATTTTCTTCACACATTTAAGTCTGTATTTTGCATTGTATTGCCAATGCACCAGTATTTAAAAAAAACGAAACCATTAAATGTACAAATGATATATCTTTAAAAAGCAACAATATCTAATACTTGAAAATGACTCAGGAAAATGCATATGGTAATTATCCTGTTAAATCCAGGAATAAATTGATTGAAAAGGGTGACTGTTTCATGCTCAGTTAATGTCTGTGTCTATTCTTTTTCTTGTTTTTAATTTGGAATCAATGATTGTGTCTAATGGTGCTACTGCACTTTAGGGTTTGATTGTGGGTCTTTGTGCTTCTGCAGAAGGCAAAGATATACCCATTTTGCCAAATTTTGAACTTTGAAAGCCACAACATGGACTCATACTTTGTTTTTTGAAACAATGTATTCAGGAGAAATGGTGGGAAGAGAATGAACAAGAGAGAAAAATCTAACAAAAAGTAAATACACTAGGCCTAATTCATCCTCTTAAGTCAGTGTAATTTCAGGAGGGATAAATTTGCTCATCTCCATTTTTGCCTCTCCCGCTAAAGTGCTCCCCAATTTCCCCACCCCCTCGCCCCCCAAGAGATTCAACACCCCACTGATTTTGCCAGATATTCCTATTTAAAAAAATAAGCCATGCAATAAGGCAAGGGAAACCTTACCATGCAATTTAGGTGAGCAATCTCAAGGATCATAAAATGAATTCTGAATACTCAAAGCTGTGAACAGTTCGTGAACAGTCTATAGCCCAGATACATTTATGATTAGCTAACCATTACAATCTGTTTGCAGATAATTTGTAAAAAGAAAGAGGGGTCAAATCTGGGGGGAAGGGGAGGAGTAAAGTTCACCAAGAGATGTTTGGGACATTTCTACTCTGGCCTCTTTATGAAACTAGCATAATCACTTTGCAAGACTCATCAACAGAGGGTTGGGCATAATTTTAAAATGAATAAGTATATCAGTTTGTTTTTTCACTCAGATTCTTTGTACTCTCTTAGGTAGTACATTCCACTTTAGCTTTTCCCATTAGGAATTCTAGATAGCAGAAGGTCAGACTTCAATTCCGCTTAACAATTTCTGGGACACTTTTTTGTTTTAAAATGAGATAATATACACAGGGGATCCTCTAATTCTATTATGTATGTCCTGTGGCTCATGAATACAAGCTGGTATTCTATTGCTAAGTGCTGTTTTGAATAGACTTGTTTTAGTGTAAGAAAGGGAGGGAAGGTACTAAGAGGTAGATGTTTAAAAAAAAAAAGTGAAAATCCAGCACATTACAAAAAGGACACTAGTTTACACTCACCCCGGCTCATATATCTGTAATAGATATACAGATGTAACAGACTGCAGTATAGAAAAGACCCAAAAATATTTCCACCTGGCTTGTGGTCTACCATTGACACTTATGTGATGGGCAGATATATCCTTTAATAAATCAAAATACAGACAGACACATACACCAGCATAATAAAGATTTAGTTGCAGCTATGCATAAAGCAACATGAAATGGAAGACCTTTTCCAAAGGATTTACTAGGCAGTTGCACATGATCTTATCTGGCTCCTGAAATGGTTGAATTTTTCTTTTTTTTTTTTAAAGAATAAAAAAAGGGGAAAAAAAAGTCTCACTCTCTGACCTGCCTACAGAAACAATACTTGACCTAAGCAGAAACTCAGTTGCTATCCAACAGAATATGGAATTGCTGCATTACAACAATCAAGAGAACAGAAGTGAGGGAGAATACTGTGATTCAGAAAAGAAAGAGTCTGCATGAGCGTGGGCACACTTCACTGGTTTCCCTTACATGACAAAAAGGGAAGCAAAAAATGTCACGTAATATTTAGCACATGCTTTCTATACACGTAACATGTGCCAGTGTCATGATAGGCAGTCTCCACCAAACTGCTAATATAGGTTTCACATAATATTTTCAAAATATTCAGCTTTTCCCCTCCCTGCCTTTACATTCCTCGGCAGTCCAAGAAAGAGGAAGGAAATAAATTATGTATGAGGAAACAGGAATCAGAGTTTATTTATAAGGAACAATAGCTTAATTCATAAGGACAGGTTTCAGAGTAGCAGCCGTGTTAGTCTGTATTCGCAAAAAGAAAAGGAGTACGTGTGGCACCTTAGAGACTAAAAGTACTCCTTTTCTTAATTCATAAGGCAGTTCTTACAATGCCCGGTCCCTAGACAATTCTTGCAGTTTGTAATGAGAGTAAGATCCTATCAGGATTTGGCGTACAGTCAATACCATAATGCATCCTCTCTTTATCTAAGAAGTGAACCTCTTATAAGAGTGGATTTTGATGCTCAGGCACTTGCTAGCTTTTCTCTCTCTCCTGCAGGCAGCTTCCCCTTTTCCTTCCTTGCCTGACTCCCCCAGGATATCAAAGCCCAAATAAATCCCATTCTGTTTATAGCTCAAGCACTCCCCTTTGTGAGCTTTTAAACCTTATATGCAGTGGAGGCCACTTTAATATCACACTTAGTGCTGTATGTGCCATATATTTCTCTTGAAAGGAAGGTTGTTTTTCCTTGGTTTATTCAGTTTTATATGCAACCTCAAAATAAGTCTGAGCACAATAGATTTACTTAATGGGTATACGTCCAAACACCAAAATATCACTGTATTTTAATGTCTGATATGAGATTTAACAATTGTATTAATTTATCAAGTATTAATTTAAATAGATGTAATTGCCTATAGAAGTTAATTCCATTTTCTGTAGGAAGTGATGCACAGCAAATATCTCTTAACAAGTTTGCTCTTGAAGCAGACATTCATGTTGAGGCTTCGCTGTACTTCCAGCAACAGTTCTCAATTTCCGCAAACCAACAGGGACTTGTGTCAAGAATCAATTAGTCACACGGCCATAAAGTTCTGAATGCAGCAATGGTACTTGTTGCCTAGCAGCAGCTCAGTAAGCAGAGGCTTAACTTCTACTCTTTTAACCCTGACCTAACCAGAGTTTATAGGTTCCCACCCCCTTCCACACTATAGGATTGTCTCTTGGTCTGCAATGACAGGCAAATCACACCTTGCCTTCTTTCTTAGAAGATTATTAAAAATGTTCAGAGCAGACTGACAGGGGGTTGGGGGGGAGTGGCACTTTCATAAACCCCACAAGAGGCTTTTAAGGAAACTATAGCCCCAATTCTACAAGGAGAACTGTCTGGGTGCCTGTGTGTGTGGAGCCCCACTGGCTTTTGTAGGTCTGTGCTGTGGCAGGGGTGTACCGTTACATTATAGCTCACAATGAAAGATCTGGGCCTAAGCCACTAAAAGGTGACAGGTAAAGTATGGTAACCAATTTACTGTGCTGGCTGGGTCTCTGCGCATGGCACATCACAACCAGACCATAAAGGAAATAATCCTGAGAGGAAGGTCGGGGCGTGGTGCCTGCTTCCTGCCTGCAGAAAAGGGAAAATGTTTTGTGGAGTCAGAAGCAGTAAGAGGGAAGCTGCCTTTGTTCTCTCGTACAATAATAAATACATGTTTTTTTGTTACTGAGCTCGTGCCCGTGTCATCATTCCCAGGACTCAGCCTGCTGTGCTAACTAAGAAGGAGGCCACCCAACTATACTGTCATGGATCAGAAACTGGTTAAGAGTTTGACCTCTGTTGGATGTTCAGATTTCTTTATAGAAGTTATTTGTAGGGTTTTTTTAAGTAATTCATAGGAGAAAATGACAGGATTCTTCAATTATACAAATCCACTGTTAACGACAAGGTCCTTCCAGAGATGCAGTTTTTATGGGCATTAAGAGACTAGAGGGACTAGAGACACCGGCCATAAACAGCAGAGAAATTGTATGACTCTCTAACCCAGAGCCTAGAAGAATAAACCCCATGTTTCTCAAAATTTAAGATCTAGCTGAAGCTTTGTTACAAGTCAGTAGCACATAAGAACAAAAAAACAAAAACCAACCATCCTGTCAAATTTTAAGACAAAAATGTGCAAACATAAAATGAAAAGAGAGGTAGTTTGGTCAAATGAACTGTTGGGTGAAATTGCGAGGATGCTACATTAAACTTTTTGCTAAACTATAAAATGGACTAATTCTGAAAGTTAGGGCACAGAGGTATCTCTTTTCAGAAAGGAACTTTTGAACAGCAAAATAAAATATATTTTACACATTCCTCCACATCCTACTTTAGTGGATGTTAAGGGCACAACTGTTTCAATAAACTTGCATGTCAAGCGTGTGTTCCAGTCCACTGCCAATCCTTAATAGTCATACCCCTGTGGGATAACACAGGTCACAAAAATCTAGAGCAAAGTGCATGAATGAACTTGAATTGAAAAAACAAACCCTAAATAGTCAAAGCATTAATCCAATTATCAAGTAGCACGAAAACAGTCACCCATAGATTTGCACAGTTAGGAGCTTTCCCCAGTTATTTTGCGGAGAGAAAGCTCTACCTATCCTTCAGCACATAAAACCACTGCACTACCCATATGTGGTCCATTGCTTGGGCAACATCAGCTCATCGATGAGTAGTCAATCAATGCTGATGCTGAGCAAGACAGAGGTGATGCAGCTGGGCAAGAGGAGAGCACTCTGGGGAGTTTGCAGCCATGATACAGTCTCCTTTGGATGGAGGCACACACCCACCATTGGTCAATTCAGTCTGTAGCTTAGAAGTGCTCCTAGATTCCTCACTGATGCTAAGCACTCACATAGCAACCTCTGAGTAATGCTTTCTCGTATCTCTGGTTGGGTAGGGGACTCAGTACCACTGTGGCCAGGTCACTCTTTGGTCACCTCCCATCTGGACTACAACGCAATGTACCTGGGCATGAAGCCTTTAGCTCTTAGGAAATTCCAACTAGTGCAGGATGCTTGCAAGATACTGTGAGCACATCAGACCTGTCCTCTGCTCTTTACACTTACTTCATGCAGAATATTGAATGAAGTTCAACATCTCAGTCCTTATCTTCAAGGTGCTCAATGGCCTGGGCCCAAGGTATGTAAAAGATTACCTAAAACTCCAGGATGACAACTGTGGTTGACAGCTTTGTTCCTCCGGCACAACAGAGCTCTCTATCATAAGCATAAAGCTGGTTTGTGTGCAGGACAGAGCTTTTGCGGACGCATTATGGATAAAGCAGAACAAACAAACAATCTAAAATACATACTGTGTTGCCCATCATCCACATGTGATCCTGGTAGGTCTGTACACAAGTTTGTCAGTTCTTTGTTCCACAGCATGTCATCCCTGAGTCAGCTCAGGCTCATTCTTTATACCATTTCTTGTTCTTTGTCTGCTGAGCTCCTTGAATACTGTCTGAACCAGTATAAGCAGTTTTCCCTGAAGGGTGGGATTTTTACAGTCTTGTTCATCTGTCTAGGGTTTTGCATTGCTTACCCACTAGTGATTCCAGATTCCACAGGAAACACACAGGAAGCCAGAAACACAAAGATACACATACCACTTATTGATCCGATAATCTCAATATAATAGTCTTTGAAGTTTTCACACTTTCCAAGTTCTCACATCTCAATATATGTAGTATAAATAAATCCCAAAACAACCATCACAACCCCTCCCCCCCCACACAGCCATCATCACCGCACACTATTCTCCCAAAGAAGTCAGGAGGAGAGAACATGTACCTGACAGATGTTAGACATGTTGCTTAATGCACTATAGCAAGGCACTCAGATACTACGAGGAGCGTGGTACTATATAGAATAGACATGACTGGCTGGCTCTGCTCAGCAGATACCAAAAGACTGGAAGAGTGGAAGCTCTAGCCAGCGCCAGGCCATCAGGACAGCTACTCTAGGTGCCAAGATTTGGGGCACCAAATCGTCCCATTCGGGAGTGCCAAATCCTTGCATTTCTGCTTTTGGGTGGAGTGGGGCACATCAAAAGCTTTTTCCACTCTGGGTGGCAACACATCTAGGACCAGCCCTATCCGGTGTTTTCAAATTGTTCTCTGACATGAGTGCTAAAATTCACTGGGAGGGATTCTTCCCTCCACCACAAGCCCTGTGCCCACTGCACTTGCTTACAGGTCCACAAGAGCCCTGCAGCCAGTTAAGGGAGATTTATCCAGTGCATTTATCCAGCTGCACAGGACAGCTGTAAAGGTGCTTGGAAGTAGGCCAGGATGTGAGAAAGAAGTCCCTATAGTGGGGTGAGCTGCTATATAGTGTCTGAGCTGCTTTGGAGTGTGCACTAGCCCTTGTATGAATACAGAATCCCTGGGGTGGCTTTAAAAACAACCCTACCCCCTACCTCCCCCTAGAATGTCATTTTCGGAGCTGTGCCTCCCAGAAGTGCAACACTGCATTCCAGTCAGTTTTTTCTATGCATATTACGAACACATAATAGGTCATGAACATAATCCCTTCACACACTGCAATCAAAACCAATGAACATGATGTTTGCGACCAATCTTTTGAGTCAGAGCCAATATGTGCTTACTGCCCAGAGAGATGCAACAGGAACAAAATCAGAACAAACATACCTTTGTGCATGCTTACATGTTGCTCCCTCTTCATGGAATATCCCAGAACTAAGCTGTAAAGCAGCAACCCTGCCCTCCTTGAAATCCTCCTCAAGAGCATCTTTTGCTGTGATGTCTGTGCTAATTACCATCTGATAATGGCTAGGCAACTGCCTAGCTATTAAAGATATAAATACACAATATACTGTGCATTAAACAAGATACCATGACTATATGTTCCTGTTACCCTTGTTCTCCCTCTTTCACACCCTCAGTATGTTTTTACAGCAACTTGTGGTACCTTATTACAACACTGACAGTGAAGATTGTCTAATACTTTCCATTATCAACAACCATAAACATGATTTTATAATTTTTCCCAGACTAACAATTTGGGCTGAAGTTTTTCATGAGGGGTGGTGTGGAACATGGGTTGGAAACAGACCAACTGGATGGCAGACAGCCTGCTTAGGTGGTGCATCGGAGGTGGGCTAGATGGGGAAGAGGAAGGGACTCAAGAGGCAGGGGCCCAGTGACAAGCTCCAGAGGGCTAGGGGTGGGTAGGGAGCAATCCACCTGCAGGACCTACTCAAGATATGCAAGAGAAGAGATGGGCAAGGTTGCCATTCAGTGCAGAGGAGGAAGCTGTTCTGGAGAGGAAGTCAGGAACATGTAGGGAAGGAAGCTGTTGTCATTAGGATCTTTGCCTCAGTTACTGCAGAAGTTGGAAGGTGTGTAATAATGATGCCGGGGACAGCAGGAAGAGAAATGATGGTTTTATAATTAAGGAAGTTGAATGCCAGCGTGGCATTCAACTGGATTCTATTTGAAATAGAAAACTGGATTCTATTCCTGCCTTTGACAGAGTCAATGTGTAGTGCTGTGCAAGTCAATCCAACTTTACACAGATGGCCACTAATTGCATGTTTCTCATTTTCTGGATGTCTGACTGGAGTCTCTGATTTGAAGAAGTGCTGAACACTGGAAACTGCAAGCGAACTCAATGGGAGATCTACTCTAAACACATCAAATGCTATAAAATACTATATATTTATTTTGTGGCAGAGCTCCGACCTTGTGCCCGTGGGTCCCGTGCTTCCAGGTGGTTTATGCTAACTTCAGAGGCTCACTGCAACCCTCCACATAGCCCTTCTCTCTCTAGGGCCAGGAATACAGTCTATGGAGTCCTTTTCATCATAAGCCAGCAATGGAGGTTGGTGAGAGAGTTCCCACAGTCTCTGTTGCTCCTACAGGCTCATGCCAAAACAGTTTAGCCTCCTGTCCTGACAGGGGCCTGTTTTCCCCTCCCAGGAGGTGTTTCTGTAGTGGTGGGTTGGGGGGAACCCGGGCCCGACCTCTACTCCGGGTTCCAGCCCAAGGACCCTAATGGTAGCAGCTGTTGACAGCCAACCTTTTACTGCCAGAGTTGCTACATTTCCCTGGGCCACTTCCCCACAGCTCTCCTGCTTTTCCCTTCTTTACCCTTACCAATGACTTGAGGGTGTCTTCATTAACCAGCCCTTCAGCTACACTTCCGCTCCTCTCTGCCTGACTGGAGTGAGCCCTTTTATATTATCAGAGAGGCTTTAATCAGAGTCAAGTGGTCACATTAGCTTAATGGCCTCACCTGACTCTTTGCAGGTTAATTGTAGTCAGGTGTTCTCATTAGCCTGGAGCAGCCGCTGCTCTAGTCAGTCAGGGGACAGAAAACTGCTAAGCCAGTGGCCAGTATATCTGCCTTCTGCTATACCCAGTTGGCCTGGGTCTATCACACCCACACCAGGCACTAGATGTCTTAAATTGGACATACAACGATAGTGGGTGGTATTGACCTTGACCTCTCAGTGCCCCATTCCCTCCTCTGTAAAATGGGGAGGATATTATACCTCACAGGGATATTATGAAAATAAATGCTTGTGCATTAATGCATGTGCATAGGGTTGGGCATATGCATTTGAGAATATATTTAAACAAAAGGATAGAGATAGATAGAACAGCTACCCATTCAATGAGCATTATTTATCCTGTGCTGTGAAGGAAGCAGGGGTCTTGTAGAAAGATTAACATCATGATGTAATTAAAAAAAGACTATATCAATCTACACGCACAAAGCTGACAAGATAAGATGCACAGGCAACTTGAATTCTGGCATTTTCTAAATTCAGAGTGCTTGACTTTGCAACTTTTACCTTCTTTTAAAGTAGATTTTTGGATGTCATTAGATTGGAAACACTTCAGGGTAGGGACTATCTTTTGCTATGTATTTGAAGAGCACTCAGTACAATAGTGCTCCAATCTGATTGGGGTCTCTAACTGCTAATGAAATACAGGCTAAGTTATGAAAGTTAAACTAACTTGTAATTGCACAAGTGAGAGTAGTAACACTGGCTTTTTTACATTAGGAAAGGCCAGAAAATATATAACACAACCTGTTGCAACCATAGTCCTGCATTCAACATCACTATAAAAATGATTGCATTTTAAAGCACCATAATTTAAGTTCTGTAACAAACACATACATCCAGATCTGATGTTTTTTACCCAGGGCAAAACCACAATTCACCTTATGAGAATTGAAAAACTGACATAAGGAGGAAAGATGGTTCAGTGGTTAGGGACTTGGGTTCAAGTCCTTGCTCTTCCACAGACTTCCTGAGTGACCTTGGACAAGTCACTTAGTTCCTCATCCGTAAAATAGGGGAAATGATTCTCCCTTCTGCAGAGAATAGCTATATTAGAGATGGGGAGGTGCTCAGATACTAAGGTAATGGAGGTCACAGATGTACCTAAAAAGCTTTAAGAAAAAGTTATTTCTTTTTAAAGGAGGTTACAGTTCTGAATATAGTGATCTGGTAGCTAAGGCACGTGATTGGGGGATTTGGATTCTGTTCCCAGCCATAGACTCAATGAGGCAAGTCACTTAGCTTTTCTGTTCCTCAGTTTCCCCATCCAAAAATATTGGCATAACCATGCTTGTTATAGGAGTGTTGTGAGACTTATCAGTATATTACCACAGAGCTGGAGATCATTTGGATGGAAGGTGCTATAGGTGTTATAGGTGCTACAAGATACCATTATAGTTCTCCTGCCACACCTTCGACCTATGGTGTTGACCATAATATTTACTGAACAAGCTACTAAGAATCTCTTTCACCCAGCAGTATATTCTGTTGCATTTATACAGTGCCTTGGATTTGTTTTGTCCAATTTTACTCACATAATTTCTGTCTGAGGTATTGCCTATTTCTAAGACATTTTGAAAACATTAGCCTTAAGCAACAGTTGAATGAGAAATACCTTTTGAAATTAAAATAAGACTATTCCTGGCTATGTTCTTTGCGAGACTAGAAACCCAGCTTCCTGGTGCTTTTGCTGAACAGTTCTTTCATGATAATAGTGAAATCCTTGTTTTCAAACTCTAATAGAAGAATGCATTATATTTGCTTTTAATGCTATACAAGCTGGGTCTCAGGATCAGCCTATCAATGCATTAAAAGCTACACTGTGTGTCTAAAAATGTAGATATTTTATTTTTCTTTCTTCAGTATGATGCAAGGTTTTTCCAGCTATTAGAGGCCTTTTTTTTTAAGTGTAAAAAAATGCTGAAAATCTAATTTGCAAAAAATATAAAAGCAGGGAACTTGCAAAGAGGAGACTTTGAACATTCCATTTCATCTCCTTGTAGAACTTTTGTTCTCCTTTCTTCCCAGTTTACACTAGTTTTACATTAAAGGCATTCAGTTTTGCTTCAACAGGACATTTGAGTCAAAAAGTGTGAATTAATGATGACTCAAACATGGTGGGTTCAAGTCTAACTGGTGTTAATTTCAGCTAACTTTGAGAGGGCTTCTGCTTACTAATGAAGCCCAATGTTGGCACTAAGGTGATAAGCTAGCCAGAAATGTCATTCATTTCAAAACTTCTGGGTTCCTAGTAGGCATTTCCTGCACATTAGTGCTAATTGAGGATTTTGTTGTTAGCTGTGAGAAGGCATTGGAGGAAAAAAGAGAGGGTTAGTGTGCAGTGGGATGCAAATGATGTTAACAATGAAAAGGAGCAATTTTATGCCAGCCTGCACAGACAAAGTTTCCCCAACCCCCTTTTCTTTTTAAAGGGAAGAGATTTACATTTTAAGTGAAGCCTGGATGTTAGTAACAGGGTTTCACTATTCATTTCCACTAACGGACCTACCGATACTCTTATCTTCTGGCTAACAACACGAACAGGAATATTTTACATTTATATGCCACCTTTCAACCTAAAGGGCTTCAGAAGCTATACACGTATTTTCCCTAGAGACAAACATGGAGGTTCTTTCTCAGTTTTCACTTAGGCAAAAATCACAATGAAATCAATTACATTATTTTACTGTACTCCAGTTTCCTGGCCTCTCTACAGAGTACAGAAGACACATCTTTGCCATAAGAAGCTTGCATTCTGGCCTTTACCCATGACATAACAATAAAGGGAGCAAAACATGCAGGGAAACAGGACATGCTTTATTCAGATTTAAGCCGGTGTACTTATTGATGTTCCATGTATTAGGTGAACTTCTTGCTGGTGGCATAGCAGTTGTGAGATTTTAGTCAGAAGCGATCATCAGATCATTTGATCTGACCTCCAGTGTATCACATGCACACTAAACCCAACAACCAAAATTAAACGAAGTATCATGGGCGGCTGGTAACCCAGTTGTTGGGGGAGGCTAGCCCCCAGCCCCTCCCCTTGTGCCCAAGGCCCCACCCTCATCTGCTCCCTCCTTTTCCCCCTCCCCCACAGGAACCCAGATCACCCCCACCACAGCCCCAAGCACTCCCAGCCAACAGTGCTCCTGACCAGCCCCCGTGCGCCAGGCAGCACAGCCCCAGCACGAGCCACCCTGACTCCCTGCGGGAAGAGCACTCTGGGAACTGCAGGAGGGGGCCTGGCCTGGGGGTGGAGCATGGGCAGGGCCGTGCTAGGCTATTAGGGTAGGCTATGCCTTCCCTTGCCTACGATACCCGCCGCCCATGCCAAGTCTTATAGCCCAGAGGAGGCTACACTTAGGTGCCACAGGTAGAGAATGAAGGATACCAATGCCCGGGGCCCTTGGAATGGCAGGGAAATGGTTAAGTGAAATATATCCAGATAACCCTGGCAAGTCAGCTGCACATTGCACAGGAAGGCAAATCTCCCCTCCTTAGGTAACTCCCAATCTGACCTGGGGGGAAATTCCTTCCCAAACCCACATACGTTGATTTGTTAGACCCTGAGCATATGTGCAAGAACTAACCAAGTGCCAATTCAGAGCACTGGCCCATCCAGTGACCCATCTCCAGCCATGGCCATCTTTGATGCTTCAGAGGAAGGAGATGGGCACAACGCGCATGTTCACACACAACACAGAGGGAAATTTCATCCTGATCCCTGCAAGTGGCTGGCTCAAACCCTGAAGCATGCGCTTTTAGGAACACAAGACAAACCAGAAGTGAGCCCAAAGACTGCTGAGCCCTGCCCCCTACCATCACCAAGCAACCCCATCATACAATCACATTCAAATTTGTTCACCTCTCTCTTAAAACTAATAAAGCTGTTTGCCCCACAACTCCTATTGGGAGGCTGCTCCACAACTCCACTCCTCTGACGGTTAGAAACCTTCTCCTAATTTCCAGCCTGAACTTGTTCATGGCCAGTTTATACCCATTTGTTGCTGTGCCACCATGCAGCTTAAATAGATCTTCACCCTCCCTGATATTTATTCCCCTGACGTATTTAGAGAACAATCATAACCCCTCAGCCTTCTTTTTGCTAAATTAAACAAGTCAAGCTCTTCTAGTCTCTTTATATAAAAGATTCCCCTGATCATTCCAGTAGCTCTTCTCTGCACCTGTTCCAGTTTGAACTCATCTTTTTCAAAACATGGGTGACCAGAACCGTACACAATATTCCAAATGAGGTGTGACCAGTACCTTGTATTAAGGCCATTGTACATCTCCTGAAAATGCCTCGCCTGATACATCCTAGGATCGCATTTGCCTTTTTCCACAGCCACATCACATTGGTGGCTAATTGTCATCCTGTGATCAAGAGCAGGAGAGAACATGTTGGTTTGCTCAGAAAGAACCTCCAAGACTCAAATTAAGTTCACTGCCAATTAATATAGTTTACTTAATATTTTTCCTTATAGGCTTTCTAATGCACTGTCTTCAACTCTCTTATATCCTTTAACCAAGGCCTCAGATCTTGGTAGAAGCATCCTCTGTGAGACAAGTTGTTATAAGTGGTATTGTACTTTAAAATACCATAAAATATTTAAATGTAAGCTGCAGTTTTCATTAAAGCAGACGGTATATTTTTAGATGTTTTGAGTTCGTTTTTTATCCAACTAGTGACATGGATGCAGTTGTGCTTTTCTTATAGTTCAAAGCAAACTATAAGGGCTGCTAATAGGGCTGGAAAGTCACAGAAAGCGTACACAACAAATGGATTTGCTTTGCATCAGAGAGCAAGCTTTGAATAAGTTAATTGCCTTCTGGGCCAGTTGGAAACATGTTTAGTGGATTAGATGGTTCATAGGTGGTTAGCAAGGTATTCATTGGTATATTACGGAATCCTACAGTAATAATGTTTACAACTTATGTAGCACTGACATTTTCAAAATGCTTTCTTTTATTAGCTATTCATTGTAATACTCCTCTGCGGTGGATATGGGGTAACTATTATTATTCCCATTTTATCTGTGGAGAGAGAGAGAGAGAGAGAGAGATGCACATGACTTGTCCCATGGTAGAGCTAGGATTAAACTGCAGGATTTCCTGACTCCGAGACATGTCTGCTTACATAAAGCAGACAAAAATCCTGAGATCTCTCCCACTAGCTAACCCACTACCAGATTTCTTTGTACTGTACACTGGCAATTTACGGTGCTACAACTTTCTCACTCAGGGGTGTGAAAAAAACACCCCCCTGAGCTCAGCAAGTTTCAGCGCTGTAAAGTGCCAGTGTAGACAGCGCACCAGCTCTGGGAGCCACGCCTCTCATAGAGGTGGTTTTTTTAAGAGCGCTGGGAGACCTTTCTCTCAGCGCTGTGCCGTGACTACTCCAGCCAGATTAAAGCACTGCTGTGGCAGTGCTTTTGCATTGCCAGTGTAGACTAGCCCTAAATCAGCTCCTGTGTCAGTCACTGCCTGATCTGAAGCCAGTCAAATAAGCCTTTGTGTTGTCAAGATGTGACCGTTTATACCACCTTGAGAACTTTACTTATACAGCGCACTGCTTTCCCCTGCCCTTTGTCTTAAGCTGTACACTCATCCAGATAGAGACCTTTATGTTTGTACAGTACTTAACTCATTATGGGCACTTCCAGGAACAAATAACTATATTAAGACCTGACCTGTCATTCCCTGCTCAGGCATAACTACCAGAGAGTTTGGTTTGAACAAAGAGTGCAGGCTCGGGTCCTAAATTTATGTTCATGAACAGTTATTGTTAAACTGTTAACTAACTGCTTATGTCATACGTATAAGAACAGAGATCTGAGAGATAGCACCAATGAGCAATTATGGCTTGTGATGAACTGATGTTGAGCTTCAAAGTGAACACTGTGGTTACATGGAATGACGGGGCTAAAGAACTATTTGCTATCTCTAAGGGAAGATAGTGAAGAACTAAAAACTTCAGAGTAAGGTAAATTAATTAAAAATTAATAGTCTCTATCAGGAGATTTTGAAAGACTGTTTTCCCCTTCCCACTTTTTTCCTATTAAAAAGGAATAGAGAGGAGAGGGATCGGGCAAGTTGTTACAGTGATGTTTCCAATTTATGTTGGCAGATTCGGGTCACTTAGTTTGTACTGTTATGGTTTTTGTCATCAGTTGATTGGCTGTATAAACTAGCTACAGTACATGAAGAGGAGTAGAAAAATGAAATTTACTGTGCAGCATATTGAGACAATGACATATCTTTCTGCCATCTGTGAAATAATTTGTTCAAATGGTAAAAAAAACTTTGGTAATTTAATTAATTAGCATGACAAGCTGCTGTTTCATACATTATATTCAGTCATGGTTGGAACTGGATTTAATGAGGGCCATTCCCCCAAACCTGGAGTTATAATCAGTACCTTGTAGCATAGACTGATGTTAAGGAAATCTGGGGGATTACAGTCAGTCAGTCTTGTGGCTATTCAGAATGGACTGTATTTCCTGATACCATTAAATTCTTTGGGGTAAATCATTTCCTAGGTGGATAAAACTGGTATAGGAAGACAGTAAGTTCTCTGAGATTCATCAGAAACTCAGAGTTGCCATTTAATTGTTTCCTTAGTGGAGGATTCTTTGCCTGGCACACCCAGGATGACCTCTGATTTAGGCTCTCAAAACCCAAATATCTCCCTTGAGTTATCTTAGATTGTAAGTGCTTTGGAGAAGCAATGGTGTTTTCATATATATGTTTGGAAAGCACCTAAGAGAAATAGTCTGATAATTTAGAAGGAATTACTTAAACCAAGACCAAATGAACAGGGACCACACTGCACATCCCACGCACCAGCACCTTGGTGGCATGCTTTATATAGGAGCCACACTACCATGGAGCTCCCCACTAGCTCAGACTCCTCTCCTGCTTCAGGTTCCACAATGCCTAAGCTAACAATATGTGAGTGAAGGTTGATTTATATAAAATAATTACTTTTGGGTTGGTGGAGGGGGAAATTATGTTGTGGAGGTTGGCTGCCCAGATAGACAACCTCCCCATCCATGGATCTCAAATCCAGTAGAGGGGCTTCTGTGGTTTGGGAAGGAGGAGAACTATTTTGAGTGCTCAGCTTTGGTTTTGTGTCACTTTTAAAAAAAATTTATTAAGTGTTTTTATATTTAAATAATCAAATAAGGCATTGTGTTAATCTTTGGAAAGCCTCTTTGTGTCTTTTAGTTGCTTAATCATTACCAGATAACTAATTTTCCAACTAATATCCATACTTCTATATTCAAATGGCTTCTTACATTAATAGTCAGTTATAAACGTCAAATGACCTTGCTATACTGATGCATACATTTCACTATTTATAATAACTTCCTGATGTTATGAGACTTGCATTTAGATACAAAATATTTGCAAATATTCATCTAAAAAGAATATGACATCTTAAGCATTTAAGGAAACATGAGATTAGATCTAACCAGCACATTGCCCAACTGTACAAGTTTTCTTTAAAGTTAAATGGATGAACACTCATGTGTTTATAAAATTAACCAAATTTCAGCAGGGAAATTTATAGAATTTCTTGGGTGGTTTTAAACAACGGTTTTTCTATAATTAGGCATGGAAGATCAGCGAGCCTAACCCTGATACCTGAAAAGATACTGGAACAAATTATTAAAAAGTCAATTTGTAAGCACCTAGAGGATAATAGGGTTATGAGAAATAGCCAGAATGGATTTGTCAAGAACAAGTCATTCCAAAGCAACCTAATTTCCTTCTTTGACAGGTCTACTGGCCTAGTGGATGGAGGGGAAGCTGTAAATGTGATATATCTTGATTTTACTAAGGCTTTTGACACAGCCTGACAGGACATTCTCATAAGCAAACTAGGAAAATGTAGTCTAGATTAATTTATTATAAGATAGGTGCACAACTGGTTGGAAAAAAAGATCAGTAGTTATCAATGGTTTTCTGGGGGTGGGAAAGGTATCTAGGGGCATCGGCAGGGGTCTGTCATTATTTAATATTTTCATTAACGACTTGGATAAGAGTACAGTGGAGAGTATGCTGATAATGTTTGTGGAGGACACCATGCTGGGATGGGTTTGCTAGCATTTTAGAGGACAGGATTAGAATTCAAAACGACCTTGACAAATTGGAGAATTGAGCCAAAATAAATAAGATGAAAGTCAAAGATGACAAGTGCAAAGTACTGGCAAGAAAACAAAACCAAGCTAAGCAAAAAAAAAACAAAAACAAAACAAAAAATTAATATGCCCCACACACAAATGCACATCTATAACCACCCAGACAACGAATCCACCTTCACTTATGTTTGGGAGGAGGTTGATCAGTTGTGCCGCTTCCACAGTTGGACTGCATTTATCTTGTTTCTGTCTTTCACAGCCCAATTCCAACAACTGGCTAGCCTCATTCTCGGACCACCACTTAGTGGTGGTGACAGCCTCTGTCAGCATGGAGGGACCAGGGTGGGTCTATTGACATTTTAATAGCAGCTTGCTGTAGGACGTGGACTTCATGGCTTCCTTCCGGGAGTTCTAGCTGGCCTGATGAGAGCAGAGGTGTGCCTTTTCATCATAGAAGAAGTAGGATGTGGGCTGTCCGCTTCAGGCCCAGGTTGTGGGTTTTCTCCAGGTGCTAACTCCTCTGCACACAGTGTTTGGTTAAGCTCAAATGAACCCTGACCAAACCTGTCAGCTTTGGTCGAGGGGTGCGTCAAGGCTGTCTGCTGTCAGGCCAGCTGTACATCGAGCCCTTCCTCCGGCTCCTCAAAGGCAGTTGACAGGGTTGGTGCTCCATAACCCAGAGTTGTGGGTGGTCATGTCAGCATATGCTGATGACTTACTCCTTGTGGTCCAGGACCTGGGTGACCAGGTGCAGGTAAAGGCCTACCAAGCTATTCGCTTGGCAGCCTCCTCTGCCCAGCTCAGCTGGATCAAGAGCTCTGGCCTGATGGCTGGGGAAGGGTGGCAGGTGAACTCCCTCCCACCCACACTTCAGGCCATCCAGCGGAGTGTGGGGTCACTACGCTATCTGGGCATTTACCTTTCCATCACCCATCGTTCCTCACCAGAGAACTGGCAACATTTAGAGGGCCGAGTGGCGGAGCGCCTGTGGAGGTGGCCAGAACTGCTGCGGTGCCTTTCCCTGCAGGGGAGGGCACTGGTGCTCAACCAGCTGGTCCTGTCCATGCTCTGGCACTGGCTCAACACCCTGAGCCTGGCCCTGGGTATCCTGGCCCTGCTCCAGAAGTTAGCTTTGGGGTTCTTTTGGCCAGGACTACACTGGATCTCTGTGGGGGTTCTGAGTCTTCCCCTGGAGAAGGGAGGACAGGGCCTGCTCTGCCTCCACAGTCAGGTCCATGTCTTCCACCTCCAGGCCCTGCAGAGACTCCTTTATGGTGCAGGTCCAGCGTGGAACATGTTGGTGCATGCCTTCCTCTGCCATTTCCGATGCAGCCAGCAGCCCTTATCTTCATCTGAGTGGTCTTCCTTGAGACCGCTCTGAGCTTCCAGTCTTCTACCAGGACCTCCTCTGGACCTGGAAGCTGGTTTTGGCAATCAGGTTTGTAGCAGTCTCAGAGGGGGTAGATCTCCTCGCAGAGCCCGTGCTACACAACCCTCAGCTTGGTGTGCAGGTGGTGGAGTCCTCCTCAGTGCACCAGAGGTTGGTTCTGGCAGGAATCATCAGCATCTGAGACCTCCTGGACTATGACCAGGTGGACTAGGTGGATCCCCTTGTGCTTGCTTAGTGCATGGGGCTTTCCACTCCTTATACCCCTGGCATGTACTCTAGGAGGGGAGGACAGGCTTATTGCCCATGTCTCAGGGCTATATTGAACAGGTCCTGCAAGAAGGTGCTCCCTAACTGCCCCTGGCATTTTTCAAAGGGCCCCTTCATCATGAGCGCCCCTCGCCCACCATCTATCTTCACATCCTGAGCCAGCTGCATGATTTGCAGCCAGTTCATTTCCAAACCGCAGCCAAGGGCACATCTGGACACGCTCGTGCTCCATACAGTCCATTTCCTCACCCTCGTGTCCTGCCCTGATACAAAGTGGTGGGACCTACTGCCATCTGTTGAGGGTGAGGAAACCTGGTGGACCAGTCTGCGTTCCACCTTGGTTCCATGGCCCACTATGGATATCAGCTGGTGGCTCCTTCATGGAGCCATGAACACAGGCGTGTACTTCCTTCCCTGACACCTGCCCCTTTTGTGGCATCAGGGAGACCCCTGTGTACACTCCAGACAGACGTATAAGGTTGCAGCCCCTTTTCCAGCTCCTCCAGGACCTTCCCCTTAGGTTCTGGCTGCACTTTACCCCCACACCTCCTGATCTATGCATACCATGTCTGTGGCCCCACAAAGTTGAGACACCTCCTCATCAACCTCCTCCTGGCACTGACCCTCTATAAAACCTGGAGGAGGATGCTGGACAGAGAGGTGCTCTGTAACTGTGGGACCTATTTCTGCTCCTCCCTTCAATCATGCAGCCAGGCAGAGTGCCTCTGGGCTACATCCGTTGGCTCCCTAGACACTTTTGAGGAGCAGTGTGTGCTGTCTGGGGTTCTCTGCTCAATGACCCCCTTTGGTTCCCTGCTTATGGCCCCATGACCTCATGCTACCTAGGTTTCTGCCCCTGGGCAAACACACTGGTGCCTCAGGCCTGGATGCCTGCTTATGTAATGCTTAAGCCTCAGCACAATCCTCAAAGCAGGTGAACATAGGTGTTCATTCACTCACCTATGAGGCTTGATACAGTAGGAGCACTCTGATACCTAACTACATAAAATAGTTGGGGGTGGGGAGAAGAGCTAGAGGCTTCTCTTACAACCTTTATCCCAGTGGTTAGACCGCTCACCTGGGATGTGGGGAACCTCAGTTCAATTCCTGCCTCCACTTGGTGTGGGGAGAGGATTTGAACAGGGATCTGCCACCTCCCAAGAGAGGTGCCCTAACCACTGCACTATGGTGGTCAGAGCTCTTGATCTCTCTTTCTGAAGCTGTTCCACTTTGTATTAACTAGTTAAGGGTAATTGGACCAGATGAGTACCCTAACCACTGGACTAAATGTTGTAAGGGAGGCTACCTCTCCCCACTTATGTTTAGTGTGGAGTTAATGATGGCAGCACACACCTCTTACAAGAAAAGGCCTAAGCCATGACCCCTGTGGATCACAAGCAGGGATCAGCAACTCTCTACAACCTGGAGTTAGGCCCCTAACTTCCTGTAAAGGGCCGGGGAGTGGCTTAAGAAACACCCTTCTCATGAGCACTGGCTAAATTAGACTGTTGCATGCCTAATGTGCTTGCTTTTGTAGACCTTTTCCCAGGAAGCACCTGTGGTCAACTCTGACCCAGTTTTGAACAGGGCAGGGCAACTGTGCTGTCAATCTCTGTAAATGAGGGGTTTTTTTAAATGACCCATGATGCAGCTGCAGTCAATTTCAGACTATGTCACAGATCCTTCACAAGTACCCACTGACTTATTTTGATAGCAGGCTCCCGACTCATGACAATGCCATCAAATGGCTAGGCACATTGTGTATACATTGGTAGTATCAGGCACCTATTACTCTCCAAGCATCGAATGGGGAGCTTAGGTGCCTAGTCCAGGCTTTGCGAAGTCCAATGATTTTCTTTCAAGATGCCTAGAAGTGAGGCATTGAATTGTTAAATGATACAATGCCCGAGTTCCTTTATGTATCCAAGCCATAGACTCAGTTTGAGCACCATTTGAGTTCACCCATCCCTGTTATTGAAACTGATAGCTGCTTGATTTGAATGCTATCTTGTTGCATATCTGTCCACAGACAGAGAGAAGATGTGTCTCCTTGTCAATTCACTTGTACTAAAAACTACCTAATTCACTGTGCAAAGACAAAGGGAATTTTCTGTCACAAGATGGCTCTCAAAAGGAACAAGATGTTTAGGAAAAACAGCCAAGGTAGCTTGTCATAAATATAAAGGGAAGGGTAAACCCCTTTAAATCCCTCCTGGCCAGAGGAAAAACCCTTTCACCTGTAAAGGGTTAAGAAGCTAAGACAACCTCGCTGGCACATGACCAATGAGGAGACAAGATACTTTCAAAGCGGGGGGGGGGGGGGGGGGAAGACAAAGGGTTCTCTGTCTGTCTGTCTGTTTTTGCCGGGATCAGAGCAGGAATGCAGGTCAGAACTCCCGTAAAAAGTCAGTAAGCAATCTAGTTAGATATGCGTTAGATTCTGTTTTGTTTAAATGGCTGATAAAATAAGTTGTGCTGAATGGGATGTATATTCCTGGTTTTGTGTCTTTTTGTAACTTAAGATTTTGCCTAGAGGGATTCTCTATGTTTTAAATCTGATTACCCTGTAAGGTATTTACCATCCTGATTTTACAGAGGTGATTCTTTTACTTCAATTAAAATTCTTCTTTTAAGAACCTGATTGCTTTTTCATTGTTAAGATCCAAGGGTTTGGGTCTGTGTTCACTTATGCAAATTGGTGAGGATTTTTATCAAGTCTTCCCCAGGAAAGGGGGTGTAGTGTTTGGGAGGATTTTGTTGGGGGGGAAAGACATTTCCAAGCGGGCTCTTTCCCTGTTATATATTTGTTAGATGCTTGGGGGTGGCAGCAATAAAGTCCAGGGGCAAAAGGTAAAATAGTTTGTACCTTGGGGAAGTTTTAACCTAAGCTGGTAAAAATAAGCTAAGGGGGGTTTTCATGCAGGTCCCCACATCTGTACCCTAGAGTTCAGAGTGGGGAAGGAACCTTGACATAACTAAAATCTTTGAAGAGATGTTGAGAGGTTCTATGTATGCTTAGAACAAAGCCAACAGTTGATTTTAAAAAAAATCAGTTTGATGTCTTCAAGATACTTTAAAAGAAAAGATAAGTGGCACTTATATTTTCTTTCCTTACTTAAGCTCTCGAATTTGGTTTAGATGACTCTTTATTCAGGGCAGAGCTTTTTCCTTATTGAAGGCATTAAAAGAAAATAATACAAAAAACAACCATCAAGACTGAAAACAGAACATGCACTGCAATTAACCATAACCAGACTTGCTTTACCTCCTGTATGGTGTTGTGCAAGTCATTTCACTAGGTTTAATAGCTCCTAAGCTATTAATTTCTTAGGAGAAGGGGAAGGACACATTACCTTTACCCAAAGCCAACCATTTGCAGGCACTGTAGTAATAGCATATCTTTAAGGAAAAGATGTGCATTGGTTTTAATATTGACTAATTGAACAACTCATTGGTGATAAGTAACAAGCCTAACATTTATGCTTTTGACTTCAGTGGACACGGTCATAATTAAAATGTAATTTAGATTTGTCATATATCACACCACCTTTGCACATCAGTTTATTCTTAACAGAAGAGATGACTGATCATCATTTCTAAAAGACAAGATAACTGGTATTTTTCAACTTTGGAAAACTGCCAGTTTACTACTCATTCATATTCAAGCTTAGCCTGTATTCATGGTTTAATTCCGAAAGATTAATTATTTCATTCTTTTCTCTTCACATCAGTTTTTGCCACTGTACCCTTTCAGTCACATCTCCTTCCCCTATGATGCCATATGGTGGTCTATTTCCACAGGATTATTTGTAAAATTGTTTCTGATGATTTGACTGACAAGTCTATATTTTTTTAGGTTTTGCAGCTCTTCAGCTGTCTTCTAGATCGCTCTTGAAATAAACACTTAAATAGTTCTCTCTTAGAACACAGGCAATTTTCAGATCCCACAAATTAATGTGTAGGATTAGGATGTGTTCCCCCCATATAACTCTGGTGGTTCCAAAAGGCTAATTTGGCATGGCTACTGTAAAATGACGTGTATTACACTTTCCCTGAACTTGTGCTGAGTGTCTACAGTTCTCCCTCCCATTGACTTCATCTCACTTATCCCATGACAGAACATACACCTGTATTCACACCCTAGACACTGCTATAATAATCTTTGTGCAGAGTATGCCTTGTAATATTTGAAAAGGCAATTTGTTGGTAAGTATTCTCCTGGTACAATGTGTGCCCCAACATAGTATGTAAAGTTACAAGATCTCCCTGTCTGGTGTTATAAAAAACCACCACCACCTACAGCCCTGCCCAAATAGAATTTAGCAAAAACAGGTTTGTCCTAAACAATAGAATGGTGTGCTCTACTGCTTAAATGCAAATTAAGCTAACAGTCAACATGCAGGAAGGAAAGAAAGGAAGTTCATACAGGTGAAAAAACCAGCAGGGAACATCCTTCCACATAGATTGTCTACTAGTCTCCAGCTGGAAATGTTTTTCCTAAGAGAGGGACTGAAGCAATAATAATAAAAAAAAAAGTAGGGATAAACACCTCAAAGCACCCCTCTCTCCCCCCTTTGTATTTACTGTCCCTGAAGCAACAAAGGAAGAATTTGTTGGACTCTGAGGTGGGTCCTGACCTGACATACAGGGTTTGGTCAGTAAGACTGCTGAAGGCAAGTGGTGAGAAACTCTGCTTGAATATGGTATAGTTTGTTGATTAGCAAATGTCTTATCTTTATTTTTCTTATAAAGATTTGAAGTAATGAAGCATAAAAATCAAAGAGAACTTTAGTTTAGTTTATAAGTTTTTTTTATTGTCTTGTCTAATCCAAGGAATTTAAATTGAAGTGTCTGGGAAACTCTACTTGGGGGGTCACAAGTTGTGTGCATATTATTCTCAAAGGAATAAAAGTCTTAATATAACTTGTATTGTCAGGGAAGAGCTGGATAGAACAGGACATACATTTCTGGTAGAAAAAAATCTAGGACTGGGTGTGCATTGGGGACATGGGGTTGTCACCCTGAAGTCTAACCAAACGTGGCTGGCAGGCTGCAGTTACACAGACACTCAGGGTGTGACTTGCATGCTGGAAGGCTGTTTGTGAGTAGCCCAGGTGGGAGTTACTTCAATAAGGAATTGTAAGGTACTCAAGGTTGCAGGGTAGGGGTGACAGCTGCTCTTTAGTCTTGATTGCCCCACTGTGTAAAAAACAAAAAAATCCACAAGAATATTCATCAAGTTTTGGAAGCCATCTGAGCTCTATGAGAAAAGTGTTATTGAGATGCAAAGTATTATTATTACTACCACCACCACCTATGGCCAAAAGATCTATCGAATTAGCAGAACCCTTGGCCACATGTCTGACTCCTACTAGCCTACCCTCATTAACTTGCTGTAGCTGTGTCCCCCTGCCACACACAGCAGCCATCACCACCCTATGTTTCTGGCCTTCAGCAGTTGTGAAAGAGCACAGGATTTCTTTCTTTGTAAAAAGAGCAGGGGGCTGAAAGTTGTGGGTGCTCAACTCATTTAAAAAAAAAAATTCAAATCAGGCACAAGTTATTAAGTTGGAAACGTACTTGCGTGGGTCCCACTATTGAGGCCATTTCTGTAAATTTGCCCAAGATCAGGTCATTCAGTGGCAGAGTCAGGAACAGACTGTAGCAGACCTCAACCACTACAACATTCCAAGTCTCCATGGCAGTTAATGCAGAAGTTACAAATGTGGCAATTGAGAGGGTGACAGAAGCCAATCCTGTGCAAGTCCCGTATAAACTGAGGAAAGCCCATTTAGCCAGAACTTTCTTTCACCCTGAAGGCCAAGTCCTTAATTAAGTCAAGACTCATTGACTTCAGTAAGTTAAATTTTGTACATACACTTAGAAAGCATTCTGGGTGTGTTTTAGAATCACAATCTGGAAAAAACCCACTTAGCAAGTTGACTGAAAGTCAGTTTAATGAACTTGATACAATCCTTCCAAAAAGATGACAAAAACTTCAGTAAAGCCCCTCTAAATTATCTCCAAGAGGAGTCACACTATGCCCTAAGAGGTCCAACCCAGGCTCTCAGACCAAAGCTGGGAAGGATTTCCAAATATAGGGCCCTTCACTGAAGATGCCCTGCCTTCAGCTCTCAGACAGTTAAATTCACAGGCTGTTAGCTCAGTGTCAAAACTGTCAGGATAGACGGAGATACAAGCCAAGACCAGAGTGCCACATGAGGCTTCATTTATGAAGCCATCTTGGACCCCATTCTCTTCTCACACCAATGAAAGCTGGAGTAACTGAGCAGAGAGTTATGCCCAGTAGCTGAACCTGGAAATAAATTAGAAGCCAACATAACCTATGGAGCTTAGTTATCATAGGCTGCCACTGAGAAGGTTTCATTGAGTAAATGTGTAGCTACATACTTCAGTAGCTGAAGTTGCCTGTGTGGTTTGTAGGTATTGTCTCCGGAAGAGTAGTAGTATTATCTTGACATGGTAAGGGTATAAGTAACTGATACCTAGGTCTTCCTTCAGATGTGAGGAAAGGCCTTGAAGACAGTACAGCTTATGACTAAAGAGAACCCTAAACTTAGGAAAATAATGACTACGAATAAATAAACATGCAAATCAGGGAACGATACGCAATAATGCTGCCCACTTTTGTCTATTTCAGCTAAATAGTGAAATGATGTTCACAAATGTTTACTATATGTATTTGAGAAACTGCTATTGAAGACAAAAATGAGACAAAAATGAGATAGCCAAGTCTGTTCTTTACCAGAGATATTGTTCATTTAAGCTTCTCAGCTGAAAATAATTGACTGGATCTTGCAACCTGTCATTCATAACAGCATTATAAATAGCTGTTAGACCACAACATTCCAGATTTGAGAAGACTTATTATTTAGAAGTTGCAAGCTGTCAGATTTCTTAATCACATATCCATGATTCTTTTCCTTCACTGTCCTAAGAAAACAAAAATATCACAGTACAGGTTTGTTTGAAAATATTCTGAAATAGTCCTTATTCTTTGTTTACATAAAAATAACCACAGTAAACTAATTTTGGCATTTGAGGAAAAAAAATGTTTTCAGGGAGAAGGTGGGTGAGGTAATATCTTTTATTGGACCAACTTCTGTTGGAGAGAGAGAGAGAGAGACAAGCTTTCAAGCCACACAGAACTCTTCCTCAGGTCCAAGAAAGATTCTCCCAGTATCACAGCAAAATGCAAACTGGAACAGAATCCTTATGCTAAACAATCTCCTCCCACTTGCATTTTGGTGTGATGCTGGGAGAACCTTTCCCAGACCTGAAAGAGCTCTGTGTGGCTTGAAAGCTTGTCTCTCACTAACAGAAGTTGATTCAATAAAAGATATTACCGGACCCACCTTGTGTCTCTAATATCCTGGGACTGACATGGCTATAACTATACTGCATTCAGAAATCCTGTCATTAGTTTCCAACCTGTTTCTACCTCATAAAAAACCCTCAGAAGGAAACACTAAGCTCAAAAAGCCAATTAGGCACATCCTGACTGGCAGTAATTGAGTAGACTGAAATTATTTGATAGGGATGGCCCAATCACATAGTATATACTAGCCTTTGGAATCTTGAACTTTTTCCAGACCTCTAATTTCATCACTTTGAAATGGAAGTTTACAGAAACACGTTACATATATTATATGGATCTACTACAGGTTAGGCACCATAATATTTCAGTTAATGCTGACTTTCTTATTCTCCAAAGAGTTAAATATTGAACAAGTTTTAATACTCACTTCTACAAAAGTGAATGTCTGTTTATTATTTCAATTTTACATGGAACTGTACCAAGATACAGAAAGGTAAAGTGACAAGCTCTGTTATGATTGGGATTTGAAAAATAAAGAGAGTGCAAAAGTGAGCGCAAAAGTGAGCGAAAACTCTGCTGGAGAAGGCAAAGCCAAAGAAATCTGTCACTGATCATACAAGTGATATTAATGGGGTTTATGCATATTTGAAGAGAAGAAACAGTGTGCAGTACATTGGAGCTAGAAGCAAGCATATGGATAGGATGTCTGCTTGATAGCATGTTTAAACTTTAGAGAAGGCACCTCCATAAGGAACACAAGAAGAACATCTTTGAAGAACATCTGGGAAAAAGTAAAGGGAAACTTAAGTGCTTAGACTTATCAATTTAAAAGAAATATTCCAAGTGACCTCCAGACTGTTCCAACCTCAAAAGAAACTGCTACCTAGTACAGTACCTTGTGGAAGTATCATGGCATTTGGGGAATAATATTCAAGGGAAAAGTGCAATGCAAAGCTGAGGTGCTTAGTGTCTGGCAAAGCTTTAAACCTTCTCCACTTCATATTTGCAATCTAGGCACAATGAAAACAAAGTTTGCATTAAACAGACAGCTTCTCACACTCCCCATTTCAACCTATCACAGAGAAGCTTTGCATGTACTCCTATCAGTGACAACTTGGAGACAAAGGTTAAGATTGAGAGGCCAGGGAAAACCAGCAGAGATGCTATAATTTTCATCTTTTAATTTTGTGCACTTAATACACAATTCTCACATTCTAACACCGAACCCTTAACTATCATTTGAACAGCCCCATTAGAAGACCATGCAAAGTATTTAATAGATGATTCAACATTGCTAGACTGTTTTGAGGTTACCTTAGTCCATCATCTTAAAAAACAGCCTGCAGCATAGAAAAATTAAAGGAATTAAAATTTATTGTTAATGATTTGTCATCTCACATTCTGTTTTCAGATGGACAGTACAAAACTGGTTCAGATCATGCTGGGTTTGATTTTTTGGGAACAGGGACAAGTTGTGAATTTATGCACTGAAGTTAAATTAAAAATTGAAATCACCTCTGTAAAATCTGAATTGAATGCCAAAATACTGTTAAGGTTATGGGTGTACTTGGAAATAACATGCTTGGAGCTTTCCAAACAGAAAAGAAAACAGCTCCATCCTCAAGGAGCTGACAATCTAATAGCAGACAAAGACGGTCATTTTAGCCTTTTTTCTTAAAAGCTTCCCATAATTGCTACCAAAAGTGAAGCTCCAATGGAGGACAAGGTACCAGTGGTGGCCAACACTAGCAGTCTGTTCCCATAGTTACTTCTACTACTGGAGTCTACTGGTGGTAACAATAATGGTAAATTTTAAAGAGGCCAGTGTGAACAGGTCAAACAACATGGAGTGTGTGTGTGTTGAGGAAACTTGTACAAATAAGTAGAGTGGTCAGGGTGGTGATTGGTCAGTGGTTTACATCACCTTGCACAGATGGAAATAAATACATAAAGTGCAAAGCAGCGAGGATGCAGGCTCATACTGTTTGTTAAAAACCTATGTTTCAAGGATAAAGAGCAAACTGAAGAAGGGAAGCACTCTTATTGTGTCTGCTGGAACTGCTTGTTTAAAACATTAGCAAGGACAAGAGGGAGTGAGCATTTAATTGCTGTTTTGAAATGCAGTCTCACAATAGGAATACATTTTTCCCAGAATGCTTTAGAAGGAAGAGAATCCAAAAGTACCGCATTAATGCGATCATTACTCTTCCACATGAGAGAGAAGGAAAGCAGGCTTGAAGAATTACAAAAATCTATCTGCTTTCCACAAAGTTTTAACAGATACCAGGATTTTCTATTATAAACCATCTACAGTACTTCTGATAAATGAACCACTGCAGAAGATACAGAAATATCACCTTTCACTGACTATGGCATTCAAAGACTAAGATCATTTTTAATCCATTTGATAAAGAGACTCTCCCCCATTCAGTGTAACCACTAAAGTATAAGGAGTGGAATATCACATATCTCACTAGAGCTGCAGGTGAAGTTAAAAATTCTGCTGTATGATAAAACAAGGCTATTAAAATCGTATTTAAGATGGAGGGAGAATAAGGCAAGGAAACAGCATTTCTCTGAAGGATTTATCAATTTCAGGTCTCCCATAAGTATGTTATATATTGACCCAGCCTCAAAAAACAGCTAGTTATGTAAATTTTGCAAATGTTTCTCTTCCTAGATCTTGTACTTAGGCTGAAGTATGTAGCAAAGTCTGTTATATTAATTTAGATGGAATAAATAGGCCAAAAAAAAAAAAAGAAACCCAAACATAAAACTCAGCCGCTGTCCAACATTAAACAGTGTTCAACAAGGTCTGGGGTTCAGTATACAATGACTTCAGCCTGCTTAGTAATATGGCTGAAACAGCATTAAAAGTCTTTTTAACTTTTATTAAAAGATACAGAAAGAGGAAAACAGTTAAAGTATCTGAAGTATTAAGTACAGCTTTCATTTTAACAGCATTTTTTGTTCCGTTAGCTGGAGAGAGTTGTAGAAGAGAAAGCTCCCTTGTTTGACAGTCTCCTAAGTGCGGTTAAAGATGGTGGTAACTGTTCTTCTGGGGAAGAGAGAAGAAGTTAGTTGAGATATGCTGGAGTCATTGTTAAAGCCTAATCCGTTTAATCTCTGGTGGTGTTTGGGATTCAGCTGAAACGATTAAGGGTGGTGGTATCATCCAGAACCCTCTTTTGGGCCCAGTCTGGTCAAGACATCCCTCAGGATTAGGGCAAAGGTGGTCTAGGGTCCAGGAGACTGTCGGTGTGGCAGCCATGATGGTGAAGCTTGCTCCAGTAGCCTATTTATTTTTAAGACTTGGGCGGGGGGGGGGGGGGGGGGGGGGAGGGGAGTTCTTTCAGGACCCAAGAAGGGAGTGATGGGTGGAGAAGCCCATCCCCTCATTTTTTCCCCCACCAATTAGGCTTAATATTTGACACCAATTTTGGTTCATTAGTTTCTGGATCCACATTTTCTTGTTTATCAAGCATGATGTTAACATGGTCTTTGGAGCTATATTAGTAGGCTTTTTTGTTTGGACTAATTTAGTCTGTCACCTTTTCATACCCTTCCCCTCAACATTGTAAGTTAATGTACTTTGTCTTCTGTAAAGAGAATGTAAGAGGATACGAACATTTTATATATCCAACCATCACTTTCCCTTCCACAGATGATTTATCCCCAGGAAATAAATCACGAGTATCTGGGATGGTGGGATACAGCTAGGGGACAGATGGTCTAGGCAGTATGTTTTTCTTCTTCTACAAAGAAATTCCATATGAAAAGGAGGATAATTGAATGCAGCTTATGCTCTAGAGATCTTAGAGGATTGGATTCCCACAACTTCACAAGGGCTTAGAACCTGACCTCCATTCATTGTGGTCTCACCACCAAGCCACTCTGCTTGCCCACTGGTCCCGCTACAGTGTGACTGAGTGTCATGTGGCTACACTCCAAATGTGATATAGCATATTGATTATTTTGTTCCTCTCTCTGGGTTTTGATAGAAGAGGGAACCATATGGCCAGTGATGAAGTTAGCCATGAAAAGTCAACCTGATTTCTCTTAGTGTATCTTCAAGATATATATAATTTTTAAAAATGGACACAAGAACATCTCTGAACAATGAAAGCCAGACCAGAGAAGCATTCTGGAATATGGACACTTTAAAGAGTACACCAACCACTCAACTATTGAAACAATTTACCAAGGGTCATGATGGATTTTAAAAACTGCCAGTGATGGAGAATCAAGATTGTTTTCTTATTATTAAAAGAGATGCTCTAGGAAATACTATGGCCGGTATTATACAGGAGGTCAAACCAGAGGACTGCTGTGGTCCCTTCTGGCTTTGGAATCTATGAACATGAACAGGAAAAACTTCCTGTTTCATTAATGGCAGGTGGGACAGATACACATCACAAACTTATTACTGCTGAAAGAGGCATGAAGATTGCCTTTAAAAGAATTGAGAGAAACCCCAACTGAAATACTGGATCTGAAAATGGTCCTCCCCCACCTTCACAATGGGCAGAAGTTTGGTATCTGATCCACTCTAGTTCATCAATATATTTATGTATTAGTCAAATAATGGCTCACTGCAGAAAGTTTCAAATTTCTATACTGTTTTGTAACAAAAACAAAACCACACAATCTAAAAAAAAAAAAAAAAAAAAACAACCCAGAATGTTCCTGTAGCCTTCTATCAAGTTGTAAGTAAGATGTTCTGCTTTTACTAAGTCATCAACTGTAGTGACCAACATAGTAATTATTAATAGCAGTAATTCTGAATATTTAATATTCAGTAATTCTAGATAGTTGATACATAAAACTATCACTGTAAGATACTTTTGTAAACACAGATTGTTCAAAAAACAATTTCCCCTTATGATTTACAGTGAGATTAAATCTAAATGTATCTTTAGAGGGCTTGCTTTTGTCAAGATAGTATAATTATATTCCAGAAGGAGGTCAATACTGTATAATTGAGATTTATAGGACAATGTTCGTACTTAACTGAACACTGAGAACACTCTCCCATTAATACTCACTTTAAAAGTAGCCCAAACATGGAAAAGCAGAAAGGTCTTGAGTATGGGGGAAAAAAATCATATAGGATAGTATTAAAGAAAAGAGAAAAAACAAGTAGTGTTTCAGACCTTCTCCCCTAGCAGCTGTATAGCAAGGAAACGCTAGATGGAATTTGAGAGTCAGATGAAAATATAGCATCCGGCCTTTATTAAAAGCACACACTAATTTACTAGTCTACTACTTTGCCAGTAAAGATTTCCCAAATTAAATCTTGACTGTGTAGAAAGCAGCCACCTGGAGGGTGAGAGCTGTTGGTAGATGGCTGTGTTGTCTCAAAAATGGTATTTTGAAAGCACAGAGCAGAATCTCTCATAGTGAGTCTGTGCCACATATGTCAGGAAGTACATTACAGCTCTTGACTCTACATGATACATATGACTTAGACTGACATTTCCAGTGCCCCAGCTAGCTTTCTGCAGACTAGGCACCTGGGGCTGTGGTGAACAGGTCAGGCTTAAAGCATTCTGCGTCGCTCTGTCTGGCCTTGGTTGTTTGTGCAGCTGTGGGAGGCTTCTTGTTGCTCCTTTCACATTACTCATCTGCCAGTACAGCAAAGCACAGGGCTGGTACCAAAACGTTCACCTCTGGCTTACATATAATGCAACAGTTTCCTATTTCTTGAAAATATCCATAGATGAACACTCAAAGCCAATATTTTTAAACATAAAATGCATCCCAAATCCAGAACTAGATTATGCTAATAAAGCTAAAGTGATTTGAAAAAAAACAAAAAAAAACAAAAAAAAAAAAACTGTTCCCATCTAGGCTTGGAAGCCTACGTAAAATCTGCAAAACCCAACAATATTTCAGTTTCTGGTGAAAATGCAGCATAGCTACTTTGAACAGATTGCAGATGTTCTTGGTGTAGTGTTTCCATAGGTGCAGACAGTTATTTGTGAAGCAGTTAATGTTGGCATGATTTAAAAAAGGGGGTATTATAAGTCAGAGATAGAAGTGTCCTTGTGGGTTCACTTTAACATTCTAAAATTCCTGTCACACAGTAGCTTTTAGGACTCTGTAAATATATATTTATTTTCTATTCTTTTGTAGAAGAATAGAATAAATTGGAAATCAAACTGTGAAAAATAATCCCTGAAGATTAAAGAGAGAAAAAAGCATCTGAATGGTGTTTTTCAGACTACAGTGGGATATATTCTGCTCTGGCTTTTCCAAAGAAACTAAGAGCAACTCTATTGACAATGAGGGATTTACTCTGTATTTACACTCGTGTAAAAGGAGAGTAGAAATTAGTCTTCTATAATCAGACACGAATGCGACTCAGTGAGTTTGTGCTCTTAGCTCACAGATGCCTAATAAGCTATGAAAGCCATAATGGGTGACATCAAGATAACTTTCACAAAGCTCACACTAACAATACAAAAAAGGGGAGCGTGACAGGAGCACTCACCACTATGGGTGCCTCTTCCTCGCCACTCTAGGCCTTAGCTCCTTCAAGGGGCTGCACCCTCCTCTGGCATTCTCTTCATCTATCATCTTCTCTCACCCTGCAGCCCTTTTGGCTCCTGCTTCCTCTGTATGACTTGGCCCTCCAGCCTGGTCACTAGGATACCCTGGAAGGGGAGAACCAAAGTTTTTCAGGGCAAACTGTCCCAGGCAGTCTACTCTCCACTGCCTGGAGTATGCCACTTCCCCAGTGGCTGGCTGGGGGAAAACCAGACCCACCCTCTACTCCAGGTTCCAGCTCAGGGACCCTCTGATCAGAGTCTGCACTATCCAATAACTGGCTACTTTTCCCCTGAGCCTTTCCTACTTTTCTGGCTCCCCCTCTCTGGGTTTGCCAGCCTAAACTCCCTCCTCACAGGGAGGGACTGTAGACTACACACCAGAGTCCCAAACATACCCACCTTTGCCCAGGGAGCAACTGCAGACTACTTCCCTGAACCCCTTTCTGCTCTCACATCCTGGGCTTTATACAGGCCCTTTGCGTTCCCACCCAGCTGAGCCTTGTTTAACTAATCCCTGCTCCCCCGATCCTGCTCCAGGTGCAGCCCAGGGAGTTAATTGGCCCAACTAACCACCTTAACCCTTTCAGGCTTTGTTTGGGATGGACACTCCATCACAGGGAGATCAGCATAAACACCAGAGAATGTTTTCCTTTACTGGATATGTTTTAGAGGAAAAAGACATTTCCTTCCACCACAAGGGAAATTGCTTTGTCTCTAAAAAGACAGATTGTCTCCCATGGAATGGTGATTTTACTCGAGTCACAGGGAAGTGACAGCAGGAAGAAAAGAGAAAAACAAGAAAACGAACACTGCTGGGTAAGTAGCTTTTGGAAAACAGGACATTTTATGGATTCATAGATTTTTAGGAACAGAAGGGACCACTGTGATCATGTAGTCTAACCTGCTCCATAACCCAGGTCTCAGGGTTCCCTCCCCACTCTGAACTCTGGGGTACAGATCTGGAGACCCACATGAAAGACCCCCTAAGCTTATTTCTACCAGCTTAGGTTAAAAACTTCCCCAAGGCACAAATCTTTTCCTTGTCCTTGGACGGTATACCACCACAAAGTGATTTAAGCAAAGATTCGGGAAAAAGACCACTTCGTGTCCCTATTTCCCCAAAATATTTCCCTTCACTCCCTTTCCTGGGGCGGCTTGAGAATAATATACCAACCAATTGCTTTTAATATAAGTACAGACCAGACCCTTTATTTTTAGGACACTAAAATTAATCAGGTTCTTAAAAGGAGAACTTTATACTAAAGAAAAACGTAAAAGAATCACACCTGCAAAATCAGGAGGAAAGGTAACTTTACAGGGCAATAAAAGCTTTAAAACAGAGGACTCCCCTCTGGACCCAACTTTACAGTTACAAAAAACGGGAATAAAACTACCTCTTAGCATAGGGAAAATTCACAAACTAAAACAAAAGATAATTAATGCATTTTCTTACCTGAAATAATACAATTTCTGTCATTTTAAATATAAGTAAAGGCATCTTTTTAGGAGCTGGTTTACCTGCTTGGTCTCTCTCTTTGTCCTGAGAGGGACCAAACAAAAAGCACAAACAAAACCTCCCCCCCCGCCCCAGATTTGAAAGTATTTTCTTCCCGCATTGGTCCTTCTGGTCAGGTGCCAGCTAGGTTAATTTAACTGATTAACCCCTTACAGGTAAGTGATTCTGTACCTCTGGCCAGGAGGGATTTTATGTTACTGCATACATAAAAGTTGTTACCCTTCCCTTTATATTTAAAACAGGCCATCCTTGAATTAATTCCTGCTTCAAGTCCAATAGCTGTGGTTTGACTAGACAGAGCATATCTTTTAGAAAAGCATCCAAGTGTTGGAGAATCTTTTATATACACTAACACAAAGGCCTGCCCGAGTTATGAGATGGGGCTCCCTACCTCACTGGCAGCTACACAGGCATAGCTGCTGCACCTGCTGGCTTCAAGTAGTACCAACCACCCAAGTATATCATTTCTGCCTTCAGCAGATTAAGACTGTTCCAGCACCACTGTACACAGTAGTTACAGCAGCCAGACTTGCCTCTGGCCACAGGGGATGGAGTCAGCCTGCCTCTCAGGCACCAGGAGCTGTAGGTGGGAGGCTCCAAGAATATGGGTGAGGGAAAGGAGGAAGAAGGTGCTCCCTTTCAGCCAGGAACCCTTAAGTGGGTTCTGCCCCCAACAATCACATTTCCTGTCTGACTAGAGTGGAGTGTCAGCTAAGGAGGAGAACTGAAGCCTTTTGAAACACCATGTGGAGAAGTGGAAATATTTTTTTACAAATGTATCCCTCAGTGTACATGTGTGATGTTACCCTGCCTGAGCACAGAGTTAGATCAAAAAGCATTATTAAAGAAGCCAGGGAGGGAAAGAAGAACAAATATTGAAAGTTAGCAGCCTAAATACTTTTGTGGATCTGGGCCAAAGCCCATCTGCTATTCCCTTCTTCAGTAGCCTTAAGTGTTCTCTGGATTGTTCAGACTGGCATGAAGCCAAAATACACATCTCTTAAGGGCTTACAGGGAAACAGTACGCAGGACTTGACTCTTAAGAAACGTTAGTGAGTTTCAGAGTTACATACTAGGCCATGTTCTGCTCCCACTTACTGTAGAAGTGAAAAAAATACAATCTTTTAGGGCTAGATTCTGAAATGCTTACTCCCATCAATGAGTACAATACTCCAGAAGAAGCTGCATTGAAATCAATGGTACTACATGCAGATTAAGGTGCCTTTCAACAGGACTGTTTCCCTCTTTTCAGTGCAAGATCTAATCTTTACATTTTAAGCTTTTCTGCCTGCATCCAAAGGGACTTAGGAACACCATGCAATCTACAAAGCTTGAGTTAGTCACCTTGGCTCCCTATATAATGAATGGGGAAGAGATTGGTGGATTGTATTCTAAGGCACCGAAACCTGCATGCTATGTGAGGAGTTGCCTAAACTAGCCAAAAGGAGATGCTGGCAAGAGAAATATGTCCTAAGACCTGCCCCTCTCACAGAGGTCAGTGCATATGTCTAAGCTCTATGCAGGTACATATTTCTGATTTGTATCTACAGCAGGAAATCACTCTCCTGGAATCAGTTAGGCAGCTAAGTCATTATTTGTGAGAATGAGCTAGGCTCATGTCTCATTCCACAGCGTCATGGTTGCAGTGCCAGCATTAGAAAACTTTTAGCCCAGTGATCACCTGGGATGTGGAAGATGCAGTTTTAATTCCCCAGCAGGCAGAGGGGAAGAGAGGACTTAAATAGGGATTTCTCTCAGGAGAGTGCTCTACTACTGAGCTATGGGATATTCTGATGTGGAACTCCCTCAGTCCCTCCTCTTGAAGCTGGTCCACAGTGTATAAATATTAAAGACTGGACCCTGGGTGCCCACCTCCCAGCTGGATGCCATAACCACTGGACTAGAGAGTCTCATTCTCCCACTCTGGGGCCCAGTAACCCTTTAAAAATTTATCCATTGTGGAACAACTTCAGCAGGTGGAGCTCTCTCAATCAGACATCAGAATATCCCATAGCTTAGTGGTTAGAGCACTTCTAAGAGGTGGGAGACCCCTATTCAAGTCCTTTCTCCCCCTCTACCTCAGAAGGGGAATTAAACTTTGGTCTCTCACATCCCAGGTGAGTGCTCTAAACACCAGGACAAGAGTTATAAGGGCCCCCCACACACACACACTTTTGAGTGGGGTCTGATCTAACAGACATGCTCAGAGACTGCCTTCCAGATCAGGCCCCATACATGCTATAGGCAGGCAAAAAAAATAAATAAATCCATCTTGCCTGGCTTTGTGGATTCCTCTTGACTTTAGGTGGGAGATGAATAGCTGGACACCTGGAATAAGGCAATAGTGCACATACCCAGAGGCAGAAGCATAGGCCTCTTATGGAGCTTTTTTTTTTTTTTTGCAATAAAACACATATGTGCCAAGTGAGTTTAGGCACCTACAGGGTTAGGTGGCACCTGAGCAGGAGTTTTGTGATTGCTGTGGTGCCTAAAAATGGAACTTAGGTGTCTGACCCCCATAATTAAATGCCTAAAAAACCTCTGTGGATCTGGGCTTTGAGACAGGAACATTTTATTTCCTTGTCACCTGTGAAGTTCCTCATACAGTTTTTGGTACCATAAAAAAAAAAAAAAGTCCCTTAGAACAAAGATGTTGTCTTTATGGCACAACAAGAAGTAACAAGGTGCTAAATAAGGCATATTTGTGTAAATTATTTGGCTTCACTAGGATTGTGCTGGAGCACAAAATAGAGAGCAGATTGTCAGGGTTTTTTCTAACTATTAAAGGATTTAAAAGTTCCTTATGTTCTTAAAGTAGAACTACCAAAGCTAGATCGCACATAAAAAACCAGGGACATAACACAGACAGTGGTTACCATTAAAGTCTTGGTCATTCCTGCCCAGTTGCCGCATTAAGTGTTCTTTAATACAGATAATATATTTAACCTGTTTGCTGCACTATCATATAAAAATAATGACAGTACTTGACATACCAGTTAACACCACAGGAAAGCAGAGCAAAATTCAAATCATGCATTCACTTAATTAAATTTTCTGGTAGTCTATCTAGCAGAGTGACTGAACGACCCACAGATCATACAACCTGTCTTGGTTTGCATGCAAACATGCTACAAATCCATACAGTACAGGGGATCAGATCTTTCCAGGCAGACCCTTAAATGAAAGGAGAAATTTGTGCATGTTGCAGGTGACCAATAGCTCTGTAATACTGTACACCCTCCTTCTCTGGGACCCCATACTTTATGAAATGGTATTGCTATGAGAGAGCAATGGACCAATGCTATTTCAAGTGGAGCATTTAACTACAGCAGGTGAGTAAAGTCAAGCCTGACCTCACTTGCAATGGTGCAAATCCCTTGGGTTTCAGTGGAAGTTGTAATGCAGAAGGCCTTTTCCCCAGCTTAACAAGTATTCACTGCTATAGTTGGTCTCCTTTAAGTAGGTTTACTTGTCCCCATACATGAGCACATAACAAACAAAATTCAGTTCTTCAGCTCACTATTTGTCCTAAGATTCCACAGCCTCCCGTCGCAGTGGTCCCAGGTAATCCTGCTTCTTGCAGCTTCCCAGTCCTAGCCAGCTCTACTCCCCTTCTGGGACACCAACCTCAGGTTTACCTCACTGAACAGCTGCTCCCTTGTTCTAGGGACCCACTATTAGCTATGTGATTCCACAGCCAGTCCCAATTATGCCTCTTCTTCCTTTTCTTTGACAAGCCTTCATAGCCCCAGGTGTTGCCCTGCCCCTTTTAATTAGCTCAGTTGGGCCCTTCTGTTCTGACACAGGGGAGCTGGGTCTGGTCTGCTCACCGGCACTAGCTACCTTGTGACAGACCCATATAATTGAGAGCAGAATTGACCCCAATGTGAACAATACACATACTGTAAATAACTTCACAGGGTCTCAGTCTCTAGCTCTCTATATCAGGGATTCGCAAACAAGGTTATTACATTGGGGGTTGCAAGCTGTCAGCCTCCACCCCAAAACCTGCTTTTCATCCATCATTTATAATGGTGTTAAATATATTAAAAAGTGTTTTTAATTTATAAGGGGGATCGCACTCAGAGGTTTGCTGCGTGAAAGGGGTCACCAGTACAAAAGTTTGAGAACCACTGCTCTATATGTACTACCAGAGCACCTTCCTCTTCTATGCCTGACACTCTTAAGATGGTCATGATAGCTTTTCAAGAACAGCAGTAGGAAACTGACTCTCTGAGCAAACATTGATCTCTGATCATTGGACCTAGTCTCCCTTTTGAGACAATGATGCAGAAATAAATGGCTGTGCTTCTCAGGAAGTTATGTAAGCTTGCTTTCTCCCACAATTACCTTAGGCTTCACAAATTCTTTTCCAAATTTCTGAAAAGTCACTACTTCAGGGAGCTGTGCTGGGAATTGTGGTATGGTACCCAAGGGGCATTGCAACTGCACTGCTTGAGCTGAATGTTTGTGTGGAGTGGGGGCAGAATTTGCACACAAAACAGGATGACTAGTTTGAATGCATTGTACTGTTATTTGCATTGGTTCAATCATCCCAACTCAATGAGCAATAAGTCTGTTCTCTACTGTAGACACTCCTAGAAAAGACTGTAGACAAATACTAACCTGGTATTAAAGAGTGGTTAAACATGTTAAAAAGGGAAGAGTTTAGGGCACAGAATATGCCATTTGGCCCACAGGTGCACGCAAAAGGTTAAACTAAAGAGATGATGAAAAAGGACATGTTGGAAACAAAATACTTTGGACAGTTTATTCCTTTCCTGTTCCCATTCCTTCTGTTTATTCCTTGCCAGAGGTGACACAGTGATTAGCTAGTGTTAATCATTGCTGACACTGTCCAGGCTATCCTATAAGGAAACCCTTTTCTTAGAGAGTAGTGAGAAGACAGAAATAAGAAGGGAGAGCTGAATAATAATAATTACAAAAAGAATTAAAGTGAATATCACTGATATTACTAATATCTGTTCTAGACTGATATTATTTATAGTAAATAAAATTCTATAATTTGAAGGTTATATAGGAACAGAACAAATAATTTTCACAAGTACATTGCAAATAAGAAAACCATGAAGTATTATTTTAACAGTATACATGGCATCACACATTAAGGAGCTCTGCACAAGGCAAATCCTCACAGAAACCATCTGAAAACACTTCAGACCAAACAAACCTGAAAGTTTTCACATATATACAAGATAAGATTTACATATTTAAGAGATCTGTACTCCCATTTAATGCTCTACCAATGCTTTCATATACTGGCAGATATCATATCTGAGTGTAAAAAATACGTGACTCATTGAACAATCTTGATGTATGTGTTCTCACATTGATGTATGAGAAATTTTATGCATGTAATTCCATTACTGTTACTGGGAGTTACCTCTGTACATCTTCTGCTTCAATAGGAAAAAAAGGTACAAGAACATTTTTATTTGAGTACTTCTTAGTTCTGACAAAATGAAAAATATCTTGAGGCCTCATAACAATATAAGAATGACCCTACTGTATCAGACCAATGGTCCAGGACAGTATCCGGTCTTCCAACAGTGGCCAGTGCCAGGTGCTTCAGAGGGAATGAACAAAACAGGGCAATTATCAAGTCATCCATCCCGCCATTCACTCCCAGCTTCTGGCCGTTAGAGGCTTAGGATACCCGGAGCACGGGGTTGCATCTTGACTAACAGCCATTGATGGACCATAAACTTATCTAATTCTTTTTTGAACTTTTTATATTTTTGGCCTTCACAGCACCCCATGGCAATGAGTTCCACAGGCTGAGGGTGTTGTGTGAAGTAGTGCTTCCTTTTGTTTATTTTAAACCTCCTGCCTATTGATTTCATTAGGTGACCCCGGTTCTTATGTTAGGACGAGGAGTAAATAACACTTCCTTATTCACTTTCTCCACACCAGTATGATTTTATAGACGACTATCATATCCCCCGTTAGTAGTCTCTTTTCCAAGCTGACCAGTTCCAGTATTTTTAATCTCTCATATGGAAGCTGTTCCACACTCCTAATCATTTTTGTTGCCCTTCTCTGTACCTTTTCCAATTCTAATACATCTTTTTTGAGATGGGGTAAACAAAACTGCATGCAGTATTCAAGCTAGGGGTGTAACATGGATTTAGACAGTGGCATTATGATATTTTCTATCTTACTATTATTTATCCCTCTCTTCCAAAACATGTAAACCCCATTGTGAGACTGGGAAGAAAAGGAGCCAATGCATTGGTGCATAGGGGAGTCTAGATACCTCTTTCACACTAAGAAGTGACTCTCTCTGCCGGCCATGCCTTTCCAATGCAGAGGGAAGCACTGGGGTAGGCCAAAGGGGAAAGAATTTAGAGCAGCCTGAATGACCCAGCTCCAGGATCAAAGGGTTTACTCACATCTTTAACACCACCCTCATTCAGATACAATGAGCTGTGTTCTCACATTTCTGAGAAATGAGCCTGAACTCTTTATCATTCTTCTTCTTCTTTTGAAATCCATTTGGAAAAAAGTACACAGCATCCTTGCATTTCAACAGTAACATAGAATTTGGCCAGAAAAAATATTGAAGAATTGATACCCAGTAAAAGAAACTCAGACTGAAAAAATATTTTTCAGCATGCCTGAGTAACCCTGGCCATGTCTCCTTTTATTGCATAACACATTTGCACTTCCACACCATCTATCAAGTAATGGATACAAAAGGGACACTTAAAATTCTACTTAAAACAACAGAAGTAGGCATGGCGTGGATTGTGTTTTTCCTAAATGGAATGTGCAAATGTTTATCAATCTGGAGAGGAGGAATAAATTCAATTTGTAATATTAATGCTAAAAACATAATTGATTTATCAGAAGAAACTAATTCCAAATCATCAGGTAATCCCAATGCAAGAATGTTATACTGCCTGAAGTTGTTTCACAATAACTCTTCTTCAGGAGTATAAAGAAGCATTGAGCCAGATCCACAGCTGCAGTAAGGGTAAGGATAATTAATCTATATTTCTTTTCCCCTTTCATTCTAGTAATAGCGTAGACATGCACATTTCAAATTTTAAGAGCTAGTTACAATGATGTTAATTATGTAATGTTATCCTCACATAAGTACACAAATACAAGCCTCATTCAGTGCATTAACTAGCTTGGTTTTTTCCCCTCTATAAGTATTTCTAAAATACTCTTGGTTCTCACCTAGCACTTAGTTACTTTCTAAGAGGAGTTTGTGAACTGTCTTTGACCGGTGAATACATGCAAATGAAAAAGCTGATTTATTCTGACTGAATAACATGTCACATTAAATTATGAAAGTGAAATGGTGTAGAGAAAGGTTTATTCAAGTCAACCTGTGTGCTCATAGTTGGAATTTGTAGGGAACTGCTGGGGGGGAAGGGAGGGGAGAATGAGAAAAGAATTTCACTTCAAGGTTTATGCTCAGAAAATAAACAGCCTGAAGCTGATCTGGCCATAGTTTGAAGGCATTCAGTCTTCTGTGACATAAGCTATCCTGTGAAGTCAGGACACTATACTAAATCTTTGAATTTTTAGTGCCACTTTCCCATAAGGTTAGGACAGTTGTCTGTTTGTTTGTCCTATAAATCCTTAAAAATCTTGTACGTGTTTAATGGATGATTTTTTAAAAAAAGTTATTGTTTGTATTATTTTAAAGTTATTTTTCAAAATTTTATTTTTTTCAAAATAAATGTAGTTAATAGATCAACCCAATGAATTTTCCTTCCTATCATTTTAAATTGTTTTAAAATAAAGATTAGTCTGAAAGATAAAATAGGTAACAAACTTATACTTTGTCCCAAAAATTAATTCAGTTTCACAACCTTACTTTATAATTAGTCTTTGGAGGAGACTGAAAACTAAGGTATATTTTACACAGATTGCTTTCCTCTTTGTATGTATTATGATAGTGGGGCGTTTATAATTTACAATACAGTATGTTTGAACTGTATTTTCAGAATTTTTATATTTTCATAATAGGTCTGAGGAGTGAAACTTGGATGACAAGTTTGAAATTGAGTGATATGCATGTTTTATGCATAGATTGTATTACAGCAAAGATAAATCCTCAGTACCTGAAAATTGGTTTTCTGCCACAATCTGAGGCTTTGGGAAAAAGCTTTTCTGTCAGCAGGTGTTACAAGGAATCATTGAATTAGTGGTGGAATACACCTACTAGATCATTCATTTCATTTCCATTTTCTAGAGGTTTATACAGTCTAGTTTTAAAATTCCCAGTCAGAGGCATTTTACTTTGGACACTATTCTACTTAATTTTTTTGATAGTCACCCTAAATTTTCTTTAATGTAGCTCCCTAAACAATTTCTGTCCAGTTTTGGTGTTTACACTGTTTTAGTATTTGTACACGCTACTTTGCTAGATATCCCCATTTTCATTGCCTTCTCTTTAAAGAATTATGCCTCTTATCTACTGCTACCTTCTGCAGCAGTCTCTTGGTTTCAATCTGTCAGAGTTGCTCAGGATTTGTGTTGGGGGGGGGAGGTTTCTTTTTGAGCTTTTCTGTTGAAGTTAACATTGAAATTTGTATCCTCGTGTTCCCTTTTGATATTCTGAGGGCATTTCTTTTCATTTGACAGGGTAACAAATCCGAGCAAACTTTTTCATACATTTTCTTCAAATCTGGAGTGAGGCCTGACGTCGTCAGTGTGTCATTTGCTCCAGAAGTCTATAAGTAGCCTATAAATAGCTACATGGGGAAATAAATTTGACAGCAGAGGGATATTCAAATCAAACAAAAACATAACAAGACTCAATGGCTGGAAATTGGGCCTAGACAAATTCAGACTAGAAATAGGGGGCAATGGTTTACAGTGAGGGGTTTTATCCACTGGAACAATTTACCAAGGTTTGTGGTGGATTCTCCATCATTGGAGATTTTTTAATCAAGATGAGATGTTTTTCAAAAAGAGATACTCTAATTCTAACAGGAATTAATTCAGGGAAGTCCTATGGCCTGTATTATGCAGGAGGTCAGATTAGATTCACATGATTGTCCTTTCAGTCTTTATAATCTATGAGGTACACGAAGAAAATTCACTTGGTAGTAAACACTTATTGACAAGCCCTGATGCAACACACAACTGCCTATTCTTTCTGGAGATATAATGGGAAATATTTTTAGTTAAATATTTACAAGCACTTGCTTTATTCCTTACCCACCCACCTGCTGCCTCTATGCCTTTAGAAAAATTCATTTTTCTCTCTTTGTGCTCCAGTGAAGGTGGCCCCTTCCCTTTCTGTTTTTGAGGAAATTGGGCCACCTTGCTGCAGGTGCTTTGGTTCTGGCCTGCAGTTCATTTTTGCCAATGACCCCTTTCCTAATGGGAGCGTTTTGTTTAGTATTTTTCTGCCCGGCCTGATTTTCCCTTTGCCTCTCTCCAGGCTGGGACCTCACAGTCTTTTCAGAACCTGAGCTGCTCTCTCAAAGGACAGGAGACATTTGACATGGGTTTAATCTGGCCACAACTGTATTATTAGATGTCTGGGACTACCCTGCAGATAAAAGTGTACCGTTCAGGTAACCCCACTGTGACCCTGCACCACATATTATTCATAGAGATATTATTATGATAGGACTGGCATAACTATAATGTAATGTATTTTATGCAAGATTGGTCATATAAGGTATTATTGGAAAGGTTATGATTTACTGAATGTGATTATCCTATTTGTATGAATGTATCATTTTTGTATCTGAAGTTAGAAATATTGACTATCCATCTGTATTACCAAGGGGTTACACCCAGGGAATGCCCACTAGGCAAAAAGACTGTTAGTCTAGATGGCTGGCTGGGAAGGGCACATTCAGGTTAAAGGGCCAATAGGAGGAAACAATAGGCCTTACAAGCAGCTAATCTCCCACCAGGAAGCCTTCCTGAGGCTACAGTAAACAGCCTCAGACTCATGGCTGCTATGACACTACCAGGTCACCTGGTGCTGGACTCCATCTTGGAATACCAGTGTTTTTCCACTGACTGGCATGAGAGCTAAGCTTGGAAACAAACATTTTCCCCCATATGCAAACCCTATTTAAGGCAGGAGAGTGACATCATCTTGGTTCTTCACTGACTCCCTACCCAAAGAGACTCCTGTTAACACCTGAGGAACACAGACTGAACTGAGGGGAGTGGGGGAGTGTGGACCCAGGCTGAAGGGATTTTTAGCTTGTGAAAGGAACACCTGCGGTTTTTAAGCTGTCAGCAAGTGCAGCTGGCCCCTTAAGAATCTCTGCAGCCTGCTTGAATCATCATTTAGGGTGAGAATTTGCTTCTTAGTTTGCATGTTTGACTTGTGTGTTTTGTTTGTTTGCTAGGTAATCTGCTTTGATCTGTTTGGTATCCCTTATAATCACTTAGTTGTTAATAAACTTATTTTTGCTTTGTCTAAAACCAGTGTGTGGGGGTCATAACTTGGGGCAGAAAGCTATTGCATATCTTCCTCCACATTGAGGGAGGGGGGTGAGTTTCATGAGCTCATGCTGTACAGTTCTCTGTGCTGTGCAAAATGGTATAATTTTGGGTTTACACCCCAAAGGCAGGGTGCGTGGGGAGTGGGGGAGTGGACCCAGGTGGCAGGGGAGTGGCAGGGTGCGAGGGGAGTGGGGGAGTGTGGACCCAGTCTGAAGGGATTTTTAGCTTGTGAAAGGAACACCTGCGGTTTTTAAGCTGTCAGCAAGTGCCTTAGGAACTGAGAGGTGCCTTAATTAGGCCTTCCCATGCAGGGGTTGGTTAAAGAACCTGTGTGTATGTAACTGCAGCTGGGTGTGTCCCTACCTGTATGTATGCTGGAGCCCTGGAGAGGGCTTGGCAGGCTGGTCACAGCATTAGAATGTTTAGGGATCCCAGGCTAGTGGGTCGGGGGGGCTCAGTGGTACTCCAGTTCCAGGTGGGTGTGGTGGCTTTCCCCCATCCCCAGGTGCCATGTTTATTCCATAATTCCCCAGGGGGCTTTTACCAGATCCCACTCTTTTTCCATCCAGGTCCCTCCAGCAAATCCATCCCCGGGACCTTATCATCCACCCCTTCCCCCATAGGAGGGTTAAGTTGGGCTATAAGAATGGGAGGGGGTTAGCTCCCTGTCATACCAATCATAGGAGTCCCCAACCACCCACCATTCGCTCCTTTACCGAACACCTCTTTTTAAGTCATTTTTCAGCAAGCTATTTATCTCATCACTGTAGATCTTTCCTAAGGAGTACCTGCACTGGACATCTGCCACACACTTATATAATAAACTGACACAGATAGCCTACCGCCCTTCATGCCATGCATGAACAGAGCTCACCTGAACCCACAGTGGGGAAGGCGAAAAAAATCTCAACTCCACCTAGGCCAATATGATGACAAAGGAAAAATTCTCTCTCAGCCTCCCTCGACAAAGGGGCAGCTAGCATAATGCCCACAGCAGGTCTAGACCAAACCTGGTATTTTACCACCTAACGGGGAGGGAGAGTGAGTGTTGCCTCAGCCTCCTCCATGCAAAATGGAAGGTTAAGGAATAGGGCTGCCCCTTTAAAACCCCTCATTCCCAGGGAATGAGTCAGTAACCACATTGACCCTTTTGCAGCAGTTTTCATCTCCCTCTCCTACCCCCAAGCCATAAAGCACAGTTCCCTTCATTCAGTCAGTCAGCCAGCCAGCCAAATAGCCCCACCGCCCTCTGCTTAAAACTGCAGTGTGATCATTCTTGGGCTGAAATAAACAAAAATTCCCTTCTCCCCTCCAATGCTGCAGAAGAGTTTCCCTTACTTTATTTTCTTTTATTCCTTTTATTCTCCTCTCTCTAGTGAGATGATCCAGGCAGGTCTGACACTGGTTTATACTGAGCAGGGACCCAGAAAAACAAGTGTGGTTTCAACAGAGAATAGTGTTTTCTTAGTAATAACCCAAGAATGGCACAGCTAGTCATGACTTCTTTCCGGTAGAGAGAGAGACCTACAGTATTAACTCTCAAAGCATCTTCCAGCACATTATATAGCGAGAGAAACTCATTAACTTCTGAGCAATCAAATCTTCATTGACATACATGTATTTATCTTTGACTCTCTTCTAAACTCTGATAAAATGGTCTATTACAAATTAAATGTTTTGTTCTGCAATTTTACAGAAACTTTCAAAATGTGTTATGAAATCCTTGTTAGGTTTTTTGTTGTTTTTAAACTATTCCTACATATTTGTTAGATTCTATGGATTAGTTCTTGCTAAAACCTTGGGTTTTGGATATTGTTTTTTTTAAATCCCTGTGGTCCTGGATATGCTCTGTGATGTCTATTATCTATTCTTGTAAATTCTCCTCTTACTTTCAGTTTTTGTTAGCACTAATTATGCACTGAAACAGCTTAAATATTTGAATAGGCTCTTTTTACAAGAAAAAATCACTGTGCAGTTATATTTCTCAGAGTTTTAATTACTTTTTTCCCCACACATTCTTCCAAGCTGCTTCCTACACAAACATTGTTCCTGAGCTAGTCCACAAAACTGCTTCCCATCTCCTTATTTAAACCCCTCCTGAAATAAACTTTTTTCCCCACACTGACTTCAACAAACTGGGTATGTTATACAAATACACCTACAATATAGAGTCTGAATCATAAAACGAATATCAAGTCTAACCATGTATTTGAATTTGCTTTGTAAGCTAATATTTCTATTTGTATTAAAAGTATGAAACTTCCAAGTTTACAGACGGCTGTAGAAGGGAGAAAAATAAAGGTGCTATCTGTTTGGTAAGGAAGAGTGATGCTTATCTTCTATTGCAGTGGTACCTACCCATTCTGGCTTTGGGCTAGCCATTGCCTCCGTTTCTCCTCTTTCAGGTTAGATCTCCTTACCCTCCAGCCTAATTTGATCACTGCAGTAACTTGGCCTTCCAGCTAAGTCATTTTTTTTTTTTTAAAAGTCCACCTCTGCTGGGATATCAAAGTCCAAAACAAACACAGAATTGTCTAGTCTCCAATTGAGCCCAGCCCTTCCTTCTGCAAGTCTGTCTTCTTTCCTCAGCCTCACCTATACTCCTTTGAGTCTCCTCAGAACAAAGTCTCCTTGGGCTTCCTATCTGGATTTCCCTGGGTTCTCCATAAACTTCTGTTGGTCATTTTCTCTATCTGAGAAGGTGAGCTAAGTATGTCACAGGTGGGGCTAGACCCATCTCCTCTTAAGGGGCCTGGCAGCCTCTGAAAATTTCCTTTGAACACCAAGTACTGTCCTTTACCAGTCTAGACACGTTAATAATTTTATTCATGATGGTTAATCCTACTCCCTTCTGAACTTTATCTGCCACACCTATAGTCTCCTGCTCCATTCATTTCTCATTTTTCCTTCACCTTGCCAACCTTTTTTTCCACTCCAACTTAATTCCTTTTTAGGAGGTCTTTCTCTCTCCCTCAAATTTTGTGACTTCTTATTTCTCCCCAAGCTGTACATTATTACACCATGTCCTTTTCCCTGTTGTTCTCCCTCTCTCCTCCTGTGCCTTTGGCCAAGATCTACTTTACTGAATTGAGTTTCCTTACTCACTCATATGATTTTGATTATAAAAAGTATTCTTCTTTCTTCATGCATCTGAAGAATAGAATGTGAACTAATATGGAGTAGGCAAGGCTGGAATGCAAGTACAAGTGGAATTTTTTTATCAAGTCATGACAATCTCAACTGATCTGATATAAAACAAACATGATAGAGTCAGGTCCCCAGAGTAACTTTCTTTCGCATCACAACCAAGTGTCAACAGTAATTTCATATCCACATCAATCTGCTACCTAATCATGCTTGAACCAGTGTATTCTAGGAAAATCTGGGCAGCTGTCCCATAACAGTTCATCAAGGCAAAGATCACTGAGAGTAAATGCCTGAGAAATGTCACCAGGAAAACATAGTGCAATGCACACTGAGATGCTTGACTGCACAAAGGTAAGGAAGGAAAGATCATCTACTGATTCATTGCATAAGTAGATTGTTCTGTATATATACAGTAAAAGAGCGGAATGGCCTAGTAGTTAGAACTAGAGTCTGGAAGTCAGGACTGTGTTCTTTATCTTGACTGGCTGACTATGTGCCCATGAGGAAGTCATTTAATGTGCCTCAGTTTCCCCTTTTCTGTTATGGAGAAAATTATATGTAACCACTTTACAGTCTTTGGCTGAAGAGTTTTTATAGGTTAGATTTTGAATGTAAACTTTTATTATATAGTTTCTTTTATTTCAGTTCTAGTTTTTGCTCTTGGTTTCCTCTTCACATTTCTGTTATGCCCTCTACATGCCCAGACCAGAATAATACTACCACCACTTCCAAGCACCACTGCTGTCACTCTGTTTGTATCGATTTGCCATAACACTAATGCTACAGCCTTCAGCTGGATGTGTTGGCGAAAGAATGACAGACTCTAATACTGCAGCACCAACCTTTGTGAATATGTGTACATGTTTTAGAATAACCAAATTAAACTATTGTGACAGGGCAAGGCCAGATGGCTATAGTAAAGTAGTGAGGAACAGGTACCTTAGCCCCAGGCTAAACAAATCCCTGGGACCATGGTAACCAAGTGGCAGTTGCTCCAGGTTAATCAAGACACCTGGGGCCCACTAAGATCCTTCTAGAAAGCAGTGGATCTAGCTAGGTTGATTGGGACACCTGAAGCCAATCAAGGGCTGGCTCAAACTAGTTAAAAGCCTCCCAGTTAGTCAGTGAGGTGTGTGTCAGGAGATGTAGGGGGAAATAACATGCTTAGTTGGAGGAACTAAGCAGCACAAATCCATATCAAGTGCAAGGAAGGCAGCCCTGAGGTAATGGTGAAGGAGATATTTGGGAGGGCTGCTGCTGTGGGGAAGTGGCCCATAGAATTGTACATGTCCTATTTCCAAAAAGTCAGCTACCGTAGCTGCTACTATTAGGGTCCCTGGGCTGGAGCCCAGAGTAGAGGGTGGGCCTGGGCTCCCCCTCCCTTCCCTGATTAATCACTGAGACTGGTAGACAGTGGAGACTGTAAGCTATGACCCTTGCCCCTAGAGAGAGAAGGGCTATGTGGAGGATCACAGTGAGCCCCCTGAGGCTAGCAAAATCCACCAGGAAACATGGGACCCATGGAGACAAGGACAGAGCTTTGTCACACTATTGAGAAGACTAATTTCAGTGGTATCTATATAAAAGACAGATTATCCAGTAACAGTTTAGCTACTTTTGTTATAAAAAACAAATATGTACTGTATATCATTACAAGAGAATGGTTTTTCAGAATACATAGTCCACTTTTACTTGGAATAAGAATTATTTTAAAAATATTATTTAGCATTCTTCTTAAGAGTCTAAAATGAGAAGTACAAAAGACAGCAGTGAATGGAAAAAAAGGATATTCAGCAATTTCATGAATAATGAATTATATAAAATCTACCACAATATATTATTTTCTGTTGAATTTGAAATTATAGTGATGTACTAGAGTCAATCACATTTGGGACGATCAAATTTCTGTGTTAATGTTTAAATAATGTATAAATATCCAGTATCTTCCTTTGCAATGTGTAACAGCATTAAAGAAGCACCAGACTGATACGAGACAGATGATTTAAAAGTAATGAACTGAATGTTTCTCTTTTATTTCCTCCAGTTTAGTTGAACTCTAGTGGGGTAGCACCACATAACAGAAAGCAGAATTTGGCCACATATCTCTATAGATCTAGTTCTTGTATGTCTGGACAAAGGACCTATTTTGGTGATCCACCCTCAGAAGTGAATGGATACTATTGAGTTTCAGAGGGTTCTGTGGCTGAATACTCTTGTGCTGAACTGCCAGTGGTGTTTAGGGACATCATAATGATCTGTTCTCCACTATGGCTTTATCCACACAGTTCATAATGGTACACTCACAACACAAATGGGAAGATGGTTAGAACAATGGTTATGGAAGTCTTGCTCTGTGCCAGATTGATGATCATAGAAGAAAGAATTCTTTGAAATGTTATGATGTGGCTGTGCATAAGGTTGAAGAAAGATTGCTTCCCTACCCTAGTAGCATCCACAGATTTCAGTCAGCACTATTGGCCTTTGGGTGATCTCAAATCTTGTCACTGATAACCAATAACATGGCTATGTTCTGTCATTGCCAAATGTGTATATCCATCTCTATTGTATGACAGGTATAATCATTTAAAGGGTACATTAAAATCCCTTTATTCTTTTCACATAACCTCTAAATCACCTGCCTTATTACATTTCCTCTTCTTCCAGCACCATTCCACGGAGTGAGTAAACCAAAATTTTTATAGCTGATAGCATTTTTCTATTTTCCTGTTATAAACACTATGAAAAGCACACTTTAAAAGATACACTTCTCTAGTTTGGAGACTATTATTTGTAAATTCTTTAGTTCACAAGAGCTCAATAGATATTTATTTGCCCACTATATCAACCTTTACTTTGCCTGCAAAAAATTGTACCAGTATCAAAAGCTCCTTTCAATCAGTACAATTACTACAGTGTACAGAAAAATAGAAATGTAAGAAGGCAGTGTCTACATCTTTTTTCCATACTTTCCCATCTTAAAACTTGTTTATGTAGTGACCTAAATTTTTAATGGGGCCCTTACTTAATTTTATTCTATAAGTAATGAGAATCCAAACAGAGCTTCTGATTTGTAGTTAGATTCAAGTACCTACAAAGACTGGTGGGTACCTCACAGTATCTTACTATTTACCCTTTTGAACTACCTCTAGAGAATTGGCTGCTGTCATCCAGGAGTTACATCACAGCATTAACCAAATGATGACTGGCTAGTGCTGTATTATCACTCTGAGACCTCACTTATTTAAAAGATTACTTCCTCGAGTAATTCAAGGACATTACTATCCTTCTAAATCTTTAACCATGCTTAGCTTTTATACGCATGGTGAATCCCAAGAAAGCCGAGTATGCTGTGTCCTATGTGCACCATAATCTCCACACAAAGATGATCTTATGAAAGGAGTCAAAGTTAGGCCAATGCTGAGCACTTTTGAAAATCCTACTTAGACTCTGAAATGTTCTGAAGGAAAAACATGGGGTTGCTTTTTTTTTTTTTTTTTTGCATGCTTGAAGCTAACAACTTGAGATTTTCAAATAACAGGCTCGTATAGAGTTATTTAATCCAAGATGGAACAATTTGAGATTAGTACAGCACTATACAGAAAGAAGAGATATATTACTACCATTGGTGTAAGGTAAAGAGCTGGCCTCTGTGTCTCTCTGATCTGTTTCTGGTGGGATGCCAGCAGTTTGTATTCCCTAACTTTCAAGCCCTCTGTCTTTTTATAGGGTGTAAAACAAAGACATTCATTTTTGGAGGGAAAATTGCTTTCCTGTGATTAATTTCACGATGTGTTCTGGTTTTGACATTTTTGTTTTACCTAGGTCTCAGATTAGCAGCCATGTTAGTCTGTATTTGCAAAAAGAAAAGGTGTACTTGTGGCACCTTAGAGACTAACCAATTTATTTGAGCATAAGCTTTCATGAAGTGAGCTGTAGCTCACGAAAGCTTATGCTCAAATAAATTGGTTAGTCTCTAAGGTGCCACAAGTACGCCTTTTCATTTTGTTTTACTTAATTATTTCTTTTATGATATCTTTAGGTTACATGACTGTGTAAAGGTAATTCTCATCCAGTCATTATTACTGACAACTGTAACAACCAGCAGTTCTTATTGAGTTATAAACATCTTTCAGTGGATCCTTATTTCATCCATTACAGAAAACGTGCAATAAGTATCTCTTATCAATCATAGAAACCCTTGTTTATTCCATACTTCTATAGACACGTATCAGTTTGAGGGGTCTTTTCCCTAGACATCTATATTCCCACAGACTTGGCAGCACGAGCAATAATGAAGTACATGAAGTTCCTGAGTATTGAACACTCACAGGTTAAGAACCAACACTCTGAGCCTTAGAATTCAGACATACTCTTTTTTTTCTAGTATTGTAAAAGATTCTGGGGGAATAGTTAATATGCAAAGAATTTAATATACACAGAGGAATAAAGGATTAATATTTACTAGCCGGTATTAACATTTTCCAAATTTACATACAATTCATAGCAATGGATGACTTAGGGCATCCATAAAAGCATACAGACTCTTGTATCTCCAGGGCACTATGTTTGAACCCAGCTCAAATGAGTAGCCGTCTGGTGTTGCTATCCGATTGCAGTTTGGTTACATAGGTGAAATAAATCTGATGGTTTCAATCCAGTTCTTATTGGCAACATAACTCACATTGTCTGGCATCTTGCAGGCAATCTAATGAGACAGGATTATGATTTAATGGACATGCTGACTCCCCTACCTTCTTGCTTTGTCGATGATGCCTCCACATGGATGGAAGAGTGCAAAGGAAGCTTGAACTGCTGCTTCACTTGCTTTACCTAGTTTGTGGCAGATGGGGAATGTCAGCCTAAAATTCAAAGGAAAAATGTAATAGTACATAAGGTTGGTGGCAGAGGGCAAAGGTTTACAGACTAATCCAGTGAACAATTTTCATGCAGAATGCTATAAAATTTGCATGTGATATAAATTGATTTTTAGTTGCTTTGGTATTTGAACATCAGTCACAAGAAGTAGTAGTAGAAAGTGCTTTTGATGTACATCACTACTATATGGCTTTTCTTTCATTTTTTCCTTTTCATCCTATCCTCTTAGCAGCACAATGGTATTAGCTTGAATTGGGTATATTTTATCAGAAAATAAAATAAAAATGTGTCCAGAGTTTCACCCAGAGTTCAAAATGATCCAAACTATTTTTTCTGAGGTTTAGCTATTTAGCTTTCTAACACATGAACTCCTATACTTCCTTGTTTTGGCAAGGTCTAGAAGTGGCAATACTGAAATATCATGAGGAATGACGCGTGGTGTTGTTAGGAAACAGATTCTTTGGATATTTCTGGCCTGGCCAGGAAGCAAAGTACTGAAATTGCAAGTGAAAGCCTAATTTCATAAGATACCCACCCTGATTTCAAAATCCCTAGCCAAAAACACGCCAATAATTATTTATATGGTACTGAAGTTATGCTACCGACAAATAAGGAAGTGTAATGCTTGTTGGAAGGGATTAAATGCTAAATAATACTGAAGTGATGGTTCAAGCAATTAACTGTGTGGGGGTTATTCATATGAGATCTTTAAAGAACTGTCTGTTCAGCATGGACATTAAAAAGATGTGGATAAGCGCTGCACTTTTGGAACAGAACAAAGCTCTTAACATTCCCCCATTGCTATCACTAATTTATGTAGTTGGTTACTGGGATTAATTCTTTCTTCCCTCCACTTATGCTGTCAAGAATAAACTCAAATCCATCACATCACTGTCCTGTAATAAGTAACATCTCCCATTTTATCCCAACCAGGATTTGTTAATTTGCTTATACACTCGAAGCAAAACAAATGTGCAGAAATGACAGCATAAATTTAAAATGTCTACCTTTGGGAAGAAGATGCACTTTAAAACAGAAGAAGATCAAAGTGTCAAACATAAACAAGACATTAAACAAAAACTGCCCCATTCAAATAATCACATTTAAGTGAGCAGAGGTTCTTAGAATTCCTTGTTTTATATCAATGTATTTAACTTTGGGGGTGGGGGAAACATCATTGTTAAAACTATTTCTATGTGCAGAGTTAATTTTAATGGATCTCCGGTGTTTTCAAACTAATGCAAGTACATTTTCAATGCCATGATATATGCATGTTGCACTGAAAATGGGCCAAAAATTCTTGTACCCAAGAAGAGGAAAAAATACTGAGTATGATTTAATGAAGCATTATCTATCTGAAATTCTTTATAATAATGAAATAGTGCTTACATAATTTCAGATAGATAATGCTTCACTAAGTGATACTCTTATTATTTATTTTTTTCTTCTTGGATACAAAATTTTTTGGCCATTCTTCAGTGCTGCACACTTTTTGTTTACACTGTTCAAACAAACTAACAAATGTTGCTTAGGTTAACTAGGAAGGATGCCAATTAGTGCTAATTACAGCTGTGAGTTTTGTCACGTGGACACATTTCCAGGAGGAGTTGGATTGACACCACTAACTCTGTTTTTCCACAGCGGATACCAAATAGCCATCAGATGCTAACACATTTCACTCTCTGCCAACAAAAGGCTGGATTCAAACCAGCAACCTCGAGGAGAAATTAAAAATTGTGTTATCCCATTATTAATCCCCCCAAACTGCTCAGTGATTTTAACTTCTCGTGACCTTCCCTTTAAATGAAATATCCATTATCAACAATGAATGCCCAATGGCACTCCAGAGCAGCAAAGACCCTCCTGTTTAGACTTTCTCCACAATATCGCTATGCTAACCCTTTTAAAATAGGGAAACAATACTGGAATTACGAATATAGGTTGCAGTGAAAATCATGCCTAAAATGCAAATGTAGTAGATAATTTGCACTATGATATGAATTTTAATGTTTTGTTTCTAGTGGAATTTTCCATTATCTAAATTGGCAATTTTGCTGCAAATGTTAAACATTTGAAACAGTATAACTTGAAGAGTGGACACTGAGTACATAGTCAGGAAACATCAAATACTGACAAGTGCCTCTAATTTTGGGCAAACAGCAGCATCCGATATACCTGAAAGCAAAGAAAATATTATTAGCTTTTAAAAAAATTAAATGGAACTTTTAATAGTTATCCTAAGGAGATGAAAACACCACAAATATAAAATGTGGTGCAATGGCTGAAGTACAGCAGCACTGAAGGCACCAGCTGCAATAGTTTAGACAAGAGCCAAATTGATGCCTTGCTGCTTAGGTCTCTAAGAACATTTGCTGGGGGGGGGGGTGGGCTGCAGAGAGGAGCAGCTGCAGAAGCCACCAAAGCAGGAATCTTCAGACATCTCAGACAACTATCAAGAGTTTTGACTGGACTTTCTCTCCTGTGCTGATTGGCTGGTTGTGCTAACCCTCTCTCGCCCTCTCCCTCACAGACTCTTCACTTCACTTCGCTCCAAACCACTTAACCTCTTCTCCCCTGCTCTGTGCCCCTCTTCTTCTCTTCCTTTGTCTTTCAATTTTATTTATACCCTCCTGGCTAAAGTTACTCTTCTCTTCTCCCGCCCCTCCGCCCCCCAATTGTGATACTAACATGTTTACCATCCTCACTCTGCTTGTGTATTATACCCCTTCACCCACCCTGTGTCTGTCTTGTCTATTTAGATTGTAAGTTCTTCAGGGCAGGAGCCATCTACTACTCTGTAAAGTGCCTAGCACAAAGGGGTCCCATTCTTTGGTGGCTCTTAGGCACTACTGTAATACACAGGATTAATAATAATGATAAAATCTTTGCAAGTAGATCTAGATTAATGCTAGGGTTAGTCCTTCCTTTGAAAGAGATTGGTCTGAAAAAGAAAAGTATTTTGCTAAAGTTTTCAAATTGCAAAACTAAGATGGGAATTAAAAATCTTTTAACTTTTTAATAACGAGTATAAGGAGTGGTGCAAGGAGGTCATTGTCAGAGATAGAAACCAAATTAGACTGAAATGTCTAATTGTTTGTCATTAGGGAGCCGTGCTATGGGCCTGATTCAACTCTCATTAATGTCAATGGGAATGGGAGCAGGATCAGACCTTAAATGAACATTGAGTGCTCAGTCTATTATCTCCCCTCCTTTTCCCATCTTTTTCAATTTTTTTTAAAGGGAAATATATTTGTAGTGCCATTTGCAATTTAGTTATTGTTATGTAGAAAACACTTTCTCCTTCATTCCCTCTCTTCTCTCAGACTTGCAAGGGTGTACACAGAAGCTAGACTCAACTCACATGTGTACACACACAAAATATTTTGTATAAGACACTCATGAGAGAGTGACCTGACCTCATTCTGAATGTTAAGTGATTTTGTATTTTAGAATCCCTGTTGGCTTCCACACTTTGAATACTTTAAATTTACAGATGGTTGAGTGGCACAAGTTTTGGAAGCAGCCTACCTACCCTATGCAAGAAACAAACTGTTGCCAAATAGGAGGCAGAAAGAATTTGACTCTCAATATTTTTGATTGCTTGAGCCAAAACAGGGTGAAGGATTAGAGTGAGTTTTTTTTTTCCAAGTCTCCCAAAAGCATTCCAGTCAGTGACAGATTTAGAGTCACTGAAATGTGAGCACTGAGTCATTTGTTTTCCAGTTATATCCATAATTTTAGCCAAATATTGGTGTATTCATTCATGTTAAGAACAAAGAAGTGTTTTGCTTCTATATCCAAGATTTTTAGTGTCAGAGGTGTAACTGTGTTAGTCTGTATCCACAAAAACAATGAGGAGTCCGGTGGCACCTTAAAGACGAGGAGATTTATTTGAGCATAAGCTTTCATGGGTAAAAAACCCCAGTTCTTCAGATGCATGGAGTGAAAGTTACAGATGCAGGCACAAATATACTATATATTTATATTATAGTTTATTTATAGTATATTTGTGCCTGCATCTGTAACTTTCACTCCATGCATCTGAAGAACTGAGGTTTTTTACCCATGAAAGCTTATGCCCAAATAAATCTCCTCGTCTTTAGCCACCAGACTCATCTTAAGATTTTTAGATCAATAAATAACTTAGTTTTTATATTTTTAAGACCAGAAGGGACCATTAGATCATATAGTCTGACCTCCTGTATAATACAGCCCATAGAATTTCACCAGTTACCCCTGTATGGAGCCCTATAACTTGTCTGACTAAAGCACATTGTCCAGAAAAACATCCAGGCTTGATCTGATGACAAGACATGGAGAATCCATCACTTCTCTTTGAAGTTTGTTCCAGTGCTTAATCACCTCACCGTTAAAATTGGGTGCCTTATTTCTAATCTGAATTTGTCTGTCTATAACTTCCAGCCATTATTTCTTGTTGTTTTTTAGCTTTGCTTGCCATTTGAAGTATGTAAGAAGCAATTAATATATTGCAAACAGTTTCATGTCCAGAGCTATTTTAATTTTGATAACCTTGCATTTGGTGGCAACAAATTCCCCCTAATGTCAACTGCATCATTTAGCATATGGAAACTTTCCAGTGTATTATGAGAGATAGGCCTATATGAAAAGTAGACCTGAGGCTTTGGGGGTGTTTTCTTTTAAGTCTCCAATTCAAAGAGTGGGCTGTGGTAAACCTGGAATTCCCCTTGGCACAGCTATACTCAGAAACCAGATGTAAGCAGTACATGCTCAATAACATACAGCACTGTTGCTGCATATATTAAAGAATTATGCTAATGAAAGAGAGAGGACCATAGTATCTTTCTTGCTTTCTGTTTTTCTCTAAATGAACTGTGAAAAGATTAAAATCGAGAGTGGTTGTAGGTGATCCCAGAATAGGAGGGCATATCAATGCCCCTCCAACCTTAGCTTCCCAAATCTGCCACCCAACTGTAAAGAACAGATAATATAAGAATTTCAAATAAAGTGAAATGTCAACAAAAATGTCTGTAACCACAGGTTATGATTAGAGATTAGAAAATGGTAGAGTTTTATCTTCAAGTGTTTTTGCAAATACAATACTCATTTTGATTCAAATTTGTTAATCCTTTTCTGATGACTTAACGTGACTCTTCGAATACTTGAGCTTTGCTGGTGCAAACACTCATTAGAGATGGCTGAAATGTTGTTCCTCATAAAGAATTTCAACATAAACGCCTATTTTTTTTAAATGTCTCCAGCTATTAGTTTTCTGACAGCCCCAAATAACATTTTAGTTGTCAAAAAATGAAAATGCTTCATTTAAATTCTGCCACCCCCTCCCATTTTGTCCTATTTCCTTTCCAATAGTTTTTAAGGGCTTATGGCCAGGCAGCTATAGAGACCCCTGCATCAAAAAATACTGGCTACAGTAATAATGAATTCAGTCAAAATGTCCAGTGACCCCACCACCATCTGGAATAAAAAACTGTCTGTGTAGGGAATGGAGCAGCCTCTGTCCAATAGGGAGTGAAAGCAGTTTTCTGATACTTACAGAAAGTCTACTGGTTGCAAACTGTTTGTCCACATTATTAATTTCTTTCCCCAAAATACATCTGCAGCTGCTCCATCCACTTGGCAGAAAATCTCTTTTCCAGATGGCACAAGGAATATACAAGAGACCAAGGGCCCAAACCTGCCAAATCAGATCCTTTATCATTGCTGGAATGCCAATTAAGTGAAAAGTGTTAAAGAGAATTATGGTCTTCTGTTACTTAGACTCTGACCTAGTGGCAAGAGATTGGATGTGGTGATTACTTTTGGGAGACAGCTACTATTCCACTTTGGAAAGTAAAGACATCAGCACAGGGTTACAACACTTAATTTTCTCTTTGTTCTTCACTCTGCGTGTTTCTATAGCTTGCTTCTTTAGCCCCATTGGGCTGCATAAACTAAAACTGAGAAATAAGTATATTTCCCTGATGTGAGTGGATGAGTCAGTCTGCAGGGGTGAATTATTTCAGCATCACTAGAAGCAGTGGGCTAAATTATGTGCTAACTCAAACCTTTACAATTCCACTGAAGTTAGCAGGGTTGCACAGGGTGTATGTCTGTTCAGAATACAGTCTAATGTGTCTTATTATACTATTTGCAATGGTGCAAATAGCTGGGAGGGTCATTCACTACCAATATTTTTTTCAGGATGCTCCGGCAGTCTCAAAAGCTGCCCCTGAACCCAGGACATCTTTTATTTGTGAAACGGTGCAAAATCAAATTCACTTTTATTGCTGTTTTTGACACTGTCATCAATTGGAATTAATATAGATTATTTGGGAAGCTGTAGCCTATTATGTGCAATAAATAAAACAGGCCAATTTGGCCTGTTTTATATCAACTACATAAACAGCAGCTTTTTCCGTCTGAAAATAGACATACACAATTTTGTTGCTATTGTTATTTACAGGGGGGGAGCCAGTTCACATTTTGATTGCATCAGTATGAATGGAACAAAGTAAAAAGGAGTTAATTGTAATGCTTTTCACACAGTAGAAGTTTTTAAAGGAACATGCATTTCTCCTGGTAAAGCAAATATCAGTTTCTGTAATTTTTTTTTTTTTGGTGTACTCCTAAACAAGTCTTTATTTTCCACTGCAGATTGTGTCCAGTGAGCATTCAGCCTACTGCACCTCAGATCATGGCATTTACAGATGTTACCAATATACCCTGGGTGGTCTGAGATTTGGTTCCACCTGTTCATTTAATGGATTTTACTGATTCCTACCCTTGGGAGAGAGGGAGAAACTTCAGCCAGCAACATGATTGCATCTCCAAACCAGCATTTCCGGCCTGACTTTAGATGGACCAGGCTCTGCTTGCCTAAGGAAAAACCCAAAATTCCACCCTGCCAGCTGTCCTCCTCCAGCTCCCACCAGACCACAAATGGAACATCTGGGTTTTTTTCCTTCCATTTCCTACCTGATTGTTTTGTGTTTTGGGGGGAAACTGACTTGACACAACTCACAGCTAAGTGTGTTGATTGTGACTAGCTGTTAGTTAGGAAAAGGAAAACAAACCTTGTTTTGCTGAAGACTTGGTAAACAAAGCAGAATGATTAATGTGTGGTTACAGAGGCCTAGTCTACATTAGACAGGGTTTGTCAGTATAGCTGTACTTGTAAAATCTCCTAGGGAATGCAGCTTATACTGGCAAAATAATTCTTTTCCCAGTATAGCTTATACCAGTTCAACAAACAAAATAAACTATACTGACAAAGGGACTTTTTTGATGGTATAACTGCATCTACATTAGCTCTTTTGCCTCCGCAGCTGTCTGTTACAGATGTGATTCTCCCCCCCCCCCCCCCCACCTCTAACCAACATAGCTATGCTGAGAAAACATGTGAGTATGGACTAGGCCTGAAAAGTTAATACTAGGACTTGAAAAGAACCATGAGACCACTTTGTGGTGCGTAAAGGTATGATGCAAATAATCGTAAGACATGACAGTAACCTGCCTGATTAGTGGATTTAAGCAGCTAGTTTTAGGATGTTTTGCAACCAATTACTTGATATGTTTAGTTTTGGTTATTAATCTTAGATAACTATATTATATTACATTAATGGTAACATACAGTAACTGTCATCACATCAAATCTGCTCTAAGATAATTGGGAATCTTAATTTAGAAACTCTACCCTGTTAAGTGATTGCTCAAATGCTCTTGAAATTTTCCATTATAACACCTCTTGATGGTAATTCATACTATGCAATTTTCTTCAATCCATTCTCAATCCTAAAACAATGTTTTTACAATGATGCACTTGTTCTGAGTGAAAGGCAATCTGCTAATGTTCATTTTTCATCAGTTTCTGTTTTCTCTATTATTCCTAATTACTTACAATATTCCTTTTAATGCAGTTCAGTATATAAGTTCACTCTGTTTGCCTTTTAATGCACAAAGGATTCTTGAGCAGAACACCCATTAATCACCTTGTGTACTGATGAGAGAATAGAACCTTAAAATAGACTTTTCTCTATAGGAGAGAGTTATAGTAAGAAATCTGTGTGAAAGCAGAGAAGCAAAAGGAAGAAAAACATACTTGGCAAGTGTCATCGTGCCTCAGTGGGTCACAGCTGAAGATGCCAAATTCAGGACAGACTCACCCTAAACTGCTGCTTAGTCTATCATTAGATTATACCAATCCAGTAACAAAACTGAACTTCTGTATCATCACACTTGTTAACAAGAGGCCAAAAATGCAGTCTCTATAGGCATTCCAGTCCTTGGCTCACCACCCAGCCACTAGACTTTATGATGAGTGGTTACCAGTTTCATCAGATATAGAGTCCTTCCAATCTCAAGGGATCAGCCACTTAGCCAGGTCAATATATAATTCAAATCTTACCCAAAATCACACTGATACCTATCTTTTGTAACTAAAAACTAAAGGTTTAATAATATAAAAAAGGATGAAAAGAGTTATTGAATGGTTAAAGAATATAAGTAATTTTCGGTGTTCATAGATCAGGATCACAGCAATAATAGAATAAAGTGATAGTCTGCAAAAGTCGCTCTGGAATCACCGAAGCAGATTGGGGGTCATCAGTCCTTGTTTAGAACTTCCTTGTTAGTAATTCAGTCCCGAGGAATGAATTAAAAATGGAGATATCTCAGGGGTCTTTTATATCCTCTGCAATGTGCATGGAATCTTAGTGTCCCAAACAAAGCTCACAGGCCCTGTTTGTGGAAAGTTACTGGCCCAAGATGGAGTCCAGGGTCTCATGAACATATCACATGTCTTTACAAGGTTTGCTGGCTGGCTGACAGGACATGGCCATTGGCTCCTAGGTGTGTGAGACATTCTTAGGGAGAGCTATCTGGGTCGGATGAGTTTCTTCTATTGCCCATTGTTATAATGAAGTGTCCTTAATGGGACATCAACACACAGCTGTCTAGCCTTGATGTAAACCTATCTGTAAGGTGTCACCCAGGAACAAGCACATCGGAGATACAAATACAAAACCAATATTCATTACATTAGGTACAAAGATGATACATGGATTTAACTAGGATAATCATATTTGATTGTAACTTTTCCCTTGACACTTTACATGATATACTTTGTATAAAAGTTGTTGCAATTGCATAACAGCAGTAGCAGCAATGACAGGAATGGTCATTTTCAATCATAAAGCATCACAGCAAGTCAAACAAATGCCTAGTACTAGACCCCATGTTCCAAAGTCCTTGGATGAAAGATCTTAGTCAAAGTGCATAGAGCCCTCCCCATTTATCTGTATCGTCAATACAGGATTAGTTAGCCATTACAATACTTGGTTGTGGGTTACATCTGGAAATGTCATTAACATGAGCACAAGATCTTCTAACTGAATGCCTAAATCTGATTTCTTACTCTTTCTTCTCCCACTCCCCAAAATCTAAAAAAAAACCCATGATCCATCCAGCCTTCTGCTCAAATCTTTACATTTCACTGTTGCTTCACATCACACTGATCAAATATTTAAGGTTGGGTCCAGATTAAAGGTTTTAGATCCTGTTGTTTAGCAATATTCCCATCTTCGGTTCCAGTGTGCTAATGTATTCAATTAACTGTTGTAGTCATGCAATGACACCAAATAGCATGTAGATTGTGGGAAGGTTTCATTTGCACAATAAAAGGCTTTGTACCTCAAACGCTGTTCCACTTTCTGCATGAGTACTTACCTGTATGATGCAATGGAATCTGCATGTGCAATTGAAAACGTCTACTTTGAAGATATTAGCACAAAAGTTTGTGCATGTGTCACAGCCCCTTCATCAGCAGGGATTGAAGCTTTGGAACCACCAGTGCTTAAACATAGGTCTCTGCCTCTTGAGCTAAAAAAATTACCACTGCTACGAGCTAATGGAGTTAACTCTTAATCTCTTATGCTGACCAGCCAGTGGAGGAGAGACACATAACACACCTGTATGGTTACAAACACAGACAAAATTGATGCTTGGTTTTGAAACCACATTGTGACAATATGTTCTATTGTCCCTCACAATAAATTATGATAATTGCAAAGAGAAAGTTCATGGCCAAAATAATGAAAGTGAGAGGGAATATCTTTAATAATAAGACACTCGGTTGCCTGTTCATTACAACCTAACAAGCAGAGAAATTAAAATACAGAAATAATTTGTCTATTAAAGGCCACAAAGGCCTTAAACATCATTGTCTATTCAAAATGATTTCAGAAGAACTTATGGGGACTCATGAGAAGAATGAGGTATATTTAGGGTGACCAGATGTCCTCATTTTATAGGGACAGTCCTGATATTTGGGGCCTTGTCTTCTATAGGCTCCTATTACCCTCCCCACACCCCCTGTCCCGATTTTTCAGACTTCCTATCTGGTCACCCTAGATATATTTAAGCATCGAGAATGTTGGGTGGGAAGTGAAACTAGACATTTAGAAAAGCGGGAACCTATCTGTCCTATAAACAGCAGAACAAATATCACAGTGATAGACATACTGTAATGTAAGCTTTGTTTAGTCTTTTCCCAAGGGACTGCCAAAATACAGCTCCTCCTCCATTCTCCTCTTACCTATCCATATACAGTCTCTCACATTCCATGCCTCCCACTGCATCCATAAATGTTGTTCTGTATTACAATACAGCCATAACTAAATGAGGAAAATAATACAGTTAGTAAGCCTGTTTTCCAAATGGGTAAGAAAAATAGCAAAGCCTAATGGAGCTCTTCAGCCATTACTCTTGTGCTGTAATTTCCATACAGGAAAAAAAATTAACTCTGTGAAGAAACAATCATCAAATCAGATGCTGAAAATTAGCTACTGCGGAGTCATCATTTAAGTTGGTGGTTAAACTAAACCTACTTACATGAACTTAGGTTGTATAATTTGGGGTGCCTGCTACAATTATACAGGTGGGGTGCTGGAATAATTGTCTCCTTCTTCGATTGTCATGCCTGCAGCTGTGCAGCAAGATGTGGCAATTTACCAGCAGGATGGAACACTTTCTATAAGCTACACCACCTATAAAATCTGAAATGTGTATTGTAGTTTTACATGTCAGGGCATGTTATTGATGAATATTGATGAAGATTCATTCACCAGTAGGCCTTCAAATGTGCTTGCTAATAGAATTTCCTCATCACCTACTGTCCCTTTGAGATAATTGTCATGTTGTTTTCTCCAACACTAGTTACCATTCATGTTCAGTTGATTCCATTTGAGTTTTTAAATGTTATCTTTAAATGACATTGCACACCACTCATTGGAAATCACCCATGTTTTTCCCTCATGTAAGTATGCACAACTTCCAGATGAAGCCAGTAACATGTTCACATTTTAAGGCTGAATTAATCCTTATATCATTATATGTAGCCATAGCAGGAATAGCAGCAGTATCTTTGTGGAAAACTTTCTTATTTTCTATTTAAAAAATGTAAATCATGTTACAGTCCAAGAATTGAAGCATGTTTGACTATTGATTGCAATAATCAATACCTGAAACCCATTTTCCTTCTTCTGAGTGCAGTGTAAATGAATAAACCAAATCCTGAGGTCTTTACACAGGTAAAACTTTCACCAAAAATCAATGGCATTTTGCCTGTGACAAACTTAATAAGAACTTCAAATATTTAGCACAAGATAAATAAAAATTAAATAGCTGCCAAAGATTGAAGCAGCAAACACAATTTAATTGCACAAAAGGAAATTAGGGTGGCAGAATTGTCTGCCTGACCACTTCCTACAGAGACATGATGCAAACTCTGAGAAGAGTAGAGACATTAATCTTGGTAGACAGTGAGCAAAAATGCTGCCATCAGTTTATTGCTATGAGTCTCTGTTGCCATTCACAGTAGGGACTAATCAAATCCGTTTGCGCTGGGTATGTTAGAAGTAGATATGTTTAAAAATACAGTCTGTTGGTTTATCCTGACTTTGTGCCCCTTGCCTCACTTTAGCAGAGCCCACAGAGACAGACAGAAATTCAGTTTGAACAAATTTGTCAACCAGTCTAGCCAAAAGTTCATCCCAGACACATCAAAGCAAAACTCATATTCACAATAAGAGCATGTTGATGTTGGCTGCAAAGCTTAGATTTTTTGGCATCTATTTATTTCAATGCTTACTCTCCATCATGAGCCCAATGGACTCAAACAAGGAACATACCAAACAAATGGCAGCTAATCTGTCCATATAAGAGGGGCTTGTACTCAAGTGCGAGGAAATGTTTATGTGCAACTCTAGCTTGCATGCCAGAAATGTCACCGCTGAATAGATTTTCTCCATGGTCCTCCTTAGCCCTCAGTCTCTAATGTACTATATAAGACATTCAGTGCTAGCAAACAGAATTTGTAACTCTCTTTGAGGTCACATGTAACTTGTCTTCACTATTTGGCTCTCCATCAGCTATGCTACAACTCATTTAGTCTCACCATAATCCTATGTTGCTGAAACACTGGCTTTGAGAAACAAACTTGAAATTACAACTATGTCATTACTTCTTCTTTCATTTCATATGAAAATATTGGAGCATTACTATCAGAAACCAAGGTTCCATTTCTCAAGAGCTATTAAAAAGAAAGATTACTTGACAAACAGGTTTCAGAGTAGCAGCCGTATTAGTCTGTATCCGCAAAAAGAACAGGAGTACTTGTGTTCTTTATTAGAGCATAAGCTTTCGTGGGCTACAGCCCACTTCACTGGATGCATAGAATGGAACATTAGTAAGAAGGTATATATATATATACACATACAGAGAAGGTAGAAATTGCCATACAAACTGTAAGAGGCTAATTAATTACGATGAGCTATTATCAACAGGAGAAAAAAACATTTGTAGTGATAATCAAGATGGCCCATTTAGACAGTTGACAAGAAGGTGTGAGGATACTTAACATAGGGAAATAGATTCAATATGTGTATGACCCAGCCACTCCCAGTCTCTATTCAAACCCAAGTTAATGCTATCTAGTTTGCATATTAAATCAAGCTCAGCAGTTTCTCATTGGAGTCTGTTTTTGAAGCTTTTCTGTTGCAAAATTGGCACTCTTAAAGCTTTTACTGAGTGGCCAGAGAGGTTGAAGTCAAAGTAACAAAGGTCAAGCACCAGGTTTGCAGTGACATTATTGGGGATACTGTTCCTGATAGCTTGTAGTCCAACTTTGTGTGGAATGTTGGTGTAGAGGGCTTCTACATCCATAGTGGCCAGGATGGTGTTTTCTGGAAGATCACCAATGGATTGTAGTTTCCTCAGGAAGCCAGTGGTTTCTTGAAGATAGCTGGGAGTGCTGGTAGCGTAGGGCCTGAGGAGAGACTCCACATAGCCAGACAATCCTGCTGTCAGGGTGCCAATGCCTGAGATGATGGGGCGTCCAGGATTCCCAGATTTATGGATCTTGGGTAGCAGATAGAATAACCCTGGTTGGGGTTCTAGGCATGTGTCTGCACAGATATGTTCCTGTGCTTTTTCAGGGAGTTTCTTGAGCAGATGGTGTAGTTTCTTTTGGTAATCCTCAGTTGGCCTGTAGAATGTGGAGTTAGAAAGCTGCCTAGCAGCCTCTTGTTCATATTCCAACTTATTCATGATGACGACAGCACCTCCTTTGTCAGCCTTTTTGATTATGATGTCTGAGTTGTTCCTGAGGCTGTTGATGGCGTTGTGTTCAGCACGGCTGAGGTTATGGGGCAAGTGATGCTGCTTTTCCACAATTTCAGCCTGTGCACGTCGACGGAAGCACTCTATGTAGAAGTCCAGTCTATTGTCTCGACCTTCAGGAGGAGTCCACACAGAATCCTTCTTTTTGTAGTGTTGGTAGGAAGGATTCTGTGGGTTAGTATGTTGTTCAGCGGGGTCATAAATATAAAGGGAAGGCTAACCACCTTTAAATCCCTCCTGGCCAGAGGAAAAAACCTTTTCACCTGTAAAGGGTTAAGAAGCTAAAGATAACCTCGCTGGCACCTGACCAAAATGACCAATGAGGAGACAAGATACTTTCAAAGCTGCGGGGGGGAACAAAAGGTTTTCTCTGTCTGTGTTGCTTTTGCCGGGACAAGAGCAGGAATGCAGGTCAGAACTCCTGTAAAAAATCAGTGAGCAATCTAGTTAGATATGCGTTAGATTCTGTTTTGTTTAAACGGCTGATAAAATAAGTTGTGCTGAATGGAATGTATATTCCTGTTTTTGTGTCTTTTTATAACTTAAGGTTTTGCCTAGAGGGATTCTCTATGTTTTGAATCTGATTATCCTGTAAGGTATTTACCATCCTGATTTTACAGAGGTGATTTTTTTGCTTTTTCTTTAATTAAAATTCTTCTTTTAAGAACCTGATTGCTTTTTCATTGTTCTTTAGATCCAAGAGTTTGGGTCTGTGTTCACCTATGCATCAACAATATTATGTAAACAGTGTTTTAGGAGCCCAGGAAGCTTACTCCATCCAGCAGGCACTACAGGAGTAAATGGAATGAAACCATCCCTACACTTGAAAAAAACAATATTGTGTAATGTTTAAACTACCTCAAAGGCTTGTGTTTTATTTTTCAGCCAAAAGAAAGTAGTTCAGAATCACCAGCACCATGCTTAGTTCAGTACTGAGTCACCAGTAACAACGTGCCTGCCACAATATATAGTTTAAAAATTATATAAGATAAATGTGTTTAGGCATCAAGGGGCCATTGACTAGCCCCTTGGTTTTCTTTGGAAGTTAAACTACTTGGTTTTGAGACCAGAGAAGAGGCTAGCCCAAGGTGGTATGCTTATATCACATCACATCACATCACACATTCTCGCACTGCAATCTTGATGCATGGTAAGTAGCAACCTTTGCATCTTAACTTGGGCTATTGGGTGGTTAGGAACATCTTGAAGGTGAAGTCCACAGAACTGGGGGAGGATACCTGCCACACCATTCTTTGGCAATTAGTGGCTAACCCACAGATTTGCTGTTTCAGATTTTAAAAATTGAAATATTCCCTTCCAGATGGAAGTTAAGACCATAATGGGGACATTTTGCCAACTAGCAAGTTGACAGAAATAATGAGGGAAAATCTGGAACAGGCTTGAAGCCTAGTATGATACTGCAAGGGAAAATTCCATTGGCTTTCTGGATAAACTTGACTGTGAGAATACAGCAAAACAATACAACTAAATAAAAATAAGCAAGAACAATACTAACTATTGTGTCAATTTCTAAGTTAATGAAATATGAACGAAAAGCTATAACTACATGCACAGTAGAATACCAGCCTCTTTATAGATCAGCAGTTTAATAATAAACAACAGTCTAAAATTAGCCTGAAATATTCAATACTTTATCATTAGTGTGTTTTATCCTGTCTGTATCTATGCATAAGATCTATTACAGTCTTGCACATTTTATCAAGTGTGTATTACTGTAGGCAGTTTTAATATCACCAGTCTGATAGCGTATTTTGCTAACTTAGTATTCATTATTTGGCAGTGTTAGTTAAAAAGCAGTCTAACCAAATCCTGAAGGCTGGTTGTCATCATAGTATGAATGTAAATAGAAGATCAGTAACAGACAAAAAGGAGATCATTAATATATGTTAGAAAGAGGATTGAATAGACCCTTAAGGAACTGTGTTATTGATTGGAGCTAAATTTAAAAGCAGATGCAGTTCACCTATGACTGCAAATTGTTGGCTTTTTTTTAAATAAAACTGCAATGGGCAATGGGGAAAGTCTCCAATGTCTGAAGCAGAATTGTGATTGACTATCAAAAAAACTTGTTTTTTTTAAAACACAATGCTAAAGCTGTACATTTCAGGCTTTCTTTATAGAATGCACAGATTTAAAAAGATAATTTCATTCTGCATGAATAGGGATGTGATTCTACGTACCTGTATGAAGCAGAATGGAGGAGTCGGTACTATGGGATAAACTCAAAAAAGGTAGAGAGGCTGAGAGCTACGCCTGCATTTGAAAACATAAATCAATTCTGCAAACAGAGGGCCTGATTTTTCTCCCTCACTGTTTTTACACCAGTGTAGCTCCATGAACTTCTGTGGAGTTACTTCTAATTTACAAATAGAATTGGACAAGTCTCAAGACCTTATCTTTATGTATGGATCTCAACTTCTGCTTTTTGAAGGTGTATTTCTTCTTGTTTTCCAGCTATATTGTCTCTGTGTAGTGATGTAAACATTCAGAGCAAAGACTGAGTGGTTTCAGTGAAGTTTTATTCACACCTGAAACCCAAAGTGATAATCAAGGGGTGCAAGTCCTTATGATTTTAACAACAACAAGTTCACATGGACCACTTTGAACCAAAATATTCCAACTTTTACATAGATGTTTGATGGCATTATTCTATCAGCCATAATGACTAATGTGTTTGAACACCTTGATTTAAAGTGAATTTAAAAAAAAAAAGATTTCTCAAGGTAGGATAGTCCTTGTGGTCTCCATGTTGCATGTCTCTCTTTGGTTTTTATATAGAGCAAAATCCACCCCAATGTAGACAGCTTGGATGAGACATTCTGCATCCTTTAAGTGGTGTCCATTATACATCAATCCAGTAGCGCTGGTAAACCACACAACCAGCAGCCAGAAGGTGTGCAGTATAAGGGATTATGTAGGCTGGAATAGTGGCCTTCTGAGGACTGTGTGGTAACCCTGCACCCTTGTCCTGGATGGAAGGGAGAATTTCACCTCCCCAGCCTCTGCACACTCCATCACGTAAAGCCCAGATCCTTAGGTTCTGTGTGTGTGTGTAGTTAACAAGGCCCATGGTTTAGGAATCCAGATGGCTCTCCTAGATTCATCTACTGTATGAGCCTGCTAGTGTTGCAGACTCTAGCAAGCAATCTTATTACTAGTTGCAGTGATGATGACATGAATTAAGTATGTCAGCAAGGTATTACAATCCTGAAGCTTTAAAAAGACAAGAAGTGGCCTTTTGCCTGGAACTCAGTTCTTTTCAATGAAATTCACCTTGCAGGACTGAAACAATTTGAAGGCTTCAGGACTGCAGCATCACAATTAGCTCTTCTAAGCCAGCTTGTCTACTATTTCTTGATTACTCACCCTTTTATTAATATTCAAGCTACTAGAGTTTGCATACCAAAGAAACACTAATTTCACAGTTGTAGCCTATAGGATGGTTTAGCCTAAGAAATAAGTAGACATTAGGCAACTTAGGCCCAAAACCTGAGTGTAGCGGTATGGGAAACTGAAGTTGCTAGTGTGAGAAAACTTACAGATAAGTTGGAGACAGTAAGTAAGAGTTAGCAAGGACATGACCCAGCATTATGTGATCATTATGTTTTGGATATAACCGGTTTAAGCAAGGTTTTTAATAAGTGTTTTTGAAAATTGTGACTGTTTTATTAAAATACTATCTATGTTGATTGTGTGTGTGGGGGACATTGGTGCAGATGTTAATTTAGATGATACATAATGTAAAGAGCCAAAAAGAAGGTGGCAGAAATATAATTACAGTAAAGGCCAGTTTAATGTTAATTAGTATTATAATGGAATATAAAAGGTGAAAAGCTCCAATTAGAATCCAAAGAGTACCGTTAGTTCCTAGGATTGTAAGGCTGTACTTCACCGTTGTCAGTGGACTGATCGCCCATTAATACACAATTCATCTTTGAGGATGAGAATAACAGTAACATTTGTGTAAATAGTAATTGCATGCCTGTTTGTTTAACTAATCATTTTTCTTTTAATAAAGTTTGGTTGTGTCATTCAAAGTGTTGCCTAGTGGCCCTCTACTAAATAAATTATCTGTAATAAACCTAGAGGCTCAAACTAAGTTGGGTTTTACTGCACCCTTATCTTTAACAACATAATATTAATTGGGAATATTTCAAAATAAAGTTTACAAAAGGTTACATACTCCTACAGAAACTGAGTTGATGCTTGTGTTTGGTAGTATGCAATCTTCAGCTTTCTCAGAACAGATGCACATTCATCCATTAGTTATACAATAGTCAAGCCTATTTATAAGCCTTGGCCTACTTGCAGTATGTTATATTAAGGCTTTAATTATACAGAAGATAAAGTGCTCAGCAATATTGCCAGCCTGAAGTGGTTTTCTTCTTTGATTTTGTTGACCTTACTTAGAATCATCCTTGTTCTTGCTCCCATGTAATCTGTGAAATATTAAAAGCCACAAAAGATTATTTCCTGAAGAAGGATAACCCATTATTTTTCTTTTAGCTTCTTAGAAGATACCCCAAACATGTATTAAAAAAAACTAAAGACAATTTTTAAAAGATATTTTTACTCCCCATTCCACCAATGGATTGATGAACGACTTTCATTTAGTGCTGCTACTCACTTTACTTGTGTGTTTGTTTGCAAACATTTGGGGGAGAAATAATAATATGGTTTGCACATTAGGGGCTAAGGATCTATAAACACCCAGGATGAAACTCCCCCTAGAAAGAGTTGAAGATGCCACGCAGTAACAGCACCCAGAAATGCATTAAGGCTATTGGCTGGGTTTGAGCACGCTTCTCTGTCTGGCTGTTAAACTTCTGAGGTTCCTTAGTGTTGCAGAGCAGCTGCAAAATAAAGGAGACTAGATGACCAGGTTCATCTTTCCAGGATGGTCTAAGTGGGCAGCCTTGGCCGAGGGGTTTCCCACACATAAAATACAAGGACTGGGGACAGAAGATGGCACTGTGTGTTAAGCAGAGAGTTTGGTACAGAGGCACAATGTAGCTATTTATGGGGATAGAAAAGTGGTGCTTGACCCCAGGTTTCTGCAAGAGGGAGTTGACTGTCTGCAGTCTATGACCACCCATGTTTCAGTGATCAAAACTTGTAACATTTTGTAAACAAACAACTTATATTAAGAAGATACTTTACTCTTGGTCACCAATTTCTGCTCCAGACATGAATCTGACCTGGAAAGTCCTGAATTCTGCTACCTTTTTTTTCTCTTATTTTTCATATTGCAGTGGCAAAACATGTTCATGACAAAGCCGATAAAGAGCTGCTATTAACTCATCTCAGCACTAATTAATTTTGTAAAACAGTATATTACAATAATAGCATAAACAGCAGATCTCTGCCAGCCATCTCATTGTAAATTAGCAAGTAAGAACTACATTTAGTGCCAGTTCAAGTTGTATGATGACACACTGCATCCACCATAAATCTTAAAAGTAAGGAAAATTAAGAGGACAGACTTGTACATTACTTTCCATTTTCATATTGCCTACAGTGCTGTTGTTGACACACTCCAGTGCTCTTAAGGTTTTTCACATTTCCCAATGAGAATTTTACAATTTAAAAGTTTAAAAAGCCTGTTAAAACTGTATTGTGTAATAAAATCATAATTATGGTATGGTAGTAACTGTACCATAATACAGGGGATAAGGTGTGATGTGTTGCCTGATCCTTTTTAAAGGTTAATAATATTTGTATTGATGGCCAGTTGATCTGACTGTGATACGGTTCTATCCCAGAATCAGAGTACATAGAGTTAAAACCAGTTAGTTCAATATGTTATCGGGAGCATCAGGGTCTATGACAAGGACACTCACAATGAAGGCGAAGCAAAGCCTTAGATATCTTTAGTAGAATAATGAACAGAAAAGCTCCAAGCCACATCAAAATGTAGGAGTACTACAGCATTGGGACTAGCTGTGATTTCATTCTTTGCATAATCCTTAGATCTGCATAATCACACCCTTCCTTGAGGACATGGTGGTAAGAATAAAGGACCAGTTCTTGCTCTCTCTGGCATGCCAATGATTCCGATGGTCTAGGTTCCTCACTGAATTGATGGGTCAGATGGTAGAAAGTGCACAGCAAAAATCTACCTCTACATGGTGATCTGCTTTATTATAGGGCCGAAGCCAATGTCCAACCCACCATACCCAAATATAACTTCTTCACCCACATAACAATCTGCAGCTAGGGAGATTTAAATTAAATAGGGGAAAAATTAACTCTAAGGATAGTTTGGCATCAGAATAGGTTTCCAAGGGAGGCTGTGGAATCCGGATTACTGCAAGTTTTTAAGAACAGCTTGGGCAAACACCTGTCAGGGCTGGTCTAGGTATACTTCGTCCTGCCTCAGCGCAGGGGGATGGATTTAATGACATCTTGAGGTTCCCTTCCAGACCTACATTTCTATGATTCTGTGATTATGATTTTTTTTTTAAAAGAACCTCTATTTTCCCCAATGCCTGATTGAGATAGAACCCCGGCTGAAATATTTAGACTTAATTTAGGCCAGCTAGCTAACAGCTGTGATGCTAGTTCACTGAAGAAACATCAAGGGAGGAAAATTCTACTTTGGGATGAGATGATAGCTTTCTTTGACAGAGTAACAAGCCTTGTAGATAGCGGGGAAGCGATAGATGTGGTATATCTTGACTTTAGTAAGGCTTTTGATACTGTCTCGCATGACCTTCTCATAAACAAATTATGGAAATATAACCTAGATGGAGCTACTAGAAGGTGGGTGCATAACTGGTTGGAAAATCATTCCCAGAGAGTAATCATCAGTGGTTCACAGTCATGCTGGAAGGGCATAATGAGTGGGGTCCCATAGGGATCGGTTCTGAGTCTGGTTCTGTTCAGTATCTTCATCAACGATTTAGGTAATGGCATAGAGAATACACTTATAAAGCGTGCGGACAATACCAAGCTGGGAGGGGTTGCAAGTGCTTTGGAGGATAGGATTAAAATTCAAAATGATCTGGACAAACTGGAGAAATGGTCTGAAGTAAATAGGATGAAATTCAATAAGGACAAATGCAAAGTACTCCACTTAGGAAGAAGCAATCAGTTGCACACATACAAAATGGGAAATGACTGCCGAGGAAGGAATACTGCGGAAAGGGATCTGGGGGTCATAGTAGATCAAAAGCTAAATATGAGTCAGTGTGGATGAGCTATTGCCAGCAGGAGAGTGAGTTTGTGTGTGTGGTTTTTGGAGGGGGGTGGGGGGGGGTGAGAAAACCTGGATTAGTGCTGGAAATGACCCACCTTGATTATCATGCGCATTATAAAGAGAGGTTTCAAAGAGGGATGGGCTATTACCAGCAGGAGAGTGAGTTTGTATGTGTGTGTGTGGGGGGGGGGAAGGGTGAGAAAACCTGGATTTGTGCTGGAAATGGCCCACTTTGATTTTCATGCAGGTTGTAGGGAGAGTGGTCACTTTGGATGGGCTATTACCAGCAGGAGAGTGAGTTTGTGGGGCGGGGGGGGGGGGGGGGGGTGGAGGGTGAGAAAACCTGGATTTGTGCTGGAAATGGCCCTACTTGATGATCACTTTAGATAAGCTGTTACCAGCAGGAGAGTGGGGTGGGAGGAAGTTTTGTTTCATGGTCTCTGTGTGTATATAATGTCTTCTGCAGTTTCCACGATATGCTATGCATCCGATGAAGTGAGCTGTAGCTCACGAAAGCTCATGCTCAAATAAACTGGGAGAAAGGCCAGTCCTTGCCTACAGACAGCCCCCCAACCTGAAGCGAATACTCACCAACAACCACATACCACACAACAGAACCACTAGCCCAGGAACCTATCCTTGCAACAAAGCCCGTTGCCAACTGTGCCCACATATCTATTCAGGGGACACCATCACAGGGCCTAACAACATCAGCCACACTATCAGAGGCTCGTTCACCTGCACATCCACCAATGTGATATATGCCATCATGTGCCAGCAATGCCCCTCTGCCATGTACATTGGTCAAACTGGACAGTCTCTACGTAAAAGAATAAATGGACACAAATCAGATGTCAAGAATTATAACATTCATAAACCAGTCGGAGAACACTTCAATCTCTCTGGTCACGCAATCACAGACATGAGGGTCGCTATCTTAAAGCAAAAAAACTTCAAATCCAGACTCCAGCGAGAAACTGCTGAATTGGAATTCATTTGCAAATTGGATACTATTAATTTGGGCTTGAATAGAGACTGGGAGTGGCTAAGTCATTATGCAAGGTAGCCTGTCTCCCCTTGTTTTTTTCCTGCAAACCCCCCCCCAAGACGTTCTGGTTAAACTTGGATTATTGCTGTGCACATTCTAAGATGAGCTGTTGCCAGCAGGAGAATGAGTTTGTGTGTGTGGTTTTTGGAGGGGGGGGTGTGGGGGGGGAGTGAGAAAACCTGGATTAGTGCTGGAGGTGACCCACCTTGATTATCATGCGCATTATAAAGAGGGGTTTCAAAGGGGGATGGGCTGTTGCCAGCAGGAGAGTGAGTTTGTATGTGTGTTGGGGGGGGGGGGAAGGGTGAGAAAACCTGGATTTGTGCTGGAAATGGCTCTACTTGATGATCACTTTAGATAAGCTGTTGCCAGCGGGGGAGTGGGGTGGGAGGAAGTTTTGTTTCATGGTCTCTGTGTGTATATAATGTCTTCTGCAGTTTCCACGATATGCTATGCATCCGATGAAGTGAGCTGTAGCTCACGAAAGCTCATGCTCAAATAAACTGGTTAGTCTCTAAGGTGCCACAAGTACTCCTTTTCTTTTTACGAATACAGACTAACACGGCTGTTACTCTGAAACCTATTATTTAATTGTTATCCTAGGTTTAACCTGGCTGAGTTATTCATCTTTGCCTTATTAATGGGTGGCTATTTATAAAGGGTGTACCCCAGCACTTGTGAATAGCCAGTTGCACGTATTCAGCATTTCAAAGGAGAGGCTGGACTGAAGAGGTGTGTACAAGTGATTTGAATTTCAAAGAGCAGAGAATAAACACCAGCTATTTAGGGGCTAATTTATACTGGACATGGCAGGAAAAGAAATCTCTGCTGTTCTAAGACATTGCACACAATGCTATAGTAAACTGAAGACTTTGAAGTAAGGTTTAGTAATTGATACAGCAGATTAAGAAGCCTATTCTTTTTCTTCTTTTTGCACCAGTGTAAATCAGGAGTAACTGCACTGCAGTCACTGGAATTATACTAGCATGAAATAGGTGTATGGGAGATCAGAATCAGGTTCTGGACTGAATCCTGGGTGAGATCATTTACCAGATTAAGTCTCTAATAAATTACAAGCCAGCAGGACATTTAGTAGTTTGTTGTTTATGATGAAAAGGTAACACAAATAAACACATGAGTTACTGCTCAGCTTCAGTTTTCAAACAGCAGGATAAAAATATAACACACCTGAATTTAGATCGCATAAGACATGCAATGCTGATACAAAATTATGGTAAGATTTTAAGATGTCTGCATCCTGTTCCTCTCTAAACTCATAAGCAGAAGATGACCATCATAGAAACTAAAGCCTTTTCAATGTGTCCATGTAGTTTGGAGGATAAGGAATTTAGGAATCCCACTGGTCCACAGACCTCCATATGTAGACTCTGAAGACTTGTTGGAAGAACCAATAGAATTCTTATCAGAACAACATTTGTTTGTTTGACATTTTTATTATAGTAATAAGTGTGCCATCTCCTTAGAATGCAAGCTGGAAAAGAAACTTAAAGCTATTCTGTTTATATATATATATGCTTATTGTTTCATCTGACAAATAAACATTTATAAATGTTTACTAACCACTTAGTAAATGCTTTTTTTAAAAAAAGAGAATAATAAATGGCTACTACCATATTGTAATTAATGACTGAAAGTCAACATTTTGAATGCTGGAAGGTATTGCTGTATTGAAAAATATCTATTATTTGCACTATGTTCTCTTCTCCATCTAATCATCCCATATCCCCATCCAATCTTGAGCTGCTGTGTGAACAATTTTTGATCATGATAAAAACGTTAGACTTTATAGCTAGCAGCATAAAAATAATTATCAGAATGCAACATGTTCATCCAATTCATATCTCATAATACCCTTCCTTAGAGAAAGGCTTTTATGTAGATTTATGCAGACTTCCCCAATGAAAAACCACTTAGAAATTCCTGTCAGGTGCTTTTTGCTTGAAGGGCTCCAGTGTGTGGGTGGCTGTTTCTTTTGTATGTGCAGCAATGATCCCACTCCTTTAAAGAGATGTTTTTTTCTCTTTTGCTTTCATACCACATTTGTAAAGTGAGAGACAGAGTGACACATGTTCTGAACCAGTCTTTGAAAATTTTAATGAGAACTATCCATTTACTTAGAGTACAAATATTTTAATACACAGGTACCACCTATTGGCTGCTTGTTGCCTTAGTAATTTGGGCTATTCTCTGAAAAATGTATTAGGAGTCACATTTTGTATTTTTTCCCTTTGGGACTGGTCTTTGTTATGTACTTTCTTTCTCTGTAGGACAAAACTTGTATCTGTGGGGAAGTTAGTACGCAGTGAGCTAGAGTGTGAATTTAAAGTGCACAAACTACTCCACCTTAGCTTCCTGTGTGGACACTCTTACAATGCTCTAAGGGTGTCCTAATGCACACAAAACACTTAGTGCACTGTAACAGTGTCCACAGAGTGTGGAATACTTAGTGCCCACTGGCTACTGTGGGCTTTTTCCCCATATAGACAAACCTCCCGGATGAGACGCAAAAATTGTGTTTTTTCTCTGTCACAGGATGCATTCACCAGTAGTGGCGCCTCCTCATGGCTGTCCTGGGGATGAGCTCTGGCAAGGTGTTGCCCCCTCCTCTGGCAGTGACTCCCTGATCATCCTCGCACCCAGGGGTGAAAGTAACTGAAATTTCTTACCGGTATGGTCATATTGTAACCTCCCTTCCCACCCCCACTCCTACACATTTAACTTCATGGATCCCTTTTCACGACTTTGCTACAGTAGCTGTCTACTAGTTTTATGCTAGAGTATTGGTAGTAGCACCCCTGCCCTGAGTGATGCAAGTTTTAGCACGGTAAAGTGGCAGTGTAGACAGTGCTGCCACGCTCCCAGAACTGGTAGCTATTTCCCTGGTGGAGGTGGTTTTATTACAGTGCTGGGAGAGCTCTCTCCCAGTGCTGGAGCCACGACTACACAGCTACTTTGAAGTGCTGCCACGGCAGAGCTTCAACGTCGCCTGTGTAGACATACCCTTTTGTGGATGACTTTCAGCTTTTTCATTTGTCACTGTTCTTTTTGACTGACCATCCCCCATTTCCTCACACACTAATGGGGATGTTTAAACATAAAAGTAAGATGGGCAGAGGCCTGGGGGGTGTCACAGACCAGCAAACAGCAGCAAGTCCCCCTAGTGGGAAAGCGGCACGAGATGGAGAGGTTTCACCCGGAGCACCAGCTGCTTCAGAACCCTGCTCACGCGCTGCCAAGCCCCACACCTTGACCCTCCCCCACTGCTGGCTCCTGCCTCTGGCACCCCACATCCGTCTGCAACAGGTGAAGAGACTCACCGACTGCAGCCAGGTGAGCTCTCCTTCCCACAGCTGGCTGAATAATGAAGGGCTGGAAGCAGAGCGCAGTGCCCTGGGCACGGAGTGTAAAGCCACCCCTCCGTCCTGCAGTGTGCACACAACATTCGCTCCCAAAGCTGCCTCATCCCCCAAGGGCCCATGTGTGTGGATCTGCACACTGAAGAGCAGGCGGCCAGCAGGAGAACCAGCTCAAGAGTGAGCTGGGATGGGAGCAAGGGGCTTTCTGCACAATCACACTGCTGTGTCCTGCTCGCACTGAGCTCCTTAGACCCCCCCCCACCCGCCGCCTTTCAGCTCCCCTAATCTCCGAGGTCAACTCTGATTCCCTCTCTAACTATGCTTAGGGGTGGTCGGTTTGCTTGCAGAGAGGGATGTTTGTAGCAATCCATTCTGCCTTCATGGATTTCACAACACTGGGCTCCTTCCAGCAACATCTCCGCTCGGGTGAGTTGTTCCATTTTAGTGAAGGTTGAATTATGCAGTGTGTGATTCTGCAATCAACTACATTTAATTACACTGTTCCAACGGAGGGGACAGTCACACTGGGTGCTTTCTACTGTAAATTGTGCGCCTAACAAGACAGACTTGACCAATAAGCTGTAAGCGGTTCCCGTGATGGCACGCAAAAGCTAACGTTCTCAATCACATGGATGTCTTCCACCCGACAAGAAGTAAAAACTGAAAACTGAAGGGGAGCATTTTGTTTCTAGAGAATGTAAAATATATTTAATTCAAGCAATAAATCTCATTTTTTGTTATTTCTACAGTTAAACCTAGCCTATTTTACCCATTTGTACTGAATGCTTCGGCCACATTCTTACTGGTACGCTGTACCGGCTTACTTTCACCTCTGCTCTCACCATCTGCCACTCAGGAGGCTCCCTCTTTGTGACTTGGCCCTCTGGCCAGTTCACCACGTGTTTCCCCTTTTAGGGTGGAGGGGTATATCAAAGTCCCTCCATACAAAATGGCACTCTTCCCTGTACTGCCCTAACTGTGTCACTCCTCCAATGGCTGATAGGGGGACCTGGGCCCACCCTCTACTCCGGGTCCCAGCTTCCCTCCCATCTGCAGCCAAGATCTGACCTCCTCCATACCTTGCTGCTTTTCCCCGGACACTTGCCTACCTCTCTGGCTCTTCCTCTTCTCTTTGTTTGCCAGCCCAAACTTCCCCCTCTCCAAGGAAATAATTGTAGGCTACTTGTCTTTAGCCCCAGATACACATCCCATCTCCTCCCAAGAAATGACTGCAGACTCCTTCCCTGCAGCACACTATGTTCCCTGGCTTATATAGGCCCTGCCTGTTCCCGCCCAGCTGAGCCTCTTCTAATTAAATCCCTGCTACCTGCCTCATTCTCCAGGTACAGCCTGGTCAGTTAATTGGCTAACTTAGCCATTTTAACCCCTCCAGGTCTTGTGTGGGGTGGAACATATATGTTTCCACTACTGTTTAATAGATTTCTCACTATAATCACACATTTTATACATTTATTACACACAAAAGTTACATTAAAATAATGTTAAAATTCTTAAGTCAAACTCTCAAAGTTAGGAAATGACAAAATTAAGGTTGCCCATGCAATATTAATTCAGCTTCCTTGTGCTTATGCATTATGATAGTATTTAATACATGACTATAAAATAAATTTTCCCCAAAGAAGTCCAAAGGGTTAATATTTGGCAAAATTATAAGCTACTGAAAACAGGGTTTGATAATGGGAATGTCAGGTGACCTTACCTACCAGCACTACCAGCTCCCACTATAATATTACTTTATATTCTCCCATAAATTGATTTGGGGAAACTGTAGAAAGAGGTTATAGCTATTTTAAAATAGTACTAAAATTAATGCCCTAAACCATTCAAGAATAGCTTTTTCTTTAAAATGTGGGTTACAACTAGGATACATCATGGTGTGATGTGGTATAAAGATTATTTAGCACTCATTTCAAATGACCTGCATAACTCCGTTGTGGCTTTGACTTTATTAGAAAATGTGGTCATCCCAAATTCTATCCATCATAATGCTGTTTCTAATTAACTGATATATATAAAACCTTAACTCTGTCTTAATTAAGTTTTTTGTCTTTCAATATGTTTTACACTGCAGTGAAATCTAATATTTGAAGCTAACTACTGCTATGGACCATTAAATTACAAAAATGAGTTCTCAGCAAATGTGAAACACAGCGAAGAAGAAGAAGAAAAAAATCACATAATTTAATGCTTTGATGAACCAGAAAAACCAACAAAGGATCATACAATTACCACCTTTGCCACTACCATTCTGCCCAGAGTTACTGGAATACTACCCATCAAAAGAAAACTTCGTTGAGAGCTACATAGGTTCTGTTCCAGCTACACTCTGGGAAAATATTTCAAAGAGCTGTAAAATAATTCGTTGTGAATTTACCTTCTCTTTTCTCTTCATAATTGCTTGCAAACTGATTTTGGTTTCTACAACTATAGTTCAGGTTCATAAGCATTCATCACATATTTCATATGAAAATATTGCAAAACTATGGGCCATTTGTGAATTATTTACTTTGACTACCAGTTCTGCATTATTTGTGATGTGGTCACCTAAGATGCATGGTGTTGATTCTGCTCTGATTGGAAGACTAAGACTTTTCTAGGAGGATTAATAATTATGGTTATGTTACTATCCGTGAATAATGATCATTATGACCCCAGAAAAACAGTGAACCAAACTTATGACTTTTCACTCATTGAAATATTTGTGAATTACTTTTTATATTATTTGATCAGCTGTAACTCCAAAATTTTGTACCTTTTTCCTCAGCTGGATGAATGCATATAATTCTTATATATAACTCTGCTATCAGCAGAACAAGAACAAATTTACTTACTCTAAGTGTTAAATGTGGTGGTCAAATATTGTTGTCCTTGAGCAGACCATTTAGATAATCTATTCTGTCTCTTCTTACTTCATTTCACAACAGTGCTCCATCTCACATAGTGCTCGAGTCCTAAAAAACAAGTGCTGGATCTGAATTTCAACCTCAAGAACAACAGTAACATACTTTATATTGAAAAACACCTGAAAAACGCTATTTTTGCTCAAATTATGAGAAAACAAATTATATGCAACATGATCTCCCAGAGCTACTTTTGTATCTTTCTTTAGGGCTATGGAGCCAAGGTTTTGTGGACCTGCAGAAGTGGAAAATGGGTGGTAGCAACTCCACTCAATGAGAAGAATCAAATGCTATCCAACATGACCCCTGCCCATGGAATTCCTAACTTTGTCTTTGTTAAGATAAAGAGATTGATCCCCTTGACTATCATTATAAAGCAGATTTTCTAATCCTTTAATCATTCTTGGGGCTCTTAATAATAGAATCATAGACGATTAGGGTTGGCAGAGACCTCAGGAGGTCATCTAGTCCAACCCCCTGCTCAAAGCAGGACCAACCCCAACTCAAAGCATCCCAGCCAGGGCTTTATCAAGCCAGGCCTTAAAAACCTCTAAGGATAAAGATTCCACCACCTCCCTAGGTAACACATTCAGTGCTTCACCACCCTCCCAGTGAATTAGTTTTTTTCCTAATATCCAACCTAGACCTCCACCACTGCAACTTGGGACCATCGTTCCTTGTTCTGTCATCTTCCACCACTGAGAACAGCCGAGCTCCATTCTCTTTGGAACCCCACTTAAGGTAGCTGAAGGCTGCTATCAAATTCCCCCTCACTCTTCTTTTCTGCAGACTAAATAAGCCCAATTCCCTCAGCTTCTCCTCATAAATCTTGTACCCCAGACCCCTAATCATCTTCCTTGTCCTCCGCTGGACGCTCTCCGATTTGACCACATCCTTTCTGTAGTGGAGAGCCAAAAACTGGATGCAATACTCCAGATGTGGCCTCACCAGTGCCGAATAGAGGAGAATAATCACTTCCCTCGATCTGCTGGCAGTGCTCATATTAATGCAGCCCAATAAGCCGTTAGCCTTCTTGGCAACAAGGACACACTGCTGACTCATATCCAGCTTCTCATCCACTGTAATCCCCAGGTCTTTTTCAGCAGAACTGCTGCTTAGCCAATTGGTCCGCAACCTGTAGCAGTGCATAGGATTCTTCCATCCTAAGTGCAGGGCTCTGATGAAGTTCAACAAGGACAAGTGCAGATTTCTTTTGACCCAATCTTCCTATTTGTCTAGACCTTCCCTTTACTGTCCCAACTGTGTCACTCCTCCAATGGCTGCTAGCAGGACCTGGGCCCACCCTTTACTCTGTGTCCCGGCAAAGAGGACCTTTGTCTGGACCGTCTCTGGAACCTCTCCAATTTATCAGCATCCTTCTTGAATTGTGGACAGCAGTGGTCTCACCAGTACCGAATACAACATCCTACTCCACTTCTACTGAAGATTCCTCTGTTTATGCAACCAAGGATAACATTAGCCCTTTGGCTACAAGTGTCCACAATGGGAGCTCATGTTCACCTGATAATCCATAACTCCTAAATCTTTTTCAGAGTCATTGCTTCCCAGGATAGAGTTCCCCATCCTGTCTTTATTCTAGAAGTATACATTTACAGTTAGCTGAATTAAAATGCATATTGTTTCCTTGCACCCAGTTTACCAACCAATCCAGATCATACTGTATTAGTGACCTGTCTTCTTCATTACTTACCACTCCCCCAATTTTGTTGTCATCTGCAAACATTATCAATGATGATTTTATGTTTTCTTCCAGGTCATTGATAAAAATGTTAAATAGTACAGGGCCAAGAACCAATCCCTGTGGAACCCCAGCAGAAACACACTTGCTCAATGGTAATTCATCATTTACAATTACATTTTGAGATAGCCAACTTTTAATCAATTTAATGTGTGCCATGTTAATTTTATGTTGATTTAGATTTTTAATTAAAACATTGTATGGTACCAAATCAAACGCCTTCTAGAAGTCTACGTATATTACATCAACACTATTACTGTTATTAACCAAATGTATAATCTCATAAAAAATATGTATAGTAAATTACTTTGACTGGATTTATTTTACATAAACCCATGCTGATTGGCATTAATTTTGTTCTACTTTTTAAAATTCTTTATTAATCAAGTCCCATATCAGCAACTCCATTATCTTGCCCAGGACTGATGTCAGACTGAAAGGCCTATAATTATCTGGGTCATCCCATTTACCCTTTTTAAATACTGGCACAACATTAACTTTTTTCCAGACTTCTGGAACTTTCCCAGTGTTCCAAGACTTTTTGAAAAGTGGTCTAGCAAGCTCCTGAGCCAGCTCTTTTTTAAACTCTTTGGTTATATGTTATCCAGACATACTGGGTGTCTAACTTTATTAGCTATTGTTAATATCCTCTTGAGATAGTAGGATGTTGGTGGTGTGTTTCTGTGCCAGCTGTGGAGTTAATCACCATAGGGCACTAGTGTTTGTTGTGAGTCTCCCAGGGAATGTTACATGGACTTGGATTTAACACTAGAGAGAAGGGTGTCGAAGGGGAGAGAGGAAAATGATGATTTGCTGCAGGGAGGGGCTTGAATTCAATCAAACCGACAGGCTGTTGTCCAATCATTGACCAATGCTCTCATGGAGGCACTGGCCAAGTATATCTCAAAGCAGGGGCACTATCTCCTCATGCTGCGTCCCCCACCTCCTCTGCGCCTGCTGTGGAAGGAGAGATGGCCACCCAGGTTACTAAGTCACCATCTCTCCTTCTGGAATTTGAGGGTGGGTTGGGGGACGTTGAGTTCAGACCCAGAGCCCCACTCGAGAAGTAGACTTGGTGGCTAGGTAATAAGAAGTACTAGAATGCTGTTCTGGCTCCCCCCAAAATGCCAGAATGGCATTCCAGAGCATTCCAGCAGGACTCAAGTGCTGATCTAACCATTTCTTGAATAACCAAAAGCAATGGCTGATGATGCTTGATCAGCTCCACTGTTAGCAATTAGACAATAGAATAGTCTATCTACCTATTTTTACAGGATATATCACATGAAAGGATGCAGTTTAAAGTTTTTTTAATAGCAGGAATTTTGAATGCCTAGTTTACCAATGAGTGGCAAAAAACATTCCTAACCCATCAAGACTTTCTCCTCAGTCAATTGAAAAGACCACCAAAAACCCTAGTGGAAGGTCAGAAAAGTTTGGAGAGTTGGGGACACTCAGCTTCTAGTTAAGGAGCATTCTTGATCTCTTAAGACTCAAATTAACTCAGGCTGGCTGTCACAGGAAAAGGGCAGAAGGATTTTGTTTGTTTTGTTGCTGTGAGAAATTTATTTTATACAATGCAACTGAATTCCAAGAGGGATAGAGTAGTGGAACAGTATGCAGATAAATTCAATTTATTCCATGGCTTGGAGGAATTTATAGGGGTACACTGCCAACAGATAGTTTGTTTAACTGTACATCTTTCTCAGGATTTGTGTACACATAAAAGCTGTGCCACTTTAACTATACCCAAGAATAAGCTATACTGGCATAAAGCATCTTTGTATCAGTATGTGTGTGTCCACAATAGGGACTTCCCTTGTATAAATATTTTCGTATTAAAAAAAAATATATTACCCCTTATCCAAATTATTTATACTGTGTGTAGATCATGCCTCAGACTCCTTTTCTAGATAGCTGTCCACAAATTCCTAGTTTTGCTTCTCCCTGATGTTACAGGCTGATGTGAATTATAGTCCAAGCTAAATCCTTAAAATAGAGATGAAAAAAGAAAATAATTTCATTGTGTATAAATCCTTGATATGACAGTGGTGAAGAAATTAAGTCGTAACCTTCATCCTTGCTTACACAGGCTCAGCTCCCACTTACTTAAATGGGATTTGCCCCCATTTAAGTGCAGGCAAAATTAGGCCAAACGTTCGGGGAGTTACGTAGTGCTAGAATGAGAATAGTGTCCACAACATAATGCAAGAGAGGAGCCTCATTGCTGAAAACATAATAAGAAAAACAACTACAGTAGCTGGGAATGTTAGAGTTGGGGCCTTTCCGGTTTGTCTTAATAATTACGTAGAGCAGGGCTGTGCCTATAGAAAGGAAAATGTAGCTGGCAACACTAATCTGGGAATGTATTTAATATCTTAAGTGACTTAAGTCACCTTCAGGAGAATTTATTAACATACTTATGCATTCTAAATGGTTTCTAATTTAGCTGTTACCACTCAAGAAAGAGATCCTGGAATTACTGTGGTTAGTCTGCTGAAAACTTCAGCTCAATGCACAGCAGTGGTCAAAAAAGGCTAATAGTATGTTATGAACTATTAGGAAAGGGTTAGGAAATCAGACAGAAAATATCATAATGCCACTACATAAATTGATGGTGCACCAACACCTTGAATACTGGTTCTGGTCATCCCATCTCAAAAAGGACATAGTGGAACTGGAAAAGATTCAGAGAAGGGCAACAAAAGTACCCAAGGGTATAGAATGGCTTTCATATGAGAAGATACTAAAAAGATTAGGGCTGTTCATCCTAGAAAAGAGGCAACTACAGGGGGAAATGACAGAGATTGATAAAAGCATGAATGGTGTGGAAAAAGTGAATAGAGAAGTGTTATTTATACTTTCACACAATACAAAAACCAGGGGTTACCCAATGATATTAATAGGCAGTAGGTTTAATACAAACAAGAGGAAGTACATTTCATGCTATGCACAACTAACTTGTGGAAATCATTGCAATTTTGAACCCAGTTCAAAAAAAATGACTAAGTTCAGGGAAGATAGGCCCATCAATGTCTATTAGCTAAGGGATGCAAGCCAATGCATGGGGCAACCCTAAACCTTTGACTACCAGAAGACAGGAGTGGAAGACCGGAGCGGATCCCTCCCATAACTGCCCTGTTCTATACATTGCCCCTGAAGCTATGGAGTGGGCCACTGCCAGAGTCAGGATACTGGGCAAGAAGGACCATGGCCTGACCTAACATGGCAGCTTCTATGTCCGTTAGGGGTTTGATCTACCAAATGGCTAAAGGATTTTTATAGCGAAAAAGTGAATTAATGCAATTTGGATCTAAAGCTCATAAAGAAAAAAAAGTTGAATAAAAGAACTGGATTTACTGACAATTAAAGAAACTTAAGCAATTTAAATTACTGATTTTAATCATGATTTAAATCAGCAAACAGAAACCTTTATTTAAATTATCCAATTTAATCTTGTTTTGCATTTGTACTTTTTAGTTATTTTCCTAAACAAAGATTGATTCTCATTGGGGTGGTAGCCATTAAAACATAAGAACAGCGATACTGCATCAGACCAAAGGTTCATCTAGTCCAGTATCCTGTCTTCTGACAGTGGCCAATGCCAGGTGCCCCAGAGGGAATGACAGAACAGGTAATCATCAAGTGATCCATCCCCTGTTGCCCATTCCCAGCTTCTGGCAAACAGAGGCTAGGGACACCATCCCTGCCCATCCTGGCTAATAGCCATTGATGGACCTATCCTCCATGAATTTATTTAGTTCTTTTTTGAACCCTGTTATAGTCTTGGCCTTCACAGCATCCTCTGGCAAAGAGTTCCACGGGCTGACTGTGTGTTGTGTGAAGAAATACTTCCTTTTGTTTCTTTTAATCCTGCCGCCTATTAATTTCATTTGGTGACCCATAGTTCTTGTGTTATGAAAAGGAGTAAACAACACTTCCTTATTTACTTTCTCCACACCAGTCATGATTTTATAAACCTCTATCATATCCCCCCTTAGTTGTCTCTTTTCCAAGCTGAAAAGTCCCAGGCTTATTAATCTTTCCTCATATGGAAGTCATTCCATACCCCTAGTCATTTTTGTTGCCCTTTTCTGAACCTTTTCCAATTTCAGTATATCTTTTTTGAGATGGCGCAATGACATCTGCACACAGTATTCGAGTTGGATGCCCATGGGAGCTAAGCACCCACTAATTTTTTTCTGTGTCGATGCCTATGCTGGATACATAAGAAAAAAGGTAAGTTTATTAAAACTAACTGACTTATTTAAAAAGAAGGAAGCATTATCTGTAGTTAGTTAATTGAACTGATTGTTTCTGGTCTTTAGTTTTTAGAACTAGTAGATCTCATCCTGTTACATCTAGTTTTTATTGGGAGAGATAAACAAGAAAATATTTTTTCTCCACCGTGCAAGAGGGTACTGCCGTCAAAAGCTAGTTTAGGCCTTTAGCAAACTCTGGTTCCTGGAGTTTAACCATTGACTTCCATCAGTTCAGTAGTTTGAATTTCTTTGAAACTTCAGCAGTAAACGTACTGTTTCAATACTTTTTAAGTTTAATTTTAATGATTTTAATAGATTATAGTAAATTTAGGCCTTAATATAATTTCAATTTAATTGTAAATTTTTATTTAAAAAAAAACTGTATTCAATGTAAATAAAAATCTGATTTACATTAAAATATGGTGGTTTTTTATTTTATTTTTAAATCATCAAGTTAATGGGAGTAATTCTGCTAAAATCCTACAAAATTCTTTAAATATATAGGCCTAAAACTGCTCAGGTTAATTTTCCAAGCACTTTGGGCTACTCATTTGCACACAGGCACTTTTGTGATGGATACCATGGGCATTTCAATTCTTACTTCCTTCTGAAGAGATGAAGGAAACAAAGTTTGTCATTGACTTTGCATCTTTAGAACATTTCCTGCAGAAGATGGGGTTATTTCTGGGAGGCAATCTTTCTCCAACATTACAGCATGACTCATATTATAGCCAGAGATAATTAAAATGACCATCTTGATTACATGGCTACAAGAGTAGTGGGTTTCTAAGCAAAGAAAGCAAATGTAATCACTCAAACACCTTCTTTTTTCCCCTCATCTTCCCTTGGATGCAAAGCATCACCTGGTGTTCTTTGTTTGCTTTTCTCTGTTAACTAGTTTGTTTCCCTGGTTTTCTTTGTTCTTCTTTTGTTACCAAATAGGTAATATCCTTGTTCCAAACTTCTCTTCCTCAGCGTTTATCAATGTCTGCTTTACACTGTCTTTTGTGTAATGTTTCTTTCAATATTGATTTCTGAGCTTTGTTGTTATTAGATTTTAGAACAATACTTTTAAAACTTCTCTAAATTTGATTGCATATATTTTTTATACTTGGTGTGATAGACAACAATTGTTGTAGTTCACTATTGACATTTATGTTGAAATGATGATTTACCAGAAGCCCCTATTATAAAAATAGTTTTAATAAATATTCATTAAGGTTATCTTTCTGAATAAAATATGTTCCTCAGGAAGCTGCTATAAGTTCTTCCTGAATCTTCTATCATTCAAACTTGTTCGTTATTTAATTGAAAATACTTATTACTCTGAGAATGAATGAAATCACTTCCTTGTATCTTTTTCAGACATATTAAGTGCAGTTGTAGTCTGAAATGTGAATATGTAACAATGGACCCTTCTTTCTCAAACATACACACTGTACTCCTTGATCCTGGACCTGAACTGGCTGCTTTGTACTGCTGTGATTTAACCAGCTCTTTAAGGTCAAAGGCTTCTTCATGTAGACTGTACGTATGGTGGCAGTTTCTACATGGGCCAGTACAGTCCTGAACCAAGTGCAGAGGCTGTGTATTGGAAAAGGCAGCATAGACAAGACATTCCTACATGCTAGTGAACTTTGGTTGCAGTTGGTGTAAGTTACAGCAGCTCTCAGGGGCTCAGACTGGTGCAGGTCATCCACAGGATCTGTGGGAGGCAAAGGTGACTTAAAACTCACATTTTCTTTCTTCCCCTCATCTTACACCAAACAGCATGACCAGACAGGAGGATTTGTCCCTCTCTGTTTATTCAGAGAAATAGCTGCTGACTTTAGCAACTAATACAAGCTTTTACTGCTTTTCAGCCCTTTTAGCCCGTAACTAAGTCAGAGTGAACTAGGTTCTTGTCTTTCTCTTACATCTTGTTTACTAAATTACTGTGCGACTCCCACATGAAAGGGCTAGAGGTAGCACAGGTGCTGCAAATAGACTAATTGGAACCACTGGGGTTGCATAGGTGTCAATGAGGGCCTGATTTGCTATTATGAAGATATGTTTAAAGGAAAGACCTGAGCTTGAATATGAGGTTGAGATAGCAGAATTGGTCTCATGTTTTTTCTTATCAAATGAGCATATTTGCTATGGAAGTTGTCAAGGTTCCTTCCCCACTCTGAACTCTAGGGTACAGATGTGGGGACCTGCATGAAAAACCCTCTAAGCTTATTTTTACCAGCTTAGGTTAAAACTTCCCCAAGGTACAAACTATTTTACCCTTTGTCCCTGGACTTTATAGCTGCCACCAAGCGTCTAACAAAATATAACCGGGAAAGAGCCCACTTGGAAACGTCTTTGCCCCCAAAATCCCCCCAAGCCCTACACCCCCTTTCCTGGGGAAGGCTTGATAAAAATCCTCACCAATTTGCATAGGTGAACACTGACCCAAACCCTTGGATCTTAAGAACAATGAAAAATCAATCAGGTTCTTAAAAGAAGAATTTTAATTGAAGAAAAAGTAAAAGAATCACCTCTGTAAAATCAGGATGGTAAATACCTTACAGGGTAATCAGATTCAAAACATAGAGAATCCCTCTAGGCAAAACCTTAAGTTACAAAAAGACACAAAAACAGGAATATAGATTCCATTCAGCACAACTTATTTTATCAGCCATTTAAACAAAACAGAATCTAATGCATATCTAACTAGATTGCTTATTAACCCTTTACAGGAGTTCTGACCTGCATTCCTGCTCTGGTCCAGGCAAAAGACACATACAGACAGAGAGAACCCTTTGTTTTCCCCCACTCCAGCTTTGAAAGTATCTTGTCTCCTCATTGGTCATTTTGGTCAGGTGCCAGTGAGGTTATCTTTACCTTCTTAAGCATTTACAGGTGAAAGGGTTTTTTCCTCTGGCCAGGAGGGATTTAAAGGAGGTTAGTCTTCCCTTTATATTTATGACAGAATCTTTGAAAATCCTTCAATTTTGTTTTAGAGGATTTTTTTTAACAGAGTAAAATCAAGTCAGATTTACTGATATGCTCTGACATTTTGCATGCCACTGATTCAAAGCAGCTGTAAACCCAATATAACTAGTTAAATTGCATGTAAAGCTATTTTACAATCTGAAGCAGTGCAAAGCAGCCAGAACGAATGGCCCTGGCCCTGTTATCTGTTGTCTTTGTATATAGCAAATTCCACACAGGGCTAGATTGACCATTGTGCCCTATAGCTTTGTACACATCACTCCCAGATTTGGAGGTCACATGTTGGTGTCAGTCATGTCACTATAGCTAGCCAGAGGAGTACACATGGAGTAGACTGCCTGCAGGTTTAGCTCCCACCCCTGGGAGGGGAATGTGTGGAGAAATTCCTTCCCCTGAGACAGATCCCAGCCTACCTCATGACAGGAAGCTGTGGGCCAGGGAGCAGGGGGCCCCCAACTTACACCAAGAGGAGTTGTAGGTCCTTCATCAACTCAGCAGATGGATCAGCTTGTTGGCCCCTACCTTCCACACCCCAAGCAGGCATAGTTCCAGAATGAGGGTGGTGTCCCTGGTGCCAGATAGGGGTGTGCTAAAGGCTCCAGACTGTTCTAATCCAAGTCTGATTACACTGATACTGTAAGTTTGACACTCTTAAGGCATGACTATACTGTCCTGCAGTTTGGGCTCTTTGGGACCTTTCAGCTCATGCCCACAGTATCCACATGAGGGAGATACAGTGCAGCACATTGGAGCATACTGCTATTCACACAAACTTTAGGTAAACAGAGCTGCATTTGGTGCAATTCTGGGTAAAGTGGCAAAAGTGGCTTTGCAGCCCCTAGATCTTGGGGTTAGTTTGCACTGGCCAGGCCCTTGCACAGCTAACACAATGTAAGGGCCTCTCTTTACTTATCTCCCCCAAGCCATACCCCTTTTCCCTGGACATGCCCTTCAGCAGGGCTTGGAGTTGCTGGAAAGCTCCAGGTTCCAGCTTGCCAGCTGTAGGCCCATTTAGCATCTCCAGAGTGGACCTACAATTTTTATGAATTTGTTTGTTATTCAGCATGATTCAACCAATAATTTATATAAGCATTGTCCCACCTGTGCAACCTAGGACCCACCCTTCACCTGCAGTGGCATTTCTTCACTACAGGAACAGCAACTGGGGTACATCTCCACGTGTGGGTCAGCCCCACTACACGCTTTTCCTGCCACACACAGAGTCCTCCATTGGGGGGATTTTGGTGGGGACTTCCAGTGCAGTGCATCTTGGAATGAACACTCTATTAAGATGCAGAGGGCAATTCACCTCTTTCAGAGTAATCATTTCAGGCTGTCTGCAGACTCAGGTAGATACCACTGCATGACTTACACTTGATGCACGTTTTCATATTTTTCTTTGCAACCAGGTTGGCTAGATAGAAACCTTTTTATAAAAATAAAGTTTTGAGTCTGTTGGCTACTAAAGAAGTCCTGGGCAAGAGACAAAATATTGTCCTGAGTAGAGAAGCATGAAAATTTGCAGATGACACACAATTATTTAGGTTAGTCAGGACCTGAGAAGTCACTGAGGGACCTCAGAAAAAAAATGATCAAGCTAGGTAAATGGGTGACTGTATGGCATATGAAATTCAATATCAATAAATGAAAAGTATGGCCTGCACATTGGAGGGAAAATTTTAAAGTTTTTCTAAACCTTACACAGTTCTAAATTACTTGTATCAACTCAAGAAAGGAATCTGATGCCATTGTAAACAGCACAGTGAAGACTCTGTTCAATGTGCAGCTGCAGTCAAAGAAGTAAATGAGATGTTAGATTGCCTAAGAAATAGGATAATGAATAATACAGAAAACATAACATCTTTATATAAATCGGTGGATCATAATTCATAAATAGGTGTTTCGTCTCAGCTTCTCCTCTTTTACCCTTCTCCTGGGCTGCACTGGTTGGATATTTGGGACAGAGGGAGTCATCCTTTCACAGATGTTTCCTCAGGGTCAAGCAGAACCAGACAAACTTCTGTTCTGCTCTCCGCGGGGTTCACCCTGGCTTGGAAGAGAAACAGGCAATGGAGGATCCAAAGCGTTCTTCTCTTTCCCCTGCAATGCAGCAGGCAGTCTGTAGTGGACCTGCTGAGCAACTGCTGCAGGGAACAGCATCTAGTCAAAGGGCTCCTGGTTTACACTACAGTGCTCCTGCAGCTACAGGGGAATGAGTGGGAATCAAGGCCCCCTACTGCCTCTCCATAGGGATGGGGATGGTTCAGATGTGAGGTTGGAACTCATAAGGTGGGGCTCAGCTGATGTATTTTAAATGCATAATCAAATGTGTATTTTCTTTTTAGCCCAGTTGCTCTGAAAGGCACAGTTTGAGGCTACAGGTTGGTCACCACTAGTTCATATGGACATCTTTCAGTCTGTGTTTGCTTGTGAACTATTTGCCATGATTATTGCTGCAAGTATTCACATTCCTAATTTGCTTTTCATGATGATTAACATGATGATTTACTATTTCAATTAATATAAAACTGGTGACTTGATTGCCATGCTAATTGCAAACTAGGCGACTGTTCTGGGAAGGGAGTTATCTGAATGGGTATTCTCTGTTTTTGCCTGTAGATATTTGAAATCAAGTTTACCACCAACACAATTTGATTAAAAACAGACTAAACAATTTGTTGAAAGCTCTATCATTACCAGAGTAATATTACTCTTCAGTGCTACAATTTTGACTCGTAGTATAATGACTGTACATTATGTGTGCACACTGAATTGAAAATTTCTCAAAATTACATTACAGTATCCACAAAATATTGAAGCTAATTTGCAATGTTGAACTCATGGGTTGTCTTCCTCTCTCAGTGTGCATGTAGTTAACTAATACTTTAACGCTAACAGGAGAGTTATACACGTACCTCCTGGGGAGAGTATATTCAAATGAGATCTGTTATATCACTAACTAGATAGCTGAATATAAATGGTGATTGTCTATTCATTATTAGGCTATTTCTAACATATTTCATTTATAAGAGGTAGCATAAAATGTTGGGGGAGGTTGGTTTATGCTTTTCCATTATCTATAATATGTATTTTACTATATTTCAAAGCCTTTTCTAAACAGCAGTTAAATGAAAGCTTCATTATCTGGAACCAAAATCTAGACAGGTTTCTGAAACATAATCTTAACATTCGCACAGCTGTAATTACTACTAAATCAATATTATAGATTCAAACTAATTATAGTACATGAATTAGAGCTGTAATAAACAGACCCTCACTTGGCTAATTAGTAGATTTGAGTTGGTTTATATTAAAACTGACAAAGATTCCTAGCCCTGGCTAGTCTGACACAAATACAGAGCGCACTAGAAGCAGACTTGCACCTTGTGCAATAATTTACATATGTGCTAAATTGATGTAAAAATACTAACCATTCAGAACGGGAATAAATAAATATTAGAGAGAACTTTAAATGTCCCTTCTCTAGACAGTATCCAAATTTTTGAAAGATGCATTTTATGTTACAAGAATTTTTACAGACTGATTTGGATTAGGATTTTCAATAAGGGCAGAGTCAAAACTGTTCTTCTCACCAAAATAAGATATTTTAAAAGGTTTCTGTTTCATATCCCCTTTTGTTAATTGGATGGGGCCCTGTGACTTATTTTTTGGGATTGTAACTCCCTTTTCCAACAGGGCTGCTGTTACAAATGAAGGTTATTATAACATCTCAATTCTAGGGAGGTAATGAGGTGGAAAATATTAACGCTCCAAGAAACAGTCAGGAGGGACTCTCCATGTTTTCTGTATCCAGTGCTCTTTGAAATCATGCCCTCAAGAACAAGAAGCCACCAGAGGACCAAAGTTAGGTAGCAAAATCTGTTGCCTTAAGGTTGCAGATCTCTCCCCAAATCATTCAGGTTAGACTTGCCTCCCCACAGTCAGCAGAGGGAAAGGTCATCCCTCCCATGGATATCCTAAGATCTGTAAGGTTATTGTAAATAACCAACTGAACATGAACCCCCACTGAGATGAGGTGGCAAAAAAGAGCTAACACAATAATTTAATATATTAACTGGGGAATATGGAGAAGGAGGTGGATAGTACCTCTGTCCAGTTCTAATGTCCACCTTTTAAAAAGAATGCTGAAAAACTGGAGACGGTTGATAAGAGCTACAAAAATCATTTGTGGTCTAGAAAACGATGTTAGTGAAAGAATAAAGAAGCTCAGTTTGTTTAGGTTATCTTAGAGAAGGCTAAGAAGCCATTTAAACATAACCTAAAAGTACCTACCCAGGGAAAAGAAATCTGATAGTAGCTGGTGTGACACTATGCCCCCATATTCTTCATAGAGATATTGTTATAATGTAATTATGGAATAACTAAGTATTTTATGTGAGATGGGTCATGTAAGAGATCATTGGAAAGGTTATGATTTACTGAATATGATTATCCTATTTCTATGCATGTATCATTTCTGTATCTGAAGTTAGAAATATTGACTATGTATGTGTACTATAAATTGTGTTTATACATGGGGAATGCCCACTAGACAGAATACAATCAGTCCAGAGGGCTAGCTGGGAACAAGTCAATGGGCCATTAGGTAGAACAATAGGTCTTTGAAGATGCTAATCACCCACATTCCTGGAAAGCCTTCCTGTGGATGCTACAAATAGACTTTGAGTTATGGCTGCAGGGTCATGTGATCATGTCATCTGATACTGGACTCCATGTTAAAAACTAGTATTTTTCCATTGGCCAGGGGTGGGAATCACACTGGAAGACAAAGGATTCTGGCCATATGTAAAATCTATTTGAGGCAGGGGAGTGATATAATCGTGGTTTGTTCTTCACTGTCTCCCTGCCCATGATGGCTGCTGTAAACTCCTAAGACTGAACTGGGGAAGAAAGGACTGATCCTAGGCTAGAAGATGTCTGGTCTGTGAAAGAAATACCTGGAGATTTAAGCTGCAAGCAAGACTTGCTTGCCTTCAAGAACCTCTGCAATCTGCCTAAAACAACATTTAGGGTGAGAATTTGCTAGTTATACCAGTTTCTTTTAGTATATTAAGCTTAGCTTGCATGTTTGCTTCATTTGCTAGGTAATCTGCTTTGATCTGTTTGCTATCCCTTATAATCACTTAAAATCTACCTTTTGTAGTTAATAAACTTGTTCTGTTTTATCTTAACCCAGTGTGTGGAATTCATAACTGGGGAGCAAAAAGTTGTTGCATATCACTTTTCACATGGAGGGAGGGAGCGAATTTCATGAGCTATGCTGTAAAGTTCCAGATAGTGTAATTTTGGGTTTGCACTCTAGAGGGGGGTGTCCACTTGAGTATCTGGGCAACTCCTTAGCTGAGCTTTCCCATGCAGAGCTGATCTCAGCATCTCTGTGAAATTGCAGCTGGATGTATTCCTACCAGTGTGGGTGTACTGGAAAGGAGTTTGAGAGCTTGTTACAGCAGCACAGTGCAAAGGGAATCCAGGCTGGTGGGTCAGGCGAGCTCAGTGGACCCCAGTTCCAAGTGGTGCCCCGGGGAAAACCTGTCACAGCTGGGTCTTTAATCTCACAGACACAGGCATAACACAATCCAGTGGCTGGAAGCTGAAGTCAACAATGTTCAAATGGGAATTAAGATGCAAATTTTTAATGGTGAAGATAATTAGTCATTGGAACCAATTACCTAGAGATTTGGCAAATTCTTTATTACTTGGAGGCTTTTGGTCAAGACCGGATGTCTTTCTAAAAGATAAATGAAGTTATTGGGCTCAATACAGGACTCAGGGTAGAATTCCATGTCCAGCTCATATTCTTATCTAATTCATATTCCTCCATGAAAATAAATTGTAACTGATTTTCATTTCCCAACATTCAAAAGTTAAAAGAATTTTGAGGCCTATTCCTATTCTGTTCAGACCTCAATTAGAAGCACAGACTTAAATAAACCACATGCTAGGCATAATTTTGCCAACCATTCAGTACAATTTTATGTTGTTCATTGAAAATGTCCTCAGGACAGAATGAATAAGGAGGCTAAAATAACTCCTCATCTCTCTAGAGAACGAATGTAGTTTATATATCCCTGTTCATGCATTTAGGAAGATCCATGAGAAGTTTGTATATCCTGTCTATATATTAAGGTGCTGCAGGATTTCAGCCCTATTGCATTATTCACTCAGCTTTTAAAAAGCACAACTTTACAAATTGTTTTTAAGGCAAACACATATTATGAATTCTATCTGTTTAGTATAGCACCTAGCACAGCCATGGTCCTAAAAAGGCAAACAAAGATCCTCAAATGAGACACACTTTATATGTACAAATTGTTGTTAAAAATCTACTCAATACACTTAGAGAAGCTTGAAGCAGTTTTTAAAAGAGAAATCCTGATTCTGCTTATTCTTGCAATGTTGAATACTAGAGCAAATTGGCAGTAACAGCCTCCAGGCCCCCCACAAGGGGCCTTCAAAATCACATCTTCTTTGGCAACAGCATAACGAGACATGCAAGCTACTCTTTGCCAACTTAATGTTCTTGGCAGGGCACAGTTTTACTAAGAACAAAACACCGGTAGTCAGAAATGAGAAACTTAGGAAAACTGAGAAAATGCAGCATAAAATCCAAACACAAATCCAATGAAGCAGGTCAGAGATCTCAGATATGTCATTTCTCTACAAGTGCCAGACCTCATGCATTGGCATAGAATTTTCAATGTGAAATCATTCCTCTTGAGCATATTTCCTTTCCTGGTTACACTGAGTACTTTGGATTTTTTAGATTGTGAATCCCTACCCAGGTTATTCCAACTTCAGGCCTCTATAAAGGAAGGGGAACTTGTACTCATTCTTAAACCACTGGAATTGTGCCCATTTATGTCAGTGGATTTGGTCAAGTAAAAACCTCCTTTTTCTCCCCCTTCTCTTGTATTCATATTTTCATTATGATTCTGCTGGATATGAACTTCGAAGGCAGGGCACAGTTTTACTAAGAACAAAACACCAGTAGTCAGAAATGAGAAGCTTAGGAAAACTGAGAAAATGCAGCATAAAATCCTGCCAAGGACTATCCTGTTGCTGGATTCACGTTGAAATGGAAAGTGTCAGTCAATGCTTTACAGGGGTCTCTCTGAGCAGGATGTCTTAAACATCTTCGGCCAATCTCTCTTCCTTTTATAAAAATGCTCTGACAACAGACTCACAAATCTCTGAGGAAATGTTACTTGACTCAGGGAGTCTAGAGAAGGAAGCTGATAAATGGCTTACAGGAGAGTTGTACCATTCAATTTAGATACTAGAAACAGTGAATTTCTGAAATATATTTAAATAGTTCACAACAGCTATGCAGATGCCACTTACCTGTGTGCTCTGCTTCTACTCACTATGCCTTGTAGGCCTGGGTTCCCTTTCTTCCATCTCTCAAAGTGAGACAGTGGAAAGGAGTTTTTCCATTATTGGAATGGGTGGGTTCCCTCTTCCATTCCTTCCCATGAAGCATGGAGTGAAGGATAGATTGATGGACAAAGGAGAGCCTCAGTGTTCAAATGTCTTCCGAATATTCCCTGTCCTGAATACAAATATCACCAGTTTCCAAGTAATGGGCTAGTCCTAATCCTCCCTTCCTCCCCTGCTTACACTAGTTCTTTGTTTCACTCCCATATTGGGTCTTGTCTATAAGACCGTAAGCTTTTGCAGGCAGGGTTTGTTTCTTGCTACAGCACAAAGGGGTCCTGATGTGTCTGTATCATAGCAGAGCTTAGAAGCCCTGAACAAAAAATAATACTAATCATCCATCCCTACTTTGCAGACTTGTGGTTTTATTACAGCTGATCTATATTTTTCATCATCAAATGTGAGCATCTTTTAAGGGAACTTCAATCAAAAGTGTCAACCCTTTCAGGATTGCTCTAAAAATTGTACACCAGAAATAACTACACATCATTTGCAGTACTACCTTAGATTACTTTTAACCCTTAGAAATAAGGATAGATGAACTTGGAGGAGAACAGTATGAAATTTTATCAACTTAGTGAAATACAAGGTTTATTTGGGTTCACAAAAATATAATTGTTCAAATTTGTAAACTCTTTACTTATGATTTCAACTCATTTACCCCCAAAAGTTGTGTATATAATTTAAAAAAAAAATGGTTTGTGCACAGGTAGTATCAACACAGAGACCAGGCTGCAAAACAGTCTCTAATCTTCTGGCAGTTTTCTGCTAAAGAGAATCATAATTAAACCAGATATTCAGGCCCAAAGAGTTTCGTGAAGTGACACCACCAGAGAGATTTAATTTAGTGTATTTCACTAAATGATTTATTTAATGCAGTCTCCAAGAAAGCGCTGAAGTCACAGACCTGACTATAACGTAATGCACTTGAAACAGACACTTTGCTATGGCTGATCTAGCACGAACACACACAAAATATTCTATAAGTGAATTAAAAAGGTCTTTTTTTTAACCTGGAATGATCTAATTTTATATTTCCCCTGTAGTCATGCATGACATAACAGCTCAAGCAGAGCTGAGTGCATCATGTATTGTTGAGGAAACAGGATCCTGAACTCAGATCTTGACAGGTTATTAATGGATGACCTCATCTTCACATATGATTTCAAATGTATCTATTTTTAAGGCTGGCCATATGATTCTGATACTGATTTGGGATCTTAATTAGGATGAAAACGTGTTATCCCCTCAGGACTGAGAACAGGAAAACTAAGGGGCACCGGAGTTATGGATTCTTATCAGACAAAAGGGAGGTTGATATCGTAAGCTACAGGTAGTTGCAATTTTAGGGTTGTAGTCGCATGTCTCTGCCAAACTTAAAGAGCACGCTCCCAAAAAAGCGTGCTGGGGAAAAGGTTCAATAAGTGGAAATTCTACACTGAGTAAAGTCACTAGTGCTAAAGTCCTCTGGGAGAAATGGTTGTTTCTGTGTTGGGTAGTGCCATGATAGGATAAATAGTTTTAATTATTTTAAACAATTAACATCACTGGATGGGAGCAGTGGTTATATATTGTTGTTTTCTAGCTGTGTACTCTGTGATTAAGCATCTTAATAAAGAAAAATTACTGAACAAAACAAAACAAAAACAAAATGAAAAAAATGTAAAATGACAACAGAGGAACTAAAATATATGTTCACAACAATGCACACAACCCACAATATTTCCTTGTAACGATTTTCATCCTTGTGTTACATCTAGCTTAGTCATCAGCTTAGGGATCTATAAAATGAATGTAAAATACTACGCATTCCCTATGGTGATGTGTAAATTAAACATTATATCTGAACGGCATCATTATTCATTTTTAATTAATGGTTAACTAGGCATGTTTGTTACAAAACAGCTTCCCAAGCACCAGGGGGAGATACAGCAAACCATGAGAGACTTGCACTGTGTCAGCTTTAGGGACTTTAGAGGAATTCAAACAGTAAATTGCTAATCAAATCTATGCACACCTGATAGCAGTTTCACACCGAGTTTCAGGAATGCATATGTGGAGTTTCCACGCTCCAATTCTCTTTCAGTTCTTAATTAGGAAAAAAATAGGTGAGATGTTGCAAACACAAAAACAATAAAACGAACAAAAATGCATATATTAAAATAACAATATAGAACAAGCTAGATTTTAGACCTTGAACTGGTGAGCTTGTAGATGTCACAAATAGACATTCTTGAGAGCATTCTGAAATTATACCAGGACTAGATCAAAAGGAAAAAAAGGAACACTGGCTGCAGCATGACTGTCTGTAATGGAAACAGAACTCCCCATGATTCAGCAGCATTTCTGTGTACTGTTTGCGTACCAAGGGGACCAACAGACTACATGCACTTCAAGCCTAAAAGTTATATATACATATCATGCGATCTTTTTAAGAACGGTGTTCAAGTACCTGGAGTAACAATAAACCAATATATTGTCAAGCTCCACAAACTGATGGACACGTGAGTACAGTGCTTTATGCACTGGGCTAACACATGATCAGTTAATAACTGAAGACTGGACAACCAAATGAGTTTGCTTAGAGAACTCGTGTAGAAGGACATTAGGAATGTGATTTTCATATTCACATCTGAACATTTTATATCAACTATAGAAGTAACAACTGAGATTGCTAAACTCAGTGGGGGGAAAGAAAAAATATTTTCTTCTATTTTTGAAGTTTGATTATTTTGTGAATTTAACAGCACATTTTAAACACATTTATTTCTCTGCACAGTCAGTCTGGCCTTGATTCTGTGAATGAATCCACATGTGCAGACCCTTGTCCCTGTGTGGAGCTCTGGTACAGGATTCATCAAAATCCAAAGACAGGATCAGAGCCTGTAGTCAGTTTCTCCCTCGCTGAAAGGGTACTTATAAGCCGCAAAAAGGGAGTCACTTTTTAAAAGCATTTTTCAAAGAAATTTCCAGACAGACTATTATAAGGGTCTTCTGTCAGACACTGAACTTTTTTAAATTAGTCAATTGGTAAATTAGTCAGCAGTGTCCTTTTAACACCACCAATGGATACAGAGTTGTGCAAAACAAGTGAAGAATCACATCCAAATATAGGTAATAGGCTTACTACAGTCAGAAAACATTCATTACATAAAGTAAAACAAGCACAGACCTCTCCATCTCCAATCTGACCCCCACATCAATAAATAAATAAACACACACACACACACACACACACACGGAAACAATGCAAAGGCAACCATACAAATAAGAATATTACAAAGTATGCAATAAAACCTGTAGGTTAGAGCTGGTTGGAAAATGTCTCCTCTCCTTGGCCCACACATGCCCAGACACAGAAAATTTCAATGAAAACAAACAAAAAGAATTGTAAAAATTCCAAAACCAAAAACTTGTAGCTGAAAAGCAAAAATTTCAATTTAGAAAGGGTGCCATGGTGCCGAAGGTCCTCATTCTCCTGTATAGCATGGGATCCCTTGCCAGACTACCACACCCATGATACATCATGGGGAGACTTGCTGGTTGGAGAACCTTGCCCATAGAAAACAGGGGCATGAGTCAGCCAAACTACAAAATGGCATTTCAAATACACGTTTTTGTTTGTTTTCAGCTGAAAACTAAAATCTCTCTCTTTTTTTGATGAAAAGTTGAAATAAGAGCTACCAAGGCTTTTCTACTTCCAGATTTGTAATTGTATTGATTCAAGCAGCCCGCAAGCATGAGTCACAACCACGTGTGTTGAAGGAAACCTACACTTAATTCCTGCAGTTGTGCCCTATGCCTCACCCATAAAAGTTCTACAAAACAGACTGCAATAGCTAACTCCTGGAATTTAGCCAGTCTCCCAAATGTTAAATGACACAGGATCTGTTCTATAAGTCCACTAAGAAACTTCAGTAGCTCAAAGTATGTTCATTGTAATGTGTATCCTGAAAATCTATTGGCTCGCCTAATGGTTACCAATACATAGCAAGTACTCAAGGTCCAGTGTTATTCTGTAATTGATGCCATCATTTATAATAATTCACCCCAAACCTATATGAATTCACAATTATGCTAGTTTTGCATTAATTCACCTATTTTGGTTACCCTATTATTTCTAATTAGAAATAATTTAAATATAAGTTATTATAAAGAAAAAAGAGAAAATAAATTATTGTAGGCTAGATTCTTCCTTCACTTACATCAGTTGTACACTAATGTAACTGTTTGTCATTACTCCTGATTTACATTGGTGTAAATGAGATAAAAGTAAGTTTTTAAAAATTGATAAATAACATGATGTTATTTGTGTATACGCTGCATAAAATACCATACCAATACTACAGAAAATAATTTAGCAAAACATAATCCCCCTGCTTACATAGAAAATCACCATATGAAAAAAAAAAAAGACAGTCCTCAAAATATCTCAGGAATAGAGCTCTCTCCACAAACAGCATTATCTTGCTCATACAATGTTTAAAAGTACAAATTAGAAAGATTCCTTCTATGGAAAGTTTAAAATGAAATATTATAGAAAAATAAATTAATCACACATCATCAGTTCTTCTAGAACAAGAGGGGAGAACAGTAAAGGACAAAACTGAATCACAAGTGTTTTTGAGATCAGTCAGTTTTGAGGCAAACAAGTGTATCAATTAAGTACAGCCACCATGGTGAATAAAATTTTTTAAGTTAAATCATTCCAATTGAAGTCAGTGGGTGTTCTTCCACTGTCTTCAGTGAGGGCAGGATTTCTCCCACTACTTCTGAAAAGACGATCATCATCTGCTTTATTTTCTGCATTTTGGAAGGGAACTGAACAAATTCAACACCACAAAATTAATCTGTGACTAGCAATTATTTGGGAGTGATGCTACTGTCATATGTGCATTGTGAGGAAATTTTGTTTATATATGAATTTACATAGGAGATTTTGATTTCAACAATCAATTAATGAACAAAGAGATATGTTTGCCTCACTATTGCCTATGTTGATCAGTTAAACTCTTAACTTGTGCCAGACCATGGCAGCAAGAGGTGCGGAATAGTCCTTACCCCAGCTAAAAGTTGGTGTATGAATCTTGGCCAGTTTCACCCACAGAGATTCTGTAGGACCTTGTGGTATGAATTGGATTGATGACCCTTATATCTAGTTAAACTGGCAGGTTATTTGGATCCATTGTTGGCTGAGTTGTTACTTTCCTAGTGGAAAGTAAGGTGCAATCTTTACCCAAATGAGTGGTGAATTATTAGGCCCAAGAAACCATCTTTTGCATCTGGCAATATCAATTATTGCCCTACCTTGAACTGTCCCTTTTGAGGAAGATTATTTAGCTTATTATTTAGTAAACATCTCGGGTGAAATTCTGGACTGAGTTAATGGAAGTTTTGCCAGCCACTTCAGTGGGGCCAGGATTTTACCACAGAGCTCACATTTCCTTGTCATTTCCTACTGTGTTTATTAAGTGGCTTCCAAATTCTTTTAGTGAGGCAAAGATTCTGCTGATTAATTGATGAAGAGGTTAAATAAGTAGAGTGAACAGAATGATAAATGCCCAATATAAGAAATATATAGGAGATTGCAAAAAAATATAGATTTATATATTCCAAAAAGATTTATTTTCTAATACTTTAACAAAATTAATTACTTGGTTGTGTGTTTTCACACAAATTCAAAAATCAACAACACGTGCAAAAAAAGTTCAAGTAAAACTCAAAGGTATTTTATATTGTTTAGTAATTGTGGCAATGTGACAAGAGTCTAGTGTTTTACAAACAGAAAAATGAAATTTGGTGGACTTTCCCCCCCACCATTTGAAGACAGTAAAGTAGCCCAAAATGTATATTGACAGCTGTGAATTGAATTGAAATGAGTAAATAAATCACTAAAATATTGAAAAATATTTAAAATTATCTTATTTGTAAAGAAAATTGTCAAGACTGCCAGGTCCAAAATTTGACCTATTTTTATACATCTTTTTGTCACTTAGCTAGCATGATGATTAGTGCAGTATAAAACTTGGAAGTTGGATAGAAAACTCTGGGATGCAAAGTCCTTCAAATCTACTTTAAACAATATTCTCCGCTTTCTTCAATGAAGTTAATGCCAGAAGGTCCCTCATGAGCAACCCTACGATAAGCAACCAATATGCTTGTGTACAATGGATACAAAATTAGGCTTTGGAAACAAATTTCATTTTCACATTTTCTTGGCATATTTACCATCAAAATAAAAAGCACAAACATTATTTCAAAAATACATGGGCAATGCACTATTACTTTTGAAAATAACTGAATTTTAAGTATAATCTCTACAGTGCTGGAAAGTACACCTGCTGTCTCTACCCACTGCCTCAACTTCCACCCTACTAACTCGCTCATTGTTCACCTGCAGTCATGTCTGCACCCTCCACTCCATTAAAGCACCTCCCCTGACTGCATTCTTCTATGATCTCTTTCTGGCCAAGCTACAAGACATCTTTTTCATCCTCATTCTTTCATCCAACACATCTACCACCTTTGATATAATAGACCACTTTCTCCTCCTTTGATCTCAGACACAGTGCTCTCCAAGTTCTTTTCTTTCCTATAGACCTGCTCCTTCACTGTCTCCTTTTGATACTCCTCCCCCTTTGAGGACAAGAAGGGAGCATGCCATGGAATTTGCATTCCCACACATGTCCTAGATTTGCATCACCTTTGCTTGTGGCAGCAGAGTGGATGACCAAGCCATAAGATGTTTACAATAGGAGACGTCGCCTCTCAACTCATATTACTTCTTGATCCCTGAAGTTTGAAACTAATTCATCCAGAACATCTACATCAGATCATCTCTCCCCACATAAGAAAGGATGGAAAGCACAATTTTCAGAGATGTTTTCTGTTTTAACTATTCTCAGCTCTTTGACCTCTATATGAGATACATTTTTATGATCACACCTTGAGGTTTTTGTTTTTATCTTGGGGGTTTTAATTTAATGTAAAGGTATTTTATTATTTTTATATTTAAAATATAACCTTCAAAAAGAGCAGCTGTGGTGCTTGAACTATACAGTGGTCAGTATTGAAAAGTCACATTTGCTAACAGTTACCACATGTGTACCATATGTGAGATACTGCACTTTTTTCTCTATGCGTAGAATAGGCAACAATAAGAGCTTAAATCTGTATCAGTGAAGTCAGTGGGAGTTTTGCCATTTGATGTCAATTGGAGCAGGACTGAACCCAAATTTGGTACTCCAGATATTGTTGCATGGTAATTTTAATCCTGATTTTTAATGGTGATAGCTGTATTATGACTATTATTATTTGATCATAAGAGCATTCAGTTGCATATCTGCTGCATATCACATTGCAGACATGTGGCCTAAATTCAGAAAATGTTAGAAAATGTAACTAGAATAAAAGGATTCAAAATTTACTGAGGTCAGTAGAAAGACCCCCATGGAGGTCATTGGGCTTTAGATCAGGCCCATAAAAAGAGATGATGTTGACCTACAATATAAAGGGAGTGCAAGTTTAGTCAGTGACCCCATTCCACCCCAACATATACTTGGGAGGTTCCCATGTTAATCAGTGGGAATTGTAATGGAATAGTAGGTGCAGAAATGGGTGACCTGTGCAAATGTTTTATTGTTATTAATAGGACTGAGAAGAGCCTTTTTCCTGTAGTTTAGAGGAATACGAGGAGTAATTGTCTAAAGCTAAATATGGACACCATTCCATTAAGTATAAATAAAAATATTTTCTTAACAATTAAGTAAATTAGGCATTGAAATGAACTGTATAGAGAGGTACCTGAGTCACTCTCATTATTAATTAGAGATGTTCAAAACAGATCAGATAAAGTCCTAATGAGATCGTTCTAGAAGATGATGCTACTTGAATTAAGAGTCTGGCCCAGAATCTAGATGACCCAAGAACCTTCCCAAATCTATCATCTTTCATTCTGTCACTTTAATGCCACAACCAGATGCTATGAGGCAAATGCCTGCCAGATTATTCTGTCTCTCTCTTTTTAATTTCAGCATTACGTCAACTAATTATACATTTTAAACATACACCCAGATAGAAAGTATATAACTCAAATAAGTGTGTGAGGAAGGATTATGAGAGGGGTGCAAGAGGGAGAGAAAGACTGTACCTGACGATGTGTAAAATGATATGAAGTATTAGTGAAGTGTGGGAAGGCCTCATTACTCGCAAGTGCCAAAGCTACAAGGCAGCTAGACAGGCCACCCTCAGTGAGTGTCAGTGACACCTTCAGACTGCAGTGTACCATTATATATTTTGTTTCTGCCATATTTTTACAAAAATCCTGTCTTAAAGATTTTTTTTTAAATTATTAAAATGATTTTCATACCCCTACACCTATAAAGCCAAATGCAAGCTCCACACTCTGACCTATTTATTAACAATTAATTGAACTGCCAAGGCCTTGGAGGAGGAATACAGCTGTCATTAATACATTTTAGAAACCTCTAATAATGACCTGAAGTAGCTTTGCGGTATGTAATACGGCAGTTTTAAGGTCTGATGCACTGGGACCTTCCAGGACTAAGAATCAAGTGGGGAATGTTTGCTTTCCTGTGTTACAAAGTGCTTGTTTCTAGTTCTCAGAGGTCCCAAGGTATTAGCTGTAGCTATAGGTATTGCTTGTCCGATGCTCTGTAAGAAGGGTAACTCTCTATGAGAAAAAGAGAAACCGTTTTCTATCCAGTGGTATTTAAAAATGGGGCTGTCTGAAGCAGCTCAGAAGTTTGGACTCTTGGAAGTGGCCTGAGCAGAAATGAACTAGTGGCCAGAGTCAAAGGTGCATAATAAACACAATTCATCACATGGATATCACCACTGCATAGGAATTTGTGGTATGTTACATATATCATATAAAATACATTAGATGTAATATTCAATGTTATATATAAAACAGTGATTCTAATGAGACTACACAAGTGCTGAGAGTTAAGTACGTGCTTAAATGTTTTGCTAAATTGTGGCCAGAGTGCTCACTACAGTATCAAACTTTATGTTAATTAGGGCCTGACCTCTCTCTCCCTCTTCCTCAGAAAGCTTTAGGCTCTCTTGCCTGGATAAAAAAAGAGAATGTAAAATGACTACTGCGATAGTGGAAAATAGAAGTGGGTAGCCTATAGACACAACTGATCCAGAGAGCGCTTGCTGGTGGTCTCATGGTGGTGGACCGTCACCTAATACTAGTGCTGTTGTAAGGTGATAAGTTGTATCAAAAAAACAGGTAAAAACATACTAATGCTTGCAATACATTCTTTTTCTATATCATTGCCATTGGGGTGTTGTGCAACCATCAGTAGGATGGGAGAAGGTCCACAAGACAAACTCTCTGTTAAGACGTGTTCCACACTATGATCTATACCTTGTAACTTTTATCTGACAAATCTCTTCAACCTTGACTTAATACTTATTCATTGCTATTATAAACTGTTTTTTACAGCTCTAGAATTGATTTATAATAGCAGGACCATTAACATTTACTTTAAATACTTGCCAAGGGTCATTTCCTCTGCTGATAATATATCAATCATCTGTTGAAATCAAAATTACTGATCCAGGAAATGTTTGACAGTTTTTAGGTACAGTCAGACACAAATAAATATTTGATTGCACCAATTTACAGCACTGCCTTACAGGCATCATTAAGAGGGCTATACGCAGAAAGTACACGTGTATTATTGACAAGAAAGTTAAATGATTTTGTTCAGAGGTAATGCAAACCACAGTAAATTTACTCTTATGTGAAATACTTTCTTTCATGCATGAAAGGTTTGCATTGTCTTGCAGAATTCTTCAAGGACTCCACTTCTGTAGGGACAAATAGATCTGCTCTGTGCGGCAGTTTATTAAAACATTTTTTGAGTAAGAAATCAGATTTCAATAATACTAAACAAACAAATTAAGGGTCTTTTGCCTTTTTTTAAGAACATGTTTTATGTATGATTGACGTTTGTACAGCACTCCAGAAAAGCCATCATCTGTTAGATTTAAAAATAAAATCAGAAACATTTTCTGCCATATAGGTACACTTGAAAAACTGGGAACGTTAATGTCTTCAGAAGTCTTAGAAAGTGTATGTCCAGCTTTGTACTGATACCCATTTAACAAAGAAGAAGTAAGGTAAACAAAAACCTACAGTAAAGGACATTTTGAAATTTACACAAGAAAAGTTCATAAACATTTTGGTTGTTCCATAACAGTTTCCATACAAAATGAATAGAAAACCCTTAGACAGCTGTCATCATTCTTGACTATTTTTTCACTTAAATGTACACAAACAGACTTTATATAGCAATATACTGATGTACCTTAACACGGATATTAAACTATGATTACTGCTTTTTAACCAAGATGTGTACTATCCAATCAACATTATCTGTAATTGAAATACTAATACATTATGTATTCCAATTATGTTGTAAGTATAAAAACATGAAAATATAACTTTACGTTATTTCAATTATATACATTATTTCAGGCTTGACAAAGGAAGATTTAAACGCTACAGTTTTTAGAAGAGTCGGCCCAGAGGTACAATAAATAGTTTTGCATTGTATACAGTATCGCAATGTTACTTTTAAAAATGTTTAAAGAACCATATGAATATTATTAGATTTCAGTTTGGTCATTCTAGCATTGAATATTAAAACTCAGACTGCATCCCCACATTCCAGATGAGGAATAATGCACAGAATACCCATGGATTACTTCAGCGTATGCAGCTGAGAAACAGTTAAACTTTAGTGATGGGCAGGTTACTAGCAGAGGGCCCAATATTGCACGCACTCTGCATATATATCTCTGGCTGACAGCAATAAAAGTACTGTATGCATGTGCTTTCAGAATCAGGCCCATAGCTTGTACCAAGAAAAGGGATTTAAAGTTTCTGATGAAGCTACAATCCTTGAGTGTTAAACAAAGCATTTATTGAAGATTAAGGAAAGAATTCCAGCTAACACCGTACATGATGTTTCAAAATTTATTTCAGTGAGAAATAAAATAGGGAGCTAGTAGTACTGCATAAGAGATCTTGTATCTTTTTGTATTCACAACACAGAGAAACGTAAGCTCTTTCACCAAACATCTGATATCTTATCCATAGGTGAAGGATAGGGAAGTAGTACATTGGTTTGAGTTGCATTAGCATTTAAATGAATGTTACGGTGCCCCTTTTGGGATTCATTTTTGTGTTGTAAACACGGTCTATGTTTGTGGGGTCCTTATGAGGAGAACTTAGGATAACTTAAAATTCTGAAAACACTCATAGTGTATACGATTTATGAAAGTTCTTATATTTTCAGAAATACAAACAAATCATATTTCAGGGATTGGAATATTATGAATCTTAGATTAAAAAGACATTGTCAAGGTACTTTTCTTAGAAAAACTTTACATGCTGTAGAACCACTTCCCGGACACTTGAAATCTGTTTCCTTAAGGGCATTTATTTTGAGACCTGGGTTTATTCTATAAATTGTTTTATTATTGTAGGATTATTTTGAATGCTTGCCTTCTGTTGATATGCTTTATATAAAATACACACGCACACCCCCACACTCTCTGTAAAACCATAGATGGGTATGAACCAAAACCTCAGATCTTAGTGTCCCTGCACTTCAGAGGTAAAGGGGACTAGAATCCAAACCTGTATCCAAATTTTGCATCAGGTTCCTATCTCTAGTGCAACTCCAGGGTAGGGCACCCTTGAACTCCTCTGGGGATCCGAACTGCAGATCTGAATGTTGTGGCTTGGGCCCATCTCTAAATTAAACATGGAATTTAACAGCTCAAAATGAGCTGAGGGTAAGGAGGTTGGGAGAACATAAAACTTTGGCCCAACCTAGACAATGTCCTTTTACATTTTAGATTCTTATAACCCAACTGTAGCTTGCAAAATTAATTGGACCACTTGCAAATAAAACCATAGAAAAAAGTTTATTTCAAATGTCAAGCATTGCCAAGTAATTGGATATTAACACCAAATGTTAAAGAATAGGCTATACAGTAAAGTTTTAATAACAATTAAAATTACAAGATTCAAACCTTTTATTTATTTATTTTCCTCTCCTCATCATTTACATATTTGGCTTTCAAAAATATGGAACCGATGCCTAAAGCCTTTTTTGATTTTTCCACTTTCCCACAGTTTAATTTTTTTTGTCTTATTCAACCATTATGGAAGCAAATTTATTTAAAAGCCAGTTTGTTTGTGAAAATACCTAAAAATATTTTTTTCCTTTTAAATGTTTTTTTTCTTATAAAACATGTCACATCTTGATGCAATTGATGTCAAGTGTGCTTAAGTCAGTATGAACCAAGGGACTAACAATGGTGGCTGCAGAAACTGGTGTGTTGCCTGTACACGACTTCAGTTAGATTACAGTACTTCCATGTTAGCTGTGCATGTCAGTCAAACTTCATCTTGAACTTGTGTAGAAAATGGTGTTGTGTTTTGTACTAAGTATTCATTACAATTCAAGATGAACTCCACAAATATAAGAATTCTTGGCCAAAAGAAATGTCTTCAAGATACTGGATGCCTCTCACCACTTTGACAATAAACGCACAAGAAAACCATTGTGTAAGGCACTCAGAAGGTTCTTATCAATCACGAGAGATCAGTCACACTGACATTCATTCCCATGCCAGGACTCACATAAGGTACTGCATGCACTGCTTTTGGAAATTCTGGAGTCATAACACGTCCATTTTCTCCAGTACTTCCTGTAATTGACAGCCTTGCCTTGCTCCTCATGGCATCATTCAAGGTCATCTTAAGAAAGAGAGAAAGAAAAATAATGGCTACATTACAGCAATTCAGCATATGAGACAGAGGGTCTGACTCTCATCTTCCTTACACCAGTTTTACACTGACTTCAGTGAGGTACCTTCTTATTTACACCCGTGTAAGAGAGAGGAGAATCAGGCCCAGATCCTTTTATACTACTTTTTGAAAGCTTCTAGAAAATGAAAAACAAACATATAAAGCAAAAGCTGGGCTACAAAAAGTTAAGCACATTTATGCCAGAAAGATACACATTCACCAGAAACTACCTTGCAGTCATTACGTGCTCATTCGGTTAGTTACTGATAGGGAACATGAAAGAACAGCAACAATTCACACAGTATGGTCCCTTGGCCAACTTCCTCATTCAATAGCTTAAGGATGCAACAATGAAGCTACAGCGTGCACTTAGAAGTTTGTATTAGAACCTCGTTCCTACCCCCTAAATTTTA